>NC_143583.1:86266087-87639550 GCF_048544385.1 Mastigoproctus giganteus | reverse complement strand
GCAATAAGTCTTGATTTGTAGGTGAACCATTGACAGTATCCTGGAGAATGGGTTTGTGTTTGACTCAGAGCAATGGTATACTCACTGTGCTGGGTCATATGCCTTGCTGCTCTAGTCCTGGGCATAATATCAGTAAAATAAAAAAAAATGAATTAGTCATACCGCACTAAAACCAAATACTATACTACTATTACAGGAACAATGTGATATGCTAGTACTGACACTATATTCTACTCTACCTGGCTCTTATAAGTCAGTCATCCATGGTACTATAGATTCTACCTTTCATTTATGAGGTCTTCACAAAAAAAAAAAAAAAAATTATATATAAAATGCTACAATATTAATTACTTGCTCACAGAACCTTGTAAACGAAAATATTCAAGAATTAATCTGATCCTCAGTCCATTTATAAATTTTCCACTGCAGCAGTGTTGTAATTTCCATGATGGCAGTAGCCGACCTTAATTTAACTTTCTAAATATTTACATACATACAAATCTCTGGAATTAAGGCACTTAAACTATTCCTTTACTAAACATTACTATCTTTATTATGCAAAAAAGACCTCTAAATTATCACAAAAAAAAAAAAAAAAAAAAAAAAGACCTGAATTCCAAGACAGCTAATGAATGTTCCACCACTGTCACACATGAAGTTTTTAGGAATAGGAATACCCAGTGGCAGTTGCAGGATTTTGTAAAGGTGGGGACTAAAGTAGTGTTTGGAAAATTAAGCTGTAATCATCATGTAGCACTAGAAAAAAATCCGAATTTTGATTGTGTGGGGCTCAGCCCCTACCAGGGACCACTGAGATACCTGATGTATTCCTAATTCTAACTGGGAGTTAAATGACTTTATGATAACTGAAGGGAGGCTGAAAATAAATATAAAATATATAGTGTGCTCTTACCAGGAAAGGCTCCAGTGCTGCAATTTGTAGCATCTGGTGAGATCTGATTGAGGTGTTTTAAGGTCTTGAATGGATTGAGCAAGCTGATGGCATTCTTCCTCTTGCTCAGACTACACATGTGAGGTCAGATGTTTGCCTTTAGCTAGGGAGTGGTTGATTGTTGGAACAGACTTCCACATGTTGTGGAGATGGGTATTTTTAATAAATTCAAAGAAGAACTATACAAATTATTGGTGGGAATGGATTTGTTTTTTTTGGCCAATGGCTTATAAGCTTGCTTGCTTTCTTTCATCATTTGCTACTATTAATACTAACTGAAATGTCTGCTGTACAAACTTGCACGCTGTGGCATTGGAGAAAGTTTTAGTGCTGTGGATAAAGGGACAGTTAGTTGAGTGGCAAGAGCCTGTGGTTATTAATGACTATTGCTCTACATGGAGCAATGTTGTGATTGGGATATCACAGAAATTAGTTGAGAAACTCTTAACTGTTTTTAAAGTATATTAATATTTATGTAGGTATTTCAAGTTTGATATCTAAATTTTCTGATACAAAGGTGTGCAGAGTGAGTGGTTAATGATAGTAATAAGGGTATGCTACTTCAAGAAGTTTAAACAAACATAGAAGTCTAGACAAAAATGATAGTTGGTTTAACATTGGTAAATGCAAATCTCATTTGGGTAGCATTTGTGTTTCCTTCCCTTTGGTCCTGGGAGAGGATCAAGATTTGGTCTAGTTCACGAATGGCCATCCTCTCATAGGGTTCCATATTGGGTGGAGAACTTTAAAGATAGTGAATTGTTTTATCTTACTCTTACTTGAGTAATTTCAATTTTTCTGCTTTCTTTGGGCCTTTACCAGGTTCCTTTCTGAACACAAAACAGAAGAAAATGTTTATAAACACTGAAAAGAAGCTTCACCTACCTCCTTTTCTTATGCATTTACCAGAAGTAAAGGAAATCAGTAAAATGACCTAGATTGGATGACCTTTTAGTAGATACTCCTTCAATATGACATTTGGAACTGCCCCCCCTCTTAGCAACACAATTCTTGAAGGCATTCCAATTAAAGTAATGCCACACTTATTGCATCACGTTGCATAACTGCTGAGTGGGATCTCCTTAAAATATCTGAAAGGAGATATACTCTAAATTGAGAGAGGATCTCATGGCTGTTAAGATATCTATGTGTAAGAAGGGGTAACTAGTCCCAATAAGGCTCTCATCTTTGCATTTAACACTCCAGTTCTACACTGCCTTCCAATATTTTTGAACTCTTAAACTCAGACATTATAAAAACTTAAGACCCTATCCATAATAGGCTTTGGCCTAGGTCAGTGGTTTTAGACCCTTTTTTTTTTTTTTTAATAATGGTACCCCTAAGTAATTTATTTTATTATTACAATAATATAACTATATAAAAAATTACAATTCATAATGCCAATTTTATATATACACTGTATAATAATTTTATTCTTTATATGGAGGTACTAAGTAAATATCAGTTATAGATCACCACAAAATTAAAAAGGTACTGTACACCTTTTTATAATGAAGTAAACATAAAAAATAATAAGTTTAAGTAACTTAAATCCAAATCATGTGGCGCCCCTGGAATGTTGTTGCGGCACCACAGTTGAAAACTGCTGGCCTAGGTAGTGGTTTTGGTCAAGGTGGCTCAAGTGTGGTGCGTGTGCTGTCTTCCATCAAGACTGGATATCTGAACTGCTCTATAAGGTTCTACGTCCCTAATCCATTGCAATATTCTAGATACCAAAAAATGTGGTCACTCGTAGATAGCATGTCATGGTTCTTGTGCTTGATATGGAAGAAAGGAGCACGACACTAAGGAATGCTCTGTCCCTAAATGCATGGCCTGCATTGCAGTGAACATCCTGCATTTTCACGGTAAAAGCAAAAAACAAGTTCAGAAAATTGAGACAGCAAAATGCCCCATATACAGAGGCAAAGAAACAGATAAGGCTAGTAAATAACAGGAAATATTATTATTATTATTAGCCATATGGTGCAAGGAAGACTGAAGCTTATGCTGTACCAGCCAAAAAAAATTTTCAAAGGGGGGGGGAGGTAGAAGTAGAAGGGAATCACCAAGAAAGAGAAGAATGATGATATCCAGCTCAGGACCCTGGGTGTGCCCATACTCACCAGATGTGAGCCCCTGGGGTTGATATCATAGGAAAGTGATTACTTTCATAGTGGATATGTTTCACCTCACATGAAAAATGGAGGAAGCAGGGAAGGCGAGCAGATGAAATCTATGGCAGAGAATTTATAGGTAGGCATGGATTCCCATATTTAATAATTTCATTATCATCAAGCATGCATTCAACAGTACAACTTCATTCATTGTATTCGGCATTACCCCATAGGGTATCACATCCAAAGTCTCTAGGAAGTAGAAGTGGAGCCAGCAAGTTTTTTGTGTCAACACAAACTGATAATTCAGTTTCACCATGGGATCCTATTTTGGATCTCTATCCTGAGGAAGATGTGGAAAGTGAGTAAATCAAAATCCTCATTGCATGTTAAACCCAAGTAATAATGGCTAAATTCTTATAATGGAATTGTTTTCTGATCAAATATGGAGGATGTCAAAACTGTCCTGTATAAACACAAACCTGTTTGCTTTTGTTTTGATCCCATCCTGCAGAATCATCTGTAAGGACAGAAATGAGGATGGTCTAGCTAATGGAGGATTAGTAATTTGTCTGGTGGTGGGGTTCTTCCTCATTTGGTCTATATGTTTGTGTCCTGGGACTATCATCTCACAAGGATAACATTTCACAATTACCTTATTTTGTACTTACTGGCTCCACTTCTACTTCCTAGAGACTTTGGATGTAATACCCTATGGGGTAGTGCAGAATACAATGAATAAAGTTGTACTGTTGAATGCATGCTTGATGGTAATGAAATTATAAAATGTGGGAATCCATGCCTACCTATAAATTCTTTGCCATAGATTTCATCTGCTCTCCTTCCCTGCTTCCTCCATTTTTCATGTGAGGTGAAACAGATCCACTATGGAAGTAATCACTTTCCTATGATATCCACCACCATTTTGGGTGGACAACCCTATAACCCATCTAGAATTCCATGGTGGAAACTTATTAGAGCAGATTTGCAGAACTAACAGAATTTGATCCTGTTACAGTTTAGCAGGAATCAGTTGATCATGCAGTGACATCATATATGTAAAAACAGTGGAGGAGGAAAGAGATCTGGGAGTTACAGTATGGGCAGATATGAATTTTTTTTCAGAACAGTGTAAACAGGCAGCCAGGAAAGTCCATGGTGTCTTATCAATGATTTATCTAACGCTATCCTGTAGAGATAGGGAAGTCATAATCCTACTGTATAAGGTAATTGTAAGACCACATTTGGAATACTGTGTCCAAGTATGGAGACCTCATCTGAAAAAAAGCTATTGAGCTTCTTGAAAGGGTCCAAAGACAGGCAAATTTTATAGTGAGATTGGCAAAAGGACAACCATAGAGGAAAGACTCAGTTTATGTGGGCTGCAGTGATTGGCAACCAGGCACATCAGAGGTGACCTGATTGAGGTTTATAATGCTCTGAGAGTAAAATTCAAAGGTCAACTGGATACTTACCTGTGTGAGGAGGGAAGCATATAACTTGTGTTTTCTTATCTACTTGTTTTTTTTTTTTCCCCATGTAACAAAAGCCTGTGGCTTCCTTGCACTATATGGCAAATACTATTACTATGCAGATCAGCCCACTGCCTCCACCTTTCCTAAAGCATCTTTAGCCCTCTCCTTCAGTTGTTTTCTAGTCTCCAAACACTAACAGTGCTAGGTCATCAGCATAAGCAGCTAGTTCACAATACAATGAACTTCTGCTTCAACAACTTGTCTATAATATAATTCCTGGAGTACAGTGCTACTGTCAATCCTGTGTTTGTCACTTCTTCTTGTACAACAGTATACTTGGTTTTTACTTCTACTGACCTGTGATGGAAGTAGTGACTTAAGACTGTAAGTATTTATTTTACAGAATGTAGTTATCAGGACAGTCCATCCTCATTCTTCTCAAAAAAACTTTGCCATTACAACCCATTAAATGCCCCCTTAGGGCTATACTAGACGAGCACTTGAAGCGCAAACGGCTGGCATCGTGAATGCCTCCAAAACAGCAAACTACATGTAACGCTCCTAACGTTAGATCATTTAAAACTAGACGGGGTGCTTGTAATGTTTCGTTGGATATCACCAGCGATTCACTTTTTCTATTCCCAGTTTCAAGATGGATGTTGTTCAAGTTGGATATATTGCATATTTATGTAGTGTTGATTGCAAGTAGAAAGAGAAAACGACGATAGTGGATTCATCCAGCAAATTCAAATAGGTTAAAAAAAAAAAAAAAAGAAAAAAAAAGTTTTATATTATGTTTGAAACACACAGGAAGTCTCCAAAGAATTTTTAAAATTTTATTTTACAGAATGTCGATACAGAGTTTTGATGAACTTCTAATATTAATTAGAGGAAAAATTGCAGAAATCAATACCTATGTTTGCATCTATGCTTTCTGTGCTGTACCGACAGGCCAACTTCCACTAATTGACATATTGCTGAAATGTTTTCTTTGTTTGCAAAATTATTTTATTTCTATCTGCTATTCTTATTCGGAGATTAAGGTATTTGTAAGACTCGGTGTCTTACAGAATTAGTTCCGGTAACTTCTTGTTTGATTTTACTGCACGGGACTTCTCAGAATAAAACACCTCTGTTACTGTCTCTCCACCACTCGACATTATTTCCAGATGGAATATTGACGAGTACTTTTCATCCTTTTGAAGCAGAAAACATTCTCCACTACCCACACTGTAACCGAGTACAGAAACTCCCTGACTTAAGTAATGCTCTGCATATGGAAATTCAACTTTACATAAGTTTTTGCCGGCTGGTGCAAACTTAAAAAAATCTTGCATCCCATAGGAATAAATAGAGGTATCACGAAAATATCGTAATGCAAATCCAATAACACTTTTTTTTTTTTTTTTTTTTTTTTTGTAATTCATTCCAAGTCCTTGGAAGTTGAAAATATCTCTCTAAAAGGTAATATTTATAAAGGAAATTGCACTACCCTTTCATCGTTATCATATGTTCCCCCGTTATAAGAATCAATTTTGAACACCTTTGTGATATTTTTCTAAAGGACATTTCTGGAGGTCACTACCATAAAACAATTTGCACTTTCTGGTTTATTGGGCTTTTCTGTGAGTTTTTACATTATGGTATTATTGTGAAATGCGTTCCCCTTCACTGAAATCTTCAATCATATAAAAAAACAAATTTTCAGAAACTTCTCTTCATTCCTATTTACGTATTACAGTGATGAAGGGAAAGCGACCAACAAAAAGTGAATGTAGTGGTAGTGCCAGGAAACAAAACAATTGATTTAGAAATGAAGATGAAAATGATTAAGAAGTACGAAGCAGGACAAAGTTTGTCATCTATTGCACGGGAATTAGGCCTCGCTGCTTCAACAGTGAATACTATTTTAAAGGACAGTGCACATATCAAAGGATCAATGCGCTAGATCAACAGTGATCACAAAACAGCATTGCTCTAGGAGCATTTAGAATTTCACCAATTTACAGCCTGTATGCGGATGCATCGGAACCCCTGCTGCACCTTCGACGAGATTATCTACTGTGCATGTATGCGGAAAAAATATACAGTCAGCCATCACATCCAAATTGGCCCATTATTCACGATCCACCATGGACAAGGAATTATGATTCCAAGCCAAATGAAAATAAACCAGTAGGACTGCATCTCAGACACTTTTCCAGGGAAATACATTTCCAGCACATTTCTGCAGTAGATATAAACTCAGAACCTCCTTGGATTCCGACTGTGCCTTTGTCCATATCACATCTTACAAACAGGAATAAAAAAGATCTCTCCAATCGTTATACAGAAGCTTCATGCACTGCACAGTTTTGAAAATAGAAACAGTCATCAGATTTACATGGATGGTTCAAAATCGAACAACTCAGTAGGTGCCGCAGTAGTTTTACCGGAATATATTATATCTGTCTCCTTGCCTCATGTTTGCAGTATTTTCACAGCAGAATTATATGCTATTAAACTAGCACTGGATGATATTACCAAGCATCAACTTCTACCTGCTCTAATCTATACTGACTTCCTTAGTGCAGTAGCAGCTTTACAGAACAGCAAATATTCCTCAAATTCCTTGATTCAGCATATCAAAAAACAACTCAGAGTTTTGCATAAAGCAAGAAAACAAGTGTCTATCTGTTGGATTCCCAGCCATGCTGGAATCCCAGAAAATAATCATGCAGACCAAGCCGCGAAAAATCCTGATCTTAATATACAAGATAACTTTCAGTTTGTACCATTTACAGGTTATAGGGATGTATTTCGTACCAAATATACTTCCATCTGGAAACAACTTTGGAGGGACCAATCGTGCAATAAACTTCGCAGAATAAAAAACAATCTATGTTCGTGGCGTTCTAGCTCACGTACAAATAGACAGGAGGAAGTTATATTAACAAAACTGTGCATTGGGCATACCTTCCTCACTCACAAACATTTACTTTTAAGAGATCCCCCGCTCTGCTCTATCTGTCAGATACAACTTACAGTAAGGCACATCCTGATTGATTGTCTAACCTATTCAGCTGTTCGTACCACATCCTTCCAATCATTAGCAAACTTGCAAGCTCCTCTAACCCTCTCTAATGTACTTGGTGACAAAGCAAACCTAAGTGAGCTCTTTATATATATTAAACATCTAGGAATAATAAATACACTCTGATATATCCATCCGAAATCATTAAAATGAATGTAATGACGCTGACAGACACATATTGGCCACAGTTGCCCTTGTGTTGTGAAACTTTCATACCAACAACAACAACAACAGAACAGCATTCAGGTGCTATATTGAAGATGAAAAGGCTAATATATGGATGGAAATCAGATTGGGAAGCGAGTGGCACTGAGTCTAATGACTGTTGAAGCAAAAGCAACAAGTATTTATGAAGATCGGATTTATGACCAACTTGATTGGATACTATGATGCAGTCACAAAAGAACTGGATGCAGGGAATAACTTTGATATTATATACTTGGATCTTAGAAAGGCTTTTGATACTGTTGCACATGGAAGACTGCTGCACAAATTGGAGCAGTGTGACATTGGAGGCAAATTGCTGCTAGGGATAAAGGGGTGGTTGAGGGGGAGAAGACAGAGAGTGGTAATCAATGGACACTGCTCATCGTGGACTGATGTTATTAGTGGAGTCCCTCAGGGCTCAGTGTTGGGTCCATTATTGTTTTCTGTATTTATAAATGATATTGATGATGGTATATCGGGCTTAATGTCCAAGTTTGCAGACGATACAAAGGTTGGCAGGGTTGTCAAGGACACTATTGACACTATGCTGCTGCAACAGGATCTGTAAAGGTTGAGCAGATGGGCTGAGAGGTGGCAAATGAAGTTTAACATTGATAAATGTAAAGTACTACACATGGGAAACAGCAACCCCAGAGCAACGTATCAACTCTGTGGTACTACACTGACAGTGGTAGAGAATGAAAGGGACTTGGGGGTGGTTGTGCAGGCAGATATGAAGTTCTCTGAGCAGTGCAGACGGGCTGCAAGAGTAGCTCATGGAGTATTGTCAATGATATACAGGAATTTTTCCAGCAGGGATAAGGAGGTGATTATTCCATTGTATAAGGCGATGGTCAGGCCACACCTAGAGTACTGTATACAGGTCTGGAGACCTCATTTCAAGAAGGATGTAGAGCTGCTGGAACGAGTATAGAGAAGGGCAACAAGATTAGTGAATGGAACAAAGGGGTGCTCTTACGAAGAAAGGCTTAAGTTTTGCAAATTACAGTGTCTGGAGACTAGGCACCAGCGAGGTGATCTGATAGAGGTGTATAAAGCCTTGAATGGTTTAAGCATGCTCAATGCTGATGGGATTCTTCCTCTAGCTCAGAAAAATCACCTGAGAGGGCATAAATTCAAATTGAGGAAAGACAGATGTAGGATAGACGTGCGGAAATTTGCCTTTAGCCAGCGGGTGGTTGGTTGGTGGAACAGACTTCTATCCCTTGTATGTTTAAGGCTCAGCTGGACAGGTATTTTGAACGAACAGAGGGGTGAAGTGGAAGTGGTTTTTTTTTTTTTTTTTGGCTGATGCTGCATAAGCTTGCTTTCTTGCATCAAATGCCTGTACTAATGCTAATACTAATGCTAAAAAGATATTAAGGATAAGTACGGCAAACCCCAAGCCAAGTTCATGGCAAGCAACAGGTGAAGAGCCACCTCCATAGCCAGGTGGGAAGGAGCAGCAGTGCGTAGCATACTTCTTGATTAGACCGGGGTTCGAGCCCATCACCACCAAATACGGAGCATGCGGAAAAGTCAGGGAATGACAGCTGCACCAGAGCAATATGGCCTTAGTTGCTAATGCTCCTAAAAACCAAATAACAACAATAACAACAGGTGGTTTAATAGGTTCAAGCATCGTGCTGGTTTCCACACTGTTAAAGTATGCGGTGAAGTCTCCAGTGCCGATTCTGCATCTGTAGAGAAATTTTGTGATGTGTTGAAAAAAATTATTGATAAAGGCGGCTATTCAACGCAGCAAATTTTTAATGTTGACGAAACGGCTCTGTATTGAAAAAAAAATGCCGGAGCAAACATACATTGCCAAAGAGGAAAATACAATGCCAGGTTTCAAGTCTTAGCATTAGCATTAGCATTAGTAGAGGCATATGATGCAAGAAAGCAAGCTTATTCAGCATCAGCCAAAAAAAAAAAAAAAAACACACACCACTCCCATTTCACCCCTCCGTTCATTCGAAATACCTGTCCAGTTGAGCTTTAAATTTGTTTAGGCTATCAACTTCAACAACAAGTGATGGAAATCGGTTCCACCAACCAACCACCCGCTGGCCAAAGGCAAATTTCCGCACATCTATCCGACATCCGTCCTTCCTCAATTTGAATTTATGCCCTCTGAGGTGATTATTCTGAGCAAGATGAAGAATCCCATTGGCATTGAGCATGCTCAAACCATTCAAAGCCTTATACACCTCTATCAGATCACCTCGCCGGGGCCTAGTCTCCAGACTCTGTAATTTGCAAAACTTAAGCCTTTCTTCGTAAGAGCAACCCTTTGTTCCATTCACTAATCTTGTTGCCCTTCTCTGTCCGTTCGAGGAGCTCTACATCCTTCTTGAAATGAGGCCTCCAGACCTGTATACAGTACTCAAGATGTGGCCTAACCATTGCCTTATACAAGGGAATAATCACCTCCTTATCCCTGCTAGAAAAATTCCTGTATATCATTGACAAGACACCATGAGCTACTCTTGCAGCTCGTCTGCACTGCTCAGAAAACTTCATATCTGCCTGCACAATTACCCCCAGGTCCTTTTCATTCTCCACCACTGTCAGTGTAGTACCGCAGAGTTGATACGTTGCTCTGGGGTTACTGTTTCCCATATGTAGTACTTTACATTTGTCAATGTTAAACTTCATTTGCCACCTCTCAGCCCATCTGTTCAACCTTTCCAGATCCTGTTGCAGCAGCATAGCGTCAGTAGTGTCCTTAACAACCCTGCCAACCTTTGTATCATCTGAAAACTTGGACATTAAACTTGATATCCCATCATCAGTATCATTCATAAACACCAAAAACAACAACGGACCCAACACTGAACCCTGAGGAACTCCACTAATAACATTAGTCCACGTTGAGCAGTGTCCATTGATTACTACTCTGTCTTCTGCCACTCAACCATCCCCTTATCCATAGCAGCAATTTGCCTCCAATGCCACACTGCTCCAATTTGTGCAGCAGTCTTCCATGTGCAACAGTATCAAAAGCCTTTCTAAGATCCAAATATATAATATCAAAGTTATTCCCTGCATCCAGTTCTTTTGTGACTACATCATAGTATCCAATCAAATTGGTCAGGCAAGACCTACCCTTAACAAAACCATGCTGCGTCTGAGCTATAACTGAATTCTTGTCTAGATGATCCTGCAGTGCTTCTTTAACCAGTGCCTCCATTAACTTACCTGGAACAGAAGTTAAACTAACAGGTCTATAATTACTTTTGTCAGCCTTTGATCCTCCTTTGTGAATTGGGGTTACATTTGCACATCTCCAGTCTATGGGTACCTCCCCTGAGTCCAAAGAAGCTCTCATAATTATGGCTAGGGGTTTGCTTACCTCCTTTGCTGCCTCCTTTAATATAACTGGATAGATCCCATCCACCCCAGGTGCCTTTTTTATGTTTATCCTCAACAATCTCTCCTCCACTTTCCTCTCAGTTATTACAAAATCATCCAGCTCACTGCCAATGTTTACTTTACCTACATCATTCTCCTTCCTGAATAACTCCTCATGCATGAATGTAGATGCAAAATACTCGTTTAGATTGTTAGCCACCTGAGCAGGATCCTCAACTGTTGAACCATCAATATCCAGTGGACCAATCTGATTCATCCCTTTCCTTCTCGAATTTAAATATGTAAAGAACTCTTTTCTGTTTTTCTTTGCATCCTTTGCCAAGGATTTTTCGTAGTCTGCCTTTGCCTGCCTAATCTCCTTTGTGACTTGGTTACAGACCAACTTATATCTATCATAGGCTTCCATGTCACCCATTAATTTGTATGTATCCCATGCATTTTTCTTCTCTGCCACATGTCTCATTAGTTCATCTGACAACCATTTAGGCCTAAACCTTGAACAATATTTCTTAGTTGGTATGTAAAGCCTGGTAGCCTCCAAGATTAGTTCCTTGAATGCTTCCCATTTTGAGTTTGCTGTTGGTAACATCATCAGTTGGTCCCACTGTATAGAATTTAAATACTGTCTCAGACCATCATAGTTGCCTTTACGAAAACAAAAACCCTTCCCTTTACCTCTGATGGTAGTTACCTCCTTGAGTAAATCCCACTTCAACACACTGTGATCACTGCCACCTAGTGGTTCATTTATCTGCAGATTCTTAATGCATGAAGAATCACTACTGATAATCAGATCAAGAGTATTGCTCCCTCTTGTTGCCTCACGAACATGCTGATGTAGAAAACAATCATCCAATAAATCCACAAAAGCCTTGCTAGTGTGCGAGTGACCAACCCACAAATTCCAGTCAATATCTGGGAAATTAAAATCCCCCATTATAAGACTCTCTGATTTACTGGCCCACTCTATTTCCCTGTACAATATCTTATTATACTCCTCAGAGTCATTAGGCCTATAGCACACTCCTACTCTCAATTTTGATTTCCCTATGCTTATGTCACACCAAACTGACTCGACACTGCCCTGTCCATCGATGTCGACTGGCTTCACTTCCTTGGACTTTATGTGTTTCTTAATTAATAGCATAACCCCTCCTCCCCTCCCCTCCTGTCCTGTCTATCCTTTCTATACACTGTATTCTATACATTGTATTCCCCAAATTCCAGTTCTGCATTACTTATATCTGTGTGACACCACGTCTCTGATATCCCAACAATATCTGCCTTTGATGTTTTGAGCAATACCTCAAATTCATCAAATTTATTTACCAAACTCCTAGCATTGGTGTACACGCAGGTATACATGCACCTGTTTCTATTCTTAGCTACCCTAACCCAACCCATGTGTTTACTTGTACCGCAATGACTCCCAGCAGTCTCTGAAATATCCTGCATCTTGTTTTTCAGGCTTCTGCTCATTTCAATAGAAGCAGTGCAAGAATCACTTCCACCTCTGCCAGTGGCTACTGTTAATCTATTAGTCCTTGTAGTCTTCAAAAGATAGGGACAGATTCTTGCTTGGGGCTAATGCAGCGGGAATTACAGATTAAAACCACTGCTTGTGTACCATTCTGGAAATCCTCGTGCATTTAAGGGCGTCAATAAACCCACCTTACCCGTGCATTTCCGATCGAACCAGAGAGCATGGATAACAGTATCTCTCTTTGAGGATTGGTTTGAATGCTGCTTCATTCCTGAGGTTGAAAAATATTTGTAAAGACAACGACATTCCTTTCGAGGTTTTGCTTCTATTAGATAATGCTCCTGGACATTTTATGCATCTAGATGATTTCAATTCGAACGTGAGAGTCATATTTCTACCGCCAAATATGACTTCACTCATCCAACCTATGGATCAGGGTGTTATTTCGAATATAAAAGCATACTATTTACGCACAAAATTTGCTCAGGCATTGTCTGCGGTAGACAATGAGAAAAACTATGTTAAGAGACTTTTGGAAATTTTACAATATTTACCATGCCATTTTAAACATTAATAAGGCCTGGGCGGAAATTACTAAAAGTTGTTTAAATGGTGCATGGAGGAAAAAATATGCTCATGGCATGTAAAAGGCTTTGAAGGGTTTGAAAAAGATGAATCATATGAAGAGGTTACAGATAAGATTGTAAAGGTTGCAGAGCTACTTCAGCTGAAGGTTGATGCCAAAGATGTGGAGGAGTTAATAGAGGAAGAAGAGAAGGAATTATCTAACAAAGAACTTGACTTCCAGGCAGCGATAGTGAAAGAAGAAAATACTGACAAAGCTCAAGATGAACGAAATGAGGAACCGAGACACTTAATCACCAGAGAGATGGCAATGGCATTTCGTAAATGGCGAGGTTTGAGAAGATGGATCCTGACACCGAACGATTCTTAAAAGTTAAGAGGGGTGAATGATATGCTTGCTTGCTACAAAGAAATCTACGATGAAAAGAAAAAAGCCACCGTCAAGTCATCCATTAATATGTTCTTTCGTAAGGTTGAGCTGCTGACCCCTTCTAAATCTCCACAGCCCTCAATCTCCGTAGCGGCGTACTTATCAGCTGAAGATGTCGATTCTGGCAATGATGTTTGAAAGGTAAAGCTTACTAACGTTATGCCTGTCTGCCTGTCTCTTTTTGTAATTTTATAATTTTGAAATTTTTTTAAATTGCAAAATTTTTGTAATTTTTTCTGCGCATGAGATAAAAAATTGGATAAATACAATAAATAATTCTATTTACATGTTCGTCGAACATTTCTTTTTCAATACAATGAATTCAGTGAGCACAGTTGCGAGTGCTGCACATGCATAGGGGAAATTCCAACTTACGTAGTGTTCCGCGGAATGCAACCCTTACGTAAGTCGGGGAGTTCCTGTACTTTTCGTGCAATAAAGGATTAGCGTTGTTTGATTTTACAAATGTTCATGAGAAGACACCAGTTTTCAAAGTTTTTAATGCAGCTATCAAAGAAATATTTTCTTAATTTCTTTAGAAGATCAGATATACATCCAGAAAAGGTGCTATACCGATATTGATCCCTAAAAACAATTACAATCAAGCAACTTTTTTTTTTTTTTTTTATCACATGCACATTGCAGTGTTTATCAGTTTTACACCAGTTTTTTCCCATTTCCAGTGTGACTTCCAATAGATGAATTTCCTCGATTTTGTGTTAGTAGATGCAATACACATTGAAGAAAGGAAGTACGATCTTTTCGTTTTTCAAAAACAATCTTGCAATTATTTCGGTCATGTTTTTTATGCCAAGAAACAGTTGTGTGCATTATTTTTCCCCCTGTATTGTATCATGCTGGCAACGACTCTGTACTTTGCGGCTTACTGAATGCTTTCACGATACTTTTCAAACAAGACACCAAAGTTATGTTTGAAATGAAAGGTTTTAAAAATTCGTTTTGGAAGAAGACAGAGTGCACATGATTCTCATTTGTTAACCCCGCCATTAGTTGTACTGTTGCAGTGGATATTCTTCAGCAGTTTTCTGATTACTGTTTTCATCTAATTCAATGATAATAAGGTTCTTTATTAACTTAAATTGTATGCATTCTTGATTCTGTACGCAGATAACCCAGCAAGATCTACCAATCAATTCTCTGCAAGTGAACCAACTTGTATTTCTTTAACTAATGAACAGTACTAAAAGAGAAGTAATATTTACAATAAATAGAAAGTTCAGAACTGAGCTTTCTGATTCTTCTCATCATTTCATAGTTCATCTCAGTTAGGAAACATTTATTTTCCAATTTCAATGCAACACTTTGCTTTTATTTCCTTGTTGGAGTAGTCTTTTAATGACGTGTTGTACAAGGGAGGCCTCCTTTCCACCTCACAAATACACTCCTCTGTTTCAAACAGTCTTCCCCAAAGTATAATAAACAAACCAATTAAGGCCAACCACCCCATGCATGGGAAGAATGTCTCCTCAGGCTATGCAAATGACAAGGCATATGCACTTGTAACGCATCCAAAGGCATTGGCAGGCGTTTTATGCTTGCTTATGCTGTCCTATGCGGCATTTGAGGTGCCTGTCTAGTTTGCATGGCTTTGCACCCTGCTTCCTGTAAAACTGGGCATTGGAAGGAATAACCGACACCGCACTTCAAGCACTTGTCTAGTATATCCCTTAAAGTTAAAGAAACCCAGGGTATACTTGAATGGATTCATCTGTACACTCAACTAACTGACTGATTGCACACTCAGTTGATCTCTCTCTCTCTCTCTCTCTAGAATCCAAACTGCCTAGAAGAAATGAGTCTTTTCTCAACATAATGCTTTTAAATTCTTACAGTTAGCATTCTTTCTAACAATTTATTTAAAATTGATATCAGAGCCACTGGCCTGTATGAACAAGAATCTGTCTCATCTTTTTTGGACTTTTGAACAATATTTTGATTCTAACAGACTTCCATTCCTCAGAAACTTCCTCTAAGACAACTATTATACAAATCCAAATGTCCTCAATTTCCACATTTTTTTTTTTTTTTTTTTTTTTTAACAACACCACGTCTATATAATCACATCTAGGTGCCTTACCCTCTTTTGCTTTAGAGAGCAGTCTTTAGCTGCATCATATTAAAATTCATCTCTATTCCAACTCAACATACTGAACATTCTGATGTTTGATGCATCTCTGTACTTGGCTATCTAAAGTACAAGGAGACCAAAACCTTTCTCATAGATTCATGCCACCTGATCATCTGAGCAGAACTATTATCCTGAACTGCATGATAGAGTGATTAGTGCATTCTGAAATCTCTCTCTGGTTACCATTTTTATATAGGTTATTTGACTTACTAGCTTTTATGTTACCCTGCATGAGTCTGGTCAGCTTCCATTGGCATGTCACATCAGTAAGCTGTTTCTGACTTGTATCACTCATCATTGACTGCATGTTATTTAGTTACTAGACCAGTCTTGGTGCACTCAAGACTCAATTATACATAAACTCCAGCAGGGTTACAGTTACCAAGATACTCATACTGGCACATCTGATGCTCAAAGTCACTTAAATCTTTCATTTTGCCCATTTTTGCACCGAATTGTACACATGAAGCATCCCTACTTATCTGCTTCGTGTAACACGGTTTTAGAACACTTGGTGATGTTACTGAAAGAGCATTGCATTTAATGAAAAGTGTAGGTGTACCCATTAAAGTGGTTATCCACTGTATATGGGGAACTGGAAGCTTGGAAATCCTTCAGGAAAGTTTGAACATTTTTGGCCAACGGTATAGCAGAGAACTATAAAATCTTGATTGAGAATTTATTACAAACCTACCAGAATCTTTGTTGCAATATTGTCTGCCATTCCTGTTTAGTCTTTTTTTCTTAGGTAACTTTGGACACATAAGTGACAAACAAAATGAATGTTTTCATCAAGATATTGCTATCATGGAGTAACATACCAAGGACTGTGCAAGCCCAGTATGCTGGCAGATTATTGCTTTCTACTGAACAGAGATGCTCTTGATCATTACAAAAGAAGCAAGGGGGAAAAAAAAAAGTGTATATAAAAAAAGGGTGTGCAGTGAATGGTGTTTATTTTTATACCATTTATTGTAATATATGCAAATTTCAATAAGGGACTTTCATTTCTTTCTAAATTTGTGGATATTAGGCCATATGACTTGTATTCAGCTCATCAAAATCCATGATGTGCAATATTTTTGGAGGGGGAAAAAAAGCAAAAGCTTAATTTGTTGTATAGTCTAATCTCAGAAACCATTTGGGTGGTGGTATACTGAACTCGTGAATGGAACAAAGGGGTGCTCTTACGAAGAAAGGCTTAAGTTTTGCAAATTACAGTGTCTGGAGACTAGGCACCAGCGAGGTGATCTGATAGAGGTGTATAAAGCCTTGAATGGTTTAAGCATGCTCAATGCTGATGGGATTCTTCCTCTAGCTCAGAAAAATCACCTGAGAGGGCATAAATTCAAATTGAGGAAAGACAGATGTAGGATAGACGTGCGGAAATTTGCCTTTAGCCAGCGGGTGGTTGGTTGGTGGAACAGACTTCCATCCCTTGTGGTGGAGGTTGATAGCCTAAATAAGTTTAAGGCTCAGCTGGACAGGTATTTTGAACGAACAGAGGGGTGAAGTGGAAGTGGGTTTTTTTTTTTTTGGCTGATGCTGCATAAGCTTGCTTTCTTGCATCAAATGCCTCTACTAATGCTAATGCTAACTCAAGGTGTAGTGGAAAATGAACAAGATCTGAGGGTTAACTGTATATTTTGAGATGAACTTTCAACTGGTGCTGTACCACCACATTTGATTATTGGAGGCTTGAAGTGGTGAAACTCATGTTTAGTTTCTAGAGCAAAGTTTTTGGCATCACCCTCCCTCCCCATCTCCTTCAACCCATGCATGGTACTAAGTACTATCAGTTTTGACATCTTTAGTGTTTGGGGGGTTTCATAAAAAAAAACAAAACAGTGCAGACAGGCTGTTAAGATAGTTCATGGTGGTGGGTTCTGTGAATGATATACAGGAATTTTTGTCAACAGGGACAAAGAGGTGATTATTCCACTGTATTAGGTAGTGGTTAAGCTGCACATTGAGAACTGCACAAGAGAAAGACTTCTCTTTTGCAAATTGTAGTGTCTGGAAACTAGACATTTGCAAGGAGATCTGATAGAATAAGTGTTTAAAGTTTTAATGGGTTGAGAACTAAATGCTGATGGCATCCTTACTCTTTCTTGGATGATGCACACAAGGGACAGGCGCCTCCGTAGCCAGGTGGGAAGGAGCAGCAGTGCGTAGCACACGCTTCTTGATTGACCGGGGTTCGAGCCCGTCACCACCAAATACGCAGGATGCGGAAAGGTCAGGGAATGACCACCGCATATCCCGGAGCAATATGGCCTTAGTTGCTAATGCTCCTAAAAACCAGATAACAAACAAGCACACAAGGGGACATTAAATTGCAGTAAGGGAGATTGCAGGATAGATGTGGGGAAATGTGTATATATTACTGTACCTGCATTTGATTGCAATCATGGTGAGACTTGCTGTTCTCAATGAAGAAGTTTGGTCTTATGCTGAACTCAGACAAATACTGTTATCCATGGTTCTACCTAAGTTGTGAATGTTTTAAAATTTTGTAATTGCAGTTATCCACAGTTCTGCCATGGATAATGGTATGATGCTCCCACTTATCTCTCTTAATTGATGCTGTATAAACAGAGACCTAAGTGAATTTGCATTCAGAGGGGGAAATTTATTCATCGGAGAAATGTATTTAAATTTTTATATGGCTGGTGTGACCAGTGTTTCTGTCTGATTTGAAATAGCTGCCCCGGCAATGTCTCAGATATAGTGGAATCACCTATCCAGGGTGGCTAACAAGTCGATTGCGATCTACCAGTCGATCGCAGCTTTAATTTCGGTCGATCACGACGAATTTTAAATATTCTATAAAAAATAATTAGTCAAAATCTAAATGTTGTTGTTATTATTATTATTATGCGCCCCACTTGCATACGCTTATTACAAATCCGTTGAACCATGTGACTACTCTTGTCGCCGCACAGCCGCTAGGCTTGTTTAGCGAGGGTCTTAAGCTGGATTGTTTAGCGAAAATCCACGGAGTTTCGTTGTGGAGAGCATAGTGCATGTGTCGAATTCTTATTTAGCTTACTAATATTAATAACTGGACAGTACTTATACTTTAATTTAATACCCTTTGATTTAAAATGAATACTACGAAAAAGATTAAAATGTATCATTTTCATCAAGAGTGGGAACTAGAATACTTTTTTGTAATGATAAAAGAAAAATGTTGTTTGATTTGCAATGCTTCCGTGGCTATATACCCAAGAGGAAATTTAGACACTCCACGGTAATTACTACGCACGCCAGTTGGATTTTCCGCCTAAAAGCGACCTTAAAAAAATAAATGAAAAGAACTTAAATCCAGATTATTTGGACAACAAAATTTCTTCATGACACCTAACTTACAATCTAAAGCAGTAACTGTAGCATCATTTAAAGTGAGTCATCTTCTTGCAAAAAAAAAAAAAAAAAAATGCAAACCATTTTCTGATGGTCAATTCATCAAAGACTCATTTTTAGAAATAAGATTCTCTTTGAAAATTTTAAGAACAAAAACGAAATTAAAAGTGCTCTTCAAGATCTGCAATTATCTCGATAATAATACTGTGATGCGACGCATCAAAAAAATTAGTAAAAATGAAATGTGAGTGAACAAATTGCGTGCTCATTGTTAATCGTGTGTCCTTTTCTTGACAACTGGATGAATTTACAGACGTCTGTGATACAGCTCGATTTTATTCTTATGGTTTTCGATGATTCTGCCACTAGAGAAGAACTGCTGGGTATGGTTTTGTTAAAAGAAAGAACTAGAGGTCTTGATGTGTTTACCCCAGGGGTTCCCATCTGGTGAGTATGGGCTTGGCAAACCCAGGGTCCTGAGCTGGATATCATCATTCTTCTCTTTCTTGCTTTCTTGGTGGTTCCCTTCTATTTCTGATTTTCTCTCTCTCCCTCTCTCTCTCGTAACGCGGAAATTTGGCTGGTGCAGAATAAGCCTCAGACTTCCTTGCACCATATACCCCAGGGGCTCACATCTGGTGAGTATGGGCTTGGCACACCCAGGGTCTTAAGCTGGATATCATTTTTTTTTTGGCCGGTGCAGCATAAGCCTCAGGCTTCCTTGCACCATATGGCTATGAGAGAGAGAGAGAGAGAGAGAGAGAGAGAGAGAGAGAGAGAGAGAGTGTGTGTGTGTGTGTGTGAGAGAGAGTCTTTATTGCCCTTCACGGCCAAAAAGCCAGGGGTTTACAGCCTCCCGAAACGTCCGGGAAAATCGAACAATTATTTACAAAAAAAAGGTAATTTTACAAATAAAAACATATTTTAATCCAAAGGAGAGAACTCCTCACTAGAGTTAATCTGATTGAGCTGACTTAACATCGAGATAAGAGCACCGGCTCAATCAGACAGGAACAGATGCAAGGTACACATCAGTCATCGCTGACTAGTCCTACTAGTCATAATTTTTTTCTGGTAAGTCCGGTCAACAGCGAATTTGTTCAGGTCGGCGTCAAGTGCCTGGGTTTGCTTGAGCATCTGCTGAGGGAGGAACCTGTCCGAGAGATGGAGTCGTGCTGAATTATTATTAATAATAATAATAATGTTTAACGCATTCAGAAAATTTTATTGAAAAAATTAAATTACCACTATTTAAGCTCGTATCAGTAACAATAGATGGAGCTAAAGCAATAACGGGGCAACTTAACGGATTCATCGCATCGTGCCAAAAGGATGATGAATTCCCAGATTTTTTGAGTTAGCACTGTGTTAGCAATCAAAAGATTACATACTAAAAGTATTATGGCCATAGCTTTCAAAATCGTGAATTCCATCAGAGGACAATCTCTTCAAAGGAGACTTCAAAATGCAACTCGATGAAAATGAACTAGATCTGATATTATACACAGATGTGAGGTGGCTGAGTCGGAGTAAGTTTCTACAGAGCTTTCAAAATTTGCTGAATGAAATTAAATCTTGTTGATCGAAGGGAAGAAGAAGATTATCATCAGCTACAAGATACGGAGTGGTTGTGTAATCTGGCTTTTTTTTTTTTGACAGATTTTACCAGTTTCTGGTTTATTGGGCTTTTCTGTTAGTGCAATCAATTATAAACGGGTAGTAAACTCGATCTTGCATTTGCTGTTGTACCGATAGCTGGAATTCTGTGGGTTTTCACTTTATTATGGTGAAATGTGTTTCCCCTTCCATGACATATTCAATCATAAAATACATCTTCAGAAACTAATTACAGTACTCCGTATCTCACTTGTGCATTTGTGTTTGTTGCAACTTGTGCGTACCGTGTTCTTTTTTATTAATTGCTTATCATTTTTACTGTTTTAAATTTTACAGCAAAAAAAGTCAGTGAACAGAAATATCAGTTAGTATGTTTACAGTAAGTGAACATACTAACAGTAAGTAACAGCTTAATTAATACGGTAAGTATTAATTAATTAAGCTGTGTACGTAAGCGTAAATTTATTTTTATTTTGCTAACTGGAAAATATTCCGATTTTCACATAGCATTTAACTTTGTTTATTGGTAAGGTAATAAAGTTAAATTTGTGCTTTATATCTATAAAGCGGGGGAACCACTGTATTTTGTTGGGAGATCCCTGAGTTAGGTTCTGTGCTATTGAACTTGTGCTTGTTTCAGACCATAAAGTCACAAAAGTGTGCACTTCGTGACTTTTAAAGAGAGCAGAAGGCACACGAAATCTAGATGCTGCAGAAGAGATTGTGCTTAGCAGCGATGAAAAGGAAGAAAATTAAATGAACGTACATTACCTCACATATAAGTATCACATTTTGTAAGGTAAGACGTTTGTTCAGTTATTACTACGTATTTAAGTTACTACTACAATTATAAAAATATTAAATATTATAATAATAAATTAAATTATCATAATTAAACTATAATATAATTTAAATTATAAATTAAATATTAAAAGTTAAAATATTAAGTTATTACTATTATAAAAATTAAGTTTCCGATAGTTATAAAAAAATTGTCTATTTTTGTTTGCATTTGGAACGTAACCCCCCCCCCCCCCTTTTGTACTGGTTCTTAGTCCCGTATAACATGGTTTTCCATTACACGAGATTTTGTAGGAACCAAACTACTGTGTTATAAGAGGGTTACCTCTAGATGTTGCTGGTGCTCCTTTAAGCACCAGCTGAGATCTTGGGGGGGGGGTAAATCAACCCAACAACTTTATATTTATCTATGTATGAAAAATACTGGCTTCTCATGTACATTTATAAAGATTCTATCCCTAGAATCTTTGTAATGTACATATTTGAAGGTACTTGTTGAGCTCACCTGAGCTTGTATTTGGAAAATGTGTGTGTTTCATGGGCCCCTTTGATCATTAAGATATAGCCTATTCTTGTGCTTTATAGGAAATGCTGTTCCTATCAGGTTTATTCAATATCAGTTACTTGAAATAGTAGTAGAACAGAACTAGGAAGTTAAACTGAAAGTTTTCAGGAGTTGGAACGTTGGCAGTGTGTACTTTGTGTAAAATGATACTCCTTATGTTAAAACAGCATGTTTGTTAGTTCAGCTGTCATTGTTTATCCTTGGTGACTTTTTTATTATGAATAAAAAGTCACCAAGTAACATGGCATCCTGAAACCATTATCTGCCTATAGTAATAGGTTATTTATGTTTCACAGATTGAGTTTGGTTCTCAGTTTTCTTTAGTAACCCCAGGGGCTCACATCTGGTGAATATGGGCTTGGCAAACCTAGGGTCGTGAGCTGGATATCATCATTCTTCTCTTTCTTGGCGATTGATTCCCTTCTGCTTCTCTCTCTCTCTCTCTCTCTCTCTCAGGGTAACTCATTTTTTTTTTTCTTGGCTGGTGCAGCAAAAGCCTCAGGCACCATATGGCTAATAATAATGATAATAGTGTAAAATATTGCTGATCTACATTTATCAGAGCATTAATTCTAAATGTTTACATTACGTTGCCTATATATATATATATATATATATATATATTGTGTCTAGGGCTATCCCCAGAAATTCTGTGGGAATACCTTTCCTAAGTCTATAGTACAGCCCTCTTTTGATTACTTCTAAGTTGGAGAGTGCCAGCCACCCTCCTGTAATGCCAGTGTGCTCATGGTGCAACATGTGCTGGTGATTGTGAGAAGTATTGTTCTCTGAATAGTCTAATTTGTTCCTGACTATGGCCGAGTGGGTAAACCATGCATCTGCTCCATAGGTGATCATAGGTGTGAACACTGCTCAGTAGAACATGTGCTGGTGATTGTGAGAAGTATTGTTCTCTGAATAGTCTAATTTGTTCCTAACTATGGCCGAGTGGGTAAACCATGCATCGGCTCCATAGGTGATCATAGGTGTGAACACTGCTCAGTAGACGACTGCCAGGGTCCTTCTTTTGAGCCCCCAGTCTGCCCTGCTATGTTAGGTGGGTATAGAAGGTTAATTTTGAGTCCAAAACAACCCCCAGGTATTTTAGTTCAGTTACCATTTTAATTGTAGTTGAATTGATTTTTATTTGCAGGGGTCTCTTGATGTTTAAATTTCCTTTCAAAAGAATTGATTGTTTTGTCTGGCATATCCTGAGTGTGTGCAACTCCACTCCTGCAGTTGTATGAGGGCGGTGTTGAATCTTTGCTCTACAACTGTTCTTGTATTCTCTTTTGCTAGGAGAATCAAATTGTTTGCAAAGGCTAGAGATGTCCACGGGGTCCAGATCCAGGGGCAGAAATTCATCTAAGACAATTTTCCAGGACAGCCCATGGATTGAGCCCTGCTGACATTCTTTTGTTGCAGGTCTTGTCAGCTCGTGGAACTGTGAACAGAGACACTTTTGTATCAGTTGACGTAGTGTTTGATTACCTGATACAAATTTTGTGGGATATTTGTCTGACAGAATCTCCTAAGGACACTGTGCCCCCCAGAGTGAGTCAAATGCCCCAGAAAAGTGTATTGAATTGGCAAACGTATTTTTCTTCTGTGTTTTGTACTGTAGTCAGTGTTTGGTGCATGGCATCCTCTGTAGAGTTATTTGCTTGAATCCATATTGATTTTTTGAATATTTGCCTGCTTCACTAGGTGGATATCCTGTTATATATTAGTCTTTCATATATCTTTCCCAGTACAGGGAGAAGGGCTATTGGCCTCTATGACTTTGGTTCTGTAGGTGGTTTCTCAGGGTTCTTAAGAACCAACCTAAGCACCGCTGTTTTCCATGCCTTAGGGAATTTACCTTCTGTTGAGCAATGATAATACAGGTTTGTAAGTTTGTCTGGTGCTATTTCTGCAAATTTTTTTCGATTATTTCTGCCTCTAGCAAATCATTCCCAGGGCATTATTTTTAGTTTTGAGTAGAGCTATTTGCAAATCTTCTATTGTGAATAGGGGCATTTAATGTTGGCATTTGTATATTTCAGATTTTTATTTATTATGACACTGAGTAGTAGGGGAGTAATCCCGTCTGGATGATGTTGTTGACAGTCTGCCCAACAGTGAGCTGGGGTTCTGTCTGGTCTTGTCTCAATCACATCTCTTAGTCACTTGTTGGTGACTAAACTGTACACGACTCCCTCCATTGGTCAGCATTTTCAGAAGTCCCCCACCAAGTGCCACTAGGATTCTTTTTTTCTTCCCTCTTATGAGGGTAGAAAACTGGCCATTTAGCTGTTGGGGCCCGCCGTTGCCCACACTTAGCCCTGTGGAGGCAGACCAGGTACCCAGTAATTTTATTTTATCATTCTGGTAGGCCCTGGCATCTAGTTTCCTGAGATTTCATTGGTTAGGGCCAATGGTTGAGAAAAAAAATTAAATTAAAAAAGCAAGGTGTGATTTTCAAGGGCAAGACACTGTGTTTAGAAGCTAAACAGGGTGATGCATGATTCAATTTGGAGAGTTAAATTTTTGATTGTGTAGGGTGTACGCTGTGTAGTTTAGGCAGAGTGGGGGGAGACTTAAGACCAGGGGGGGAAAGACCTATGGAATCAATAGGGAATGAGACCCCAGGGAATGTCAATGGGGCATGCCTATGCCCCACCAGGAGGTTTGTTTGTTTGTTATTTGGTTTTTAGGAGCATTAACAACTAAGGCCATATTGCTCCGGGAATATGCGGTGGTCATTCCCTTGACCTATCTGCATCCTTCGTGTTTGGTGGTGACGGGCTTGAACCCCGGTCTAATTAAGAAGTGTGTGCTACGCACTGCTGCTCCTTCCCACCTGGCTATGGAGGCACCCCCACCAGGAGGAAAAGTGTGGGCAGGCAGTGGTTCCCGCCAAGGGAAGAGAAAGAAAGGTGGGCCAAGAAAGAGTGCCGGCCCATATTGCCAAAGGCATACGTGCAGCGTAACAACAGTTCCATCATTTCAGTAGGTCATTCCTGAGACTTCGTCCTGTCCATGGTTTCTTAGTGTCCAGTCTGGTGGTTGTTCATGGGACAGGGTCCCATCCGAGGTTGGTCAGTCTGGTTAAACAGGTGTCCATTTGTGGCTTTTCGATTTAGTCTGTTGCATTGTTTGATCATAGGGCAGCGTCCTGGTGTGGTTGGGTTGACTCCAGTAAGTTTTGTCTGTTTGGAGCAGGTTATTTGATCCAGGTCTTAGGTGACTAGTCAGTGGTAGGTCCAGTTTAGGAGTCCTTGTTGTTCTTGGGAGCAGACCCCACCAATGTTTTTTGTAGGGCTGGGGTCCCATCCAGGCACAGTCAGATCCAAGTATGTGTGGTGTAGTCCATTGATTGTGGAGTGTGTTGCAGTTCCCCTTCATTCATGAGTTGGCTGGGTGGTGGAGGTTGGCACTGAGTACTGGCCTTGAAGCAGTTGAGGTTTGGGATATGTCTAGTATCCCATGAAAAGATCTGGGGTAGAGCAGGTAAAGGCCCTGTAGAAGTTTGGCACTCAGTTATCGTCTGGAAGTGGTTGAGGTTCAGGGTTATGTCTGGCATCTTGCAAAAAGATCTTGGGCAAAGTGCGTGAAAGCCATGTTGTTTTCCTCCTCAGTAAGAAGATAGTGTTCCTGGCCTCATGGTGGGAAGTGGATGTCCGTAATGAGTCTGCATTGCAAGTCTTGTAAAGATGACAGAAATACATTAAGTGATCCCATGTCTTGGTTTCACCATAGTAACAGAGAGGGGTGTCACTCAATCTGATGGTGTGAAGCTTTCCTTGGATCGCTCCAAGTCCAGTCAGGAGGTACGCTGTTTGCAATCCATGTGATAACTACTGTGGGAGGTGCAGACACTCGGTTTGCACGTCCAGGATGAAGTTTTGTGTGATGGCACCTTTGACATCTCCCATGGTGTCTGCCAGACACGTAGTAGGTGTAGCAAGGTGTTTTCGTTCCATTTTTGGTTCATTTGCAGGGTCAGTTGTTATACCGAGGCAGGTGATTTCTTTTCCTTTTGTTAGGTGGTGCAGCTGCCCAAAAAGCATCTCCAGGTCCAAAGACAGGGCTCCCTGGAGAGCGTGGGTGCTACAGTATTACATGCTCTTGAGGTAATGAGAAGTATGTGTCACTGCGTAGTTTCAAGTGTTTTTCTGTTTACAACAGTGGTGGCCTTATGAAACCAAACTCGCCGTGTTGGAAATGGCTGGCAGGAAGACTGCTTTGTAGAATAGGCTGAGAGTTCTTAATAGACTGCAGTCTTTGCAGGAAACCCTTGCAAAAAGTGCAGAGTACCATCTGATCTTGTTGCAAATGTAGTTGAAGTGGGGCGTAAAAGACATGTTCCTGTCCAATACAACCCCCAGGTGCTTAAGTTCAGTGACTAGCTCGATCGTGGCTCCCTGTATATGAATTTGTGGTGGTCGTCTTATGTCAAGGTTACCAAATATTGACTTGTCTTTGTTGCAGAGATCTTAAGATTATTCACCTCAGCCCAGTCTTGGAGAATGTTGATCGCATGGATTGCAGATGTCTCAAGCATGGCCCTGGTGTCCTCAGCCAGCATTAAAATCAGGTCATCCGTGCAGGCTTGGCTTTTCACTCTTCCAAGGTCCTTGATCAAAAAGCCGTCAAGAACCGTGTTCCAGAGGAGTGGGCCCAGGACAGAGGCCTGTGGGCATCCTCTATACACCTGTCTTGTTATTGAACAGTATGGAGCTGTGACTGTAACCGTCCAGTTTAAGTAAGTTTTTTGATGCACTTGTATATGGTAGCAGGCAGGTTGGCACTCTGGAGCCTGCTGAGGACGCTTGGCCACCATAGGGTGTCAAATGCCCCACTGAAGTCTATTGCTATGGTAAGAAAGTATTTCCGATTTGTATGAGTTCCTGAGAGTCTTATAGGTTATCTCTCAGGACGTCAACATGATTTTGGGGCAAATTTGTTCAGGCCCTTTGAAAATGTCTCCTTTGGTTTTTGGTTCTTTTGGTTTTTTTCTTGGACAGTTAGGTCAGTTGCTTTTATTAGTATTCTTGTCATATTCATTGCATGTTCGTCTGGGCTATAATTGTTATATGATCTAAATCACTCATTTTCCTGCTGCTGCTGTGACATTCTATGAATGCTTGCCAATTGGCTTTCTTTATAATAAATTTCTTGATAGCCATGAGTGGCTGTTGGGCTGTCTGTTTGGAGAAGGTAATAGCTCTATGATATGATGTTTAATTATGATTATAGCTAAGGGTTTGCTGACTTCCCTCGCTGCCTCCTTCAATATAACTGTATAGATTCCATCTGCCCCAGGTGCCTTTTTTATGTTTAACTTCAACAATTTCTCCTCCACTTTGATCTCCGTTATTACAAAATCATCTAGCTACCTGTTTAGAGTTTAGTAAACTTCTGTCTTTCCCTTCCTTATAGAATTCCTCATGTGTGAATGTAGATGCAGAATACTCATTTTGTTTGTCAGCTATCTGAGCAGGATCATCAACATTCGAACCACCAACATCAAGTGAACCAATCTGATTCATCCCCTTCCTTCTAGAGTTTACATAAGTAAAGAAGTCTTTGTTGTTTTCCTTTGCATCTTTTGCCAAGGATTTCTCGTAATCAGCCTTTGCTTGTCTAACCTCCTTTGTGACTTGATTACAGACTAGCTTATATCTACCATAGACTTCTGTATCACCTGACAATTTATATGCATCCCATGCATTTTTCTTTTCTGTCACGAGCCTCATTAGTTCATCTGACATCCATTTAGGTCTAAGTCTTGAACAGTATTTCTTAGTTGTTATGAAAAGCCTAATAGCTTACAAGATTAATTCCTTGAAGGCTTCCCATTTAGAATTTACTGTTTTTAACATCAGTTGATCCCACTGTATGGAATTTAAAAACTGTCTGAGACCACTGCAGTCACCTTTACGAAAACAAAAACTCTTCCCTTTTACCTTTGATGGTAGTTACATCTTGAAGTAAATCCCACATCAGCACACTGTGATCACTGCTACCTAGTGGTTCCTTTAACTGCAGATTCTTAATGTATGAAGAATCACTACTAATAATCAGATCAAGAGTATTACTCCCTCTGATTGCCCCCTTGAACATGTTGCTTTAGAAAAAAATCCTCCAGTAAATCCACAAAAGTCTTGCTAGGGTGTGAGTGACCAACCCACAAGTTCCAGTCAATATCTGCAGAGTTAAAATCTCCCATTACAAGACATTTTGATTTACTGGCCCACTCTGTTTCTCTGCAAAATTTTTCGTTGTACTCATCAGAGTCATTAAGCCTATAACATACTTCTACTCTTATTTTTCCTTTCCCAGTGTTTGTCACACCAAACAGACTCAATGTTGCACTGTCCACCCATGTCAACTTGGATGCACTTCCTTAGATTTTGTGTTTCTTATCTAACAGCATAACCCCTCTTCCCTTTATACCCTGTCTATCCATCCTGTATATATTGTACTCCCCAAATTCCAATTCTGCATTGCTTAAATCTGTGTGACACCATGTCTCTGATATCCCAACAATATCTACCTTTGATGCCTTGATCAGCACTTCAAATTCATCAAATTTATTTACTAAACTACTAGCATTGGTGTACATGCAAGTAAACATGCACCTGTTCTTACTCTTATTCTTAGTTACCCTAACGCAGCCCATGTATTTACTTGTTCCATGATGAGTCCCAGCAGCTCTTGATGTCCCCAGAAACTTGCTCTCTAGGCTGCTGCTCATTACAATAGAAGCAGTGCAAGAATCGCTTTCACCTCTTCTTGCGGCTACTGTTAATCTTTTAGTCTGTGAATCCCCTCAAGCTAGCAGTTTTCTGACCCACCTAACACTACCTTGATAGCATCAGTAAATATTCTTTCACCCTTTCTATTTTAGTGTATCCCATCCCTGTAGAAGCTGTCTCTCCTGTTAGCTGTCTACTGTCAAGCGGATCAACACTTGTGCACGACCAGTTCAAATGGCATCCACAGGTGAACTCTCCCTTACATGAGTAATTTTACTGACACGATCTGAGCAAATATTGGGATCAGAACATTTAAATGAGTAATCATAACAAGGAAAAGAAGAATGGAAATTGTGCAGATAATTCCATTTTGTATTCTTGTAATGTCCAAACAACCTGAATTGCCATGACAGAGAGAAACTCCATTGGAGAAGAGACCATCACCAAGTTGTGATCTGAAATAGTCTAGAGAACTACTAAAATATTTTGTGTACTCTGAAGAGTTGTTGGCGAGAAAGTGTTGTGTGTGTGTGGTTAGGATTGTCTGGTATTGTTGTTGGAAAATGAACAAAATGCATGAGGTCATTAGTAATTGAAAAGCCTTTATCTCGACCAGCTGGGTCTGTGTAATTAGAAAACTGAAGCCATAAAGTAATAAGTATAAATATAAAGAGTTATTAACTGATGAATTAATGGACTTATATACAAATGATACTGACAAAGGTGATTGAAATGTCTTAATGCTTAAAGATGATAATTACATAAAAGAATGATCACAAAGCTTGCTAAGACAATAACTTTAAAGCAAAGCACAGTTAGATAGGTCTCATAGAAGGACTGCATTTTAAGAAATGAATAAGTTATCTAATTTATGAACAAGTAGAATAATGCTTGATGTACCTACTTACACAATGTATGTGTTATTTTTGCATCAAGGAAGTTAATTAAGATGACTGTCAGTTTTTTTTCTTCTGAATTTTACATTCTTACTGTACCTAAATATAAAAAAGTAAGAGTAATGAAAAACTAACTTCTTTACTCATGCCTGAAAAACTGGTGTAATGCTAAATTGACATGAGAAATTAATATATTGATATGTATTCTTTGAATTATTACTATGAAAAATAACATCTAGATAAATAAAGAGTATACATTTAAACGGTACTCATTAGTCAAATACTGAAGCTTATTCCACTCATACTCAATTTAACAGAATTTTTAAATGTAAAATTGATAATTACACAGCAATTTATTTATTATTATAATGTTGCCTTTTCTCAGGACTGACTTTTAACTGTAGGCAGTTACCAAAACCCACCTACTAAAATTATTTCAAAAAAATTTCTAATTCCTCTCCCTCCATAACACAAACAAAAAACCAGGAGCATGAATTGTGCATTGGTGTGTGATAACAAACAATGTGTGATAATAGTGATGCACATAAAGGAGTACTAATGTTACTAGTAATAATGGATAACAATCATATGGTTGTGCTTTTTTAAACTAAACAAAATTTGAAGCTAGTTCTTTAATGTAAAATAAGAATGAAATTTTATCTGTGTGGCCAATTATTTGAAGGAAAAGAATATCCAAATAATGAAGCACTGTTTCAATCACTTTTACTTTGACTAAGCATGCCCATAATGACAATAAATGTACACCATGAAAGTTTTTTTTTTTTTATTTTTATTTTCAATGTAAAAAAAAAAAAAAAAATTCAGTTGGCATAGACTCAGTCCATGCTTGTACATTGTGCATCAATAAAGACTGTTACTTGTTAGTGTAAACATTGAATACTTTTCGACAAATGGTATAAAACATGAAATCAAATAATATACACTGAGTTATTACTGAATTATGACCACCTACGTAATACTTCGTAGGTCCTCCTTTTGCCCTCAGTACAGCAGCTATCCGATGTAGCATTGATTCAACAAGATGTCGGAAGCGTTTGGGAGGTATGGCCAACCAAGCTGTGTGTAAATGTGGTCAGCAATGCAGGTATGGAGGTGATTGGTGTATCCAGACACCTGATATGCCTTTCCATAGTGTCCCACAAGTGCTCTATGGGATTGATATCGGGGGAGTTTGGAGGCCAATCGATATGCTGGAAGTCAGAACTGTGTTCTTCAAACCATTCCTGCACAACAAGTGCCTGATGGCTCGGCGCATTGTGATCTTGGAAGACACCATCGCCATTCGGGAAAAAAGTGTAACATAGCAGGGTGTACACAGTCATCAAGCAGTTGACGATAGTGGAGTCCACTGATACATTGTTCCACATGCACCAGGGGTCCAAGTTCCTGTCAGTGAAACATGCCCCACACCATACAACTACCTCCACCGGCCTGCACTTTTGATACCATGCATGATGGATCGGCACCTCCTTAGCCAGGTGGGCAGGAGCAGCAGTGCAAAGCACACGCTTCTTGATTAGACCGGGGTTCGAGCCCGTGACCACCAAATACAGAGAATGCGGAAAGGTCAGGGAATGACCACCGCATAACAACAACAACAACATGATGGATCAAGAGCCTCCATGTTGTTGATGCCAAATCCGTACACACCATCCACGGTGTGGAGTAAATAACGTGACTCATCTGACCAGCACACCTTCTTCCAGTCTTCTAATGTCCAACTTGCATGCTCTTTGCACTAGGCGAGTCTTTTACGCCGATGAACCTTGGTTAGGACAAGATGCCGTAGGTATAGCCCATTAATCTGCTGGTATAGCCCATGAATGCGATGCATGGTCATGCCAGATATTGTTCCGGGTTGGCTCATGTTGTATTGGGTAGTCAACTCTTCAACAGTGGGCCCCAGGTGCCAAGCGTTATTGTGATCGAGCGATTCTCTGAGCTATTTACAAAGCGTTTTCTCAGTGCGACAGTTCTGGTTAATTTTGAAAGTTTTTCTTACGTTTAAAGTTATTTATTGTTAACTTACTCTTACAAACTGTAAGTAAGTTACAGAAAGGAAAACCACCTTTCTTTTTTCTTTCCTTAAATCTAACAAACTAACTTACACCGCTTGGTCACTCTAGCGGCACTGCTTCTGCCTCCCCGTGGCGGGGCCGGTAACCTTGGCAGAAAAGGCTCTCTGCCAAGGGCTAAAAGGAGCTGACATGGATTCCAAAATAGTTATCCATATGTTGAGCCTCGTGCCTCAACCTGTCCAAGGACAGACCAAACCGAATTTGACACTTCCCATCCTAAGAGACAAAGAACAGAAGTTTCCAAAAAGGAATCACCACTGTTTCTTTTAATACATTCCCAAACAAGTCAACCGATTGGTGCACTTTCTCCATTTCTTATCGAGAAATGTCTCGAGAATGCTGCCGGACCACCTAAAATGGTGAAAAGACTCCGCTCCGGAGATCTACTTATAGAGACTATGAATAGTAGGCACTCTGAAGCCCTACTGAGAATCTCAAAATTTGCTAATATTCCTGTCACAGTAACTCCACATGCCACCCTAAATTCATCCAAAGGAGTGCTCTCTGAGTGGGACTTATTAAATGTTACTGAAGAGGAATTAGTCCAAGAGCTACAAGATCAAAAAGTTATACAGGCAAAGCGAATTAAAATCAAGAAAGATGGTGAACTGGTTCCGACACGCAGTGTTATACTGACGTTTTCAACACCAATCCTTCCAGCTACAGTTAAGGCTGGATATCTGAACTGCCATATCCGACCTTATATCCCTAATCCGCTCAGGTGCTTCAAGTGCCAAAAATTTGGCCATGCTCAAACAGTGTGTAGAGGGGTTTCAGTGTGCCCCAACTGTGGCTCCAAGGAACACACTCAGACAGACTGCCCAGCACAAATACCAGTATGTCCAAAACTCAAAAGTTTGTGAAACCTGGAAAACAGGAAAGAAGATACAGAAATACAAAATAGAAAACAAAGTGACTTATCAAGAAGCAAGGAAACAAGTTTTGCTCACAGTACCGAAACTCACATATGCAGCTGCAACACAAAAATACAAATCAGAAGGAACACAAACTGAAGTGTCCATACCACCAGCTACATCCATTTCCGGCTGGGCTCAGACTGTTCTAGCGAATCTGCAGGAGTCCCCTAAAGAACAAGTAAAAGACCAAGCAAATAATACCCCAGTCACCGTACCACCAACCATTGCTCCATTACGTTCAGATACTGAAAGTCTGAGAAATCTTAAACAGCAAAATACTTTAACCGCAGATATGGAAACCGATAACACCACCAACAATGATGAAACCGTCTTAGAAATACATGCTGAGGAAGACATGGATACTGCACGACCCACTTTTCCGAGAAAAGATAAAATAAAACTGGAACGCCATAAACAGATTGGTTCTAAAAAACAGTCAGAAATAATTTCTACCTCAAAAGCTAAATAATGGAACAGTTGATTCAATGGAATTGTAGAGGCCTCTGTAGCAACAAAGATGATATTCACGACTTGATAAATCAGCATCATCCAGTAGGCATCTGTCTACAAGAAACGAATCTCTCTCCACAAGTGACACTTTCAGTTAAAAACTATACCTTGTTCAGGCAAGACAGGATCTCTGCCCATGGATCACATGGTGGTGTAGCTATATTGATTGACAGTAAAATCCCATCCAGACGTATTCCTGTCCAAAGCACTTTAGAAGTAGTTGCAGTACGCCTCGCTCTTGGCACAACGCTTACTCTTGTATCTATATATATCTCACCAAATCAGAACTGCCCGATAACTGAACTAGATGATCTTATCTTACAACTACCTTCTCCTTTCTGCATATTGGGTGATTTTAATGCGCATCACCAGTTATGGGGATCTTTACATACAGACAACCGGGGACGCACTATAGAGGCTTTTCTTTTAAAGCATAATATCACACTGCTGAACACAGGCTCCGACACCTATGTCCATTTTCCAACAGGCTCAACTTCTGCTATAGATCTGTCATTATGCTCACCAATGTTATTTCCAGATTTCAATTGGAGAGTTTCAAAAAATCCATTAAACAGTGATCATTTTCCTATAATCTGTAAGCTCTGCACAAGAAGAAACTTAACCAGTAAGTGGTCGAACCAAGTGGAAATTCTCAAAAGCTGATTGGAATAAATATGCATCAAGCATTACACTAGATGTGATATTATCCATCATCACTCCATAGATGACGCCGTTAAACACATCACAGAAGAAATGCAGGCGGCAGCTGCTACAGCCATTCCTAAAACTTCAATTAAAGGATTCAAACACAAAAATTACTGGTGGAATTCGGCGTGTAACACTGCTAAGGGGGAAAAGAACAAGGCATGGAATCAGTTCCGAAAAAATCCAACCACTGCCAATCTGATTATCTACAAGAAACTTAAAGCCCAGGCCCGATACATCCGGCGAAAAGCTAAAAAAGAGTCTTGGATTCGTTTTGCTTCATCAGTCACTAAAGACTCAAGTGCAGGACTGATCTGGCGGAAAATAAGATGCCTTACCGGAAAGTCTCCATCAATTCCCTCCTCTATCATCGTCTATAAAGGACAAGAAGTAACCCTTCCCGAGAATATTGCAAACATCCTCGCGGAATCTTTTGCTTACCATTCTGCATCAACCTCATATGATCCAACTTTCTTAAAAGCCAAATCAGTAGCTGAAAAATATAAAATAAATTTCAGAACGAAGTCAGCCCTCTCTTATAATGAACCACTTACCATATATGAATTAGAAGAATCTCTAAAAAAATCTGTCAATAGTGCACCTGGTCCAGACGGCATATACTACTTAATGTTAAAAAATCTAAATGAGAAAACTCGTTACTCTCTCCTAAAACTTTTCAACCGAATATTTGTCGCAAATTACTTTCCCCTATCTTGGCGCCATTCTGTAGTTCTACCCATTCCAAAACCAGGAAAAGACCAATCAGACCCACATAATTATAGACCAATCTCACTTACTAGCTGCTTAGGTAAGACTCTGGAAAAAATGGTACATCGTCGCCTCACCTGGTATCTGGAAACTCAAACTACTGTGAACAACGATCAGTTTGGATTTCGTAAAAACAGATCTACCTTAGACCTTATGATAAAGGCTGAGGCAAATGTGCGAAATACATTCATAAAAAACGAACATTTGGTTATGGTGAGCTTAGATATAGAGAAAGCCTTTGAAACTACGTGGCATCATGGCATCCTTCGTGACCTGCATGCCCTAGGATTAAAAGGACATTTACCAGCATTAATTCAGAGCTTTCTCGAATATCGAACTCTCCAGGTCTGTTATCGAGGTACACTCTCCAAAATGTACATACAGGAAGGAGGAGTCCCACAAGGGTCAGTCCTTAGTGCCACACTCTTCGCAGTTAGAATACACACTCTAACAACAACCATACCGAATTCAGTAGAAATTTATCTTTATGCCGATGGCCTCACTATATCCAGTCACTCACAAAATATGTACTCTATTGAAAAGAAACTCCAACTATCAATAAATAAAATACAAACGTGGATGTCACAAAATGGTTACAGACTGTCACCAGAGAAAACTGTTGCTATACACTTCTGCAAGAAGCGTAAACTGCACCCTGATCCTTAATTGCTCCTGGGAAACCATGCTATTCCAGTTAATGATAATATTAGATTTTTAGGATTAATATTAGATAAAAAATTAAACTTCCTGAAACACATACAGCATGTACGAACTATTTGTTTGAAGAAAATGAATATTCTTAGAGTGCTTTCTGCGATGTCTTGGGGAGCTGACCGACTCTCCCTTCTTCACCTGTATAAAACTATAATCCGATCCAGACTAGACTATGGTGCACCCGTATATGACTCAGCTAGAAAATCAGCATTACAGTCCCTAAATACCATTCAACATAATGCACTTAGAATAGCTCTAGGTGCCTTCCGAACATCGCCAGTCCAGAGTCTTTATATTGATGCACATGAACCTCCATTATCGTTTCGGAAACAGATGCTGCTGCTTACGTACGCTGCCAAACTTTGGAGTATACCCTCACATCCCATCTTGCCTTACATGTTTGCTCCGTCTTTTCAAAATTTATACAGAAATAAACCAAATGAAAATAAACCTGCTGGAATCAGATTGAAAGATGTTGTACAGAATTGGAGTGTCCCACTAGACAATATCCACCCAGACATGGGAGAAATTGAGCCTCCATGGTCAAATTTCACACCTTTAATCGATGAATACTTTCAAAAGTGGGGAAAACAGGCTTTGGACAATCAAAATATACAGCAGCTACATTCAACTCATGCATCAGCAAACACTCACTGTCTTCAAATTTATACTGATGGATCAAAATCTGATACAGATGTAGGTGCTGCAGTAGTTCTTCTAACTTGTGCAATCTCCGAAAAACTTTTCCGAAGTTGTAGTATTTACACCGCTGAACTCCATGCAATAAAAATGGCTATCAAACACATCAACAACAGGTCTAATGAAGAAATTATAATCTATACCGATTCCTTGAGTGCAGTAACGTCTTTACAACATAAATGTCCGAACTCTCATCCTATTCTGAAAGAAATCAGAGCTCAGCTAATTAATCTCGCAAAACATAACACAGAGGTAAGGTTCTGCTGGATTCCTGGGCATGCTGGAATCCAGGGAAATGAGAAAGCAGATCAAGCAGCAAAAAATCCAGTCAACCCCGTATCTTTACTTGCCTCGATTCCTTATATGGACTGTAAACTTATCATAAAGCAGTTATGTATTGACCAATGGACATCAGTATGGCAGCATCAGGCCCACAATAAACTTTTCCAAATCAAGAAAAAGTCACAATACTGGAAATCTAGTTCACGACTAAACAGAAGAGAAGAGGTTGTCCTTGCAAGGACACACATTGGGCATACCTATCTCACCCACCTCCATTTGTTGACAGGGGATGAACCTCCTCACTGTCGCCATTGTTCCACCCTACTTACAGTGAAACACATTCTCCTCGGGTGTCCTCACAATCATGCTGCCCGATTAACAAATTTTAAATCGGTTTCAACCCAAAACAATTCATTAGAGATGAACCATATTCTCAGTGATGATGCAAATCTATCCGATTTATTTAGTTTTTTAAAACAAATTCATTTATTTGAACCTGTGTGACATATGACTGGAAAAAAAAAAAAAAAAAAAAAATCATTTGCACAATTACTGTGACAGGCACAATTTGGCCTTAGTTGCCCTTGTGCCAATAAACTTCCATTTAAACCAACCAACCAAACCAAACCTTCAACAGTGCTGCACCTGTTCACCTGTACGAGTCGTCTGACCCGGCGCTAACCTCTAACATCAACCTTTCGCTGACCTTTGCAGTTTTGCCATTCGGTCGTTGTTTGACCATTTTGAAAATTGGTAAAAGAAGTGTAAAAGAAGTTTATTTCAGCTTATATTTAAGAACAAATCTTAATAATCATCATTATTGAGCTGGGATCATACAAGACTAATTTATGGGGAGTGAAATTGAAAAGTTGAATTAGGTGGTTCCAAGCCTTAACCTCAATCTCATCAAACACCTGTGGGCTGAATTGGAATTCAGATTGAGCTTTGTTGAAATTAGCCTTCTTCCACACCAACTCTTGTAGTTGTTTTGCAGGAGGAATGGAAGGAAATTTTAGGCAATATCTATCAGAAATTAGTAGAAAGTGTGCCTAGGAGTGTTGAGGCTGACATACAGGTCAAAAGTACTTTATGTATTAGATTTCATTATTATTAGCATTAGCATTAGTAGAGGCATTTGATGCAAGAAAGCAAGCTTATGCAGCATCAGCCAAAAAAAAAAAAAACCCACTTCCACTTCACCCCTCTGTTCGTTCAAAATACCTGTCCAGCTGAGCCTTAAACTTATTTAGGCTATCAACCTCCACCACAAGGGATGGAAGTCTGTTCCACCAACCAACCACCCGCTGGCTAAAGGCAAATTTCCGCACGTCTATCCTACATCTGTCTTTCCTCAATTTGAATTTATGCCCTCTCAGGTGATTTTTCTGAGCTAGAGGAAGAATCCCATCAGCATTGAGCATGCTTAAACCATTCAAGGCTTTATACACTTCTATCAGATCACCTCGCTGGTGCCTAGTCTCCAGACACTGTAATTTGCAAAACTTAAGCCTTTCTTCGTAAGAGCACCCCTTTGTTCCATTCACTAATCTTGTTGCCCTTCTCTGTACTCGTTCCAGCAGCTCTACATCCTTCTTGAAATGAGGCCTCCAGACCTGTATACAGTACTCTAGGTGTGGCCTGACCATCGCCTTATACAACGGAATAATCACCTCCTTATCCCTGCTGGAAAAATTCCTGTATATCATTGACAATACTCCATGAGCTACTCTTGCAGCCCGTCTGCACTGCTCAGAGAACTTCATATCTGCCTGCACAACCACCCCCAAGTCCCTTTCATTCTCTACCACTGTCAGTGTAGTACCACAGAGTTGATACGTTGCTCTGGGGTTGCTGTTTCCCATGTGTAGTACTTTACATTTGTCAGTGTTAAACTTCATTTGCCACCTCTCAGCCCATCTGCTCAACCTTTCCAGATCCTGTTGCAGCAGCATAGTGTCAGTAGTGTCCTTGACAACCCTGCCAACCTTTGTATCGTCTGCAAACTTGGACATTAAGCCCGATATACCATCATCAATATCATTCATAAATACAGAAAACAATAATGGACCCAACACTGAGCCCTGAGGGACTCCACTAATAACATCAGTCCACGATGAGCAGTGTCCATTGATTACCACTCTCTGTCTTCTCCCCCTCAACCACCCCTTTATCCCTAGCAGCAATTTGCCTCCAATGTCACACTGCTCCAATTTGTGTAGCAGTCTTCCATGTGCAACAGTATCAAAAGCCTTTCTAAGATCCAAGTATATAATATCAAAGTTATTCCCTGCATCCAGTTCTTTTGTGACTGCATCATAGTATCCAATCAAGTTGGTCAGGCAAGACTTCCCCTTAACAAAACCATGCTGTGTCTGAGCTATAACTGAAGTCTTGTCTAAATGATCCTGCAGTTCTTCTTTAACCAGTGCCTCCATTAATTTTCCTGGAACAGAAGTTAAGCTCACAGGTCTATAATTACTTGTGTCAGCCTTTGATCCTCCTTTGTGAATTGGGGTCACATTTGCACATTTCCAGTCTATGGGTACCTCCCCTGAGTCCAAGGAAGCTCTCATAATTATGGCTAAGGGTTTGCTTACTTCCTTTGCTGCCTCCTTTAATATAACTGGATAGATCCCATCCACCCCGGGTGCCTTTCTTGTGTTTATCTTCAACAGTTTCTCCTCCACTTTACTCCCAGTTATTTCAAGATTCTGTAGCTTACTGCTAGAGTTGAATACACCTCTGGCATTCCCCTCGCTGAATAACTCCTCATGTGTGAATGTCGATGCAAAATATTCATTTAGTTTGTTAGCTACCTGAGCAGGATCATCAACAGTTGACCCATCAATATCAAGTGGACCAATCTGATTCATCCCCTTCCTTCTAGAGTTTACATAAGTAAAGAAATCTTTGCTGTTTTTCTTTGCATCCCTTGCCAAGGATTTCTCGTAATCTGCCTTCGCCTGCCTAACCTCCTTTGTAACTTGGTTGCATATCAACTTGTATCTATCATAGGCTTCTGTGTCATGTGTTAATTTGTATGTATCCCATGCATTTTTCTTCTCTGCCATATGCCTCATTAGTTCATCTGACATCCATTTTGGCCTAAACCTTGAACAATATTTCTTAGTTGGTATGTAAAGCCTAGTAGCTTCCAAGATAAGTTCTTTGAATGCTTCCCATTTTGAATTTGCTGTTGGTAACATCATCAGTTGGTCCCACTGTATAGAATTTAAATACTGTCTCAGTCCATCGTAGTCGCCTTTACGGAAGCAATAACCCTTCCCTTTACCCCCAATGGTAGTTACCGCTTTGAGTAAATCCCACTTCAGCACACTGTGATCATTGCCACCTAGTGGTTCATTTATCTGCAGATTCTTAATGCATGAAGAATCACTGCTGATAATCAAATCAAGAGTATTACTCCCTCTAGTTGCCTCCCGAACATGCTGATGTAGAAAACAATCATCCAATAAATCCACAAAAGCCCTGCTAGTGTGTGAGTAACCAGCCCCCAAATTCCAGTCAATATCTGGGAAATTAAAATCTCCCATTATCAGACACTCTGATTTACTGGCCCACTCTATTTCCCTGTACAGTTCCTTATTATACTCCTCAGAGTCATTAGGCCTATAGCACACTCCTACTCTCAATTTTGATCTCCCAATGTTTATGTCACACCAAACTGACTCCACACTGCACTGTCCAGCGATGTCGACTGGCTTCACTTCCTTGGTTTTTATGTGTTTCTTAACTAATAGCATAACCCCTCCCCCCTTCCTATCCTGTCTATCCTTTCTGTAGACGTTGTACTCCCCAAATTGTAGTTCTGTATCCCTTATATCTGTGTGACACCATGTCTCTGATATCCCAACAATATCTGCCTTCGATGTTTTGAGCAATACTTCAAATTCATCAAATTTATTTACTAAACTGCTAGCATTGGTGTACACGCAAGTATACCTGCACCTGTTTCTATTCTTAGCTACCCTAACACAACCCATGTGTTTACTTGTACCGCAGTGGCTCCCAGCAGTCTCTGAAATACCATGCATCTTGTTTTTCAGGCTTCTGCTCATTCTAATAGAAGCAGTGCAAGAATCTCTTTCCCCTCTGCCAGTGGCTACTGTCAATCTATTGGTCTTTGTCTTCCCCCAAGCTAGCAGTTTTCCGACCCACCTAACACTGCCTCGATAGCATCAGCAAATATTCTTGCACCCTTTCTATTTAAGTGTATCCCATCCCTGTAGAAGCAGTCTCTCCTGTTAACAAGTACAGTCCAGGCTGAAAAAAATTCTACCCCTTGAGCCTTGCACAATCTTTCCAGGGCCGAATTGATCGACAAGGCTCTCATCATATTCTCCCTCCTATCGTGTCTGGGCAGAATTGCAGGCACTTTCAAATTCAAGCCTAATTCTCGTTACTATTATTATTCGAGGAACTGATTATCCTATTAATAGTAACTAATTCAGTTACTATTATTATTCAAGGAACTGATTATCCTATTAATAGTAACTAATTCAGTTACTATTATTATTCAAGGAACTGATTATCCTATAGGTGTTCAGGGTCATGGCTTTCTGTAGTACTGTGTATGTGTTCTCTGGGAGGCATATTGCTGCTATGTTCTTATGGAGGCTCTTTAGCACCATGACAGTGGTTGGCACTGTTTGGGATAGTTATTACTTGTTCCATATGCCACATTTCTTTGACTTTCTGACTTAGGTTTGTGTACTTCCTGATCTTTTCCTCATAGGTGATCTGGAGGTTGCTGGTGTCAGTAAGGTAGATAGCCATTTCCTTCTTGTTGTTGAGGGTTATTTATGTCTGGTCTGTTCTGTTTCTGTGGGATCTTGTCCATTATTTTATGGCAAGGTCTAAATATGGTTTGGGAGTAGGGGTCTCTAGTAGAGCATAGGGTTTGTACTTGTAATGCAGTACACTTTCTTTGATCAGCTGGTATTTTTATGCTACTTTCTAGACGTACCATGAGAATCTATTATAACACCATATTCCTTCCTATGGCTACTTACGCTGCAGGTTTCACAGGGTTAGAACTGTTAAAATTCGATTGAAGTTGGCTACTATGCAACATACAATATTATTATTATGTATGTTAAGAGCTTGTTGTACTGTTTCAACTTCTGCACTGCAGGTTCTTGCAGGTGTATTGCCATTGGACCTTCATGTAGCTTACAGAGGTCTTTGTTATAGGTTAAAAAACCAACTATCAACTGAATTTATGGGTTTGGTTCTGAATATTCATTCAGATATTAAGCAAGAAAGTAATCGTTTGTGGAATGAAATGATAAATCTGTGGCAGACCCGCTGGGATATGTCATCTGTTGGATCTGTTACTAGGACTTTTTTCCCTGAGGTGACCTTTTGTGTAAAGCAGAAACCTGTTTGGTTCTCTTTAGACTTATATACATCCTTCCTCTTAATGGGACATGGATCTCTTAACGAAAAACTGTTGTTTTGGTCTTTCTAGGATGGAAGCTTGTCAATGCGGGAAAATGAAAATTGGCGGCACATTTTATTTGAATGTCTGCTATATAATGACTTGAGAGATGTTCTTCGGTTTCTACACTCTCTCATGGAAATCCCTTTTTTTCCTCCTCGGGAGTGGGCTACCAGAGGAATCTGGCCCCATCTTTTGCCAACACCAGGTGGGTCAGAGTCTCGAATTTATACAGTGCGAACTCCATTGGGACTGGCACACCTTCCCGTGGTGTGGACGAGTACCCAGAATCATCTGTCCAGGTGACTGATGCTCTTGGGTAGCCAAGTGGTCAGACACAACAACAGAACACACACATAATACACGCAAACATACACTACTCATTTCTGGCCCTTCTACAGTGGTACTGTTCTTCACAGAGATACGAGGCGGCGATGAACTGACATGCCAGGTACTGGCCATTACAAAAACATGTCCACATGGTATTTTTATACTAGCTTCTGATGTATTATCCTGGCAGGCTGGTTGTCTGTGAGTGTACTCCATCTGGATGATCACCCTGCATCCTGTAGTTATTGCTGGGTTATTTCTGGTTCCAGGTGGCATCATGTGATTTGTCATCTGTTACTCCAGGCCACTTGGTGATGTAGTTCCTGGTGTTGATTACCTGATCTTGGATGGCGAGCATTGACTCCCTTGGCTCTCGAGGAAGAGCCTCCCACTTGTCAGCCATGTGTTGGATGCCATCCTATTTATTAAGTCTTGATGGAGATCATTGTAGTGTCTACCATGGAGTGCCTTATTTTCTCATCTTTGTCTTGCTTTCTTCTCTCTGTGTAAGCTGGGTCTCCTTGTTAAGGTTGAGCAGTGTGTACCTGCTAGTCTGTTTTGCTTATGGCTTGATAGATTGGTTCTTTGTTCCTGAAAGTAATCTTGCAGATTCTTAATTGCCCTCTTCTGTTGTTCATTGAGGTCAGTCAAACCCCTTTCTTTTCAGGCTGTGGTAACTCTTAATGGTTGACTGTGGTTGGTGTTGGCAGTTCCTGGTCAATCTCCTTCAGCTCTGTGTTTGTCCAATCTATGATCCTGAAGGAGTATGTTAGTATTGGAACTGGATATATGTGTTTAAGGCTCTGGTCATGTTCCTGCCATTCAGCTTTGATTTTAGCAGGCTCCTCTAGTCCCTGATGGTATTTCTCAGTCAGGTGGGCCCTGATTTCAGTGTGTTCTAACTGGTGAGCCTTCACCTCCAGATATTTGTAGGTCTCTGTCATGGCTTCAATCTCTTAACTGGTCTCTAGCTGGTAGTTTTGGTTGGCTGGATTTCCCTGATGCAATCCATGGGTTTTGCATATATCTAGGTCAAATTGCATCCTGATGTCAGTGCCGAACTCTTCAGTGATCCAGAGTAGCTGTTTTGGAGTTTATTTTCAGTTATGGTATAGTTTGTCATCCATCTACATCAGGTTAGAGAGGGTGTACAGGTTTATCCTCCCTTCTTTTAGGGTATGTCCATACTTTGTGTTGTTGAGTGCTAGACAGAACCATAATGGGCTCAGGGCATCTCTCAGAAGATTCCTCTTCTGATGGAGATCAGTTTGGTTTTGGTGTTCTCGATCTTGATGGTGGACCTCCATTTCACTTCTAGTTGCTTCTAGGAAGTGTGTCAGTATTGGGTTGACTTTGTAGATCTTCAGTGTCTCTATCAGCCAGCTGTGGAGCACAGAGTTGAAGGCTTTGTGGTAGTTTATGTAGGCAGAGTACAGGTTGTGGTGTTTCGTGTTGGCTTGCCCCATAACTACAGTGTCAGTGGTCAATTGCTGCTTGCATCTTTTGTTCATCTGTTTACATCCCTTCTGCTGCTTGGCCATGATGTTCTGGCTCTCCAAGTAGTCTGATATCTTCTTAGTTATGCAGCTTGTCAGGACCTTGTCCATTGTTGGAAGACAGGTGATTGGTCTGAACTTTGCACAGGATGGGCATGCAGCCCTCAGGGCCTTCTTCTGTCATCCCTTTCAACCAGGTGGGCACCTTCACTACTGCTCCTCTTTCTCTACCACTTTAACCCCCTCCCACTTCCTGTTTACTCACTACTAACTTCAGCTATAAGGTTGGAAAAAGGCAAAACAGCGCAGAAAGAGGAACTATAGGAAATTTTGGAATTGGTGAAAGAAATAAAAGAGGTGAAAGACTTGTGGAATTTGCAGAATCTCAAGGAATGTCAGTAATGAACACTTTTTTCAAGAAAAGGGTGAACAGAAAGTGGACATGGAAGAGTCCAAATGGATTAACAACTAATGAAATCGACTTCATCCTCACTAACAGAAGATATATTGTGAATGATGTTACCGTCCTGAATAAGGTAAATGTTGGAAGTGATCACAGAATGGTAAGATGTACACTTGATATAGATGTAGGAAAGGAAAAAACTGACTCGAGTAAATAATACAAAGGTCTTTGAAATAACAGAGGAGGAGAAAAAGCAGTATGTACTGGAACCGAAGAACAAGTTTGAGCTTCTGCAGACTGCTCAAGACCAAGATATCGACGAAGAATATTACAACTTTCTGAAAGTGATAAAGCCCAAGAAACCTATAGGGAAACAGAAATCCAAAGAAGAAAAAATTAGTCAAGAAACACTTGTCATGATGAACCAAAGACGACAAATGAAGAGCAAGAAAAACACTGACAGGGAGAAAATTGAGTATACTGAATTATGCAAAGCCATTAGAAAGAGACTCAGAGAGGACATAAGAAGATTTAACACAAGAAAAGTAGAACAAGCATTAAGGGAAAACAAAGGATTTAAATCAGCAGCCATGAGCAGTAATACAGAAAGACAAATGATACTGAAACTGAAGAATAGCGATGGTGTACTTATAAACAGCAGAGAGGGCATAATTCAAATAGCAGAAGACTACTATAGAGAATTATACAAGGAGCGAGGGAATGATACCAGCAGTGGGGAAGATGGATTGCAAAGTAGCAACACATACGACATACCCGATATTCTTCCTGATGAGGTAGAACATGCATTGAAGAAAATGAAGAACCGGAAAGCCCCGGGGGAAGATGAAGTTACTGTAGAGTTGTTAAAATTGGGAGGAAGAGACATAACACAAAAACTGGCAAGGCTCTTCACAAAGTGCATTAGAAAAGGTGTGATGCCTAAGCAGTGGAATAATGCAATCATAGTTTTGCTGCATAAGAAAGGAGATAAATCAGAAATTGGAAATTATAGACCAATTAGCTTGTTATCCCATATCTACAAGTTGTTCACAAGGGTCATTACTAACAGATTAGAAAGAATACTTGATGAGAATCAACCGAAAGAGCAAGCTGGCTTTAGGACAGGATTCTCAACTATGGATCACCTTCACGTAATATCACAGCTAATGGAGAAAGCAAATGAATATAAAACACCATTATGCCTGGCATTTGTGGATTATGAAAAGGCATTTGACTCCATACAGCATAAGTCAATGTTTGGGGCACTGGAAAGACAAGGCATAGATACTCCATATATTATGATTTTGAAGAAAATATATGAGAGTGCTACATCCTTTATTAGACTAGACAAAGACAGTAGCAAATTTAAAATCGAGAAAGGAGTTCGACAAGGAGACACAATATCTCCGAAGCTGTTTACTGCTGCCCTTGAGGAAGCTTTCAGAAGATTAGACTGGTCGCAGAAAGGAGTCAATGTGAACGGAGAGTACCTAAACCATTTACGATTTGCAGATGACATTGTGGTCATAAGCCACGATTCCAAAGAATTATAGGAAAATCTTAATCAGTTATGCACAGTTAGTAAGGATTTTGGACTAAAGATGAATATGGCTAAAACAAAAGTAATGACGAACAAGTATGCCACGGAAAGGGAAATAAAGATTGAAGGAGCAGTAATTGAAAAGGTGGAGTCATATACTTATCTGGGACAAGTTATTAGCTGTAATAATGATAAATGGCTGGAAGTCAAGAGAAGAATAAATTTTTGGATGGATAGCATTCAGGAAATATAGTCACATACTGAAGAGCAATATCCCAGTTTGTCTGAAACGTAAAATAATGAATCAATGTATACTTCCCACCATGACTTATGGAAGTGAAACTTGGGCACTCACCAAAAGAATGGAAGAGAAGCTAAGAACTACACAGCGAAGAATGGAACGAATTATATTGGGAATCAGACTGTTAGATAAGAAGAGAAACACATGGATTAGGCAGCAAACTCAAGTAAAGGACATTCTTATCAAAACTAAAGAACTAATATGGTCTTGGGCAGGACACATAGCTAGAAGACATGATGACAGATGGACTAAGAAAATAACAGAATGGTACCCAAGAGGAGCTAGAAGAAAACCTGGAAGACAAAGGCGGAGATGGATAGATGAAATTCATGAGTTTTTGAGTAGTAAATGGATGGCCAGTGCTCAAAACAGAAGGAACTGGAAAGTTGCTGGAGAGGCCTTCATCCTGCAGTGGATTGAAAATGGCTGATGATGATGACGGCTTTACCGTGCACTTGTGCGATCCAAATTAGATTATGGGTCCCAGGTATATTCCTCCAGAGACAGTGTCCTTCGATGGCTGGACCCTGTCCATCATCAGGCCCTCCGTATCGCTATTGGAGCATATCGCACATCTCCTGTCCAGAGTTTATACGTCGAAGCAAACGAACCACCGTTATCGCTTCGACGTAAGCGATAACGGTGTACAACACCCGTAAGACTGCCAATCGTCCTTTTGGTATTCGTCTCCAAGAGCTACTCATAGAACTTAATATCAAGGCAGACAAGGTTGCCCAAACACCAAAGCAACCCCTTCCACTCTGGCATGCTCATGTCCCAGCATGTGACTTGTCCCTTAGAAATTGGGGAAAGTCGGACACTCCATCGTCGGTCTACCTGCAGCTTTATTCAGCACACCGAGCTGAACATTCTGACTTCGCGCCAGTTTACACAGACGGTTCGAAGTCAGAATCATATGTGGGATCTGCTGCTGTCTTTACAGACAGCACTACATCGGAGCAGATTCCCTCTGAATGCAGCATATTTACTGCAAAGCTGTACGCTATAGAGTTAGCCTTGGATCACATTAGTGAATGCCAATACCAACGGTTCATTTTATATTCTGACTCTCTCAGTGTGTTACAGGCTTTAATATCTGTGAGGTATAATCCTCATCCGGTTCTGTCTAGCATTCAGCAGAAGATTCACTTCCTCCGTGAATGTGAATATGATATCCGCTTTTGCTGGATTCCTAGCCACGTTGGGATTAGGGGAAATGATTTGGCTGACACCGCAGCCAAATCAGCAACTCCCAATAATAACCGCTGCCTGTCAGTCCCCTATACAGACTACAGGCAAATAATACACGAGAAGATACACTCCCAATGGCAAGATTCATGGAATAGACAGACTACGAATAAATTATATCGTATAAAGCCTGTAATTGAACCGTGGCAGTCTAGTCTGTGCAGGAATCGTAAGGAGGAAGTTGTTCTTGCCCGGACCCGCATAGGACATAGTCATTTGACTCGTTCGTTTTTGCTGAGGGCTGATGACCCTCCTATGTGCGAGTCCTGTGGCACAATTTTATCAATTAGGCACATTTTAGTTGACTGTCCAGATTTTAGCAATGTCCGTTTTACTGCTTTTAATCATCTGACTGAGCCTTATACACTCAGTCAGATTTTATCTGACAATGACAATGTGTCTGCTGTTTTTAGCTTTTTGACTTCAGTAAACCTTTTTAGTTACATTTAAAAAATCTTATTATTATAGTTACTTGTTTACTGATATTTATCTTTTAGTTTATACTTGTTTCATACCTTGACTTAGTGACCTAAATCATTAGGCCACTGAAAATTTTACTTTTTATGACCAGGTTTTGTCGCATTATAGCCTTAGTCGCTAATGCGCCAATAAAATCCAAGCAACAACAACAACAACCTCCACTTTTAAATCAGATGTTGGCTTTTTATTGTATACAATAATTTACACTTGCTTTTCAAATTATAATGCCTGTATCATTTAAATTATTACTTGATATATGCCATTCTTTCCTATAAAGTAGAATATTATGAATTATGTGTGTGTTGATTTGTTATAAGATTAAAATTATTTGAATCTGCATTAGTTACCTTTCATTTCTGGAAATAATAGCAGCAGCCATACAATGCTGTTAAACGTTACTGATAACTGATCTTTGATAACAAATGGCCATAAAGTTAAGAACTAAAATTTCTATTTTGTTTATACCTTTTTTTTTTTTTATATTCTGAAATTTTTTTTATTATTGTATATTTGTTTTTTCCTGAACTTCAATTTCATGAAATTGCTGTTTTTCACCACGGAATTTTTAAAAATAATTCTTTTGAATGTAATTTCATTTGTCATTATTTGCAAGAGGAGATGTGACACAACTGCTCTTGTACAGCTAGCTTCGGCAGAACTAAGCACAACTATCAAAGTGTCCATCACTACAATCATTGTTTTGTTTTTCATGAAATAAAATTGGTTTATGTTCATTTAAGAAGAGTATACCAATGATCCTTTTAGGATAAGACTGGTACAACTTTCTCATTGAAAAAAAAAAAACAGTTGATAGGCAAAAGTTAATTTTAGAAATTGTCAACTCTAAATGATAATACTTAGTTAAATTTTAACATCAAATTCAAAAATTTCAGTCCAAATATGACAAAAAAAAAAAAAAAAAGACTGATAGCCTAAAACTTAATGTGAGATAGATCCTGGTGCTTTTTATTTTTATTAACAACAAGATATACAACAGGTAACCATTAATAGTATATCTGAGAGCAGAACAATGAACACAGTTGATAACAATAAGATAAACATTGATATAGATTCAAACATTAAAATCATATTTACAAAAGAGGTATGCATTAAGAAGTTACTGGTAAAACAAATAATAATAAACAATAATTAGATGAGAGCTAGTCTCTTTGCAGTTCAAGAGAAGAGGCAAACTTGTGGATGGAGTTCATCAGTGATTGAGAGTTGTCAAAAAAGTCAATGAGAGAGCCATTTGCTGATTCTGGTCAGTGGACTGAATTCATTGGACTCTGCGACCACTGACTTCAGTGGACTGAAGTCAGTGGTTGCAGGGTCAAAGCGAAACAGTAAGGTTTCTGACTTGTCTGCAAGAAGCACTGAAGTTGATTTTGCTAAGGATAATAGATGCTTTATAAGTTCCAGTGATTACTTTGGCTAGAAGGGTGATGTCAGCAATGCCTCTTCTAGTGCAAAGAGGCCTCAGATGAAAGTAATCACTCAATGATTCATAGTACACTGTAATAAAATATAGGATTATGGAACATAAGGTAATGGACAATTTTTTTTGGAACTGCTTCAGTTTTGTTAATTAAAGTCATTACGTGAGGATTCAAGATGGGTGAACTAAATTTAAGGATTGGCCGAACAATAGTTTTATAAAGGATAACAGAATATCTGTAGTTTTTGAACTTGTAGGTGTTCAGTTTGATAAATCCAGTGTTTTGAATGCTTTTGCTGGTGATTTTATGGACATGGGCATCAAATTTAGCACTGCTGGAGAAGAAATTCAGTGTAGTTGTGGAGATATACAGGATGAGAAAGAGATTACTTTGCACTTCGAGGGGTTAGCAGACAAGCCATTCAGAGATAGCCACAGAGAGAGAGAATTTGAGGGCACATTGAAGCTGTTGAGAATCAGTAGTTTCCTTAAGATCTACTCCTGCTGAGTAGATCTTAAGATCATCTGCATAGAGAGCAACTTGAACATTGGAGGTGCAGATGAAAGAAGGAAGATCATTTAAGAAAACAATGAAAAGTAGAGGACCTAGGGGGGGAGCCTTGAGATACTTCACTTAGTGGTATAAAATGGTCTGAGTTCACTTGATTGATGATAATGCTCAAGGAACGATGCGTAATATAGCTGTGTAGCCATGAGAGCAAAGGGTCACAGATACCAGGATCACGGATTTTATCTGAAACATTCCGAAACAGCCATACTTTCATTTTCCTAGTAAAATTTTGTAGTAGGCCTACCAAGGCCTTTGCTCACCTTACCCCACGGTGCTTTACTTTGAGGCAGGTGCACTGATGTCTTGCTGTACTGAAATGATAACAATTCACCAACCTGAACCCATAAATTCTAAATATTCTAAAAACGTAGCAGTTATTTTTTATTTTTTTTTATAACAACCCGGCATCACATCGGTATGCTGTAGAGCTGCAAATACTCCTCTTGCTAATAAGTGCATGGTAAGAAAAATGTTATCCCATGTTTTGCACAACTTCTCCCAATTCAGTGTTTTCTTAATATTTACTTCAAATCTATGAAGTAAATCCACAGATTGCCCATGTGCATATTATCATTGGTATGCACATATATAGAACTTTGTGTTAAAAGATGAAGCTAGATATAAAAAAAAAATAATAACTTTTAAAAAAGTTACAGATAAACTTATTAAAGTAATAATAGTTATTATGAAATTCAAATAAACTTTCATATCAATACAGAATGAACTTAAAGGAGGACAAATAATAGTATTAGCAGTTGCAAATGATGCAAGAAAGTAAGCTCATACAGCATTAGCCAAAAAAAAAAAAAAAAAAAAAAAGAAAGAAAGAAGTAACCTCCCATTTTACCTATTCATTCCCTCCAATAGTTTCTGTAGTTCTTCCTTGAATTTATTTAAGCTATGTACTCCCACAACAACAGATGGAAGTTTGTTCCAGCAATCAACCACTCACTTGCTAAAGGCAAAATTCTGCACATCTATTCTGCAACCATCCATCTTCAATTTGAATTTGTGCCCCCCTCCCCCATATATGTGGTCTGAGAGCAAGAGAAAGAATCCCATCAGTATTGAGCTTGCTCGTGCCATTCAAAGCCTTAAACAGCTCAATCCGATCACCTCTCAGGTGCTTGCTCTCCAGATGCTGCAATTTGTATAATGAAACCTTTCTTGGTAATGGCACCCCTTTGTTCCCCTCGCCATTCTCTGTACTCATTCCAGCAGCTCAACCTCCTTCCTAAAATGAAGCCTCCAGACTGATATGCAGTATTCAAGATGTGGTCTTGTACAATGATAATCACCTTCCTTTTCCTGCTAGTAAAATTCCTGTATATCATTGACAAAACCCCCATGAGCTGCCCTGGCATCCTGTCTTTACTGCTCAGAGAACTTCATATTTGATTGCACAGTTACCCTCAGGTTCTTTACATTTTCCACTGCTCTGAGTGTAGTGCCACACAGTTGGTACGTTAGTCTGGGATTACTGCTATCCTTATGCAGTATCTTGCATTTGTCAATGTTAAACTTCAGTTGCCATTTCTCAACCCTCTGCCTAATTTTTCTAGATCTTGTTGTATTAGCATACTTTAATTGCTGTCATTAACTACTCTGTCACCCTTTGTATCATCTTCAAACTTAGATGTTAAGCCTGATATGCCTTTATCAATATCATTAATAAATACAAAAAACAACAATGGGCCCAGAACCAAACTCTGGAAACTCCACTAATAATATTAGTCCCCAAAGAGCAGTGTCCACTAAAAACCACACTGTCTTCTTCCACTCAACCAACCCTTTATCAATAGCAGTAATTTGCCCTTAATTGTTGCACTGACACACATTTGAATTTATAAAATAAACTGAGAAAATAAATGGAACACCATGATTAATTAATAAAAAAAATAATTTGGAAAATGTACCGAAGTTGTCTGGTCATCAAAATACTTTGTGCTTCCCTCAACAGGCGCCTCCATAGCCAGGTGGGAAGGAGCAGCAGTGCGTAGCACACGCTTCTTGATTAGACCGGGGTTCGAGCCCGTCACCACCAAATACGGAGGATGCGGAAAGGTCAGGGAATGACTACCGCATATCCCGGAGCAATATGGCCTTAGTTAAAAATCAAATAACAAACAAACAGCTTCCCTCAACTACTGTCATGCTGTGGCTCCTTAAATTATTTTCACTGTTTTATATTATATTTTAATTCTCATGGATTTACTTAATCTTTATTTTATATATATATTCATACCCCTCTGTGCTCTCGTGGTGGCAGTAGTAGTAGTAATCGAGGCATGTGATTCAAGAAAGTAATCTTATGCAGCATCAGCCAAGGAAAAAAAAACCATTTCACATATCCATTCCCTCTAAACATTTGTCCAGTTCCTCCTTGAATTTATTTAAGCTATCAACTTCCACAACAACAGATGGAAGTTTGTTCCAGCAATCAGCTACCCACTGGCTAAAGGCAAATTTCTACACATCTATTCTATTACTGTCTTTCCTCAATTTGAATTTATGTCCCATCAGAATTGAGCCTGCTCAACCCATTTAAGGCCTTATACACCTCAGTCAGATCACCTCGTAGATGCCTAGTCTCCAGACACTGCAATTTGCAGAACTTAAGCCTTTCTTCATAAGACAACCCTTTTGTTCCCCTCACCAATCTCATTCCCCTTCTCGGTACTCACTCAAGAAACTCTACATCTTTCCTAAAATGAGGCTTCCAGACCTGTATGCAGTACTCAAGGCATGGCCTGACCATTGCCTTATACAAAGGAATAGTCACCTCCTTTTCCCTACTAGTAAATTTCCTGTATATCATTGACAATAGATCCCATGACCTGCTCTGGCATCCTGTCTGCACTGCTCAGAAAATTTCATATTTACTGCACAACTACCCCCAAGTCTTTCATTTTTTACCACCCTAAGTATAGTACCACACAGTTGGTATGTTTCTCTGTGGTTACTTCTACTCATATGCAGTACTTCAGCCATCACATAGTGGTGGGTGAAGTGTGACATATGTGCCACTTAAATTACATATATTATACCTATCTTACCTATCTGTATTCCTAAACTATTGCTGTGATATCAGATTTATGCCCTGTGTAATTGAAACATGGGAATTTTTTTGCCCCTTTACTTTTATTCTAAATTTTCCCATGGTAAATTTGGAAGAAAAGGCAACTTATGCTCATAAAACCAATACCTGCACAAGGCTTCATTGAAAAACGTTTTTCTTGATATTGGGGAAATCCCATTGTGTTAGTAGTTGGTATACCTATGTATGTATAAGATGTATATCCCACATAAAAAAATAATAAAAAATTGTACTGTATAACTTATTAGGTTCCTAACTGTAGCATTGTGACGATTTTTTTTTTTTTTTTTGTACGCAGGGAGCAAATGGTAGGTTTTTTTTTTTTTGTTACAATTATTCATGGCACATTACGAACGAAGGTCTGTGTAAAAAGCATATTGAAGAAAAATTTTTATTCACTTGAAATATTCTTTTAAGCACGTATAGGTTTACGTACTACTTTCTCTTAACAGAGTGGACTCCGCCCTGCCTTTATAATCTTTGAATATTTTAATGAACCGTGGACTATAAATATTACTTCTGTAAATTTAATGGAAATAGTTCATATAACCATTACGCGACATTTAGGTAATCTTGAACGAAGCTAAGATGGCTCCATACTACATGACGTCATAGGAAGCCCGCATTAAAGGAAATTTAGTGGGCGTTTGGATTTGCGCAGCGTAGCATTTACTGCGCGATACTCACGTGATGCCAAGCGCCTAGCTTCTGAACATGGCTCATCAAACGGCGGCGCAATTTAGTCAAGCCTTCCCAGTAGCCCTTAGTTATCCCTGTAAAACAGCTTTCACTGCAGATAATAGCAGTGTGACATTTATTACTGTGAGTATGCACAGTTATTTATCGTGTGTCAGAATATGATTTTTGTTGTACGAAAGATTGTATGGTTTCAAATGGGCTGTAATATTAGGAAAGTTGGTGTTCAGCAGAAGTGCCGAAAGTTGCCTATTAATATTAATGTGGTAAAACTGTGCACTCCTATTATTATGCATAAAATACTTTAATATCACATGAAAACTGTTTGAAAATCAGATTCTTAATCAAAGGCGTGGCATTTTGGTATTTAAAATGTATAAGGGAAAAGTGGAACGCAGATTATAATATTAACCCTAACTTGGTAATAGGTTAAGTTTTTACCTATTGTTAGTTTTTTTGTGTATTGTCAATACAGCAAAATTGTATCCTGATTTACTGTGACACATGCCAGAATTTATAATGTGCGTGCCATTAGACAACAGTAAGTTACTGGACACTAGTGATTTAAGAGGGAGACATCATAAGCGAAAATGGAAGACAAAGGAGGACAGCTTTGTTAAAGTAATATAAAAATTATACAAATTTTTCTTCATGTAAGTAATTATTACAATAAATAAGATATACAATCATATGTAATAATGAATATGCAAAATATACAGAAAAAAAGATAACCGAAGATTTTTCAACAAATCTTTCTTCCCAAGAAGATACTGAGGTTAGCTCAACTTATATTGAGTTAGGATTTATACTCTTAATTAATGGATTGAATTGTCAGTAAATTATGATGCTGAAAGAATGAAAAAAAAAAAAAAAAAAAAATCAAATAAATAAGCATTCTTTCAGCATTAGTACTGTGTCAAAGAATGCCAAAGCAAAACTTGCAAATTGTCAGTAATTCTGCAGAAAGCAAGTTGCATTTTTACAGACTTTGAAAGTGACACTCCAGGTGATACATGAGTCCACTGAAAAACTTTTCAAATAATCTAATATCATCAATTTTGTAGTTTTGACAGTTACAAAAGCCCTGAACAGGTTTTTTTTTATTAACAGATTTGCTATACAGCCCATTATTCATAAGATAAGAAGCCTAATATGAAAAGCCAATGTTCTTTCATCAGCACTTGCTCTTTGGCTAATTAAGTTCTCTGGTCAAGGCCTAGTTATTTTGTCATCTAAGATGAGCTATTAAATGTGATGCACCAAGAAGGTTCTCACCTATCAGCTTGTGATGTATAAAAAAAAGAAAAATTACTTATGTAGATAGAAGACAATCCTTTCTCTCTGTATTTCACTACTTAACATGTAGTTCAGAATTATTTGAGCCTTATTTCTAAATGAATGCAAAAAATCACAAATGAAACAGATTATCTCATTTTCATTGTGCCCTTTCAGAGAAACAAGAATACTTTGCTTTCACATTAACAGAAAAATTTTCACTTTATGCCAGGGAATGCATTTTTATGTTATTCAGAGATCAAGAATAACTTTTAAATTGAACTTAATGGATATAAGCTGTAGATTACTTTAGAAAATCGATTTGGTATGCTAACACTAGAATTAACATTGATTTGCTTACAGGATAAATTAGTCATTGCTGCAGTAATAGGCAGAAAACACCCTATACAATGAGGATTTCATTTACAGAAATATTTATATAGTGTTGAGTGTGGACTAGAGCAGTCCTACCTCAATATTTGAGAGCACTGAATGATGAACATTTATAGGTTCAACAGTAGAGCTGTGCCATTAACAAAATTTATGTACATTTTGGATATTTAATATTAAAAATGCCTGTCATGCAGAAGAGAGATGGGATAAAAGGGAGGATTTTTGTAAGGCATCTGCTAATCTTAATATACGATTACCAGATGTACTTCATAGTTATTACTACCACAGCTGAAAATAAAATTACACTAGTAAACAAGTTAAACAAAAAAGCAAAGCAGCTTGCATATAACAGTAGTAAGATTAAATTTGAAAAGTATAAGAATGGCATACAGCATATTTTGTAATAATTTAGCAGCCATACAGAAATACTTTATTTTTGATGTGATGCTTTGTGATATTATAAGAATTTCAAACTTCAGTTTTATAGTAAGAGTGCTGCTATTTTTTAAATGTTATATGTGGCATATATGGTAAACTCCAGTCATTGTACTTTTGAAGGGACTGGCCAAGAGTGGGACTCCATTTTATATCAGTATTTTGGTAGATAAATTTTTTCTATAGTGTTTGTGAAGCAGTTTGCAAGTGAAAACCTACACAATGTATTACCTTTTTTTTTTTTCTCACCTTCAACTGCTTTTTGCTTAAAAAGAATAAATTTTTAAAATTATTATTAAACTAAACATTTTGAGTATTACTGTATAATGTGATAAACGTAGTATTAATAATGCTGTTTAATGAAATTTACCAATACCATGTTGAACACATGAAAAATTCTAATTACTGTATCAGCAAAATGATCAGATGAATAATGTTGGGCTAAAAATAAAATGGGTCTAATAAATGGGAATTGTTTTGAAGAGCTCCTTTTCTATTTTTAAAGCTTTAATTTGAATATGAAATGATTGTAACCTGCACTGGAAACAGTTTCTGCGAAATATACAAACTGCACCATAAACAGGTCATGGGCTTCAGTTTCTATCAGCTGTTTCCTAAAACTCAAAACGTTAAAAAGAGAGGGGAAAAAAAAAAGCAATGAGTGGGAAAGCATTTTAAATAGAAGTACCATAGATGTTAAAAAAATCCCCTGCACTTCACAGGGTTGACTGTGGGATGAGAAAAAAAAAGAGGACCAGAAGTGGAACAGTGCTATAAGTGGAAGTGTTATTAATGGTAATATACTGTATATGATATATGTATCTATAATGGAATGTTAAGTTTTTGAATGCCATTATTAGGCAGATAAAATAGCAAGATTCTGTTCAGATTTTGTTTGTCAAAACATTAAGTACTTGTCTGTTACTGAGGTATTACTTGCTAATTAGTTTTTGCTTTGTAATTTGTGTACCATTCATTCAGTTTTTTATGGTTGATTATTCTTATTTTAAACTTTCAGGAATCAAAAACTGACTGCAAAAGTAATTTTGCTCTGCTAACTGACAAGAATGATTACTCGATGCCAGAAAATGGTTTTGCCAATTGTAAAGTGATAGTGAGTTGTATTATAAGTTGCAATTTTTTTATTTTTTGAATACCAGTGTTGAATTAATCATTAAATGATATTTTGTTGCTTTAAATAAACCATTACATATTTGCCCTTAAAAATTATTGTTGGCATTGCTAAGATAAATTTACTTTATTAATTTCAGTAAGTTAACTTGTATTTGTGTATGATGACATTTAAACCCCTTTCAGGATTTATATCATGGAAATGGCTTTATTAAATAAAATGCTTATTTCAAATGACAGTTGGAAGTGCATAACTTAGACATCTATTCACTGGTACCATAGCTGTAGCAGTGAGTGGTAAAACTGAACACAGGGACTCAACCGTGGCATCAGTGATATTCCAAATGATGTCAAACCTCACTGGTAAAATTTTATAACTAGATTTTTTACTTCCTAGTTGGAATTTTAATTACTGAATGGTAATACATACAGCAGGCGCCTCTGTAGCCAGGTGGGCAGGAGCTGCAGTCCGTAGCATGCTTCTTGATTAGATTGGGGTTTGAGCCCGTGACCACCAAATACAGAGGATGTGGAAAGGTCAGGTAATGACCACCACATATCCCCAGAGCAATATGGCCTTAGTTGCTAATGCTCCTAAAAACCAAATAACAACAATACATACAGTAAACTCGTTAAAATTTGGCACTCTTGGAAGTTGAGAGGTGCTGGATTTTAAAACTTTCTGGATTTTACAGAGTGAGTGATCTAGTGCTTGAATAATTTTGGAGAGGCACATTTCAATGAATATTAAGTGCTTGACAACTGAACTTATGGACATTGTAAACATTTATAATGACTGAAAAGGTAGTGCAGTGCTAGTGGTGACATGTAAATAATTTGCTAGATGTAAAACATGACAATGAAATTCACAGCAAATGTTGTCATGTACTATAATTAGTATTAGTAAGACCAAATTATGTAAGGAAGCAAAAATTGTTTTCCTATGTCAAAAAAAAAAAAAAAAAAATCCAAGATAAAATATTCATATTATTCCCATTCCCACAAGGTAATCATTCAATTCTACTTTAAACTTAGTCAGACTTGCTTCTATCATGTTGGGAGGAAGTTTATTCCAGTGTTCGACAACCTGGTACCTATAGTTGAATTTCATAAGATTCAATCTTCTCTTATTCCTTGACTTTATATTTGTAGTACCACCTCTCTCTCGCTCTCTCTCTCTCTGTAATTTGTAAGGACAGTTTGCACCAAGTTATGATGTATACTGAATAAGAGAACACATAAAAAAAAGAATTAATTTTTTAGAAGCAATATTTAATCATAAATGGACTTTCCTTGAACATATTAAACAATTGAACTACCCGTGCAGAGCGAAGGTAACAGTCCTCTCATCTGCTAAGTGGGAGTTGACTGTCTCACTCTAATCTGATTGTGCAGTCCTAATTAGGTCAAAGCTTTACATACAGAGCACCAGTCTATAACTCAGTAAGACCCAGTGCTTCTTACTAGGTTGATCCAATCGAATCCACCACAGTGCTGTATGCATCTCTGTAGGAGCTTTCCTTACTTCCCCAGTTCACAGCCTCAGGGTATGTAGAAGCACATGAACCTCTACTCTCGATTAGGCAGCAACTAATGTTGCAATATGCACCTAAAATACAATATCTGCCTGAACTAATATTATTCATACCACGCTGGGAAAGTAATCAAAACCATCATAATTCATCTGTAATGCTACTAAATAGCACTGACTCGAATCTGTAAAACGCTTTATTATGATAATATAAAATAAAATACATGCTTACTGATTGTATAACTATGTTAAAATATTAAAACAAAATAAAATAAATGTATAACAAGAATGAAATATATAAAATTAAAAGTGATAAAAGTTGTTTAAAATCACTAGAACCACTAATACAGGAGCTTTCGGCAGCAGCAGCCGCCTTCATCAGCTATAGTGGTTGCAGGATGACCGATAATCTATATGTACCACACATCTCAGCAGGTCTCTGCGACACGAACTATGGCATCTGCGCATGGTTACTTCTCTTGCATTGGAACCAGAAAATGGAAAATACTAGGCTACTCTAAACCGTTCATCTCTTTGTAGGATAAGGGCTTCAAAGAGTGGATGAATGCGACAGCTCTTATCCCTAATAAGACTGTAGTGCTCAGACAAACATATTCTTAAACTCTCCAGCCATTTCTGGTTCCATTATCGCAGACCTGCTGAGATGTATGATACATATAGATTCGGTCATCCTGCAACCACTATAGCTGATGAAGGCAGCCGCTGCTGCCGAAAGCTCCTGTATTAGTGGTTCTAGTGATTTTAAACAACTTTTATTGCTTTTAATTTTATATATTTTATTGAATTTTATTCTTGTTACACTTATTTTATTTTGTTTTAATATTTTAACATATAGTTATACAATCAGTATGCATGTATTTTATTTTATTTTATATTATCATAATAAAGACGTTTTACAGATTCGAGTCAGTGTTATTTAGTAGCATTACAGATGAATTACAGAGTTACTGACTCCAGAGGCCTTTTCAATGAATCAAAACCATACTTTAGTCAGCACACTTTAAAAAAATACAACTACAACAAAAACTAGTTTACTTTGAGTGGACACTAGACAACACTGCAACCACTCCCAAGCTCCCTTACCCACTGTGAGCTCAACAACACCACAGTGCAATCATACACTCCAGAAGTGGAGCAGAGATATATACTTCCTAATGAGAATGTCTTGCAACTATATGCCACCATCAATGACCTGTTATCCACCTTCATTCCAGTATATACAAATGGGTCAAAGAGCAAAAACCAAGTAGGAGTGGCCATAGTTTTCCTCGATATAACTTTATCAAAACAGTTACCAACAGAATGCAGCATATGTATTGCTGAATTAATAGCAATAATTTTAGCTGTGGACTACATAAAATCATCAAGGAAATACAATATCCATGTATTCCCTAAATTCATTGCAAGCAATGAGAAGCCCTTTTGAGGCTCCTCACTTTGTGTTCTGGCAAATTTTAGACTCCATACCTGTTCTCGGTGAAGAGGGAAAGATGTTTCTGTTAGGTACAGGGACATATCAGAATCCTAGGTAACATAGTAGAAGACAGTACTGCCAAGTTAGCCTCATCATGAAAAGAAAATATTACATGAAATGCACACATCACTCATGCATATCTTCTTAGAGTAGATGAATCCCATGTGACAGGCATGCAATTCTGTGCTTACCATTCACCACATATGGAAAAGGTGTTTTTTTTTTTTTGAGAATTGATATATGCAACCATTATAAATTGTATCCAAGTGATAGCACCTGTTCTTGCCACACATGTGACCTATGATGCTCTTACACTTTAAGCATGGTGCAGTACAGCCATAGTTGCTGATATACTTCAAGATCCATAAAAAAAAGAGGAAAACAAGCTAACAGAGAAATTCAAAGTTATAATATAGCTAAAGCTATATTGGCCAGAGAAATAGTGTTTGAAGGATTATCTTATCCTTTCATTTTTACAGCCAGAAGTGATAATGCAGTGGCCTTGATTTTCATTGAAGAACAAATGTGCCTGTAGCAAGGTAGCAAGTTTTTCTGATTTTACACAATTTTTAATAAATGGTCTTGTAAAAAGATTAATTGGCTATTTATTTAAAATGTGAGATTTCTATGTTGGCTTGTTTCATGTACCTCATCAGACAGCATGTAGTCTTTGGTGACATTACTTTTGACAAAACAGATAGCTTTAGCCATATTGCAACTTTGAAAACTATTATTTTGTATACAGCATAGTAGCTGACATAAAACAACTTTACTACTGCTTTTCTATTTATGATTGGTGCAATATGGCCATAGATGCCAATGCGCCTAAAAATTCCACAAACAAATAAACATTTCTTTGTCTTGTCACTGGAGACCACCCGAAACAGGCTATCATAGTGGGTGTTATCTTTTAAATAAATGGCCAGTTAACCTTTTGGTGAGGCCATCTGTTTGAAAAATAGTATAATATTATGGCAACTTGTTGTGAAGACTTAAGACCATTGCATTATTTATGCAGCTTAAATCCTGCTGGCAGCAAAAACAGATTAAAGAGCAAGATAGTCCAGCAAGCATCTTATAAAGAGAGAAATAATGCCTTATTTGCATGGAATGTGATTGTTGTTACAAGTGCTGGAATGCTTTATTTCCATATTCTGAAACATTTGGGGGGTTTTTTTGTACAGTTTACTGTAATTGCCTATAACTAATGTTAGCAGCCTTTTCAGTTACTGATGTGCTAAAGAAAGTTAATTTCTTCTTCATGATCACTGCTGATATTGAGTGGAATTCAAATTTATTTTTCATTGGGATCCTATTCTCTATATTCTGTGTTGTTTCTTGCACAGCATTATTCCTAAAATTAAAAAAATAGGCTTTTAAAGCAAACTCATCAATACGTCTCTTATCCACGTATTGACATTCAGTTACCACCGCCAGTTAATGGCTTGGATTCTCCACAGACATGGCTTCATTGGATAAAGGATTCCAAGACATGTGAGTCAACAGTTGCCTGTTCTAAATTTACAGTACAGGTAACCCTTGTATAACACGGTAGTTAAGTTCTTATAACATGTTGTGTTGTGCGAAACTGTGTTATACATGACTAAGAAAAAGTACAAAAAGGGGGTTTACGCTCCAAAAGCTAACAAAAATACACTATTTCGTTAATAAAATGTTAACAGAACTAATAAAAATACACCATTCTAGATTTGTGTATCTTCTGCTCTCTTTAAAAAATTCAGTAATCTGGTTTTGTTTGCTTTTGCTTGATAAATCTTTATGAATTTCATCCTATGGAACTAAGCATTTTTGAAGCTACTTTTGAACTTTGGGCTCCTTTCATTCAAAAAATCTTCATTCAAAAAATAAGAGTTCTAATTGCTTGGCTAACTTTATGCCTTCCCGTATGCTTTTTAGTGTAAAATTTGGAAATTTTTAGAATTTTCATCTGCACTATCAATCTTTTGAATTGATTTTTACCTCTGATGCCATTTCAACCAAATCTGCTTCTCCAGCCTCTTTTTTTTACCAGTATTTCTTGAATGTCTTCAGTAATTATCTTTTTTTATTTTTTGGAGCATCAGCGACTAAGGCCATGTTGCTCTGCCTATATTGTCATATTGTCTATAAATTGCATCTGTCCCGAGGTCAATTTTCTGTTTTGCTTGATGAAAAAACCCAAGTTTCCAGGAGGAAAAACAAAAAACCATGCTACCCTTGCCTGAGCCTGACTGACCCAGCCATGTGAAAAAGACCCATAAATTCCTCTCGTCATCGACTGGATTTGAACTCAGGTCTTTTCCACCCCGGTGTGAGGAAGAGGGTGATTCTATCAACTGTACTACCCACAAGGGCTTCAGTAGTCATATCATCAACCTTCCCCTCCTACTGACGTAGCAAGTTCTACTATCAAACAGATTCTGTTTTCTGTCGGTTCAACCATATTTCTTGAATGAACTGACTCTGGAAATACAATTTTCCAACACTCAGTTGATGGTTGGTTTTACTTTTTAGCAATAAAGCTATGATTCTGATGCAGTCCATAATTAAAATGTTTCCACGATTTTCTGATGTAATTAATTTTAAAGGTGGATATATAATGCCTTGATCTAATGGCAGAATGAAAGGAGTTGTATTAACCTAGTACAACTGTGATGGTAGAAACATAACTTCAATGTTTGGATGACTTAAATCTTCTGGATGGCCTGGCGTGCTATCCAATAGTAATAAAACTTGGAAATCTAGATTTTTCCACAAGTTCATAGCACAGAACATAACGCAGGATTTCCCAACAAAATAAAATACAGGGCTTTCTCAATTTCTTTCTTTCTTTTTTTTTTTAACTAGCAAGTCAACAGCAGGGATTCAAAAAGAATGGAAACGTTGAAAAATGACATCCAACATAATAGCAGGGTTTCCTTGCACAAAAGCTCAGAAATACCCTGTTATGCAAGGTTTGCTGAAATTCTCTAACCGTGTTGTGCGAGGATTGCCGCAATTTATCAATTGTGTTAGAGCGAAACAGTGTTGTACAAGTACCATGTTATGCAGGGGTTGCCTGTATTGCAACTTGAAGATGCATGCAGTTTCCTAACTACATTACCCAGTTAGGAAATTGTTTTCTGGCACATTGGCATTTAGAACTACCCAGTTAGGAAATTTTTAAGCATTTCTAGTACTATAATGCATATTATAGTACTAGTAGTTCAAAATATGAAAATAAATGGGCCTGGAGAATGACTCAAATCTACTGAGAAGGACATCGCTATCCACAGAGGACATCTGTACTTCTCTAAATAGGCCTACAAGGCTGGGACAATTCATATTGAACAATTAAACTTTACACCAGCCAGCATTCAAATAAACAAATTCCAATCCTGCAACTAAAACACTTTATTTACAATAAAATAAAATAAAATACGAGCGTATGAAATTAAATGAAATAAAATAAAATATATAGTAGTCTAAAACTGATGTGATTTAATTTACAATAAAATACAAAAATATAAAATATATAAAATATGATGATAAAAGCGATAAAAACAGTTAATAAAATACCATAACAACTGCAGCTTTTGGAGATAGCAATCTCCTTTCTCAACAGCATATTTCTGCTGTGCGGCACATCCTTAAATAGCAGATCCATGGCACTCGTCACATGGTTCCTCGGGAGTAAGGCCGGAATTTCCCATTTATGCACCGGAACCAGAAATGGCTTGGGAGCGCGCTACCTGAAACCGTTCATCTCGCCCAAGAACCACGGTTTCAAAGAGGGGATGTAAGTGTACACCCTTGTCTCTATTAATGGAATTGTTAGCTGCCCCAATACGTAAACTCTCGAGCCATTTACGGTCCCAGAACCCCTGTGCATGATCCGTGATGACAGCATCCTCTGGGGAGATTTGATGAAGAAAGAAGCAACATCAAATCATCAGCATCAGGTGAAGGGAGAAGCAACATCAAATCTCCCCGAAGGATGCTGTCATCACAGATCATGCACAGGGGTTCTGGGACCGTAAGTAAAAAAAAAAAAAATGGCTTGAGAGTTTACGTATTGGGGCAGCTAGCAATTCCATTAATAGAAACAAGGGTGTACGCTTACATCCCCTCTTTGAAACCGTGGTTCTTGGGCGAGATGAACGGTTTCAGCTAGCGCGCTCCCGAGCCATTTCTGGTTCCAGTGCATAAATGGGAAATTCCGGCCTTACTCCCGAGGAACCATGTGACAAGTGCCGTGGATCTGCTATTTAAGGATGTGCCGTACAGCAGAAATATGCTGTTGAGAAAGGAGATTGCTATCTCCGAAAGCTACAGTTGTTATGGTATTTTATTAACTATTTTTATCGCTTTTATCATCATATTTTATATATTTTTTGTATTTTATTGTATTGTAAATCAAATCACATCAGTTGTAGACTACTATATATTTTATTTTATTTCATTTAATTTCCTTTTATACGCTCATATTTTATTTTATTGTAAATAAAGTTTTAGTTGCAGGATTGGAATTTGTTTATTTGAATACCGGCTGGTGTAAAGTTTAATTGTTTGACATCTGTACTGCCCTCAATCTATGCTTATCAGGCAGCGTCATTACCTTCAGGGATTCCTTATACAAGCAGGTGCATGGGGCTGCTATGGGCACTCCTGTTAGCTCCGTCGTGGCCAACATCGCCACGGAGGAAATGGAAGAACAGATATTCCTGAACCTGCCTGTGCAACATGGTGCATGCACGTCGATGACATTTTCACTGCCATCCCACATGGTTCTGAAGCAACATTACTGGAGTACCTCAATTTGTTGTCAGTGTTCATCCAGTTCACTTTAGAGTTAGAAGTGGACAGGTCCCTTCCATTCTTAGATGTCCTGGTAAAACGTGTGGGCCCACACCTGGAAACCTCGGTATACCGTAAGCCAATGTGGCACGGACAGATTACCAACTACAGATCAGGCCACACCCCTAGCCATCTCAACAGCACTGCATGCATCCTATTCTCCCATGCTTGGAGCCATTCCAGCTCAGATGAAGCTAAGCGCACCAAGATTTCCATAGGGAGAACAGACCTGGCCAGTTGTGGCTATCCAACCCATGTATTAGACAAGTGCTTATTGCAAGCACAAGAGCTCATGATTCACCTGAGACCATCATCGACGCATGACAATATGCATACCGCCTACATTCCCTACTATCTAGGCATGTCGGGAAGCCTCTTAGTGCAGTTTATGGCCTGTTGGACTGGCATTGATGTAAACAGGGACACTACATCGAATGATGCCATAATCTCGCTGTCAGAGATCAAGAGCTCTTTAATAAGGTGAATGAACTCGCCACTGTTAGTGACAGTGTGGGCAGTATTTCCCACAAGAGGTGTAAGGAGTCGTGCAATATACTTAGATAGTTCGTATGTAGGTGCATTGCAGCACGACACAATGGACCGGAGGGGAACGCCTGGCTTATGAATCTTAGGTAAGCCATAAAACTGAGGCAGTTGGCAGCCCATGGCATGCAGAAGCCACAGAGTCGAAGCAGAAATTTTCCCTGATTTAAACCATGCATAGACTAGTTTAACGTTTAACTCCAGGCGTCCCAAGACTTTGATAGGCAGATCTGTCACAGGTTCATAGACGTTTGGGTCTTGTAGGAGGACGAAGGCTTTCTCTAGATAATCTAACTGGTCTAAAATATGATGGTGCGATGTCCCTTGCCTGTGGGCAATGGTGTGTTGTCTTTTCTTATGGAGGAAAGAGCAGAGTGTTGTTGGTGGTTAAAGTTGGAGTGGGCGGGCCATGTGCATCGGAGGACAAAAGCCGTTTTGAAGCGGATTTCATTAGCAACTTCTTCAGGGAGGTTGATAATGTTTGCTTCTACTCCCTTAGCAAGATGTGTGATCGGTGGCTTCGACAGCAAGACAGCGAACTTCATTCAGTGCTTAATTGTTTGCTACTCAAATTCAAAACGAAGGAAGTGTTATTATTTGAATGGGTGTTTGTCCTCGAGGAGTGGGCTTCTCTGCTTAAATTCACAAACTTCCATTGCTGCTGTGAACGATAAGCATTAGTTACAGTTAGCTTGACAAATAGTATGAATAAGGTTAGAAAATACTGTAGGTGAAATCCTGCCTCTTAGTTCTTGTAAGAGTCTAGATTTGTTGTAGTTGGCTCTCTTGATTTCGTTGTGAAGATGGGTAATCCACAATTTCAATGTTTGCAGGCTGAAGTTGAACCATGCATGATCCATGTGAGTGTTGTTAAATGGGGCCTTGTAGCGGAAGCCTTTTGGAATGATGCGGTTGGATTTGCACCTAAGTGCAAATGTTGTCTGTTACGATCTACCGAAATGGACTTCTGTAACTAAACGCAAATACTGTATACATTTTGGCCATAAATAGAACGTATGAAAATAAATGGGCCTGTCGTTCTGGATTCCATAGGTTAAGGATAGATGAATTCTGTATAATCCAGAAATGTTTTAATAATAAATGACATGGAAGTTTTCAGGGTTAAATGGACCCCTTCATCAGAAAATTCTAACAAGATAAAGATGTTAGAGACAAAAAAAAATTTAACAGAGTTGTGTGCGCAGTGATGCGTGCATGGACACATGATTAAACATTCAACTACTAGATTGCCCATTGTTGTTGCATGGATGTGTGTGGATTTGCTGCCAACGTTTATCCAGTTTCAGGATAGTTGCCTCCGAGATAGGGTGTAGCCTTGTGCCCTTGCAGCGATTCATAGTTCTTGAATTGCGCAATGTTAAGCGACTCTAGGCAGTGGCAAAAGTGTCAGGATTGATCAATCACTCTGTAATTGCCCTTGATGGGTTGTCCAGAAGTGTTCTGCGATTGCGGATTGGTCAGTCTCACCAAGGCAAATTGACCTGTCGTGCTCTGCAAGACGGTCTTGAAGGCGCCTCGAGCTCGTGAACTAGTCAAGAACTAGTAATTCTTGACCAAATTTACCTCACTTTGTAACATCTTTGGTAAGTTTTACTTTTTCAGTAAGCTTATTTTGTGTTTCTGTGAATTTAAAATTATCGCAACAGGTTAAGTGCATATGAAGTACATTTTATATGGATTTCTTTTTGCTGATTTTTATATTATACTAGAAGATTGCTTTTTTTGGCCCTATTTACCTGTTTTTCCTTCTGTGTTACATCTTTATGTGTTACCTTCTGTGTTTCCTTCTGTGTTACATCTTAGCCTTCAAGACCGTCGTGCTCTGCAAGACGGTCTTGAAGGCGCCTCGAGCTCGTGAACTAGTCAAGAACTAGTAATTCTTGACCAAATTTACCTCACTTTGTAACATCTTTGGTAAGTTTTACTTTTTCAGTAAGCTTATTTTGTGTTTCTGTGAATTTAAAATTATCGCAACAGGTTAAGTGCATATGAAGTACATTTTATATGGATTTCTTTTTGCTGATTTTTATATTATACTAGAAGATTGCTTTTTTTGGCCCTATTTACCTGTTTTTCCTTCTGTGTTACATCTTTATCTGCTTTTCATCATTCAAAATGTGACTCCTATAGTGTTTTTCAGTCATCACCTATTTATCCAATTATGCATTGCCTATTTATAATAACAATGTTTCGACTTATTTATCCCTATTTTGTGTTACAACTGTTGGGAGATAACAGCAAGAAGGGAGGGAGAACACATAAGCCAGAGGCTTTTTAGGGGGGTGTTCCCTTTGAAAAAGATAACAATAAAAACAGATCTGAAATTGCACAGGTGTTATTTAACAGATAAATAATAAATAAATCGGACATGTTTCTACATTCCATTACAGAGACCTTCGAAAACCAACCACATATGTCACATGGTTAACAACAGTACTTATAATTGCATTGTGAATACTTTTATAATAAGAAGTATGAAAGAAAAATACGATGAAATAATTGCCTAGTGTTACAAGCTTTTTGGCAGCTATTCCTTCAACTTGTTTACATAATTTCCAAACTGGTATGCATTGTGGAATGCAGAGTTCAGGAGTTGAGTAGAAGGTGATCTATATCAGACATCCCTGGTGATGTGTTTAGTTAGGAGCTTCTTGAACCGGTTTTATTTATTTATGTTACTTTTTTTTTTTTTTTTGGCTGATGCTGCATAAGCTTGCTTTCTTGCATCAAATGCCTCTACTAATGCTAATGCTAATGTTTAGTGAAATGGAATTTTTGATATTTTCAGTAAGATTATTCCAGGTTTTTGTGTCTCTGTATTTTATATTTTCTGACCTATGGCTTTTCTAAAAAGCAGAATCTTCAGATTCGCTTCATTTCTTAAATTATATATTATTTCTTCTATTTTTATAAAAAGGATCTGAAGAGTGGAGGAAAGTTTGGTGTTTCAAAGCATTGTAGACAAAGGTCGCCTCAGCTTTTTGTATCAGTTGGTTAAGAGTCTTGCTTCCTTATTTCGAAGTCACTGATGCATTCCAGGGAAGGCCTAATATTGAATGAACACATCGATTGACAATTGAATTCATTCTTGCAAGGTTATCTTGACAGGTAGTACCCCATGAGATGATTCCATATGTGAGGTGAGGCTGTATTAAGGAAAGGAATACTAGTCTCAGAAGGGAAGGAGGCACCCAGGCAGAGGCTCTGGCGAGTATTCCTGCTAGTGGCTAGTGACGAAGTCTTCTTTCATAAGGTGATAATTTGTTTATTCCAACTTAGCTTATCATCTAGCCAAATTCCTAGAAACTTTGTATCATTCACCCTTTCGAGTTGTTTTCCTTTGTATATTATTTCAAAATCAATATTTAATGGTTTATTTTTTGTTCTAAACACCATATATTTGGATTTTTCTGGGTTTAGTATAAGCTGATTCTTTTGAAGCCAACTATGCATTACAGCAAGCCTGGGCAAACTTTTGGGCTGAAGGGCCACAATAGGCACGTAAAATAGCATTTTTAGATATATATTATTTGTTATCACGAAGAAGAAATATAACATAAAAAAATTATTCTCTAACAACCAAGAATTTAATGAGATGAATGGAACTGTTTTACATCTTTTAACATTTTTAATTTCGGGTGTTAATTTTGTAGTTGAGATTCTTAAAACTGCTTGTAAATGTTCATCTGTGATGCTTGATCGTAAAGAATTTTTATTTAGATTCATGATGGAAAATGTTTGTTCACATACGTAGGTTGATCCAAAAATAACCAACATTTTTCGGGCAAAATCTTTAAGTTCGTTGAATTTGTCCGAATTAAGAGTATTGTAAAATTTACAGATTTTCTCAAGACAGTGCAATTCTCTTAAATCGGTATCACACTGCAGATCTATAATCTGAAGCTGTAGTTCACTCGGTGCACTATCAATGTCTATTGAAAATGGATCACGCACTATTGCCAAACTTGTCTCAATTTTTCGAAAGTCACCAAATCTTTGTGAAAAGTCATCATTCAAAGTGTTGATAATTTCACAATATTTTTAAAATTTATTTTCTGGAATCTTCAGCAACTTCATGGTTGGAAAGTGGTCTACCTTGCTAATTAATAAATGTCGAAGGAACAACTGGAGTTTTAATTGAAATCCATTCAAACTTTTTACCATATCATGGGTGTATAAATTTTTCCCTTGTAACACGGTGTTGAAAGTATTTAAGTGTCACAATGTCCAGGGTAAACGCAAAATCACAAATCCAGTTATTATCAGTTAATTCGGGAAAGTTCATAATATTTTCCAGTTTTAAAAATAGAGCGATGTCAAGATCCCATACTCGCCGAAGAACTTTTCCTAAGCTAAAGCCATCGAATTTGGCTATGATAAGGAATATCTGTGTACTCGGATTCAATATCTTGAAGAAAATTAACGAATTGTCTGTGTTTCAGGTGATCGTATTAAATTTACTAGTTTAATAATACAAGATGTGACATGTTCAACTTTTAACACATTTTTACATAATACTTGTTGATGTATAATACAATGAATTGTAATTAAATTATAATCAGGATAATTTTCTCAAATTTTATCCCGAATTTTCTTTAACGCTCCAACATTTTTACCTGTCAAACTTGGTGCTCCATCAGTTGTTACACTTACCATTTTGTTCCATTGTAAATTATATCTTGTTAAGCATTTTCCAAATATATCAACTCCCGTTGTTTGGTCTTTAAGAGATTCCATTGAAAGAAGCTCTTCAATAATTTCAAAATTAGAGGTACATCCACGTATGAAAATTAATATTTGTTGTTGTTGTTATGGGAGTTTAATGGCGCATAAGCTACTATGGCTATAATGCGCTGAAAATTAATAACTTCGCAGTATTCTTTTGGTCGTTACTTTCGTCGAGGGTTATCGAGTACCATATTATGGATTCTAATACTGATAATAATTGCTCATTCAAATTTGTATCGATACATTCAATTCTTCTTACTACAGTTCGTCGAAATAAACTTATATTCTTAAATTTGTGTTTAATGTCAGGACATATAATTCACAAGTTTCAGTCATACATTCTTTAATATAGTCTCCATCAGAAAAAGTCTCGTTGCTTTTTGCAATTATATGAGAAATAACAAAACTTGCCTCTACTGTAGCATCTTGTTCCTTAGTTAGCCGTGTAAACACATTTTGTTGTCTAGATAAATTTTGAATCAATCCATCAGCAGTTTTCTTTCTCGCTTCTGGAGTTAAATTGGCACCATATTCACAGTGGCGGATTACCCATTAAGGCAATGAGGCACGTGCCTAGGGGGCCCCAGGCTTTGGGGGCCCCCAAGCCAAGACATTTTCCTATAGTGTTCTAAAATAGATTATTGTTTTCAATAAACATCATAAAAATCTTGATTCATTTAAGCAAAAAATCAAAAGTACGAAATTTCATTTATTTGCCACCTTAATTTTTTTATTTTTTTATTTTTTTGGGGGGCCCCCAAATATAATTTGCCTAGGGGCCCCAACTATCCTTAATCCGCCACTGCATATTCGGAATGCTTAGTAGTGAAATGTCTTTTAATATTGTACTCTTTCAACACTGAGACACTCTCCCGACAGATGAGAAATAGTCTCGTTATTTATGGTAGCAAAAAATATTTAGTGTTCCACTCTTCATCGAAGACACGATTCTCTTGTTGTATTTTTCGTTTTTTATTCATTTTTAAAAGGGCGTAACTATTATTTTTATCACTACTGGCACCAAGATGATAACCAAAGATAACGCAAAAAAACTAACTGCGGGATGACTGTCAGAAACAACAGATTGGAACTGTGGCCGGTCAGCAGTTCTATCCTATTACTCCGCCACCGCAGCAAAGCCGTTGTCGTCATCACCGTTTGGCTGTTACCGTAGTTTCGCGTGGTTAGTTTATAATCGCAAATTATACAGTTATAAAAGCGCCCGTTGGCTCGCTCCGGTTCGCACACAATTTCAAATTCTATCTCAATTTGAACAATACAGAGATGATAAACCAATTTACAAGTCGACAAATTCTATAATGTATTACATATACAAATTTATTTTTCAAAAAGGCGTCGCAAAAGGCATAAAATAAGTAAACTTTTTTCGAAAATACAATAATACAATTAAAGCTCGTGGGCTGCACAAAAATGTGCGGCGGGATAGGTCTGAGAAGTGAGCCTCGATGTACTTCCCTGTAGAAATAAGAAATGTCTGAAAAAGACTGGTTGTAATGACAAATGGCTGATCAGTAAGGTAGTCTTCAAGGTGAAAGTTAATTTTTCTTCTCAAGCCAAGATTGTTGAGTAGGATTTTATGATTTATGCAGTCAAAAGCTTTTGATAGGTCTAGAAACATTGTTATTGCATAGTGACCCTTTTCAAGACATGATCCTAGAGCAGAAGTCACCAATTGCTAGGTCAGTGGATCTGTTCGAACAATAAGCGTACTGTTGTTGATGGATAAGCTGATTGACTTCCAGGAACCCCATGAGTTTGCTATGAAGAATTTTTTCAAATAATTTTGCAAAAACTGAGAGTAGAGCTATTGGACAAATTGTTGATAGAGTTGCAGTGTTTCCCCTTAGGAACAGCAACAATGACTGCTTTTTTGAATTGAGACGGGAATTTACCAGATTGAAAGGAAAGATTGTAAATATACTTCAGTGGTGTTAGAATTGAGTTAAGGACCTTCTTCAGCAGAGCAGGAGATATTTCATCAAAGCCAGGGGCTCCCTTTACTTTCAATTGATGTCCTGCTTGTAAAATCTCTTGATCTGAGAGTGGAACGAAAAAAAAAAAGAGCTGCTCATTGAGCGCTTGACAGATTCTCTTGTTGAATTATCTCTAGTCAAATTTGTCTCTAGAGATAATGCAACTTTATCTCAAGTGTGAATAACCTTTTTTTAAAAAGGTTATTCAGACTTGAGATAAAGTGATTACAGAAGGCTGCGGCTTTTTCCCAGTCATCTGAAATGAGTACCTCATTCTCAACTACATTTCCAACGTAGCTCTGATTTTGTTTTCCTTCCAGGTAGCAGCTTGTCCAAGACTGTCCACTTTTCCTTGCTTGTAATGATGCCTTTAAGTTGGGAACAATAATATTTCCTTTTCTCCGACTGAATACTGTCGGTGACTTTGTTTCTGTACGTTGTATATTTGTTTTTTATCTGCCTCCTTTCATGTTGCTCTAGCAATCCTTGCAAGTTTGTCCTTTTTCTTTAGCATGTTATAAATTTTGTTTGAGATGAATGAGCATAATTTCCGTCTTGGCCTAGTGGTCTTTTTATTCCCTGGGCTCTTGATGAATGATGCGCATTTTTCATAATTATTTAGGATATGCTCAAAGAAGAAGTTCATCACAATTTCAGGATCATCTGTAGCAAGCACCCCGTCCCACGAAGACTGCTGGAGGTCATAACAGAGCTCATTGAGAGGGCCTGGATTGACAGATCTGTAAGTGTGCATGATCTCTTCCACAATTGCTTCATTTTCAATTACCATTGAAAGTGAAGCAATTGTGGAAGGGGATTAGGATGGGGCGATGATCAGAAATAGTTGCATCCGGTACTGCATAGGTTAGTGAGCATTCCCCAATTGCGAAGTCAAGAAGGGAATTGTGGGGCTCTCCCCTTCTAGTCGGGATATTTCTGTCAGTCAAGAGAGAAACCATTTGAAGAAATGACATCTAAGAAGCCTTGCACTTAAGAGGAAGAGCTTTGAAGTATGTTAATATTGAAGTCTTCCCATCAGCAGAAGACTAAGGGATTTTCTTGTGAAGTGAGATAGAATATTGTCAAGAGTTACAAAGAAGCTGTTGACTGAAGCTGAGGGAGGTCGGTATAGACACCCAATTACCAGAGAGGCAATGCGGATAAAATTTATTTCACAAGCTTGATCAAGCAGAATTGAGATGGGACAGGCAAAGTATCGCAGATTGTGAATGTAAATAGCATCTCCACCCCCTGTAGAATCACATCTGCAACTGTGAAAGAGAGCATAGTAAAAACTATCAGGTCTGGATGGAGATTCCATGATGTCAGTTGAGCAAGGATTTCATCATTATGTTTTACAAGACTGCGAGCATTCATACCATCATCAGCCATTTTCAATCCACTGCAGGATGAAGGCCTCTCCAGCAAATTTCCAGTTCCTTCTCTTTTGTGCAATAGCCACCCATTTACTACCTACAAACTCATGAATTTCATCTATCCATCTCCATCATTGTCTTCCAGGTTTTCTTCTAGCTCCTCTTGGGTACCATTCCGTTATTTTCTTAGCTATGTGTCCTGCCCAAGACCATTTTAGTTCTTTAGTTTTGATAAGAATGTCCTTTATTTGAGTTTGCTGCCTAATCCAAGTGTTTCTTTTCTTATCTAACAGTCTGATTCCCAATATAATTCGTTCCATTCTTCACTGTGTAGTTCTCAGCTTCTCTGCCATTCTTTTGGTGAGTGCCTAAGACTTCCATAAGTCATTGTGGGGAGTGTATATTGGTTCATTATTTTATGTTTCAGACAAACCGGGATATTGCTCCTCAGTATGTGACTATATTTCCTGAATGCTATCCATCCAAAATTTATTCTTCTCTTAACTTCCAGCCATTTATCATTATTACAGCTAATAGGCGCCTCCGTAGCCAGGTGGGCTGGAGCAGTAGTGCATAGCACATGCTTCTTGATTATACCGGCGTTCGAGTCCATGCCCACCAAATATGGAGGATGCGGCAGGTCAGGGAATGACCACCGCATATCCCCAGCCCGGATAAAGGGTGAGGGTTGGTGTCAGGAAGGGCATCCGGCCATATGCATGCCAAAACAATAAAAATGCTGACCCCTTATAATATTGGGAAAAGGCGAGGACAAAAAAAAAAAAAAAAAAATCATTATTACAGCTAATAACTTGCCCCAGATAAGTATATGACTCCATTTCAATTACTGCTCCTTTAATCATTATTTCCCTTTCCGTGGCATACTTGTTCATCATTACTTTTGTTTTAGCCATATTCATCTTTAGTCCAAAATCCTTACTAACTGTGCATAACTGATTAAGATTTTCCTCTAATTTTTTGGGATCGTGGCTTATGACCACAATGTCATCTGCAAATCGTAAATGGTTTAGGTACTCTCCGTTCACATTGACTCCTTTCTGCGACCAGTCTAATCTTCTGAAAGCTTCCTCAAGGGCAGCAGTAAACAGCTTCGGCGATATTGTGTCTCCTTGTCGAACTCCTTTCTCGATTTTAAATTTGCTACTGTCTTTGTCTAGTCTAATAAAGGATGTAGCACTCTCATATATTTTCTTCAAAATCATAATATGTGGATTATCTATGCCTTGTCTTTCCAGTGCCCGAAACATTGCCTTATGTTGTATGGAGTCAAATGCCTTTTCATAATCCACAAATGCCAGGCATAATGGTGTTTTATATTCATTTGTTTTTTCCATTAACTGTGATATTACGTGAAGGTGATACATAGTTGAGAATCCTGTCCTAAATCCAGCTCGCACTTTCGGTTGATTCTCATCAAGTATTCTTTCTAATCTGTTAGTAAAGACCCTTGTGAACAACTTGTAGATGTGGGATAACAAGCTAATTGGTCTATAATTTCCAATTTCTGATTTATCTCCTTTCTTATGCAGAAAAACTATGATTGCATTATTCCACTCCTTAGGCATCACACCTTTCCTAATGTAATTTGTGAAGGGTCTTGCCAGTTTTTGTGCTATGTCTCTTCCACCCAATTTTAACAACTCTACAGTAACTTCATCTTCGTCTGTGGCTTTCTGATTCTTCATTTTCTTCGACACATGTTTTGCCTCATCAGGAAGAGTATGTCGTATGTGTTACTAATTTGCAATCCATCTTCCACACTGCTGGCATCATTCCCTCACTCCTTGTATGATTCTCTATAGTAGTCTTCTGCTATTTGAATTATGCCTTCTCTGTACACCATCGCCATTCTTCAGTTTCAGTATCATTTGTCTTTCTGTATTACTGCTCATGGCTGATTTAAATCCTTTGTTTTCCCTTAATGCTTGTTCTACTTTTCTTGTGTTAAATCTTATGTCCTCTCTGAGTCTCTTTCTAATGGCTTTGCAAAACTCAGTATACTCAATTTTCTCCTTGTCAGTGTTCATCTTAAAAGGATGATAAATCAAAGGATAAAAATGAAGTAACATTTTTATCCTTTGGTTTATCATAAGTGTTTCTTGACTAATTTTTTTCTTTGGATTTCTTTTTCCCTATAGGTTTCTTGGGCTTTATCACTTTCAGAAAGTTGTAATATTCCTTGTAATATTCCCTGCAGAAGCTCAAACTTGTTCTTAAGTTCCAGTACATACTGCTTTTTGCCTCTTCTGTTATCTCAAAGACCTCCGTATTATTTACTCGAGTCAGTTTTTTTCCTTTCTTTTCCTACATCTATATCGTGTGCATCTTACCATTCTGTGATCACTTCCAACATTTACCTTATTCAGGACAGTAATACATTCATGATATATCTTCTGTTAGTGAGGATGAAGTCGATTTCATTAGTTGTTAATCCATTTGGACTCTTCCATGTCCACTTTCTGTTCACTCTTTTCTTGAAAAAAGTGTTCATTACCGACAATCCTTGAGATCCTGCAAATTCCACAAGTCTTTCACCAATTCCAAAATTTTCTATAGTACCTTTTTTCTGCACTGTTTTGTCTTTTTGCAACCTTAGCATTGAAGTTCCCCATAATGATATTGTAGTGGGTTTTCTGCTCATCTAGAAGACTCAATTTCGGTGTACATTTCTTCAACCTTTTCATCATCATGGCTCTATGTTGGTACATAAATCATTATAACCGTTAGCTTGTACTTCTTAGAAATCCTGACAGTTAGTCTTGACACCCTTGGTGATGTACTTTTGAATTCTAAAATGTTGTTTTTTATATCCTTATGGACCAGAAAGCCAACTCCACCCTTGCTTCTTTCACTGTTTCGATTGGTGTACAGCAGATTTCCACTTGATAAACTTATAATTAATGATTCATTTCTTCTTCTTGTTTCAGCCAAACTGATGATATGCCAATTCACATTTTCTAGTTCCTTTTCCAGCTCTAATATCCTGTCTTCACCGATGAGCAATCTTACGAGCATTCATATAGAATACAGTAATTGCATCTTTTGATGCTGCAGTAAGCCTAAGTTATTTGGTTTAATTGTTGGCAAGTGACAGGGCAGAAAGATGTTTTTACAAGAGTTAGTCATTCAAATTCTGGTACAATGAAGAGATAGATAAATCCTTTATAGAGGTTCTTCCCAGTTGGGATTCCAGAATATCTGAAAAATGCACAAATTGTCATTCCTGTTGACTAGTCTCGATAGCTAAGTCACTGGCTGATGACCTAGTACCAGGAATAGGGGGCGTCCATAGAAAGGCCAAATAATGGCTCCCTCAGGCCAATAGTGATCCTTTAGTAATAGATCCAAGTCTGTTTGTTGACACTGAATATAGAAAGAGCTGTACGAATCGTGTTTGGAATTTATTTTTATTACTTTTACTTCTATCTGCAGTTGAGTTCTAATATGCTGCTCTATTTCTGTACCGCACAGTTGGGGTTCGAGTTGCGAGACGAAAATACCCTTGGTTGAACTTTTAGTTTTGGGGAATGCTCGGATTGAAGAGTTGGTAGCTGTTCCCACAACAGCAGGGGAATGTCGATGTATTCCTGTCTGATTAGAGGCAGACTGATTCTGTTGTCCCATGTGATCTGCCTGCCTCCTGGAGGAAATGACATCTTCTAGGAGTGGATTGACAGATCGATTGCCATATTTACACGCTTTCTGAGATTGACTAGTAACTGGAGCATATACTGGATGTGGGGGTTGCTTTACAATAGATGTGTAAGTGGCTTCTGCTATAGGAGTAGGAGTCGGTTGACATGTGGGATTTTCCACGGGTTTCGTCAAGTTGCATGTAGGACTGAAGAATCTACTGGAGTTTTGAATAAGATCTGTTAAGTCCAAAATTTTCTGTAATAAAATTAAAATATAATTTATTTCGCAAAGTTGGGCGTTTTCTGACCTGATTTTTTTTTAGTTTTGTCAAGAAGAGAGGCCATGGATTTTTGAGTGTCCAGGATTTTAAAAATCATTTTAGTGGTCATCTCATTTGGCTTTTCAACTTGTGAGACCTCATGGTTAAGAAGGTGAGAGAAGGAACAATTTGTCTGCTCTGATACCATGTCCTGAAGTATATCCTCGGATAGCCCACTCTGTCGAGTGCCATTTGACGATGAGGGGCAGGTGAAACACTGTTGGGCTTGATCCTGAGTTATTTTCATCTTTTGTCTGCTTTTTCTTCGTCTGCCTGTAATTTATGCAACATGGACTCTTCCACGAGTCAATAGCTGCCTGTGACATCTTTTTCCAGTTTACCGTTGACAAATCTATGCATTTTATGCAGTACACAACACTGCATTGCATTGAAGGAAGTCTTTGCATTTTTTTTTTACACATATGGGAAATAATTTGCACTTTCAGAGCCATTGTAATTACAGTAAAAACAATAAATTTCTTTTTATATTAAAATGAAAATTTAAGATGCAAATTAAAGTGAAATTTTAAAATGCAAAATATAAAATATGCAATATTCAAAACAATATTATTGCTGTCTGAACTAATTTTACAGTAAACTTATCAGCGAATTAGTTGAAATACTTTAGAATTCTTTAAAATACATTCAAAGGATTAAGTGAGATTCTAGAGATAAGCCTAGACCAGTCCTAATTCGAATTACACAGTACTTAAGTTCATACCGCTGCAGATTAATCAGGAGTCTTTTGAAAGGCACAGTCCTCTTTGCAAGAACAATGACAGGTGACCTTGTGGGCTATTATCAGACAAAAACAGTAAGGTGACTGACCTTGGTTAACCTGCGAGACAGTAATCCTTACACTGAAAACTTCTCAGCTTCGTGGCTGCCTATAGAAACTATATGAGATACCTTGTTGAAGCGGAACATAAATTTTGTTTGCTATCGCTTGAAAACTATCTCTGGAATACTTTTTTCTTCACAGATGTGAAGAGCAATACTCGCTGACTCAGTGCATAAAAATATTGGAACGGATTCATCTTGAATCATTCATTCTAGCATACATTTGCAGGAACACAAACACAACACCACAGTAACTATTCGTGCATGCACACTTTACTTGGGGTAGTTCATTTATTTTACTTACATAAATGTTACTTCATTTATTTGGATAAACTCAATGCATCCTATAGTCATTTTTTTGATGAATGGTAGAATAACTTTCTGTATTTGCCCTCAAGCAGGCATATGAGATAGATCTATCCAATGTTTTCTGCACTTTTTTTTTTGCTGAAACCCTGTCTATCTTTCAAGAACATTTCATAATTAGCATTAGTAGAGGCACATGATGCAAGAAAGTATGCTTATATAGCGTCAGCCAACAAAAAAAAAAAAAAAAAACTCTTAACTCATCCATCCACTCCAAATGCTTGTCTAGTTCTGCCTTAAACTTAAGTTGTTGACCTTCACTATGACAGATGGAATTTTGTTCCTACAAACCACTCCCTGGCTAAAGGCAAATTTCTGCACATCTATTCTACAACTGTCTTTCCTCAATTTGAATTTGTCCCCTAAGGTGAGTAATCTGAGCAAGAGGAAGAATCCTATCAGCACTGAGCTTGCTCAAACCATTCAAGGCCTTATACACCTCAATCAGATTATCTTGCAGGTGCTTAGTCTCCAGATGCTGTAATTTTCAGAACTTAGCAACATCAACCCTTTGTTCCATTCACCAATCTTGTTGCCCTTTCCTGTACTTGTTTCAGCAGCTCTACATGCATCCTAAAATGAGGTCTACAGACCTGTATGCAGTACTCAAGGTGTGGCCTGACCTTATACATTGCCTTATAAAAGGGATAATCACCTCCTTATCCCTGCTAACAAAATTCCTGTATATCATTGACAAGACACCATCAGCTACTCTTTCAGCCTGTCTGCACTGCTCAGAAAACTTTATATCTGAATGCACAATTACCCCAGGTCTTTTTCATTATCCACTACCCTGAGTGTAGTACTGCACAGTTGGTACATTACTCTGAGGTTACTGTTACCCATATGCAGTACTTTACATTTGTCAATGTTAAACTTCAGTTGCCATCTCTCAGCCCATCTGCTCAACTTATATAGATCCTGTTGCAGTAGTGTACTGTCGTTACTAACCCTACCAACCTTTGTATCGTCTGAAAACTTGGACATTAACCCTGATAAACCTTCATCAATATTATTGATAAATGCAGAAAACAACAATGGGGTCCAATACAGAACCCTGGCGGACACAACCTCGTCCACGAAGAGTGGTGCCCATTGATTACCACTCTCTTCTCTCATTCAACCATCCTTTTATCCATAGTGGCAGCTTGCATTTAATACCACACTGCTTTAATTTGTACAGTAGTCTTGTGCAACAGTATCAAAGGCTTTCCTAAAATCCAAGTATGCAATATCAAAATTATTTTTTGCATCCAGTTCCTTTGTGGCCATATCAGAGTATCTAATGAAATTGGTCAGATAAGACTTCCCCTTGACAAACCCATGCTGTGTCTGAACTATAACTGCAGTTTTGTCTAGGTGATCCTGCAGTTCTTTAACCAGTGACTCCATTATTTGCATCGGAACAGAAGTTAACCCTTTAATCCTCTTTTTTTTTTTTTTTGATTTGGGGACACATTTGCACACCCAGTCCATCGGGACCTCACCTGATTCCCAGGAAGCTCTCATAATTATGGCTAAGGGTTTGCTTACTTCCTTTGCTGCCTCCTTTAATATAACTGGATAGATCCCGCCACCCCAAATGCCTTTCTTATGGTTGACATAAACAATTTCTTCTCCATGCTGCTCTCAGTTATTACAAAACCATTTAGCTTCCTGCTAGAGTTTGATAAACTTCTGCATTCCCCTCCCTGAATAACATCTCAGCTACCTCATCAGGATCAACAATAGTCGAACCATTGATATCAAGTGTACCAATCTGATTAATCCCCTTCCTTATTAGTGTTTTTACATATGTAAAGAAATCTTTTGCTGTTTTTGTTTGCATCCTTTGCCAAATATTTCTCATAATCTGCCTTCTCTTGCCTAACCTCTTTTGTGACTTGATTAGACTAGCTTATATCTACCATACAGGGCCGCCTTATCCGTTAGGCACTTTAGACAAAGTGCCTAGGGCCCACGAAAACATGACTAACAAAAAATTTTACAGGAATTGGGAAGAAGAAAAACAAAATTTTAAAATAAAGATATTTTATATTTTCATCCACAAAAAAAATATAAATAGAAATTTTTAAAAATAGAAATAGGCTTATTAAACAGCAGTTCTTGAAATAATCATGAATCAGTTTCAAAAAAAAAAACAAAAAAAAACATAAAAATCAACACTCAACATATAAGATTAGTTACTAAGGTATATTTACTTTGCAGCATTTTTTATTCGCAAATTCTCATATAATTTCATCAATGGGCAGTTGTTTTAATATTTTTCTTTATATAAAAATACTGATAAAGATGATAATTTTGACTGAGATAATCCAGATTGCAAATGATTTTTTTATACGGTTTAATGTTGAAAATGCTCGTTCACCTTCTGCATTCGTCCCCAAATTGATAAGTAAATTCAAAGTGCAATATTTGTATTTGTGAAGCTTGTCATCAGATTTCATTCAATTTGTGCTTACAATAGGAAGTACACCTTGTCTGTCCCTAGTGGTACGTCGGGGCGAGGCGAGGAGTCAAATACAAGAGTGCCTAGTGCCTACGAAAACCTTAATGCAGCCCTGCTACCATAGAATTTTGATACTGTTTTGCACTCCATAAATAATTTTGAAATAATGAAACTTTATCCACAAAAGAATCTTCTAAATCTTGATTATATATGTGGACTAGAGTCTTTGCTTTGGAAAAAATTTTGCTTTCTGACATTGATTTATCAATAAGAAAGTCAAATCTGTCATAAAAAGAATTATAGGCCGCTAGTCTTTTATCGAGCTCCTTTGTTAATCTATCTATAATTGGATAAAACACTTGAATTCGAAATTTATTTGAGGGATTCAGATTTGTGGTTTGGTCATTTTCACTATTTATTTCATCATGAAATATTTTTCGCTTCCATTATCTTTCGAAAATATTAAATTTCAATTTTGGTGCAAGTTCTTTGGTAGAATTTTCAAAATCAAAAAATTTATTTCGAGCACTTTTTAAATAAGATAAGACTATCATAGAGATTTATAACAGTGCATTCAATGCCAGGCTTCTGTAAAGCTGTATTTATAATATTGATATTTTGAAGAATGTCTTTCCAAATAACACAGAGATGTTTCAAAACGTTAAAATTTTTTAACAAGAGCTTTTGCTTCATGTTTAGCACTTAGTGGTTGTCTTTTACAATCAGTTATACTTATTAATGCTTTAGTAGCATCATGTCTAGCTGACCACCTAGTTTCAGACAAGCTGTGTAATATATTTGTATTTTCTTCATATGTTGTTTTCACAGTACATCCCACCCGAACTGGTGGGATGATCTGATCAGTTCTGGGCCTGTGCCGATCCGATTCGGATTGGCATGGTACGATCTGCAATTTTTCAAAAATCACCAACCTACATTTAATAATTTTAAGCATGAATTTTTTTTTAAGTCTTGCAATTTTTCTCATCTACAATACATTATTTATTTTTTTTGCTTTGCACCCTTCCCCACCTTACCACCTCCCATATTAAAATAGGAGGGAAGGACGTGCAAGGGCTAAGGAATCGGAAAAAAATTGACTTCCGGTTTTTAACGGATATGCACGTTTTGAGGTCCATAGGGGTTGATAGGACAGTTTTTGGAATGATGTCTCTGTCCCTAGTGGTACGTCGGGGCGAGGCAGGGAGTTGAATACAAGAGCGCCTAGGGCCTACAAAAACTTTAATGCGGCCCTGCTACTATAGTCTGTGTAATTTGCATAATTTATATGTATCCCATGTATTTTTATTCTCTGCTACGAGTCTCACTAGGTCGTTTGACATCCATTTAGGCCTAAACCTTGAACAGTATTTCTTAGTTGTTATGAAAAGCTTAGTAGCTTCCAAGATTTAATTCCTTGAATGCTTCTCACTTAGAATTTGCTATTGGTAACATCATGGACTGGTCCCACAATATAGAATTTATAAACTGAGACCACTATAGTCCCCTTTATGAAAGCAGTAAGTTGTCCCCGATTGTAGTTACATCTTTGATTAAATCCCACATCAGCACACTGTTCACTGCCACCTAGTGATTCCTTTATCTGCAGATTCTTGATGCATGAAGAATCACTGCTGATAATCAGATCAAGTGTATTACTCCTAGTTGCCTCTCAAACATGCTGTTGTAGAAAACAGTTGTCCAGTAAATCGACAAACACCTTGCTAGTGTGCAAGTGACCAACCCACAAGTTTCAGTCAATATTTGGGAAGTTAAAATCCTCCATTATAAGACAATCTGATTTACTGGCCCACTTTATTTCTCTGTACAGTTGTTCATTGTACTTATCTAAGGCCTATAACACACTCCTACTCTGTTTTGCTTTTCCAGTGCTTATGTCACAACAGACTGACTCAACATTGCACTGTTCAGTGAATCGTGCTCACATATTGTATTTGTTTATGATTATCATGAATGTATTCAGTAGATTCCATGGGGAATGAGCAGTGGCATTATCATATATCTCCCACTAGTGTTTATATGAAATTTGATCTACTGTTCTTATACTCAGAGCATGGCCTTTACCACATGATTATTCTGAGAACTTGACTTTCCATTTGTTTGTTTATTCTATTAAAATGAATGTAGTGAGGGAAGACTTATCAGGTTATGAGTCCTCTAAAACTGGAAAAAATGGTGTTAATTTCTACTATAATGGCTAAATGATGCAAGGAAGCAGACATTTTCTACATCTGCTCTGCAGAGTGTGGGGTGGGGGAGGATCTATTATTCATACTTTTCCCATTACCAAAGAGTAATTCCACTAATTAAACTTTACTGAACTGTTATCTTCAACCACTGTTGTAGGCAATTCATTACAGTGGTTTATAAAATGCTGCCTGAAAGTAAATTTCATGAGATCCAATCTTCTGTTGCTCCCCAAAATTTTATATTTGTGTCCCTTTGTTCTTTCTTTTGCTAGTGAAAATATACTCATTCATTTTACTGATTCTCTTCAGGCCTTTTACTTCTATCAGTTTCCCCACCTAAGATGTTTAGGATTTCTAGTGCTCACTTTTTAATCTGTTCTTCATATGGATATTGATTACCAACCCCTCACCAATATGGTTGCCCTTCTCTGAATCTATTATAGAAGTCCTGTCTTTCTTTCAGTGCTTCTTCCAGCCTTAAACACTATTCTAATGACATCCTTTTCTCTACTTGCAAAGGTCCTATATATCATAGACAAGATACTGTACTTTCCTAGTCACCTGTTTACACTGCATTGAAAATTTGATGTCTGACTTTTTTTTGTCCTGGACAAATTTTAAGTCCACATCTGTAAGCTTGTAACTCACTCCTGGATTTCTATTCCCTTGGGTTATGAAACCTTACATTTAGAAGCATTAAATTTCACTTGCCATTTTTCAGGCCATTTGTGCAAGTGATGTCATTCATTTTGAAGCAAAATTGCCTTGTTCTAATTGTTAATCACCTTTCTACCTTTAAGTCAGCATCAGACTTTGGCAGCTTCTCCTGCACTCATCAATGTCATTAAAGTTGATAAGAAACAGAAGTTGCTGTAGCATTGATGCATATACTACACTGGTCTACTCTGAAGTATGTCCATTTATGACTTGCCCTCTGTCTTCTATCTTTTATCCATTCCATGATCCAATGAAGGATCTTGCCATTAATTCTAATTTGCTTGAGTTTCTATAATAGTCTTTCACAGAACGTTGCTCGAGCAAAACTTCCCCCTACAATGAATCCGTATTCTTTAATCAGAGATTCCATGTTTTACCTACTACAGAAGTCAGATTTGCTGGTCTATAGTCACCCATCACATCTTTAACATCTCCTTTGTAAATTGGAGAGATATTAGTGCTTCTCCAGCCCAAAGTGTTCACCTGTTCAACTCCTGCTACTTCTGCTTGGCTTTGACTTTTCCATTTTGATTAAGTAAGGGACCTGTCTGATTTTTTTTTTTTTGTTTTCATGTACAAAAGTTTGTCTCCATTTTTAGCTCTTTTTCATAGTGATTTCTCATACTCAGCATTTTTCTGTACTCTTTTCCTTTAGCTTAATCAAAACCTCTGAAGTCTATGGTCATCCACTTGGGCATCTTTCTTTTGCAAAACGTCTGCACTGGAACAAATGTATTTGGTAGCTTTCAAGATAAACCCCTTGAATACTTCTTATAATAAACACATATCCAATAGCTTAGTTCTCTCCAGTTAAGTAACCCCAAGAAATGCCCCAGTCCATCATATCCCCCCCTCTTGAAATTGAAGCTTTCCCTTGACCACAGATATCTCTTTTGACCTTGTCCATTTTGGGACGTTGTTGTCTCTACCTGCTGTTGTTTCCTGCTGTCAAATTTTGTATGCAGTTTTGGATCCTTGGTGAGAACCAAGCAGAGGATACTAGTCTCTTGTACCTTCTCTGATTGGTTGGAATGAATGACAAATTATCCAGATTTCTGAGAAATCTGGATGATTGAATTGATAATAAAATGGAGTTAAGTTAAGATTGAAGCTGTTGAATTGACATCTAATAAAATGGAGCTAAGCCTTAAAGAAGAGGAGAAATTAATACAAATTCGCAATGACCGTACATTGCGATTAAAATACTCTGAAATTTCACTCTAATCCTTTTGGATATTAATTAAGAAGTAATATCCCTACATAGGAGCCAGAGCACTTCAAATTTTAGTACAGTTTTCTGCCTCGTACTTGTGCGAACTCGGGTTTTCTACGCTCGTTAATATCAAAACTAAAAAGAGGGAAAGACTGAAGGCGGTTGAAAATGAAATGCGAGTATGTTTGTCTAAAATACATTCAAATATAAACGAACTATGTAAATCGCATCAAGCACATGATTCACATTATTTTTTTTTTATGTTTTGTTCTCTTTTTAAGAATATTTTTGTTGTAATAAGCATTTTTTCCTAAAATTAATAAAATTTCAATATAATTTTATTATTTTTTAATTAGAAAATGTACTTAATGTTCTAAAAACATTAAAATAAGTATGAAAAAACAATCAAATATTATTTCTTTAATTTAGATTTTTTCATACAATTTATTATTCTTAGAGATAGATTGTGCATAAAATGCAGTATGAGGCCAATTTTTAAATAAAAAAAATTGTTTAAAAATCCTATACCAAAAGCCAAACTTTTTATGCATTTTTCAAAAAAAAAAAAAAAAAAATTCTCTCATTGACTTTCCACATGCACCAGCTTACAAAATATTCTGCTAGCACCCATGCACCCGGTGCTGGGGATACCGAGAATTTTTCATAATGGATTTGAAAAATCCATTATGAAAATCACATTAAAAAGTTGAGAATCACTGCCTTAGAGGTTGCAGAGTATCAATGTGTCTTTCCCAAAGGGTGTCCACAATGGGCTTCATTTTCAATGTCAACGTAGAAATATGTTTCTTGAGTACTTCCAAACGTTTTGCTGATTCTGTGAAAAATTTGTATATTTCTTGTACAGTTCCAATGAAACTGATCATTTCACTATTTACTTTAATTGCATCATTGACTACTAAATTGAGGCTGTGGATGGCACAGGGTACAATGAAGGCATGAGGGTTGTTTAAAATATTTTTTTTAGTCAGTGTTCTGTACCCCTCATGTTCATGCCATTATCATACCCTTGTCCTCTTATGTCACCATTATCCAAATTCCAAGTGTGTAATTTGTTTACAATACCATTACATAAACCTTCGCCAGTTGAATTGAATATTGGCAAAAACCCTAGGAAGTGCTCTTCAATTAATAACGTATCGTTTGAACGTGAAACATAACAGCATAATAACTGACATTTGCTGGATATGACTGACATCTTGGGTACAATCCAATATGATAGAATATTTTTTTTTTTTTTTTAAATGCAGTCAAAATCTTCCCAGTGATAGCATTGCCAAACAAATTAATAATAATTTAATTTTGAATATCTATGCTTAAGTAATGGCATTTAGGCTCAGATCTTTAAGGTTCTTTTGATTTGTGTCAACATAACAGGATCAAATTTACTAAACAATTCTATTAATTTTAAAAAGGTTGCCATGAGAGACCATTTAAAAAGGGTCTTTCAAAGTTTATCAAATGAACCCTGTAACATTAGGCATTGAGATCCAAGATATTTTACAATTTCAGTAATCCTTGAAATAACATCTGTCCAGTGTTTCTTTTCTAGTTTGCATAATCTTTCATTTTGTGCATCAATTGTGGTTTTATTTGTAAGATTCTTTCTAAAGTTGCACCATTGTTTCATGTGTGTGAAGAGCATTAGATAGATTTCTCCAGTTATTGTAAATGGCCGACACAAAACTACTGCACGAATTACATAAAAAACATGTTCTTGAAAATAATTTGCAACAGAAACAAAATGCATAGTTTTCGGATGATGAATATACCAGCAAGGTTCTCGGAGCAGTTTCATCATTATCCATTTTTCAGTTAGAATATACATTACTAAACTTGCATCCAGTTGAATTTCTTGGATACAAAATATCTTTCTTTTGAACAGGTCCCAATTCTGTTAAAATAATGTGTAATTGATGGGTGAGTTTTGGCTACTTTGCAGGATCTTCTAATTGAATTGATTGCTGCTATTCCTCCACAAATGTGCCCAAATTAAATTGCAGTTCACATTGTTCTGCCAAGCTAATTGTTGTTTCTGCCAAGAATTCATATTGTGATTTTTATTTATTTATTTTTTTTTTTACCAGAATCGCTGATGATTTGAATTTTTTCCCATGTGAAGATTGAGAAATCTTCGACATTAGGAACAAACCAGTGTCTTCCTAAAGTACATGATAGATTTTCAGACTTCTTAATGGCCAAAAAGTTGTCATTATTAGGCAGATAATTGCTTAAGTCACAGGTGTTCAGTTGAGTGACAGAAACTTCTTCACTTTGATGATGAACTGCTTCTAAAGACTCAGGATTTTCATTTTCAGATTTAGATTTTTTAATGTAATGATCAAGTGATTCAGCCTGTTTTCAGAGCTTCTTTTATTGCTTTCCTTTTTTTATTTTGCACATGGGAGTTTCTTGATCCGAAGAGTTTTTTTTTTTTTTTTATTCTAATTAATATATAAATACATAAAATGAATTAACTTTGATTTAATACTGAATAATTTATCTGAATTATCTAACTGAACAAAGAATATGTACTGTCTGTTTTTATGATCCTGTACTGCTTTCATGTATTTTGAAAAGAAGCCATCATTCTGACAATACCAGGTTCCTACCTAGTATTATTGATCCAGATATCTGATACAGTGACATCCTGTTGTAATGAATAGCGATATAACAAAAGATCCAGTATAACAAATTTTTTTTTACTGTCCCAGCATAAATTCATAAGAAATAATATTAGATGGATCTCAATGAAATGAAAAAACTGATGAAATTTTCAATATAACTAATATTTTTATGGTGGAATCTGCTATTCTCTTAATTTTTTTTAACGAACTGAAATTTTTTTTAACGAACTGAAAATTATTGATGCAATAAAACAGTTATAAAATGTTTTTCAGTTCATTAGAAAAAACTTACATGGATCTTAAATCAGAGTGCTAGAAACGAATAAAGATAAGACGTTACAATAAGGTACCTGTTACAATGAAGCTTTTCGGTTTGATACCTTCGGTTAGTTGGAATAAAACTGCAGTGAATACGTGAAAATGATTGAAAAAAAGCAGTTAATTTTTCTTTTTATTAAGAATAATTGAATAAGTTGAAAAAGAAATTTCATGCAGCAGTTTGCCTACCTTATTAACAATTCTGAAAGATGGAAGATTTTAAGTATAATAAGCAATTTTGAAATATAATAAGCAATTTTGATTTGAAATAAACAAATTTTGCCTACCTTATTAACAATTCTGAAAGATGGAAGATTTTAAGTATAATAAGCAATGTACTGATTTGAAATAAACAGATTTTTACATTTCTCACATGTATAATCAAATTCTGTATTCATTACATATGTTTAATAAACTAGAATTAACAATTTTATTTCTAATTTCAAAGTAATGAAATTTCATTATTATGTTAAAAATTTTCTGGTCCTTTTGAATTTGGTGTAATGGGATTTTACAATTCGGAGAAATCATGTGTTGATATGTTGATAATTGACAAATAAGTTCGTAATTTTGAGCACAAAGAAGTAATTTAGCAAACAAAAAAAATTATTTTTGAGTTTATTTCATTTTATTGTCCGTAATAAAACAACAGAGATAGACAAAAGGTTTCCTACCTTTTGTATTCTCTATCTGATCCCTCACGATTTTTGTGTTGTGTACGTAAACAAATTAACTACACGACAGCATAGATAGTAACCAAAATAATTTAAAAGAATATATTATTTAATAAAAGGGAGTACTTACTATATTGTGATTACAGTTATTATTTACTGACTTTAACTGAGATACTTATTAGATATTATTATAAAAAGAATTTTGGCATCCCAGACAGTGTCCCTATGTCCTGCTTACAGTGTTCCGCTGGCCCTGTCGAGAATGGATGATATACGAGGGGCGTTCAATAAATTATCTGCTTACCTATGAAGGAAATGAGATAGAGGCAAAAAATCTGTTTTTATTTTTCAACATAACTCCTCTGAACTTCAATATACTCGTTCCATTTTGTTGGCAATGAGGAAATACCAGACAAATAAAATTCTTTTCCTGTCCATCAAAGAATGCAGAAACAGTAGACATCAGTTCATTATCACCGGTGCATTGTTGTGAAGAAGCAGCACATCTCTGTTTTCCACAGCATTTTTCCTTTATGACATTCCTTAGGTTGTACAGCATATGACTCCCCAGTGATTGTCTGCTTATGTTCCAAGTAGTGAATGTACAAAATTCCCTGAGATTGCCAAAAAAAATGGCAGCCATAATCTTGACAGCTGAATGTGTTGTCCAAAATTTTTTGGGTGAGGAACACCTTGTGCTTCCAATGCATTGATTCTTGCTTGATCCAAGTGATGAACCCATGTTTCATCACTGGTAGCAATTCTGGTTGTGAAAGTTTTGGGATCCCTTCCATAAAAGCTATCAGTTCTCCTCAACACCGTACTCGGAATTCCTTCTGCACAGGGATCAGAAATCTGTGGATCCACCTTGCACTGACCTTACTCATCCCCAAATGTTCATGGAGGATGATTATAACTGACCCCTCAGATATGTTATATTCCCTAGAGATTTGGGACACCTTTAAATGTCTCTCATTGAGCATCCACAAGAGTATCCACAGCTTGGCTCATTTCTGGAGTGATCACCGTCACAGGCCTTTTCTGGACGACATGGATCATCTTCGATGGACTCTTTACCCCACTTGAATTGTTTTGACCAGAATTTCACCTGATATTGTGAAGGTGCACTGTTGCCATACACAGCTGCCATCCTGATGAATAGCCTTTGGCCCATTTCCTTTGGTGAGAAACTTGACAGAAAGATGCTCCAATTTCAAATCCATAAGTTGATACAGGTGTTTTACTTCTTTCTGTTACAGCAGCACATAGTGGGATCAAAATTAGTAGGGTTCAAGTTGAGATATGTAGGAACATAAATCATTGAAATATACCTATGCAAGAAGTACCTTAGGGAGATAATTTATTGAACACCCCGTTGTATTTATACAAAACTAACCAAATGAAACATAACTATAAAAAACCAGTCTTTTTTTGTAAACAAAGATTTTCGACTTTTAACACTAGCTTCCTGATATTGCAAATGCAAAAGAACAGATTTAAATTTACATGTTACTCGTGCAACTAGCCCACCAAGTTAAAGTTTCAGAGTATTAAAATTTTTGCATAGTCTTTATATAAAACCCTGAGGGCTCCACTTAAGGGTTAAGTATCTATAACATACATCGGGGTTGCAAAGTCAAAAAATATAAAATCTGGTTTTTGTAATAATGCCAGGAGTATTTAAATAAATTGAATGAATTTTGAGGCTTTGATTAGGTCAACCAGTGCTGATATATAGGACTAATGAAGGAATGGCATCATTCAGAGATGTGGGTTGAATTTCATTATATTTAGTACAGCATGTTCAGGAGAGAGATAGATAGGGTTGGGGGAAAGGGAGAAGAGTCACTTATAAAAACATTTTTGAAAGCAATCTGGCTGTACCTGGAGCCAAATTAAGTTCAGAACAGCTGTTGAGTCTGTGTGGGACAAGATGACTTGTGTTAAAGAGAAGATGGTGGTTGAGGTGTGTTACAAGCCAAATAATTCTGAGGAGTATGACAGAAATCTTTTGGCAACTTTAAGCAACTAAGTGTGACTGCTTTGTTGCAAGTAATTTCACCCTGCTTCTTAGGGTCTGGAAAGCATGACTGGCAAAATGACTTGTGGAAATAGATTTTTGAGCCATCTAAGTGATTATTTATTCCAGAATGTCAGGAAAAGTAGAAGAATGCAGTTTTTTAATGCAGTTTTCACCACATCTTTGTACTGCATCCAGAATTTGACAATGCTGGAACCAGCAGTGGGTGGTGACTACAATTGTCACGAAATGGGTAGTTGAAATATTTCTGTAGTTGGTGAGGGCTTCAGTTTCAAGTGGGGGCTATAGTAGATTGATATATTTCTTGAGCTCTTAATTGGAGAGAACTATACGCTGTTACATACAAGTTCATTATGGGAAATATTCAAATATCCTGGAAGCTGCAAATGCATTTGTTCCAGTGAGGAAATTATGCAGAAGAAAGATGCCAAAGTGGATTTGAATTACAAAAGGGGTTAGGGTTTAATTTAGTAGAAGAGAGGGGGGGAAAGCACTGGATGGTTACTGACAATTCGAAGGTTGGCAGGGTTGTTAATGACACTAATGACAGTACACTGCTGCAACAGGATCTAGAAAAGTTGAGCAGATGGGCTGAGAGGTGGCAAATGAAGTTTAACATTGACAAATGTAAAGTACTACATATGGGAAGCAGTAATCCCAGAGTAATGTATCAACTCTGTGGTACCACACTGACAGTGGTAGAGAATGAAAAGGACCTGGGGGGGGGTGGTAATTGTGCAGGCAGATATGAAGTTTTCTGAGGAATGCAGACAGGCTGCAAGAGCAGGTCATGGGGTTTTATCAATGATATACAGGTTGAGCACGCTGAATTCTGATGGGATCCTTCCACTTGTTCAGATTACGAACCTAAGGGGGCATAAATTCAAATTAAGAAAAGACAGATGTAGAATAGATGTGCGAAAATTTGCCTTTAGCCAGCGGGTGGTTAATTGCTGGAACAAACTTCCATCTGTCGTTGTGGAAGTTGACAGGTTAAATAAATTTAAGGAGGAACTGGACAGGCATTTGGAGGGAACGGTGTGATTTTTTTTTTTTTGGCTGATGCTGCATAAGCTCATACACTTGCTTTCTTGCATCACATGCCACTACTACTACTACAAAGGGTACTAGGAAAGTTTTGCAATACAGCTTTGTTTATTTAATTTTTTCAAAGTAATTTCCTCTACATTCAATACACCTCTCCATCCTCCGAAACCAATCTTTAAACCAATTCTGCCAAGTTTCACTAGGGAGTAAAGCACACTCGTTGTCCCAAGCCCGTAGAAGGTCCTCATCACTGGAAAACCACCTCCCTTTTAGCTTCATTTTCACATGCGGGAACAGTGCAAAGTCGCAGGGAGCAAGGTCTGGACTGTAGGGAGGGTGCTCGAGAAGTTTCAGTCCTGTCGTGGTCAAATATTCGGTGCAGGCTTTGGCGCGGTGAGCTGCAGCATTATCGTGATGGAGGTACCAGGTGTCCATTCTTGACTTTGGCCGCAGGTTCTTCATAGATCCAATGACTTTAGGCAGGCATTGTTCAGTATACCGCTTAGCTGTGACTGTCTTCTGCGTGTCCAAAACGACACGTTCCACAATTCCACTCGATTTGAAAAATACAGCTATCATTTTCTTCTTTACAGATCGGGATTTTCTGACAATTACGGGTGTGTCGTCATCATCAAAGACCCAAACTTTGTTTTGAGCCTTGGTCGGCAGATCGTAATAGTACAGCCAAGTCTCGTCACCTGTCACGATGTTGTTCACATACCGAGATTGTCCCTTATCAAACTTTTTTAACATCTCCCAGCACCAAGTCACACGTTGTCATCTGCTCTTCAGTCAGTTGATGCGGCACCCAGAGAGAACAAAGTTTCTTCACGTGCAAATGATCTTGCAGAATCGAACGAATTGCTGGTGCATTTAGGCCCAAAGTATCCTCTATCTGTTGGTAGGTCACTCGCCTGTTTTCGTCAAGCATTTTCCTTACAGCAGTAACGTTTTCCTCCGTAACTGATGTTCGTGGCCTTCCCGGCCTCTCCGAATCCTCCAGAGTGAAATTTCCCCTTTGGAATTCTCTATACCACCTGAATATCGTTGTACGATGTGGACAATCATCATCTAGTCCAAGAGTCATTTCTTCTAAGCACTGGTCTATGGTTAAACCACGCACGAAATTATACCGCAAAACTGTCCTTATCTCATTTCGTGACCACGATGCCATCGCAAGCACTTTACACTCTCACTACTAATGAATAACTGAGCCCATCGGCTTGGCGCGGCGGCTACTATGCACGTATGAACATGTCTCAACATGCAGCAACAAGCAGCTTCCTGTGATTCATTGTTGCGTCATATTGCAAAACTTTCCTAGTACCCTTTGTACTACCTCTAAGACACTTATTTATGAGTAGCATAAGTATATTATAATAAAACCATTGAGGGTGAGATGGGTATAAGTTGAATACTAGAAATAACTAGGAAAGAGCAGAACTAAAAATGTAAACACGTTTTCTTTCAATATGAATACTCAGAGTAATGTAAATGATCTTGGAAAAGCCTATTGAAAAAGCTTCTGAAGCTGAGCAGAGGTAAAGCTGCAGGATTGGACAGTGTGAATCATTCCTTTGTGGATGTCAGTGAGATCATTAGACTCCAGGACAATTCCCAGGATTGGAGGAGCATTAATATCTGCCCAATCCACAAAGAAGACTATAGATCAGTCAATTTGAGTTCATTGGTGGGAAAGATCATTGAGTCCGTGGTTCAGGATACAATACAGGACCGTCTCAATAGAAATGGCATTTTTAATAGATCATTGGGTTTGTGAAAGGGAAGTCTTCCTTGACTGATCTTGTTAATTATTATGACGAAGTCATAAAACAATTGGATTGAAGAAATAACTGGAATTATTTATTTTTATGTTAATAAAGCTTTTGATATGGTTCCATATGGAGAGCTGTTATATTAACTGAAGAAAATGTTGGGATTACTATTGAAATCCTTCATTGTATTAGGGGCTAACTAAAAGACAAGTGACAGTGGTCATAAGGGGACATTCCTCAGAGTGGAGCCTATGGATATCAGATTTGGGCCACCTTTGTGTCTAATCTTAATTATTGGCACGGATAAGGGATTGCAAGGGGAAAATGCTAAAGTTTGCCAATGATTTTAATGTGGGAATGGTGGGTAATGACCAGAACCAGGCCATTTTTCTTCGAAATGAACTTAGAATCAATTTGAACAATGGTAGTTTAATGCTGCTAAATGTAAGTACAGGTAGCCCTCATTTTGCACTGGTCTGATTTGCGCCGATTCGCAATAGTTGTGGATCACTGATCACAACAGCATTTTTATTTTTATTTATTTATTTTTGCAATTTTTTTTTATAAATTGAAAGTTTTTAAAATCATCAGACAAAATTTATCGGCATCATACTGTGCTATGTATGATGTACTGTTCATGTGATTTAGGACAATCTGATTGAATCAGCAATTAGTCCATCCGTATCAGAGACGTGAAAGATTCCAGCCCTCAGAGTAGCCACTTGTGGATGCGGATGGTAAGGGTCAATGCGGTGAAGCATTCAGTTGGTGGTTGTTTACGCTATTTACACGTGCTGGAAATTTATTACGCTAACATTTTTTTTACATTTTTTAATTAATTATGCTATTAATAAATTAAATAATAATGATAGTCATGTACAGTTTTTGCCAATTGTGTTATAAAGATTTTAATTTAATAGAATAAAGAGACACCATGCTGGTATCATTGAATCCTAGTGCAATATTTGGAGGATGGAATCTGGTGAAAGCTGCCCTAATTTGTGTAGGACTATGAATATGCCTCCATTGACTATTACTACAACTATGAAGAATGCTAATAAAATGAAACAATTGATGCAAAGCGGTAGGTAAAATTTTTGGTGCCTGGAACCTAACCCTGTAATTTCCAATTGCCTCCATTATATAAAGGGTTCCATTTGCACCTGTTCCCCCAGGAACCTAGTCCCAACATAAATTGAGGGCTACCAGTATTTGTATCTGGGGAACAGAAATGCAGGATTCCCTTTTAAAATAAGGGAAGAGAAGTGAATTGGGATGAAAGACTTAGGGGGTTACAGTCCAATCAGTTATGAAATTTACAATGCAGTGTGAACGGGCAGCTAGAAGGCACATAACTTGTTTGTATGTGATTTTATAGAACCTTCAAAAGTTGAAGAAAATGTCATTTCCCCTTTATTTAAGACAATAGTGAGAACACATTTAGAATATTATATTCAGATATGGCCTCTAGACCTGAATGCAATAACCATGGAGTCCTAAATAAATTTTAGGTAGTAAATGAAGGCTGATTCTTATGGTTTTCCTTTGGAGAATGTGATATAGATAACACTGGTCAACACCAAAAACATTTTTCTGGCTTGAAAATAGTCAATTCTTAATTTCAGCATGAGAAAAACAAATATAACATTTAAAACTCTTAGTTAGCTCTCGGTTCCATGATATAGCCCCTCTTATGATTTAGGAGAATATTGGTGAATACTAGGGAATTTGAGTCTAGAGAATAGATAGGTTGGTAACACTGAAACAGGAACATTTTTTTTTTCCTTTCTTTCTGTGTATCATTTACCTTGCAAGTGATGTTATGAGTGAGGTTCATTTTTTCCTTTTTTTTCCCTTCAGGTTTATGGACAAAAATTATGTAAAAAGCTCAGGATGCCACTTAAATGTTTTAACAATGTTGACAATTTTTGTTGTGTGTGTGTGTGTGGTGATGTGATATTTTCCACTCAGAAACACCAATTGACTCCACTTGTGAAGACAGCCTATTACCATTATTTTGGCTGTAAGGTAGGGGATGAAGACAAACCCTGGACACCTCATATTTGCTGCAACACGTGCTGTAAATCTCCATGAATGGTTGGATAACAAATGACGTTCAATGCATTTTGCCATCCCAATGATTTGAAGGGAGCCTTCAAATCAGGTAAATGACTGTTTCTGCATTGTGCCTCCTCTTCAACATGGCATGTCAAAAAAAAAAAAAAAAAGAAGTGGTCTGTGGAATACCCCAACATCCCGTCAGCTATCTGACCGGTGGCACATGGGGATGGTCTGCCTGCACCTCACCCTCCAGAAGAGTACACTTTGGAGTCTGATGAAGATGGGTACAGTGCGAGGAATGATGGTCAATCTGGGCCTTCAACATCACAGGATCCTGATTTTTGTGCGAGAACCTGAGTTGCTGAGTGAGTCACACAGAATTACTCAAGGTTAACTAAGTGATCTAATTTGAGACCTAGATCTATTGAAAGATAAAGCAGAGCTTCTGGGATCAAGGCTCCAACAGTGGAATCTTTTGCAACCAAATGTCAAGGTGTCTGTGTACAGGAGCAGGCAGAATGCTTTGACTCCATATTTTAAAAGTGAAAACCTTGTTGCCTGCTGTGATATCAATGGTTTGATGACAACTTTGAATGTGGAGCACAATCCACAGTACTGGAGGCTATTCGTAGACTCATCAAAGCTAAGTTTAAAAGCTGTTTTGCTCCCCAATGGCAATACTCTTCCTTCAATTCCCCTAGGCCATGCTGTCCACATGAAGGAGACATATGAGAATATGAAATTAATTCAGGGAGCAATGAAGTACAAAGACCACCAATGGCAGATCTGTGGAGACCTGAAGGTGATTGCAATACTGCTGGGAATGCAGTTGGGATACACGACAACTGCTGTTTCCTGTGTGAGTGGGATAGGCAAGCTAGGTCCTCACACTACAATAGAAAAGTCTGGCCTATAAGGGAAAATCTCTGCCCCGAGGGAAAAAAATGTCCAGCACAATCCTCTGATTGATCGAAGCAAAATTCTTCTGTCCCCTTTACACATCAAACTGAGACTCATGAAGAACTTTGTTAAGGGGATGAACCAGAATGGAGAAGCATTAGCATTAGTAGAGGCATATGATGCAAGAAAGCAAGCTTATTCAGCATCAGCCAAAAAAAAAAAAAAAAAACAACTCACCACTCCCATTTCACCCCTCCGTTCGCTCGAAATACCTGTCCAGTTGAGCCTTAAATTTGTTTAGGCTATCAACTTCAACAAGTGATGGAAGTCGGTTCCACCAACCAACCACCCGCTGGCCAAAGGCAAATTTCCGCACATCTATCCGACATCCGTCCTTCCTCAATTTGAATTTATGCCCTCTGAGCTGATTATTCTGAGCAAGATGAAGAATCCCATTGGCATTGAGCATGCTCAAACCATTCAAAGCCTTATACACCTCTATCAGATCACCTCGCCAGTGCCTAGTCTCCAGACTCTGTAATTTGCAAAACTTAAGCCTTTCTTCGTAAGAGCAACCCTTTGTTCCATTCACTAATCTTGTTGCCCTTCTCTGTACCCGTTCCAGCAGCTCTACATCCTTCTTGAAATGAGGCCTCCAGACCTGTATACAGTACTCAAGATGTGGCCTAACCATTGCCTTATACAAGGGAATAATCACCTCCTTATCCCTGCTAGAAAAATTCCTGTATATCATTGACAAGACACCATGAGCTACTCTTGTAGCTCGTCTGCACTGCTCAGAGAACTTCATATCTGCCTGCACAATTACCCCCAGGTCCTTTTCATTCTCCACCACTGTCAGTGTAGTACCGCAGAGTTGATACGTTGCTCTGGGGTTACTATTTCCCATATGTAGTACTTTACATTTGTCAATGTTAAACTTCATTTGCCACCTCTCAGCCCATCTGCTCAACCTTTCCAGATCCTGTTGCAGCAGCATAACGTCAGTGGTGTCCTTAACAACCCTGCCAACCTTTGTATCGTCTGCAAACTTGGACATTAAACTTGATATCCCATCATCAATATCATTCATAAACACCGAAACAACAACGGACCCAACACTGAACCCTGAGGAACTCCACTAATAACATTAGTCCACGTTGAGCAGTGTCCATTGATTACCACTCTCTGTTTCTGCCACTCAACCATCCCCTTATCCATAGCAGCAATTTGCCTCCAATGCCACACTGCTCCAATTTGTGCAGCAGTCTTCCATGTGCAACAGTATCAAAAGCCTTTCTAAGATCAAGTACAGTAATACCCCGACTTACGCGAACTCGGAGTTACGCGATTCTTGATTTTTTCGTTTGGCAACGCTGCCGCCCACTATCTTCAAGGTCGTTTTTCATATGTTATCGATATACGGTGCGACGGCGGAGAATGAGAGCGAAAGATGAACAAAATTCAACTTTGCTGCTTTTATGTTTTTTATACTGTATCAGTGAAGGGGAAACACATTTCACCATAATAACGTAAAAACCAACACAATTCCAGCTATCGGTATAATAGCAAATGCAATTAGATCGAGTTTACTACCAGTTTATAACAGATTTCACTAGCCGAAACGCAACTGGATTTTTATTGTTTTATGGTAGTAACCCCTAGAAATGTGAGGTGTTAATAGTGTATCTCTGCCTTTATGGTGTTGTTTATTCAGTTGCTACATGCGCGTAGCTTTGTTTATGCGTATCAAGCGTGCCTCCTCGTTTTGTAATTGTGCTTTATTCCCTAAAAATGAGTAAAATACTTAATTAAAAGGTGGGAAAAGGAAGCATCCTGGTGAAGACACTGCAGATTCAGAGAGAAAAAGAAAAGCAATTATCGATAAACAGAGGCGGACTGGGTCAAAAATTCTTACCCGGGAAAATTTATAGTGGCCTCATACTATGGTTTATGGCCAAAATCACACCGGCCCACCGGGGTTTCCCCGGCAAGGCTTATGGCCAGTCCGCCTCTGTCGATAGAGAAAAAATATAAAATTGTGAAACGCTTTGAGCGAAATGAAAGACCATGTGATATTGCACGTGCTACAGGCCTAAACGAAGCAACGGCGAAAAGCACATGACAATTGCAAACTTGACAGGTTGAAAATTGAAAAGGGCTCAATTGAAAAGGGCTTAAAAATTTTAGAAAACATAGACTCCAACGAAGAACGCGTTATAGCTACAAAGCAAGGAATAAAAAAATTATTAGCTTGCTACGAAGAAATTCTGCGTGAAAAAAAGAAGTCTGTGTCGTCAGACGAATTTGTTAGATTTTATGAAGCCATCGACATCGAAATAACTTTTTAACGTAAGTCATTTGTTTTTTAATACATATTTTGTATTAATATGTATAAAGAACTGCAATTTTATTAATATTTTTCTTCTAAACTAGTGTTTTTGTTAATCCTTGGTCCCAATTAAGCAAAATTTATATGTATTTATATGCAAAGTTGTACCCCGACTTACGCGAATTCGTCTTACACGATTTTCGTCTGACCCACCTATCGCGTAACTTCGGGGTATTACTGTATATAATATCAAAGTTATTCCCTGCATCCAGTTCTTTTGTGACTACATCATAGTATCCAATCAAATTGGTCAGGCAAGACCTGCCCTTAACAAAACCATGCTGCGTCTGAGCTATAACTGAATTCTTGTCTAGATGATCCTGCAGTGCTTCTTTAACCAGTGCCTCCATTAATTTATCTGGAACAGAAGTTAAACTAACAGGTCTATAATTACTTGTGTCAGCCTTTGATCCTCCTTTGTGAATTAGGGTTACATTTGCACATCTCCAGTCTATGGGTACTTCCCCTGAGTCCAAAGAAGCTCTCATAATTATGGCTAGGGGTTTGCTTACTTACTTTGCTGCCTCCTTTAATATAACTGGATAGATCCCATCCACCCCAGGTGCCTTTTTTATGTTTATCCTCAACAATCTCTCCTCCACTTTCCTCTCAGTTATTACAAAATCATCCAGCTCACTGCCAATGTTTACTTTACCTACATCATTCTCCTTCCTGAATAACTCCTCATGCGTGAATGTAGATGCAAAATACTCGTTTAGATTGTTAGCCACCTGAGCAGGATCTTCAACTGTTGAACCATCAATATCCAGTGGACCAATCTGATTCATCCCTTTCCTTCTTGAGTTTAAATAGGTAAAGAACTCTTTTCTGTTTTTCTTTGCATCCTTTGCCAAGGATTTTTCGTAGTCTGCCTTTGCCTGCCTAATCTCCTTTGTGACTTGGTTACAGACCAACTTATATCTATCATAGGCTTCCATGTCACCCATTAATTTGTATGTATCCCATGCATTTTTTTTCTCTGCCACATGTCTCATTAGTTCATCTGACAACCATTTAGGCCTAAACCTTGAACAATATTTCTTAGTTGGTATGTAAAGCCTGGTAGCCTCCAAGATTAGTTCCTTGAATGCTTCCCATTTTGAGTTTGCTGTTGGTAACATCATCAGTTGGTCCCACTGTATAGAATTTAAATACTGTCTCAGACCATCATAGTCGCCTTTACGATAACAAAAACCCTTCCCTTTACCTCTGATGGTAGTTACCTCCTTGAGTAAATCCCACTTCAACACACTGTGATCACTGCCACCTAGTGGTTCATTTATCTGCAGATTCTTAATGCATGAAGAATCACTACTGATAATCAGATCAAGAGTATTGCTCCCTCTTGTTGCCTCACGAACATGCTGATGTAGAAAACAATCATCCAATAAATCCACAAAAGCCTTGCTAGTGTGCGAGTGACCAACCCACAAATTCCAGTCAATATCTGGGAAATTAAAATCACCCATTATAAGACTCTCTGATTTACTGGCCCACTCTTTCCCTGTACAATATCTTATTATACTCATCAGAGTCATTGGGCCTATTCTCAATTCTCACACTCCTACTCTCAATTTTGATTTCCCTATGCTTATGTCACACCAAACTGACTCGACACTGCCCTGTCCATCGATGTCGACTGGCTTCACTTCCTTGTATTTTATGTATTTCTTGGCTAATAGCATAACCCCTCCTCCCTTCCTATCCTGTCTATCCTTTCTGTAGACATTGTACTCCCCAAATTCCAGTTCCGCATTCCTTATATCTGTGTGACACCACGTCTCTGATATCCCAACAATATCTGCCTTTGATGTTTTGAGCAATACCTCAAATTCATCAAATTTATTTACCAAACTCCTAGCATTGGTGTACACGCAGGTATACATGCTCCTGTTTCTATTCTTGGCTACCCTAACACAACCCATGTGTTTACTTGTACTGCAATGACTCCCAGCAGTCTCTGAAATATCCTGCATCTTGTTTTTCAGGCTTCTGCTCATTTCAATAGAAGCAGTGCAAGAATCACTTCCACCTCTGCAAGTGGCTACTGTTAATCTATTAGTCCTTGTATCCCCCCCAACTAGCAGTTTTCCGACCCACCTAACTCTGCCTCGACAGCATCAGCAAAAATTCTTGCACCCTTTCTATTTAAGTGTATCCCATCCCTGTAGAAGCAATCTCTCCTGTTAACAAGTACAGTCCAGGCTGAAAAAAATTCTACCCCTTGAGCCTTGCACAATCCCTCCAGGGCCGAATTGATCGACAAGGCTCTCATCATATACTCCCTCCTATCGTGTCTGGGCAGAATTGCAGACACTTTCAAATTCAACCCTAATTCACGGCTTTTTTTCAACAGTGACCTGTACTTGCTAAGTAATTCCGCCGGTCTCCTACTCTTAATATCATTAGTGCCAACGTGTACAACTATATCACCTTTTGTGCCCTTAAAAGATGATATCCGCTCTACAACGTCATCAACCTTTGCCCCTGGCAGACATACCCTGGTCCTATTCCACCTATCCTTTTTACAAAGCATGTTTCCCGCTTCCCTGACAATAGAGTCACCAAAAACTACTAGTTCCTGTGGGACCAGTGCATTCTGCCTAGGGGGCTGCCTCTGTGTTGCCTGATGACCAAGTGCAAGCTCTGGCGTTGATGTGGGCGGCTGAGAGCTTGATGGGCCCCTCAATTTATTTCCTTCGAGGGCATCTACCCTGTCCTTCAAGCTCTTATAAAGGCCCATAACAACGCTGAGTTGTCGCCTGATTTCCTTGCACTCCTTACATCGTGCACACACAAAGACATCCCCCTTGGCAGTATCATGTCCCATACCCGACTGCTCCGCAAACATCAAGCAAACAGTGCATTTTAAAAGACTGTGATTCAGAGGGCAACTGCCCCCCTCAGTTCTCCCCTGAACCACAGCACTCCCATTAGCTTGAGCCTTTTGCTTTGCTGCTCTGGTCTGAGTCATGATTCCGATTTAATTCAATAAAATTTCAAAACAAAATTAAATCCTTAAGTTATATCCCAAAACAGTTATAACGCTATATTTATTTTTTCGGTATCTAGTGTTTTCTACGAGTTCCCTTTATATAACTTCCGTATCACGTGTACCACTATAGTTATGTATTAATTATTTGTTACGATTAAGTCGTTATTTATATATATATATATATATATATATAGAGAGAGAGAGAGAGAGAGAGAGTTAAAAGTACAATTTAATTGACAATAAAGTTTATCAAGATTAATAGATTTACTGATTAATTGACAGTATTATATTATGCACTATACTACACTAAGCTTATGCTATCGTGTAAAAATGGCGGGAATTCACAAACGGTACTTCTACGGACTCGTAAGTATTGATTAGCTTCCAAATCTCGCTATCTCAATTTAGAATAAACTAAGGATCCTGACTAGGTCTATAATCTACTTATAGAAGATAATTTAATATAACAATTGGTTAATAAATCGACTAAATTTGGTTAAAAAAAAAAGACCTCTCGTTCAATTTGTAACACGTGGATTTGATACCGTTACCGATACTAAGTAATACCTACAAAATCTCTGTCTAATTTAAACTTTAAACTAAGTATCGTAACTAGGAATATAAAGCTACTCTAGAAATAAGTTAATATGACAATTTAAGCTAATAAATCAGAAAATAAATCAGGAAAAACTTCTCTGTTCCAAGAGCGTCAAAGAACTTCGTCCGCACAGGCTAGTCTCGTACCCACCAGCTTTCAAGTACCTGAGAGGACAATTTCCACTGTTGAGTGATGCTAAGGTTAAGGAAGGAATCTTTCTTGGTCTGCAAATTTGTGAACTTTTGAAGGATGAAAACTTTGAGTGAGTCCTCCAGGGTAATTAGAATGCAGCTTGGGAAGCCTTTAAAAGTGTTGTGCATGACTTCCTGAGAAACCGAAGAGCTGGAACTTATGTTGACACTGAACAACCTTCTAGAAAAGTATCATCAATTAGGCTGCAACATTTCACTGAAAATACACTTTCTTGACTCTCATCTGGACTTCTTCCATGACAACTGTGGTGCAGTTAGTGACAAGCACAGTGAGTGATTCCACCAAGACATTTCAGCAATGGGAAGAAGATATCAGGGTAGGTGGAACGCTTCTATGCTTGCTGACTACTGTTGGACAGTAACAAGAGATACTCCGGAAGTGGAATACAAGCAACATGTGAAAAGAAGCCGCTGTCATGAATAGGCCACATTTAGAAAGTACTTTCAGTTCCTGTGCAGGTTTCTTGTGTTTTTTTTTTTTTTTTTAAGTTTTAATTAAAAACAACTGATTTATGTTGTATCAAAGAAATGTAAATATGAGATTGTTTTAATATTACTTTTCACTCCAACTACTACTGAAATTACTATATTCTTAGACAATAGTGAAAGTACTGTATCTCAAAAACTAGAGCTAATAAAAAATGCCTGAAATCATGTTCGTTTTTCTCAACCCAAAATTAGTAAAGTTTGCCTATTTTAAGAAAGGAAACAAATTGAAAGAATTTTTTTGTTGAACAGTGTAATTGGAATATACTGCATGCAAGAATGGTCAAGTTCAAAGCAGCATTGAATAGTTGCTTTTTGACTGGGTTCTTTTAGAAATTGGGAATTTCTTTACTTTTTTTGTGTGATGCAGACAAATCTGCTTTCACAATCATCACTCATGAACCAGATGACATCATGGAGTGCAGAATTATTAATTGATAAGGCAAGAGAGAGAGGTAACAGTTATTAGGGACAAAGCAATGGGTTTTTCAGGAAAGGGACTGACAGTTTTTTAGACACTACAATCAGAGCTGGAACTAGCACTTCTACGCCCGGGGCAAAAGTGTTAAGTACACCCCATTATATGCAGGTAGTCAATCTTTCAGTAGTGTAGCTAGGGTCTTCGACTCCCGGGGGCAACCTGTCTTCCTAGTGCCCCTGATTGTGATAGATAATTCCTTCTGTTTGTGCCCCTGAAGCTCGGCACTCAGAGGAAATTCCCCCCCTCTGCACCCGCTTACTACACCCCTACGATCTTTGACTTTATAAAAATTACTATTGTAACGGTCTATGATTTGCATATATTTATTAATAAAATAATTTAAAGAATACAACAAATATAAAACAAAAATATTAGAAAAAAAAACTTACAAATATTTGTTTATGTCAACAGATAATTTAATTCTTTGTAAACTACAAAGAAAGTACATATAACTACAAAAAAATTAGAAAACCCAGATAGTTTTTATATATCTAGTATAAAATCATAGAAACAAAATATTGGGAAATATAGTACTTTAACATTAAACTAAAAATATGCAATGAAGATGATTTTAATTGAATTTTTCTCACTTTGAAGGACCTTTCACAAGAAGGTACTATTACAGGCAGGGTAAGAAAAATTCATAGTGCTATTTCTATATTTAGATAAGATTCTATTGGACAATATACTCAAGAACGAATTGGAGAAGTTATAAAGGGGTTACAGATTTTATATCCTGCAGGCTTGATAAAATGTGATTTTTCAAATATCTGTTGAATCAACAGATATTTGATTTTGTTTGTCCTCCACTGATGTTAACCACTGGAGGATAAACCAAAAAGCGCAGAGGTATGACGTCAAAAAATGGGCCATACTTTAAACAAGTTTGTAATTGGAGTTTCGCTGTTATTTTCAAAATTTGTAAAGCACTGTTCCTCCCTGATATTTTTTTCTGTAAGTGATTATAAATGCCCCCCCCCCCCCCCTTTTTCACTCTCACAAAAAAATTTCTGGAATCATAAGTAGCACGTACAATGATAATGCAGTATTTCTTTTAATAACATTTTTATTTTAAACAAAGAATACAAGTTGACCAGAAGCTATTATCCTTTCGGGAATATACTTTAATCTTTGGACTGGCTATAGAAAGAAGTTGACTAGCATGACTTCTCGGTGGCTGCATATGTTTTAATTTCCGCTTACATTGTGGAAAGGTAATCCCTTTAACCCTTAATTTGCGCTTTATAATTGCTTAAATTGCCTAAAGGCCAGAGTTGGAAACAAAGCATACAAAGCTAAGTCTCTCATAATCCGTTATATGGAAATTTTCTGTATTCTACAGAAACTTGTAAATGTAATTGCCAAAAGGAATTCAAAAAAATTTGCTATAAAGAATTTTGTTGAACACTGGTTTGATTGTAATTAAATCAAAAATGAAGCAATTTTAAAATATATAACTGGCCGAATGCTGCACCTGGGACTGGCGTCATGCTCGCCCCACTCTAGTTCCTGCTCTGACTACAGTGGCTTCTATCAACTGGGCAGTTAAACAGGAAGGGTATACAAGTTAAACAAAGGTATCAACTGGGCAGTTAAATAGGAAGGGTATACAAGTTAAACAAAGGTATCAACTGGGCAGTTAAACAGGAAGGGTAAACATTAGAATTATGGAATATTTTTGAAGTAATAGTTGCAAAAGCTGTGAATGTGTATATTTCATTAAGAAAATATGGCAAGGAAGTTGCTGATATGTTCAGAATAGGTACAAGGAATTTTTCACATAAAGTAAAGTAAAGTGCAGCCATTATCAACCCACTGCAGGGTGGAAGCCTCCTCAACAATTCATGCTGAGGGAAATGGACCATAATCTGCCACGCTGGTCCAGTGCGGGTTGGCAGATCGACCGTATTCAGCAGTCAGGGGCTTGAACCCCGGTCTACTCAAAGAGCGTGTGCTACTGCACTCCCGCTCCTGCCCACTCGGCTACGGAGGCGTGGAAAAGCTTTTTAGATAACTAAGCTGATATTGCAGATGAATTGAACAAATACTTCACAACTTTACATCAATCTTTACAAACAAAAGATCCCTCATAGTGAGGATGTGCAAGTGAGGCAGTATGAAATTAGTGATATTGAAATTACAGGATATTGTTTATACAGTGATCATGAATTGGATGGAAGAAGTAATGTTGACATTATTTGGTTTTTAGTTTACTTATTCCATCATTAGAAGTTACTGTATAAGTTGGAATAGGTTGGGATCATGGGTAAGATTCCAAGATGGACTGCAGGGTGGCTGCTTGGTAGGAGGCAGAGGTGTGCCTTGTCAAACTGAACAGGCGAGATACCGAGAAATTTCTTAGTTTCTTGGTATCTTGCCTCCTTGGGCCCCAAGAGAATTTACTTAGAGCTGTTTGGATCAAATAAAATATAAATAAATATTAATTAAAAATTATTCTAAATATTTCATTCATACAACAAGTTTTGTATTTATTTTGTTGTTTATGACTTCAAATTTCGTGTTCTGCTAGGAAAGTTGTGTGACCATGGAAATAGCAATTACTTGTGATAGCCAACATTTCAGTTTTCATTTGCCCAAAGCTCACGTATTGCCCAAAGATGTATCATTCGCTGTTCTGCACAATTGAAATATAACATTGTGATTGTGTTGTATTTGTATTAGCTTTTTTAATAAAAAAGTGGAGCTCGAAACAATGTAAGTACCTAAAACTAAATGCGTATAGTTAGAGTATAACTGTTGAAGGTAATTATTTAACCTTCAGTAATTTGTAAATACATTAATAACTAATAAACATAACCTTACAATATTTACTTTTAAAATTATTTAAACAATGCATATAGGTAAAGCAATCCATTCTTTTGTCCAGCATTTCAAATATTTATTGTGTACTGTCAGAATATTTAATAAAATTAAAAGCGTCAATATTGTGTCAATCCACATTCTATTATTACATTAATGAATGCTATTAAGATTAATCTTAAGATTAATGTATTAATAATAATATAAATACAGTCAGTTCAGCTATAACACATTTCAATGCGAATTTGCTCCAATGCAACTGATATATTAGGAAACAGAGTATAACGTGATTTTCACATTGGCGCATGCGTGATTTCGTCTCCATGAATATAAAAGCTACATTTATAGCTGGGACAACTTCAAATGCCGTAAAGTCAGTTAGAACAAGGCCTGAAGAAATGGAAAGACCACTAAGCATGTGGATTGAAGATCAAACAAAAAAAAAAAAAAACCTAGTCTCACAATGAGAATCTATCTGTTGAAGATTTGCAACAACTTGTTGCAGCCAGCCAAGTGGAAAGTGAAGATGAAGACTATGACGTAGTCCAGCAGGCTGCCCCATGAGAAATTAAAACAGCAAAATTTACTGCTGCTTTAAGTGGGATTGAAAAGCACCTGAAGTGGATTGAACCGCTACTCTCCAGTTGGTTTCTGCCTGCAGGAAACCTATTTAACTCTTCAAGTTTCCATTTCCATAAAAAAACTACTCAATCTATTGAAGAGATTGGAATACATCAGATTCTGCTCATGATGGAATACATCAGGAGATTGGAATACATCAGATTCTGCACATATTTTGATTATACAAAGATTCCAGCTAGGCAAATCACTCTCCAAACACCAATTGAAGCCATTGTTGTGTGTCTGATTACTCAGATTGCTTTAACACTAGTCTATCTACTACCAAATCATACCTACTCTTATAATGATCTTGAAGAACTTTTAATACAGCTACCCTCACCTGTCTGCCTGCCTGCTAGGGGATTTCAGTGGCCACTGCTGTTTATGGGGATCCTCTAAATTAGACAGACACGGCTGACTGATTGAAACTTTACTAGATAAACAAAACCTCACTTCTGAATAGTGGCTAGCACACCTGTATACAGTTACCTACTGGATAGACTTCTGCAATTGACCTATCGATTTGCTGTCCAATACTATTTCCAGTCATACAATGGTCCACTCTTGATGATCCCATGGGCAGTGACCATTTTCCAATTGTTTGTAATCTGCTCACTACGAAACCACCATTAGACCAACCCTGTAGGAAATGGAAATTCTCTGAAGCTAATTGGGCCAAGTTTCAGTCAGCAATTGCCCTGGACAAAAAAATTATACAACTACATAGATGAAGTCACCAATTATATCACATCCCACCTTTTATTTGCAGCTCAATTCCATTATTGAATCCACGGACCCACTGCTACTTCAACTGTTGGTGGAAAGGTAATTTTTTGTGAAGAATGCACAAAAGCAAAGAAGGAAAAAAATAAAGCGTGGAATTTATTCCGTCAACTCTAACCACAGTTAATCTTATTAACTACAAGAAGCTAAGGGCAAAAGCAAGTCTCATTTAAAGACAAGCCAAGAAAGATTCTTGGACCTGGTTTGCATCAACTATCAATAGAAACACTGACTTAAGATTAATATGGAAGAAAATTAGGCAGCTTTCCGGAAGGTTTCCAGCTATTCCTTCCCCAATTCTTTCTTACAATGGGCAAGAACTTTCTGCTCCTCTGGATATAGCAAATGCCTTGGGCAAAACTTTTGCCCAAGTCTCAGCTGCTTCAACCTACACTCTGAAATTCCAGAAAATTAAGACAACCACAGAATGGAGACCCATAAACTTTCAAACCTCACTGTTACTTCCATATAATCAGCCTCTCCAATACTGTGAACTTTTGCAAGCCATCTGGACAGCACGCAACAGTGCTGCTGGGCCAGATGGGATATATTATGTCATGTTACAGCACCTTGATGAGAAAAACTGACTACTGCTGCTAGGCTTTTTTAACTGAATCTTCCTGGAAAATGTTTATCTGACTTTTTGGCACCATGCTACAGTTTTGGCCTTTTTGAAACCTGGAAAAGATCCCTCCAGTCCTTAGTTACAGACCAATATCTCTGTCAAGTTGCCTCGGTAAAATTGTTGAAAAAATGATCCAGAGTCAATTCACTTGATCATCGAAAGTCAACATCTACAAAGTAATATTCAGCATGGCTTTCACCAAAACAGGTCGTCCTTAGATCTGATAATAAAGACAGAATCTGTGTATATATTAAGTGCAATAGCATCATTAATACACAGCCATTTCTGAATAAACAGAATATTTATAAGGCGGCAGTGTTTTAAGTTGTATCTCATATTGTGAATACCTTCACAACAAGTTGCCATGATATTGCACTACTTCGAATAAGTAACGCTTCACCTAAGGAGAAGATTAATGTTACTTATTCTCAGATAGGTACCACCACCTACTGCAGGGGTCAGTGTCGAGTGCAACCCTGTTTGCCCTTAAATTTTATTCCATTACTAAAGAACTCCCAAATACTATAAAGGCATACCTTTATGCTGATGACCTCTCCATTTCTTGCTATTTCCAGAACATGAGATCTATAGAAATGCAAATTGCAGATATCCCTCAATAAAGTATATAAGTGGGCTGTGCTCAGTGGATATCGTCTTTCCCACCAGAAAACGGTTGCAATCAACACAAGTTGCATAACGATCCTGAACTTTGGATATCAAATTCCACCATTCTGATTGCCAACAATATCAGATTCTTGGGATTAATGCTTGACAGCAAATTAAACTTCTTTGAGCACATTAAATTTGTACATACTATATGTTTAAAAAAGCTAAACATGCTAAGAGCTTTATCTGCCCTGTCATGGGGAGCAGATCGTACGACTTTGCTACTCTTATATAGAGCACTGATTATATGGTGTTTGGATTATGGTGCTCCAATCTATGATTCTGCCCGGAGTGTACTATGCTAGCTGAATCCTATTCAACCTAATGCACTGTGGATTGCACTTGTTGCATATTTAACTAATCTGGTTAGCTATTTTGACAGGGTCACTCAAGAGCTGGACTTGGAATAATTTCAGCGTTGTTTATTTGGATTTCAGCAAAGCATTTGACTCAGTCCCACACGAGCAGTTACTTTATAAGCTGGAACAAGTTGGAATCAGGGAAAATCCTTAGTGGATAGCTGGAACACTTCAGGGCGGGAGGCAGTGGATTGTGATTAGCATTAGTAAAGGCATTTGATGCAAGAAAGCAAGCTTATGCAGCATCAGCCGAAAAAAAAAAAAATAATAAATAAAAAATAACCACTTCCACTTCACCCCTCCGCTCGTTCGAAATACCTGTCCAGCTGAGCCTTAAACTTAATTAGGCTATCAACTACCACGACAAGGGATGGAAGTCTGTTCCACCAACCAACCACCCGCTGGCTAAAGGTAAATTTCCACACGTCTATCCTACATGTGTCTTTCCACAATTTGAATTTATGCCCTCTCAGGTGATTATTCTGAGCAAGAGGAAGAATCCCATCAGCATTGAGCATGCTCAAACCATTCAAGGCTTTATACACCTCTATCAGATCACCTCGCTGGTGCCTAGTCTCCAGACACTAATTTGCAAAACTTAAGCCTTTCTTCGTAAGGGCACCCCTTTGTTCCATTCACTAATCTTGTTTGCCCTTCCCTGAACTCGTTCCAGCATCTCTACATCCTTCTTGAAATGAGGCCTCCAGACCTGTATACAGTACTCTAGGTGTGGCCTGACTATTGCCTTATACAAGGGAATAATCACCTCCTTATCCCTGCTAAAAAAATTCCTATATATCATTGACAATACACCATGAGTTACTCTTGCAGCCCATCTGCACTGCTCAGAGAACTTCATATCTGCCTGCACAACTACCCCCAGGTCCCTTTCATTCTCTACCACTGTCAGTGTAGTACCACAGAGTTGATACGTTGCTCTGGGGTTGCTGTTTCCCATATGTAGTACTTTACATTTGTCAATGTTAAACTACATTTGCCACCTCTCAGCCCATCTGCTCATCCTTTCCAGATCCTCTTGCAGTAGCATAGTGTCAGTAGTGTCCTTGACAACCCTGCCAACCTTCGTATCGTCTGCAAACTTGGACATTAAGCCTGATATACCATCATCTATGTCATTTATAAATACAGAAAACAATAATGGACCCAATACTGAACCCTGAGGGACTCCACTAATAACATTAGTCCATGATGAGCAGTGTCCATTGATTACCACTCTGTCTTCTCCCCCCCAACCACCCCTTTATCCATAGCAGTAATTTGCCTCCAATGCCACACTGCTCCAATTTGTGCAGCAGTCTTCCATGTGCAACAGTATCAAAAGCCTTTCTAAGATCCAAGTATATAATATCAAAGTTATTCCCTGCATCCAGTTCTTTTGTGACTGCATCATAGTATCCAATCAAGTTGGTCAGGCAAGACTTCCCCTTAACAAAACCATGCTGTGTCCGAGCTATAACTGAAGTCTTGTCTAGATGATCCTGCAGTGCTTCTTTAACCAGTGCCTCCATTAATTTTCCGAGAACAGAAGTTAAACTAACAGGTCTATAATTACGTGTGTCGCCCTTTGATCCTCCTTTGTGAATTGGGGTCACATTTGCACATCTCCAGTCCATGGGTACTTCCCCTGAGTCCAAGGAAGCTCTCATAATTATGGCAAAGGGTTTGCTTCCTCCTTTAATATAACTGGATAGATCCCATCCACCCCAGGTGCCTTTCTTGTGTTTATCTTCAACAATTTCTCCTCCACTTTACTCTCAGTTATTACAAGATTCTCTAGCTTACTGCCAGAGTTGAATACACCTCTGGCATTCCCCTCGCTGAATAACTCCTCATGTGTGGATGTCGATGCAAAATATTCATTTAGTTTGTTAGCTACCTGAACAGGATCATCAACAGTTGACCCATCGATATCAAGTGGACCAATCTGATTCATCCCCTTCGTTCTAGAGTTTACATAAGTAAAGAACTCTTTGCTGTTTTTCTTTGAATCCCTTGCCAAAGATTTCTCGTAATCTGCCTTCGCCTGCCTAACCTCCTTTGTAACTTGGTTACAGATCAACTTGTATCTGTCATAGGCTTCTGTGTCACATGTTAATTTGTATATATCCCATGCATTTTTCTTCTCTGCCATATGTCTCATTAGTTCATCTGACATCCATCCACTTAGGCCTAAACCTTGAACAATATTTCTTAGTTGGTATGTAAAGCCTAGTAGCTTCCAAGATAAGTTCTTTGAATGCTTCCCATTTTGAATTTGCTGTTGGTAAAATCATCAGTTGGTCCCACTGTATAGAATTTAAATACTGTCTCAGTCCATCGTAGTCGCCTTTACGAAAGCAATAACCGTTCCCTTTACCCCTAATGGTAGTTACCTCTTTGAGTAAATCCCACTTCAGCACACTGTGATCACTGCCACCTAGTGGTTCATTTACCTGCAGATTCTTAATGCATGAAGAATCACTACTGATAATCAAATGAAGAGTATTACTCCCTATAGTTGCCTCCCGAACATGCTGATGTAGAAAACAATCATCCAATAAATCCACAAAAGCCTTGCTAGTGTGTAAATGACCAGCCCCCAAATTCCAGTCAATATCTGGGAAATTAAAATCCCCCCATTATAAGACTCTTCCGATTTACTGGCCCACTCTATTTCCCTGTAGAGTTTCTTATTATACTCATCAGAGTCATTAGGCCTATAGCACACTCCTACTCTCAATTTTGATCTCCCAATGCTTATGTCACACCAAACTGACTCGACACTGCACTGTCCAGCGATGTCGACTGGCTTCACTTCCTTGGATTTTATGTATTTCTTAACTAATAGCATAACCCCTTCTCCCTTCCTATCCTGTCTATCCTTTCTGTAGACATTGTTCTCCCCAAATTCCAGTTCTGCATTCCTTATATATCTGTGTGACACCACGTCTCTGAAATCATCACAATATCTGCCTTTGATGTTTTGAGCAATACCTCAAATTCATCAAATTTATTTACTAAACTCCTAGCATTTGTGTACACGCAAGTATACATGCACCTGTTCTTTTTCTTAGCTACCCTAACACAACCCATGTGTTTACTTGTACCGCAATGACTCCCTGCTGTCTCTGAAATATCCTGCATCTTATTTTCCCGGCTGCGGCTCATTCCAATAGAAGCAGTGCAAGAATCACTTTCACCTCTGCCAGTGGCTACTGTTAATCTATTAGCCCTTGTCTCCCGCCAATCTAGCAGTTTTCCGACCCACCTAACACTGCCTCGATAGCATCAGCAAACATTCTTGCACCCTTTCTATTTAAGTGTATCCCATCCCTGTAGAAACAGTCTCTCCTGTTAACAAGTACAGACCAGGCTGAAAAAAATTCTACCCCTTGAGCCTTGCACAATCTTTCCAGGGCCGAATTGATCGACAGGGAACTCATCATATACTCCCTCCTATTGTGTCTGGGCAGAATTGCAGACAATCCTAATTCATGGCTTTTTTTCAACGGTGACCTGTACTTGTTAAGTAATTCTGCCGGTCTCCTACTCTTAATATCATTAGTGCCAACGTGTACAACTATACCACCTTTTGTGCCCTTAAAAGACGATATCCGCTCTACAACGTCATCAACCTTTGCCCCTGGCAGACATACCCTGGTCCTGTTCCACCTATCCTTTTTACAAAGCATGTTTCCCGTTTCCCTGACAATAGTCACCAACAACTACTAGTTCCTTTGGGACCAGTGCATTCTGCCTTGGGGGCTGCCGCTGTGTTGCGTGATGACCAAGTGCAAGCTCTGGCTTTGGTGTGGGCAGCTGAGAGCTTGATGGGCCCTCACTTTTAATCCTTCTAGGCCATCCATCCTGTCCTTCAAGCTCTCATATAGGCCCATAACAAAGTTGTCGCCTGATTTCCTTACACTCCTTGCATTGCGCGCACACACAAAGACATCCCCCATGGCAGTATCATGTCCCGTACCTGTCTGCTCCACAAACATCAAGCAAGTAGTGCATTTTAATAGGCTGTGATTCAGAGGGCAACTGCTCCCCTCAGTTCTCCCCTGAGCCACAGCACTCCCATTAGCTTGAGCCTTCTGCTTTGTTGCTCTGGTCTGAGTCATGATTTCGATTTAATTTCAATAAAATTTCAATTTCAGTACAAAATTAAAACCCTAAACTTGTATTCCAACACAGTTATAACTCTATATTTATGTTTCAGTATCGAGTGTTATCTACGAAATCACTTTATATAACTTCCGTATCAAGTTAAGTATTAATTATTTATTTTTTACTAATTATTTATGTAACGTAACCTAAGTCGTTATATGTATAGTTAAAAGCACAATTTAATTGACAATGAAGTTCAACAAGATTAATTATCTGATTAATTGATAATATGTACTATACTATACTCTATTAAGCTTATGCTATCTAGTTCGAGATATAGGCCTAATGACTCTGATGAGTATAATAATATATTGTACAGGGAAATAGAGTCGGCCAGTAAATCAGAGAGTCTTATAATGGGGGATTTTAATTTCCCAGATATTGACTGGAATTTGTGGGTTGGTCACTCGCACACTAGCAAGGCTTTTGTGGATTTATTGGATGATTGTTTTCTACATCAGCATGTTCGTGAGGCAACAAGAGGGAGCAATACTCTTGATCTGATTATCAGTAGTGATTCTTCATGCATTAAGAACCTGCAGATAAATGAACCACTAGGTGGCAGTGATCACAGTGTGTTGAAGTGGGATTTACTCAAGGAGGTAACTACCATCAGAGGTAAAGGGAAGGGTTTTTGTTTTCGTAAAGGCAACTATGATGGTCTGAGACAGTATTTAAATTCTATACAGTGGGACCAACTGATGATGTTACCAACAGCAAACTCAAAATGGGAAGCATTCAAGGAACTAATCTTGGTGGCTACCAGGCTTTACATACCAACTAAGAAATATTGTTCAAGGTTTAGGCCTAAATGGTTGTCAGATGGACTAATGAGACATGTGGCAGAGAAGAAAAATGCATGGGATACATACAAATTAATGGGTGACATGGAAGCCTATGATAGATATAAGTTGGTCTGTAACCAAGTCACAAAGGAGATTAGGCAGGCAAAGGCAGACTACGAAAAATCCTTGGCAAAGGATGCAAAGAAAAACAGAAAGGAGTTCTTTACATACTTGAACTCGAGAAGGAAAGGGATGAATCAGATTGGTCCACTGGATATTGATGGTTCAACAGTTGAGGATCCTGCTCAGGTGGCTAACAATCTAAACGAGTATTTTGCATCTACATTCACGCATGAGGAGTTATTCAGGAAGGAGAATGATGTAGGTAAAGTAAACATTGGCAGTGAGCTGGATGATTTTGTAATAACTGAGAGGAAAGTGGAGGAGAGATTGTTGAGGATAAACATAAAAAAGGCACCTGGGGTGGATGGGATCTATCCAGTTATATTAAAGGAGGCAGCAAAGGAAGTATGCAAACCCCTAGCCATAATTATGAGAGCTTCTTTGGACTCGGGGGAGGTACCCATAGACTGGAGATGTGCAAATGTGACCCCAATTCACAAAGGAGGATCAAAGGCTGACACAAGTAATTATAGACCTGTTAGTTTAACTTCTGTTCCAGGTAAATTAATGGAGGCACTGGTTAAAGAAGCACTGCAGGATCATCTAGACAAGAATTCAGTTATAGCTCAGACGCAGCATGGTTTTGTTAAGGGCAGGTCTTGCCTGACCAATTTGATTGGATACTATGATGTAGTCACAAAAGAACTGGATGCAGGGAATAACTTTGATATTATATATTTGGATCTTAGAAAGGCTTTTGATACTGTTGCACATGGAAGACTGCTGCACAAATTGGAGCAGTGTGGCATTGGAGGCAAATTGCTGCTATGGATAAGGGGATGGTTGAGTGGCAGAAGACAGAGAGTGGTAATCAATGGACACTGTTCAACGTGGACTAATGTTATTAGTGGAGTTCCTCAAGGTTCAGTGTTGGGTCCATTGTTGTTTTCGGTGTTTATGAATGATATTGATGATGGGATATCAAGTTTAATGTCTAAGTTTGCAGATGATACAAAGGTTGGCAGGGTCGTTAAGGACACTACTGACGCTATGCTGCTGCAACAGGATCTGGAAAGGTTGAACAGATGGGCTGAGAGGTGGCAAATGAAGTTTAACATTGACAAATGTAAAGTATTACATATGGGTAACAGTAACCCCAGAGCAATGTATCAACTCTGCGGTACTACACTGACAGTGGTGGAGAATGAAAAGGACCTGGGGGTAATTGTGCAGGCAGATATGAAGTTCTCTGAGCAGTGCAGACGAGCTGCAAGAGTAGCTCATGGTGTCTTGTCAATGATATACAGGAATTTTTCTAGCAGGGATAAGGAGGTGATTATTCCCTTGTATAAGGCAATGGTTAGGCCACATCTTGAGTACTGTATACAGGTCTGGAGGCCTCATTTCAAGAAGGATGTAGAGCTGCTGGAACGGGTACAGAGAAGGGCAACAAGATTAGTAAATGGAACAAAGGGTTGCTCTTACGAAGAAAGGCTTAAGTTTTGCAAATTACAGAGTCTGGAGACTAGGCACCGGCGAGGTGATCTGATAGAGGCGTATAAGGCTTTGAATGGTTTGAGCATGCTCAATGCCAATGGGATTCTTCATCTTTCTCAGAATAATCACCTGAGAGGGCATAAATTCAAATTGAGGAAGGACGGATGTCGGATAGATGTGCGGAAATTTGCCTTTGGCCAGCGGGTGGTTGGTTGGTGGAACCGACTTCCATCATTTGTTGTTGAAGTTGATAGCCTAAACAAATTTAAAGCTCAACTGGACAGGTATTTCGAACGAACGGAGGGGTGAAATGGGAGAGGGTTGTTTTTTTTTTTTTTTTTTTGGCTGATGCTGAATAAGCTTGCTTTCTTGCATCATATGCCTCTACTAATGCTAATGCTATTTTGTATCGCGTAACAATGGCGGCAATTTGCGAATGGTAAACACGTGGATTTGATACCCTTTCCGATACTAAGTAATACCTACAAAATCTCTATATAAGTTACTTTAAACTAAGTATCGTAAATAGGAATATAAAGCTACTCTAGAAAATAAGTTAATATGCCAATTTAAGCTAATAAAACAGAAAATAAATCAGAAAAAACTTCTCTGTTCCAGGAGTGGCAAAAATCTACGTCCGCACAGGCAAATCTCCAGTCTGTGAACGATCTGAGTCACTGTCCAATCATCCATTAATACGTTCATTGGTAAGGTTGAGTGGCTGACCCCTTCTAAATAAGGCATTTGTACTGGCACTTGTCTTAATCATTTTATTGTACATTTCGAAGTGCACTTTTGTAATTTTTCCTGCACGTTATATAACAAAAAAATTGAATAAATAATTCTATTTACATGTTCGTCGAACATTTTTATTTTTTCTTCAATCAAAAAAATTAATGGAGGTACTGGTAAAAGAAGCACTGCAGGTTCATCTAGACATGACGTCAGTTATAGCTCGGACACAGCATGGTTTTGTTAATGGAAAGTGTTGACTGACCAATTTGATTGGATTGGATACTATGATGTGGTCACAAAGGAACTTTGATCAGGGAATAACTTTGATATCATATTTGGATCTTAGAAAGGCTTTTGCTACTGTTGCACTTGGAAAACTGCTGAACAAATTGGAGCAGTGTGGCATTGGAGGGAAATTGCTGCTATTGATAAAGCATATGAGTTGGATGGTTGAGTGGGAGAAGACAGTGGTAATCAATGGTCACTGCTCATCGTAGACTAATGTTATTAGTGGAGTCCCTCAGGGTTCAATGTTTGGTCCATTGTTGTTTTCTGTATTTATAAATGATATTCATGATGGTATATCAATATCAAGTTTAATGTCCAAGTTTGCAGACGATACGAAGGTTGGCAGGGTTGTTAAGGCCACTAATGACAGTACGCTGCTGCAACAGGATCTAGAAAAGTTGAGCAGATGGACTGAGAGGTGGCAAATTGTTTAACATTGACAAATGTAAAGTACTACATACGGGAAGCAGTAACCCCAGAGCAATGTATAAACTCTGTGGTACTACACTGAAAGTGGTAGAGAACGAAAAGGACCTGGGGGGTAATTGTGCAGGCAGATATGAAGTTTTCTGAGCAGTGCAGATGGTCTGCAAGAGTAGCTCGTGGTGTCTTTTCAATGATATACAGGAATTTTTCTAGCAGGGATAAGGAGGTGATTATCCCCTTGTATAAAGTAATGGTATGGCCACACCTTGAGTATTGTATACAGGTCTGGAGGCCTAATTTAAGAAGGATGTAGGAACAAGTACAGAGAACTTGTTCCTACATCTGTTGGAACAAGTACAGAGAACGGCAACAAGATTAGTGAATGGAACAAAGGGTTGATCTTATGAAGAAAGGCTGAAGTTTTGCAATTACAGTGTCTGGAAACTAGGCATCTGTGGGGTGATCTCATTGAGGTGTATAAAGCCTTGAATGGTTTGAGCATGCTCAATGCTGATGGGATTCTTCCTTTTGCTCAGAATCATTGCCTGAGAGGGCATAAATTCAAATTGAGGAAAGACGGATGTAGAATAGATGTGCGGAAGTTTGCCTTTAGCCAGCGGGTAGTTGGTTGGTGGAACAGACTTCCATCCTTTGTTGTGGAAGTTCGTAGCCTAAATAAATTTAAGGGGCTGAACAGATATTTGGAACGAACAGAGGGGTGAAATGGGAGAGGTTTTTTTTTTTTTTTGGCTAATGCTGCATAAGCTTGCTTTCTTGCATCATGTGCGTCTACTAAAGCTAATGCTAAAATTCAGCACACATAGTTGCGAGTGCTGCATAGACATTTAGGGAACTTTCGACTTGTGTAAAATACGGCTTGCATAAAGTTCAGTGGAACACAACTCTTGCATAAGTCAGAATGGCTGTATTTTGTAGTGCATAATTATTTCAATTATATGGTGTGTAATTATTCTCAACTTATGGATTTTGATAACTTTAAAGTAATTTATGATAGAATAGATCATAAGTTCTGTGGACATAAAACTGACGTAGATTCTTATTTTCATGCGAGAAAACATCTTATGGAAAGTTATTTTAATAAAGATTTAGAAGACCTACAATGAGATGAAATAAAAAAAAATAGATCAATACTATTAAGACTGATAGATATAATTTATTTTATTTTGAAACGAGGAATAAGTTATAGAGGAAAGAATGAAGACACTTATTTTCTAAATGACACTGAAATAAGGAAGAAAGTATAAGAGTTAGTTTTACTTATAGCTAAATACGACAAGTTACTTTAAAGTATCTAGAAAAAAAAACTGAAAATCTCAAATAAGGAAGTTTAAATAGTCCTTTATGTAGAGGCAGAGGTAAATTGGTAACCTTTCTGAGTAAAAATACTATCAAAATAATGCTAATTGTTTTTAAGGAAATACAAAATCATATTGCTAAATAAAAAAAGGTTGGTATTTTTAGCATACAAAATGATAGTACACAAGATATATGATTATAATGGAGCAGTTCTAAATTATAATCAGATAGTAAAAGAAAAGTACAGGAAAGACTTAACTATTTTAAATATAGAAAAATCAGCAGGTGTAGTTTTAAAAAATTATTTACAAAATGTCTTAAAATATGTCATCAAATACCATATATATACACATGGTGTTATATACTAAAAAAAACACCACCACCCATTGAACCTAAGAAATATTACAGGATATATTTTAAAAAATACATATTTTAAATAAATATATATTCGAATATATATTTTAAAAAATATATATTCGAAATATAAAAATATATTTCAAAATCAAGTAAGATGTAATCATTATGTTCAGACTTTTGTAATAAAGTTATATTGCATATTAGAAAGCACATAAAAACATTGATTTGTATTTTGTAACACTTTTTATATAATGCAAATTGTATGTTTTTAATTATTTGTCATGGTGTTCTAATTTGTCTTACCTGGCCTGAAATCCAGAAATGCCTATAATTCAGAAAGTTCTTGTTCTAGAGCTTTTTGGATACGGGGCTTGGTACTGTATACAGGGTGATTCACTACCAGTGCGACAAACTTGCAGGAGGTGTAGGAGGCACAAAGATGAATCAGAATCACATAGCATTGCAGGGTCTGAAAGGGCCTTCGTCATGCGGTAGAGGACGTTGAACAGCGATCCCACTGGAAGTCAGCATTTGCGAACCGGTTCCCGAGGCAGTAGGATGGACGAGTATTCAAACGCTGAATTGGCCAACATGCACCTCGCATATGGAGCTGCGGACTGTAACGGGTGTGCCGCTCTGCGCTTGTACCAGGAACGTTTTCCGCATGCTCCTCATCATACGATTTTTGCACGTGTGCACAGAAGGTTACGTGAGACTGGTTGTTTCACGAGAGATACCATGAATCGAGAGTGAACGACGAGGACGCCAGACAATGAGGAGAATGTCCTACGTCTTGCAGAAGGCAATCTGAGTAATAGTACTCGAGCGATAGGCCAACGATTGGGTATTTTCCAATCCACTGTATGGAGGATACTGTCAACAAACCAAATGAGTTCATACCATCTGCAACCGGTCCAATCATTGGAGCCTGCGGATTATCCACTCCGGAGGACTCTTGCTACTTGGTTTCTTCAACAGAAACGGTTCACTGACTTCCAGCAGGATCGCTGTTCACACGACCTCCCGTTCAATGTCCTCTACTGCATGACGAAGGCATTTCGGATCCTGCAATGCTATGTGATTCCGATACGTCTTTGTGCCCCCTACATCTCCTGCAAGTTTGTCGCACTGGTAGTGAATCACCCTGTATACATTACCCATATACCATGCTGCTCAAGCAACATCTGAAATGCAAAAAAAAAAGTGTATATTTAATTTAGCAGAATTTTAATTATAAGTTAGTCTACTAGCAATACCTGATGCTATTGTAAAACAGTTATCTAATCGATTAGGTAAGTAAAACAATTATTTATCTAATCCCCCAGTTTTTATGGTGTTGCTGTATTCTATTTGTCTAAAACCAAATTATTTTAATGGCATCAGAACTAATTGCTTATATCCATATAGTTTAATAGTCTGTATAAGTTCATTTTCACTGGCCAGTTTGCTTGCTGTGCTGGCCTTGTTTGAAAAGAATTCCAGTCATTAATGGGAATTGAACATACTTTCTTTAATGAGTGCATGATGGTGGTGTATCACTGACTAAACTGCCCCAGAGGATATATAAGATCAGCAGAATGTAGTAACAGTCAGGTCTCTATTTTTATTTCTCACCTTCCACTCTGAATTCCATCATGCTACTTGCTGGTTAGTTACAGCTACATGACTGTTTAATCTGTATTTGAGTTTCCCCATAGCTGCTACGTGGCCATTCCTGTTGTCACGTTGTTTCATATGCTGTTTAGGCTGTAAATATTTGTGTTTATGTAAATATGGTGAAACTCCCACTTCAATTGTCACGGTATTAAGTTCTTACCAGTTTATGCTAGTTAAGTAGCAAAAGCCTTAGCGGGTAATTAATAACTCAAGTATTTTACATTTCAGATAAGATGTACTTATAAATCAGATAAACATGTATTTCATGTATTTTATAATTGTATTACATTTTGTAACATAGTTGTATATGTATCATCACCCCCTGGCCAGTGGCTGTAACTGGGTGTTCTCCTAAGAGAAATAAACTGATAATAATAATAATAATATAGGTTGCTAATGAATGAAGGCTGAACCCAAACAACCTGATGTCTTGTGTATTTCAGTATTCCCATATGTTTATAGCAGTTTGTATATATGTTTTTGCTCCTTTAACTTGTGTTGAATAAACAGTTTTAGCCAGTGTTACATAACAATGATTTAATCGTGACTTAGCCAGGTGGTTAGTTTTGGAGTGTAGTACCATTCATGTTTGAGTTGGTCGTACTTAGAGCTATTATGATTGATGCCTAAATACAATAACAATTATATTTTTAAAACGATTAGTTGAAAAATTCTCTGGCTTATATGGTTGTGTTGGAGTATAAAAACATTTTAACCCCTGGCTTTGTGGCCATGGTGGGCAATAGTGTGTGTTACTATCTTGCAATAAAGATTTGCTTCTTTTACACTATTATGAGCAGCACACACTTCACTACCAAGTGTGTGTTGTTCTCTTTTTGTATTCCGAATAAAACTGTTTTCTTAATGTGTTCTTCTACTTGTAAATTTTATTAATTTGAATGTTAGCTGACATAAATTCAAAATGTTGTCATTAGCCTAAGTTCTTCCATGCACTTGAATAGTATGTGTATTTTTAATATATTTCCCTCATATTTTACTACATTTTGAGCTTATATTATCCTTTTTCCCCTCCCCAACTATCTTGTTTTTCAAACTCTCCTGAAAGATGGCATTATTTGTTAAAGCAGAAAACTGTTCTGAAGATGGTTTGACTACTTGAGAACTTGCAAAGTAAGAATTTATATTCTTCTAAAATACTTTTATTTGCTAGGAATATAAGTTAAGGGTTTGTTAAGCTTCTGTTAGACAAGATATTTATATACAGTAAAATCCTGTTACATCAACTGCTACTTTAATGAAAATTTCACTGCAGCCAGAATAATTCCAGATCAAGTTTCTTATTATTAATGCTTTGTAAGTTTCATTTAAAAAAAAATAATTTTAATAGAAAATTTGGTACAGTGAATTATTTTCAAAGTCCACTTGTACATAAAATGTATTGGTGTACATTGTTGTATGTCAAAAGCAGAAATGAATAAATGCATGATTAAGTTCATCAGTTGTCTGACAAACCCATTACATGGAAGGTTGAGTGCTCTATATATATTGTAAATGCAAAAAGTACTTTGTCTTTTAGCATAATTTTTAAATTAAAAAAAAAAAAATTGGAAGTTTCTAAAGTTGTCAGAAGGCTTTATGACCAAAATAATGTGGGTATTAGACATCAGTGGAATGTGTCTGCAAACTGTATTCTATGGCTAGTTCACTTGCTTGACAGATGAAAATGTTTCTGGAGGAGGGAAGGCATGCATCCCTCACCCAAGATCAACTCACTTCTTCACAGTGTGATAATTGTGCCTGCATCAGGGTAATCACAACCATTCTTTCCCAGTGTGGTGGTGTAACTTGTACGTAATTAGGTAATTATTTTTTATTGGTGGTAGGTTCATAAAAAAGACCCCCCCTCCCAGTCACTCATAATTCTGGAATTCATTTACTTTTGAGCTATCATGTTTCATTCTTGAAAAATGCAAATCATTTCAGATGACCATCTATCTGTGTTGCCCTGCTGTTGAATGTGGAATTTATTATTGTGAGCTATGCATGTCAGTGGTTTTCTGGAATATGCACAAATAATTCAGATCCATTCCACATTCTGAGTACTTAGGCTAGCATGCCTGGATCCTGGCTGCTATAGAATACTTACAGCCTTCACAAATTTCTTATGCCATTCAGGTATCAATGGTCTACTCAGTGGTGTCCTTTGGTATTTTGTCTGAAATCAGTGCTGCATCAAAATGTCTGATTTGGTCTCACTGCACTCAAAATCACGTGGAGATTTGACTACTGATAGCCTACTTCTTAGAGAAAGCTACATGATGCAATAGCAGATCAAGGAAGAATGTATTGTTCAAATAACCCACCAAGTTTAGTTGTTGTAACCTCTGTGCCAAAACCAGTGAACAGACATTGTTGCCCAGTCCAAACTCCTGTAGGGAATGTATAAAGAACAAGAAGCCAAGTGGTCAAGTGAAAGGTTACATAAGTGAAAGGGTACATAAGTGCATGTGCTTTGAGTGACTGTTGTTCAAGCCCATGTGAGTACTGAATGCAGTGTTGTTTCTTGTATTTTCACTCTCTCTCTCTCTCTCTGAGCATCTTGTCGTCTTGGAGTATAAACAGAATTTATTTATTTAAATAATATTAAGCAACTTTAAGCAGAGAAAAATAAGGCCTAAAATTTAGTTGCTATGTTAAACTTCATGGCATGTAAAGTGTGTTCTTTAATTACTACATACTAGCTGAATTTTTGTAGAGAAAAAGAAAAAAGAAAAAAAAGTGCAGTTAAAATATGTATGATAATACAACCAATGGAGAAATATGTACCAAGTGGTTTGAATAATTTAACTTCAGCAAATGTGCTGGATGCATTAGTCTTATACCAAACTGCTGGTCATGAGCAGGTATAGGTTGTGAGGGTCAGACGGCTCCGGGGATTTCCCCCATCTCCACGTATGTTCTATGTATCAAGTGACAGTACCCTGTCTATGCAAGAGGTTTAAAAAATAATGTGTAGATCATGCATGTACATGAACAGGTAATGGGCAGAGCTGAATGAAACTGAACTTCTTCAGTTTGTTTCTAAAACAATCAAATTCATTTGGTTTATCACTCGAGCAAAGACAACCAACCAAATATACGTTAGACACTGTGGTTGTCTAAGTAGCTTATTTCTCTTGGTTTTTCAGTCAGTTTAGTCCATGTTTGGAAAGCAAGAATGCAGGATGTGTAGTCACTTAAGTTCAGTGAATGAATTTCAACAAAATGTGGGCATAATTTATTTTGTTCATTCACAAGATAAGCAAGGGAAAAGCAAGACCAGCCTAGCCCAGTAATGGAAAACTAAACAGTTACCCTTATTAATTTACTGAAAACTTGTATAAGGGTAAGAGAAATTTACCTCGATTTGATACGTAGAACACTTTCTGGATACTCTCCAGAAATTAAAACGAATGAAAGATTAATGCAAAATGATTACAGTAAAAAATCAATTGAACACAATTCAAAAATTAACTAAAATAAAAAAATAAAAATAAAAAGTTTAAAAAATTAATTAAAAATCAAAGTTAAATGTAAATTTGAAAAATGATTTTCCTTCCTAAAGCGGACAATGCTTTTCGACCATGTCATGATTACAGGAATGGAAATTACAGATTGTGAGTTTGAATCTTAAATAGAGATTATTCGTATTCATGCATGTGTGTGAAATGCAGCAATTATTTGTCTTCGAACATGTGTGCAAAGACACACATGAAGATTAGATATGGACGACGAACGTTAATAGAATTCTAATGTAATTTAATTTTGACAGTTTCTGAAATTAATAGTCTTATATAATTACATCGGACACTAAGTATTTTGGCCTCATTAAATAAAAATGTATGATTTTCGTTAACGGCGTGAGAGGACAATTCTGACTCTGCTGAACGAGAAGCATGAACTGAGGATGCATGCTGTTTTATGTGGACAATGAGAGGAAATTGAGTAGATCCTTGGTAAGATGAGTTGCAATCACTCCAAAAAATGTATACCAAGTCATTTATTTGTGTCACAAAAGAGAAAAGGACTGAGTGATTGTTCAGTATAGCGTGTAATTTCCATATTGGTCTGGCCACAATCTTAAAGAATCTGTGATCTTTAAAGAATCTGTTAAGCTGCTTGTGCCACTGTTCAATGTATGGGACAGAAATAAAGTATTTTTTGATGTTACTATTGTTGGTTGGTGTATTGTTTTGTATCCTATCCATAGCTTGTACTGCAATTCGGTTTATTGTAGCAAGGGGATAACTCCTGTTCAAGACTGCTGGTTAATATCTGTATTTGAGTCTAAAGCAGATTCTGTCGTTTAATATTTATAGGCATTGAGGAACTGATTAAAGATAATAGCCCTTTTGTAAGTGAATGGGTGATAGCTGTTATAACATAGAAGCATATTGGTGTTTGTTGATTTACAATAGATGTTAAATTGAATTTTATTCATGTCCTGAGTAAGCATGAACTCAGTCCTTTCCTCTTTTGCAACACAAATAAATGACTTGGTATACATTTCTTGCAGTCACTGCAACATGTCTTACCAAGGATCTATGCGATTTCCTCATTGTCTGCATAAAACAGCATGCGTCCTCGGTTAGTGTTTCTCGTTCAGCAGCATCAGAATTGGCCTTTCATCCTGTTAACGAAAAAGATACATTTTTATTTAATGAGGCCAAAATATTTAGTGTCCAACGTAATTATACGTGACTATTTAATTGCAGAGACCATCAAAATTAAATTACATGAGAATTCTATTAACGTTCGTCATCCATATCCAATCTCCGATTCGTGGTCTTTTGTGCGCATGTGCAAAGACCAATAATCGTGGAGTTTCATGCGCATGCATGAGGACAAATCTCTATTTGAGATTCAAACTCTCACAATCTGTAATTTCCATTCCTGTGATCACAACACGGTCAAAAAGCATTAGGAAAGAAAATCATTTTTCAAATTTAACTTTAATTGATTTTTAATTATATTTTTAATTGCTTTTTGAATTTTAGTTAATTTTTGAATTTTGTTCAATTGATTTTTTTACTGTAATCATTTTGCATTAATCTTTTATTCTGGAATGTATCAAGCAGAAGTGTTTTATGTAGTTATGTTGAGGTAAATTTCTCTTATCCTTCTACAGATATTGATATCAACATAGAATGTATTGAGCACAATAGCTCCATTATATACTATCAAATTTGCTGAAACTATACAGCTTATGATATTGGGGATTTCTCTTTTAATATAGTTATTATACAATGATGGAGCATAACTTGGAGGGAAAAGTTGAGATGAATATTTCTAAATTTTAAAAACATTTAATTAAATTTTGTTTTTTCTAACTTTCTTTTCCTCATTATTTTATTACACTACACAGTTTTACCTTTTGGTATTGGAAAAATGTTTCAAGGAAGCAAGCTTATCATAGCATCAATCAAAATAAAATAATTTTTCCTACTTCTAATTAATTTTCCAGTTTTTAAACTTGTTTTAACATCCTATCTACACAACACTATCTGGAAGTTTACTTCCAAAATAAATTATTCTTTCACTGAAGGAAAATTTTCATGTCTGTTTAGTTTACTCAATTGTTCATCATTGTTTAGTTTACTCAACCCTTTTAAAACCTTAAATACTCAGAATTTGATTTCTATGTAGTTGCCTAGTTTCTGGTTGTTGCAGTTTACAGAACTCAAGTCTTTCTTGATATGAATACCCTTTCGTGTCCCCAACTAATCTTGTTGTTCTTCTCTGAACACTCTCAAACAACTACTCTTTCTAAAATGACTTGTCTGCAGCATCCTTAGTGTGATCTATCCTTTGCTTTATACAGTGGGATCACTTTGTTCCTGCTTTCTCCCTTACTACACATCATCGGCAGAATCCCATGAACTAACCTGGCAGCCTCTGTACACTGCTGTGAGAATTGTTACTCTGTATTTACCCACAGCTCTTTATTTACTAAATTCATCAATTTATCTATTCCTTGCAATTTTTTAACTGATTCAAATTACTTATATATCTTTTTGAAGTAGCCTACTCTGATTGATGTAAAAAACTACCTACCTACCTTTGTCTACTCACATAACACTGCACTACATTGAAATAAAAAGAAATGAATTTTTGGAATCACTTGTGCAGTTGCACATAACTTGTTGAGATGACGTTTCCTTTATATCGTGTGCTTTCAAGTAGCTGTATTTGTGAACTAAAATGCCAAATAATAAAAAAATTGAACACAATTTAAAAAAAAAAGATGGAATAAAGAAGGATTTTGCCAGGTCCTCATCTCATCAGGAATCATACTGTATCCATGTCTGAAATAACCAAAGGATATAGCAGTTTAGTAACCTTTAAACCTGCTAAGAGGCTGGATTTAAAGGCCCTTTTTTTTTGCCTTCAGCCTTCACTGGGTAAGGACTTCATTTGTTAGTTTGCATAGATAGCATAGGGCCACAGCCTTTCAACCTATCCCTTTTAAACTCTGCAAGTGTTATCTTGTGTGTGATCAGGGAGCTGGTACAGGTTCCGAAATATTTTACTTATACAATAAAAATAAATTAGTTTATTATATTATTGATTGAAGTTAGCACTGTAAACCTTTCTTTCAAAGTTTTCCAAAAATTTCTGATTTTGCCCATGAAGTCAAATTTCACCTCACCAAGTTATGAAATTATTGATAGAATCTATTTAAAAAAAAACCAAAAAAAAAAAAACCTAATTTCAGTCACTATGCTTAACTTGAAGGAAGTGAAGATTTCAGCAGGCCTGTTCTTCATCATAGATTGACATGTATATTTTCTTTGGTAGGAGAAATGAACTGTGGGTGAAAAATATAAAATTTAGGGGAGTAACAGAGGGCTGGAACTTAAGTTTGGTTCAAGGTCAGAATGGAATTATTTTGGCCCACCACCCCCTCTTCATTTTTATTTTTAGGCAGAGGCATAAAATGCCCACTTCCTTATATCGCTTAGCCATTATAACACTAAATACTAATAATACTGAAATCTTATAATTAAAAATGAGGATTACAACTTGCAGAAGTAAAAATAAAGCCAATGTGTTTTTAAAATTTCAGGGAAATTGTAAAAACACATTAGGATAACTATCTATGTATATTACCCAATGAGACAAGGAGTTAGCATTAGCATTAGTAGAGGCATTTGATGCAAGAAAGCAAGCTTATGCAGCATCAGCCAAAAAAAAAAAAAAAACCCACTTCCACTTCACCCCTCTGTTCGTTCAAAATACCTGTCCAGCTGAGCCTTAAACCTATTTAGGCTATCAACCTCCACGACAAGGGATGGAAGTCTGTTCCACCAACCAACCACCCGCTGGCTAAAGGCAAATTTCCACACGTCTATCCTACATCTGTCTTTCCTCAATTTGAATTTATGCCCTCTCAGGTGATTATTCTGAGCTAGAGGAAGAATCCCATCAGCATTGAGCATGCTCAAACCATTCAAGACTTTATACACCTCTATCAGATCACCTCGCTGGTGCCTAGTCTCCAGACACTGTAATTTGCAAAACTTAAGCCTTTCTTCGTAAGAGCACCCCTTTGTTCCATTCACTAATCTTGTTGCCCTTCTCTGTACTCGTTCCAGCAGCTCTACATCCTTCTTGAAATGAGGCCTCCAGACCTGTATACAGTACTCTAGGTGTGGCCTGACCATCGCCTTATACAATGGAATAATCACCTCCTTATCCCTGCTGGAAAAATTCCTGTATATCATTGACAATACTCCATGAGCTACTCTTGCAGCCCGTCTGCACTGCTCAGAGAACTTCATATCTGCCTGCACAACCACCTCCAAGTCCCTTTCATTCTCTACCACTGTCAGTGTAGTACCACAGAGTTGATACGTTGCTCTGGGGTTGCTGTTTCCCATGTGTAGTACTTTACATTTGTCAATGTTAAACTTCATTTGCCACCTCTCAGCCCATCTGCTCAACCTTTCCAGATCCTGTTGCAGCAGCATAGTGTCAGTAGTGTCCTTGACAACCCTGCCTACCTTTGTATCGTCTGCAAACTTGGACATTAAACTTGATATACCATCATCAATATCATTTATAAATACAGAAAACAATAATGGACCCAACACTGAGCCCTGAGGGACTCCACTAATAACATTAGTCCACGATGAGCAGTGTCCATTGATTACCACTCTCTGTCTTCTCCCCCTCAACCGCCCCTTTATCCATAGCAGCAATTTGCCTCCAATGTCACACTGCTCCAATTTGTGTAGCAGTCTTCCATGTGCAACAGTATCAAAAGCCTTTCTAAGATCCAAGTATATAATATCAAAGCTATTCCCTGCATCCAGTTCTTTTGTGACTGCATCATAGTATCCAATCAAATTGGTCAGGCAAGACTTCCCCTTAACAAAACCATGCTGTGTCCGAGCTATAACTGAAGTCTTGTCTAAATGATCCTGCAGTGCTTCTTTAACCAGTGCCTCCATTAATTTTCCTGGAACAGAAGTTAAGCTCACAGGTCTATAATTACTTGTGTCAGCCTTTGATCCTCCTTTGTGAATTGGGGTCACATTTGCACATTTCCAGTCTATGGGTACCTCCCCTGAGTCCAAGGAAGCTCTCATAATTATGGCTAAAGGTTTGCTTACTTCCTTTGCTGCCTCCTTTAATATAACTGGATAGATCCCATCCACTCCAGGTGCCTTTCTTGTGTTTATCTTCAACAACCTCTCCTCCACCTTACTCTCAGTTATTTCAAGATTCTGTAGCTTACTGCTAGAGTTGAATACACCTCTGGCATTCCCCTCGCTGAATAACTCCTCATGTGTGAATGTCGATGCAAAATATTCATTTAGTTTGTTAGCTACCTGAGCAGGATCATCAACAGTTGACCCATCAATATCAAGTGGACCAATCTGATTCATTCCCTTCGTTCTAGAGTTTACATAAGTAAAGAACTCTTTGCTGTTTTTCTTTGCATCCCTTGCCAAGGATTTCTCGTAATCTGCCTTCGCCTGCCTAACTTCCTTTGAGTTGAGCAATATTACAAGTATTAAAATGACAGTGATGTAAGCAGCAAAGTGTATGTCTGCCAGAAAAATAATAATATATAAATGAATAAATATCTTTATTTTTTTTTATATGTTAATTATCAGCAGGGTAAAACTTCCATACTATGCTGAAAAAAGAATTCAGTAGTGTATTCGTTTTGATTAACAATTGGGTATATGAATATTATTAGAAATAATATTATTATTTCATTATTTAGGATGAAATGGCAAAGTATCATCTAGCTGATACTGATCATCACATGCAAGAATTTATTGAAATTAACAAGGATATAATAAAAATGGTTAGAAAACATCCTCGCATTTCAGACAATCAGAGTATGGAACAGAAATCATTATCCTTCCAGAACAGGAGTTATGATCAGGTTTGTTTATGCTCTGTGATTGTAATAATTTTAGGACAAGATTTGAACAGCTTATTTTTTTTCTGTATTTTAGGACACCTACAACTGTTGCATGACTTGAGTTATTGCTTGTGAATGTAGGGTAGGGTGTGTAATGCATATGAATATGAGTAAATGCATGTTAGTTATTATTTATTGGAGTTAAGTGTTTCCATAATTTTTCCAAACTATTTTTGGAACAACATGATGAGACAGTCAACTTGTTGGTAATATCATGGGACAAATATTTTTTGTAAGAATCAGTGTATAAAAATGCCTTCAGCTCTGAGCAATTTTGCACTCTTAAATCAAACAATGTTCTAAATTTTTGTATTTTTCTGTGCAGTCTTATGGCCAGTGCTTGAATAGTCAGCTGCCAAAGAGAAGAAAATATTTTCTTCTCTTTGGCAGTGGAATCCCCCCACCCAACCCTGTCAATTCACGTCTATTTCTTTGTTATCAGAAAACTGACCATGAATACTTTTTCTGCAAGATTTTTCATGTTTATTAAATTTAGTATTTATTAATATTTTGCCTAAAAATTACCCATGTTGTTTCTACATCCTTTCTAATAAATTGTCCAAATTGCTCTGTTAAATTTATGCAACTTTCATCTGATGTGAAAGTTTATTCCAACAGTTAGTTACTCTCTGGTTGAAGGGAAGTTTCAGCACCTCTGTCCTACAACCATCCTTTTGCAATTTAAATTTAAGTTCCCTTGTGTGCATAGTCTAAGAAAGAGTATGGATACCATCAGCATTTAAAACCTAAATTATTTAGGGGGGGGGGTTAGTTGCTGGCAGAGGTGAAAGTGATTCTTGCGCTGCTTCTATTGGAATGAGAAGCAGCCTGGAAAACAAGGTGCAGGGGATTTCAGAGTCTGCTGGGAGTCATTGCGGAACAATAAATACATGGGCTCTGTTTGGGTAGCTAAGAATAGGAACAGTTGCATGTATATTTGCCTGTACACCAATGCTAGGAGTTTGGTAAATAAATTTTATGAGTTTGAGGTGTTGGTCAAAACATCAAAGGCAGATATTGTTGGGATATCAGCGATGTAGTGCCATACATATATAAGGAATGCAGAAATGGAATTTGGGGAGTGCAATGTGAACAGGAAGGATAGACAGGATAGGAAGGGAGGAGGGGTTATGCTGTTAGTTAAGAAACACATAAAATCCAAGGAAGTACAGGCAGTTGACATGGCTAAACAGTGCAGTGTTAAGTCAGTTTGATGTGACATAAGCACTGGGAAAGCAAAATTGAAAGTAGAGTGTGTTATAGTCCTAATGACTCTGATAAGTATAATAAACTGTATGGGGAAATAGTGGGCCAGTAAATCAGAGAGTCTTATAATGGGTGATTTTAATTTTCCAGATATTGACTGGAATTTGTGGGTGACTGGAGCTCACACACTAGCACAAGGCTTTTGGGGATTTATTGGATGATTGTTTTCTACAGTAGCATGTTCGGGAGGCAACTAGAGGGAGTAATACTCTTGATCTAATTATCAGTAGTGATTCTTCATGCATTAAGAATCTGCAGATAAAGGAACCACTAGATGGCAGTGAACATAGTGTGCTGAAGTAGGATTTACTGAAAGGTAACTACCATCAAGGGTAAAGGGAAGGGTTTTTGCTTTCTAATGGCGAATACGGTGGTCTGAGACAGTATTTAAATTCTATACAGTAGGACCAACTGATGATGTTACCAAGAGCAAATTCAAAATGGGAAGCATTCAAAGAATTAATCTTGGGAGCTACTAGGCTTTTCATGCCAACTAATAAATATTGTTCAAGGTTTAGGCCTAAATGGATGTCAGATGAACTAATGAGACATGCAGAGAAGAAAAATGCTTGGGATACATATAAATTAACAGGTGACATGGAAGCCTATGATAGATATATAAGCTGGTCTGTAACCAAGTCACAAAGGAGGTTAGGCAGGCAAAGGCAGATTATGCAAAATCTTTGGCAAAGGATGCAAAGAAAAACAGCAAAGTGTTCTTTACTTATGTAAACTCTAGAAGGAAGGGGATGAATCAGATTGGTCTACTTGATATCGATGAGTCTACTGATGATGATCCTGCTCAGGTAGCTAACAAACTAAATGAGTATTTTCCATATATTTCACACATGAGGAGTTATTCAAGGAGGGGAATGCCAGAGGTGAATTAAACTCTGGCAGTGATCTAGATGATTTTGTAATAACTGCAAGCAAAGTGGAGGAGAAATTGTTGAAGATAAACATAAGAAAGGCACCAGGGGTGGATGGGAACTATCCAGTTATATTTAAGGAGGCAACAAAGGAAGTAAGCAAACCCTTAGCCATAATTATGAGAGCTTCCTTGGACTCAGGGGAGGTACCCATGATTGGAGATGTGCAAATTTGACCCCAATTCACAAAGGGGGGGGGGATCAAAGGGTGACAAGTAATTACAGATCTGTTACTTTAACTTCTGTTCCAGGGAAATTAATGGAAGGCACTGGTTAAAGAAGCACTGCAGGATCATATTGACACAACTTATTCTTGACAAGACTTATTCAGTTATAGCTCTGACACAGCAAGGGTTTGTTAAGGGGAAGTCTTGTCTGACCAATTTGATTGGATCACTCGAAAGATCTCGGCACCATCATTCTGGGGCCTGTGCTCTTGGAGAGTCCCTCAGCCTTCCCTCAGAGCGACTCCAACTCTATGTCCACATCTCAGCCGTCTCCACCTATCCGATAGGTTTCTGCCATATCAGCTACTTTCATGTGCCCAGTCTTTGGATGCTGACCTTAATAAGTTTTCTAGTGATAAGGAGTATAGACGCCGCATCCTTAAATTGTACTTCCCCGTCCCTGATTCTGCTCCTTGAAGCTCGCCTTAACGCCGCAATCCAGCAATGCGACATGAAGATGGCTTACCAACCAACCTTGTAGTTTTCCACCTGTATATTCTTTGTACATTGTGATGTTTATAATTGTGTTATACTTTGAGTGTTCGTATTTCATATTTGATTCGTTCATATATGTATTTTATATTTAATTTATTAATTTCCTTTCTTATATATTGTAATTAACTGTTAACCCCTGGCCTTGTGGCCGTGAAGGGCTTATTGCAATGTATCCATTGTATTACTATTATTATTGCAATAAAGATTTCTACTATGATATGGTCACAAAGGAACTGGATGCAGAGAATAATTTTGATATCATATATTTGGATCTTAGAAAGGCTTTTGATACTATTGCACATGGAAGACTACTGCACAAATTGGAGCAGTGTGGCATTGAAGGCAAATTGCTGCTATGGATAAAGGGATGGTTGAGTGGGAGAAGATAGAGACTGGTAATCAATGGACACTTCTTCATGAACTAATGTTATTAGTGGAGTCTCCCAGGGTTCAGTGTTGGGTCCATGTTGGGTCTATAAAAGTTCAGCAATGGGCTGAGAGGTGGCAACTAAAGTTTAACATTTACAAATGTAAAATACTGCCTATGGGAAGCAGTAACCCCAGAGTAACATATCAACTGTGTGGTACTACATTGACAGTAGTAGAGAATGAAAAGGACCTTGGGGTAATTGTTCAGGCAGTTATGAAGTTTTCTGCACAGTGCAGAGGGTCTGTAAGAGTAGCTCATGGTGTCTTGTCAATGATATACAAGAATTTTTCTAGTAGGGATTATCCCTTTGTATAAGGCAGTGTTCAGGCAACAACTTGAGTACTATATACAGGTGTGGAGGCTTCATTTTAAGAAGGATGTAGAGCTGCTAGAATGAGTACAGAGAAGGGCAACAAAATTAGTGAATGCAACAAAGAGTTGCTCTTACGAAGAAAGGCTTAAGTTTTGGAAATTACAGTGTCTGGAGACTAGGCACCTGCATGGTGATCTGATTGAGGTGTATAAAGCCTTGAATGGTTTGAGCATGCTCAATGCTGATGGGATTCTTCCTCTTGCTCAGAATAATCACTTGAGAGGGCATAAATTGAAATTGAGGAAAGACAGTTGGTGATAGATGTGAGGAAGTTTGCCTTTAGCCACCGGGTGGTTGATTTGCTGGAACAAATTTCCATCTGTCGTTGTAGAAGTTGGTAGCTTAAATAGATTCAGGGCAGAATAAACATTTGGAGTGAGTGGATGGGTGAAATGAGAAGGGTTATTTTTATTTTATTTTTTTTTTTGCGCTAATGCTATATAAGCTTGCTTTCTTGCATCATGCCTTTACTAATGTTAATGCTAACTCTTCAAGTCTTCTCACAGATGCTTCATTTCCAGATTCTGAAATTTACAGAACCTAAGTTTTCATCTTTTGTCTCCAACTTATCTTTGAAACCTGTATATAGAATTTTCATAACTGGATCGAAGTGCATAGTATTCAAGGTGTGACCTAACCATCACATTATACAAAAAGATACAACCTGTTTGTAGCTCTTGACAAGTTACTGTATATACCAAGTGCTGGAATTCTGCATGTTGGCTGCATTCTAGTTATGGTGCCTTGGTATCCCACTCCTGAGCTCATTTATTGCATGCCAAGTAATGAGCATCCCATCCCCTTGGTTCCTATGGTTGGTGGGAACCTGGGCAATGAAACAATATAAAAATTACTATGAATCTTGATAATCTAAATTTTTTTTTTCCTTGTGGGACCAAAAAACAGTCTACCAGCAAATTTTCACTTGAAACTGCTAATATTGCATCAGCAAAGAGACCGAACTGAATCTGTATCAGGATCATTACCTAGATACCTGATATAATCCATTTCACCAGTGAGAATCTTGTAGTGGAAAATGTTACAATTCTTTATTCAGATGGGTTTGAAAGAGTTGGCAAGTTTCCCAAAAATCTGTAAACTGTCTGCTTTCTGGACATATGCTCATCAAAACAAAATCAGAAAAAAGAAAGGCTTCTTTGGTCCACCTGTATTGGCAGAATGTAAGTTGGTAACACCATACAAGATGCCCTACCCATTTTAAGGCATCTGAGAATGGAATCTTAGTGTCTGAAGAGGAAACTTGCTTTGAACTGAAAACCCAAAGAGTTACAGCTGCCACACAAATATATGTACATAGAGATGGGAAAGTAATCTCTACTAGAATCCTCATCTTTGCTTTCAACACAGTCTCCTAATTCAATCACAGCTTGTTACTTCTTTCACTTTTAGTAGACCACATGTTAATAACTTGCTGTGTTTATTAAGTGCCAAAAATATGACATTGCAAATTGATGTATTGTGGTGCCCTTGCAAGTGCTTGATGTTGTGCAAAAGATCACACAATTGCATCATGTTCCACTCCAACTTTCCTAACAGTGAGATAATTTTCCTTAGTGATTTTAATGTTCACAACTCTAGCTGGCTTCCGTTTTCTAGTCACACCGACCCAGCTGGTCAAGATGCTGAGGCTTTTGCAATTACTAATGACCCTGCACAGATTGTTCGTTTACCTACAAGAATACTGGACAATCCTAACCACACAGTCAACACGCTTGATCTTTTTCTCACAAACAACCCTTCTTAGTAGACGGTCGAAGTGAGAGTCGAAGTTGGGAATAGCCTATCTCATGGCTATTCTCAACCTCGTATTGTTTGGCATTACAAGAATGCAAAATGGGATGACCTGCGAGATTTCTTTTCTTCTTTTCCTTGGTCCAATTACTGTTTCAAAACTTCTGATTTCAACGTTTGCTCAGATCGTGTCAGTGAAATTATTCTTGCAGGAATGGAATCCTTTATCGCACACTCCACTTTAAAATCTGGTCCTTTATCAAAACCTTGGTTTTCCAATAAATGTGCTAAGGCTCTTCAAGAGAAGAACGTTGCATACCATAATTGGCTTGTTTCTAATTCTTCAGTTTCATTTTCTGCCTACACCAAAGCTCGCAATAATTGTAAAGCAGTTATTAATCAGTCCAAACTAGAGTTTGAACAGACTAAGAGTAGAAAACATGCTTCTTGCCCTAATGGTAGCCGAGCATTCTGGTCTCTTGCCAAAGCTATTGGCCGCAACTTTTGCCCATCTCTGCTCCCACTTCTGTCCAAACCAGATGGTTCTGGTGTCACTTCAGCCAAGGATAAAGTTGACCTGATGACATCCCATTTTTCTTCGAGCTCATGTATTAATGATCTTGGTAAAACACCTCCCTCCATTCCTAACACGCTCCATTCAATGACTCCTATGGTCTTCCGTCAAAAGGATATCAGAAGGATTTTGACGAATCTTGATGCTAAGAAAGCTCCAGGTCCCGATGGTATATCTCCACTTGTTCTCAAAACCTGTGCTCCTGAATTTACTCCTGTTCTTTGCTGCCTTTTTTCATTTTCTTATTCCAAAGGTGTTTTTCTTTCTGCTTGGAAATTTGCTCATATCCAGCCAGTTCCTAAAAAAGGGTGACAAATCCCTCCCATCCAATTATCATCCTATTGCAATTACTTCTACTCTTTCTGAAGTAATGGAGAAATCAATTGACCGCCAACTCAAACTACCCAGAAACCTTCCGTCTGATCAACAATCGCCAGTATGGATTCCATCAGTGCCGATCCACTGGTGATATTCTGGCTTATGTTACCCATTTATGGACAAATTCAATGGAAAAGTTCGGTGAAACACAAGCAGTTGCTCTAGACATGTCAAAGGCTTTTGATCGTGTTTGGCATAAAGGTCTTCTAAACAAGCTTCCATCTTATGGTTTGCCAACTGTTTTTAGTAATTGGTTATCCAGTTTTCTCTCTGATCGCTCACTGAGGGGGGGGGTAGATGGCTCTCTGTCTTCTAACTTCTCCACTAATGCCGGTGTCCCCCAAGGTTCAGTTCTTTCCCCCACTCTTTTCCTCTTTTATATTAATGACCTTCCATTGACTGGAAATCCTATCCATAGTTTTGTTGATGATAGCACTTTGCACTGCAATTTCCAGTTTGAGAAACCTTGCCCTGCTCAATCAGCTTCAACTGCTCAAATCTGCTACCAATTCCTTAAATGCCAATCTCCAGGTAATTCTCCAGTGGGGTAAAGACAACTTAGTTGATTTCAATCTTTCTAAAACTCAGTCTTGTCTTATATCTCACAAAAAGGATTCTTCTGCTTCTATGCTTATCTTTGGTGACACTCCGATTTCTAGGCAAAATGATATCTCTTTTGGGGATTACCCTGACTTCTAATCTCTCTTGGCACAAGCACATTAGAAATATTTCTTCCTCTGCATCTAAAAAAACTTGGTTTTCTCTTTCGCTCTCGGCGTTACTTTTCTTCAAACAGCTGTTCACTCTTTACAAATCGCAAATCCGCCCTACCATGAAACATTGTTCCCACATCTGGGGTGGTGCCCCCAAAACTTCTCTCAGGCTTTTTGATTCTGTTCAGAAGAGGGCAGTTAGGTTAATTAATGATTCATCTCTAACAGAGTCTCTCCATGTGCTGTCTCATAGATGTACTGTTTGCTGCATACCTCTTCTACAAATACTTCCCAGGGAAGTATCTGCATGCCTCTTCTACAGATACTTCCCAGGAAAGTATCTGCATGCCTCTTCTACAGATACTTCCCTGGGCACTGTTCTTCTGAATTGGCTTCTATAATTCCTGCTCTCTTTCAAAATAGTCCGAACACATGCTGCCACCAGCCAACATCCATTTACTGTTCAACTTCAAACTCACAGAACCAACTTTTCATCTTCCTTGTTTATTTATTCAACTGCTGTTTTCTGGAACAACCTTCCTTCGTACGTATTTCCTGAAAATTACAGTCTACAGAAGTTCAAGTCTAATGTCTACAAATATCTTCTTTTGTCTTCTCAACCTCCAACCCAAGCACAGTACTAAGTATTATAGGTTCTAATACCTCTCGTGTTTGGGGTTTATATAATAAAAAAAAAAAAAAACCCACCCTACAGAATCCACCTGATTTACTGCCAAGGAGAGCACCCTGCTGCTTTCCCATGAGCATGGCAGAGGTGGAAGGAATATATAGACTTAAGGTAGTGCTGAGCATTTTATGTCAGAAGGCAGCAGGGAGCTCTTCCACCAGAACTAAAACTGAAATGATTGCCTTAACTGAAGTTTTTTTTTTTTTTTTTTCAATGAAAAAATTCTGTTGTTTCAGAAAATGGAAGCCAAAGGAATAAATGTGGAAGAAGAAAAATTGGTTTTGTGAGTTTAAAGTTGGGCAGTGAAAGAATACTGACTGGCTGCAGCATGTGTTTGGACTGGTTTGGAAGATAGAGGTAGAATTACTGAAGCCTGTTCAGAAGGACAGTGCCTGTGGAAGTATCTATAGAAAAGGCATGTAGCAGAAACAGAATGTCTGTGAGATAGAGTGCAGAGACTTTGTTATTAAGTGATGGGTTATTAATTAACCTAACTTCCCTCTTTTTGAATGGAGTCTAGAATCCTGAGAGAGGTTATCGGGGTACAGCTCCCGATGTGGGAACAATATTCCCTGGTAATGCCGATTTCAGATTTGTACATAGTGAGTAATCATAAGAAGAGTAAAGACGAAAGCAAAAGAGAAAACTTAGTTTTTTGGATGCAGAAGAAGCAATTTTGTGATGTGCTGATGCCTAGAGAGAACAGAAGTCAGGATAAACCCTAATAGAGATATGTTATCTTGTCTAGAGTTTTAGATGGAATGAAATGAACTAAGTTGTCTTTGCTCCACCAGAATTATTCCAGTGGTGCAATGACAAAAGTATTGGCGCCTCCGTAGCCAGGTGGGTAGGAGCAATGGTGCGTAGTACACACTTCTTCTTGATTAGACCGGGGTTCGAGCCCGTGACCAACAAATGCAGAGGATGCGTAAAGATCAGGGAATGACCACCGCATATCCTCGGAGCACTATGGCCTTAGTTGCTAATGCTCCTTAAAAAAAAAAAAAAAAAAAAACCATTTAATATGTGGGTATGATGTGGTGAAAGTGTGAAATTCATATTTGAGAAGGAGAAATCCACAGAAGATCAGATGATGAAAAGATAAGATGTTGCAATAGTCTACAGATTAAATAATCACCCCTCATATTTCATCATTTTATTTATTTATTCTATATCTATATGTTAGAAAAGTGCATCAGTTTATTTGAAAAAATCTCATTCCTCGGGAGTAATTTTTAGCAAATTTATTAGAACAAAATTTCAGTGAAATGAAATGGCTTGTGCATCTCTGAACCGTTTTCAACAATATTTTGTCTTAAACTGAAACAATATGCTGGTGTTCCATCACATGCTTAGCAGCATAGACTAAATGTTTATGCTTAACTATCCATTCTAGTGTCAGATGATTTCATATGTATAGAGAGATTTATATTTAGAGTAGGAAATTATAGAAGCCAATTCACAAGAATAGAGCCTTTGGAATATTTATATACATCTCTCTCTCTCTCTAAGTTTATTTTTTCTTTTATAAGTTTATATTTTGGTATTACTATTTTTTTAAAATTAATATATATTCTATCAAAATCGGTGTCTGCAGCTTAGTGTATGTTATTTTGTTAGGTTTCGGATTTGTTTAGTTCATATGGCGACTATGTATTCTACTCTTTTTTTATTTATTTATATATTTTTACTTAATTTATATATATTATTTTTAGAAAATGCACATGTAAAAACCTATATTGTATTATTTTTTATTTATATTTTTTTTATATTTTGAATTAAAGAAGAAAAGAGTTAAACATTAAAAGCAAAAATTGACACATTTTGTGAATCTACTGAATACCTATTGATATGTATCCCCCAGTATTTCTGAATCTGTCATGTTTCTTATAAATAAAATGTGCTTTCAAAAGTATATTATCTCTGAAAAAATATCATACATTTATAGTATTGCGAAAATCAACATTTAAGTAAAATATCTTTTAAGGAACCAGTGTTATCCTTTTCTTTCCTGCATGCTCTAATTTATGGATGTCTCATAGATTTTTACAAATCTGTAAAGAGGATGCTTAATAAATTGTTCGTGAAGATGTAACAATTTTTATATTGTCATATTCTTATGATAAAAATGTTGGAATAATAGTGAACAACAGTAAGCAAGTAATGCTGCTCATCAATATCTATATGGGGGATGGGAAATAGTTGACAGTTTAAATCAAAATACTATTAAAATACAGGAAGCAATAATGCCAGGAAACCACAGTGTGAGGAAATGCTTGGTATACTGGAGTTTGATGTGAACTTCTTCAGTTATTTTGCGGATAGTCTGATTTGAAATTTCATATTCACTACATCATATCATGGTCCACCTTCTTTATTGGCATATGTAATGCATAGTTTCAAATGAGAGGTGAGTTCTAGGTGTTATAGGGATGTGCATGTGATCCTTCAGAAATCTCTGATGAGAATTAATTTACTTGTATTTTCATAGTAAACTTATAGATGAAAGTTGCCAACTAGGATTTTGGTCCACCTTATATTATTCAGACAGTCTAAAAAATGGCACTTGCCACTTTCAGGAGAATGCAAGGGTTTGCATTTGGCAAATTATTATATAGTAATCCTAAAGTAAATTATTATTTGGAAAACAAGAGATACTTGATAGTAATAATTTACAAAAAGCTTAAGGATTAATTGCCATATTTGCCTGAAAATAAGGTATTCTTGAATATAACTTACTCCTAAAATTATATGGGCTTAGAGAAAAAATCATTTTTAAATAAATTTTAAAATCGTCTCAAAATGTGTAATAGTAGGTCCACTTTAGATAAATTGGGTGCTAAGGGGAAAGAAAAAGTTTACACAGGTGGGCATGCAGTGAACTTTTTTCTATCTGCGGGTTTCACTTGCATGATGGAATGGTTTTAAGTATACAAACTGGCTGGCTTGGGAGTATACTTGTACACTTATCTGAGTTTTCGGTGGTAATGGATTCTCAAATTCTGATGCTATTAACGTTGCAAACCTGACAATCAAAATTATCTTGAAGTGGTTTATTTTTTTTATTTTTTTTTTAACAAAAATTTTGCACAATTTTTCAGGTTTAATGCAGGATTAATATTCTGTCAAAAAAATCACGTAATCTTGTCAAAATATTGTGAACCACACTGCACATTTTATTTGCCAGTAAATTTTTTAAAATTGTCCACATTATTAATACCATTATTTTAACATTAGAATCCTATAAGATTTAATTATTTTTAATTTTTAAAAATGTTTTTTAAAAAAAATAAAATAAAACAGGCTGCACATCCTGCAGCAAAGTGAAAACTTGATACGTTTTCTAAAGCATTACATATATGAGTATAACATTTGTGGATTCTGCCCTGTTCATGGGTTGAAATTTCTGTTCAGTTGTTAGTTTGTCTCCTTGTTTCTTACCTACATATCATGAACCTGCAAGAGTGTGATTCCAGCAGTTGTTCATTAGATGTCAATGCAAGTTTTGAGAGGGTCAGAAACCTTCTGACCCTCTTCACTGGTTTCTGGCCCCTCTTCCCTATGAGAAGATCAGAAACCAGTGTGATTTTGGCCGTAAACAATATAGCCATAAATACTAATGAGGCAGCTACAAGTTTCCTCTGGTAAGAATTTTTGACCCAGTCCTCCTCATGTACTCCCTTCTACCATGCCTGGGAAAAATTCCAGACATTTTCAAATTCTGTTCTTGGTTTTGACCTTTTCTTAAACTATATTCTTATAGTTTTGGTTCAGAAGTAATAGTTTAATATGAAATTTGAGTTAGAAATTTTGAACAGTCACAATTTTTTAAGTGGTCTACATTTAACTCTTATACCAAACTTTTGATGTATCTGATTATATAGATTTTAAAACATTTTAAATATTTGTATAAAAAAATATTTTCAAATTTTCTTTTTTTAAGGATGACTTGAGAAGAGAAGATGGACTAGAATATAGTACTGAAGCAAATGGCAACATACTTCCACAGAATGAGGTATTGATGAATTTGCTAATAATGCCATCATTTATTTATACAATATTTTTTTTTTTTTAGAAATTGTTTGAAAAATGGCTGCTTACCTAAGTGAGACAGATCCTGTGAAAAGTCACTTTTTTTTTTCTTCTCTTGAGGTTTGGTTAAAAGCAGCTGATAATGCAGTTCTTTGCTCACTTGATTTTTTTTTCTTCAATTCTCCCCCTTCTGATTTCACATAGTGTTCAACCTAGAATTTTCTTTATGGTACATTCTTTTTTACAAATGACAATACCATGACCTATAGTAAAATCTTTTGATTGATCGGTGGTTCATGGTTCCATAAATCTAGCTGCAGATTTGATTTTTCACATTTTGAACAAAAGCTACAACTGTCAATTCTGTAATTTATTTATTATTATTTTTTTTATAGTAAAACTGAACTGGTATGTTACAGTTCAATTTTGCTATAAAAACCTCAAAGGTTCAAAGAAAATTAAAATAAAACACATTGATGTTTCCCTGTGCTAACTGAAATGGTTTCATTGACTGAAGCAATGTTTCTAAGTTTAATGTCTGAAAAATGATCAAATTAACAAAACATGTAGTTCTTTTTAATGTTTTTTGTTATATGCACTAATGGGTAAAAATGTCCTAAATATGCATATGCAAATTGGTATAATCTTATGACTTCATTATCTTAGAACAGTAGTTCTCAAAGTGGGTGCAGCTTACTCTTTTTAGGAGTGCCACAACGTCAAATTTAGCGTCGGCTTACATTGTGGCCATTGCTGCAAAACGTCATTGATTTTCATGCAATTCCATTAAGTCTCCATTAGCTACTATTCCCTAGGCCGTAGCCTATCCATGGTTTGGGACTTAATGGGAAATATTTCAAGCCTCTTAGAATTAAAAAAATTGAAATTAAAACGAACTCAACAAAATTTCACATAATTTTCTTACTGGCCTCTTAGCCTCCCATTAGAAAGATCAGATCTTGAATAAATTTCCATTGATCTTAATGATAGGAGTTGCCGCTAGGAGCCGGGCCTCTATTATCCAACTGTAATCTTAACCTTTGCATAAACACTGTGGCAGTATACATATTAAAATAAGAAAACAGCTGTTTCTCTGTGAACATGATCCATAAAGTAACCCTCTGCATAATCTGCACAATCGACCATAATATGCTTTGATGTTTCAAGATCGCTGCATTGACATGTACCACTTTCTCTCAGCCCCAACTGGTATAATCTCATGGCAAGTCTGTGTCCAGCCAACAGAAACGTTGCATTTAACTCAAATTGCAACGTTTTCATTGGAATTATAGATACCCTTTCCTTGGTATCTATAATTCCTACTTTTGGAATAAAATCATAGGTTTGCCTACCTTTATCCGACATATCCCAATTCTCCTGCCACTTGAAAATAATTTTGGGAGAAATCTTTTTATTTTCTGACTTCACATCAGCTATAGAGTATACCTTGTTCTCATCAGGACAAGATAATCTCCTGATAAGTTCTCCTGATATTTCTTTTTGTTAAATAAAGCAAACCAGATAATACCATAAACTGGACAGGGATCCTGCCAGAGATCACCTGCAAGGCCTCTGAAGAGACTGTTCAACGTGCTCGAGTGATTCACAACAAAGCAAATCTCTGGGATTGAATCAGGTATTTCTGTACTATTACAATCTATACTCTATGCACCCAAGCCCCAGAGGCATACATAATGATTGGTAAAAATAAACATTCATATAACAGGTTTATTGCCTTATCCTTTATACCCCAATCCACACACACTACTCCCTGGAGCTTAGCATAGTGTCCTTACTTTATCTTTCAGATATTTCACATGTTCTGTAAAGTATAGTCTTTCCTCTATTTTTAGCCCGAAATATTTTGTTACTCTTATGTATTGAACCGCATCACCCAGAAGCCTCACTGTGGGGACACGGTTCATGCATAGCTTACCTTTAAGAAACATTTGTACCAGCTTTTCCTTCGATAACAGCAGATTATACCTTCTTGACCATTCCTCCAACTTATTTAAGGCCTCTTCTGCCTTACTTTCTATTTGGGATCTTGCATTGCCCTTCACTACCAATACAAGATCACCTGCATAGGCAATTAATTCGACATCAGCTATTTCCATATTTAAAAATTCGTTGAACACAGTGTTCCACGTGAAGGGGCCTATCACCAAGCCCTGTGGACAACCTCTGTATATTTTCTTATTTATCTCGTTAAACTTTGTTTTCACAGCAACTTCCCGGTCTTTAAAATAATTCCTAAATACGGAGTACAATTTATTTGAACATCCTGTTTTTCCAATTCTATGAAGGATGCCATCCCACCACAGCTGGTCAAAAGCACCTTTAAAATCTACAAATACACCAAGTACATACTGCACACCACTGCACTCCACCGTCTGGATCAATTGATAAGCCACATCTTATAAAATCTTTGATATACAGGGTGTTTCAGTTAAACATTTCAGAACTTCTAAGAGGGGTAGGGTACATCCTGACAACTCGAAATCATATAGCAATGTGGGGTCGGAAATGCTTTCCTGAAGCGGTGTTGTACACAGAAGCACCATAAAGAAAAGAGACCGTAAGTGAGAAATCGTTTTTAATAATACATGAAAAGAAGCAAAAGGTACATGGATTAAAGTAAGTGTTCGAAGTTTCTTCCACGGGCTACAATGCACGCCTCACATCTCCGACGCATGGACATCCGAACATTCTGGAATACTCCAGGCGAATTTCGAATTTCTTCGGCAGCTACTGCGATTCTTGCAACCAGCTCCTCAGCATTGTCAACAGGGGTGTCATAAACTAGCGATTTCATATGACCCCAGAAATAAAAATCAAGACATGATAGGTCGGGTGACCGAGCAGGCCAACGCACGGGACCACCACGTCCGATCCACTGTTGACCAAATGTGACATCCAGGTAGTTACGAACATCTCCGCTATAATGGGCAGGGGCTCCATCGTGTTGGAACCACATTGTCTGTTGCGTCGATGCAGAAATCTGTTCATCTCTCAAAAGTTGTGGCAATACTTGCTGCAGAAAGATCAAGTAGATAGGTCCGGTTAGACGACACGGTAACAGGTAAGGTCCGATGAGGTGATCTCCCATAATACCGGCCCATACATTGACCGAAAATCGAATCTGTGCTGCACGACGTCGTATTGCATGCGGGTTCTCGACCGCCCAGATATGGTCGTTATGCGTGTTGAAAATTCCTTCCCTTGTGAAGGATGCCTCATCGGAAAACAACACTTCAGCAGGAAAAAGGGGATTTGTAGCACATTTTCCAAGGTACCACTGTGCGAAAGCAATACGAGGTGCATAATCCTCCGGTTGCTGTGTCTGGACACGCTGCACGTGAAACGGATGCATGTCTTGTTCTCGGAGAATCCTCCAGACGCTGCAATGGGAAACCCCGACTGCGTTTGCTAGACTTCGTGTACTCGTTCTTGGATTCCCCTGTAGCTGGTTGCAAGAATCGCAGTAGCTGCCGAAGAAATTCGAAATTCGCCTGGAGTATTCCAGAATGTTCGGATGTCCATGCGTCGGAGATGTGAGGCGTGCATTGTAGCCCGTGGAAGAAACTTCGAACACTTACTTTAATCCATGTACCTTTTGCTTCTTTTCATGTATTATTAAAAACGATTTCTCACTTACAGTCTCTTTTCTTTATGGTGCTTCTGTGTACAACACTGCTTCAGGAAAGCATTTCCGACCCCACATTGCTATATGATTTCGAGTTGTCAGGATGTACCCTACCCCTCTTAGAAGTTCTGAAACGTTTAACTGAAACACCCTGTATAATCATTTTTTTACATTGATATATAATCATCAATCGGTTCATGCACAACCGTTCATATATGTTTGCCATAACCGGAAGAAGAGCAACGGGATGGTATGCCACAGTCTCATTTAACATCCTATCTGTACCTTTAGCCAATAATTTTATTTGTGCCCTTCTTCAACAAGGCAGGAATGCACCTTCATCTAAACATTTGTTATACATCATTACGTATAAATCTGGAAATTTATTAAATATTCTTTTTAGGACTTCAACTTCTATTTTATCAAGACCTGGTGATTTGCCTACCCTCGCTAAGCCCATTGCGTTCTCAACTTCCAACAATGTGAAATGTTCCTCCAAAACATTCAAATTATACCTGCAATTTTCTTCAATAACTTGCCTCTGTATACAATTCTCTTGGTTTGTATCATCCGGAAAGAGTTCCCTCAGGATCCTGCTCAGAGTCCCTCCAACTGTATAAGAGAACTCCGAAAATAAGTTTAAATTTTCGTGGAATTCAATTTTTAAATAAGTTTAAAAATTGAATTCCACGGGTCCTTGGATTCTTGCTCTCCCACAAATTCTCTCCACTTCATTATCCTTGTTTTGCTGACAGTACGAATGAAGTCACGCCTTAATACTCTACACTGTTCCTTAACTATATCACACAATTCAGAATCACCAGTTCTCCTTAGTCTTTGAAATTGATGTCTCTTTTTAAACTTCTCTCTTCTTTTTTGATGCAATTCTGTTGACCACCAAAACACTGGCTGATTCCTACTCTTCCTACAGCTTCTTTGTAAAATGTCAGTTAATTTCATCACAATTTGTTCAGATCTCAACTCAGTCCATTCCACCTGTAACACAATTTTCAAACTCCATGTCAAATCTAGACCATGCCGCACTCTTAACCATAAATCTATCCATATCATAGTATTCTCTAACATTATCAACACTCTCTATAATAAAGGTAATGCTATTGTGGTCACTTGTAGTGCAATTCTCTATTATTTTCCAATCTTTAATTTTGCATATAGCCGAATAAGTCACTATTGTTATGTCGATATATGACTACCCATGTATAGATGAATATGTGGGTTCACGCCCAGCCACATTTGCAATCTCTACCCCAGAGGTAGCAATGAACTCTTCCAGTATTACTCCTCTATCATCAGAGACACTACCACCTCCACAAGGAGGAGTTAGCATTAGAATCAATAGCAATCACCACACCACAAAAACCTACTTCTATTTACATATTGAGTTATATGTAAATTACATAACTCAATTTCCTCAGATGGAGAACAATAAACAGTAACAAAATGTAATCTTCCAATCTTGCACCGGTTTAAAAATGTGTGTTACAATTGTGTAGTAGTAGTTAGCAGTAATAGTGGCATGTGATGCAAGAAAGCATGCGTATGAGCTTATGCAGCATCAGCCAAAAAAAAATTCACACAACCATTCCTTTTAAATGTTTGTCCAGTTCCTCCTTAAATTTATTTAACTTATCAACTTCCACAATGACAGATGGAAGTTTGTTCCAGCAATTAACCACTCGCTGGCTAAAGGCAAATTTCCGCACATCTATTCTACATGTCTTTCCTCGATTTGAATTTATGCCCCCTTTGAGTTATAAGTAATTTACATACAGTAATACTCCGACTTACGCTACCCCGACTTACGCGAACTCGGAGTTACGCGGTTCTTGATTTTTTCGTTTGGCAACACTGCCGCCCACTATCTTCAAGGTCGTTTTTCATATGCTTTCGATATACGGTGCGACGGCGGAGAGTGAGAGCGAAAGATGAACAAAATTCAACTTTGCTACCGCATGAGCTGCACACATATACAAGAATTTGCATTCCAACTGTCATATTTATATGTGTGCGTTCGAATTCGTGCTCAACTTTTGTAGGAAATTACATCGTTTTCACGAATAAAAAAACTTTCCAGGCTTTAAGGTTGCCAAAGACCGATTGACAATGATGGTCGGCGGGAATGCAGCTTGTGACTGAAAGTTAAAACCTCTCTTAATTTATCGCTCCGAAAACCCAAGAGTTTTAAAAAATATATCTAAAATTAGCTTACCAGTGATTTGGAAGTCAAATCATAAAGCTTGGGTGACAGCTTCCGTTTTTGAGGACTGGTTTGGTCACCACTTCATACCCGAAGTCGAACGTTATTGCAAGCCTAAACAGATTCCATTTAAATTGATCCTTCTTATTAACAATGCACCCGGTCACCCTCCTGCCACCCTAATTAATTTCGACCGATGTGTGAAAGTTGTGTTTTTGCCTCCAAACACAACCAGCTTGCTTCGACCGATGGACCAGGGAGACATCAAAACATTCAAGGCATACTACACGAGGCGTTCGTTTGCACGTCTGAATGAAGCTATGAGACAAAATAGTGAGATATCTGTTAAAGACTTTTGGAAACAATTCAATGTTTTAGATGCCGTAAGAATCATTGAAGAATCTTGGGATGAAATTCACAAAAAAACATCGAATGGTGTCTGGAAGAAACTTTGTCCATTTTTTTTCAAAAACGAGACGAAAACAACGCCAGAAACTGATCATGTCGCTCATATGATAGAAGTTGTTAATCTTGCCAGGCAATTAGATTTGGAAGTCAATGGTGATGATGTCATCGAGCTGTTGGATTCACATAGTGAATCCAACTGCAATTGTATAACCAACTGTATAAATAACTGCAATTTTATTAAATATTTTTCTTTTAAACAATGAATGAGCTCATAGAGATGCGTGAGCAAAGCGTCACTGAATTATCCGACACTTCAGACCCAGTTCCACCAGAAGAGCACATGACAATTGCAAGCTTGACAGAAGGTCTCAGCTCAATTGAAAAGGGCTTAAAAATTTTAGAAAACAGACTCCAACGAAGAACGCGTTATAGCTACAAAGCAAGGAATAAAACATTATTAGCTTGCTACGAAGAAATTCTGCGTGAAAAAAAGAAGGCGCTATGTCGTCAGACGAATTTGTTAGATTTTATGGAGCCATCGACATCGAAATAACTTTTTTACGAAACTCATTTATTTTTTTAATACATAATTTGTATTAATATGTATAAATAACTGCAATTTTATTAAATATTTTTCTTTTAAACTAGTGTTTTTGTTAGTCCTTGGTCCCAATTAAACAAAATTTATATGTATTTATATGCAAAGTTGTACCCCGACTTACGCGAATTCGACTTAAGCGATTTTCGTCGGACCCACCTATCGCGTAACTTCGGGGTATTACTGTATAACAAAATATAATCTTCCAAAACATCCAATAATTTTACAACACAAGTCATTTTCACTACACATGGAAACAACTTTAATCACCACTAATTCACTATTCCTTATAACGATTGCCATCATCGGTTTCTCACCTTCCGAAATTATTCTTTATCTCACAGGATAACCTCTTACTTGTCCCTGTACAGAGTACAACTCCTACAGTAAGGCAATATCCACACTCAACTTCCATAAATTGATTTAATTGGGCAGCAACTGTTTTTGCACGTTGTGCATTTAACTGCAAAACTCATATTTACCCATAATTGATTTTCTTTTTGTAATTTTCCATTGCCTTAATGTATTCCGAGCAACCCTTACCCACCACAACATGTGCAGCTGTCACATCCTTTTTTAAACAATTACTACATACTGGTTCCTTATTTCAATCCATTCAATCTTTAAACGTATGACCAGCCTTTGTATGATGTCCACACAGCATATCCCTTTTACAACACTTGGCGACGTGGCCAAAGGTCAGACACTTAAAGCATTGTGTAACTGAATACACCTCTTTAAATTTACAAGAAGACCATCTTATAAACAAATGAGTTCTACCACCGAGCACTTTCCACATCTCTGCATTTATCTGAATCATCCAGTTATTTAACTGAGATTTTCTATTTTTTGTTCACAGTTAACACCTCAACACATTTCTTAAACTTCTTTTCACTTATATTGTTCTTAAAGTTTCTTTGCCACAGTTGATTCATTAATTCCTCATGTTCAATGTCCTGCTCTATGTCAAACAGAACTATTCTTGGATGAATTGGTTTAGGAATACTATATTTTAATTCTAATTATTGTATCTTCGAACATGTCTTAAAACCAGGTCGTCATTTGTCTCTGCCTCTATTAAAACCCCTCAATCTCTACTTGGTCTTATTTCTAACCTTAGCTGTTGCTAACGTAGGCCTAACCTCCCTTAGAATATCCATCTTCACCTCATCACTTGTTTTATGATGACTAGTAACAACTTTTACAATCATAACTTTTGGAGTGGCTTTTTCAATTTCAACGCTTTTCTTTAATACAGTTGAATAACTTTCCTCTTCAATCTATCCTTCAATAAAAAATTTTCTACATGCACTTCATGTGCCTTCTTTTCTACAACGTCCCACACGTCCGTGATCGTTCTAATCGCATTCCGCAGTAAAGTACAAGTATCATTGGTACTTTACTGCAGACATTTCTTTTCTTTTCTTTACCACCTTGTCCACCACCATCCGATATCACATCTCCTTGCTTTCTTTTCTTTTTCTTAGAACCCTTTTGTGATTGTTGTGAAGGGCCTGGCAGTGATGACGACCTAGCTTTCACTGGAGTTCATTTGCAAAGTCCTGCCGGAGAACACCTCAACCTCGGTCAGTTCCTGGGCTTGTGTGATCTCATCCTCCGTAACCTCACTCATAGCCGTCAGCAAATCCTTATCACTAATCAAGTCTGATTCACTAGAAGAAGCATTGTATATATAAAATTTTAAATTTGTACAATTAAAAATTGAACATCAAAACTATTTACAATATTTACACAATATTGTAAGAGAACAAGGAGCCTCAGTCCCGGACTCAACTTAATGAAATTAATAAAACACGAGAAATCTATCCTCTGTGATCTAAAACTCCACTACCCAAGTTTAACAAGTGGCGGTCCCAGGGACAACTTTTTCCAACTAACTAATAGCAATTTTCCGAGTGCACGGAAATGCTCCAAGAAACCTCGAGGGGAAAAAATACACCCCCTCTTGAGTTAAAAAACTAGAGTTAAAAACAGAGAGCCTCATCCCCCTACATCTAAGCTCAACTTAACCAGGCAGGGGATTCACCCCACCCCGGACCATGCGGAGGTGTGAGCTTCGACACTATAGGCTGTCAGCCTCTGAGCACACGAAAAGAACAATAACTCCTGTGACTTTGCACAGAAAAAAGCACTCTTACTAATCAGCAAGAAAGAACTCCGAAATGTCCCAGTGTCGCCCTTGGGGCTTTTCATGCAATGTGTAAATTAGAAGTCGTCACGAAATAATTGCCGACCACAGCGAAGATACTTCACAGAGCAGCAGAAAAACTGAAGTAAGCACAAGTTCAACTATAAAAAAGAAAAAAACTTGTGTATCAAGACAGTTACATAGAAATGGGGTTTACGTGGTGTGTTGATAGTTTTGCACCTAATCCTATGTGTATTGTTTGTGGAGTAATATTAGCAAATGACACTATGAATCCAGGCAAATTATCGCAACATTTCACTACAAAACATAGTAACCTCTCTAATCAGACACCAGATTACTTCAAGAGATTATTAAAATCGCAAGAAAAACAAAGTGCTAGTTTTATAAAAAAAAAAAAATTTAAGTTGCTGAGCGAGCCCAAGAAGCCAGTTATTTAGTGGCAGAAATAATAGCCAAAGAAATGAAACTGCATACTATTGCAGAGAAACTAATTCTCCCTACCTGTGGAGTAATTTGTAAAACAATGTTTGGGATAGAAGAAGATTAAAGAAAATTCCTTTGTCTGATGATACGATTCACAGACGTATTTGTGATATGTCAGATAATATTGAAAAAATTGTTTCTTCTAAAATTAAAGAATCTCCTATATTTGCATTACAAGTAGACGAATCTACAGATATTGGAGGTAAAGCCCAATTTGTTTGTATTATTGAAAATGATAAAATAATAGAACAATTTTTATGTTGCAAAAAATTAGAACAAACCATGACAGGTAAAGATGTTTTTAATGTTTTGAATGAATATTTAAAATCTATAGATGTATCATGGGAATATGCACAGATGGGGCACCGTCCATGATTGGGTCATTAAAGGGTTATCTATCACTAGCCAAAAAAGAAAATAAGAATATCATATTTACTCATTGTTTTTTACATCAACAAGCTTTAATCACAAAAACACCAGGAGAGGAATTACTAACTGTCATGAATGAAATAATTAAGATCTTAATTATATTAAGAGCAGGCCTCTCAAATCACAGTTGTTTGCAAAACTGTGTGAAGGACTTGGATCTGCACATTTGAACCTTCTTCATACTGATATCAGATGGCTGTCCAAAGGATGAGTATTGAGTCGTGTTTACAAATTAAAAGTAGAACTACTCATTTTTTTTTTTGAACAAGAAGACAAGCATGAATTTTGTCAATTGTTGAAAAATGATTTTTGGTGTACAAAATTCACTTATATAACAGAGATATTTGAACAATTGAATAATGTAAATTCCAGTATGCAAGGAAGAGACGAAAATTTATTAAAATCTTCTGATAAAATTACCACTATTAAAGACCTGGTAAAATTTTGGAAAATTAAAGTTAACGAAGCCAACATGGAAATGTTTTCAAAGACGGCTGCTACAAAAAATAAAAATATAAGAAGTTAATTTCTGAAAACTTAACATCACTAGAAGAACAGATTTGTCATTATTTTCCTGATATATCTATCGACAGGTTTGACTGGATACAAAATCCATTTGTTGAATTGACATCTAATAAAATGGAGTTAAGCCTTAAAGAAGAGGAGGAATTAATACAAATTCCCAATGACTGTACGTTGCGATTAAAATACTCTGAAATTTCACTCCAATCCTTTTGGATATTAATTAAGAAGGGATATCCCGACATACGAGCCAGAGCACTTCAAGTTTTGGTACTGTATTCTACCTCATACTTGTTCGAACTCGGGTTTTTCTATGCTCGTTAATATCAAAACTAAAAAGAGGGAAAGACTGAAGGTGGTTGAAAATGAAATGCGAGTATGTTTGTCTAAAATACATTCAAATATAAATGAACTATGTAAATTGCACCAAACACATGATTCATATTAATTATTTTATGTTTTGTTCTCTTTAAGAATAAATTTTTATTGTAATAAGCATTTTTTCCTAAAATTAATAAAAATTCAATATCTTTTTTTTTTTTTTTTTTTATTTTGAATTATTTTAGTTTCTGGATATAAATTATAAAATGTACTTATTGTTCTAAAAACATTAAAATAAGTATGAAAAAACAATCAAATATTATTTCTTTAATTTAGATTTTTTCATACAATTTATTATTCTTAGAGATATAGAAATTGTGCATAAAATGCAGTATGAGACCAATTTTGTCTAGTATTTTATTGTAATTAGTTAAATGTTAATTACTTTCCATATTATGCCTTTCACATATTTGAAATAGACTTGTGTTTTAAGTATGGAGGCTAATAGTCACCATTTTGATCATTAATCTTACTAACTTTGGATAATTATAAAATTTGAATAAATTTTTTCATATTGTCTAGTTATTTTATACATTCAGCTGAATTGTTGTCTTTGCACATCTACCCTTTATTTCACTGCTTCTCAGCCTTTTTTGGCCATGGATCCCCTTCGCAAACTTAAATTTTCCTCAATATCCCCAGTATCTTTAAATTGAAATTCCTATACAGTAATATACAGTATGTGTTCCAGTGAAATAAAAATCCAAATCAGCACAAAAATTTGTGGAACCCCATCAGATCCCTTGGTGGAACCCTGTGATTCCACAGAACCAAGTTGAAAACAACTATTATGTACATGACACTAAATACAAAGATGTTCATAGTGCAACTATGGATAAGAAAAATTAATCTGACTGATAAATCTTTTTTTGTTTTCTAAAAGAATAACTATATTTATAAATTTGTGAAATTTTAAAATTTTATGAAGTCTTGCATAACTATCTATACTTGTTTATTTAGGAAACTGTTTCAGACTATGGTGAAGCTTGTGCCAAAGATAGCTCTGAAGACCAAATCACAGTGAAAGTAACTTCCAGTAATCAGTTCCTAAATGGGAGACTTGAAAATGAACTTACAGAAGTTCAGGATTCCAACTTATCTTCCATTTATCATGGAGAATGGCCAATTGAGAGAAGTAAGTTTCTGCTACCATTTTCATTAGTTGCACCTGTCTACATGGATTGGTAGAAGTTTTTTTCTCTTCACATAAGTGAATAATATATACCTATTAATAGGGCAAAGCTCGCCTTTATTGCTTGAATTACATGTATATTAAAACTCATATAAAATAGGAAGTAGATGGTACTAACAAATACAATGCATTTCTGTGCAAATTTTTTGAACTAGATAAAACAGAAATTTGCCAGTTGAATAAGCATATGTCAAGATTAATTTTGATTGTATTCATAAGTATACATAACTGTTAGACAGTTATTATGCTTTCTTCTGATTTGGTTAGAAGATATATATAAAAAAAAAATTAACAAAATAGATATAAAATATTTTACATACTTTTACAAAATATGTAAAGTATTCTAGAGCAGTGCTCTAAAACTTTGGGAGTGCATGTTCTCCTGTTGGGGCACAAACATTTCAAGTGAAGCAAAGTTTGATAATATGTATTATTTTTATTCACATGAGAACTTGAAGCACAGTTCTCCCTTAGTGATTTTGTGAAAACAGAAGATATTTTTCTCGTTTTAAGGTTGACACTATTGCAGAAATCACTGCTCTTGTTTGCTAATATATACAGTTATATTGCTTAATGATATTTCATAATAATAACACTTATATTGCTTTCTAGTATTTGCCTCAGCATCTTGACTGGCTGAGTCCATGTAAATAGAAAACTAAACCCAGATGGAGTTGGGAACATTAAAATCACCAAGGAAAATGATCTCACTGTTAGCAAAGCTAGAGTGCAAAAAGTCAACTTTCAATGAAAGGAAGTCTGAGTTCCAAGCTCTTAGTGTAGTTGAAGGAACAGTAGAGGTAATAAATGAATTTGACAGGATGGGTTAGAGAGATTTTAAGCCAGCAGGAATTCCAAGTTATGAAGTCTGAGAGGGATTATCAGTGTGGAGTTATGCACAAGGTAAGATCTTTGAAGCAAAAGGAAGCTTAGAATGAACAGTTAAGAGTATCTGAGATGGGGAGTGATTGGGCAATAGATAATTGAGACTGTCAGAAAAAGTAAGTGGGGCTTGGCAGATTGCCATGTACACAGAGTTGGCTTTGCATTAGCAAAACTTTGTAGTAATGGGCCGGTCTGTGACTCTGTTGATGTAGCTGAGACATGTGCCAATCAGTTTTTCAACATCTACAGGGAAAAATGAGCTGGTGTTGATCTTTCTGATTTCAAATGTGGAATGATCCTTCTAAAGATCACACAGTCAGCCGCTGTTGTCAGTGCTCATGGCAAGCATCATGTATGTTGTTTAGAAACAGCAGTGAAGCACCGTAGCCCAGATAACTGCCTAGTACAATGTAGGACTAGCAAGATTAATATTCATGTGGACTATGTGCTGGACACTACTTTGTATAGGCTGCGGCCATCATGGGTACCCATGCTCACTAAGAGACACAAACTGTCCTTTACATGGGTACATCAACACCAGCACTGGACCACTAACAAATGGAAATCTCTTGCCTAGTCTGATGAATACCATTTCCATCTGTATCAAGCTATTGAGCATATCTGCATTTAGAAAAATTTAATTCTGTATCAGGTACATAATGTGTCCTGCCGCTAGCATATTTAAAGTGTTTTACATTTAAGAGTCAATCGGTAGTCATTAAAAACGTTTTAATTTTCAGATATTAATAAAATTCATGGATAGTAATTTAAGTGTTTTTATTTTATTAATAATAATTACATATCAGTTATTGAAGTATTAGTCTGTGATGACTAAAGTAGGATATAATTTTTACATTGAAGTGATTTTAGTTCACGACTAAATACACCATCTATAGTTCCTTTACGTGTAGTATTTATTGAAAGATCTGATGACATGTCCAAGTTGAATGGTTTCATAAATGTGCGGAACTCTTTTCCAGCCTCAGGGTTTAATTGTAAGGAAAAAAAATTACATTCAATCTGAAAACACCAAGTGACTTGAAACCAGATGCGTTTTCGAATTAATGCATTTCCAGTTTCCAAAAGTTTTTTTTTTTTTTTTTTTTTTGTATCCTTAGCTTTCAAACGATATGCTATACATTCACATTAGCCTGTTTATTACACAAGAAAATTTCCTTGATAACATGGTCATATTTTCTACCATTCTGAAAAAAAAACTACTGCAATTTTCAGAGATTTGAAAGTTTTTCCTCTAGTATAGAGCTAAGGTGAAGCTCTGTGCAAAATTTCATTAAATTTGGTCCAGTAGAAGATAAATTAAACTGGAATAAATTCACATGACGGTTTTTGTTACAAAATTTTTGGAATAATGCCAGTAAAAACGTTTTTACTTGATCAACCTATAACTTCGTGCTATAGGTTGATCTCAAGACTTTCACCTATAATCAGTATTAAGTTGATTCATGACATGGTGTTTGGTATGAAAGTTAGCTGGTTGAAGGCTTTGCTGAATATATGCAGAGATCATAAATTTATCAGTGCACACCTGAAACATCTGCTGTTTGATATTTTTAAGTTTAAGCTGAGAAATATTAAAGTAGTTACAAAGGATTTTATAAGTTTTAAATTTTTAAATAGGGTTTTAGATTGCATTAACCTAGAACAGATTCTTAACCACTTCAACTGTGCTTTGCGTTTATCCAATTCAAGTATAGCTACTAGATTTAACTATGTTAAGCCCATTGGCCTGAAGGTGTGTAATTATAAACAAGAGGCGATAAATCTTAAGATTACAGAGAATGATTCCCTCTGCTTTTGCCATTTACTAGAACATCAAACCTATGTTGAGGTACACCATAAACATATAATCACAGTAAACCTGAGTATAGTCAAACAAGTAGAACTTAGGAGGTTGCTGTCTTATGGTTTTAAGTTTAGGCTCCATTTTAGGGCTAGTGTTAAGCAAATTTGTAAGCAAATTCGTATTGATCTGATACAATTTAGCCTAAAATTGGCGTATAAATATAGCATACCAGTAGAGGCATTCCGTATGTGGACTTGTCTTACATATGAGGCATTGGTTAAATAGATTAATAGTAAGTTCAAGTGGTATGATAAGGACATGATTTTTGACTTGAAGTTAATTAAGCAGCGGTTATTGGATTTGCAATCTAGATTTATTATAACTACGGTTGATAAAGCAGCCAACAACTATGGTATTATTTGTAAAAAGTTTTATACTGCCACTTTAGCTAAAGAGCTCAACAACAGTACTACATACAAGATGGAAGATATTAACAGTAATATTATCAGTAAAAGGCTGATTGCTATGAGTAAAATGTTGAAACTTAGTTGCTATAACACTAAATTTCCATACATACATTGGATCCCTAAATTTCATAAGTCCCCTGTTGCATTTAGGTTTATAACTTCCTGTAGAGATAGTTATGTTGAAATACCACATAAAAAGCTAGAACGTTTCTTAAAAATCGTATTGAGTAAGGTGGGAGATTCGAAGATTATATTAAATAATAAAGGTTTTGGTTACCTGAACGCAAGTAATGCAGGCATAAGACATATCGGTACGTATGATTTCAAAAATCCGTTTACAGGTATTTCGCATGATAATTTAAAAATGGTTTTGAATGATTATTATAATGCATATAACAGTGTTATTCCATGTGACAAGTTATACTGGGATAATTTAATAGACTTATGTTTATTTAATTGTTTCATTGTTAATGGTAGTACCATATATAAACAGCATACAGGTATAGCTATGGGAGCATGTAGTTCATGTATTGTGGCCAATCTATATTTGCATCACTATGAAAGCAAGTTTAATAATAGTACTATACTTTATAGATATATTGATGACCTTATTGCTATTAATGAGCCAGATTTTTTTGCAAGAAATGGCATTTTTTATCCTAAAAGAGTTTTCTGGCAGCCACATTTCTAGATATTGATATTAAAATTACATCTGATAAAGTAGTTACTAAAGTATATGATAAATGTAGAGATTTTAATTTTGGGACAGTCAATCTCACACATTGGCATTCAAACATATCCCGCAGAATTCTATTGCAAGGATTAAGATTAATTAGAATATGTAATAGTCCCGATAGTATTGTAGTTTCTCTGACAGAATTTATTAACAAGCTGAGTAAAAATGGTTTCCCTCTTAAATTCATATCTATAAAACTATGGCATAATGTCTTATGAGCTTATGTATATATGTACATATTAGGCACTTCCTATAGAGTTGTTGATCTGTGTCTTATGCTCTGAAAAAGTTGTATCCATGGTTGTTCTATGGGAAGGAATTTTTTTTTTTTTTTGTCCATAGGTCACTTATGTCCACAATGCTTTTAATTGGAGGATACCTTTTCCGTAATTGCATATGACGGTAGAGGGAGTTTTGAACTTTCTTTCACTTCACGCAGCAGCTTGGGTCTATCCAAGTTTTGTTTGCTCAGCTCTGATGTATTGGTAAACTTTTGCTTTGTTCGGATGTATTGGTTAATTTTGCTTTGTTCGGATGTATTGGTTAATTTTGCTTTGTTCGGATGTATTGGTTAATTTTGCTTTGTTCTGTAAAGTTCGGCTTGCTCTTCTATTATTATGCCCCTTAACTTTAACCTTAATTCTATATTAGAATCCTTTACTGCTAATTGGAGTATTATATATATATATATAAAAGGAGTATTATATATATATTTGTTGTGTAAAGAAACTTATATAAAAGTATAAGTTTCTTTACACAACAAATTACCAGGAACCCTGCTAAGGGATGGGGATTTTTACCCCCGGTAATTTTCCAAAGTAATTGCTGTCTTTACCTCTACTTTTATCTTTATGCTATCTAACTCTTGTATCTTATGCCTCAAAATCTATTAGAGTAAATCGATGGAGATTGAGGTACTATTGCTACACTTGTTGCCTATTCCTTTCACCTATTTTTTGGGCTTATGCCTTCACTATTCTTTCCTCCTATCCATTTTGCTACGGAAACAGAAATACTTGTGTAAATATTCCATTAATGTTTAAGAGTTTGGCTATCTATAGGGCTAGAAGTTATATTTTGCCAGTCTGCCGTTCAAAATTTTTTGGGTACAAAGGGATAATCAACTCCTCACTACTAGCAAAATCCCTGCATATCATTGACAATACCCCATGATGAGAGCCCTGTCAATCAATTCGGCCCTGGAAAGATTGTGCAGGGCTCAAGGGGTAGAATTTTTTTCAGCCTGGTCTGTACTTGTTAACAGGAGAGACTGCTTCTACAGGGATGGGATACACTTAAATAGAAAGGGTGCAAGAATGTTTGCTGATGCTATCGAGGCAATGTTAGGTGGGTCGGAAAACTGCTAGATTGGGGGGATACAAGGACTAATAGATTAACAGTAGCCACTGGCAGAGGTGAAAGTGATTCTTGCACTGCTTCTATTGGAATGAGCCGCAGCCTGGAAAATAAGACGCAGGATATTTCAGAGACTGCTGGGAATCATTGGGGTACAAGTAAACACATGGGTTGTGTTAGGGTAGCTAAGAAAAAGAACAGGTGCATGTATACTTGTGTGTACACCAATGCTAGGAGTTTAGTAAATAAATTTGATGAATTTGAGGTATTGCTCAAAACATCAAAGGCAGATATTGTGGGGATTTCAGAGACGTGGTGTCACACAGATATAAGAAATGCAGAACTGGAATTTGGGGAGTACAATGTCTACAGAAAGGATAGACAGGATAGGAAGGGAGGAGGGGTTATGCTATTAGTTAAAAAACACATAAAATCCAAGGAAGTGAAGCCAGTCGACATCGCTGGACAGTGCAGTGTCGAGTCAGTTTGGTGTGACATAAGCATTGGGAGATCAAAATTGAGAGTAGGAGTGTGCTATAGGCCTAATGACTCTGATGAGTATAATAAGAAACTGTTCGGAGAAATAGAGTGGGCCAGTAAATCAGAGAGTCTTATAATGGGGGATTTTAATTTCCCAGATATTGACTGGAATTTGGGGGCTGGTCACTCACACAGTAGCAAGGCTTTTGTGGATTTATTGGATGATTGTTTTCTACATCAGCATGTTCGGGAGGCAACTAGAGGGAGTAATACTCTTGATTTGATTATCAGTAGTGATTCTTCATGCATTAAGAATCTGCAGATAAATGAACCACTTGGTGGCAGTGATCACAGTGTGCTGAAGTGGGAGTTACTCAAAGAGGTAACTACCATTAGGGGTAAAGGGAAGGGGTATTGCTTTCGTAAAGGCGACTACAATGGACTGAGACAGTATTTAAATTCTATACAGTGGGATCAACTGATGATATTGCCAACAGCAAATTCAAAATGGGAAGCATTCAAAGAACTTATCGTGGAAGCTACTAGGCTTTACATACCAACTAAGAAATATTGTTCAAGGTTTAGGCCTAAATGGTTGACAGATGAACTAATGAGGCATATGGCAGAGAAGAAAAATGCATGGGATACATACAAATTAACACGTGACACGGACGCCTATGATAGATACAAGTTGATCTGTAACCAAGTTACAAAGGAGGTTAGGCAGGCGAAGGCAGATTACGAGAGATCCTTGGCAAGGGATGCGAAGAAAAACAGCAAAGAGTTCTTTACTTATGTAAACTCTAGAAGGAAGGGGATGAATCAGATTGGTCCACTTGAGATCGATGGGTCAACTGTTGATGACCCTGCTCGGGTAGCTAACAAACTAAATGAATATTTTGCATCGACATTCACACATGAGGAGTTATTCAGCGAGGGGAATGCCAGAGGTGTATTCAACTCTAGCAGTAAGCTAGAGAATCTTGTAATAACTGAGAGCAAAGTGGAGGAGAAATTGTTGAAGATAAACACAAGAAAGGCACCTGGGGTGGATGGGATCTATCCAGTTATATTAAAGGAGGCAGCAAAGGAGGTAAGCAAACCCTTAGCCATAATTATGAGAGCTTCCTTGGACTCAGGGGAGGTACCCATTGACTGGAGATGTGCAAATGTGACCCCAATTCACAAAGGGGGATCAAAGGCTGACACAAGTAATTATAGACCTGTGAGTTTAACTTCTGTTCCCGGAAAATTAATGGAGGCACTGGTGAAAGAAGCACTGCAGGATCATCTAGACAAGACTTCAGTTATAGCTAGGACACAGCATGGTTTTGTTAAGGGGAAGTCTTGCCTGACCAATTTGATTGGATACTATGATGCAGTCACAAAAGAACTGGATGCAGGGAATAACTTTGATATTATATACTTGGATCTTAGAAAGGCTTTTGATACTGTTGCACATGGAAGACTGCTGCACAAATTGGAGCAGTGTGGCATTGGAGGCAAGTTGCTGCTATGGATAAAGGGGTGGTTGAGGGGGAGAAGACAGAGAGTGGTAATCAATGGACACTGCTCATCGTGGACTAATGTTATTAGTGGAGTCCCTCAGGGTTCAGTATTGGGGCCTTTATTGTTTTCTGTATTTATAAATGATATTGATGATGGTATATCAGGCTTAATGTCCAAGTTTGCAGACGATACGAAGGTTGGCAGGGTTGTCAAGGACACTACTGACACTATGCTGCTGCAACAGGATTTGGAAAGGTTGAGCAGATGGGCTTCGAGGTGGCAAATGAAGTTTAACATTGACAAATGTAAAGTACTACATATGGGAAACAGCAACCCCAGAGCAACGTATCAACTCTGTGGTACTACACTGACAGTGGTAGAGAATGAAAGGGACCTGGGGGTGGTGGTGCAGGCAGATATGAAGTTCTCTGAGCAGTGCAGACGAGCTGCAAGAGTAGCTCATGGTGTATTGTCAATGATATATAGGAATTTTTCTAGCAGGGATAAGGAGGTGATTATTCCCTTGTATAAGGCAATGGTCAGGCCACACCTAGAGTACTGTATACAGGCCTGGAGGCCTCATTTCAGGAAGGATGTAGAGCTGCTGGAACGAGTACAGAGAAGGGCAACTAGATTGGTGAATGGGACAAAGGGGTTCTCTTACGAAGAAAGGCTTAAGTTTTGCAAATTACAGTGTCTGGAAACTAGGCACCAGCGGGGTGATCTGATAGAGGTGTACAAAGCCTTGAATGGTTTGAGCATGCTCAATGCTGATGGGATTCTTCCTCTAGCTCAGAAAAATCACCTGAGAGGGCATAAATTCAAATTGAGGAAAGACAGATGTAGGATAGATGTGCGGAAATTTGCCTTTAGCCAGCGGGTGGTTGGTGGGTGGAACAGACTTCCATCCCTTGTCGTGGAAGTTGATAGCCTAAATAAGTTTAAGGCTCAGCTGGACAGGTATTTCGAACGAACAGAGGGGTGAAGTGGAAGTGGTTATTTTTATTTATTTATGTTACTTTTTTTTTTTTTTTTTTTGGCTGATGCTGCATAAGCTTGCTTTCTTGCATCAAATGCCTCTACTAATGCTAATGCTAATGCTAATGCTATTATGAGTTTCATATTTATTTTGGTTACATTAGCTCATTTAGCTACTTAAATTTAATCTTAAAGCTATCATGTATACTATATTTAGTATATATGAATATGGTAAGGCGGGCATGTAACTAGCAGAAACAGATAGCTCATGTTGTTATTGATTGCATATATTGAGAGGTGCTAGCCCCAGTTGATGTTCCTTTCGATGTAGGCCTTATTCAGTAACGACATTATGGTAATATTGATTGTTTGTTAATATTGGAATTAGTATGACTTAGCTATATATTGAGATGGTTAGAGCCCTTTGTAGGTTATGGTTACACCTGTTTCTTAAGATTTATAGTTTGAAATAAAAATAAATATCACGTGCACACACACACAGGTGCTCAAATAAAGTTCATCACCCCTTAAAATTGTTATTGTTATCCGAATAACGTAAGTATATGGCATTATTTCTTACAGATTGCAATCAGATAAGATTGACACGTGTAGGTGATGATGTAATATTGTATCAGCTGTTACTTTCAGCTATGTAAGCATGCTCTGCAACAGTTGCATGTGTGAGGATGGTGAGTTACGTGCAGTTGATGCCACGAAGAAAGAGTGCTACTGTTGCTTTACATGACGAAGGATGTTCTTCCTATCACTGTTTAGAGTGTCTTGTAATCAGTTAACAGTGAGTAGATTTCTTCCCAAACTCAAGAATACTGGTTCTGCTGATAGGAAAAAAGAAATCGGACATAAATGAGTCTCTACACCAAAACAGGACTGCATTTTGAAGTGCTTAGGCCTTAAAAACTGTAAAGCTTCTTTGAGCTGAGCTGAAAAGAGAATGGGAAGAACATACAGGAGTGGTAGCAAGTGCAGTAACAGCCAGAAAATGCCTCTTCAAAAATGGACTTGTAGCCCGTCATCCTAAGACCCCCCCCTTCTCCTCACACAAAAAATGAAAAAGGCCCAATTAATTTGGTGTAAGGAATCATGTCAAATGGACCCTTGAGCAGTGGAAGTCAGTTATTTTCTCAGATGAGAGAAATTCAACCTGGATGGCTCTGATGGGAGACAAATGATTTGCCGTAGACATGGCAAAGAATACCATCAAGACTGTATGGTGTCTACAGTAAAATTCCCTACCAGCCAAATGATATGGGGGTGCATTTTGTATTGCGGAGTAGTCAGCTGCAGTGTATAAAGGGTTCCGTAAATGCCAGTGGATACCTGGCTATATTGGAAGGCAAATTGCTGCCAACCATTACAGACCATTTTAACCTGCCAGTTAACTGCATCCTTCAGGAAGACTCTGCTCCTTGTCATCGGGCGAAAAGTGTAAGTAGGCACTTGTTTAGTTAGTTTAGCTTCATTTCTGCATTAGAGGTTAGACAGTAATGTGTTTACATTTGTTACAGGTGAAAAAATAATGGTTGGAAGAACGGTCCATTACAACTGTTAGCTGGTCAGGAAACAGCCCAGACCTGATTCCTATAGAGAACCGTTGGCATCATGTAGAATCTGCAGTTGAAAGAAACCAAAGACCCTTCGTGAACTTCAGGAAGCCATAATTGGTGTTTGGAACCACGAACTATCAGTTGATTGTTCTTCAGAAATTGGTCTTGTCAATGCCTCGATGGTGTGCTGCTGTCATCAGGGCCAGAGGTGGTTCAACTAAATATTGGTTTTCACCTGGTGAACTTTTCATTTTGTTTTTCAGGAAATACATATGAAGGAAGGTTGTTCCAGAAAACGGCAGTTGAATGAATAAATGAGGAAGATGAAAAGTTGGTTCTATGAGTTTAAAGTTGGACAGTAAATGGATGTTGGCTGGTGGCAGCACGTGTTCGGACTGTTTTGAAAGAGAGAGTGGGAATCATAGAAGCCAATTCAGAAGAACGGTGCCCATGGAAGTATCTGTAGAAAAGGCATGAAGCAGAAACAGTACGTCTATGAGACAGAGTGGAGAGACTCTGTTAGAAAGGAGTCATTAATTAATCTAACTGCCCTTTTCTGAATGGAATCTAGAAGAAAGAGAGGTTTTGGGGGCACATCCCCAGATGTGAGAACAATATTCCATGGTAGGGCGGATTTGCGATTTGTAAAGAGTGAACAGCTGTTTGGAACTAAAGTAACTCTGAGAGAAAAAGAAAACCAAGTTTTTTAGATGCAGAGGAAGCAATATTTATAATGTGCTTGTGCCAAGAGAGATTAGAAGTCAGGGTAATCCCCAAAAGAGATCTATCATTTTGTTTAGAAATCAGAGTATCACCAAAGATATGCATAGGAGCACAAGAGTCCTTTTTTGCGAGATAATATAAGACTGAGTTTTAGAAGGATTGAAACCAAGTTGTCTCTGCCCCACTGGAGAATTACCTGGAAATTGGCATTTAAGGAATTGGTGGCGTATATTCGAGAAGTTGAAGCTGTTTGAGCAGGGCAAGGTTTTTCAAAATGGAAAGTGGAATGCAGTGTGCTATCATCGGAAAAACTATGGATAGGATTTCGAGTCAATGGAAAAGGTCATTAATATGCAAAACAAAAAGAGTGGGGGAAAGAACTGTACCTTGGGGGACACCAGCATTTGTAGAGAAGTTAGAAGACAGAGCGCCATCTACCAACACCCTCAGTGAGCGATCAGATAGGAAATTGGATAACCAATTACAAAAAAACAGTTGGCAAACCATAAGATGGAAGCTTGTTAAGAAGACCTTTATTCCAAACATGATCGAAAGCCTTTGAGATGTCAAGCGCAACTGCTTGTGTTTCACCAAACTTTTCCATTGAATTTGTCCATAAATGGGTAACTTAAGCCAGAATATCACCAGTGGATCGACACTGACGGAATCCATGCTGGCGATCGTTGATCAGACGGAATATTTCTGGGTAGTTTAAGAGTTGGCGGTTAATTGATTTCTCCATTACTTGAGAAAGAGTAGAAGTAATTGCAATGGGACGACCACAGGAAGTGTTGGGAATGGTGGGAGGTGTTTTACCAAGATCATTAATACATGAGTTGGAAGAAAATGGGGTGCTAGCAGGTCAGCTTTATCCTTGGCTGAAGTGACAACAGAACTACAGTCAGTCCTCGTATAACACGTGTTTACACTACACGAATTCGATCATACACGATTTATAAATAGGGGAACGATATCTTATATAATACAAACGAATTCGCTTATGCACGATTCGCCTTTGTGTTTACAAGAAATGGCAGTCGAAAGCAGAATCACCCCAACCGAACGCAACGCAATAGGAATGAAGAGAAGATTCTGAAAATGTATTTATTTTTTATATCATGAAGGGGAAACACATTTCACCATAATAATGTAAAAACCAACACAAATTGCATTTGCGGTATAATCACAAATGCAATTAGATTGAATTTACTACCAGTTTATAACAGATTCCACTAGCAGAAACGCAACTGGAAATTGTTTTTATTGTTTTATGGTAGTAACCCCTAGAAATGTGCTTTAGTAAATTGTGAGGTGTTAAGTGTATCTCTGCCTTTACGGTGTTGTTTATTCAGTTGCTACACACGCGCAGCTTTGTTTATGTGTATCAAGCATGCCTCCTCGTTTTGTAATTGTGCTTTATTCCCTAAAAATGAGTAAAATATTTAAAAGGTGTGAAAAGGAAGCGTCCTGGTGAAGACACTACAGATTCATAGAGAAAAAGAAAAGCAATATCGATAAACAAAGGCGGACTGGGTCAAAAATTCTTACCTGGGAAATTTTATAGTGGCCTCATTCTAGCGTTTATGGCCAAAATCACACCGGCCTCCGGCCCACCGGGGTTTCCCTGGTAAGGCTTATGGCCAGTCCGCCTCTGTGGATAGAGAAAAAAATATGAAATTGTGAAACGCTTTGAGCGAAATGAAAGACCATGTGATATTGCACGTTCTACAGGCCTAAATGAGGCAACGCCGAGAATTACAAAGAATGCAGAGAAAATAAAAACTTTCATAGCAAGAACAACTCAAAGTGTAATTAAAATCCATTGATCAAGACAAAGAATTGGAAGAGATGGAACGGCTGTCATCTATTTGGATAGAAAATCAAACAAAAAAACAAGTTTCCTTATGATATAAGCAAAAGAATTAGCAATATTTTATTACATAATAGTCGTAATAAAATACGTAAGTATTTTATTATGATTATTTATTGTGTTTGGTAATGTTTTGGTTACAAATGTGTGTTCAATCTTGGGTGGTCGGCACCTAACCCTATTTTTCCCTTAGGGCCTGTTGTTTATATTGCACAAGGGTTTCTAGGAACACAACTATCGTGCTATACGAGGACTGACTGTATCTGGTTTTGACAGAGGTGGGAGCAGAGATGGGCAAAAGTTGCGGCCAATAGCTTTGGCAAGAGACCAGAATGCTCGGCTACCATTACGGCAAGAAGCAAGTTTTCTACTCTTAGCCTGTTCAAAATCTAGTTTGGACTGATTAATGACTGCATTACAATTGTTGTGAGCTTTGGTGTAGGCAGAAAATGAATCTGAAGAATTGGAAACAAGCCAATTACGACATACAACGTTCTTGAACAGTCTTAGCACATTTATTGGAAAACCAAGGTTTAGATAAAGGACGAGATTTAAAAGTGGAGTGTAGAATAAAGGATTCCATTCCTGCAAGAATAATTTCACTGACACGATCTGAGCAAACGTTGACATCAGAAGTTTTGAAATAGTAAACCGACCAAGGAAAAGAAGGAAGGAAATCTCGCAGGTCATCCCATTTTGCATTCTTGAAATGCCAAACAACACGAGGTTGGGAATAGCCATGAGATAAAGGCTCCATTGGAGAAGGGACAATCACCAAGTTGTGATCTGAGGTAACTAAAGGACCCCTCACTTCGATTGTGTGCTTAGAACGGTTGTTTGTGAGAAAAGGATCAAGGGTGTTGGCTGTATGTTTAGGATTGTCCCGTATTCTTTTAGGTAAATGAATAATCTGTGCAAGGTCATTAGAAATTGCAAAAGCCTCAACACCTGGACAACCTGGGTCTGTGTGACTAGAAAACGGAAGCCAGCTGGAGTTGTGAACATTAAAATCACCAAGGAAAATTACCTCACTGTTAGGAAAGTCAAAGAGCTCCAAGTGATTAGTAGAGTTGGGAGAACTGTAGAGACAGATGAATTTGACACAATGAGGTAGAGAGATTTTAAGCCAGAGAAGATCGAAAAGAGGAGATTCCAAATTACCAACTCTCTGGCAGGGAATATCGGAACGGACGTATACTCAAGTACCGCCTTTGAGGCAAAAGGAATCACTCAGCGAATAATTAGGGCAACTGAGATGAGTAGTATTTGAATTGACCGTTAACTGAGATTCTTTCAGAAAAGGTACATGGGGTTTGGCAGACTGCAAGTGGAAATGGACCTCATTGAGATTAGAATTGTGACCATGTACGTTTGTGAAATGAATTAGGAAGTGTTTGGGAGGTTTAGATCTTTTCGCAGATAAGCTTACTCTATTAGTTTGACAATTCATGGTGTATTCAATAGTAAGAAAAAGTGGGTTGGACATACTGTATGAAGTAATGAAATTTTTGGATATGGCGTACACATGGTAAGAATACAGTAAACCCCCACTATTCACGGTATCTGTATTCGTGGTCGCTGATTTAATATAAAATGAAACCTAAAAAAAATGTGAATTTTAAAACACAGTGAACATTTTCCGCCATAAAAAAGCATGGGTGGCTAAAATTATCTTTCTCAGTCAAAACAGCTCTGACTGGGTGGGGGGAGAGGGGTGACAAAATCGCGAGCGTTGATGTTTCTCGCTAATCCTTGTTCAATATGTGTTATGCACTTGTCATGGAAGGTTTCGTCGTTTGCTTTTAATTTATATGCTTATAAATTGAATAAATTTATCAGTTTATAAATTGTTATGCTTACAAAAGTGATAAATCTACCATTTTGCAGTGTAAAACACACTTTTTCGAGTATGTTAACAGAAGAAAGCGACTTTATTGTGGACAAGTTCTTTCTAACCCCTACAAAAATATGGCTACGAATAACAAGGAAAATGTGAAAAGATCAAAGAAGGTGATGGCATTAGCGAATAAAATTGAGTTATTAGACAAAATTTCTAATAGTGAAAGTGTCTCCTCAGTGGCAAAACATTATAAAATCAATGAGTCAATGGTACAATCAATCAAGAAATCGGAAGAAAAAATCTGCCATAGTGTCTGTGAAAACGCGCTAATTGCTTCAAAAATTTGCTCTGTAACTCATTATGTTAAATTATAAAAAATGGAAAAAGCTTTAAATCTGTGGATAGAAGACTGAACTCAAAATAAAATTCCGTGAAGTTCACTCATCATTCGTGAAAAGGCAAAACTCCTTTATCAACACTAGCAAAACTGGTGATAACAGTGGCGGGATAAGTTTTAGCTAGCAAATGCGCTGGTTTGAAAGATTTGTTTGAAATTTCTAATAAATATTACATTTAATATTAAATTAATTGTTTCTTATTTTCATTTCGATGCCATATGCTTGCATTTCACTATGTGCTGTCTATGTACATAGTCATATTATGTATATACATACATAGACAAAATTTTAGAATGGTTTTTCTTATATATTTCATACTTTGGAACGGAACCCCTTTATTACTATGAGAGCCATAACTCAGTATTCGCGGCATTTCTCAGGAATGTAACCCCCGTGAATAGCGAGGGTTTACTGTATACCCAGATACTTGACATAACATCGCCTCGACAATGCCCCCCCCCTGCATACACTGCTTGGACTCCCTCCAGTCACTGTCTGGCAGAGTAGAGCTAGCAAGATTATACACTAGCTGATCCAGAAGCCTCCTGGAGAGTTACCAATAGGTTCGGTCCGGTCCGGTATACTAACTAGCGGCCGGCCTGCGATCACCGTTTTAGATCTGTACCCTCGAAATGTAAGGAATATTGGATCCCGCCACGATGTTCATCATAACCTCAAAAGTCATCAATCATACCGCATGATGGAAGAGATAGGTAAGGGTTGACTGGAACTTAGCTCTGGAGACTAAACATGGGTTCAACCACTACAAGTCTCCATTAAGCAAAGTTGTGGTATTGCACCGGTTGATGAGAGTCACCTACCACCTAGTATTGCCTGGTAACACAGAGTGGCGGCATTCCTCCATGTAGTGTGAGCGCCACACCTTGACCCCTGCTTACATTGGCTCATACCTGGTTAGTCACCCACGGTGTGCTTGTGCGTGGAGGTTATACCCAGGATTACTAACAGTCCCACCATCGTGAAGATGCAAGCAGAGGATTTGGCTGTCACAGACTGTCTGGTCTTCGCTGAAATTGGGTCTACTTGACTTGAATGTCACCCAAATATCACCTGGAGTAGAAAACACATGAAAGTTGCACAAGATAAAATCTTATTATATTAATATTCTTTATTATAATTTAATAATTTTATATTGTGCAGTACTGTCTATTGTATTAAAGCGTTTTTTTCCTTAAGAGCAATAAAAAATTGTTAAATCGAATGTACCCCCCCATTTACATTTGATTTAATGGACTTTCGGCATTAAGAGACACCCTTTCTCCTCTATTAGTCTGTTAAATTGAGGGTTTACTGTATTTCTATTTGATGCTAGTCAGTAATGTAATATACCATCAAAAAATGGTTAGAAATGTGAAATTCCTAGGTGATGCACTTTCTTTGAACACCAGTATATATATATTGTTTTTGGTTTTTAGGAGCATTAGCAACTAAGGCCATATTGCTCCAGGGATATGCTCCAGTCATATCCCTGGAGCAATATGGCCTTAGTTGCTAATGCATATATATATATATATATATATATATATATATATATGTGTGTGTGTGTGTGTGTATCCGATAATTCAAAATAAAACAACATAAGAGATAGATATATCTGGGCTTCATGTGGAGGAGGTGCATTTTGCTGCCTCTAATGATAGCTTAATATTTATTTATTTATTTTCTTATTTTATGTTAAACTTTTAAGCCATTATATATATATATATATGAATAACGTTTAAATATAGTTTTGGAAACGGAATCTTTAAAAATAAAAAGGGGTACAGCATACATCAGAGGCAGCAAAAAGCATATTCCTCTACATGATGCTTGAAATATAACCATACAAATAAATTAGAATAAGGATTAAAATAAAAATAAAACAATGTCAGCAGTATGGCACGACAAGAGCGAAAAAAATCAAAATTAAACATAAATCAAACCAAGCAGGGAGGGAAGTGAGGGGTAACTAGAATAAAAATACATTGCAGCAGAAACTCTCTAAAATAATTTAGAAAATCTAAAAGTACGAATAATAATTAGTTTTAAAAAGCCAATTAAATAGAAATTTAAACGGTGCCCCCTCTGACGGGCACCAGGTCCAAATTTATGCGAATTATCACCAACAGTGATGTAAACCACTACAATAAAACAAAACAAAAATAAACCAAAAATAGACTGACCATTATGCCCCATTTCGACAGAGGACCACAAGGGCAATAATGGTCAGGGAATCGCTTCATTTCGAACGATGGTCAGTCTATTTTTGTTTTATTTTATTGTAGTGGTTTACATCTGTCGGTGATATTTCACATAAATTTGGACCTGGTGCCCGTCAGAGGGGTCACCGTTAAATTTCTGTTTAATTGGCTTTTAAAACTCAAATTATTATTCGTACATTTAGATTTCTAAATTATTTTAGAGTTTCTGCTGCAATATATTTTTATTCTTGTTACCCCTCTCTCTTCCCTCTCTGCTTGGTTTGAATTAATTTATGTTTAATTTCGACTTTTTTTGTTCTTTTCCTGCCATACTGCTGGCATTATTTTATTTTTATTTTAATCCTTATTCTAATTTATTTGTATGGTTATATTTCAAGCATCATGTAGAGGAATATGCTTTTTGCTGCGGCTTATGTATGCTGTGCCTCTTTTTATTTTTATTATGAAAGATTCCGTTTCCAACTATATTTAAACGTTATTCAAATATATGTATAATTATATCACATGATAGTAGTGGGCGAATTGCTAACGCTGCGCCTGTGCGTAGTTCATCGTGCCCATCCATAGTTCATTATTCGTCTATATAAAATGGTTAAGATTACTTTTGTCAGTAGTGTGGCTTTGCACTGGAGTGCTCGTATTGGTTCTATTTTTAATTTTCGCTGCATCAGGACCATCGTTGTTCAATTCCCCCTGCATTGGCGGACTGATCTTTCTATCGATTCTCCTTTGCGGCGATTTGTCCAGCGTTCGAAATGCAGTGATTCCCTGACCATTATTGACCTTGTGGTCCTCGGTCGAGATGGGGCATTAATGGTCAGTCTATTTTTGGTTTATTTTTGTTTTGTTTTATTGTAGTGGTTTACTGTTGGTGATATTTCACATAAATTTTTTGGACCTGGTGCCTGTCAGAGGGGGCACCGTTAAATTTCTATTTAATTGGCGTTTAAAACTTGATGAATTATTATTCGTACATTTAGATTTTCTAAATTATTTTAGAATTTCTGCTGCAATATATTTTTATTCTTGTTATCCCTCTCTTCCCTCCCTGCTTGGTTTGATTTAATTTGTTTAATTTCGACTTTTTTCGCTCTTGTCATGCCATACTGCTGGCATTATTTTATTTTTATTTTAATCCTTATTCTAATTTATTTGTATGGTTTTATATATATATATAGCCAAAATTATTTTTAAAAAAAAAATGTAAGGGGAAAAAAGGTATGAAGTAGTAATAAAATATAAGAAAAAATGTACAAAACAGAATGGAAGCAGTGTGAATGAGGATTAAGTGAATTAAATTCTCTTTCCCCCCCAGATAGGATGATGGGCAGATGGCCATATAGCCCCATCGAAGCAGACACAATGCTGTGGCTATTTAGCTGGTGTGGTGTGCAGGCACTAGTCAGCAAGACTTAAACCTGACTGGTGTGGGAATGAGCAGCAAACTGGTGTGTTCCAACATAGGTATCCCTGTTCGTATGTACTTTCAATCCTACCACCTGCATTAGTTGTTCTGTCACTCCCCAACCCCTTCCCCCCAACCTGGGTGTTACCTTCTCCATTTCACCAAGTGGGTAACCCCACTGCCACCTGCCAACTCCCACCCCAGGGCTGTATGGGCATTCTACCCCGGAATCCTCCTTTGTCCCCCCCTTTCAACTAGATGGGTTCCTTCACTACCCTCTCTTTCACTCTACCATTTTAACTCCCTTCCCCTATCACTTTCAACTTTTTTTTTTTTACTGGGCTCTCCCTGCCTGTAGCTTGGCTACCACAGGATTTGCCCTGCCAGTGCTTTCATACTCCCTACTGCCCAGCTTGCCTCCTTGTGGTGCTGGAGAGTACACTAGAGATTTTTGTGTGAAAACACAGGCCCCTAGGCTATGGGGTCAAATGAACAACACAACCCAACCCAACCCCACACTAATACTACAGAAGCACTCACTAACTGATCTGGCCATTGGAGAGTTTTGTATTCATCACATTGCCCAATGCAGAGTTGAGGTAACCCCTGGAGCCGCATTACAATTAACACAATACACTATGTGCTTTCAGTGAAACAATATCCTTGTCGAATGCCAAAATATGGAAGAGAATGCCGGAATCTCTTCATTCCAGCCACAACAGAAGACCCCCTCTTACACTTACTTCGCTGTTGGATAATAAAACAAATGTCTCAAGCATTTTTATATTTCTCAAAATGATTAATGTATACCACCTCCTTTAACTAGTTAAAAACTAATCTAGAGATACTAGTTTTGCAGTTATTGCTATTTGACAGGAGGTAGCACACATACCATATGGGTGTTGCCCTATGGTCATAATGCTGATGTACCTAATAAATCTCCCCCCCCCTCCACCAAAAAAAAAAAAAACAAGTCTCTCCAAATGAATGACAAGCGGCAAAACTACTGTACTGTCATGGAGGAAAGGTGATGCGGCATTACCAGTAGAATTATTGAAGTGCTAAGTATTGTAAATTTTTTAATAAAATTATTTAAAATATATAGCAGGTATAGTGATACATCATTGTCTAGTTTTAATCATACCTGTATATTTTGAAAATTACCCAAATGTGCTTCTTGCTATTGTCATTGTTTTTCTCCAAGAGCAGCAAGTTCTCTTGTTGAAAATTACCATTTTTTTTTTTGTTGTCATTGCAAAAGACCCTACTATATGTGCAAATATAGGAACTAGAAAAAATGCAGACAATGTATGATTGCATCACTGTGAACAATGCAAATCAGAGAGCATAGCTGGCACTGATACACCTTTTGCAATTTATAGTAATGTGCAAATACTTGTCTGAGAGAACATTGAAGGCACTGTATATCATAAACATTCTACAGTGATGCTTAAGTTGGCCTTAAATATGTTGCTTTGATTCTTGACAACCAAGGTGTTGTTCTCATTAGAGTTATTGATGAGTTGGTGTTCTATGTTTATTCATTCTTCCTTTCTTTTCCTTTTTTTTTATTGAACTATGCCAATACAGTGGATTGGCATAGTTTAATCATTAGAATATATACATTTGTATTTTTAGTGTGCATGTGCACATTTTTTTTTTTTGTGAACCATATCTGTAATTTTTCTTTATGCTTATTTAGTATCCGTTGTGATTTTTCTGCTTGCACTTGTTTTGTTATGTTCCTTGAAGCTTAAAAATGTACTAGTTTAATTTGTTTTGCAATTAGTTAGGCCACCTGGTCCTGTTTATTCTGCTTAAGTGGGAGCTGTTGCACTGAAATTTCATTGCATCCATCTGTATCTATTTGCAGTGTAAGCGAGCATTTCCTTATGAAGTTAACTTTTGCTAACTTTCCATACAAAATCCATTCACTTATGACATGTTAATTTGATTAAATTGTGTTTTTTTTATTTCCCTAATTAAAATTACTTGATATATATATATATATATATATATATATATATATATATATGAGTTAAGTTAATAATGGTAAGAGTTTTTTTAAAGGTAAAATATGATATACTAGCTTATCAGGTAAACCATAAACCATGGCGGGTACCCAACGTGACCTGGAAAAAATCAATCTATGCCATGACATAAGCAATAAATTATAAACATATATAAAAATACCATTAAAATGTTAGTTATGGCAATCAGATACATTGCAAGGGACTTTTTCGAGGGCTAACCCTTACAATGTATCAACCATAATTAACGAGCTATCCGTTTCTATATGTAAGGGTATGTATCCCTTTATGTAAGGGTTAGCCCTCGAAAAAGTCCCTTGCAATGTATCTGATTGCCATAACTAACATTTTAATGGTATTTTTATATATGTTTATAATTTATTGCTTATGTCATGGCATAGATTGATTTTTTCCAGGTCACGTTGGGTACCCGCCATGGTTTATGGTTTACCTGATAAGCTAGTATATCATATTTTACCTTTAAAAAAACTCTTACCATTATTAACTTAACTCATATTCATACAGACCGATGTAATGTTTAATCGTCCTAGATGGCATTAATTGGTTATGTTACTACTTAATATTTATTATAATATTTATATTTATTATAACATTTAATATTTGCTTTGTTATACTTGGAGATATATATATATATATATATATATACACAGGGTGATTCACTACCAGTGCGACAAACTTGCAGGAGATGTAGGGGGCACAAAGACGTATCGGAATCACATAGCATTGCAGGGTCCGAAATGCCTTCGTCATGCGGTGGAGGACGTTGAACGGGAGGTCGTGTGAACAGCGATCCTGCTGGAAGTCAGCATTTGTGAACCGTTTCTGTTGAAGAAACCAAGTAGCAAGAGTCCTCCGGAGTGGATAATCCGCAGGCTCCAATGATTGGACGCGTTGCAGATGGTATGAACTCATTTGGTTTGTTGACAGTATCCTCCATACAGTGGATTGGAAAATACCCAATCGTTGGCCTATCGCTCGAGTACTCTTACTCGGATTGCCTTCTGCAAGACGTAGGACATTCTCCTCATTGTCTCTGGCGTCCTCGTCGTTCACTCTCGATTCATGGTATCTCTCGTGAAACAACCAGTCTCACGTAACCTTCTGTGCACACGTGCGAAAATCGTATGATGAGGAGCACGTGGGAAACGTTCCTGGTACAAGCGCAGAGTGGCGCGCCCGTTACAGTCCGCAGCTCCATACGCGAGGTGCATGTCAGCCAGTTCAACGTTTGAATACTCGTCCATCCTACTGCCTCGGGAACTGATTCGCAAATGCTGACTTCCAGCGGGATCGCCGTTCAACGTCCTCTACCGCATGACGAAGGCATTTCGGACCCTGCAATGCTATGTGATTCCGATTTGTCTTTATGCTCCCTACACCTCCTGCAAGTTTGTCGCACTGGTAGTGAATCACCCTGTATATATACAATAATATTGGGAAAGTTTGTATTTTGGTGTCAGTTTAATTCTAAGATCCCAATGTTTTTTATATTTTTCTTTGTAGTTCACTGGAATGGAGGTATGGACACATTTACTGATAAAGGTTCATTAAATGGATATCTTCAAGATACATCAAGTATAATGAGTTTTAACTCAAGCATGACTACAGGTTCACTTGTTACCCATCGATCTTGTGCACATCAACTAGGAACAAAGGTACTTCTAGTACACAATTTTAAAGTATCGTACTGTTGCATTCAGAGAAAATTGCATGATTAACGTTTAATGGAATCCAAGGAACTAATTTCCTATTAAGCAAATTTACAGTAAATTTACAAAGACCTGAAATTGTAATTGTCAGAATGTTATTAAAGCAAACAGCTATTAGAGATTTTGATTTTGAAGTACAGTAAACCCCCGCTATTCGCGGGGGTTACGTTCCTGAGAAATGTCGCGAATACCGAAAACGCGAATACTGAGTTATGGCTCCCATAGTAATAAAGGGGTTCCGTTCCAAAGTATGAAATATATAAGAAAAACTAGTCTAAAATTTTGTCTATGTGTGTATTATATGTACCTTCATAATATGATTATGTACATAGTGAAATGCAAGCATATGTCATCGAAATGAAAATAAGAAACAATTTAATATTAAATGTAATATTTATTAGAAATTTCAAACCAGCGCCTTTGCTAGCAAAAAAACTTATCCCGCAGTGCTATCACCAGTTTCGCTAAGGTGTTGATAAAGGAGTTTTGCCTTTTCGCGAATGATGAGTGAACTCAACGGAATCTTATTTTGAGTTCGGTCTTCTATCCACAGATTTAAAGCTTTTTCCATTTTTTCTAATTTAACATCACGAGTTACAGAGCAAATTTTTGAAGCAATTAGCGCGTTTTCACGGACACTACGGCGGATTTTTCTTCCGATTTCTTGATTGATCGTACTGTTCACTCATTGATTTTATAATGTTTTGCCACTGAGGAGACACTTTCACCATTAGAAATTTTATCTAATAACTCAATTTTATTCGCTAATGTCATCACCTTCTTTGATATTTTCACATTTCTCTTTTTATTCGTAGACATTTTTGTAGGGGTTAGAAAGAACTTGTCCACAATAAAGTCACTTTCTTCCGTTAACACACTCGAAAAAGTCTGTTTTACACTGCAAAACGGTAGATTTATAACTTTTGTAAGCATATCAATTTATAAATTTATTCAATTTATAAACATATAAATTAAAAGCAAACGACGAAACCTTCCATGACAAACGCATAACACATACTGAACAAGGATTAGCGGGAAACATCCACGCTCGCGATTTTGTCACCCCCCCCCCATTGAGCGCTGTTTTGACTGGGAAGATAATTTTAGCCACGCCCATGTTTTTTATGGCGGAAAATATTCGCGGCGCTTTAAAATTCACAATTTTTTAGGTTTCATTTTATATTAAATCGGCGATCGCGAATACGCGAAACTGCGAATACAGATACCGCGAATAGCAGGGGTTTACTGTAATTTCAGTTCATTAGATAATAGAAATTATTTCAAATATTCTAAGTTATTAGTACAGCCACTCCCCGACTTGTGTAAGGGTTGCATTCTGTGGAACTTTATGCAGTTTGAATTTTACGTGTTGGAATTTTCTTAAATACCTTAAGCAGCACACGCAACTATGTGCACTGAATTTGATCGAAGCAAAAAAAGAAATGTTTGCTGAACATGTAAATATAATTATTTATTAAATTTTATCTCATATGCAGGAAAAATTACAAAAATGTGCAATAAAAAGATAAGGCAAGTGCCAGTACAAACACCTGAGGAGTGCTCTCTTCTGAATCTGATTTTCCATCCTTATTAATAATAGCTTTTCCATCTCTGATATAGCATCTGAACGCTGTTTTGTGATCACTATTGATCTTAAATGCGTTGATCCTTTAACATGTTCTTTTATATGTGCTCTGTCCTTTAAAATAGTATTCATTGTTTAAGCAGTGAAACCTAATTCCCATGAAATAGATGACAAACTTTATCCTGCTTTGTACTTTTTAATAATTTTCATCTTCATTTCTAAATCAATTTTGTTTAGTTTCCTAGCACTGCCACCATTTGCACTTTCCTTGGTTGCTTTCCCCTTCTTCATTATAATAAGTACATGGGAGTAAAAAGAACACTGATGGCACAACTACTGTTTCGGTTGCAGGGCTTTGATCCGAAACAGTAGAAAAGTACGCATTCATTTGACTAATTTATTATTAGTGCCAATAAAGAGATGAATTATAATGTAAACACAATGAATGTTGTATGTACTTTTTTTAAGGCACTTGGTTTATGGAGTTACACCGTCTACATATTTTTGCTGTCCTAGTCAGGTCCTCCATTTATTTCTGCGGGATGCAAAATCTGTTTCCAAGATTAAGTCTGCACCAGCCAGCAAAAATTTATGTAAAGTCGAATTTATGTAAGCCGGGAAGTGGCTGTATATATATTTACTGAACTCAAAAAATATTTGTGTGGTTCTTGGATTGATGGGTGTTGCAATGATGCCAACCCAGTTGTAAAAGTTAATTCCACAATATGAGAGATGCCAAAAGGCAACAAAATACTATATTAAAATATAAATGCACAAGGCATAATACAATATGAGCTTAAAATATACTATACAATATTGGTGTAAATATGCTATAGATAGCTCATAAAAGATAAACTACAATCTTGGTGTAAAGGCATTGATTTAGTTGTATCTCATGTTGTGACTACCTTCAACAACGAGTTACCATGTATTGCACTACTTCGAATGAGTAACGCTTCACTAATAGAGAAGACTGTTGTTACTTATTTTCAGTGGGCACCACCACCCAGACGGCACCATTTCAAGGATTGTTGGCCTATCATTGGTGGGTAGGTAGGTATCCTGGTGTTGCAATCATGCCAACCCAGTTATGAAGTAAATTCCGCAATGTGAGAGATGCCAAAAGGTGTTGGCATGATTGCAACACAAGGATACCTGCCCACATACCGATGATAGACCAACAGTCCTGTTGAAATAGTGACATCTGGTTGTTGGTGGTGCCCACTGAGAATAAGTAACAATAGACTTCTCTATTAGTGAAGACTTACTTATTCGAGGAAGTGCAACACGTAGTAACTTGTTGTGAAGGTAGTCACAATATGAGAAACAATTAAATCGATAATAAAACACGCCTGCGTGCTCTGGATTCATAATTTATTTTATTTTGTTACACAGAGCATTAAAACTATGATAAATGAATTAGCTTTCGGCTGGGTGGCAGCCTTCATCAGATTAAAATACTTTGAATGGCAGTTGGAATGGAGATGCACTGCCAGGATGGTGCGTGAGGCACGTGGTTAATTGTTTGTTGATGTTTGTGGCTGTGACGTATGGTGGTGACGTGGCCAGCGTTTGTCTATGGACAGAATTACTGCTTCTGTGATGGGGTTAAGTTGACAACCACTGTTCCTGTTCAACGAGGTATCCGAGCATTTTATACTTAACGATTCCAACCAGGTGCGCCTTAGGTAATGGTGGGACTTGTCTACAACCACGACATCGTGGTGTGGGTCGATGTCGTGGTGGGTTGTCCAGACATGCTCGGCAATAGCTGAGTGTTCTACATCCGCCAAACGGATCGCCCTTTTATGTTCTGAGAGGCGTTTCTCGAGTCGATAGGCGCCTCCGTAGCCAGGTGGGAAGGAGCAGCAGTGCGTAGCACACGCTTCTTGATTAGACCGGGGTTCGAGCCCGTCACCACCAAATATGGAAAATGCGGAAAGGTCATGGAATGACCACCGTATATCCCGGAGCAATATGGCCTTAGTTGCTAATGCTCCTAAAAACCAAATAACAAAAATCTCGAGTCGACGTCCAGTCTCTCCAAAGTAGCAGCTCGTGCAGTCACGGCAAGAGATGCGATAGACCAAACCACTCTGTAGAAGGGTGGGGACAGGTGTTTTTATGTTGGAAAGGAGAGAATGCAGTTTCTTGCCTGGGAGTTGGATGCACTTTATCCCATGCGATCTTAGGATTCTACCGATCTGCTGTGACAGGTTGGGGTAGTATGGGATGAATGCCCTCGTGGATGACTCGTCACTGTTGGCGTTGCTGTTGGTCGTCACGTTGTCGCGTGCTTGTAGATCACACCTGTTAAGGACATCGATGGGGTAGCCACACCTCGTAAGGTCTACTTTGACTCTGGTGATCTCTTTGCGCCTTTCATCTGCAGAGCTGGAGTGTGTCCAGGCGCGAGTTAGCAAGGTTCAGGCGGTTGAGAGGAGGTGGCCCCGTGCGTGTGCTGACTGGAAGTTGGTAAATTGGCCAGCACACATAGGCTTACGATAAACTATCGTCTTCAAGCATGTGTCTTCGCGCCGGACAAGTGTATCTAGGTATGGTATAGAGTTGTTCGACTCCAGCTCAATCGTGAATTTTATGAAGGGCGACAGTGAGTTGAGGTGGGTTAGGAGTCGCTGACCTGAGTCTCTAGGGATCACTACGAACACATCGTCTACATAGCGACACCAAAAGGCGATGTGATCCGGTGCGTGTGTAAACGCACATCCCTCTAACTCCTCCATCACGATGTTTGCTGTGACCGAGCTGACAGGGGAACCCATGGCTGTGCCATGTATCTGCTGGTAGATTGAACCATTAAACACGATTGCACCCCCTGTTAAGCACAGTCTGAGGGCGGCGGAAATGTCATCAGGCGTCAGCTTAGTTCTGTCGCTAAGGGTTCCATCATTATCCAAGAGTTGTTTTGCGCAAGAGATGGCAAGTTCCACTGGGATGGAGGTAAAGAGTGACACGACATCGAACGATGCCATGACTTGATCTTGCGAGATGGATATAGTGCGGATCCTTTCTATGAACTCAACACTGTTGGAGACGGTGTAGGTGGTCTTGCCAACTAGAGGAGAAAGCTCTTGCCGAGCTTTTGCTCGGCAAGAGCAATAGCACTCAGCTATTGCCGAGCATGTCTAGACAACCCACCACGACATCGACCCACACCGCGATGTTGTGGTTGTAGACAAGTCCCACCATTACCTAAGGCGCACCTGGTTGGAATCGTTAAGTATAAAATGCTCGGATACCTCGTTGAACAGGAACAGTGGTTGTCAACTTAACCCCATCACAGAAGCAGTAATTCTGTCCATAGACAAACGCTGGCCACGTCACTACCATACGTCACAGCCACAAACATCAACAAACAATTAACCACGTGCCTCACGCACCATCCTGGCAGTGCATCTCTATTCCAACTGCCATTCAAAGTATTTTAATCTGATGAAGGCTGCCACCCAGCCGAAAGCTAATTCATTTATCATAGTTTTAATGCTCTGTGTAATAAAATAAATTAAATCGATGCTTTTACACTACGATTGTAGTTTCTTTTATGAACTATCTATGATGCATTTACACCAATATTTTATAGTATATTTTAAGCTCATATTGTATTATGCCTTGCACATTTATATTTTAATGTAGTATTAATTATTACAATAACAAGTTATTACATTAAAAGGTGCACTTCAAAAACTCTGCCTTTTCTGGTTTCTTTTGGATGAAACCCTTAAATGTTGGAAGGTGTGAACATGCAATCACCATTCTTGATTGATTGTACACATTTTTCCATCATATTCTAAAGTGATTATCTCAATATAGTGTAACTGCATAAATGATTAAGAATGTAATTCCAGTTACTGTAATTTTTTATAAATATATTTCCAGTGCCTTGGTTTTGTTTTTTGCGACATCTGTAGTATTTAAGGTTGATAAAAATTAAATCAGTTTGGAGATCAATTATTATCTTATAGCTTGCCCAAACATGATGGTTGAACATATACACTATTTCATTTTTAATAGGCATGTTTGAAAAGTGGGTGGGACTCATATGTAGGTGGAATGTTTTTGAATTTTGGAGAAACAACTTTGGGTTTTACAGTAGGTCACACGTATTCTCTCTCTCCCCCCAAAAAAAGAATAACTTATGCTGTTAGTATTATATACATATTGGCTACTGCTAAATGTCATTACTGTTCTTAAACATAAATAAATGAAGTATTATCTGCTAATGTATGAATTTATGAAAGCTTTGTATAATATTAAGTGGAAAAGTGTTTTTCATAAAAAATAACATTTTCTCCATTTATAAAATAGAAGAATTGCCCACACTACTCATATGCAATGTCAAACACTCAATACATTTATACAAAAGAGTACTCACAAAAAAGGAAATTTAGACTTGGGAAAGCCGCTGCACATTTCCAAAAATATTTTTATAAACAAATACAGTAGAACCTGGATAAGAAATTTCTGCACAAGAAGTTTTCCCCTGTACTAGGTTTGGTTTCTTAAGTCTCAATTTCAACTCTGTATGTTGTAATATATTATTTTCCCGCATAAGAAGTTTCCCGGGTAAAAAGTTTTCCTGCAAAGAAAGTTAATGATAAAGAAAGCACAGTGTATTATTATAATGATGTTTACCCACTTAATACATTTTTTAAATATAGAAATTATTTATTTTTCATATTAAAAAATATTAAACAATATAATTTGATAATCGAACAAGTTAGTGCCAAGCATCATTTTAGTTCATAGTAAACCACTGAAGTAGGTGAAATGGCATTGTTTTTGATATACAGTATCTCATATTGTCAATGCCTTTAGAATGAATTGCCTTGATATTGCACTAGTTCCAATAAGCAACACTTTGCCAATGAAGAAGACTAATGTTACTTATTCTCGGCAGATACTACCACTGAGGGGGGTGCAGGGTGATGGTATCCACCGAGAATCCATTGCCGAAGTGTTGCCTATTTGAGAATCCATTGTTGGAGCTTTGCTTATTCAAGGTAGTTCAATATTAGGGCAACTTGTGAAGGCACCCACAATAATGAGATATAATAAAAACGATGCCATTTCACCTACTTTGGTGGTTTACTACGAACTAAAATGATGCTTTCATTTTTGTGGGTGCCTACGGAAAATTCATTTTCCGTAGGCACCCACAAAAATTTCAGTGCTAAAACTTTTTTAGTATAAACATTTTGATATAATGGAAGTGACATATTGCAATTCGTTTCATCGATATCCATAATTGGATATGTTGACCACGTTAAACATTAAGTTGATGGTTGTGAACAGTTCAGAATTACTTGGTGGATTTTTGCTGGCTTATTGTAATTGTGACCTTTTAAAGGTATGTTGAAACTCCAAAGGAGCTCATTCTTCCAACTTGGTAATGAGTTTAATGAACAGAATGTTAAGCAATTATAAATCCTCAGTTTAAAAATGTTTTCCAAGGCAGAGTAAAATATTTATAAATTCTGAAATAATACTTAAAAATCGTTTAACTTATGTGTATTTTTTTTATTTGTGTAGTTAATATTTCATACATATCCTTGGGTCATTTTCCCGTGTAAGAAGTTCTAAACCTCCAGTCACTTAAAACTTCTTATCTGGGTTCTATTGTAATAAGAAAATTAAGCATTTACAAGTGAACAAGCTGAAATCATAACGAGCAACTCAGTTTATAGCTTTAGGAAATGAAACTGAACCATGATTAATCGACAGGCAAGTCATGCAAAATGAATACAGAGTATGTTCATAGTGGTGACAAAATGACGCAAGGAAGCAAGCTTATATGGTATCAGAAAAAAAAACGCCCTCAACTTCAATTTTCCAGTCTTAAATTTTTTTCACACTACCCACTTCTACAATATCAGATTGAAGTTTGTTGCAACAGTCAACTACTCTAGCCAAAAGTAAATTTTCATACAGCTGTTCTACAACCATCCTTTTACTGTTTAAATATTTGGACTGTTATGTATGTGTTTCTGAGAATGAATGAGGATTCCATCAGCATGCTGAATTAAATCAGCATGGGGTCCGGAAAATTGATCGCCAGCAATTAACCGCCGCATCAGTTTATCGCGTTTTACCGTCTAGAAGCAATGAGATGTGCTTGGTCAAATCATAAAAAGTTATTTTTTATTTAAGTTTCTGCCTTAAGCTATGATTAGCATATTTTTTGAATTCTATGAACTGTGAGGGAATAGTACAGAAATAAAAAAAAAAAAAAAAAAAAAAAAAACACTAGTATGGAAATATGTGATTTAATAGGTAGATTATGTATTTTAATAGTTACATGTATCACAAAAATAGTCAAAAAATCCATTATTTGAACAATATAACGATTGGTTAATTTTAAACTAAACTAATTATAACATTAGGTATGTCATAGTACACTGCAAAAATTCAAAATGAATGTTTATGCAATCTTCAGAATCAGTCACGTTGGCATAATTAATTACTAAGAAACGTTAATATTTACAACACAGTATGTAAATTATTAATAAGAAATATTATGCGCTATGCCTCTTAGATAATCAACAATATCACCCCGTTCATCATATGCACTAACAAGCCTTTTAATTCTTTCATCACAATCGTGATACTTCTTTTTTTTTGTTGCCCGGATCACTTCCACTTAAATATTGTTCAATGCGCATTTCGTTAATACTTTGTTCTTTTTTAATGCCATCGATAAATTTCCAAATGTTGGGATGATAAGCAGCGACTTGTTCCTCAAATCCTCTATACCACCTTTCAACAGAATTATTCGTTCTTGGTAATTCTTCTAGAACAAGCTGGCATACGTTCCACATTTCATGGGAATACTTTGGTGGTCGACGAAGATGTCATCTGGTTGGGCGTCCAATCCATGTATCCTCAAAATAATCAACAACTTGCGATTCTGGAGAAAAAACACCATTTTCACACAATTGTTCAAAAACGACCGTTACAATTGGAGTGTGCACAAATGCAATTGCTGCCAAAATTCGCATATTTAAAGCAAAATTAGCATAACGTTTCAATCCGTTATTCTGAATGGAACGAAAAATACATTGTGAAAAGTGGAAAAAACAACCCCGTTGCAAAGCGTCAGGAAAAACTCTTCTGCAAGCATTCATCATCGCCGTCTTAAAATCTCTAGTTATTCATTGCGGGGACATCATCATCATCAGCCATTTTCAATCCACTGCAGGATGAAGGCCTCTCCAGCAACTTTCCAGTTCCTTCTGTTTTGAGCACTGGCCATCCATTTACTACCCAAAAACTCATGAATTTCATCTATCCGTCTCCGCCTTTGTCTTCCAGGTTTTCTTCTAGCTCCTCTTGGGTACCATTCTGTTATTTTCTTAGTCCATCTGTCATCATGTCTTCGAGCTATGTGTCCTGCCCAAGACCATTTTAGTTCTTTAGTTTTGATAAGAATGTCCTTTACTTGCTGCCTAATCCATGTGTTTCTCTTCTTATCTAACAGTCTGATTCTCAGTATAATTCGTTCCATTCTTCGCTGTGTAGTTCTCAGCTTCTCTTCCATTCTTTTGGTGAGTGCCGAAGTTTCATTTCCATAAGTCATGGTGGGGAGTATACATTGATTCGTTATTTTACGTTTCAGACAAACTGGGATATTGCTCTTTAGTATGTGACTATATTTCCTGAATGCTATCCATCCAAAATTATTCTTCTCTTGACTTCCAGCCATTTATCATTATTACAGCTAATAACTTGTCCCAGATAGCCAGTTCCAATACTTTCAGCTGCTGTAGTAGAGATAAATACGTTTCCTCAGACTTGTTAGGCAATAATGCATAAACTAATGGAAGCGATATTTTGTCCTTGAATCCATGTATTGTATACAGCTGATAAAAAAGTAAGGGAACAGTTTTGAAAGTCTCATCGGCATACCAGTGTTCACTTCGCGCTAACAACTGCAAATTTCTTTTCATACTGAAAATTAACATACAATTGTCCTCGGGTCCCGAATCAAATTGTAGAAACAATTCTCCATTGCATGATGTTTTACATTCTTCTGTAAAAACTGTCTCTACGATGCATTGGAAGAACTGGGCCATCAAAATTTCGATTACTTATATTTCAGATTGTTCGTTTCATTGTATCTACACTTGGAAGCTTAGGAGCTGCGGCTTGGAGCTACAGATTCTTGAAACATTTGAAATAGGAGCTACAGATTCTTGAAACATTTGAAATAATACTATGAGGCGTATTATTTGTTGTTTCTGCATAAGTTCGAATGGTATCAAGAAGTTGTGCTGCCTCAATTCCTGCTGCGTCTCCACAATGATTGTGCTGCCTCAATTCCTGCTGCGTCTCCACAATGATTGTGCTCCTTCCATGTTTTAACGATTGTGTTATTTACTGTAGTAACTCGAGTGGCACATTTGGTTTTTTGGTAATTTTGACACTTCCAATGAATTTTGTTTCATTTTGCCTATCTTTATGAAACAAATGTCCACTAAAGCACAATTTCGGTTTTCCCTTTTCTGATTTCAAAAATTCCACTGACATGATGCGTTCACAAACTCAAAAGGATGAAAAATAAACTCAAAATAAGAAAATGTTGTGATTGTAAGAGATTATAAATATATAAGTATCTCCCTAATCGGCACGCCCAACCCCCACTTCCCTAAAACATGCTACTTAAGTTAAAAATAAATTTATATAAATTATATGTATTGCCTGGCGATATTTGTAGGCTATAAATTGTTTGTGATAAACTGACGCGGTGGTAAACTGCTAGCGATTAATTGCTGGCGGTGAATTGTGGGCGATAAACTTTCCTAGACTTAGTCGAGGAAAGTTTATCGCCGAACATTTAAGAAAATTTAAGTTTATAAACAATTTATAGACTACAAATGATCGCTAGCATATTTTATCGCCAGGCAATATATATAATTTATATAAATTTATTGGTCATTTTAAATTGAAAATATGGCTTTTTTATAGTGTTATTTAAGAATTAAGTGCAGTTAAAAATGGAAGTTATATGCTAGGTATACATTTCCTAGAAATACATACCATTGCAGGTGCTTTAATTTAATTGCCTGTTATTTTCCAAAATTGGAATTAGGTAGGTACCTACTTAATTCCTTTAACTTAAGTTAAAGTGATCCGAGCGACAAAAAAAAGAAGTATCGCAATTGTGATTTACGAATTAAAAGGCTTGTTAGTGCATACAATGAACGGGGTGATATTGTTGATTATCTAAGAGGTATAGCACATAATACTTCTTATTAATAATTTACATAGTGTTGTAAATATTACAGTTTCTTAGTAATTAATTATCCCAACGTGACTGATTCTGAAGATTGCATAAACATTCATTTTGAATTTTTGCAGTGTACTATGACATACCTAATGTTATAATTAGTTTAGTTCAAAATTAACCAATTGCTATATTGTTCAAATAATGGATTTTTTGATTATTTTTGTGATACATGTAACTATTAAAATACATAATCTACCTATTAAATTACACATTTCCATACAAGTGGTTTTTTTTTTTTTTTATTTCCGTACTATTCCCTAACAGTTCATAGAATTCCAAAAATATGCTAATACATTAGCATATGCTTAAGGCAGAAACTTAAATAAAAAAACTTTTTATGATTTGACTAAACACATCTCATTGCTTCTAGGCAGTAAAACGCGATAAACTGACGCGACGGTAAATTGTTTATGTGATAAACTGACACGGCGGTGAATTGCTGGCATTCAATTTTCCTAGACTCAATCAGCATATGTGCTAGTTACCAAGTGGGAGCCATTTCAAAAGCTGCTAGTACATTTTTTATTGTGTTAAAAATTACTGTCTTTTGTTTCAAATTAATAGTGCAGTTAGTATTTTTTATTTATCTTGATAAAGTAGGCAAAATTTGTGTTACTTGGGCTCAGAAATTAAAATGACAATTGAAGTAAGAGAGGATTCCGCTGCCATTGTTCAGTGTTCGTTGCATCAGTATAATTGGAGTATATATTATTTAGAGTAGAACATTAATTATACTCCGAAGGAGTACAATTAATGTTAAGTGTTTTTATTAAGTCTTTAACTCTAAATTTATAACAATGTGAATATGATATTATAATGTAACTATATTACATAATGTAATAGCATAATACATGCTACCACATAACCTGGGAATAGTGTAATAACTTATGTTTTTCTTAGTTTACATTGGTATTTTAATTTAAGTTAAAATTGTGTTTAACAGCAATGCAAAGAGCTGAAAGTAGTGGGAATGCTTTTACTCTGGAGAACTGACATGGGGAGTTCTTGGTTTTATAATGTGCACTACTTGCTGTATGTTTGTGATCATCTGTATTGGGTTATTATACAGCTAAAGGGGATCTCTTTGTCTATTTTCAGTGCAAAGAGTGTGAGAGAACCCACAAGTTTTAGAGTTCTGATAGGTGAATATGAGAACTTGAAAAAAGGGGTTTGATGCCCTCTAAGGAATTGAAATGAGCGACCCTTCAAGTATTCAGCCAATCACTTTGATTGAGCCAAAACCTGTACATCAGACAACATATTGGAATCCCAAATAACAGAAAGCAAAGTCCCACAGGAATTAGCTATTGTCAGGACTGTTGTCACCAACAGTGACTATTGTCAGGATAGGACTAGGATTTGTATGCCACGGGCTAAAGTTAATGATGTTGGAAGTCTGAATCTCAGCATAGCCAATGATGAACAAGAGGGATCCTTTTTTTTTTACAGAGATGTGATACAGTTGAGTAGAAGGTTTTGCATGAATATCAAGGCAGTTTTAAGTTGTTTAGATTAGGTGAGTACTGCATACAGCACTGGAAGCCTCATTTTAGGAAGGATGTGGATTTGTTGGAATGGATGCAGAGAAAGGCAATGAGATTGGTGAAGGAGAACAAAAGGGTGCTCTTACCAAGTAAAGCTTCAGTTGTGCAAATTGCACCTGGAGGTTTGGAACAGGTGAGATGATCTTATTTCCAGTGTTTAAAGTGCTGAATAAATTAAGTAAGCTCATTTCTTATGGCATCCTTCCTCTCAGAATCTTATATCCCCTATATGCACCAGGGGGTATATTTGTGAAATGAACTAGGAAGTGCTTGAGAGGTTTAGATCTTTTTGCAGATAAGCTTACTCTATTAGTTTGACAATTCATGGTGTATTCAATAGTAAGAAAAAGTGGGTGGGACATGCTGTATAAAGTAATGAAATTTTTGGATATGGTGTACACATGGTAAGATATACCCAGATCCTTGACATAACGTGGCCTCGACAATGCCCCCTGCATACACACTACTCGGATTCCCTCCAGTCACTATCTGGCAGAGTAGAGGTAGCAAGATTATACACTAGCTGATCCAGAAGCCACCTGGAGAGTTACCAATAGGATTTGTCCGGTGTACCAATTAGCGGCCGGCCTGCGAACACCGTTTTAGAGCTGTATCCTTGAAATGTAAGGAAGATTGGATCTCGCCATGATGTACATCATAACCTCAAAAGTCATCAGTCATGATGGAAGAGATGGGGAAGGGTTCTTTCTGTATTTTAGCATTTATTCTGTAAAAAGTTTGTTATACTGTATTTTATTTTCAGTATATTTTAAAGTTTTTGATATGAAAACATCTTTGGCGGCACTGGAATAAAGCCATTGGTAATGAAAAGTTTCTTACAGTAATGATGCCACTTCCTATTATGTAGCTGTTAGATTTTAAATGATGCAAATAAATGTCACTTCCTAAATGGCACTAACGATGCTAACTCAGTCACTAACGTTGATTCTGTAAAGTAAGTAGCGGGCATGAGAATAAAATGTTGCATTGTCTGTACTAAGAGATGGACATGACGCCACTTCCTAAGTGATGCTAATTCAGTCACTAATGTTGATTCGGTAGAGTAATCAGTAGGTAGTAATATTCTTCAAGAATAAAAACTTCAAAGCCACCGAAGAAACCTCTCGTGTTGGAAAGATGATTTCAAAAACAGAGTATGAGAAGATTATATATATTCTGTGGTATCTGACTGATATCCGCACATTAGCTTGTATAGGCTGTGGCAGTCAGTGGCCATCACGGGTACCTGTGCTTACTCCCAACACTGCACTTACATGTGGAAATATCTCACCTAGTCAGAATTCCTTTTTCAACTGTATCATTCCGATGAGTTTATCTGCATTTAGAGAAAGAAGCATAAGGCAATGTTGACACCTTGATGCCCTGTCTGTGTTTGATGGTGGAGGTGTTACGGTTTGGGAAGTGTTATTTAATGGCATGGGTCTTCTGATCTCTCTTAATGAATGGCCTGATGGTAACACCTACCTTTCTACCATCACCCATGATGACAGTGTACCCAGACAACTCTGGCATCTAACAAGATAATGCACCATGCCATGATGCCTGACAGATTTCTAATTGGTTTTAAGAACATGATAATGAATTGTCCATCCTTCCATGGCTGCCCAGCTCACCTAATCTCATCCCAGTTGAGCATGTTTATAACCCTGCCAGAAAAGGACATTTGATGTTACAACTATCCACTCGAAAATATACTGCCATTAGCAGAAACATTATTCAATGCATGAGTAGCACTAGCACAGTACACCCTACAAAGCCTTATGGACATCTGTTCCAAGTGTGTATGAGCCATATAATGGGCAAAAGATGGCCTCACATGGTATTAGGTAGGTGTTGAATTAGCAATGCCTCCAGTGAGTGCAAGTGCATTTTACTTTCACTTAATGAAGAGTTTCTGTTGTGAGGATTGTTAATTTAAAACACATTTAAAGCATAAAAATTTTTAAACTTTTTTTTTTTTTTTTTTTCAATTTTGAAATTTTACGGTCACCTTTAGTATTTAGATATGTGTCCTTTTCAGAAAAATGTTTTGCCTTTTTATGTCATTATTTGATGGTTGTTTTGACCTCAGCATCCAGATTAAAACAATAACTCTTTAAACCTTTCCTTTCAATGGACTGAAAATGTGTTAAAGTCACATGACAAATCTTGATCCATCACAGAGTGCAGCATCTAGATTTGTCATGATATCTTAAAGCATGTCATGTGATATAAAGGAGGATGGATAATTCATTTGTCACATGATATAAAGGAGGATGGATAATTCATTTGTCATGAGATTAGCATTAGTAGAGGCATTTGATGCAAGAAAGCAAGCTTATGCAGCATCAGCCAAAAAAAAAAAAAAAAAAACCCACTTCCACTTCACCCCTCTGTTCGTTCGAAATACCTGTCCAGCTGAGCCTTAAACTTATTTAGGCTATCAACTTCCACGAGTTGAATACACCTCTGGCATTCCCCTTGCTGAATAACTCCTCATGTGTGAATGCAAAATATTCATTTAGTTTGTTAGCTACCTGAGCAGGATCATCAACAGTTGACCCATCGATATCAAGTGGACCAATCTGATTCATCCCCTTCCTTCTAGAGTTTACATAAGTAAAGAACTCTTTGCTGTTTTTCTTTGAATCCCTTGCCAAAGATTTCTCGTAATCTGCCTTTGCCTGCCTAACCTTTGTAACTTGGTTACAGATCAACTTGTATCTGTCATAGGCTTCTGTGTTACGTGTTAATTTGTATGTATCCCATGCATTTTTCTTCTCTGCCATATGTCTCATTAGTTCATCTGACATCCATTTAGGCCTAAACCTTGAACAATATTTCTTAGTTGGTATGTAAAGCCTAGTAGCTTCCAAGATAAGTTCTTTGAATGCTTCCCATTTTGAATTTGCTGTTGGTAACATCATCAGTTGGTCCCACTGTATAGAATTTAAATACTGTCTCAGACCATTGTAGTTGCCTTTACGAAAGCAATAACCCTTCCCTTTACCCCTAATGGTAGTTACCTCTTTGAGCAAATCCCACTTCAGCACACTGTGATCACTTCCACCTAGTGGTTCATTTATCTGCAGATTCTTAATGCATGAAGAATCACTACTGATAATCAAATGAAGAGTATTACTCCCTCTAGTTGCCTCCCGAACATGCTGATGTAGAAAACAATCATCCAATAAATCCACAAAAGCCTTGCTAGTGTGCGAGTGACCAGCCCCCAAATTCCAGTCAATATCTGGGAAATTAAAATCCCCCATTATAAGACTCTCTGATTTACTGGCCCACTCTATTTCCCTGTACAGTTCCTTCTTATACTCATCAGAGTCATTAGGCCTATAGCACACTCCTCTCAATTTTGATCTCCCAATGCTTACGTCACACCAAACTGACTCGACACTGCACTGTCCAGCGATGTCGACTGGCTTCACTTCCTTGTATTTTATGTATTTCTTGACTAATAGCATAACCCCTCCTCCCTTCCTATCCTGTCTATCCTTTCTGTAGACATTGTACTCCCCAAATTCCAGTTCTGCATTCCTTATATCTGTGTGACACCATGTCTCTGATATCCCAACCATATATGCCTTTGATATTTTGAGCAATACCTCAAATTCATCAAATTTATTTACTAAACTCCCAGCATTGGTGTACACGCAAGTATACATGCACCTGTTTCTATTCTTAGCTACCCTAACACAACGCATGTGTTTACTTTTACCACAATGACTCCCAGCAGTCTCTGAAATATCCTGCATCTTGTTTTTCAGGTTTCTGTTCATTCCAATAGGAGCAGTGCAAGAATCTATTTCACCTCTGCCAGTGGCTACTGAAGCAGGAATCATTCCTGCTGCCAGTTATCTAATTTGCTTGCATTTAATGTTGTAGCATGCTGCTGCTCTGAGTTAATGTTAGCATCAGTTTTTTTTCAGGAATAGTCCCTAAAAAAAAACCTGATGTCTAACAGGACAACAATATATTAGTTGAAAAGAATAACTACTACAACTTTTCTTGGAGGAATCTGCAATTAGCATTAGTACAGGCATTTCCCTGTACTAATACAGCTAACTTATACAGCATCAGCCAAAAAAAAAAAAAAAAAAAAACCCATTTCACTGATCCATTCATTACAGATGTTTGCCGAGTTCTGCCTTGCATTTATTTAAGCTATCAACTTCCACAACAGATGGAAGTTTGTTCCAACAATCAATTACCTGCTGGCTAAAAGCAAACTTCTGCACATCTATTCTACAACTGTCTTTCCTCAGTTTGAATCTGTCCCCTCAGGTTTGTAATCTGAGCAAGAGGAAGAATTCCATCAGCATTGAGCCTGCTCAATCCATTCAAGGTCTTATACGCCTCAATCAGATCTTCTTGCAGGTGAGTAGTCTCCAGAAGCTGCAATTTGCAGAATTTAAACCTTTCTTCATAAGAGCACCCCTTTGTTCCCTTCACCAGCCTTGTTGCCCTTCTCTGTACTCATTCTAGCAACTCTATATCCTTCCTAAAATGAGGCTTCCAGACCTGTATGCAGTACTCAAGGTGTAGCCCGACCATATCCTTATACAAGGGGATAATCACCTCCTTATCCCTGCTTGCAAAATTCCTGTATATCATTGACAAGACACCCCATGACCTACTCTGTCTGCACTGCTCAGAAAACTTCATATCTGACTGCACAATACCCCCAGGTCTCTTTCATTCTTCACTACCCTGAGTGTAACACCACATAGTTGGTACATTTCTTTGGGGTTAAGTAAAGTACTACCCATATGCAGTACCTTGCATTTGTCAATATTAAACTTCATTTGCTACTTCTCAACCCATCTACTCAACTTTTCCAGATCCTGTTTCAGCAGCATACTGTCTTTACTGTTATTAACAACCCTGCCCACCTTTGTATCATCTGCAGACTTTTACATTAAGCTTGATATATCTTCATCAGTATCATTGATAAATATACAAAACAACAATGGGCCCAACACCAAACCCTGAGGGACACCACTAATAACATTAGTCCAAGTAGAGCAGTGCTCATTGATTACCACTGTCCTCTCCCACTCAACCATCCTTTTTTCCATTGTAGCAACTTGCCCTTAATGCCATACTGCTCCAATTTGTACAATAGTTTTCCATGTGCAACAGTATCAAAAGCTTTCCTGAAATCCAAGTATATGATATCAGAATTATTTTTTGCATCCAGTTCCTTTGTGACTACATCATAGTATCCAATCAAATTGGTCAGACAAGACTTCCCTTTGACAAACCCATGATGTCTGAATTATTACTGCTGTCTTGTCTAGATGATCCTGGAATGCTTCTTTAACTAGTGACGCCATTATTTTCCCTGGAACAGAAGTCAAACTAACAGGTCTGTACTTACTCGTGTCACCCTTTGATTCCCCTGTGTGAATTGGACATACATACAATTAGTATTTTATTGTTAAGAAACCAAGAATACTTCTACTGTTTCATTGATAGCATTGTTTCTTCTATAGTAACTTTCACCACACACATCCGGCATTTTGTTATGAATATCTTGGTGTTCTTCCCGTCAGCAGTTAAAAATTAAATCTTTTCATTCTGATTCCTCTTGTATGCTCTGTTGGACCAAGTTTGGGACCTACTGGATACAATGTATGTGTTATTTTTCTTATAATATTTCAAATAAATGGTGCATCTTGGATGCTTCACTTGTGTGAAATCATAAAAAATGTGACATGTGATGTTTAAACGATGATGTGAAATGCGATGTTTATGTGGTTAACAGTAATTATTAATTAAGTTTGAATTGTTAGCCAGTCATTATATAGTGTATGTAAACATGGATAATTCCATACAGCTTGTATATTATAAAATATACAATACTCAGGCTTTTTGTGAGGACTGTTACATAGACTGGTAACCAGCAGCAGTACTTTATATATTCTTTCGATGAAGTAATTTATGTTATTTTGTCACATAATGCACCTTTTGAGGATTTGAATTCATTAGAAGTATATGTCATTATGTTAAGTTTTTAAACAATTTCCATGAAAACACTTATCTTAAATAGGTTGAGATGGTGTATTCATTGTTATCTATGCTTGGAGCTCGTGATAAAGAAGATATGAGTAGAACTTTGCTGTCTATGTCAGAATCAACAGAAAGTTGCATTGCCATGAGGCAGTCAGGTTAGTTTTGTGCATTAGTGGTATTAAAATTAGTTAATTTTTTACTCTGTTTAAAGGTTTTAAACAAGAGTTACAATTTTCTGTGAACATTAAAATAATTGTAGAAGTTAAGGTTCAATTTGAGCACTCTTATATATAATGCATTTGAAATTTTTAATTATTGATAATTATTATTAATAATTAATCAATCCTCAGTGGCTTTCACTCTCTCTTATGGCAGCAAGAGGATCAGAGTGGAAGCAGAGGGTGCTAAGAATCTCTCGGTATGACCAGGCTGACATGCATGGATACTGAACTTGGCATGTTACAACGTAAGGTCGCTCTTCGACAAAGATAGGATACTAGACCTGGAAAAGGAATTAGAAAATGTGAATTGGAATATCTTGGCTTGGCTTAGACAAGAAGAAATGAATCACATAAGTTTATCAAGTGGAAATCTGCTGTACACCAATGGAAACAGTGTAAAAAGCGAAGGCGGAGTTGGCTTTCTGGTCCATAAAGAGATTAAAAACAACATTTTGGAAATCAAAGCACATCAGCAAGGGTGTCAAGACTACTACTCAGGATTTCCAAGAGGTACAAGGTTATAATGATATATGAACCAACATCGAGCCATGATAATGAAGAGGTTGAAGAAATGTACACCGAAATTGAGAGACTTCTAGATGAGCAGAAAACTCACTACACCATCATTATAGGGGACTTCAATGCTAAGGTTGAAAGAGACAAAACAGCACAGAAATGGAAACTTCGGAATTGGTGAAAGAGGTGAAAGACTTGTAGAATTTGCGGAATCTTGAGGAATGCTCATAATGAACTCTTTTTTTTTTTTCAAGAAAAGGGTGAACAGAAAGTGGACGTGGAAGAGCCCAAATGGATTAACAACTAATGAAATTGACTTCATCCTCTATAACAAGATATATTTTGAATAATGTTAGTCTTGAACAAGGTAAATGTTGGAAGTGATCACAGAATGGTAAGATGCACACTTGATATTGATACAAGAAAAGAAAGGAAAAAACTGAATCTAGTAAATAATACAAAGGTCTTTGAGATAACAGAAGAGGAGAAAAAGCAGTATGTACTGGAACTTAAGAGCAAGTTTGAGCTTCTGCAAACCTTTCAGGACTAAGATATGGAGGAAGAATACGACTTTCTGAAAATGATAATGCCTGAGAAACCTATAGGTAAAAAGAAATTCAAAGAAGAAAAAATTAGTCAAGAGACATTGTCATGATCAACTGAAGACAACAAATGAAGAGCAAGATAAACAGGAACAAGGATAAAATTGAGTATACTGAGTTATGCAAAGCCATTAGAAAGAGACTCAGACAGGACATAAGATTTAACACAAGAAAAGTAGAACAAGCATTAAGGGAAAACAAAGGAATTAAATCAGCAGCCATGAGCAGGGGTGCCTCCATAGCCAGGTGAGCAGGAGCAGCAGTGCATAGCACATGCTTCTTAATTAGACCGGGGTTCGAGCCCGTGACCACCAAATACGGAGGATGCGGAAAGGTCAGGGAATAACCACTGCATATCCCCGGAGCAATATGGCATTAGTTGCTAATGCTCCTAAAAACCAAATAACAAACAAACAAACATGAGCAGTAATACAGAAAGACAAATGATACTGAAACTGAAGAATAGTGCACTTATAAATAGCAGAAAAGGCATAATTTGCCATTTGTGATCCATCTTCCCCATATGTCAGCAGTGAGGAAGGTGGATCACAAATTAGCAACACATACAACATACCCGATATCCTTCTTGATGAGGTAGAACATGCATTGAAGAAAATGAAGAATCAAAGCCTCAAGAAAAGATGAAGTTACTGTAGAACTGTTAAAATGAGAAGGAAGAGACATGACACAAACTGGCAAAACTCTTCACAAAATACATTAGGAAAGGCTTGATGCTTAATAAATGGAATAATGCAGTCATGATTTTGCTGCACAAGAAAGGAGATAAATCAGAAATTGGAAATTATAGACTGATTAGTTTGTTATCCCACATTTACAAGTTTTTCACAATGGTCATTAATAAGCAGGAATTAATAAGAATTAATACTGAGGAGCAATATTGCAATTTGTCTGAAATGTAAAATAATGAACCAATGTATACTCAGCACTATGACTTATGGGAGTGAAACTTGAGCACTCCCCAATAGAATGGAAGAAAAGCTGAAACTACACAATGAAGAATGGAATGAATTATATTAGGAATCAGACTGTTGGATAAGAAGAGAAACACATGGATTAGGCAGCAAACTCAAGTCAAGGACATTCTTATCAAAACTAAAGAACTGAAATGGACTTGGGCAGGACACATACCCTCGAAGATATGATGACAGATGGACTAAGAAAATGACAGAATGGTACCCAAGAGGAGCTAAATGAAAACCTGGAAGACAATGGAGATGGACAGACGAAATTCAAAGAGTTCTTCGGCAATAAATGGATGGCCATTGCATAAAACAGAAGGAATTGGAAAGTTGCTGGAGAGGCCTTCTTGCAGTTTATTGAAAATGGCTGATTAGCATACAGTATATGATACTAATTGATATTATAATAATTTCAATGATATACAGTAACATGGAGTTGATTATCCCTTTTGTATAAGGCAATAGTTAGGCCATATCTTGAGTAATTTGTACAGGTCAAAGGAAACCTCATTTTATGTAGGACGTTGATCTGTTGGAATGGGGCATAGAGCAATAAGATTAGAGAGGAGGGAAAAGGGGTACCAAGAAAGGCTTTAGTTCTGCAAATTGTGTCCACAACCTAGGTACCTATGGTGTAATCTGAATGATGTGGTGAAAGCTTTGAATAGCAATAAGCTAAATGCTAATGGTATCTTTTCTCCTGCTCAGACAACATACATTGAGGGAGTACAAATTAAAATTGAGGCAGGATGTTGTAGAATAGATGTGTATAAATTTGCATTCAGCCAGTGGGTAGTAGTGGGACTTGACACATGATTTGGGAAGTTTTTTTTTTTTTGTTGACTGCACCACTAATAATATTACTAATTTCTTAGATTTTTATAAAATGCTTCACAACCTCTATGGTTATCTCTCTCATCACTTCTCTGCAGTGAATTGAGAATGGCTGATGATGAAGTGTACTAAGGCAGTGGGTACTTAATCGACTTTGAAATAATGTCCTTCTGAGGTGACACTTAGCCCAGTGATTTTTCCCACTTCCGGAAGTATTTGGAAAGCCAACTTTGAAACTGATGAAGGATCTCACCATATAGCATTAGTAGAGGCATATGATGCAAGAAAGCAAACTTATGCGGTATCAGCCAAAAAAAAAAAAAAAAAAAAAAAAACACTTCCACTTCACCCCTCTGCTCGTTCGAAATACTGTTCCGCTGAGCCTTAAATTTATTTAGGCTATCAACTTCCACAACAAGGGATGGAAGTCTGTTCCACCAACCAACTGGCGCCTCCGTAGCCAGGTGGGAAGGAGCAGCAGTGCATAGCACACGCTTCTTGATTAGACCGGGGTTCGAGCCCGTCACCACCAAATACGGAGAATGCGGAAAGGTCAGGGAATGACCACCGCATATCCAGGAGCAATATGGCCTTAGTTGCTAATGCTCCTAAAAACCAAATAACAACAACAATAACAACCAACCAACTACCCACTGGCTAAAGGCAAATTTCCGCACATCTATCCTACATCTGTCTTTCCTCAGTTTGAATTTATGCCCTCTCAGGTGATTATTCTGAGTAAGAGGCAGAATCCCATCAGCATTGAGCATGCTCAAACCATTCAAGGCTTTATACACCTCTATCAGATCACCTCGCCGGTGCCTAGTCTCCAGACACTGTAATTTCCAAAACTTAAGCCTTTCTTCATACTCGTTGCCCTTCTCTGTACTCGTTCCAGCATCTCTACATCCTTCTTGAAATGAGGCCTCCAGACCTGTATAGAGTACTCTAGGTGTGGCCTGACCATTGCCTTATACAAGGGAATAATCGCCTCCTTATCCCTGCTAGAAAAATTCCCATATATCATCGACAATACACCATGAGCTACTCTTGCAGCCCGTCTGCACTGCTCAGAAACTTCATATCTGCCTGCACAACCACCCCCAGGTCCCTTTCATTCTCTACAACTGTCAGTGTAGTACCACAGAGTTGATACGTTGCTCTGGGGTTGCTGTTTCCCATATGTAGTACTTTACATTTGTCAATATTAAACTTTATTTGCCACCTCTCAGCCCATCTGCTCAACCTTTCCAGATCCTGTTGTAGCAGCATAATGTCAGTAGTGTCCTTAACAACCCTGCCAACCTTTGTATCGTCTGCAAACTTGGACATTAAGCCTGATATACCATCATCAATATTATTTATAAATACTGAAAACAATAATGGACCCAACACTGAACCCTGAGGGACTCCACTAATAACATTAGTCCACGATGAGCAGTGTCCACTGATTACCACTCTCTGCCTTCTCCCCCTCAACTACCCCTTTACCCATAGCAGCAATTTGCCTCCAATGCCACACTGCTCCAATTTGTGCAGCAGTCTTCCATGTGCAACAGTATCAAAAGCCTTTCTAAGATCCAAGTATATAATATCAAAGTTATTCCTGCATCCATTTCTTTTGTGACTGTATCATAATATCCAATCAAATTGGTCAGGCAAGACTTCCCCTTAACAAAACCATGCTGTATCTGAGCTATAACATAAGTCTTGTCTAGATGATCCTGTAGTGCTTCTTTAACCAGTGCCTCCATTAATTTTCCTGGAACAGAAGTTAAACTCACAGGTCTATAATTACTTGTGTCAGGCTTTGATCCTCCTTTGTGAATTGGGGTCACATTTGCACATCTCCAGTCTATGGGTACTTCCCCTGAGTCCAAGGAAGCTCTCATAATTATGGCTAAGGGCTTGCTTACTTCCTTTGCTGCCTCCTTCAATATAACTGGATATATCCCATCCAACCCAGGTGCCTTTCTTTTGTTTATCTTCAACGATTTCTCCTCCACTTTACTCTCAGTTATGTCAAGATTATCTAGCTTACTGCCAGAGTTGAACACACCTCTGGCATTCCCCTCGCCGAATAACTCCTCATGTGTGAATGTCAATGCAAAATATTCATTTAGTTTGTTAGCTACCTGAGCAGGATCATCAACAGTTGACCCATCGATATCAAGTGTACCAATCTGATTCATCCCCTTTCTTCTAGAGTTTACATAAGTAAAGAACTCTTTGCTGTTTTTCTTTGCATTCTTTGCCAAAGATTTCTCATAATCTGCCTTCGCCTGCCTAACCTCCTTTGTAACTTGGTTACAGATCAACTTATATCTATTGTAGGCTTTTGTGTCACGTGTTACTTTATAGGTATCCCATGCATTTTTCTTCTCTGCCATATGTCTCATTAGTTAGTTGATCTGACATCCATTTAGGCTGCTTCCCATTTTGAATTTGCTGTTGGTAACATCATTAGTTGGTCCCACTGTATAGCATTTAAATACTGTCTCAGACCATCGTAGTCGCCTGTATGAAAGCAATAACCCTTTCCTTTACCCCTGATGGTAGTTACCCCTTTGAGTAAATCCCACTTAAGCACAATGTGATCACTGCCACCTAGTCCAGGTGGGCAGGAGCGGCAGTGCGTAGCACATGCTTCTTGATTAGACCGGGGTTCGAGCCCGTGACCACCAAATATGGAGGATGCGGAAAGGTTAAGGAATGACCACTGCATATCCCCGGAGCAATATGGCCTTTGTTGCTAATGCTCCTAAAAAACCAAATAACAACAACTGCCACCTAGTGGTTCCTCTATCTGCAGATTCTTAATGCATGAAGAATCACTACTGATAATCAAATCAAGAGTATTACTCCCTCTAGTTGCCTGCCGAACATGCTGTTGTAGAAAACAATCATCCAATAAATCCACAAAAGCCTTGCTAGTGTGTGAGTGACCAACCCACAAATTCCAGTCAATATCTGGGAAATTAAAATCCCCCCCCCCTCCTTATAAGATTTTCTGATTTACTGGCCCACTATTACCCTGTATAGTTTCTTATTATACTCATCAGAGTCATTAAGCCTATAGCACACTCCTACTCCAATTTTTGCTGCCAATGCTTATGTCACACCAAACTGACCCGACACTGCACTGTCCAACGATGTCGACTGGCTTCACTTCCTTGGATTTTACGTGTTTCTTAACTAATAGCATAACCCTTCCTATCCTTTCTGTAGACGTTGTACTCCCCAAATTCTACTTCTGCATTCCTTATATCTGTGTGACACCACGTCTCTGATTTCCCAACAATATCTGCCTTTGATGCTTTGAGCAATACCTCAAATTCATCAAATTTATTTACCAAACTTCTAGCATTGGTGTACACGCAGGTATACATGCACCTGTTCTTTTTCTTAGCTACTCTAACACAACCCATGTGTTTACTTGTACCTCAATGACTCCCAGCAGTGTCTGAAATATCCTGCATCTTGTTTTCCAGGCTTCTGCTCATTCCAATAGAAGCAATGCAAGAATCACTTTCACATCTGCCATTGGCTACTGTTAATCTATTAGTCCTTGTATCCCCCCCCAAAGCTAGCAGTTTTCTGACCCACCTAACACTGCTTCGATAGCATCAGCAAATATTCTTGCACCCTTTCTATTTAAGTGTATCCCATCCCTGTAGAAGCAGTCCCTTCTGTTAACAAGTACAGACCAGGCTGAAAAAAATTCTATCCCTTGAGCCTTGCACAATCTTTCCGGGGCCGAATTGATCGACAAGGCTCTCATCATATACTCCCTCCTATCGTGTCTGGGCAGAATTGCAGACACTTTCAAATTCAACCCTAATTCATGGCTTTTTTTCAACAGTGACCTGTACTTGTTAAGTAGTTCTGCCGGTCTCCTACTCTTAATATCATTAGTAGCAACATGTACAACTATATCACCTTTTGCGCCCTTGAAAGATGATAATCACTCTACAACGTCATCAACGTTTGCCCCTGGCAGACATGCCCTGGTCCTGTTCCACCTATCCTTTTTACAAAGCATGTTCCCCGTTTCCCTGACAATAGAGTCACTAACTACTAGTTCCTGTGGCACCATCGCATTCTGCCTTGGGGGTTGCCGCTGTGTTGCGTGATGACCAAGTGCAAGCTCTGGCATTGATGTGGGCAGCTGAGAGCTTGATGGGCCCCTCACTTTAGATCCTTCGAGGGCATCCACCCTGTCCTTCAAGCTCTCATATAGGCCCATAACAATGCTGAGATGTTGCCTGATTTCGTTACATTCCTTGCATCGCACACACACAAAGACATCCCCCATGGCAATATCATGTCCTGTGCTCGATTGCTCCGCAAACATTATGCAAGCAGTGCATTTTAAAAGGCTGTGATTCAGAGGGCAACTGCCCCCCCCCTCATTTCTCCTCTGAGCCACAGCACTCCCATTAGCTTGAGTCTTTTGCTTTGCTGCTCTGCTCTGAGTCATGATTTCGATTTAATTTCAATAAAATTTCAATTTTAGTACAAAATTATAACCCTAAACTTGTATCCCAACACAGTTATAACGCTGTATATATTTTTCAGTATCAAATATTATCTACAAGTTCCGTTTATATAACTTCCGTATCAAGTTATGATATATAACTTCCGTATCAATATATGAGTGCACAGAGCTGGACTCGTGATTGTGTTTAGCCAAAACATTTGTTCAGATAGTGACAAAAGGCATCTCAGAATTTGTGTAGAACTCTTATTAATATATTCATGTTAGACAGTGCCCTCTCAGTCAAAAATGCCAGCAACATACCTTTTGTTTTGCTATACAATTGCTTTGTGTGTGTGTGTGTGTGTGTGTGTGTGTGTGTGTGTGTGTGTGTGTGTGTGTGTGTGTGTGTGTGTGTGTGTGTGTGTGTGTGTGTGTGTGTGTGTGTGTGTGTGTGGGAAGGGTTGCAACTATCCACTGGGATTACTGTTTGATTTCAAGATCAACAACTGACTTGCTGGCACTGTGGTAGATGACTTTCATCAACCGGTGAAATACCACCACTTTGCTTATTGGAGGCTTGAAGTGGTGAAACCCATGTTTAGTCTCTAGAGAAAAGTCTCCGGCATTCCCCCCCCCCATACTTCTCCTTCAACCCAATCACGGTACTAAGTACTATAGGTTGATACCTTTCGTGTTTGAGGTTTTCATAAAAAAAAAAAAAAAAACTGTTCATGTTGTATTTCTGTTAGCAGCTATGGCACTGACTAGAAATATGTCTCATGTTCAGCATTTTCATTAAGATGGGATGACAGAATTCGATGGAGATAAGAGCTAAGCAGTGGCAGTTAATCTTGTCATTTTATTTCAAAGTTTTGCAGAAGTTGAGGGCCATCCAGATTTTTGTCACTTCTGACAGTCTCCCTACTCTCTTTGCAACAATAGTGGCATTTGAAAATTTGTGTTTGGCTCATTATAGAGTTCCTGTGTGCTATTTTTAGATTAAACTTATGTTTGGAGAGAGTTCAAAGAAGGTCAACTAGATTAGCAACCATGGCAAATCTTTATTTCCATAATACATATACAATATGCATCAAGTATGTAACTTGCGGTTTTTCCAGTTTTAAAGCAAAACTTGACCCATATCTTCATTATTACTGACAATAAGAAACTGCTGCTGTAAATGAGTGAACAGCTTACTGTGTTGGAGGTAAGGATGAAATGTGCCCAAACACATTGTTTGGAAATGTGTTTGGATAAACAGTATTTCTGCCATATAGAACACAAGTTTAGCGGGAGCCAAAGAACTGTTTGCTAATATATTATTATATATGACGCACTGTGCATCAGGAGCATCTTTATTTCCAACACATGTACATCCGAAATTCAAATAACTGTCATCATACTTTTGTTTTGGTCTTTTATTAGTTGGTTCCTGTTTTTTCACTTCGGATTTTTGGGGAACAAAAGGCTGTGATTGTTCATCCTCACTTTGAAGTTTGACCACATTTGCAATACTAGAAGCGCTTGCCTTTCGAAATACTGATAATCAAAAATTTATATTAGGAAGTGAGTTCAGTTATGATATTGGGTCACTTCCCCCTCTCCTTCAACCTGTGTACTCTAGGCCTGTGTACTAAATCACATACGGATGGCACATTAGATTACTACGTTGCTACTTTTTCATAGATGTCATTACCCCTACGCATACTTCTTTAGGCAAAAGTCTGCCAAAATAAAGTGTTCCATGGTCTATTTGATTATTAGTCTATGCAAATATATTAATAACCGAAAAAAAATATAATCTTAAAAATTATAATGATAAAAAAAAGAGGTGTACGCTGCAGATTTACAAAATTTATTTATTTATTTTTTATTATTAATTATGGTTTTTCACGGAACACTTGTTTACATCTCACGGAACACTAGTATTCTGCGGAACACAGTTTGGGAAATGCTAATATAGAGAGTTCCAACTGGCATCTTCTGCGTGCCGGGATCGAACTCAATTGAACCCATTTTTAATTCAACACTTTAGCCATTGCTTCCTTCTAAATCACCAAGTACTTTCTCCCCAGTCCAGCAGCCTTATTTACCAAAACTTTTTCTAGTAACTTATCGTCTTTAATTGCCACAGTTCTTCCATTTTTAAAGATAAATGCAAAATATCCATTCTCTTCATTTGCTTTGTTCAAAAAAATCAGCCAAACTGATTTTTTTTTTTTTTTTTTTTTTTGTATATCTGTAAAACTCTATGCTTTTCAATTCAGAATGAATTTGAAGAAAGCAATTGATTAGATTCTGATAGTCTTGTCTTTTAAACATTCATTTGGTTGGGAAGGAATTTTTCCATGCTGTTTATTAACTGGAGCCAAAGCATTCAGAGGTCAGTATATTTCATTGTTGCATAGATATTGGTTTAAGCTGTTATTTGTGTTTGTTTGATTTGGACTAGAAAAACAGATATAAAATGAATCTTTTATTCTTCTTTAGGATGTTTGCCTCTCCTAGTACAACTTCTTCATGGTGAAGAGAAGGACTCTTCCTCAACTGTAGATGATGCTCAGACAGTACGGCAGTCTGTAAGAGATGCTAAACAGAGAGCAAGCTTAGCACTTCATAACATTGTGCATGCACATGCTGATGACAAGAGAGGTCGTCGAGAGGCTAGAGTTCTTCGTTTGCTTGAACAAATAAGAAATTATTGTGAACACCTTAGAGACATTGAGGCTGGAATAGTTGAAGATAATCAAAATGGTTAGTAAAACTTAAAGCATGTTATTATTAACATATAATTTTTTTTTTTTAAAGTGGCTTGTTTGTCCTTCACCTTAATGTTACTGCTTATCCCTTTAAAATGAAAGAATGGATTTTTTATTTCATGAAGTATGAAAATTTAGATAAGACTATTGGAGTATTGTCTACTATCATAGGTAAATAAATAATGCTTCATAGTAAAATTGTATTTACATTGCTACAAAGCTTATTAACCACCAGTCTGAGAATTTGTATGATCTATCTGCTTATGAACTTTTTGGATGTTCTTATCACTAAAAGCTGTTTGAAAATTATTGGCTTATCAAATCCTTCACCAAGAGGAATCAAACTGGCCATTGATTCATATCATTGGGAAGTTCCCACTACTTTGCAAAAACAGCTCCTTCAGTTCAAGCTCATTTTTACAATCCCCTCCCCCCACATAGGTTTTCTTTTCACATAGGTACCTTATCCTGTTGGTCTATGAATTTCTTTGTGCTGTCAGCCTCAGTTACAATAGCAGTAAAATAATTTTTTTAGAATCTGGTCTAAGCCTTTCCTCATAATTTGGATTTATGGCCCCTAGTTCTGTTATCATAACAGTGAAAATTTTGCCTTCATTCGTTTTATTATCCACTCTCCAGAGCCTTATAGACTTCACTCGGGACTCTTCTACTTGCCAAGCCCTGTAACCCACATATTCCAAGTCTCCTTTTATGGCACCCTTTTGCAGATCTCACCAAGTTGGCTGCCCATCTTTGGAACCTTTCAAGCTTTATTATTTTTATGCACATTGTTGTAGGTTTCACAATTTTGACATTGCACCCTGTATCCCTTCTTTGATGTCATATAAGAAACCTCTGCTTCAGCCTCCACAGGATGAATTCATTAAACAGGTTCTTTCCAAATGCAATAATGATTTAAAGGGGTTATCCATTTGATTTGGATTTGTGGAAATACAACACCAACTACAGGCAAGAACTTGGCATCATGGACAGTGTGTGGGTCAGCAGTGCACTTTCTTCCAAGATCTGTTGTTTTAACCTGTAGGCTGCAAATGTAACCTGCTGAACCTGCAGATTTAATTATTTTGATCATTTTCTTTACTGTTATTCATCTGAACAATAAAATTAATAAAATTAATTTTATTGGTTTTAAATTAATTATGATAGTTTTTCCTAGCTTTAGGAGTTTAATTTCCTGCAGTTGTGTGTGTGTGTGTGTGTGTGTGTGTGTGTGTGTGTGTGTGTGTGTGTGTGTGTGTGTGTGTGTGTGTGTGTGTTTTGACTTTATCACTATCCAACTTAATGCTTTTCTTCTTCCATTCAATCCCACCAACTATATAAGTTATTTTTTGGTTGCTATTCCCCACCTGTATGACATTTAGCCACATTAAGACATTGCTGCTGCTTAGCACTGTTCATTAACTACTCTTACCACATCTTCTGATATCAGTGTTTGCTCAGATCATGTCAGTGAAATTATTCTTGTGGGATAAAATCCTTTTTTCTGCACTCAACCTTAAAATCTTATGCTTCATCTAAACCTTGGTCTTAAAATAAATTTGCCAAGGCTGTTCAAAGTGAAATTGATTTGCATCCAAAAATCCAGGTTCATTTTCTGATTACATAATCTTGCTACTGCAATGCAGTTATTAATCAGTTCAAACTGTATTAGAACAGGCTAAGAGTAGAAAACTTGCTTCTTGTCCAAACTGTAGTCAAGCATTCTGATCTTTTGCCAAAGCTATTAGCTGTAACTTTTGCCTATCTATACTGGGAAAATTTGTACAATACCCGTAAGACTGCCAATCGTCCTTTTGGTATTCGTCTCCAAGAGCTACTCAAAGAACTTAATATCAAGGTAGACAAGGTTGCCCAAACACCAAAGCAACCCCTTCCACCCTGGCATGCTCATGTTCCAACATGTGACTTCTCCCTTAGAAATTGGGGAAAGTCGGACACTCCATCATCTGTCTACCTGCAGCTTCATTCAGCACACCGAACTGAACATTCTGACTTCGCGCCAGTTTACACAGACGGTTCGAAGTCGGAATCATATGTGGGATCTGCTGCTGTCTTTACAGACAGCACTACATCGGAGCAGATTCCCTCTGAATGCAGCATATTTACTGCAGAGCTGCACGCTATAGAGTTAGCCTTGGATCACATTAGTAAATGCCAATACCAATGGTTCATTTTATATTCCAACTCTCTCAGCGTGTTACAGGCTTTAATATCTGTGAGATATAATCCTCATCCGATTCTGTCTTGCATTCAGCAGAAGATTCACTTTCTCCATGAACGTGAATATGATATCTGCTTCTGCTGGATTCCCAGCCACATTGGGATTATGGGAAATGATTTGGCTGACACTGCAGCCAAATCAGCAATTCCCAATAATAATTGCTGCCTGTCAGTCCCCTATACAGACTACAGGCAAATAATACACCAAAAGATACATTCCCAATGGCAGGATTCGTGGAATAGACAGACTACGAATAAATTATATCGTATAAAGCCTGTAATTGAACCGTGGCAGTCTGGTCTGCGCAGGAATCGTAAGGAGAAAGTTGTTCTTGCTCGGACCCACGTAGGACATAGTCATTTGACTCATTCGTTTTTGCTGAGGGCTGTTGACCCTCCTATGTGTGAGTCCTGTGGCACAATTTTAACTATCAGACACATTTTAATTGACTGTCCAGATTTTAGCAATATCCGTTTTACCGCTTTTAACCATCTGACTGAGCTGTATACACTCAGTCAGATTTTATCCGACAATGACCATGTGTCTGCTATTTTTAGCTATTTTAAATCAATAAATGTTTTTACTTGTATTTAAAATTTACATGTTATTGTTATTTCTTTATTGATTTATCTTTTCTACATTTTATACCTGTTATTTTATACGTTGACATGGTGACCTAAGTAATTAGGTCAGTGAAAGTTTAAATTTTTTTTTATATATCACCTGGTTTTGGCGCATTATAGCCTTAGTTGCTAATGCACCAATAAAACCCAAAAACAAACAAACAAACAAGCTTTACAATAACAATCACATTAGCACTGGCATACGATGCAAGAAAGCAATCTTATGCAGCATCAGCCAAAAAAAAAAAAAAAAAGAGAAAGAAACCTCACATTTCACCCCTCCATTCGTTCCAAATGCCCGTTGAGCTCAGCCTTAAATTTATTTAGGCTATTGGCTTCCACAACAAAAGATGGAAGTCTGTTCCACCAATCAACTACCTGCTGGCTAAAGGCAAATTTCCGCACATCTATTCTACAACTATCTTTCCTCAATTTGAAACTGTAACCCCTCTGGTTCGTAGTCTGAGCAAGAGGAAGAGTCCCAACAGCATTCAGCTTGCTTCCTGGGGAACTCCTCTAATAACATTTGTACAAGAAGAGCAGTGTCCATTGATTACCACTCTCTGTGGTTCCCACTCAATCATCCCTTTATCCATTATAGCAACTTACCCTTAATGCCATACCTCTCCAATTTGTACATCATAAAACAGTGAGAACATACAGTTGTTATTGTTGTTGTTATGGGGGCTTAATGGCACATAAGCTACTATGGCTTTAATGCACCTATTCAATTTTAATATAAATTTGCTTCAGAAAATGAAAAATTCGGAAATATTTGCCTTGTCACCAATGAGATTCTCCAAAGTTATTGGTTTATCAAGATTTAGTTGTGATAGCAGTGATTTAGCTGTGAAAGAGTTTATTATTTGTTTGAGAGTGCCATATTGTTGTCCATTCTGACAGGCATGCTGCTTGAATAGTTAATGCATAGTCTGATGGCGGAACAGGGATATTAGTTAAGTCTAAGGTAGTTGGATTTTTTGCAGCTTTATCAACCAGTTCATTACCCAAAATGCTCAAGAAGCTTGAGCTTTATCTGTGCTCTCTTTTCTACATCTTAGGTGCGTCAGTCAGCATCCCGACTATGCACTTGTGCAATCTAAACATGATTATGGGTCCCAGGTATATGCCTCAGCCAGTAACAGTGTACTTCGATGGCTGGACCCTATCCATCATCAGGCCACATTGTTACTGAAGCATTTCAAACAACCCCTGTCCAAAGCCTCTACATAGAAGCAATTGACACCATTAATGCTCTGACACAAGCAGTTGTCTCTAAAGTGCATGTTAAAACTAAAATCCCTGTCAGACCATCCGATGTAGACATCTGTTTTTGAGCTGCTTTGGGAAAATTTGTACAAAACCTGTCAGAATGCCATTTGTCCATTGGGTAAAAGCTATGCAGAGAGCTTATCATCATGGTAGACAAGGTTGCCAAATCACTAAATCAGTCCCTTTCATCCTGGCATGCTTGTGTGTGATTTTTCTGTTAATAACTGGGTAGTAAAGTCTAGTACTCCATCTGTCTACCTGCAGCGCTATTCAACACACTGAGCTGATCATTCTGAGTTCTTTCCAGTTTTCGCTGATGGCCCGAAGTCGGGATCATATGTAGGACCTGCTGCTGTGTTTCCAGACACCACTACATCAGAGCAGATTCTCCCTAAATCTAGCATATACACCACAGAGCTGTATGCGATAGAATTAACCTTGTACCACAGAACTTGTGACTGCCAATGTTTGTTTATGTACTACGATTCTTTGAGCATATTACAGGCTTTATTATCTTTGAGGCACAATTCTCATCCAGTCTTGTCTCAGGTTCAGCAGAAGATACGTTCACTTTATGAACATAAAATTTGATATCTGCTTCTGCTGGATTCCTAGTCATGTTGGGATCAGGGGAAATGATTTGGCTAATATCGTGGCCAAATGAGCACATCTCACTAATCATCGTGGTCCGTTAGTCCCCCATACAGACTATGGGCAAATAATTCACAAGATTCAGTCCCAGTGGCAGAATTCATGGAATGGAAAGGATAAAGCCTGTAATCAAACCATGGCAGTCTAGTCTGTGCAGGGATTGTAAAGAGGAAGTTGTTCTTGTTCGGCTCTGCATTTGACACATTCCTTTTTGCTGAGTGCCAGTGCCCCTCCTGTGACACCATGTTATCCATTAAGCATATTTATTTGACTGTACAGATTTTAATGATACGTGTTTTGCAGATTTTAACCATCTGTTTATCCGACAATGACAGTGTCAGATGTTTTTAAATTTTAACATGGGTTAATTTGTATAAATGTATTTAAAATACTGAAATATATACAGTAGAGCTCAATAATCCGAATGAGCCAGCATTTATTTTTTTTTATTATGCTGGTGCCATAAAATAATTACAGTAAACACCAGTTATTGTGATCATGTTTGTGAATTAAATTTTGATTTTATTAAACAGCAATCCTAATAAGCAAAAATTGGAGGAATATTATCCACAGGCTATAAAAATGAAGATATAAAGCACAAATTTACAATTTTATTACCTAATCAATTAACAAAATTAAATGTTATGTGAAAATTGACTAACAAACCAGATGCTGAATTGACAAATGATCAACAAACTGAATGCTGTTCAACTCAACTACTCTTGCTGAAAAGAGCGAGAGATCTGGCAATAAAGAAATAAAGTTTGAAAATGAATTACTATTGGATTACTGCGGACACAGATCGAAATGGAGACAGAATAAATATGACAAGTTTAATAATAGGAAAAACATGTATTTAATTAGATACAAAAGCTTTTGGTTAATTTGTTAACCTTCCTCAGTCAAACTGACAGTTAAGAGTGGAACATGAGGGCGTGTACTGCCAGTCATGTACATGGACTGTGTGATTAATTGTTAGATGTTGAAGCCTGTGGTTGTGATGCATGTGGACGTTGCCAACTTTTGTCATTTATCAGAATGATTGCTTCGATGATAGGGCGGACACGACATCCACTGCTCCTGTTGACCGAGGTTATTAGAACATGTGATGTTCAACGACTCCAACCAGGTGCGTCATTGGTAGTGGCGGGACCTATCTACAATCACAACATTGCGGTGTGGATCAATGTTATGGTGGGTGGACCAAACGTGTTCGGCAATGGCTGAGTGTTCTATGTCCATTAAGCGGATTGCTCTTTCATGTTCCAAAAGACGTTTTCCGAGCAGTCTCCCAGTTTCCCAATGTAGCAGCTAATTCAGTCATGGCAAGAGATGCGGTAGACTGGACCACTTTGTAGTAAGGTGGGAACCGGTGTTTTCACTTTAGAGAAAAGGGATCGTAACTTTCTGCCTGGGAGTTGTATTTTATCCCATGTGATTTTAGGACCCTAGAAACCTGTTGTGATAGATTTGGGTAGTATGGGATAAAGGTGCTGGTGGTTGAGTCATTACTTGGGATGTTCCTGTTGGTTCAAAATGAAGCAAAAAATAAGTAATTATTTTCATTAAAGGCCTATACATATGTGTTATTGTGACTGAAAGTTCCATTTGTTTTTTCACCTATGAAAAAAAATGCGTAAGTACAACTTAGTGTTTTATTTTTTTTTCTTTTTCTAAAAACTTACTAAACTTCTTTATTTTATTTATTTATTTATTTATTTTTTTGTCTCTGGAACAGTATTTTTGATAAGTTTGAAAATCCGAACAAATCAGAAGTCCGAACTACCCCCGATCCCAGTTAGTTTGAATTATTGACGCTCTACTATATATTTTTTATTACATCTGCCTTTTATCCTTTCACTTATATAACTTTGGCGAGGTAACCTCTTGCAGAGGTTACCAGAATTTATTTTTAACTCTCTTTAAACTTGTCTTAGCATATGCTGGTAATGCACCAAAAAATCTTAAACTTAAGGAGTCTTCCACAACTTTCTGGAATATGTTCAAATATTCTAGAAATTTCTAAAATATTTGTTTTTTGATTTTTATATATAAATATTTTGATAAAAATTAGTAAACAAGTTGGTCCTATTTTAATAAAAAAAACTTTCAAAATTATGAAAAATGAATGTGATTCCAAACTTTGGGGGGGGGGTGAACGTCCATGTGGCCCTGTTCAAATTTGGCTTCTGTAATTTCTCTTCCAAACCAATCTGAACATTTGCCACAACCAGTCAGCATCTGTTGATTGTCTAACTTCAAACTTGCATAACCAATTTTTTTCTTATTCCATATATATCCTTTCAATGTCAGCTTCCTGGAACATTGTTCATATGTGGTGGAGGGAGAGGGGAGAGAGAGAGAGAGAGAGAGAGAGAGAGAGAGAGAGAGAGAGAGAGAGAGAAAGAGAGAGAGAGAGAGAGATTCAGCATTTTGTTTATTCTTTTGAGGTGCTTTATACCCTATTAAGCCACCCTTGAGGTGCCTGGTCTCCAGGTTCTGTACTCCACATCTAGGATTTTCTTCATAAGGAAAACCCTTAGCAAACCAATCCTGTGGCCATTCTTTCGGCACTATCCTCTGTGTATTTTTAAATTAGACTGAATACAGTACTTCAGATGTGATCTTATTTTATAAAGAGGAATAACATGCAGTATTTCAGATGTGATCTTATCATTTTATAAAGAGGAATAATATCCTCCTTCCTGCTAGCAAATCTTCTCCAGATCATTAATAACATACACAGTCTTCCTGTCTGCTTACACTGCAAAGAAAACTTTGACTGTTGTCTCATAACCTTCTAAATCTTGCTCTTTACCACCTTTATACCTTTCTTGCTAATCTGTATATTTCTTTCCATGACATGTAAGAACTTATATTTAATAACATTAAATTTTATTTACCATCCCATATACCTTTAAATCATTGGCAAACTTTGGTAGCGTTCCCTGCTTCTCCTCATCTTATCAGTGAGGATGATAAACACAAGAGGAATGGGCCCAACATCAAACCCCAAGTAGGGGTTTGATGTTGGGCCCATTGCTGCAGTGGTCCACTCTGAGGAATACCCATTATTATCTCTACTTTCACTGAGCAAGCCCTTGATCCATTTCAGGATCTTCCCAGTAATTGCAGCATGCTCCACTTTGTAAAGTAGCCTCTTGTGGGGGATCAAATAAGAAATTTTACTAAAGTCTAGGTATACATTATCAAAATTGTTTTCTGCATTTAAATGCTTTGACTGAAGTCATGAATATGAATAATACGAATTATACAGATTTGTCAGGCTAGCCATTCCCTTCACAAACCCATGCTGTGATATTTTAGGATTCCATTCTTATCAAGATGCTGTATCTTATCTTTAATGACTGATTCTGTTGACTTGTTCACTGCAAAACAAATTCTCTATGACAAACTTGAAAAAAGAATATCAGTTACAGATATCTGTAGAGTAGCTGCTCAAAGTCACTGCTATTGGCTTCTTTGTATGCTTATGCATGATGTGCCACCTCTACTCAGACCTTTTGCAATACTTCCACATCAGCACATATCACCTGCATTAAGATGTGCTGGCAGTTCCAAACCAACATCCATTTGGCCTCTATTATATACCAGTGAATTTAATTAACCCCCTAATAAAAATTGATTGGGTTCAGTTTGGAAAGTGAGTGTTCCACCTAACAGGACCATTATACCTAGTCCAATGGCATAGAAATGTAGAACATTGGATAGCCATCCATTGATGCTCCATCATGATACCACATTCCCTGGCATATGTATAGTGATATATCTTCCAAAAGGTTCTGGAAGGATGTCATGGAGGAAAATGTGGAATGCCCATTTACATCAATATTTCAGGAAATAAATAGGGATTTTTTTTTTTTTTTTTTTGCCTAAAATTTCAGCCCAACATAACTGCGTATTACTCCTGGTATGCCTGCTCACATACTGTACATGATTTTTAATGTCCATTTATGCATGTGATACTATCACTCCATAGATCATGCCCAGTCATAAAACTTTGACAATTTTCTTATGATTTTGCACCTGGTGATATGAAATGGATAATGAAATGAAGCCAAAATTTTCAAAATTGAAGGATTCTCAAGAATTCAGAATCAAATTGTTGAAACTGAATTAAATAATAAACCTAAGTATATAAGAAAACATTGAGACCAAGTGCTGTATACAGACTGCAAATCAGTCATAAAAAACATCTGTGAAGAGAATGGTTGCAGATCTGGCAGGCTCAGGGTGGTAATAAGCTGCTGCAATTCAAACGGGAACCTCAGTTGTGGGCATCAAGCATGAGATCAAATAGGCAAGAGGAGGTGATTCTGGCTACGACGTGTGTTGGGCACAGACATCTAACCCATGTTTATCTGCTCAAAGTGGGGAAAGATCCACCTATTTGTACATGTTGTCAGACTGCACTTCCGGTGAAGCATATCCTACTAAATTGTAACAATTACATTAATACTCGAAACACAATTTTCACATCTGCAAAAACCTTTAACATTATTTCATCTGATTGGAGACAATGCAAATCTAGCCGAGTTTTTTGCGTTCTTGAAGCAGACACGATTATTAAACAGATTTTAAACATTTCAATATGGCCTTAGCAGCCCTTGTGCCATTAAACAACAAGCCAACAACAACAAAACATTAAGGATGTTACAACATAAAAAAAGTAACAAAGTTTTTAACAAATTTTTTTTTGTTTTAAAAAAAAAACAGGGCAAGACTTTTTTAAACAAAAAATAAAATAAAATAAATAAATAAATAGTCTCACCCCGCCTTTTGGCCACTGCTCTTTGGGGACTAATGTTATTAGTAATAACAATGGGCCCAACACGAAACCCCAGGGTTTATTGTTTTCTATATTTATCAGTGATATTGATGAAGGTATATCTGGCTTAATATCCAATTTTGCTGATGATACAAAGGTTAGCAGGGTTGTTAATGACAGCAGTGACAGTACGTTTCTGCAACAGGATCTAGAAAAGTTGAGGAGATGGGCTGAGAGGTGGCAACTGAAGTTTAACATTGACATATGCAAAGTAGAGCATATGGGTAGCAATTACCCCAGAATAACATACCAACTGTGTGGTACTACACACAGGGTAGTGGAGAATGAAAAAGACGGTGGTTATTGTGCAGTCAGATATGAAGTTTTCTGAGCAGTGCAGGCAGGCAGAACAGCTCATGGTGTCTTGTCAGTGACATTAGCATTAGTAGAGGCATATGATGCAAGAAAGCAAGCTTATTCAGCATCAGCCAAAAAAAAAAAAAAAACCCACTCCCATTTCACCCCTCCGTTCGTTCGAAATACCTGTCCAGTTGAGCTTTAAATTTGTTTAGGCTATCAACTTCAACAAGTGATGGAAGTCGGTTCCACCAACCAACCACCCGCTGGCCAAAGGCAAATTTCCGCACATCTATCCGACATCCGTCCTTCCTCAATTTGAATTTATGCCCTCTGAGGTGATTATTCTGAGCAAGATGAAGAATCCCATTGGCATTGAGCATGCTCAAACCATTCAAAGCCTTATACACCTCTATCAGATCACCTCGCCGGTGCCTAGTCTCCAGACTGTAAATTGCTGATTTACTGAATTGCTGAAAAATACAATTTAATTTACAATAAAGTTTATCAAGATTAATAGATTTACTGATTAATTGACAATATTATATTATGCACTATACTACACTAAGCTTATGCTATCGTGTAAAAATGGCGGGAATTCACGAACGGTACTTCTACGGACTCGTGAGTATTGATTAGCTTCCAAATCTCGCTATCTCAATTTAGACTAAACTAAGGATCCTGACTAGGTCTATAATCTACTTATAGAAGATGAATTAATATAACAATTGGTTAATAAATCGACTAAATTTGGTTAAAAAAAAAAGACCTCTCGTTCAATTTGTGACACGTGGATTTGATACCGTTACCGATACTAAGTAGCACACGCTTCTTGATTAGACCGGGGTTCGAGCCCGTCACCACCAAATACGGAGGAAGCGGAAAGGTCAGGGAATGACCACCGCATATCCGGGAGCAATATGGCCTTAGTTGCTAATGCTCCTAAAAACCAAATAACAACAACAACAACCGATACTAAGTAATATCTACAAAATCTTTGTCTAAGTTAAACTTTAAACTAAGTATCGTAACTAGGAATATAAAGCTACTCTAGAAAATAAGTTAATATGACAATTTAAACTAATAAATCAGAAAATAAATCAGGAAAAACTTCTCTGTTTCAAGAGCTTCAAGGAGCTATGGCCGCACAGGCTAACCTTGCACCCAGACTCCCAGACATACAGGAATACCAGGAGGGAGAAAGTGATTATCCCTTTGTTTAAGGCAGTGGTCAGGCCACACTTTGAGTACTGCACATACAGGTCTGAAGGCCTCATTTTAGGAAGGATATAGAAGTACAGAGAAGGGCAAAGATTGGTGAGGGAAACAAAGGGTTGCTCTTACCAAGAAAGACTTAAAGTGCTGTGAATTGCAGTGTCTGAAGATTAGGCACCTGTGAGTTGATCTGATTGAGGTGTATAAGACCTTGAATGGTTTTAGCAAGCTCAATGCTGATGGGATTCTTACTCAGTTTACCTGGGGGGGGGGCATAAATTCAAGTTGAGGAAAGACAGTTGCAGTATTGATGTGTGGAAATCTTCCGTTAACTAGTGAGTGGTTGATTGCTGGAACAAATTTCCATCGGTTGTCATGGAAGTTGATAGCTTAAATAAATTCAAGGAAGAACTAGGCAAACTTTTGTAGGGAATGTTAGTTCCATCTTGGTAGCTTGTGCAATTTCCTTCTGTTTTGTTTAATATGCATTCCTGTATGCATTGTTGACTGAGGATGGTGACAGAAGTTGTTTGTTCCAGCAATAAAAATACAAATGCTTAAAGTTTTTAAGTATTTGTATTTTTAATCTTTTTTGATCAACAACTATGGAAAGTGTACTTGTTTTAGAAATGGAATGTTTTTAATTAAATTTTATTTTTATTTCTCATTTTTAATGTAATTTTTGGCTTCACTGTTCAGCTCTCCTTTTCTTCATTATTAATTATAGTCAACTCTAATTCATCAGGTATGCATGCTCCATTAAATAGAAACTCTTAATTGATGCTCTTAATTTAGCCTCCTTTTTAGTTAATTTTAAACTTTTAGAATCATTGGCTGTTGATTAATGTTAGCTGTTAAAAATACAAATTTAATTATTTGTATTTTTAATCTTTTTGGTGAACCACTATGTAAGGTGTGCTCCTTTTAGAAATGGAATGTTTTTAATTTAATTTTATTTTTTTTCCTTTTTAACATATTTGTTACCTTCACCCTTCAGCCTCATTTATAATAATGCATCATTATAATTTAGCAGTTTGGTCATTAAGTACCAGAGTTTGAAAGCAAGGTATCTCTACTTGTGGTTGGATCCCCCCCCCTACCCACACACTGTCCATTCCTTGCTTACTACATTTCTGAATATAGCTAATGCATTAAAAATTAATTGTTAAACAAAGATTTCATTGTATATGGCAATCTTATTTTCCATGTACTGTTGCAAAACTCTAAAAATATTTTTGGAGGTGCCAGTAAACAGTTTGAACCTCTTAAGTGTAACAGTATCTTAAGAAGGTGGATCTTAATTTTTGAACCAAACACCTATGTTGGAACCAAAAACTTCTTAGCTAAATAGAATCTTAAATGAGACCTTAAACAGACTTCATTGTATTAGGAAAAAATAGCATGGATAAGGCCATGTTTTTTCTTTGCTACCCATTTCATATGAATTTTTGAGTTTAAGCCATTTTATCTTTAATTTTATTTAACTTTATTGTTATTTACTTTTGTAAATCAACTGTAGTTTTTTATGAAGAATTTTTATTTTAGAAAGAAATGAAGATCATCCTGGTCCTGCAATAGCTGCACTTATGAAACTCTCATTTGATGAAGAACATAGGCATGCTATGTGTCAGTTGGGTAAGTTGCATATGCTATTTTTTTTAAACACTTCTTGCAAGAAATAATTTGGTTAAGAAGAGAAGAACTTTGTAAATGCTTCATTCCTGTTCTCCAAAGCAGTTTTCCACAGCCGGGGGGGAAAAAAAAAAAAAAAAAACTTTTTCCCAGCTGTGGAATACCTTTATTGATATGTCTTCAACAGAAGCCTAGCATCTTTAAAAAACATTAATAAATAACAATACATTAAAAGCAATATGTGTGTACAAATTAAATGCAAAATTAGTGATGAGAAATTAATGGAACATTTTCAGAACCCTGGGGTTCTGCAGAGACATTTTCTCTCAGTAAGTTTTCCCCAGACCTTCTGTGTATTCTAAGAATGTTATGTGTTATTGACTGGATTTGCTTGTTTATCTAGTATATGCCAGAAGTTTCATTGCTCTTAAGTTTTTTTTTTTTTTTTTACAGAGCTGAATGTGGGGCAGTGTCATCATGAATAAAAATGAATATTAATCCATAATCAAATTCTTGTTTTTGCAAGGCAAAGAGCCAAGGACTATGCATGAAGAGATGTGTATGGGGATATTTGTCCATTGTATGATGTAAACCATTGGTGGAAACAGTTCAAGTATGGCTGGGAGAGTGTCCATGATGAGAAAAGAAGTGGGTGGCCATCCACATGTCACACTGCTGAATTTGTGGAGAAAATTGAACTGCTGATTCTCAGTGACCACAGATTAAACAGGTAGTTGCTGAGCCCAGGGTAAGATATGGATCTGTGGAGAGCATAAGTCACAATGATTTGAATATGAATAAGGTCTCAGCACAATTGATTCCTCACTTGCTCATGTCTTTAGAAAGAAGAAAAGTAGGCCTGCTGGCCTCGTGCCAAGCGTTTCTAGTGATCAGACAGATTTCTCTGCAATTATAAGGTGATTTCTCTGTGATTACAAGATGATTTCTAGAGTCTAAAGCGTATTCTCTGTGTATATATAAATATATATAGGTGCCTGAAAGGTATTTAGCACAAGAGTTCCTAAGAAAGGAAAGATGCCTTTCTTTTATTTATATTTTAACTGTATTAACTGCTAATCTATTTTTGCTTGGTTACTAGGTGGCACCGCTCCTTCCTCCCCATGGTGGGGCCAGAAACCCGAGAGGAAACGCTCTCACTCCCAGGGCTAAAAGTAGCAAACATGAGTGATCCAAACATCAACCACAAATCCCAAAGATCTGACTCCTTTGAGTTTGGAAAAACGAGGACAATGAGACTATTGTAACTAAAAGGCAAAAAAGGGCATGACATTGCATCATGCACCAACTTTTGTCTTTCATTCTATGACAGAATAGCCATTAAGAAAACTGTTGCCATTTGTGATCCAGAAATGTTTAGAAAGTGTGGCTGGAACACCTAAAAATATCAAGCGACTAAAATCAGGCGGCACTCTAGTCGAGACAGTAGATGCCAAACATGCAGAAAGACTGCTTCAAATGAAAACATTTGGTGGGATCCCAGTAAAGGCCTCTCCCCATAATATGCTAAATACTCCATCAAAGGAGTAATTTCTGAATGGGACCTTATCTGCATCTCTGAAGAAGAAATTAAAAACGAACTGGATGATCAAAGAATCATAGCTGTGAGGAGGATAAAAGTTACTAGAGATGGGACACTTACCCCCAACCAGAAATCTCATACTGACGTTTATCTCCTAAACCACCTATGTCTGTGAAGGATGGATATCTAAATCGTAACATCAGACCATATATCCCGATGCTTCTCCATTTCTTTAAATGCCAAAAGTATGGTCATTCAGAAATGGCATGCCGTGGCGTTGCTATCTATTCCAATTGTGGATTTCAGGAACACAGCAATCAGAACTGTTCAGACGAGAAACTAAAATGTCCAAACTACAAGGGGGACCATTTTGCCTGTTCCAAGAACTGTGAATATTGGAAAAGAGAAAAGAAGATTCAACGATATAAAGTAGAACATTCTGTCACATACCAAGAAGCTAAGAGAACTGTACTCCTGACTATCTTAAACAGACCTTCCTATGTGCAGGTCATAATGAATCAGTGTACGATAGAAGCCCAAACAGATTTTACAATTCTTCCAAAGAAGTCCATCTCAGACTAGGCACAAACACTACTTACAACATCTCAGCCAAAACATCAAGAGAAACTTGCCAAGACACCACTATCTGTACCTCCCGATGAAAATCACTCAGAAACAAAAGCCCCTTGAGGAAAACACAATGTCATAAGCCAGAAGTCGGCTGAACAAGTGGAGACAGACGTGACCAACCAAGTAGACAAATCAGTACTAGAGATTTTCACAGAAGAAAAGATGGATACCGGAAAACCATATTTCCCCAAAAAGAGAAAACCTATGTTTGAAAGATTTAAAACAGCATCTTGGAAACAGTCTGAAAACCCCTCCAAAACCAAGTAAAGAAAACCATAATCCAGTGGAACTGTAGAGGATTCCTCACTAACATAGGAGACATTGATCTGATTGCACAGTATGCTCCACTGTGTCTTTGCTTACAAGAAACCTATCTCAGACCTCAAGACTCTACCTTAATAAAGAACTTTACAGCATATCGAAAGGATAGAGTAACTGGTGGCACAACCCATGGTGCTGTGGCAGTACTTGTAAATTCTCGCATTCCTTCTCAGATTGTCTTTCTAAACACAACCCTTGAAGCCGTTGCAGTTCGCATAGCCACTAGATCTCCCATAATAGTAATAACAATTTATGTTCCACCAAACCAAGATTTATTACAACAGGGTTTAGAAGCCATAGTAATGCAGTTACCTACCCCATTCTGTATACTAGGCAAAATCAATGGACATAGCCTTGTGTGGGGTAACAACCACAGATTGGAGAGGAGAACAAATTTAAAAATGGATAGATGAGAATGATTTAACTTTGTTGAATGAAGGCACACATACATACACACACATTTCTTATCAGGAAATAGCACAGCTATCGACCTGTCTGTTCTCCAATACTATTTCTAGTACTCGACTGATCAGAGCACAGTGATCCTCTCAGTAGCGAACACTATCCAATAATCATAACCATGGCATTAGGAACCACATGCAAGTCACATAACTCCTATATGGAAAATAAATCGAGCAGATTGGGAATTTCTGGTATTTCTCCACTTGTTCTCAAAATCTGTTCTCCTGAACTTACTCCTGTTCTTTACCGCCTTTTTTCACTTTCTTATTCCAAAGGTGTTTTTCCTTCTGCTTGGAAATTTGCTCATATCCAGCGGGTTCCTAAAAAGGGCAACAAATCACTCCGATCCAATTATCGTCCCATTGCAATTACTTCTACTCTTTCTAAAGTAATGGAGAAATTAACTGCCAACTCTTAAACTACCTAAAAATCTTCCATCTGATCAACAATTACCAGTATGGATTCCGTCAGCATTGATCCACTGGTGATATTCTGGCTTATATTACCCATTTATGGACAAATTCAATGGAAAAGTTCGGTGAAACACAAGCAGTTGCTCTTGATATCTCAAAGGCTTTCGATCGTGTTTAGCATAAATGTCTTCTAAACAAGCTTCCATCTTATGGGTTGCCAACTGTTTTTTGTAATTGGTTATCCGGTTATCCAGTTTTCGCTCTGATCGCTCACTGAGGGTGATGGTAGATGGCTCTCTGTCTTCTAACTTCTTCACTAATGCTGGTGTCCCCCAAGGTTCAGTTCTTTCCCCCACTCTATTCCAATTGTATATTAATGACCTCCCATTGATTGGAAATCCTATCCATAGTTTTGCTGATGATAGCATATTGCATTTCACTTCCATTTTGAGAAACTTTGCTTTGCTCAATCAGTTTCAACTTCTCAAATATCCGCTACCAATTCCTTAAATGCTGACCTCCAAGTAATTCTCCAGTGGGGAAAAGACAACTTAATTGATTTAAATCCTTCTAAAACTCAGTCTTGTCTTATATCTCGCAAAAAAAAGGATTCTTCTCCTCCTATGCTTATTTTTGGTGATACTCCAATTTCTAGGCAAGATGATATATCTCTTTTTGGGATTACCCTGACTTCTACTCTCTCTTGTGCATAAGCACATTACAAATATTGCTTCCTCTGCATCTAAAAAACTTGGTTTTCTCTTTAGTTTTCTGCATTACTTTTCTTCCAAACAGCTGTTCACTCTGTACAAATTGCAAATCTACCCTGCCATGGAATATTGTTCCCACATCTGGGGCAGTGCCCCCAAACCTCTCTCAGGCTTCTAGATTCCATTCAGAAGAGGGCATTTAGGTTAATTAAAGACTCCTCTTTAACAGAGTCTTTCCACTGTTTCTGCTGTATGCCTTTTGTACAGATACTTCCATGGGCAGTGTTCTTCTGAATTGGCTTCTATAATTCCCCGCTCTCTCTTTCAAAACAGTCCGAACACGTCCTGCCACCAACCAACATCCATTTACTGTCCAACTTCAAACTCACTGTACCAACTTTTTATCTTCCTTGTTTATTCATTCATTCAACTGCCGTTTTCTGGAACAACCTTCCTTCATACGTATTTCCTGAAAATTACAGTCTACAGAAGTTCAAGTCTAATGTCAACAAATGTCTTCTTTCGTCTTCTCAACCTTCAGCTCAAGCACGGTACTAAGTACTATAGGTTTCTAATACTTTTGTGTTTGGGGTTTTCATAAAAGGGAAAAAAAAATTGGGAAACATAAATCTTTGCAAAACTAAATGTTGATACTATCAAGCATAAACCGTCAGATGCAGCAGAACAATATGTAATAAATAAAATAATTTAAGCTGCGATCTGACTATTCCAAAAACATCAACATATTTCCCAACATAGTGGAATGAAGAATGTTTGCAGACTAAAAAAGAGCAAAACAAAACCTGGAATACTTTTCAAAGATATCCAACTATAGAGAACCTCATTGTTAAAGAATGCACATGCAGGAGCCAGATATATTAGGTGAGCCAGTAGGAATGCATCTTGGATAAAATTTGCATCTACATTAACAAGTTCCACACCATCTAAAACTGTCTGGAATAAAATTAACAAAATGAATGGCAGATATCAGTTTACTCCAACTCCGATCCTAAACTGGAATGGGCAAGTCACTTCAGAGCTGTGAGAAATAGCCAATGCACTGGGCAAAACGTGCCAAAATATCATCGACCACCTCATATACTCCCAGTATTTTAAATATACAAAGCAAGGATACAAAGATACAAACTGAATTTTTCTACAAGAAATGATGAGTACAACCTACGTTTAACTCTCCATGAATTGAAGCACGCTCTATCACAGACAAAGCAAAGTGCTGAAGGTCCAGACCACATTCACTGTATGATGTTAAAGCAACTTGTTGATCAATCCCAAATGGCATTACTAGAACTATGTAACAGAATCTTCCTAGAAAACCAATTTCCAGACAGTTCACATCGTGCAATAATTCTTGCTTTCCGAAAACCAGGTTTCAGGAAAAATCGTTCAACTAGATTTACTTATCAAATTAGAAAACAGTGTACAGAATGCTTTTATCCGAAAAGAACACCACATAATGATATGTTTCAATATAGAAAAAGCTTACAATACGGCATGGCATTATGGAATTATTCAAAACCTGTATCACCTTAGATTACCTGGACATCTTCCTAAATATATTCAAAATTTCTTATGCCATGGGACATTTCAAATTAGGTTACAGAATGCTCTTTCAAAAGTTTTCACCCAAGCAGAGGGCTTGCCTCGGGTGTCTGTGCTTAGCACTCTACCCTCTTTGCAATCAAAATAAACTCCATAACTGAACATATACCAAAACTTGTTGATACCACTTTGTATTTTGATGTTTTCAGTATTTCCTGTCACTCTCAGAATATGCAAAATATAGAACGGCAGATACGAGGAACAATAAATAAAATAAGCAAATGGCACAAAAAATGGCTTCTGGTTTTCCACACAAAAAACTGCATCTATACACTTCTGTAGGAAACGAAACCTACATCCTGATCCTGAACTTAAATTGAACAGATATATGATCCCCTGTTGTACCAAGCATAAGATTCTTAGGACTTCTCTTGGATCAGAAACTAACATTCCTTAAACATATTAAGCAACTAAGACATTCGTGCATCAAGAAGTTAAACCTACTCAAAGTTCTTTCTTCAACAACTTGGGGTGCAGATCAACATACACTACTTAAACTTTATCGAACAATAGTACATTCCAAGCTGGAATGTACTATTATAGAGCACCTGTTTATGACTCTGCAAAACCAAGCATGCTGAGATGGTTAGATCCCATACACCACAGTGTGCTACGTATAGCACTTGGAGCTTTTCGCACTTCACCTGTACAAAGCCTGTATGCAGAAGCCCATGAATCTTCACTACAACTTAGACAACAGAACTTATTATTATACTATGCTGTCAAGATAAAATCCATCCCTGATCATCCAAATAGTTTGTTTTCATCTTACTGGGAAAACTTATACTAAACCCACCCACATAGGAACCAACCTGCCAACATCTGTCTAAAAGATTTACTGTTAAGTCGAGAGCTTAATTATGACAGCGTAACTACTATGACTGCACAGATCATTCCACCATGGATTATAATTCAACCAGTATATGACCTATATCTTCAAACAGGCCTATGGGGCTGGGAATTTCCATACTATAATAATTAATGATAAACACCAGCCAAGAAATTAAACTAAAAATTTACTATACAATGAAATAATATACAATGAAATGTGATGAAAATAAAAACATAAAAACATAAAAATAAAAACACTGATTAAATTATAGTTACAATATAATTTAAAATATAGTTAAAAACAATAAAATTAATTAAAATAAACTAGGTTAAAAGCGATAAAACAATGAAACCTGGAGCTTTCGGAGAACTGCCGTCTCCTTCTTCAACAGCAAGCGCTTTTAACCTAGTTTATTTTAATTAATTTTATTGTTTTTAACTATATTTTAAATTATATTGTAACTATAATTTAATCAGTGTTTTTATTTTTATTTGCATCACATTTCATTGTATATTATTTCATTGTATAGTAAATTTTTAGTTTAATTTCTTGGCTGGTGTTTATCATTAATTATTATAGTACAGTATTATGACCTGTATTTTGAATCCGGTGGGAAAACAACTCTCCTGAGAGCAAACTACCAGCAGCTACATGCAGCATACTAAGAACAATATGAACATCACACTCTTTCATATACACAGATGGGTCAAAAACAGACTTGTGTAGGAGCTGCGATTCACTTTGAAAATTGTACTCTCATCCAACAACTCCCAAAAGAATGCAGTGTTTTTACTGCCGAATTACAAACCATTTTGATGGACATAAACAAAATTAACATAAACAGATAGCAGACAGCATAATCTTCGCTAAGTGAGTCAGTGAAGATTATGCAGTGAAGACAGCATAATCTTCACTGACTCACTTAGCTCTGTCATTGCCTTGCAGAATGCCAATACCAAAACACACCCAGTTTTACAAAAGGTCCAATATTCAGTATCAAAGTTGTTACAAAGAAATCACAAGATCAGATTCTGCCGGATCCCAGGCTACACAGGAATAACTGGAAAGGACAGAGCGGCAAGAGAAGTTGATGCCTCTGACTATACCTTTCGCTCAATACCATATACTGATTACAAGTCCTTAATCCACCAAAGCAGTTCAAAGCAATGGCAACAACACTGGCAAGATCAGACTAACAACAAACTTCATGTAATTAAACAAACACTTCAACCATGGACTTATTAGCTGCCGAACCAACAGATGCAAAATGTGATCCTTGCAAGATTGTTAATCGGGCATAACCATGTGACTACATGCATACCTACTCATTCTTACCTACTCAGAGGTGAAGACCCTCCTGAATGCCAGAACTGTCAAGTTCTGCTCACTGTATATCACTTCATGGTGAACTGTCCAAGATTTAATAGAGAACATCTAAGAGCTATTCAAACAATAATGAATGCACAAAACAACCTAATGTTTAAAACAATTTTAGATGACTGGCCAAATATTAACAACATTTTCTTTTTCCTTAAGTTAATCGGATACTATCAAAACACACACAAATTAATAGCATAACATTTACGAAAAAGCTACATAATTATAAAGAAAAATCTTGGCTTCCTTCTAAACAACATCAAGAAAAATGCAAAAATATGAAACTCTCTAACCTAGACTAGGTGCATCATAGTCTAAGCTGCACTTGCGCCAATAGTTCTCAAACAACAACAGCAGGACTGCTCTGCTGAATTGAGATCACCATGTGTGATAATGATCCTGAACAGTACTTCTCACTCAGTATAAAAAGCTTAGTAGTATCTATGATTGCTTCCCTGAATGCTTCCCATTTACAATTTGCTTGATGACTGAAGAACCCTGTGAGGTCGGGAGTTGCATGCATAGTATTTTTTGCTTGCACTGACCAAGTGAAAAGAACTTAATTACTTACTCTCACTTAATTAAGTGAGAGAGAACACACAGTAACACAAAACTGACAGGGCACAGATATTCAAGAGAACACATTAAATTTAGCATAAATAAGGAACATAACATAGAAACTTTTGGCTACTATATGTAGCCTTTGTCAACTAATTGAGCACTGGAAAGTGGTTGTTTTTGTGTGTGGCTCACCTTCAGGTATGTAAGTATGCGAGGGAGGGTGGTTTAGGAGTATGTGCAAATGGTGATAAGGAAGAAGGGAGACTGTTGAGGTAGGTGACTGCTGTCATAGGCAGCTGCCAAGCTCGCGGACTATGAGAGGCTCAAAGATGGGATGTATGTGGGTGCCGTGGTCCCTGTTGATTGTACTTCATGTGACACTGATGTGTGCTGATTCCAGTCAATGGCGGATCTTGAAATCACGAGAGAAGCGTATGATTTCAGTGTCATTGGGTGTGATATGTCCCACCTGCCAACAGTGAGCAGCTAGTGCAGAATGGGCAAAGTTAGCTCTATTGATGGCGGTGTGGTGGTCCCTTGTCCAGTCTTCCAAACGATGGATGGCCTCCCCAATGTAGCTTGCGTCCCAGTCCCGTCGCGGTAAATGATCCAGCTCCGCTTCAGAGGCATAAATCAGTGAGGGGGGGGCCATATGAGGATTGAAGTTTCCTTCTGGGTGTTTGAATGGTGCGGATGTTGTAGCTGTAAAGGATTCTGGTTATGTCATGTGCTAAAGATGGGTGAAATGGGGTGTGGGCAATGCCAACAAAACCGGAAGTGTCAGGTTGACAGACGTCGGATGAGGAGTGTCCAGTGCTGTGGCAGTGTGATGTCCATAGTTCCCAGGAGCTGAGGGCTACCCTGAGTAGACCCTCACTTGTTAGCCAGAGATAATTACTATTAACTTACTGTCCAGTCTGTCTTTCTGAACACTCATTGGATTCTCCACATTCAAATTCTGCACATCAGTAACAGTTTCTATTATTCCAATGGCATCTGCTTCTAATGACTTAACTGGCAATTTAAATTCAACAGTTTCATTCACTGTGCTCCTAGCATTAGTGTAAAAGCTAATGTACAAGTATATTTTAATTGCCTTTATTTGCAGTTGCGAAAATTGTAAACTCCTCTGGCCTATTGGGTTTCCCAGAATATAAGCAGAACATTTATTTTTTTTAATAATTAAAACTTTTAATAAAGGATATTTTGTAAATGGTACATTTAAATATTTTATATGAAGAGGATTTTGTTTGTTTCTTTGTTTAGGAGGACTACAGGCAATTGCTGAATTAATTCAGATTGACCATGATGTTCATGGTAATACAAGTGATCAGTATTGTGTATTACTTAGGCGTTATGCTTGCATGGCACTCACCAATCTTACATTTGGTGATGGCACAAATAAAGCTCTTTTGTGCTCAATGAAACCATTCATGCGTGCACTTGTTTCTCAGCTACACTCGCCTAGTGAAGATCTTAGGCAGGTTAGTGTTTTTTTTTTCTTTTCTTTTTTTCCCTTCTTTTATTTGCTAATGGACTTATAGATGTAATCATGAAATAGATTTTTGTAAATTCACTTTAAAATTCTTGACAGTGAGTTTTTTTTTTTTTTTTTCTTTCTCTTAAAAAGAATAATACTCATTTTCATTGTATTGAACTGTTATATTTTAGCACTACAATAAACACTGAAAAATTAGATTAATAAAAAGCCAATCAATTTAAGTTTTTTTTTTTTTTTTTTTTTTTGCTGTCCTTAATTTTATATATACATAAAATATTAATGAAAGTAACTTTGATTTTTTTTTCTTACACAAAAGTATCTGCCATAACTTGCATATGTTTTTAACAACAGGTGGAATAGCATTCAGAGCATTAATATCCCTTATATCCTGAATGTTTTCTGCATGTGTGAATTTATCTTTCTCTTTAATGTAATCCCTCTTAGTCTTAGAATTTAGAATAGTCTTAGAATTTAGTTTAGGAGACTTTGAACCATACCTTAATGAAATCAGTGAATGTATCCTTCTAACCTTTGAAACTTGAAAGTTGTATACCTCTTCATAATAGTGTAGAGGCTTATCTTGCTGGGAATGTTCTTGGGATGTGTTCTAGCTGCAGATTGATCAGTTTCTCAAACATACTAAGTTATATGAAGAATAAAAAAAATTAATAGCTCTTCATTTGCCAGTGACTCGTTGTAATGGTGATAATTTGGGGATTGCTCCCATCTCTTCTACCCTTTAGTATGGATCAACTTTATGCTCATCATGTAGGTTATGATGGACATAAAGGTAATGACCCAGCATTCCTTAATTCCATTTTGAGGGTACAGCTTGTAACAATTTTCAGACTATGTACTGGCATTTGGATCAACTAGTGAATAAATATACCTGCACCTACTCTGCTTGCTGGGTGTGGGGTTAAAGTAGTAGTGTGCATGTTCACTTCCAATGCCGTTCTGTGTGAAGAAGTTGGGCATACTTCACTATACATAGTAATACATAACTAAAAACTTTAACACATCCTTCACCAGTTAATGCTGTTATGCAGATAATCCTGGAGTTTCATGGGTTCCAATACATTTTTTGTTGTTTGGGTTTGTTGCTGTCAACAAAAGTGCAGAACATCAGTTTATAATTACTGTTTAACATAACAAAAAGACTTTTCCAGCCACAACTGAAATTGTAGCAGGTAGTCTACCATTGATATATTAAGAAATAATATTCACCTGCTTGCCGTCTTCAGGTAAGATGTTACAGAAGAATATTTTGTTCTTAATATTAGTAGTGTCATAATGATGCAAGGTAGCAAGTTTATGTAGTTTTAGGACAGATATGACTTGGATCTCTTGTATTATTTGGAAAGAATTTTTGAATGTGGGCATAGTTAACGGTAACGTTGGGGAGGGTTAACACGTTCAGTCTCGTTTGTCTGCCTTCCACCCCTCTCTCTCTTTTAGTAATGGAAAGACAGTCGCAGTGTGAGTATGCATATTTATTTGTATATTTTTTTCTTCTTCTGTGTTTTGCTTAACACTGCATTGTTAATGTTTAAGCAGAAGCAAAGAAATATCTGAATCAACATTGTGTGTGGATGATTTACATCAAAAACTCAGATGAAGAAAACCTATAGTATTTCTAAACAAGTATATTCTTTATACTTTTCGTTGCAGGATTGGTGATCAGGAAGAAACTTGGGCTCGACATGTGTGCTGCATTACGTGTACCACAAATCTGAGGATGTGGCTAACTGGGAAAATTAAGAGTGAATTTTGCTGTTCCTGTGGTGTGGGAAGAACCACATTGACAATTATGGTTTCTTCAGTGGGGTGTCCAGAAAAAGTAAGAACAGCATCAAATATCGTTACCTTATCTGAAATAAAGCCTGTTCCACATAATGGACTTGCTGAAAACTTATCCTCCCCCTAAATCAAGAGATAAAGAAAGTGATGAATATAGTGAGGATCCTTGTGTTACAGACTTTGCTGGACCTGTCCACTTCAACAGATTTGGACTAATAAACCGAAAAAATTATAATACACTGCACTTAATTTAGCAAGAAAAGTTGAATGACTTAGTTCATAATCTAAACTTATCTAAACAGCAAGCAGAATTGCTTGGTTCTAGATTACAACAGTGGAAGTTGCCTGAAACAGGAGCTCAATTATGGTATATCAAAAACAAAGCATTTTCGAAATATTTTTCTATGGAAGGCAGTATGTGTTTCTGTCTTCCATAGCAAAATATTTTATATTAGGGGTCTTCTGAACAAACTAGGCCTTGAACGCAACAATCCTGGTGAATGACATATTTATTGAGGCTTCAAAATTAAGTTCAAAAGCAGTTTTTTCGTATAATGAAAATGAATTGTCATCAGTTCCTACTTTGTGCTGCTATTCTGAAAGAAATGTTAAAAGTATTTCTAAGATCCTGAGTGCAGTAAAGTACCATGACTTTGCTTGGAATATCTGTGGTGATCCTAAGGTTATTGCATACTCAACTGTTTTACAGGGTGGTTTCATAAAATGTTTTCTATGTTTGGCTTCATTCTTAATTATTTTTTAACGTTCCTATGAATAGGTGCACTATAGCCAAAACAGCTTATATACCAATAAACGCATGCGCACACACAAGTTAATCAAATTGGTCAGAAAGCATCTCCCATTAACAAATCTGTGCTGTGATTGCCTTGTAACCAAGTTCCTGTCAAGACAATCCTGCATTACTTCTTTAACTACTAGCTCTGTTTTTTTACCTAGCACAGATGTCAAAACTACAACTCTGTGATTATTCGGTTTATTCTTTGATCCTGCTTTGTGAATGCAAGATAGTCTTCCACATCTCCAGTCCGTAAGGACCACCCTCAAATCCATGGATGCTCTCACATTATGGCCAAAGGATTGCTACGTCTTTTTCTTTTAATAAAAAAAAAAAGACAGATATAATCAGCCCTAGGTGCCATATTCCTTTTGTTTTAACAGTTTTTCTTCTAGTTTCCTTTTATTTGACTTCCAGTTAGAATCAAGTGTGCTTCTTTTAGCCCCATCCTAAAAGAATTTCATGTGTGACTTAGATGCAAAATATTTATTCAGTTTGTCAGCATCCTGAACAGGATCAACAGTAGTCAGCCCATTCATATTTAGTGTACCGATATGGTTCATCTCTTTAGCATTAGCATTAGTAGAGGCATTTGATGCAAGAAAGCAAGCTTATGCAGCATCAGCCAAAAAAAAAAAAAAAAAACCACTTCCACTTCACCCCTCTGTTCGTTCAAAATACCTGTCCAGCTGAGCCTTAAACTTATTTAGGCTATCAACCTCCACCACAAGGGATGGAAGTCTGTTCCACCAACCAACCACCCGCTGGCTAAAGGCAAATTTCCGCACGTCTATCCTACATCTGTCTTTCCTCAATTTGAATTTATGCCCTCTCAGGTGATTTTTCTGAGCTAGAGGAAGAATCCCATCAGCATTGAGCTCTGTTGTTAACATAAGCAAAGACTTCTTTTCTACTTTTCTTCTCATTCTTAGCAAAGACTTCTTATTCTTAATTTGCTTGATATGTCTAGCCACCTTGGTAAATTGATTGCAGAGCATTTTATACTTAGGCCTTAGGCTTCTCTATCCCCTGATAATTTATAATCATCCCATGAATTCTATGCCACTAGCCTTTATAAATTAAGCTGACGTCTGTTTAGATCTAAATCTTGGATGGTGTGTCTAGTTGATATAAAAAGCTTACTAGCTTCTACAATTATAGTTATCCTTGTTCAACTACATTTCTAAGATCATTTGAAAATTACCACCAGTATTTGATTTGCAACAACCCTCACTTTATTATAATGACACCAAATTCAAAAAATAGCAAGGGCTTAATTTTTCAGTACTTACCTTGATCGATCTGCAATTGTTATGGTTTGAATGGCAAGAGGTGACTAGCTTTAAGGTGATTGGTTCTTAAATTAATGGGTGGGTAAATAGTAATTATGATGGAAACGGGATTAAAATATGCGCAAGGAAGTAGAAGTGCACTAACTCCGTCCTTGGTTGTCATTAAATTGGGTTAAATTGGGAATCTCTAAATAGTGGATAAGCCAAAAGTCGTAACGAAGGACTTTCATTAAAAAACGTCTTCAGTTGGCAAGTTAAATGAAAAGGGAACGTGTACTCTTTTTAAGAAGAATTTTGTAATCCCGTGATGCACTTTGTTACTTGCGGGAATCTCAGATTGGTGAGATTCCAAACCGGAGAAAAATTGAAGGAGAGTTTCGCATTTATAATATTTAGATCGGAGTGGTGACGAAACCATTCTGTAATGAGGGCTTTGGATTATAAAATTTTGTAACTGTTTTTTAATTTTAATATGGTAATAGCTGAGTCAGCTAGACGCCTGGTCAGCGTGAAGAGGAAAAGACCAAACCCTCCAGCATATGAAAGCACGACGAAACAAATGGCCCTCAGTCCCCAGCAGCTTTCACTCTCCCTCTTACGGCACCGAGAGGATCAGAGTGGAAGCAGAGGGTGCTAAGAATCTCTGGGTACGACCAGGCTGCCATGCACGGAAACTGAACTTGTCCTGTTATAACGTAAGAACACTCATCGGAAGATAGGATATTAGAGCTGGAAAAGGAATTAGAAAATGTGAATTGGAATATCATCAGTTTGGCTGAAAGAAGAAGAAGAAGAAGAAATGAATCACTTAAAAGTTTATCAAGTGGAAATCTGCTGTACACCAATGGAAACAGTGAAAGGAGTGAAGGTGGAGTTGGGTTTCTGGTCCATAACGATTTTAAAAACAACATTTTGGAATTCAAAAGTACATCACCAAGAGTGTCAAGACTAATACTCAAGATTTCTAAGAGATACAAGCTAAAGATTATAATGATTTATGCACCAACATCGAGCCATGATGATGAAGAGGTTGAAGAAATGTATACCGAAATTGAGTCTTCTGGATGAGCAGAAAACCCACTACACTATTATTATGGGAGACTTCAATGCTAAGTTTGGAAAAAGACAAAACAGCACAGAAAGGGGAACCATAAGAAATTTTGGAATTGGTGAAAGAAATGAAAGAGGTGAAAGACTTGTGGAATTTGCAGAATCTCAAGGACTGTCAGTAATGAACAGAAAGTGGACATGGAAGAGTCCAAATGGATTAACTACTAATGAAATCGACTTCATCCTCACTAACAGAAGATATATTGTGAATGATGTTACTGTCCTGAATAAGGTAAATGTTGGAAGTGATCACAGAATGGTAAGATGTACACTTGATATAGATGTAGGAAAGGAAAAAACTGACTCGAGTAAATAATACAAAGGTCTTTGAGATAACAGAAGAGAAGAAAAAGCAGTATGTACTGGAACTTAAGAACAAGTATGAGCTTCTGCAGACTGCTGAGGACCAAGATATCGACGAGGAATATTACAACTTTTTTGAAAGTGATAAAGCCCAAGAAACCTATAGGGAAAAAGAAATCCAAAGAAGAAAAAATTAGTCAAGAAACACTTGTCATGATGAACCGAAGATGACAAATGAAAAGCAAGAAAAACACTGACAGGGAGAAAATTGAGTATACTGAGTTATGCAAAGCCATTAGAAAGAGCCTCAGAGAGGACATAAGAAGATTTAACACAAGAAAAGTAGCACAAGCATTAAGGGAAAACAAAGGATTTAAATCAGCAGCCATGAGCAGTAATACAGAAAGACAAATGATACTGAAACTGAAGAATAGCGATGGTGTACTTATAAACAGCAGAGAAGGCATAATTGAAATAGCAGAAGACTATAGAGAATTATACAAGGAGCAGGGGAATGATGCCAGCAGTGGGGAAGATGGATTGCAAAGTAGCAACACATACGACGTACCCAATATTCTTCCTGATGAGGTAGAACATGCATTGAAGAAAATGAAGAATCAGAAAGCCCCGGGGGAAGATTAAGTTACTGTAGAGTTGTTAAAATTGGGAGGAAGAGACATAACACAAAAACTGGCAAGGCTCTTCACAAAGTGCATTAGAAAAGGTGTGACGCCTAAGCAGTGGAATAATGCAATCATAGTTTTGATACATAAGAAAGGAGATAAATTGGAAATTATAGACCAATTAGCTTGTTATCCCACATCTACAAGTTGTTCACAAGGGTCATTACTAACAGATTAGAAAGAATACTTGATGAGAATCAACCGAAAGAGAAAGCTGGCTTTAGGACAGGACTCTCAACTATGAATCACCTTCACGTAATATCACAGCTAATGGAGAAAGCAAATGAATATAAAACACCATTATGCCTGGCATTTGTGGATTATGAAAAGGCATTTGACTCCATACAGCATAAGGCAATGTTTCGGGCACTGGAAAGACAAGGCATTGATACCCCATATATTATGATTTTGAAGAAAATATATGAGAGTGCTACCTCCTTTATTAGACTAGACAAAGACAGTAGGAAATTTAAAATTGAGAAAGGAGTTCGACAAGGAGACACAATATCTCCGAAGCTGTTTACTGCTGCCCTTGAGGAAGCTTTCAGAAGATTAGACTGGTCGCAGAAAGGAGTCAATGTGAACGGAGAGTACCTAAACCATTTACGATTTGCAGATGACATTGTGGTCATAAGCCAAGATCCCAAAGAATTAGAGGAAAATCTTAATCAGTTATGCACAGTTAGTAAGGATTTTGGACTAAAGATGAATATGGCTAAAACAAAAGTAATGATGAACAAGTATGCCACAGAAAGGGAAATAATGATTGAAGGAGAAGTAATTGAAATGGAGTCATACTTATCTGGGACAAGTTATTAGCTGTAATAATGATAAATGGCTGGAAGTCAAGAGAAGAATAAATTTTGGATGGATAGCATTCAGGGAATATAGTCACATACTGAAGAGCAATATCCCAGTTTGTCTGAAACGTAAAATAATGAACCAATGTATACTCCCCACCATGACTTATGGAAGTGAAACTTGGGCACTCACCAAAAGAATGGAAGAGAAGCTGAGAACTACACAGCGAAGAATGGAACGAATCATATTGGGAATCAGACTGTTAGATAAGAAGAGAAACACATGGATTAGGCAACAAACTCAAGTAAAGGACATTCTTATCAAAACTAAAGAACTAAAATGGTCTTGGGCAGGACACATAGCTCGAAGACATGATGACAGATGTACAGTAAACCCCCGATATTCGCGGTATCTGTATTCACGGTTTCGCGTATTCGGGATTGCCGATTTAATATAAAATGAAACCTAAAAAAATGTGAATTTTAAAGCGCTGTGAATATTTTCCGCCATAAAAAATATGGGCGCGGCTAAAATTATCTTTCCCAGTCAAAACAGCGCTCGGTGGGTGGGGGGAGAGGGGTGACAAAATCGTGAGCGTGGATGTTTCTTGCTAATCCTTGTTCAGTATGTGTTATGCGCTTGTCATGGAAGGTTTCGTCGTTTACTTTTAATTTATATGCTTATAAATTGATATGCTTACAAAAATAATAAATCTACCGTTTTGCAATGTAAAACAGACTTTTTCGAGTGTGTTAACGGAAGAAAGTGACTTTATTGTGGAAAAGTTCTTTCAAACCCCTACAAAAATATGGCTACGAATAACAAGAGAAATGTGAAAAGATCAAAGAAGGTGATGACATTAGCGAATAAAATTGAGTTATTAGATAAAATTTCTAATGGTGAAAGTGTCTCCTCAGTGGCCAAACATTATAAAATCAATGAGTCAATGGTACGATCAATCAAAAAATTGGAAGAAAAAATCCGCCGTGGTGTCCGTGAAAACGCGCTAATTGCTTCAAAAATTTGCTCTGTAACTCGTGATGTTAAATTAGAAAATATGGAAAAATCTTTAAATCTGTGGATAGAAGACCGAACTCAAAATAAAATTCCGTTAAGTTCACTCATCATTCGTGAAAAGGCAAAACTCCTTTATCAACACTTTACCGAAACTGGTGATAGCACTGGCGGGATAAGTTTTTTTGCTAGCAAAGGCATTTTATTATATTTAATATTAAATTGTTTCTATTTTCATTTCGATGCCATATGCTTGCATTTCACTATGTACTGTTAATGTACATAGTCATATTATGAAGGTACATATAATACATACATAGACAAAATTTTAGACTAGTTTTTCTTATATATTTCATACTTTGGAACGGAACCCCTTTATTACTATTGGAGCCATAACTCAGTATTCGCGTTTTCGGTATTCGCGACATTTCTCAGGAACGTAACTCCCGTGAATAGCGGGGGGGGTTTACTGTACTAAGAAAATAACAGAATGGTATCCAAGAGGAGCTAGAAGAAAACCTGGAAGACAAAGGCGGAGATGGATAGATGAAATTCATGAGTTTGTGGGTAGTAAATGGATGGCCAGTGCTTAAAACAGAAGGAACTGGAAAGGCCTTCATCCTGCAGTGGATTGAAAATGGCTGATGATGATGATAATGAGTCAGCTAAGGGAGTATGGTTGTTGGAGTGGGCATGTAAAGTAAGTTTAGTGCTAGATTGTCCAGTTCTGAAGCTGTTGTAGTGGTAGTATGCTCTGGTATTGGATGATTGGGTTGAACCGAATTTGGTTGTGGTACTACCAATGTAACAGGCGTTACAATTGTGTTGACATTTTATTAAATAAATATTATTCATTTCGCTTGTTGGATATTTATGTGTTTCTTTATATTTATTGAAAAGTGATCTAGTCATCTCTTGCCATTCAAACCACAACAATTGCAGATCGATCAAGGTGAGTACTGAAAAATTAAGCCCTTGCTATTTTTTGAATTTAGTCCAATAAAACAGTACTTTAAGTCATACTATAACTTCTAAGTGTATAATGACACCTTATAAATTATTTTCAGAAATAGCAATATGAAAGTTGTAGTGTTGCATTTAGTTTCAAGAAATTATGAAATATAGACATATATATGAAAATTAACATTTAAATTTTTGACTTGAATACCTCATTGAAACTCCTTACTTCAGTTCTCGTTAGACAAGCACGTTGAAACTGATGACATTTGTACAAAACTTCAGAGTTAGGACTCTTGGTTCTACCACATTTTTTTATAGTTTTGTTATGGTTTTAAGTTTTCTGTGATGAACCATTTGAGGAAGCCACACTTCCTTTCCAAGGAGGTCAGTTTTTTTTAATTTCTCCCATGTGACTTAATTTTCATTTTTCACTTTTTGGCTTTAATCTGCCAGTTCAGGAGATAAGTTTCATCTTTTAAAGCCATGCTAATTTATATAATTTTCCAGAAATATTAAAAAGCACACAACCAAAGTGCAGTATTCCAAGCTGAGTACAAATAATTCTTTGTGACATTTATCAAATAATAGCATGATTTAGTAAATAGAAGGTACTCTATATGCTATTTTTACTTGTTATTTAAGTTATTGTGTGTACTTGATTCATTTATTGACTTTACTTTAACAGTCCCAGTTTGGACCCATAAAAAATGATCCAAAATGCTCATGAAAGGAGAAGCAGCATGGAGATTAATACATCAGATGTGAATAGAGATTGGAGAAAACTGGTGCCTGATTTTATTTAAAATTATCTTGAAGTGGGAGAGAGCCAGCACATGATATTCAAGGAAACACAATAGAGATAGTGGTCAATTTACTTGAATCACATGGTGAAGAATTGATTACCAAAGAGTTCCTTGAATGTGAAAAAGAAAGGAAGGCAACATGGCCACCTTTGCTGTGAAAGATAGACATTCGAAGTAGTAGCAGAATTAACAGGAATATAAAAGAAAACATCAATTTTACTGGTTATTGTACAAAGAGTAGAAGAGTACAATAAATGTCAACAAACAGATTTTAAATTACCTCAGTCAGTTTAAAACAGAAGCAGCTCCATTATCTGTGACTAAGAGAAAGGGGGAAGGAGCCTGTTCTTTTTCCCCCTGAAGTTTTGTTTTCTTCCCTTGTTATAGACCTAATTGGTATGGTTATACCTTAAATAAGTCAATAATAAAGTTTGTCATCTGACACAGTTTCAAAGCTCTCTTTTTATTACATTGTTATATAGTTAAGCTGGGCAATTGTTATGATGTTATTTATGCAAAATAGGTAAGTATTTCTTTCTCTATTACTGTATACGCTGATGGAACTGATATTCGGGTGACACTCAAGTCAAAGTGGACCCAATTTCGGCGAAGTCCGGACGGTCTATGACAGCCAAATCCTCTGCTTGCCCCTTCACGATGGTGGGACTGTTAGTAATCCTGGGTATAACCTTCATGCACAAGTACATGGTGGGTGACCACCCAGGTGTGAACCAACGTAAGCAGGGGTCGAGGTGTGGCGCCCACACCACATGGAGGAACGACGCCCCTCTATGTTACCAGGCAGTACTAGGTGGTAGATGACTCTCATCAACCGGTGAAATACCACCACTTTGCTTATTGGAGGCTTGAAGTGGTGGAACCCATGTTTAGTCTCTAGAGCTAAGTTCCGGCCAACCCTTCCCTATCTCTTCCATCATGCAGTATGATTGATGATTTTTGAGGTTATGATGAATGTTGTGGCGAGATCCAATATTCCTTACATTTCGAGGGTACAGCTCTAAAACGGTGTTCGCAGGCCGGCCGCTAGTTAGTACACCGGACTGAACCTATTGGTAACTCTCTAGGAAGCTTCCGGATCAGCTAGTGTATAATCTTGCTACCTCTACTCTGCCAGATAGTGACTGGAGGGAGTCCGAGTAGTGTGTATGCGGGGAGCGTTGTCGAGGCCACGTTTGTGTCAAGGATCTGGGTATATTCTTACCACATGTACGCCATATCCAAAAATTTCATTACTTCATACAGCATGTCCCACCCACTTTTTCTTACTATTGAATACACCATGAATTGTCAAAATAATAGAGCAAGCTTATCTGCGAAAAGATCTAAACCTCTCAAGGACTTCCTAATTCATTTCACAAATATACGTGGTCTCAATTCTAATCTCAACGATGTCCATTTCCACTTGCATTCTTCCAAACCCCATGTACTTTTTCTGACTGAATCTCAGTTATCAGTTGATTCAACTACTGCTCATCTCAGATGTCCAAATTATTTGCTGTATGATTCCTTTCGCCTCAAAGGTGGTACTTGTGCATATGTCCGTTCTGATATTCCCTGTCAGAGACTTGGCAATTTGGAATCTTCTCTGGCTTAAAATCTCTCTACCTCATTGTGTAAAATTCATCTGTTGTCTCTACCGTTCTCCCAACTCCACTAATCACTTGGAGCTCTTTGACTTCCTCTCTTTGCAACTTGACTTTCTCCAGTCCAACTTTCCTAACAGTGAGGTAATTTTCCTTGGTGATTTTAACGTTCACAACTCCAGCTGGCTTCCGTTTTCTAGTTACACCGACCCAGCAGGTCGAGATGCTGAGGCTTTTGCAATTACTAATGACCTAGCACAGATTGTTCATTTACCTACAAGAATACCGGACAATCGCGCCTCCGTAGCCAGGTGGGAAGGAGCAGCAGTGCGTAGCACACGCTTCTTGATTAGACCGGGGTTCGAGCCCGTCACCACCAAATACGGAGGATGCGGAAAGGTTAAGGAATGACCACCGCATATCCCGGAGCAATATGGCCTTAGTTGCTAATGCTCCTAAAAACCAAACAACAACAACAACAACCGGACAATCCTAATCATACAGCCAATACGCTTGATCTTTTTCTCACAAACAACCCTTCTAAGTACAAGGTTGAAGTGAGAGGTCCTTTAGGCACTTCAGATCACAACTTGGTGATTGTCTCTTCTCCAATGGAACCTTTATCTCATGGCTATTCCCAACCTCGTATTGTTTGGCATTACAAGAATGCAAAATGGGATGACCTGCGAGACTTCTTTTTCCTTGGTCTGATTACTGTTTCAAAACTTCTGATGTCAACGTTTGCTCAGATCGTGTCAGTGAAATTATTCTTGCAGGAATGGAATCCTTTATCCCACACTCCACTTTAAAATCTCGTCCTTTATCTAAACCTTGGTTTTCCAATAAATGTGCTAAGGCTGTCCAAGAGAAGAACGGTGCATATCGTAATTGGCTTGTTTCTAATTCTTCAGTTTCATTTTCTGCCTACACCAAAGCTCGCAATAATTGTAAAGCAGTTATTAATCAGTCCAAACTAGAGTTTGAACAGGCTAAGAGTAGAAAACTTGCTTCTTGCCCTAATGGTAGCCGAGCATTCTGGTCTCTTGCCAAAGCTATTGGCCGCAACTTTTGCCCATCTCTGCTCCCAACTCTGTCCAAACCAGATGGTTCTGTTGTCACTTCAGCCAAGGATAAAGCTGACCTGCTAGCATCCCATTTTTCTTCGAGCTCATGTATTAATGATCTTGGTAAAACACCTCCCTCCATTCCTAACACGCTCCATTCAATGCCTCCTGTGGTCTTCCGTCAAAAGGATATCAGAAGGATTTTGATGAATCTTGATGCTAAGAAAGCCCCAGGTCTTGATGGTATTTCTCCACTTGTTCTCAAAACCTGTGCTCCTGAACTTACTCCTATTCTTTGCTGCCTTTTTTCACTTTCTTATTCCTATTAGTAAATTAATAAGAGGAGTTTACCTCAATATAGTACGTGGAACACTTCCGTATGATACCCTCCAGAAATTAAAACGGAAAAAACGAAAAAATCGACAACTTACCGGTACATTAAAGTAAAATATAAATAATTAAAGTAAATTATAAATAATTAAATAATCAATTTAACACAATTCAAAATCAATTCAAAACAATTAAAATTCAAATTAACGCAATTAAAAGAATCTAACGAAAATATTCAAAACGATTTTCCTTCCTGAAGCTGACAATGCTTTTCGACCGACTGTCGTGATCACAGGAATGAAAATTATCGAATCAGGCTAAACCTGCAACTTAAATAGTGATTGTGTCTTCGCGCATGCGCGTAAAGGTCCACGCATCGGAGATCAAATATGGCCGCCGAACATTAACAGAATTCTCGTGTAATTTAATTTCAACGGTTTCTGCAATTAATAGTCGCGTATAATTACGTTGAACGTTAAGTATTTTGGCCTCGTTAAATAAAAAAGTATGTTTTTCGTTAATGGCATGAAAGGCTAATTCTGACGCTGCTGAACGAGAAGCACGAACAGAGGCTTCGTGTTGATTTACACGGATATTAAGAGAAAACCGCGTGGAACCCTGATAAGACGAGTCGCAATCACCGCAAGAAATGTTGTATACTAGATCATTAATTTGTGTTGCGAACGCCGAAAGAACCGAGCGATTGTTCAGTATAGTGTGTAACTTCCGTATAGGCCTAGCTATAATTTTAAATTCGGTATCTTTAAAGAATCTGTTAAGCTGTTTGTGCCACTGTTCAACATATGGGACAGAAATAAAGTATTTTTTGATATTACTATTGTTGATTGGTGCAGTATTTTGTATCCTATCCTTAGCTTGTACCCTAATTCGATTTATTGTGTTAATGGGATAACCCCTGTTCAAGAATCTGCTAGTTAATATTTGTATTTCTGAGTCTAAAGCAGAATCCGTCGTTGAATATTTATAGGCATTTAGAAATTGATTAAAGATAATCGATCTTTTGTAGGTGAACGGGTGGTAGCTATTATAATGTAGAAGCATACCGGTGTTTGTGGGTTTTCGATAGATGCTAAATTGTATTTTGTTCGAGTCCCGGGTAAGCGTGAAATTTAGAAAGTTTAATGACTTTGTATCCGTATCTTCCCTTTCCAATGTAAATTTGAGTCTAGAATGAATATTGTTAAACGAATGTAAAATATCTTGGATAGTACTACTATCGGTAATAACTAGAACATCGTCTAAATACCTCCCATAGTATGTGATCCCATAGTATAAATTTACTAATATCATTATCAACGTAGAACATATTGAGTATTACAGCTCTGATTCATACTATCTAATTAATTTTCATACTCTTATTGACTATTTCATTCACTTCCTGTCTCTCCAGTAGTATACAATCGATACACACAATTATGGGAGATTTTTTGAATGGCTTGGTACAAAATTACATTAAATCTACACTAAGGTACTCGGCCCAAAGTTACCATATTTCTTTCCTAAAATATTGCCTTCAAAACAACATCGTTCCGAAATTTGCCAGGGTGAATTTAAATCAAAAAATTTCAGGCATAAAACAACTATCACTGGCGACATCACGTAATATTGTTAAGCTTGCCTTAAAATCTCGATATTCGGATAAACAAAAATACCTTTCCCAGGTTAGGAAGCTTCGCGATAAATTTAAAAAATTATCTACATCCGAACGATTGGTCTGTATTGAAGACCTCCATAGATTTGCGACGGGAAGCACAAGCCTCAGAAATAAAAAACAGACACGTTAATAAGTTGCAAACATTATCGAATAGTTCAAGACACGTTCATACGAATTCTAACACATTGTCGCGAGCTTGCGACCAAGTTCACACGAGTTGGGTGACATCCCCCCCACAGACACATAACGCACTACCACAGAATATGTCGGCTAGTTCACGAACACCCCCTCACCCAGTATCCAACGAACCGACACATCAACAGGTTACAAATCTTTCCTCGTGTACACTATCGCAGGACCAGATTTCACTTTTATCCAAAGGATTAAATTATAATTTACCACCTCGAAAGCTGCCAAAAAAACAATGCGTAATTGATTTTGAATTTGGACTTCGTAGTGTTCCACAAAAAGATGTATTTATTCAACAAGTTAACCAAGTAGTGAATAACATAAAAGAAACACGACTTCCTAAATTGAATACACATGACAGTTCAGCTTTACGAGAACTTCGAGAAAATAAGGACATTATTATACAGAGGGCAGATAAAGGAGATACAGTGGTAATACTAGATAAACATGATTATATTAATAAGTTAGATTCTGTTGTATCTGATAGCTCCACTTATTGTGAAGTGGACCCGACACTGTTTACCAATTTGGTAAATCAATACAATAAAACGTTAACCACGTATCGTAAAAACGACTACATTACTATGGTTCAGTTGAAGGAATTGAAGTCCAGAACATACAATATTCCTGCACTTTTTGGTCAGGTAAAATTACACAAGCCTGGATTTCCGATTCGACCTATTGTTTCCTACAGGAACTCGGCATTTTCAGCCTTAGCCACACATGTATATAACATTATAAAACCTTTTAGACAGGTTATACAATTTGGGATTAAGAATTACGATACATTATTTAATAATCTTAAAGACTGTAGACTCGGCGACAATGACAATTTATTCTCATTAGATGTTACATCATTATATACGAATGTAAACGTTGAATACACATTAGATATTATTTGGGATATGTTAAATAAAAACTCGACACCGATTAATTATACGAAGCTGCCTATAAAGGAGATTTTTCACTTAATTAAACTATTAGTTGAGGCTAACTACATCACCTTTCGAGACAAGGTGTACAAACAAATTTTTGGATTACCAATGGGTTTGAGCCTGAGTGGCTTAATGTCAGAGATCTATCTCTCAACGATTGAGCAGATACATTTGACACCTTTTCGTCCCCGTATCACATACTATGGGAGGTATTTAGACGATGTTCTAGTTATTACCGATAGTAGTACTATCCAAGATATTTTACATTCGTTTAACAATATTCATTCTAGACTCAAATTTACATTGGAAAGGGAAGATACGGATACAAAGTCATTAAACTTTCTAAATTTCACGCTTACCCGGGACTCGAACAAAATACAATTTAGCATCTATCGAAAACCCACAAACACCGGTATGCTTCTACATTATAATAGCTACCACCCGTTCACCTACAAAAGATCGATTATCTTTAATCAATTTCTAAATGCCTATAAATATTCAACGACGGATTCTGCTTTAGACTCAGAAATACAAATATTAACTAGCAGATTCTTGAACAGGGGTTATCCCATTAACACAATAAATCGAATTAGGGTACAAGCTAAGGATAGGATACAAAATACTGCACCAATCAACAATAGTAATATCAAAAAATACTTTATTTCTGTCCCATATGTTGAACAGTGGCACAAACAGCTTAACAGATTCTTTAAAGATACCGAATTTAAAATTATAGCTAGGCCTATACGGAAGTTACACACTATACTGAACAATCGCTCGGTTCTTTCGGCGTTCGCAACACAAATTAATGATCTAGTATACAACATTTCTTGCGGTGATTGCGACTCGTCTTATCAGGGTTCCACGCGGTTTTCTCTTAATATCCGTGTAAATCAACACGAAGCCTCTGTTCGTGCTTCTCGTTCAGCAGCGTCAGAATTAGCCTTTCATGCCATTAACGAAAAACATACTTTTTTATTTAACGAGGCCAAAATACTTAACGTTCAACGTAATTATACGCGACTATTAATTGCAGAAACCGTTGAAATTAAATTACACGAGAATTCTGTTAATGTTTGGCGGCCATATTTGATCTCCGATGCGTGGACCTTTACGCGCATGCGCGAAGACACATAATCACTATTTAAGTTGCAGGTTTAGCCTGATTCGATAATTTTCATTCCTGTGATCACGACAGTCGGTCGAAAAGCATTGTCAGCTTCAGGAAGGAAAATCGTTTTGAATATTTTCGTTAGATTCTTTTAATTGCGTTAATTTGAATTTTAATTGTTTTGAATTGATTTTGAATTGTGTTAAATTGATTATTTAATTATTTATAATTTACTTTAATTATTTATATTTTACTTTAATGTACCGGTAAGTTGTCGATTTTTTCGTTTTTTCCGTTTTAATTTCTGGAGGGTATCATACGGAAGTGTTCCACGTACTATATTGAGGTAAACTCCTCTTATAAATTTACTAATATCATTATCAACGTAGAACATATTGAGTATTACAGCTCTGATTCATACTATCTAACTTTCTTATTCCAAAGGTGTTTTTCCTTCTGCTTGGAAATTTGCTCATATCCAGCCAGTTCCTAAAAAGGGTGACAAATCCCTCCCACCCAATTATCGTCCCATTGCAATTACTTCTACTCTTTCTAAAGTAATGGAGAAATCAATTAACCGCCAACTCTTAAACTACCTAGAAACCTTCCGTCTGATCAACGATCGCCAGTATGGATTCCGTCAGTGTCGATCCACTGGTGATATTCTGGCTTATGTTACCCATTTATGGACTAATTCAATGGAAAGGTTCGGTGAAACACAAGTAGTTGCTCTTGACATCTCAAAGGCTTTTGATCGTGTTTGGCATAAAGGTCTTCTAAACAAGCTTCCAGCTTATGGTTTGCCAACTGTTTTTAGTAATTGGTTATCCAGTTTTCTCTCTGATCGCTCGCTGAGGGTGATGGTAGATGGCTCTCTGTCTTCTAACTTCTCCACTAATGCCGGTGTCCCCCAAGGTTCAGTTCTTTCCCCCACTCTTTTCCTCTTGTATATCAATGACCTTCTTCCATTGACTGGAAATCCTATCCATAGTTTTGCCGATGATAGCACATTGCATTCAACTTTCCATTTTGAGAAACCTTGTCCAGCTCAATCAGCTTCAAGTTCTCGAAAATCTGCTGCAAATTCCTTAAATGCCAATCTTCAGGTAATTCTCCAGTGGGGCAAAGACAACTTAGTTGATTTCAACCCTTCTAAAACTCAATCTTGTCTTATATCTCGCCAAAAGGATTCTTCTGCTCCTATGCTTATCTTTAGTGACACTCCGATTTCTAGGCAAGATGATATATCTCTTTTTGGGATTACCCTGACTTCTACTCTCTCTTGTGCATAAGCACATTACAAATATTGCTTCCTCTGCATCTAAAAAACTTGGTTTTCTCTTTCGCTCTCGGCGTTACTTTTCTCCCAAACAGCTGCTCACTCTGTATAAATCGCAAATCCGCCCTGCCATGGAATATTGCTCCCACATCTGGGGTGGTGCCCCCAAAACCTCTCTCAGGCTTCTTGATTCCATTCAGAAGAGGGCAGTTAGGTTACTTAATGATTCATCTCTAACAGAGTCTCTCCACTCGCTTTCTCATAGATATACTGTTTCTGCTGCATGCCTCTTCTACAGATACTTCCATGGGCACTGTTCTTCTGAATTGGCTTCTATAATTCCCACTCTCTCTTTCAAAACAGTCCGAACACGTGCCGCCACCAGCCAACATCCATTTACTGTCCAACTTCAAACCCACAGAACCAACTTTTCATCTTCCTCATTTATTCATTCAACTGCCGTTTTCTGGAACAACCTTCCTTCATACGTATTTCCTGAAAATTACAATCTACAGAAGTTCAAGTCCAATATCAACAAATAACTTCTTTCGTCTTCTCAACCTCCAACCCAAGCACGGTACTAAGTACTATAGGTTATAATACCTCTCGTGTTTGGGGTTCTCATAAAAAAAAAAAAAAAAAAAAAATCATGTACTGATAGTTGCTAAATTTAAAATTTACTCTCTCTCCCAGAAAACATCTATAATTTTAACATGATTATATCAGAAATTCCCATTCACTTGTGTTTTGCCTAATGACATTTTTGGGGAACCTAATTGTTTCATTAATTTAAGAATACCTGTACTTCCTTGATGCTTCCCATTTGCATTTGTTAACATCAGTTGAAAAGAATTAAACTAAGACCATTATATTCAAAGCAAAATCCCTTCCCTTTGCCCTTGACAATAGCCATATCTTTAAATGAATCCTGCATCAGTACACTGTGATCACCCCCATCTAGTGGCTCCTTTAGTGCATGAACTGTGATCACCCCCTCTAACATGCTTATTATTGGAAGTCATCCAGTAAATCCAGCCAAAATCTCCCATGATAAGACATTTTTGCTGTCCTATCTGTAGAGCTGTTACATTATACTGTTCATTATTCAAAAATAAGAGTTGGAGCAGGTTATATAGGCCCCCAACTGTAATTTTTGTTTTTGTTGTATAAGCAAGCTTATACGACATCAGCAAAAAAAACCCTTCCCATTCACTGATCCATTCATTCCAAATGTTGTGAGCCGCCTGGGCTAGCCGGGTGGGCAAAGTGCCTACCTGGAAACCCAAAGGTCGCGGGTTCGAATCCCGCCTCGGGCTTGGATCAAAGTACTGCAAAAATCTTGGGAAGTGCATTATGGCCACAGAAGCCGATGCGCCAATAACTACCAAAAAAAAAAAAAAAAAAAAAATCCAAATGTTTGTTTAGTTCTGCCTTGAATTTACTTAAGCTATCAACTTCTACAGCAACAACAGATGGAAGTTTGTTCCAGCAAAATCAACTACCTGCTGGCTAAAGGCAAATTTCTGCAAATCTATTTTACAACTGTCTTTTCTCTTGATTCCAGATATAAAGTGATTCCAGAAATGTCTTTCTTAATACCATCCATAAGCAGAATTTGTAATCTATAAAATTGTCACCCAGCTTTTTGATTCCCATTTCTGTGGCTTAATTCAAATTTTATAGAAATTGTAATTAATCATTGTTTTATGATCAACTAAAGCCTATCTTTTGATGACTAAATTGCATTGTCTAAAATGCTGAAAAAGGGTAGCCTAAAATTTCTGTCATTCTACCTTTTTTTTTTTGTTTTTGTCTTTGTATTCATTATGAAACATTCTTTTTTGCGTGAATTCTTGTTGCTCAGATTCTGGTGCAGTTCAATTGCAAGCTGTTTTACATCATCTAGAAGGCATTTAACTTTATTACCCCTTCTGCAGTGTTTAAAATGTTCAAATTGGTCTCCTAGAGGGCTGTTTATAATATTTATTTGGCTCAAAATATTATACCAAACAATCAGGTAGCTGATAAATTTGCTTTATTTATTATTATTATTTATATTTTTGTCAACAAAAATTTGTAGTCATTTTCTGTATAGAATTCCTTTTTTTAAACTGTTTGATTGTTTCTTGTTGATTGATAGTGAGGTATGCGTGCACATGCTTTAGCACACTGAATGACGTGATGGCTCATCACTTAAGTCAGCCATGTCCTCACACAGTTTTGACAGAAGAGAAGAAAATGTTTTAGTGAACAATGTTGTCAGGATTTGATTGGTGTATGGCAGTTGGATGTCAGATGTGGATCTTTATTGACCATCATCCATGTGGGATTGCACTTCTATACAACTGCTCCCATCATTTGGAATGAATTAAAAGTGAATAACAGAAATGAGCATTAATGGGATTTTGTTTGTAGCACCTAACATGTGATATAGAGGCGCCTCCGTAGCCAGGTGGGAAGGAGCAGCAGTGCGTAGCACACGCTTCTTGATTAGACCGGGGTTCGAGCCCGTCACCACCAAATACGGAGGATGCGGAAAGGTTAAGGAATGACCGCCGCATATCCTGGAGCAATATGGCCTTAGTTGCTAATGCTCCTAAAAACCAAACAACAACAACAACATGTGATATAGAGAGAAAGGAAATTACTTTTTGGATTGTATAGTGACTGTGTATGAGACACTGGTATGGGCATTTTGAACCACAGAGTAAGTGATGCACTATCTAGCAGAAAGTCATCACAGCAGCCGAAGAAATTCAGTATTTTTGAGAGCACTGGGAAGATTATGCTCATGTTGTTCTTTGATTTACAGGAACTGATTTTGTCTCCTTTCATTTGTGTAGATGAAACAATCAACTCAATAATTTACATGCAAATCCCCAAAGTTTGTGACACCTTCCATTAAAAAGAAGAGACTCTGAAGTTTGACCATGTTGCTTTGTTTCATGACACTGCATTATCAAACACAGCTGAAAATATCATGGAAACCATTCAAAACTATTGAAATGTAATTTAGCATATTGTATATATCCTGAATTTGTTTGCTCTATGACATTCTTCTTTTCAGAAAACTGAAAAAATGAGCTTGCAGAATAATATTGATTCCACATGAATGGTGAAGGAAGCTGTCAGACAATGGAGCCAGAACAGCCAAGACTTTTATGAACAGGGTGTACAGATAGGATAAGTAATGAAACTGTGCTGGAGATTTTTCAAAAGATGCCAGTTATTGGTTAAAAAAGAAAGAAAGAAAGGTGTTTCTGTTTGATTACCTTAATGTCTATCAATGGCTTTAATAGCTAAAGGACAAAATTTAATGCAATTCAATTGTGCAGTTGGAATTCTTATCATATTTTGTCTGTTACTCAGTGTTCTATAAGTGTGACCTTCCCTCCCTAACTTTGATATTTTCAGTATTGCCCTATGCTCTCTATATGCCTTTACTAAGAAAGTCTTGAATGAAGTAGACCCACCAGTACCAAGGATTGAGATTGCAGATATATAATAAAACAAAATTGACATATGAAATGTCAGTGGCGTTTGTTTCCATCCTTGGTGCATAAAATTTTGACTATTAAAATGCTGCAATTGCATTAATCATTCAGACCTCATAGATCTAACCAGATCTGGAATGTTAGCTTATTCCTTTTCTCCTTTGGGACCCATTGCATTACTGTACAAGAACATTGCCTGAATGACATCTCATACTGCATGATTTATGGTAGCATGGGGCACCGACACTGGCATCTTTGTTCGCATAGCTTGCTTTATTTGAGCTTATTCATTTGCTTTTTTTTTTTTTTTTCATTATTTATAATTTTGACTTAATATTGTTTTTAATATATTTCCTGCTTATAATTTTTTTGGTTCATTATTATGATCAACACAAATTTTACTTGCCATTTTTAACCCTCTGCTCTGAGATAAGAACATCTGCTCATGTTGACATCTGTCAGTCACAATTTTTGATTTGTTTCATAAATAAATCACACAATGGTGCTTTTTGTTATTTTTGATCTGCATAATTTATTTTACTTTTTGAAATTCCTTGGGCTGTATGCTTTTTTTCACTTGTTTCCTTCCCCTTAATTTTTTGCCTTTCATCCAGAAATTTTCCCTTGTTTAAAAATAATAATAAATAAATAATAATAATAATAAAATGACTTTGTGATGAATGCATACAATACTGCTATGTTCCTCTGTTCAAGTTCAATGACATTCAAATTTCTAGACAAGATAACATCTGTATTATCCTTATTTCTCTTGCATAAACACATCACAAATATTGCTGCCAATGCATCAGAAAAAAATTTTTTTACCCCTTTTTTTTTTTTTTTCTCTTTTGGTGTTACTTTTCTTCTAAACAACAGCTTATTCTCTACAAATCTCAAATCCACTCTGCCATGGAATAGTGTTCCCACAGTTGGGGTAGTGCCCCCAAAACCTCTCCTAATCTGGAAAGAGGGCATTCAAGTTAATTAATGTCTTACTTTTCTGCTTATGATTTTTTTGGTTCATTATTATAATGATCAGAACACATTTTGTCTCCATTTAAAAAGTGAAGCGACAATGTTATTGCCTCTTCACTGTCTCATAGATGTTTAATATTTGTGGATGCCTTTTCTTTAGATACCACCATAGCTACTGTTTTTCTGAATTGGTATCTGTAATTCCCCATTCCCTTCTAAACCAATCCAAACACGTGCATTGAGACATTTATCTTTTAGGGCTGCAGTAACACTATTGCAATACTTGTTTAATAAGTAATAAGGTTTAATAAAATAAAGCACTTTTAATAATTAAAAGTGCTTTATTTTTAGGTAGCATTTTAAAATGAACTTGATCGGATGTAGTTACTTAGGTTAGGGCTACACATTCAGACTGTTTTGAACACAGAATGAGTAAATACTGGAATTCTCTGATTCCAGAGACTTTCCTTTTTATGACAGACACAGAGATTTGTTTTTCTCCAAATTAATTTTTTATTGTTTAAAAAATTCTTATAACTATTAAAACGCAATAAAATCTTTTCAGTCTGACTTAGTTTTTTAGTTAATCTTATTTAGAAAACAAAAAGCATGGTAGGATTTTATATCCACCATGTATACAAAACTTAAGGAGAGACAAAAAAGGCTGTTTCTGACAACAGGTATTATGAAATGATAGCCATCAACATAATCATTTTTCTTCATAAAAAAAAAGCAGGCTTGTAAATAGTGCTGAAAAAAAAAAAAAGAAAAGAAAGATACATCCTAATGGTTTTCAGTTTGAATTCTGTGTATATATAATAGATTTTCATTCTGCTCCTTCACCATACCAAACCAGTAGTCCAGTGTTCATATCCCACCCACACACCCTACAATGGTGAATTGATAATTTTGCCACTGGCTAAGGAAGAGTGCATTGAGAAAAATAAAGTTAACACCTGCATATTGTTTGGTTTTGTTTATGATTGTTGCTGATATTTGAGTATGCAAATATCACTCATCTGGAGCCCTCATAAATCTATTAATAAACTTGGCAAACAAATGCAGATTTTAAACAAATACAAAGACAAATTTCTCTTAGTATCTTTGTTTCAAATTAAACCTTGATTTTACACTAATTAGTTATCAAGAAACAATGTTAGCAATTTGACTTTTTTGCTTGATGGATTTGGAAGATAGATCACTCTTGCATCTTTGTATATTTTTCAAAATTTTAAATTCTTAATATGATAACAGAATGCTGCTGCAGTTATTACAGTAGACTTTCAGAATAATGGCACCTTCAGGGATTCACAATGCTGTTATTTCGATTTTTCAGTTATCTAGAAAGTTTTATTTTTATTACATTTAATGAAGAAATAGAGAGATTAAGAATGCAGTTTTATTAACTGCACATAAAATACATAAAGTTGACGATCCAATATTATATTCTGCCATTAATACACTCCTACTTACACCCATTCTATTTTTTATTATGTCAAGTTTGTTACTAAGCTTTAATGTTCTTCTTTTCTTCTCTGTATGAGGTTTATTAAGTTTTAGGAGGGGTTTTTAATTTAAAATAAATGTAATTGAGGGGTTTTTAATTTAAAATAAATGTAAAACAGCACTATAATCCATGATATCAGTACAGAATTCGCTTTAAAAATGGCAAATTTAAAAAATAAGTAATCACGTGACTTGCCATTTTCCTTTTTCCGGCACTGCAAGACATCTGCACTGTATGTAAACATCCGATCTCAATGTGCCATTATTTGGGGTGCCTTTATTTTGACAGTCTACTGTAATTTGAATTTCCCTCACAGAACAAATAAGAAAATTGAGTTATTTAAATTATACAGTCAAAACTAATTATTTGTATTAAATTTTATAGTAGGGTAATGAGACCCTCAAACTGATTAGACTTGGATTTTTTTTTAACAAATTTAATGACTTTAAGAAACATAAGATTTTAAAAATGGATAGTTACCATATTTTTGTTATTATTTTTACTATATTTCTGTAGGTTTATAGTTCATTGTTCTGAATGTATAATTTTTTTGTCTCAGTGCATCAGATATGTTTATTATGAAACATTATTAATAATACTTGTATACACAAGCACATGCATAAGGGGAGATCAAAAAGTTTCTAGCCTTCACAGAAGGAATGCTGAAAAGTTGAGTTGTGAAAACCTATATATTTTTTGACATAGTTGCCCCCCCCCCCCCCCCCCCATCAATACTTTCTGGCATGGTCCACTAGTTTTTGTAACCAACTCAAATAAAATTGAGAAGATTTTGACTCAAACCTGTATCCATCACAGCATTGTCACTATCAAATTTCGTCCTTTCAGTCCTTTTTTTGATTTGGAAATAGAAAATAGTCTGGAGCCAAATCAAATGATTAGAGTGGATGCATGTGATAGCTTGAACCCACAGTCATGCAGTATTGCCACTGCATTGTCTTGATGCAAGATGACTAATGGCTTTTTGGCTAATTTTACGCACCTCTCGAGGTTCGATTCCTTGTGGAAATGTCTCAGTAGGTTAAACTAACTCTCGACATTGATAGTTGTACCACATTCTAGGAAATCAAATATGATCACTCCTCCTGCATCCCAGAAGATGGATGCCATGACTTTCCCAGCCGGCTTCTGCACTCAACTGTTTAGTAGGAGAAGGGGGATGCTTCCACTGTTTTGATTTCTCTTTTGTTTCAGGGTCAGAGTGGTACATTCATGTTTTGTCCATAGTGACATAACTATGGGCAAAACAAAAACTGAACTCCATTGTCTTCAAAATACTGTATGGCCTCATGATGACAACACTCTTTTCTGCTTCTGAGCTACATTCAGTGCTTTTAGGGACCCTCATTGAAAACCTTCATTCCTAAAACATTTGCCTAGATATCGTAAGCTTGCTCGTGGGATATGTCGAATGTTGTCTCAACGTGCTTCAGTGTAATTCTGCAGTCTTTCTTGACCAGGTTATGAATGGCATCCACATTTGCAGGTGTCTACATGGTAATAGGCCTCCCACCATGGGGTATGTCTTCACCACTGTCTTGTCCATGCTTATTTTCTGCAACCCAGGTTTTGATTGTGGAATGCAAAGGATAAGATTCCCCTGATGTTTGCTGCATGTCATCATGAATTTCTTTTGGCGACATTCTCTTTAAATGAGGTTACTCAATGACTGCACAGTACTTGATTCAACATTTGAACTTAGATAGAGATTTTGTAGGTTATTACTTATTATCAGTAAGGGTATCAAATCCACGTGTTGGACAAGTTTTGCAGCTCTTGCGAATGCTAAGTTTTTAATTATATTTAGCCACTTTATTGACTTAATTGTTAGATTAAATTATTTTCTATAAGTAGCTTATAGACCTAGTCAAACTCCGTGGTTTATTTTGAATTTAGATGGCACGATTTGGAAAGTAAATAATACCTTGTGTTCTTAGATTTACCTTTTGTAACTTGCCGCCATTGTTATACGATACATGTGCACCTAGATAGCGTAAGGTTTAACGGAAAACTAGATAGCAAGTATAGTAATATCAATTGATCAGTAAAATTTATTAATCTTATTAAATTTCATTGTCAGTTGAATTGTACTTTTTTAACTAAATATAGAAACCTAGTTTTTACAAGTGTAACATCATAAATTAATACATATAAGTTGACAGGGGATAAGAAAGTCATAATGTAACTTGGAGATAATATTTGATATCGAAATACATATATATATAGTGTTATAACTGCATTGGGATATAAGTTTAGGTTTATATTCTGTATTGGAATTTTATTGAACTTGAATAGAAATCATGACTCAGACCAGAGCAGCAAAGCAAAAGGCTCAAACTAATGGAAGTGCTGTGGCTCAGGGGAAAACTGAGGGGGTGGTTGTCCTCTGAATCACTATTGAAATGCAATGCTTGTTTGATGTTTGTGGTGCGAACGGGACATGATATTGCCAAGGGGAATGTCTTTGTGTGTGCACGATGTAAAGAGTGTGAGGAAATCAGGCACCAACTCAGCATTGTTATGGGCTTATGTGAGAGCTTGAAGGACAGGGTGGATGCTCTCGAAGGATTTAAATTGAAGGACCCATCAAGCTCTCAGCTGCCTACATCAATGCCAGAGCTTGCACTTGAACATCATGCAATACAGTGGCAGCCCCCCAAGGCAGAATGCACTGGTCCTAAAGGAACTAGTTGTAGGTGACTCTATTGTCAGGGAAATGGAGAACATATTGTGCAAAAAGGATAGATGCAACAGGACCAGGGTATGTCTGTAAGGGGCAAAGGTTGATGATGTTGAGCAGATATCATCTTTTAAGGGCACAAAGGGTGATATTGTTGTACACGCTGGTACTAATGATATTAAGAGTAGGAGACGGCGGAATTACTTAACAACTACAAGTCAATGCTGAAAAAAGAAAGGAAAAATGAGAGTAGGTGTGTTTTATAGGCCTAATGAATCTGATGAGTATAATGAGCAATTGTGCAGAGAAATAGTTGGCCAGTAAATCAGATTGTCTTATAATGAGGGATTCTAATTTCCCAGAGATTGACTGGAATTTGTGGGTTGGTCACACACACCAGCAAGGCTTTTGTGGATTTATTGGATGATTGTTTTCTACAGCAGCATGTTTGGGAGGCAACTAGAGGGAGTAATAGCCTTGATCTGATTATCAGTAGTGATTCTTCATGCATTAAGAATCTGCAGATAAAGGAACCACTAGGTGGCAGTGATCACAGTATGCTGAAGTGGGATTTACTCAAAGAGGTAACTACCATCATGAGTAAAGGGAAGGGTTTTTGCTTTCGTAAAGGTGACTACGGTGCTCTGAGACAGTATTTAAATTCTATACGTTGGGACCAACTGATGTTACCAACAGCAAATTCAAAATGGGAAGCATTCAAAGAATTAATCTTGGAAGCTACTAGGCTTTTCATTACCAACTAAGAAATATTGTTCAAGATTTAGGCATAAACGGATGTCAGATGAACTAATTAGACATGTGACAGAGCAGAAAAATGCATGGGAAACATATAAAATAAGAGGTGACACAGAAGCCTATGATAGATATAAGCTGGTTTGTAATCAAGTCACAATGGAAGGCAGATTACGAGAAATCTTTGGCAAAGGATGCAAAGAGTTCTTTACTTAATGTAAACTCTAGAAGGAAGGGGATGAATCAGATTGGTCCACTTGATATCGATGGTTCAACTGTTGACAATCCTGCTCAGGTGGCTAACAAACTAAATGAATATTTTGCATCTACATTCACACATGAGGAGTTATTCAGGGAGGGGAATGCCAGAGGTGTATTAAACTCTGGCAGTAATCTAGATAATCTTGTGAAAACTGAGGGCAAAGTGGAGGAGAAATTGTTAAAGATAAACATAAGAAAGGCACCTGGGGTGGATGGAATCTATCTAGTTATATTAAAGGAGGCGGCAAAGGAAGTAAGCAAAGTCTTAGCCACAATTAAGAGAGCTTCCTTGGGCTCAAGGCATGTACCCATGGACTGGAGATGTGCAAATGTGACCCCAATCCGCAAGAGGATCAAAGGGCAACACAAGTAATTACAAACCTGTTAGTTTAACTTCTGTTCCAGGGAAAATAATGGAAGCATTGGTTAAAGAAGCTTTGCAGGATCATCTAGACAAGATTTCAGTTATAGCTTGGACACAGCATGGTTTTGTTAAGGGAAGTCTTGTCTGATCAGTTTGATTGGATACTATGATGTAGTCACAAAGGAACTGGACGTGAGGAATAATTTTGATGTCATATATTTGGATCTTAGAAAGGCCTTTAATACTGTTGCACATGGAAGAAGACTGCTGCACAAATTGGAGCGTGTGGCATTGGAGGCAAATCGCTGTTATGGATAAAGAGATGGTTGAGTGGGAGAAGACAGAGAGGTAATCAATGGACACTGCTCTTCTTGGACTAATGTTATTAGTGGAGTCCCTCAGGGTTCAGTGTTGGGTCCATTGTTGTTTTCTGTATTTATAAATGATAATGGTATATCTGGCTTAATGTCCAAGTTTGCAGACGATATGAAAGTTGGCAGGGTTGTTAATGACACTAACAACCGTATGCTGCTGCAACAGGATCTAGAAAGTTGAGCAGATGGGCTGAGAGGTGGCAAATGAAGTTTACCATTGACAAATGTAAAGTACTACATATGGAAAGCAGTAACCCCAGAGTAATGTATCAACTCTGTGGTACTACACTGGCATTGGTGGAGAATGAAAAGGACCTTGGGGTAATTGTGCAAGCAGATATGAAGTTTTCTGAACAGTGCAGACGGTCTGCAAGAGTAGCTCATGGTGTCTTGTCAATGTTATACAGAAATTTTTCAGCCGGGATAAGGAGGTGTTTATCCTCTTGTATAAGGCAATGGTCAGGCCACACCTTGAGTACTGTATACAGGTCTGGAGGCCTCATTTTAAGAAGGATGTAGAGCTGTTGGAATGAGTACAGAGAAGGGCAACAAGATTAGTGAATGGAAGAAAGGGTTGCTCTTATGAAGATAGGCTTAAATTTTGCAAATTACAGTATCTGGAGACTAGGCACCTGTGAGGTGATCTGACTGAGGTGTATAAAGCCTTGAATTGTTTGAGCATGCTCAATGCTGATGGGATGCTTCCTCTTGCTCAGAATAATCGCCTGAGAGGGCATAAATTCAAATTGAGGAAAGACAGTTGTAGGATAGATGTGCGAAAGTTTGTGTTTAGCCAGCGGGTGGTTGATTGCTGGAACAAACCTCCATCTGTTGTTGTAGAAGTTGATAGGCCGACTGGGCTAGCCAGGTGGGTAAAGTGCCTGCCTGGCAACCCAAATGTCGCGGGTTCGAATTCCACCTCGGGCTTGGATCAGAGTAAATGCAAAAACTTTGAGAGGTGCATTATGACCACAGAAGCCAATGTGGCAACAACTAACAAAAGAAAAGAAAAAAAAAAAAAAAGGAAAAGAAAAGAAATTGATAGCTTAAATAGATGCAAGGCAGAACTTGACAAACGTTTGGAGCGAGTGGATGGGTGAAATAAGGGTGTTTTTTTTTTTTTGCTAATGCTATATAAGCTTGCTTTCTTGCATCATGTGCCTTTGCTAATGCTAACAGTTGTCATCTTCATTCACCTTATTTCAGTGGCCTTTCTAAAGGAGAAGAATATAGTTACAAACCTGAAATTTTCTGTGAACACACAAGAAGAGTCACAGCATAGATTGGCAGTATTATCTTTCACGAAAACCTTTGCAATCTATATTGGAGGCGCCTCCGTAGCCAGGTGGGAAGGAGCAGCAGTGCGTAGCACACGCTTCTTGATTAGACCGAGGTTCGAGCCCGTCACCACCAAATACGGAGAATGCGGAAAGGTCAGGGAATGACCACCGCATATTCCCGGAGCAATATGGCCTTAGTTACTAATGCTCCTAAAAACCAAATAACAACAACGGCAATCTATATTGGGCTAAAACATACTTTTCAAACCCCACCCCCTATGTAAATAAAGTGTTGCACATTTTAACACTTGTTTTACCAATATTTTCATTATCACAGTAAAGTCCAATTACATAAATTAATTTTTAGAGTATATACTTCTAATCTATGATAATGATTCTAGCTTTGATTTTCTTTAATCAGCATATGTAGAAATCAGCATATGTTGATTTTCTTTAATCAGCATATGAGGAATATATTGGTAAAACACTTGTTTTACCAATATTTTCATTATCACAGTAAAGGCCAATTACATAAATTAATTTTTAGAGTATACACTTCTAATCTATGATAATGATTCTAGCTTTGATTTTCTTTAATCAGCATATGTAGAAATTCAGTATAACTATATTTTAACCTGATCTCTGCAAAGATTGATAGGTCTTAGATTGCTGTATGTTAGAATCCCTGTATTTAATCTTTTAGTTCTTGATAAAGATAATTTTATCATTCTGCAAGCAAACATAAAAATGAAATTTTACTGAGACTTTATTTATGTGGTAATTTTCAGATATTACTAATTGGGCTATTTTTCTTCTTTTAAAGGTCACAGCAAGTGTACTTCGCAACTTATCCTGGAGAGCAGACTCATCCAGTAAACAGATGCTGCATGAAATTGGTGCTGTAACTACGCTTATGAAAGCTGCTATGGAAGCAGTTAAAGAATCAACATTAAAGAGCATACTGTCAGCTTTATGGAATCTTTCAGCTCATTGTACCAAAAATAAAACAGATATCTGTGCAGTAGATGGTGCTTTAGCTTTCTTGGTTAGCATTTTGACTTACAAAAGCCCGTCCAAGACTCTAGCCATTATTGAAAATGGTGGTGGTATTTTGAGGAATATTTCAAGTCACATTGCTATTCATGAAGACTATCGAGCCATTCTTCGCAAACATAACTGTCTTCATATACTTTTGCAACATTTGAAGTCTCCAAGTTTGACTGTAGTAAGCAATGCTTGCGGAACCCTTTGGAATCTCTCAGCTCGATGTCTTGAAGATCAGAGAGCACTTTGGGAAATGGGTGCCATAGGTATGCTTAAAAATTTAGTGCATTCCAGGCATAAAATGATATCAATGGGAAGTTCAGCTGCTCTTAAGAACCTTCTTTCAGCAAAACCACCAGGAATGACCCTGGGTATTCATGGCTCTGGAGATAATCATCATCCAAGGTTTGGAAGTAATGCCATGCCTTCTCTATTGGTACGCAAGCAGAGGGCATTAGAGGCAGAAATTGATCAAAATCTTTCTGAAACATATGATAATACAGATAGTCCAAAATCTAGTCCAACGCATAATTTACATGCTGAAAACAGATTTGTAATGTCATCTTCCAATGTGCAATTTTTTACTTGTCTTCCTGGTAGAATGTATAACAGTGTAAACGAGCAAGGTTCAACAAATGTTTCCCGTTCAGAGAGTCGGGACAGTATTGGCAGTACATGCTCAGAACCTCCCCATCATCATAGGCCTAAAGGTGCATTTCAGTCTCTTGAAAAAGGTAATAAATTTGTTACAATGGACAACAGGCATCTTCATGGAAAACTGCTAGAAGTTCATCCAGAAGAGAGACAGGTTGTTAGAGATAACAGAATTCATTTGAATCCCTCAGGTCTAGCTGCATATCCAGTATATTTCCTCTCAAGTGCTGAGTCTGTTCAGTCACCAGAAGAAAAATGCCAGACATCCACACACATTCAAGATCTAAATAGTTTCAAATCTGAATCCTCTGTGTCACAAAATATGGAAAACAGGTATGAGGCTAAGAATGAAACACAATTAAGAAACAAGAAAAATGGTAGAGAAATTAACCACAGTGATTCTAGTTTAAAGAAATGTCTTCCATCATTCTATGAAAAACAAGTTCACCATTTTAATAAATATGCTAGTCTTGCACAGAAAATTAAAAATATCCGTATTGAAGATCAAGGATCTCAAGATCAACCTATTGATTACAGCTTAAAATATTCAGATGAAAATATTAGTGTACAGAATAATGTAGACACAACAAAAGAATCTCACAGTAGAATTCCATTACCTAAAGTTAATAATTACATTAGCACTGATTTATCAAAACTCCATTCACCTGGAAGGTCACATTTATCATTGTCAGTTCACAGGGAACAGTGGAAAGATGTAAATAATTCACATTATCATAATGTTGTTAGTTCAGAAAGTGTCCAGATAAATACTGAACAGAGCACTTCATATACATGTAACTTAGTTTATGATTCGTATGCAGAAACAGATCTAGATAATCCAGATCAGCCTACAGATTATAGTCAAAAGTATAAGGAACACGTTGATACTACAGAAGAGTATGCGAATTCACAAGCACTTACTGATGAAAAAGTTTTTAACTCTGTTTCTTCTAAAATACTTCCCTCAGTTCATGATGATACTTTGAAAGTTTATTGCACAGAAGGGACACCACTAAATTTTTCTACTGCCTCCTCATTGACTGATCTTCGAGAAATTAACCTTGCTAATGCACCAAATGAAGAAGCTACTCAGGTTAAAGAAAGCATATACTCTGCAAAGATAAATGAGTGTTCTTCATTTTCTAGTGAGAAAGAAAATCCTGAAAATAAAGAAGAAAAATTTTCTGAAACTTCTATTGATCGACATGAAGACTTGAATATAAACAGCTGTGATAAAGTTGAACCAAAAACTGTGAACAAAAAACAGTTAAGTAATCCTGAAAAAGAAGGTAAGTACTTCTTACTGTTAAGCTGACTACTAAATTTTAATTGGCATATTACGCCCTTTAGTGTAAAATCTGATGCAGAAATTGGTTGCATAACATAATGTACAGCAGTGTTTCAATTAACAATCATAATTGGTCACATAAAAATGATTATAAATTAAAATTAGTGTTAGCATTAGGAAAGGCATATGATGCAAGAAAGAAAGCTTATACAGCATCAGCAAAAAAAAAAAAAAAAAACCTTCCCATTTGAACCATCCATTTGCTCCAAAAATTTGTCCAGTTCTTCCTTGAATTTATTTAGCTGTCAACTTCCACAACAACTGATGGAAGTTTGTTCCAGCAATCAACTACGCTCTAGCTAAAGGAAAATTTCTGCACATCTACTCTATAACTGTCTTTCCTCAGTCTGAATATATGCCCCCTCAGGTGCATAATCTGAGCAAGAGGAAGAATCCCATCAGCATTGAATTTGCTCAAACCATTCAAGGCCTTATACACCTCAATTAGATCATCTTACAGGTGCCTGGTCTCCAGTGGATGCAATTTGTTACTGTCACCCATATGCAGTACTTTACAATTGTCAATGTTAAACTTCAGTTGTCACTTCTCAGCCCATCTTTCAAACTTTTCTAGATCCTGTTGCAGTAGCATACTGTTATTACTGTCATTAACAACCTTGCATCTGCAAACTTGGACATTAAGCCTGATATACCTTCATTGGTATCATTGATAAATATAGAAAAACAGCAATGGGCCCAACACCATACCCTGGGAGGACACCACAAATAAAAACATTGGTCCACGAAGAGCAGTGTCTATTGTTTACCACTCTGTCTTCTTCCATTCAACCATTCCTTTATTGACAGCAGCCACTTACCTTTAATGCCATACTGCACCAATTTGTACAGCAGTCTTCCATGTGCAACAGTATCAAAAGCTTTTCTGAAATCCCAGTATATGATGTCAAAATTATTTTTTGCATCCAGTTCCTTTTTTTGACCACATCATAGTATCCAGTCAAACTGGTCAGAGAAGACTTCACCTTAACAAACCCATTCTGTGTGTGTGAACTATAACTAGTCTTGTCTAGATGATCCTGCAATGTTTTTTTAACTAGTGGTTCCATTATTTTCCCCAGAACAGAAGTTAATCTAACAGGCCTGTAATTACTTGTGTCACCCTTTGATGCTCCGTTGTGAATTTGGGATAAATTTTGTGCATATCCAGTCGATGGGGACCTCTCCTGAATCCAAGGATGCTCTCATAATTACAGCTAAGGGTTTGCTTGCTTACTTTGCTGCCTCCTTTTATAAAACTGATTAGATCCCATCCACCCCAGGTGCCTTTCTTATGTTTAACTTCAACAGTTTCTTCTTCACTTTGTTCTCAGTTATTACAAAATCATTAAGCACTCTGTTAGTTTGATAAACTTATGGCATTTTCTTCCCGTAATAACTCCATGTGTGAATATAGATGCAAAATACTCATTTAGATTATCAGCTATCTGAGCAGGATCATCAACAGTCGAACCATCGATATCAAGTGTGAGCAATCTAATTCATCCCCTTCCTTCTAGAGTTTATATAAGTAAAAAGAACCCTTTGCTGATTTTCTTTGCATCCTTTGCCAAAGATTTCTCGTCATATGCTTTTGCTTGCTTAATGTTCTTTGTGACTTGATTACAAGCTAGCTTATATCTACTTATATCTGTGTCACCTGATGATTTATATGCATCCCATTAATTTTTCTTCTCTGCCATGAGTCTCATTAGTTCATCTGACATCGATTTAGGCCTAAACCTTGAACCATATTTCTTAGTTGGTATGAAAAGCCAGCAATTTCCTATATTAATTCCTTGAATAAATTTAGAATTTGCTGTTGTTAACATCAATTCGTCTCACTGTATAGAATTTAAAAACTAAACTGTCCGAGTCTATCTTACTTACCTTTATGAAAGCAAAACCTTCCCTTTATCTCTGATGATAATTACATCTCTAAGTAAATCCCACATCAGTACACTGTGATCACTGCCACAAAGTGGTTCCTTTATCTGCAGAATCCTTAATTCATGACTAATCACTGCTGATAATCAGATCAAAAGTATTGCTTCCCCTGGTTGCCTTCCGAATATTCTGCTGTATAAAACAGTCATACAGTATATCCACAAATGGCTTGCTAGTGTTAGATGGAAAAATCTACAAGTTCCAGTCAATATCTGGGAATAAAATTAAACAGGGCTGGGAAGTTAAAATCTCCCATTACAAAACAATCTGATTTACTGGTCTACTGTATTTCTGTTTTCTGTGTACAGTTGTTCATTGTACTCAACAGAATCATTGGGCCTGTAAACACTCTTACTCTCATTTTTTGCTTTCCCTGTGCTTTATGTTACACCAGGCTAACTCAACATGTCAACTGGATGTGCTGACTTAGATTTTGTTTGTTAACTAACAGCATAACCCCTCTTCCCTGACTGTTCTTTCTGTACGGTGCCTCCATAGCCAAGTGGGCAGGAGCAGCAGTGCGTAGCACACGCTTCTTGATTAGACTGCATTTCGAGCCTGTGACCACCAAATACGGAGGATGTAGAAAGGTCAGGGAATGACCACAGCATATCCCCGGAGCAATATGGCCTTAGTTGCTAATGCTCCCAAACAACAACATCTTTCTGTACATGTACTCAAATTCCAATTCTGCATTCCTTATATCTGTGTGACACCATGTGTCTGATATCCCAACAAGAGCCTGTGTATTTACTTGCTCCGTGATGACTCCCAGCAGTTCTCTGAAATCCCAAGCACCTTGCTTTCAAGACCTACTTGTTCCAATAGAAGCAGTGCAAGAATCACTTTCAGCTCTGCCTGCAGCTATTGTTAGTCGATTAGTCTGTGAATCCCTCCAAGCTAGCAGTTTTCCAACCCACCTAACACTGCCTTGATAGCATCGGCAAATATTCTTGCACCCTTTCTATTTAAGTGTATACGATCCCTGTAGAAGCAGTTTCTTCTATTAGCAAGCACATACCATGTGTAAAATTCTACTCATGAGCCTTGCATAATCTCTCCCGGGCCAAATTTATTGACAAGGCTCAACATATACTTCCTCCTATCATGTCTGGATAGAATTGCAGGCACTGTCAAATTTCACCTTAACTCATGACTTTTTTCCGACATTGATCTGTATTTGTTAAATAAGTCCACAGATCTCCTACTCAATGAGTGCTAATGTGTACAACAATATCACTTTTTTGCCCTTAAAAGATATCTGTTTTACAATGTCATCAGATTTTGTCCCTGGCAGATACACCCTGGTCCTGTTCCACCTATCCTTTTTGCATAATATATTTCCTATTTCCCTGACAGTCACCAACAATAACTAAGCTCCTATGGGACCAGCACATTCTGCCTTGAAGATTGCCAGTGTTGCCTAATGCACAAGAGTGAGGTCTGGTGTTGAGTTGGGCAGTTGGTAGCTTGATGGATTCTCCATTTTAACTCATATGGGACCAGCACATTCTGCCTTGAAGATTGCCAGTGTTGCCTAATGCACAAGAGTGAGGTCTGGTGTTGAGTTGGGCAGTTGGTAGCTTGATGGATTCTCCATTTTAATTCCTTCGATGGCATCTACCCTACTACTCAAACTTGAATAGACACCCATCAGAATGCTCAGTTGGTGCCCAATTTCTTCACACTCATGTATCTAGCACACAGATACATCCTCCTTGGCTAGATGATTTCCTGTTCCAGAAAGTTCACAAACATTTCATAAATTGCACATATTTTTAGACTGATGCTTTGGAGAATCGCTATCTTTGATTCTTCGCCGAGCCACAGCACACTCCTGCTACTTTGTGCCCATTGCTTTGCTGCTCTAGTCTGTGGCATGATTTTCATTTAAATTGAATTTAATTGATTAACAATGAAGATTAATAAATTTGATTAATTGACAATATTGCGCTATGCTAACATTCCTAAACACACTGCTATGTACTATTCATCTAGTTTTTCGTTATACCTTAATCTCTGAAGTTCAAGATATGTTATGCCATACTATAACGATCTAATATACTATAACACAGGTTCTTAAACTTTTTTTTTATCCGTGATCCCTTTTCATAAGACAATTATTAGTGACCCCAGATTCTTTTTTGTGACCCCTCCAGGGGTCCCGACCCACGATTTAAGAACTGCTGGTGTATAATAATTTCAATAGTTCTATAATAGGTATTTAATCACTTTTATCAATGTTTGCTGTGACCCCCAGAATCTTTTTTTGTGACCCCTGTGGGTGTCAAGACTCAGTTAAAGAACACCTGTACTATAACAATAGCAGCAAGTTTTGACCGGTATAAAGATTGGCATTAGTTGAGGCATACGATGCAAGAAAGCAAGCTTATGCAGCATCAGCAAAAAAAAAAAAAAAAAACTCCCATTTCCTCCATCTGTTCACTCCAAATGCTTGTCCAGCTCAGCTTAAATTTATTTAAGCTATCAACTTCCACAACAAGAGATGAGGTCAGTTCCAGTATCGACTACCTGCTGGTAGTTGATACTGGAACACTTTCCTGGCTAAAGGCAAATTTCTGCACATCTATTCTACAACTGTCTTTCCTCAGTTTGAATCTATGCCCCATCAGATTCTTAATCTGAGCAAGAAGAAGAATCCCATCAGCATTGAATTTTCTCAGCCTGTTCAAGGCCTTATACACCTCAATCAGATCACCCCCGCATGGATTCTACGTGTATTAAGTAGTAACCTGCAAAATCTCTAGCTAAATTCAAAATAAACTAAGGACCTTGACTAGGATTATATAGCTAGTTATAGAATATGATTTAATAGGGTAGTTAGGTCAATAAAACAGCAGAAATTTTTAAAACTTATCCATTTCCTGGAGCTGAAAATTCTTTGACTAGCATGTGGATAATCTTGTCCTCCATTATTCAAGTATATGAAGTAGGTGTTAAAGGCATAATCCATTCCAGGACTATCAGAAGTTGAACTTTTCTTCATATTAGTGAATAAATACGTATGCTATCTTAACTAAAAAAATTGTTGCTTAAAGGGTTTGATGGGTAATTTGGAGAAATCTAATTTTGGGAAGGAGAGTCTTCTTCCCTAATAATTTCTGGAGTGTGGTCAAAGCCTGGTGAGTGGAAGCGTGACTGTGACTTAATTATAGTTTTGCTCACCTCTTTTGCTGCTATTTTTTTATTATTATATTTTTTGATATAATTAGATAGATTCCATCAACTCCAGGTGCCTTATTTATTTTTAGCTTCAACAATTCCTCTTCCATTTCCCCCCTCATTTTTCACATTCATTCGACTCCCTGTTACATTTTGATATACATCTGACATCCCAAGCCCCAAATGGAGATGCTGGAAGTATGAATGTACATGCAAGATATTTATTTTATGTCAACCATTCATATTTAGTTGGAGAATCTGATTTGTCCCTTTCATTTTAGTATTATCATAAGCAAAGAGAACTTCTACTTTTCTTTACATTCTTAGCAGAGATTTCCTCTAATTTGCCTTAGCTTACCCAGTTCCCCCTTCCCCAGGGACTTGAATGTAGACTACTTTATATGTACTGTATTTTTTTTTTTTTTTTTTTTTTGTGTATTGCTGAGTCAAAAGCCTGCTTGAATCTGTGTGGTGTGAGTTAGTTGGAAGCAAAGATATAATGTACAGATCAGAAAATTACTTCTATGCAAGTCTCTGCATGCAGATGGAATGGGCAAGCAAGTGTGTGTGTGTCTTATTATGGGTGATTTGTTTGCCTTTGACTGATTTGGAATAAATGTGAGGGAAATTCATTATGGGGAACAAAATTTTTAAATAAACTGATTATTATTTGTATCAGCATGTTAGACAAAATTCTAGGGGTGTGAATATTCTAGACCTCATTTGTTTTATTTCACTGAAATAAAACAAATATTATGTGTGTGTGGGGGGGGGAATGTACAATCGATGTCCCCCATTGGAATACTAAGAATCTGGTCACTTTAACTATGACAGTTTAAGACATTACATGGCATATATGAATTGAGCAGATTGCAGAGGAAGAAAGAATATATTAGGATTATGGAATACCTTTTAAAGAATAATCAGAAAAGCCATGAACTCACAAATACCATTAAGAAAATAAAGCATGAGTAGGATGTCAAGACAGACAAATTTGGACCTGGACAGTCTAATAAGGCAGAAAAAAGATAGCAGCCTAGAACAGATACAAGTTAATCTGTAATAGCACCATATAAAAGGTTAGGCTGGCTGAGGCTAAATATGAGAAAGCACTGGCTAAAGAGAACAAAGAATGGGGACAAAGGTTTTTTTTTTTTTTTTTTTTTTTTTTTGTGTGAATACAAAGAAGAAAAAGAATCAGAATAGATCTTTGTATACTGGGTGTAGGAAAGTCTTAGATAACCCTGCTGATGAATTTGCTGTTGCTGCTGACCAAATCCCTTTATAGAGTTTATTTTTACAAAATGTTCTATGATGGGATTCATTTATTTTTTCCATTAAAATCATTATATTTTAATGGAAAAAATGACTAGTAGGAAGTCTTTCACCATTGGATACCCAAGAGACTAGGGCTGATATTCAGCTGGTATGCACCAGAAGAGCCATTCTAAAGTTTTAAAATATTTAAATACCTCCATTGTATACCTCTACACAAATAGTGATACTGCAGCATTGTGTATTCTTTACGGGAATCACCAGGTTATCATTAACTTTGAATTACGTAGTTGCTACTGCTTCTAAGTAGTTTAGTTTTTACTTTGGTCTCATTGTTAGTGTTTTTAAACCTTGTACAAGTAGTAAGTGACTAGTGAGTTAATTTTTGTGCAGTCTTTTGATAGTTATAAATTCAAGAATTTAATAAAATATTTAAAAAAAAAAAATTAGAATGAGAGAAAGTTTGGAAAAGTTTTTTTTTAATGTTCCTTCTAAATATCATAAACATGAATCTGCAGGAGAACAAGGATGAAACCATATTAATAATGAACCTTAGCCTGGAATGTTTTTTGATACTCCACAAGAATCAGAACAAAATAAAACAAATAATTTGTATTTCTGGAATGTAAAACAACTTGATTATTTCAACAAAAAATGTAAGTGGCTGGTTATTGCTAGTGATGTAAATGTTGGGTGCAAATGGTGCTCAAAAGTTTTTAAATGTTGAAAGTTCTAAACCCTTACATATTTCATCGAAATGGCAATCATGTTCTGTTAAAGCTCATGCTTCAAATAAAGAAAATTTGCAATCATCAGTGAGAAAAAAAATTAAAAGATCATGAATCAGTTTAACATAATAAATCATTTAGAAATTACCATCTTAATTTTTGACGCTATTGTATAATTAAAAATAATTGACCATTTTTAGATATGAAATATATAATAGAACTTCAAGAAAAGAATACCAATATGGGAGTATCATTGCAATCTAGATGATTTATGGGCCTGCTTGTTACAAAACATAAATTGACTGAAATGAGAAAACTTATTGAAAAACGTATAAAATAAGGAAGTAAAATTTTAATCATTTACTTAAAAGGCAAAATTCAAGACTTTGAAGATAGTTTTAATGGTTTTTGTTTATCTTGTGGAGCTGGAAGGAATAGCAGAAATAATTTATCAAACATTATTGTTAGTGTTGATGCCCAAGGTAAATGGTTTCATTGAGAAATATTTACATGAAAATCTTATCAAATTTTGTGCAGACAGTGTCAGTGTAATTTTAGGGAGAAAGTCCAGAGTTTCAGCCAAAATTTTAGAAAAACTTTCCAGGTGTTTTAATTTGGCACTGTTCTAAGTCACCATATTCAGTTATCTCTTTTCATGATAAACTTTGTTTACTACCATACATCAGATAAACATCAGAGAGAATTAAATAATATATCTGAATATATATGAATTGAAATAATGAAAATTGGAAGAATATTTGGACCTCAATGGGCAGTCTATAGTGCTAAAGCACTTTGGAAATAGTACAGGCAATCCTCGTATAACACGGTAGTTAGGTTCCCATAATATGCAGTGTTGTGCGAAACCATATTATACAGGACTAAGAAAAAAAAAAAGTACAAATGGGGCTATGTTCCAAAAGCTAACAAAAATACACCATTTCGTTAAAAAAATGTTAACAAAAATATATCATTCTGGATTTCATGTGTCTTCTACTCTCTTTAAAAAAATCACTAATCTTGGTTTGTTTGCATTTGCTTTATAAATCTTTGTGAATTTCATCATATGGAACTTAACATTTTTGAGGCTCCCTTTTGAACTTTGGGCTCCTTTCATGCAAGAATCTGCATTCAAAAAATAAGATTCTAATTCTCAGCTAACTTGATGCCTTCCTGTATGCTTTTTAGTGTAACATTGGGAAGTTCAGAATCTTCATCTGTGCTATCATCCTCTGAATTGATTTGGTTTTACCTCTGATGCCATTTTCACCAAATCTGCTTTGCCAGCCTCTTTTTTTACCAGTAATCCTTGAACGCCTTCAGTAATAATATCTTTTTTTATTTTTTAGAAGCATAGATGACTAAGGCCATGTTATTCTGCATAGTGCCTGAGGTCGATTTTCTGTTTTGCTGGACAATAAAAACTCCTCAGTTTCCGGGAGAAAAAAAACCATGCTATCCTTGCCTGAGACCGACGCTATACTAGACGAGAGCTTTAAGCGTAGCATTGTTGGCAATGCCTTCCAACACCCAGTTTTACAGGAAGCAGAGGGTAAAGATATGCAAACTAGATGGGCACTTTGAATGCCGCGTAGGATGATGTAAGGTGGCATAAAACACCTGCCAACACCTTCAGACACATTACAAGTATGTATGCCTTGGTGTTTGCATAGTCTGAGGATATATTCTCCCTGTGCATTAAGTGGTTGGCCTTAATTAGTGGCCCTGAGTGCCAAGCGAGTGATCATAGCAATATTTCCAAAGTGATTTGAAAGCGTCTTTTCTCTTAGCGACAGATTGTAGAGATTGTTAAAACCCACTTTATTTAAAGTTATTTAATTTTGGCTTTTTCTAAATAAAGAACTAAGCTTCGTATAAAGGAAGGAAAGACACCTTTCTCTTTTATTTTTTTATATATATATATATATATATATATATATAACCAATTTCTCTAACAAACTAACCACTAATCTCGTATCGCTTGGTCACTGGTGGCACCGCTCCTGCCTCCATGTGGTGGGGCTGGTAGTCTGAGTATAAATCCAATACTCAGGGCAAAAAGGAGCAATTATGGATCCATTAATATCACCGACTGTAGAGCCTACGTGCTCGCATGAACTTGAGTCATCTCAAGCAAAAAGAATCAGAAAATATGATTCTTCACATGACCTACCTGCTTTTCTAATTTTACACTCTTTATCAACGAAACCTCTTAGTAGCTTATCGCTATTTCTTGTGTAGAAAAGCATAGAGGCTGTAGCAGGTACTCCAAAATTGTCAAACGCCTTCGCTCAGGTGATCTTCTTATAGAGACTTCCAATCCCAGTCATTCTAGACAACTCCTGAAGCAAATGACCTTCAGAGGCCTTCCCATTTCGGTAACCCCGCACAGAAGTTTAAACACCTCAAAGGGAGTCATCTCGGAATGGGACCTCCTTAATGTTTCTGAGGAAGAAATTGCCAAACAACTTAAAGCACAACGTGTTGTCGGTGCTAAGAGAATTATGACAAAACAAGATGGTGTCCTTACACCCACAAGAAATGTTATCCTTATCTTCAGCAGTCCGAATCTCCCAGAATCAGTAAAAGCTGGCTACCTTTCCTGTAAAATCCAACCTTATATACCAAATCCACTTAGATGCTTTAAATGCCAGAAGTATGGTCATTCTCAAACAGCATGCCAAGGTAAGACAATCTGTCCCCTGTGTGGCTCATCAGACCATTCCCAAACTGAATGTACAGCAGCAACGACAAAGTGTCCCAATTGCTAGGGTACTCACCCTGCATATTCTAGAACTTGCGAATTATGGAAAATGGGAAAGAAAATAATGAAGTACAAGGTAGAGAAAAATGTATCTTACCAAGAGGCACGTGAACAGATATTAAATGTGATGCCTGCCAAAACATATTCCAATGCAGTCAAAAACACTAAAGAATTTTCTACACAGACCTATATTACTATTCCTCCTAAATTATCTCTTACTCAATGGGCTAGATCCATCCTTGCGGATGGTGAGACACTGACAGCAACAAAGAGTCCATCAAATGTTACTAATACAAAGCCATCCAAGCCACAAGATGTTCCCAACTCAGGCATATTATCGCCGACCGGGTTAGCTGAGTGGGTAAAGTACCTGCCTGGCAACCCAAAGGTCGCGGGTTTGATTCCCGCCTCGGGCTTGGATCAAAGTACTGCAAAAACCTTGGGAGGTGCAATATGGCCACAGAAGCCGATGCGCCAACAACTACCAAATCAAAAAAAAAAAAAAAAAAAATCAGGCACATTATCAAAGGAGAAAGATGCTTATCGTACACAAAATAAACCAACTGAATGAACTATGGAAATCGATGAGAAGTTAAATAATGAAGATGCTGTTCTCCTGCTTCATGCTGATGATGAGATGGATATTACTCGCCCAGTCTTTTCAAAACGAGAGAAATATAAACAGGATCGAGGGGAAAAACAAACGATCAGATCAATCCACCTAACCTAAACCCAAGTAATGCAGAAAATTATTCAATAGAATTGTAGAGGACTAAGAAGCAATCTTGACGAATTAAAATACTTAATGCACCAGCATGATCCTGCATGTATTTGTCTACAGGAAACTTATTTATCATCAAATTATACCCCATACTTCTCACGATATACGCTATATAGACGTGACAGATGTTCTGAGTCTCCAGCAAGAGGAGGAGTAGCAATATTAGTTCGTAGCAATGTACCATCGAAACTCGTTCAGCTTTCCACTAATCTAGAAGCAGTAGCCGTTCGTATTGTTCTTGGAATTAATCTCACTCTTATCTCCATTTATATTCCACCAAATGTTTCGTGTTCCATTGCAGAACTTGACAACTTACTTAATCAACTGCCCCAACCTGTATGCTTTCTAGGTGATCTAAATGCTCATCATCCTTTGTGGGGTTCCCCGAACATAGATCGTAGAGGGAGGATGATCGAAATTGTACTTGATAACCATCACTTAACACTACTGAATACTGGTGTGCATACTTATGTCCACTTGCCTACAGGTTCTAGCTCTGCTCTGGATCTGTTCCTCATCCATTTAACTGACCATTTAACTGACCTTCACAACAGTGATCACTTTCCTATAATTTGCAAAATACAGACGGATGCAAACTATACATCTAACCAAAGAATTACGTGGAATTTTCACCAAGCTAACTGGGAAAAGTTTTCGAAAACAGTGCAATTTGATAACCATTTGATTCTTACTGCACCTATTAATAATGCCACTAGACATATAGTAGAACTACTTGGAGCTGCTGTCAGCACAATACCAAAAGTTAACCTTACAAAACAAAGGTATAATAGTTGGTGGACAAGGGATTGCTATCTTGCCAAAAGGAAACAAAACAAACTTGGAACATGTTTTGCCGAAATGCTACAATGGAGAACCTTATAAACTATAAACGGCTGAAAGCTGAAGCACGCTGAATTCGTAGAAAAGCTAAACAGGATGCGTGGATTCAGTTCTACCATCTACAGAAACACTGACCCCAGAATATTTGGAGAAAGATCCGCATTCTCAGTGGAAAGTATCAACAAACCAAAGCCCCAATCCTGTCGTGGAAAGGAATAGATATTTCTTCTCCAACTGATATTGCAGAGGCTTTAGCAGAAACATTTGCAGTCACTTCATCATCTCAATCTTATGAAGGCTCATTTAGATGCAAAAAAATGTCCGTGGAAAAATATAAAATTAACTTTGTTACAAAACAATCTTATTCTTATAACCTTCTGTTCACTATGAATGAACTAAACGAAGCTCTCCAGAATTCTAGAAATAGTTCTTGGACCAGATGGCATTTTCTACATAATGCTTCGCCGCCTAAACTCAAAATCTGTACTACTGAAATGTTACAATAGAATCTTTGAAGAGAATGTTTACTCTGATACATGGCATCAGTCAGTTGGGGTAGCCATAGCAAAACCCGGTAAAGATGCTTCCTCCCCCCCAATAGTTATCGTCCTATATCTTTGACCAGCTGTTTAGGAAAGATAATAGAAAAGATGGTTCACAAGAGACTTGTCTGGATTGTTGAAGATCAAGATGCTATATCATGCCATCAATTTGGTTTCCACCGTAACAGGAGTACAACTGATGTCCACATCAAGGTTGAAGCTCACATTCGAAATGCTTTTCTTAAAAAACAGCACATGGTAATGATAACTTTCGATATTACCAAAGCATTCGATACAACCTGGAGATATGGAATCCTCCAAGACTTATACAAACTTGGACTGAGAGGTAACCTGCCTAAATTCATTCAGAATTTTCTTCACCTCAGGACCTTTCAAGTAAGATTCCAGAATGAGCTGTCCAAAATTCACACACAAGATGGAGTACCTCAGGGATCGATTTTAAGTGCCACACTCTTTGCATTACGTACCAATAGCATTATAAGAGACATCCCAGCCACGGCAGAAGTTTATGTATGCAGACGATCTTGCTATTTCCTGTCAATCATCGAACATGGCTACCATTGAAAGACAACTACAAATAGCAATAAACAAAATTGAAACTTGGACAGAAAGCAACGGCTATCAATTAACTGAGGGGAAAACAGCAGCAATACACTTCTGTAAATTACAATTGCTTCATCTGGAACCTGTATTAAAACTGAAAGGCAGAGAAATACCGATGACAGATTCCATAAGATTATTGGGTCTGAACTTAGACACCAAATTAAATTTCCGTAAACATATAACCTATCTACGAACTATGTGCCTCCAGGAACTAAACATCCTTCGTGCAGTATCCTCAACATCTTGGGGTACTGACAGACAGTCATTGCTGAATTTATATCGTTCTCTAATCCGGTCACGATTAGACTATGGAGCTATAGTATATGCATCAGCTAAAAACAGCATCTTATGGTCTGTGAACACCATTCAACACAGTGCCCTTCGATCAGCACTAGGTGCCTACAGAACCTCGCCAGTACAAAGCTTGTATATAGAAGCACACGACCCTCCCCTTTATCTTAGAAGACAACGCCTACTCTGCCAATATGCTGCCAAAATAAGAAGCTTTCCAACTCACCCCTGTTGTGTATACCTCAACCAACCTTTATGGCCAACACTTTATGAATCCAAACCTAATGAATCCAGACCTGCTGGGATTCGTCTTCTAGAAGTAATAAAAAAGTGGAAACTCGATCTCAACAAAATTGCGGAAAGTGCAAATATGCCTTTACCTCCATGGAATAGACATCATATAAACATTGATCTTTACTTCGCTCAGTGGCCAAAAAATACCATTCCACTATGTAATATCCGACAGTTGCATGCCAACTATACTTCACTGACCGGTATTTGGCGCATTATAGCCTCAGTTGCTGATGTGCCAATAAAAACCAAACCAAACCAAACTATACTTCACAACACACTGGGAAACTCATAATCTATACGGATGGATCTAAGACCCAGTCACATGTAGGCGCAGCAGCCGTGTTCCCTTCGCATGTAATTTCAAAATCTCTTCCAGTTGAGTGCAGCATTCTATCTGCAGAACTGTATGCTATACAGCTTGCATTAAGTGAAATATGTCAACAGTCGTCCCTCTCTGTCTTAATATACTCGGATTCACTCAGTGCTATTTCAGCCATACATGGTAAACGACATTCTCGTCATCCTCTTCTACAAGAAATTGACTTTCTAATCAACTGCTGTCAAAAGAAACACTCTGAAATAACTCTTTGCTGGATCCCAGGATACTGCGGAATAGAAGGCAATGAAAAAGCAGACATTGCAGCTAAGTCAGCATCAGAACTGCCAAACAGAACAAGGATAGTTCCACACACTGATTTTAGTCCAATCATTATTAGAGAAAGTGAAAATGAATGTGCCCAAATATGGAAAAATGAAGTCAACAATAAACTACAGGAAATAAAACCTAATCCTGAAATATGGAACTCCAGCATCAGAGAGAGTCGCAGAGAAGTAATACTTGCCAGACTGAGAATTGGCCATACTCACCTTACTCATTTTCATCTATTGACAAACAAAAATCCCCCACTCTGTGTTCAATGTCAAGTCTAGCTTTCAGTAAAATACATTCTTTTGGTATGCCCTAGATTCAGAAATTCCAGATTCCTTTGTTTTCAGAGTTCATACAATAACCAGAATCCAGTTACCCTTCAACAGATCTTAGACAATAATGCGAATATACATGAATTGTTTAATTTTATTCGGCAAATCAGATTTGATAAACAAATCTGAAAAAAATGTTTGATTTACATTAAAAACTTGGAAAGACACATCTTGGCCATTGATGCCCTTGTGTCTTAAAACCATTAATCAACAACAACAACCTTAATTAATTTGTTTTTTATACTTTGGGGAAGCCTGTGTGACACAGAGGAGTTTATTTGTGAGGAAAGGAAAGGAGGCCTCCCTTGTACAACACGTCAAGACTACTCTAGCAAAGAAATAAAAGCAAAGTGTATTGAAATTGGAAAAAAATTTCCAAACTGGGATGAACTATGTAATGATGAGAAGAATCAGAAAGCTCAGTTCTGAACCTTATATTTATTGTAAACATTACTTCTATTTTAGTACTGTTTCATTAGTTAACGAAACACAAGTTTGTTCACCTGCAGAGACAATTTATTGGTAGATTCCGGGTTATCTGTATACAGAATCACAAATGTACATAATTTAAGTTAATAAAGAACCTTATTATTAAATAAGATCAAAACAGTAATCGGGAAACTGCTGAAGAATATCCACTGCAACAGTACAACTAATGTCGGCATTAACAAATGAGAATTGCGTGCGGTCTCTGTCTTCCAAAATGAACTTTGAAAACATTTCCTTTCAAACATAACTTCGTTGTCTTTCTTTTTTGAAAAGTATTATGAAAGCATGCAGTAAGCCACAAAGTACAGGGTCATTGCCAGTGTGATACAGGAGAAAAATATATAATAAAAATAATGCACGCAACTTGGCATAAAAAAAATGACCAAAAGAATTGCAACGGATTGTTTTTGAAAAACGAAAAGATCGCCCATTCCTTTCTTCAGTGTGAATTGCATCTAGTAACACAAAATCGAGGAAATCCATCTATTGGAAGCCACGCTGGAAATGGGAAAAACTGATGTAAAACTGATAACACTGCAATGCGCATTTGATAAAAAAAAAAAAAAAAAAAAGTTTGCTTTATTGTAATTGTTTTTAGGGATCAATTTCGGTACAACACCTTTTCTGGATGCATATTTGAACTAACGAAATTTCAAGAAAATATTTCTATTGATGCGTTACAAACTTCGAAAACTGGTGTCTTCTCATGAACATTTGTAAATCAAATAACACTAATCCTTTATTGCACGAAAAGTACTCCGTTACAGTGTGGGTAGTGGAGAATGTTTTCTGCTTCAAAAGAATGAAAAGTGCTCATCAATATTCCATCTGGAAATAATGTTGAGTGGTGGAAAGATTAGAACATAGGTGTTTTATTCTGAGAAGTTCCGTGCGGTAAAATAAACAGGAAGTTAGCCTTTATGTTACCGAAAGTAATTCTTGAAATAGGCCTCTGGGGTTTGGCATATTCATAATATAAATTTTTAGTAGTTTACACCAACCTTGCGTTGAAATAATAAAACAAAAAACGAAATTAATAGTTTAATAACTGGTATTACTAATTTACAATAAATTACTATTTACAATAAGTATATATAAAGAAAAGAAAGAAAGGAAAACCATAAAATACAATAAAATATACAGAATTAAAAGTGCTAAAATCTGAAACTTTTGAAGGCTCTGCCTTCTTTCTCCAACAGTTGAGAAAGAAGGCAAAGGTTTTCCTTTCTTTCTTTTCTTTTTATATACTTATTGTAAATTAGTAATACCAGTTATTAAACTATTAATTTTGTTTTATTATTTCAATGCAAGGTTGGTGTAAACTACTAAAAATTTATATTATGAAAGTAATTCTGTAAGACACATTCTTACAAATATGTTAATCTCTGAATAAGAATAGCAGGTAAAAATAATTTTACAAACAAAGGAAACATTTCAGAAATATTTCAATTAGTTCTGAGTTAGCCTATTGGTATAGCACAAAAAGCAGAGATGCAAACATTGGTGTTGATTCCTGCATCACGGTAATGCTTTTTTCACTAATTAACATTAGTTCATCAAAGCTGTGTATTGACATTCTGTAAAATAAAAAAAAATAAAAAAATTTTTTTTTTTTTTTTTTTTTAATTCTAGGGAGGCTTCCTGTGTGTTTGAAATATAATATTAAACTGTTTTTTTTTTTTTTTTTTAACCTATTTGAATTTGTTGGATGAATCTGCCATTGTCGTTTTCTCTTTCTACTCGCAATCAACGCCATACATAAATACTCAATACATCCAACTTGAACAATATCCAGCTTCTAACTGGGAATAGAAAAGGTGAGTCGCTGGTGATATCCAATGAAATTTTACAATCGCCTCGTCTAGTTTGAAACGATCTGATGTTAGGAACGCCACATGTAATTTGCTGTTTTGGAGGCGTTCACGACCCCAGCTTATGCTCGCACTTCAAGCACTTGTCTAGTATAGCCCTAACTCAGCCATGTTGTAAAAAAGACCCATAAAAATTCCTCCCATCATTGACAAGATTCGACCTTGGGTCTTTTCCACCCAGTGTGAGGAGGAGGAGGGCGGTTCTATCAACTGTGCTACCCACGAGGGCTTCAGTAGACGTATCATTAAAACCTTCCCCCTCCTACCAACTTAGCAAGTTCTACTATCGCACCGGTTTGACCATATTTCCTGAATGAACTGACTCTGGCCATACATTTTTCCACACACATTTAACGTTGACGGTTTTTTTTCTTTCAACGATAAAGCTATGATTCTGATACAGTCCACAATTGAAAAATGTTTCTATGTCTCCATTTCAGTAGATTCGGAATCAATTTTTTCCAAAATCCATTGTAACGATTTTCTGATGTAATGAGTTTTAAAGTTGGATATAATACCTTCATCTAATGGCTGAATGAGAGAACCTAGTAAGCTCATACATTTGCTTTCTTGCATCACATGCCACTACTACTACTACTACTACTACTGTGGTGGTAGGAACATTACTTCAATGTTTGGATGACTTAAATCTTTTGGATGGCTTGCTGTGCTATCCAATAGTAATAAAACTTTGAAATCTAGATTTTTCCACAAGTTCAACAGCATAGAATGTAACATGGGGATTTCCCAACAAAATAAATATAGGGATTTCTCAATTTTTTTTTTTTTTTTTTTTTTTTCGACTAGTGATTCAAAAAAAATGTGGAAATGTTGAAAAATTATATCCAGCATAATAGCAGGGTTTCCCCCCTTACAAAAGCTCAAAAATACCTTGTTATGCAAGGTTCACTGAAATTCTCTAACCATGTTATATAAGTACCATGTTGTAGAAGTACCGTTGTTATAAGGGCGGGGTTGCCTGTATATATTTGTGTATAAAGCCTTGTATATTCACTTTAATAGGAACTGTAAATATTTAAACATTTGGAAAGTGAATTTTTTTTTTTTTTTTTTTAGAGATTTGCCTTTAATAAATGATAATACTTTCTTTAGTTTTCCAAGAAAAAAAATGTTTTAGTTATTAAAGCTGACAGATTAATGTGATGAACAATAAAAATGATTGAACATACAGAACTAAATAAAGGAAACTGAAAGAAAAGCAAATAAATACAATATACCATTTTAAACAAAACATAATGAAGTATCAATTCCAATAAAACTATTAGATTGTCTAATAAAATATATGAAAATACATTTGTTGTTTGATGACAAAAGTGAAAAATATAATGAACTTCTGAGTTTTTGCAATTTGTTGAAAAACCGTGACCTTGACCAAATGTTATTTGATTAAGGTCCTGAAACTTGACCAAATAATATTTGCGCAGCTCCCCGTATTGAAGGTGCAGCTCCCTGGATTAATAAAATTAAGCTACCTACTTAAATGTGATATTCCAATAAATGATTCTCATGACTTAATTGATAATAGAGAGAGATTGAATATATAAAAGTTTCAGACAGTATTATAAGGGGTAGAAAATTTTTGAATGCTGTTAGTTCAGCAGAAGCTGGGAGAAGATTTGGCACCATGAACAATATCATTGATGTTAAGAGAAATTACAGTTCCCTATATCAAATCATTGCTTGGGCAGAGGCATCATTTAGCTAGTGATTGGCCCCTTTAAACAAAAGATCATATATAGTTTGTTTAGAGAATAGAAAGGAAATTTCCTGTATGTACATTCCTTACACACACGCACACATATCTTAATTTTTGATTTTTATATATATGTATATACAGTGGTACCTTGGTTTACGAGCATAATTCGTTCCGGAAACGTGCTCGTAATCCAAAGCACTCGTATATCAAAGCGAATTTCCCCATAAGAAATAATGGAAACCCAGATGATTTGTTCCAAAACTCAAAAATATTCATATACTGTAAAAATGATTAATACAAAATACATACATACCTTTTTATATTTTTAACATTTAAATTTAATATACATAAAGCAATCGAATTTATTAATTATTGGGTAGGACGACTTTCACTGTCTCTAACGGAATCACTGTAATCTGTTGACTTTTTCTTTTTGTGCGACTTTAACAAGGAATCTTTGCAATGACACTTGCTTTTGCCTCCTTTTGAGGATTTCAGAAATCAGATTCATCGCTGGCACTATTACAAAACGAGGAGGCACGCTTGATACACATAAACAAAGCTGCGCGCGTGTAGCAACTGAATAAACACCGTAAAGGCAGAGATACACTATTAATTAACACCTCACATTTTACTAAAGCACATTTCTAGGGGTTACTACCATAAAACAATAAAAACAATTTCCAGTTGCGTTCCTGCTAGTGGAATCTGTTATAAACTGGTAGTAAACTCAATCTAATTGCATTTGCGATTATACTAGCTGGAATTGTTGGTTTTCACGTTATTATGGTGAAATGTGTTTCCCCTTCACGGATATAAAAAAACCATAAATACATTTTCAAAATCTTCTCTTCATTGCTATCGGGTTGCGGTGATTCTGCGTTCAACTGCCATTTCTTGTAAACACAAAGGCGAATCGTGCATAGGCGAATTCGGCTCGTGTTATATAAGATATCGTTCCCCTATTTATAAATCGTGTATGATCGATTTCGTGTAGTGTAAACACGTGTTATACGAGGACTGACTGTACTCGTATTGCAAGACCTCGCTCGTTTATCAAGTTAAAATTTATTAAAAATTTTTGCTCGTCTTGCAAAACACTCGCATACCAAGTTACTCGTAATCCCAGGTACCACTGTACACCGATGAGTCAAAACATTATGACCAGCGAGTCGTTACACAAATTGAAGCAACTGTAGGTGAACTACAGTGGGGTATAAAAAAATATCACGTATAAACACGGTATAAAAAAAATCCAATACCGAGCTCCTTTAATCGATGTTACCCTTGTTCTTCAGATGGGAAAGGCAGCGGACTTAAGTGAGTTTGACAAAGACCAAATTGCAATGGCCAGATGACTTGGTCAGAACATATCCGAAACGCTCACGGTCAGCCATGATTAGTATCTACCGAAAGTGATCCGAGGAGAAAAAACCCACGAATCGCCGGGGAGGTGTTGGACAAGCATGGCTCATCAATGCTCGAGGTGAGTGAAGGCTCTCCCAGATGGTACGTGGCAACAGCAGGGCAACTGTGGTGCATCTAGCCGGTAATTGGAATGTTGGTGACAGGAGTAATGTGTCACAACACACAGTACATCGAGCCCTGCTGAAAATGGGGCTACGTAGCTGCAGGCCGCTCAGAGTGACCATGCTAACTGTGGTTCACTGGCAACAGCACTTTCAATGGTCACGCGAGCATTGAAACTGGACCTTGAGTGATTGGAAGAGGGTTGTCTGGTCCGATGACATTTTCTGTTGCACCATGTGGACAGCTGACTAAGTGTGCATCGTTTACTTGGGGAAGTGATGGTGCCTGGACGCACTGTAGGACAAAAACAAGCCGGTGTGGTGGTGTTGTGCTTTGGGGGATGTTCTGCTGGGATACCCTGGGTCCAGTCATCCATGTGCCGGGCACTCTGACATCTACCACCTACCTAAACATTGCTGACCAGGTACACCCTTTCATGGCAACGGTCTTCCCCTCTGGCAGTGCAATCTTTCAGCAGGATAAAATGTGCTATGTCACACCGCCTGGATTGTTCGAGACTGGTTTGCAAACATGAGGAAGGCTTCCAGGTATTGCCCTGGCCTCAAAATTCTGCAGACATCAATCCTATCGAGCATCTGTGGTTTGTATTGGAACAGCAACTCCTATCTGTGGCGTCTCAACCACGGACCTGACAGGAGTTAAAGGATCTGCTGGTTGCGTGTTGGTACCAGATACCACAAGACACATTTAGAAATCTTGTAGCATCCATGCCTCACTGGGTACGAGCTGTTTTGGCAGAACGTGGAGGACCAACATCATATTAGGTAGATGGTCATAATGTTTTGGCTCATCGGTGTATATTATTATACCGGTCACTGAATATTTTGGATATCAGCCTTACTTATAACCATGAATCTTTCTAGAATCTACTACATGCACATTTTATTAAGAATTGTACCCAGTTGCATGCGGCTCTCTTAGATATCAATCACGTTAAAAAATTAATCTATCTCAGATCCATTGAATATGCTTTACATGACTCCAACATCAAACCTTTCTCAGGTTTTGCCAAGAGTTTAACTAAATCAAAACATACCTATTTTCTTTGACAAGCATTATTCTAGCTATTTTCTCAGCATCTCTGAATACAGCACAATCGCCAACCACTATTCTTAGTCAGTAGTTGACATTTAGAATTGTTTGAGTTTGTTTAAACTTCAGCCTGATGATATTTTAACAATTATTTCTAAGGTCAAATTGCTGCAGGATCTAATGAGCTATCTGTCATACTGTTTAAAAAATGTTCAAATTCACTAGTGCCTATTAATTTTAGTTACTAATTTGTTCAATTTCTACATTTCCTCTGGTGTTTATTTTTCCTAATGCTTTTAGAAGTTTGTGCTTAGTTCCTCTCACAAAAATTGTGGAGATAAATCTGATCCCTGTAATTACTGATCCATCTCAGTTGTCAATGTTTTAGCCAGGATCTTTGGAACTGTAATCTTTTCAGGAATTTGAGTGCATATATCCAAGAATTTCAATTCAGATTCACTTTGTGCCCTGTAGATCAATCTACTTCAATTTGACCTTCTTTTGGCAATTCATATGTATGATTCTACATAAGGGTTATCAGATTGATTGTCTAAACATTAAAGCTTTTTAGCCTGTTCACTTGTTTCATTTTAAGTTACTGTCTTCTGGAGTGTTACCCCTGGTACTCTCGACTGACTGTATAATTTAGTAGTTATTAAATAATAGGTCAGCAAAGGTTGTTCTCAAAGGGACTTCATTCTTCACTTTTCCCCCCCAGAGTGTCACAGGGTCTACTATTCATATATTTTAATGATCTCACAACAGTTAGCATTAGCATTAGTAGAGGCATATGATGCTGCATAAGCTCGCTTATGCAGCATCAGCCAAAATAATAAAAAAAAAAAAAAAACAAACACACACACACACACTCCCATTTCACCCCTCCGTTCGTTCAAAATAACTGTCCAGCTGAGCCTTAAATTTATTTAGGCTATCAACTTCCACAACAAGGGATGGAAGTCTGTTCCACCAACAGACTACCTGCTGGCTAAAGGCAAATTTCTGCACATCTGTCTTTCCTCAATTTGAATTTATTCCCTCTCAGGTGTTTATTCTGAGCAAGAGGAAGAATCCCATCGGCATTGAGCATGCTCAAACCATTCAAGGCTTTATACACCTCTATCAGATCTAGTCGCCAGACACTGTAATTTGCAAAACTTAAGCCTTTCTTCGTAAGAGCAACCCTTTGTTCCATTCACTAATCTTGTTGCCCTTCTCTGTACTCGTTCCAGCAGCTCTACATCCTTCTTGAAATGAGGCCTCCAAACCTGTATACAGTACTCAAGGTGTGGCCTGACCATTGCCTTATACAAGGGAATAATCATCTCCCTATTCCCTGCTAGAAAAATTCCTGTATATCATTGACAATACACCATGAGCTACTCTTGCAGCCTGTCTGCACTGCTCAGAGAACTTCATATCTGTCTGCACAATTACCCCCAGGTCCTTTCCATTCTCTACCACTGTCAGTGTAGTACCACAGAGTTGATACGTTGCTCTGGGGTTGCTGTTTCCCATATGTAGTACTTTACATTTGTCAATGTTAAACTTCATTTGCCACATCTCAGCCCATCTGCTCAACCTTTCCAGATCCTGTTGCAGCAGCATAATGTCAGTAGTGTCCTTAACAACCCTGCCAACCTTTGTATCGTCTGCAAACTTGGACATTAAGCTTGATATACCATCATCAATATCATTTATAACTACAGAAAACAACAACGGACCCAACACTGAACCCTGAGGGGCTTCACTAATAACATTAGTCCACGATGAGCAGTGTCCATTGATTACTACTCTCTGCCTTCTCCCCCTCAACCACCCCTTTATCCATAGCAGCAATTTGCCTCCAATGCCACACTGCTCCAATTTGTGCAGCAGTCTTCCATGTGCAACAGTATCAAAAGCCTTTCTAAGATCCAAATCTATAATATCAAAGTTATTCCCTGCATCCAGTTCTTTTGTGACTGCATCATAGTATCCAATCAAATTGGTCAGGCAAGACTTTCCCTTAATAAAGGGTGCCTCTGTAGCCAGGTGGACAGGAGCAGCAGTGCGTAGCACACGCTTCTTGATTAGATCGGGGTTCAAGCCCGTTACCACCAAATACGGAGATGCGGAACGGTCAGGGAATGACCACCGCATATCCCCAGAGCAATATGGCCTCAGTTGCTAATGTCCTAAAAAAAAAACCAAATAACAAAACCATGCTGTGTCCGAACTATAACTGAAGTCTTGTCTAGATGATCCTGCAGTGCTTCTTTAACCAGTGCCTCCATTAATTTTCCTGGAACAGAAGTTAAACTCACAGGTCTATAATTACTTGTGTCAGCCTTTGATTCTCCTTTGTGAATTGGGGTCACATTTGCACATCTCCAGGCTATGGGTACCTCCCATAGACTGGAGGTAAAAACAGTGCTCCACACATTTTGATGTCAAATGGAAATGTTTGCCGATGAGCCTTAAAAGTCTACAAGGTTATTGATTCAATCTCTTAAGCTCATATTTTACAGTTTTGTTTCGAATTCATCTCACATTGGCTCAGTAAAAACCAGATGTCTTTTAATACAAGTAAGTGGAAACTATGTTGGTTTTATCCCAGACATCATCCTTATACCTTTAATACTATTGATCCATCATATTTATCAGGATGAGGTCACAGTTGATCACCTGGTTGTATATTTTTTCTTCTAATGAAATTTCCTGGAAATATTCATATTGATAGCTGTATTATAAACTTCGAAAACTGGTGTCGAACGAACTTCGCATAAACATTCGCAAAATCAAACAACAATGGTGCAACCAGTTTTTTTTTTTTTTTTTCTTTTCTTTTTCAGACATTAACAAAAAGGTGCCTGATGCTAATCTACCTGTTATTTTTGGTATTAAATAAGTGGTGCCTGAATGTCTGTATTACAAAACCATTATATTAAATGTGTAAATAATAACAGCAAACTAGTTTATAAATGATTATTTTATTAATATGTTTAGTTATTTTTTTTATTCGTTACATATATATGTATTAAAATATGAGCAGTACCTATGCAATTATGAAAATAAACATGTGAAACAAAATGAACTGCAAAAGTAATACATAACCAATGAATTATAGATATAAAAGTTAATAATTTTAAAAACATTCAATAAATACTTGAGTTGTACAATGTATATTGTGGTAAAAGGTGTAAAGTGTATTCGTGTCTAACAGCACCAGGGGTTTCCCCCCATCTCCGCATTGCTTTCATTGTGGGTGTAACAGTTCACTGTAAGTGCCAGAGATTTAAGTCTATGCATTTTGTAAATGTAGTGTTATGTATCATTGTTCTTCTGGTCATTTAGCTACTAAACCCCTGCTGGGGCCCAACTTTGCCCAAACTTGGCCCCATGGAGGCAGACCAGGTACCCAGTAGCTCTATATTTTACTCTGACAAGCCCTGCCACCTAGTTTCTTGAGATTTCAATTGCTAGGGCCTTAAAAAAAAAAAAAAAAAAAAAACATCGTAAGGGTAAACTCTAGATTTTGTGTTTGTGGTCATTCCCCAGGAGTCAGACAACTGACTTTTGCACCACCTTAACTCTCTCTCGCCTTTCGTTCAATTCACCATTGAGCTGAAGTCAGACAATACCCTTCCATGCTTGGATATCCTTGTCCGGTGCGAGGGCATGCATTTGAAGACAACAGTCTGTAGCAGGGGTGGGCAACTTTTTTCGTCAGCGGGCCGAATGAAATTTTCGTATCATGATGCGGGCCGAATGAAATTTTCGCATCATGATGCGGGCCGGAATAGATTGAACGATTTAATAAAAAAAATCAGAACCTAAAAAATGTTATATTACTTGAATTACCAAATTATTAATGTATTTTTAAAAAAAGTAAATACAATATTTAAATTTGTCAGAGCTCTATCTGTTTTGACAAAATTTTCAAAGTATTTTGTTGCTTACGCAAACCACATTTTAAATTTTCTGCTTCAATTTTCATTTGTTCCAGTGAAAATAGCTTATATTTTACGAAATGTTTTTTTTTGAAAAATGCCTTTTTAGATTATATTCTTTAAAAACGGAAATAGTTTCGTTACAAACCAAACAAACAGCTTTATCGTCTATATTTGCAATTAAATATCTGAATGTCCAATTATCATTGAAAATGTGGCATTCGGCATCAATTTTTCTTTTTTTTTTAATTGGCTCATTTTATGGGCTATAAATTATATTAAATTAAAAATTGTAATAATTAGAAAAGGCATAAAACTAAAATATCTCGCACCAATATTATTTTTTTCAATAAGAAGTCAAACCCAAAGGAACTTCGTTCGATCGATGCTACAATAATAATTAGGAAATAACTTTTTGACGCTGCGTGAAATCACTTGGTTACTGTTGTACTGGCCGCGATTCCCGATTGAACCAAATTAAGCCGAACGTTTATGGCGAGTGTAGTCTGGTATGGATTTTCTATATTTATGCATTTACCGAGGGGGCCGGATTCAACATCGTCGCGAGCCGGCTGTTGCCCACCCCTGGTCTATAGCATGCCGATGTGTGCTGGCCAATTCGACTACCGGTTGGCACAGTGCGAGCCCTACTAACCCACGCCTGGACCCACTCAGTTCTGTGGATGAGAGACGCACTGAGATTATTAGGGTTAAGACAGATCTTGCGAGGTGCGGATACTCCACTTGTGCCCTAGATAGGTGTGACCTACAGGCCCGTGATCACATAGCGACCCACAGAACCATGTGCAGTAATGACTCACTGCCTCGACTGCCTTTATCCCATTCTACCTGAACCTATCACAACAGAATTCTAGTGTCTTAAAGGCTTATGAGATAAAGTGCTTAACTCCCGGGCAGGAAGTTACGATCCCTCATCTCAAGAGTTAGAACATTGGTTCCTCCCCCTGCTGCAGAGTGAGAACATACATCGGAACTCTCTGCATTGATTAAAATATTCAGCCCACTTTCTATGGGCTAACAAGTTTTCCCAATTATCATCTTTCTTTTTCTCAGAAACAAATTCCTTAAAATTCATAAATTGATCAAATAATCTACTATTCATCAATCAATATCCCTTTTTCATTTAAAAAAAAAAAAAATCCAAAGAACTCTGTGTATAATCCCATTTTGGTACATCTTTTAATTCCACGAATTGTAAGAATTTAAACTGTTCCAAATTTTTTGTCCATATTTTTATATATGCTAATGATTGCGTACACATACTTTCCATTTCATTTTTAAATTTGTCAGTGTCAGTCTTTTTTATTTTCACTAATTTTTTTTGCAATAAATAAATTTTGAGTGGCACAAACTTATCTATTCTTCCTTGCAAATATATGTGGGCCACTCGTCTGGATTCTTTTCTTTTCCTGATTTTTCATTTCCTCTTCTATTTTCTTATCGAAAAGGTGGAAATATTGTAGGTTGAATTCCACTCTCTGTTTTCTGTTGCTTGCTGAGGATCCAAACATTTTTATGAGGAAGGCTTTAAATTTCCTTTGTTGTTTTGGTTGTCTGTAGAGAGAATTCTAGTGTTGTTGAAATCCAACGTGCCATCACATTTGAATGCATGTCTGGCTGGCTGTGTCGGATGGACTTGAGGACCCTTCCATATATATATTTTTTTTCAATGTGTGTGTGTGTGTGTGTGTGTGTGTGTGTGTGTGTGTGTGTGTGTGTGTGTGTGTGTGTGTGTGTGAGTGAGTGAGTGAAAGTGTGACTAGAAAATAAGACTCGTCTCTCAGATGCTTCAGTGTGTTTCTGAATTTGCCAGTGCGCCAGTAAATTCGAGAGAGATGCTTGGTAGCAAAGTCATAATTTGATTTGTGTGATTTTCAGATAATACAGTCCACTTAATGCAACCTGTGCATTGTTTTTATTTATTTCATTATATTGGCCGAAGGTGCAATGCACAGAATATTTAATGAAAATTCATTTTATGATGCGATGGGTGTTTTTTTTTTTTTTTTAAATGACTGAGAACTAGGACGCAAGTGAAAATCCCAGAGAACATCCCAAAAACTAGGACGTCCTCGGAAACAAGGATGTCTGGTAACCCTACAATAGGGATGCGCAAGTGAGGGACCTGCCACAGGCGCTGCGCCGTTAATGAAATAGGCTTTGCATTTAACATTCAGTATCAAATTTCTATTTTCTCTCTACCCCAAATACAAAGTATCTTTTCTTATTTATTGTACTGTTATGTTTTCACTATCTAGACTCAAGCGTTTAGGGCATAAGCCTCAAGCTATGAAGGAGTCTAGACTATGTATAAATATAGTGCAAATGCATCAGGAATACATAGCTATATCTGAATAAATCAGATTATTAATAAAACGGCATCGTTTTAAGTTATATCTCATATTGTGAATACCTTCACAACGAGTTGCCATGATATTGCACTACTTCGAATAAGTAACGCTTCACCTAAGGAGAAGACTAATGTTACTTATTCTCAGATGGATACCACCACCCAGACGGCACCGTTTCAGGGCTATTTGGCCCTTCTTCGGTGGGTGGGTAGGTACCCGAGTGATGCAATGATGGCAAAACAGTTATGAAGTATAACTCCACAATATGAGAGATGCCTGATGGTGTATCATATATTTAGACTCAAGCGTTTAGGGCATAAGCCTCAAGCTATGAAACTTAAAACGATGCCGTTTTATTAATAATCTGATTTATTCAGATATAGCTATGTATTCCTGATGCATTTGCACTATATTTATACATAGTCTAGACTCCTTCATAGCTTGAGGCTTATGCCCTAAACGCTTGAGTCTAAATATATGATACACCATCAGGCATCTCTCATATTGTGGAGTTATACTTCATAACTGTTTTGCCATCATTGCATCACTCGGGTACCTACCCACCCACCGAAGAAGGGCCAAATAGCCCTGAAACGGTGCCGTCTGGGTGGTGGTATCCATCTGAGAATAAGTAACATTAGTCTTCTCCTTAGGTGAAGCGTTACTTATTCGAAGTAGTGCAATATCATGGCAACTCGTTGTGAAGGTATTCACAATATGAGATATAACTTAAAACGATGCCGTTTTATTAATAATCTGATTTATTCAGATATAGCTATGTATTCCTGATGCATTTCACTATATTTATACATAGTCTAGACTCCTTCATAGCTTGAGGCTTATGCCCTAAACGCTTGAGTCTAAATATATGATACACCATCAGGCATCTCTCATATTGTGGAGTTATACTTCATAACTGTTTTGCCATCATTGCATCACTCGGGTACCTACCCACCCACCGAAGAAGGGCCAAATAGCCCTGAAACGGTGCCGTCTGGGTGGTGGTATCCATCTGAGAATAAGTAACATTAGTCTTCTCCTTAGGTGAAGCGTTACTTATTCGAAGTAGTGCAATATCATGGCAACTCGTTGTGAAGGTATTCACAATATGAGATATAACTTAAAACGATGCCGTTTTATTAATAATCTGATTTATTCAGATATAGCTATGTATTCCTGATGCATTTGCACTATATTTATACATAGTTTTCACTATCTATAATTATACAAATATATTACAGTGATAGATACAGGCAGTGCTTTTTTTTGGGAAGGTATGGCATACGAACACCTTTATTAACAGTGACATGGTATTTGGATGCAGTAAATTTTGAAATTTGTGATATTCGGTAAATTTTTTTCACATGTTTATCTACTATTCAAATAAGCTTATAGTTATTTAACTAAATTTGCATTTTTCACTGTCTATTGTTAAGATATTTGCTACATAAGTTTATAACCATTTTTAGTATTTTAAATTACTCAATTGGACCTCTGTTTAATGAACTCCTTCACAGCCAATTTTTCACTCCTTCACAGCCAATTTTAGTGTATTTTTTGAATTCTCCTTGGTAATTACATTTAGAATAGTTTCGATTGAGCAAAGAAAACTTTCATATAATGAACGGATTAAGTGACTTAAGGATTTGCACTGCTGGCCTTTAGGCAATTAGTACTGCTGCTAAGCAGAAATTAAGAGAGCTACATGAATTATCCTCTAGAACTTAGTGGTACTCACGAAACTTACCTGACCACCTGTCTGTCCCCCACATACTGAAAAGTTGCTCTCAACAGTGATCAAGGGGTATTCCCAAATTCTCCAGAGCGCTACTATAAGCGCCCTGATAGAGAGAGAGTATTATCCGTTGAAAAGCGGTCATAGGTTTTAATAGATTGATTTCACTGTGATGTCAATAAAGATGGACACTCCTAGAGGAGGTGTCCATCTTGACTTTAATTCGGAAATTTTCTCATACTGCAAACAAGTGATGAACACTTTCTCGAACTTTCAGAGTTCATGCGTGAAATGGAAAAAAAAAGAATGGACTGTCCTCATAATGGTATGTTATCTGAATTGAGAACTTTATTATTAGTAAAGATCTGTGCACATTGATATTGTCTCTTTAGTATTCAAATAAAAGACTTTTATTCGTTAAAACTGTCTTTAATAAATATTTTCGAATTTTACCCATAATTTTCAGACATTGGTATTTGTTTTCAAACTTTAACCACAGTCGGGAAATTTCATTTAACTTTTAATTTCAAAACTTTATAATTTCACATAATATTCCCATTTAATAACATGCCGGTATATTATAATTTTAAGAAATGAATATTTCTAAGCTTTAACCACAGTGTGAAAATTGTTTCATTTAATTTTATAATTTCTCCATGAAAAGTCTTATGTCTGATTGTGTAATTGGTTTGATCGCATTAGTCTTGTGAAATTTCAAATGGTGCATGCACATTTTATTATTAGATTCCTTAAGCTTTCAATAAAAACTTGAAACCATTAACATTTGTTACTTAACATATAGGTTAGTGCAAAAGCATCATTTTAATATAGCCATCTACCAAAGTGGTTAAATTAATTAATTAAATTGGTATCGTTTTGGTTATCTCATATTGTGAATGCCTTCATGAGTTGCCATGGCATTGTACTACCTCAAATAAGTAACACTTCACCAGTGGAGAAGACTATTGTTACTTATTCTCAGCAAATACCATCTCCCAGATTGCACCGTTTCAGAGCTTGTTGGCTTCTCCTCAGTGGGTGGGCAGGTACCTTGGTATTACAATAGTGACAACCCAGTTATGAAGTATAACTTCAGAACAAGCTTTGAAACGGTGACGTCTGGGTGGTGGTATCCACTGAGAATAAGTAACAGTAGTCTTCTCCACTGGTGAAGTGTTACTTATTTGAGGTAGTATAATACTATGGCAACTCACTGTGAAGGCATTCACAATATGAGATATAACCAAAACTATGCCAATATAATTAATTAATTTAACTACTTAGGTAGATGGCTACGTTAAAATGATGCTTTTGCACTAACCTATATGTTAGTCATTCTACCTCGTAGCATGAGGCCTTTGCCCTTAAAATTTAAAATAAAAAAACATAAAATATGGACTCCACCCTGTGCAAAGGATCATGGGAAGCAGCCATCACCTGCACGCGGTGAAAACACCCCTCGGAGATGTACTGTTAATTGTCTGACAGCACCAGGGGTTTCCCCCATCTCCATGTCACGGAGACGTACTATGCGATGTCATGTGATCAATGACGTAATCTACGGAAAAGGATTGGGAGGCAGGTGGTGCCGCATGTGGTGGCACTCGGGTCGCTATAAAGAGCTTTGACTGTATTTTGTTGATTTCTTGGTTGTCCAATCAAATAAAACCATATCTCACTCCCCCACCCAAAAAAATTGTCATTCTCCATTTTTAACTGACTAAAGAACCATCAGCAATAATCATCTCTGGCAATGAGATCTTATGTCTCCAAAGACTTGTTCTGTAGGAACACAGTTTTAACAATTTTATTTCTGTTCTTGCAGCACTTTTCAACACTCATTTCTTATGCAAGGCACCTAAGAGACTTACATGGTGAATGTTTCAGAAAAGCACTTCATCCAGTTTTTCAGACTTGCGTTGCATCCAATTTTGTCTCTGTTAGTATCTGCTGGTTTCATTTTACTTTGTGTGATAATACCGGAACTCCCCGACTTACGGAAATTCGACTTTATGTAAGTTTTTGCGGGCCAAACTTAAAAAAAAATCATGAAAATGTATCTTGCATCCTGTAGGAATAAATGGAGGTATTTTGAAAATATCATAATGCAAACCCAATAACACATTGGTTTTTTTTTTTTTTGGTAATTCGTTCCAAGACCTTGGAACTTGAAATTTTCGATATATAACTAAGCTATTTATCTCTCTAAAGGGTCATTTTTATAATGGAAATTGCACTACGCTTTCATCGTTATCATATGTTCCATTATAAGAATCAATTTTGAACTCCTTTCTGATATTTTTCTTAAATACATTTCTGGAGGTCACTACCATAAAACAAAAACAATTTGCACTTTCCAGTTTATTGGGCTTTTCTGTTAGCGCAACTATTATAAATGGGTAGTAAACTATCTTATTGCATTTGTGATAATACTGATAACTGGAACTGTGTCAGTTTTTACATTACGGTATTATGGTGAAATGAGTTCCCTTTTACTGAAATCTTCAATCACATAAAAAAACAAATACATTTTCAGAATCTGCTCTTCATTCCTATTTACTTATTACAATGGTGAAGGGAAAGGGACCAACGGAAAGTGCAAGTGCTGGTGGTGGTGCTAGGAAACAAAACAAAATCGATTTAGAAATGAAGATGATTATTTAAGAATTACAAAGGACAATATTTGTCATTTTTGCACGGAATTAGGTCTTGCTTCAACAGTGAATATTATTTTAAGGGACAGTGTCCGTATAAAAGAACATGTTAATGGATCAATGCATATAAGATCAACAGTGATTGTTAAAAGCAGCGTTCAGGTGCTACGTATATAGAAGATGGAAAATCAGATTCAGAAGCAAGTGCCCCTGAGTCCAATGGCCATTCAAGCAAAAGCAAGAAGATATTAAGGATAAGTACAGCAAACCCCAAGCCAAGTTTGTGGCAAGCAACGGGTGGTTTAATAGGTTCAAGCATCACGCTAGTTTCCACAAGGTAAGGTTGTGTTGGAAAAAAAAACCCTTCTAAATCTCCACAGTCCTCAAATTCTGCAGCGGCGTACTTATCAGCTTATTTGAGAGTTAATTCTGGTAATGATGCTCGAAAGGTAAAACTTGCTGATGTTATGCTGTCTCCTCTCTTTTTGTAATTTTATAATTTCGAAATTTTTGTAATTTTGTACACTTGTAATTTTTCCTGCACATGAGATAAAAAAAAAAAAATTTTAATAAATAATTCTATTTACATGTTCGTAGAACATTTATTTTTTTGCTTCAATCAAAATTGCGAGTGCTGCATAAGCATTTAGGGAAATTCCAACTTACATAGAGTTTCGCAAAACACAACCCTTACATTAGTCAGGGATTTGCTGTATAGCCTTGATTCTATGTCAGTTTACTAAATGATAATTATTTTTTTGTTTATTAAATTAAAGAACTTATTTTTTTACCTTTCTCAGAGTTCTCTTTATTTTTCAAAAAATCAACACTCAGTTTAAAAACATATGAAAACATGAATTTTATAACTCTAAGACATACCTGCATCTTTTGCCCTTAATTTGAAAATAAACAGGCACCCTCTCATAACTATCAAAACGAAAGGAACAGAATACAAATTCAAACTAAGATTCAAAAGAAAAATTCTTATGGAATCTGTTTGAAGTTGTATATGGACACAGGATGTATGTTTATTCGTATGAAAAGACAAGGTAAGGTGATTAATGCCATAAGTCTTAATTCCTAAGGAAACTATTCCTTACATTTCGAGGGTACAGCTCTAAAACGGTGTTCACAAGCCGGCCGCTAGATAGTACACCGGACCAAACCTATTGGTAACTCTCTAGGAGGCTTCCGGATCAGCTAGTGTATAATCTTGCTACCGCTACTCTGCCAGATAGTGACTGGAGGGAGTCCGAGTAGTGTGTATGCGGGGAGCATTGTCGAGGCCACTGGGTATATTCTGGATCTGGGTATATTCTTACCACATGTACGCCATATCCAAAAATTTCATTACTTCATACAGCATGTCCCACACACATTTTCTTACTATTGAATACACCATGAATTGTCAAAATAATAGAGCAAGCTTATCTGCGAAAAGACCTAAACCTCCCAAGGACTTCCTAATTCATTTCACAAATATATGTGGTCTCAATTCCAATCTCAACGATGTCCATTTCCACTTGCAGTCTTCCAAACCCCATGTACTTTTTCTGACTGAATCTCAGTTATCGGTTGATTCAACTACTGCTCATCTCAGGTGCCCAAATTATTCGCTGTATGATTCCTTTCGCCTCAAAGGTGGTACTTGTGCATATGTCCGTTCTGATATTCCCTGAAAGAGACTTGGCAATTTGGAATCTCCTCTCTTTGATCTTCTCTGGCTTAAAATCTCTCTACCTCATTGTGTCAAATTCATCTGTTGTCTCTACCGTTCTCCCAACTCCACTAATCACTTGGAGCTCTTTGACTTCCTCTCTTTGCAACTTGACTTTCTCCAGTCCAACTTTCCTAACAGTGAGGTAATTTTCCTTGGTGATTTTAACGTTCACAACTCCAGCTGGCTTCCGTTTTCTAGTTACACCGACCCAGCAGGTCAAGATGCTGAAGCTTTTGCAATTACTAACGACCTAGCACAGATTGTTCATTTACCTACAAGAATAACGGACAATCCTATTATACAGCCAATACGCTTGATCTTTTTCTCACAAACAACCCTTCTAAGTACAAGGTCGAAGTGAGAGGTCCTTTAGGCACTTCAGATCACAACTTGGTGATTGTCTCTTCTCCAATGGAACCTTTATCTCATGGCTATTCCCAACCTCGTATTGTTTGGCATTACAAGAATGCAAAATGGGATGACCTGCGAGACATCTTTTCTTCTTTTCCTTGGTCTGATTACTGTTTCAAAACTTCTGATGTCAACGTTTGCTCAGATCGTGTCAGTGAAATTATTCTTGCAGGAATGGAATCCTTTATCCCACACTCCACTTTAAAATCTCGTCCTTTATCTAAACCTTGGTTCTCCAAGAAATGTGCTAAGGCTGTCCAAGAGAAGAATGTTGCATATCGTAATTGGCTTGTTTCTAATTCTTCAGTTTCATTTTCTGCCTACACCAAAGCTTGCAACAATTGTAAAGCAGTTATTAATCAGTCCAAACTAGAGTTTGAACAGGCTAAGAGTAGAAAACTTGCTTCTTGCCCTAATGGTAGCCGAGCATTCTGGTCTCTTGCCAAAGCTATTGGCCGCAACTTTTGTCCATCTCTGCTCCCACCTCTGTCCAAACCAGATGGTTCTGTTGTCACTTCAGCCAAGGATAAAGCTGACCTGCTAGCATCCCATTTTTCTTCCAGCTCACATATTAATGATCTTGGTAAAACACCTCCCACCATTCCTAACACGCTCCATTCAATGCCTTCTGTGGTCTTCCGTCAAAAGGATATCAGAAGGATTTTGATGAATCTTGATGCTAAGAAAGCTCCAGGTCCTGATAGTATTTCTCCACTTGTTCTCAAAACCTGTGCTCCTGAACTTACTCCTATTCTTTGCCGCTTCTTTCACTTTCTTATTCTAAAGGTGTTTTTCCTTCTGCTTGGAAATTTGCTCATATCCAGCCAGTTCCTAAAAAGGGTGACAAATCCCTCCAATCCAATTATCGTCCCATTGCAATTACTTCTACTCTTTCTAAAGTAATGGAGAAATCAATTAACCGCCAACTCTTAAACTACCTAGAAACCCTCCGTCTGATCAACGATCGCCAGTATGGATTCCGTCAGTGTCGATGATCCACTGGTGATATTCTGGCTTATGTTACCCATTTATGGACTAATTCAATGGAAAGGTTCGGTGAAACACAAGTAGTTGCTCTTGACATCTCAAAGGCTTTTGATCGTGTTTGGCATAAAGGTCTTCTAAACAAGCTTCCGTCTTATGGTTTGCCAAATGTTTTTAGTACTTGGTTATCCAGTTTTCTCTCTGATCGCTCACTGAGGGTGATGGTAGATGGCTCTGTCTTCTAACTTCTCCACTAATGCCGGTGTCCCCCAAGGTTCAGTTCTTTCCCCCACTCTTTTCCTCTTGTATATCAATGACCTTCTTCCATTGACTGGAAATCCTATCCATAGTTTTGCCGATGATAGCACATTGCATTCAATTTTCCATTTTGAGAAACCTTGTCCTGCTCAATCAGCTTCGAAGTTTTCGAAAATCTGCTGCCAATTCCTTAAATGCCGATCTTCAGGTAATTGTCCAGTGGGGCAAAGACAACTTAGTTGATTTCAACCCTTCTAAAAGTCAGTCTTGTCTTATCTCGCAAAAAGGATTCTTCTGCTCCTATGCTTATCTTTAGTGACACTCCGATTTCTAGGCAAAATGATATATCTCTTTTGGGGATTACCCTGACTTCTAATCTCTCTTGGCACAAGCACATTACAAATATTGCTTCCTCTGCATCTAAAAAACTTGGTTTTCTCTTTCGCTCTCGGCGTTACTTTTCTTCCAAACAGCTGCTCACTCTGTATAAATCGCAAATCCGCCCTGCCATGGAATATTGTTCCCACATCTGGGGTGGTGCCCCCCCAAAACCTCTCTCAGGCTTCTTGATTCCATTCAGAAGAGGGCAGTTAGGTTAATTAATGATTCATCTCTAACAGAGTCTCTCCACTCGCTTTCTCATAGACGTACTGTTTCTGCTGCATGCCTCTTCTACAGATACTTCCATGGGCACTGTTCTTCTGAATTGGCTTCTATAATTCCCGCTCTCTCTTTCAAAACAGTCCGAACACGTGCCGCCACCAGCCAAAATCCATTTACTGTCCAGCTTCAAACCCACAGAACCAACTTTTCATCTTCCTCATTTATTCATTCAACTGCCGTTTTCTGGAACAACCTTCCTTCATACGTATTTCCTGAAAATTACAATCTACAGAAGTTCAAGTCCAATGTCAACAAATATCTTCTTTCGTCTTTTCAACCTCCAACCCAAGCACGGTACTAAGTACTATAGGTTCTAATACCTCTCGTGTTTGGGGTTCTCATAAAAAAAAAAAAAAAAAAAAAAAATTATTATAACATATTGCTTGGCTGTTGAAGAGGTGATTACCAAACAATCAGCAACCTTTTGTTTTAGATAAGACTTTTTTTTTTTTTTTTTCTCTCTCCAAACTTCAGTAAGTTTATTCATTTCTAAAATCTTTCTCTCAAGAATGGCAGACTTTGTGAAGTTGAAGACTTGTCTTTGTCTCTTAATTTCGTTCTGTAGCAGTTATGTTCTGCCTCTTTTGCTGGCGCCTCCGTAGCCAGGTGGGCACGAGCAGCACACACACTTCTTGATCAGACCGGCGTTCGAGCCCGTGACTATCAAATACGGAGGATGCGGAAAAGTCAGGGAATGACCACCGCATATCGCCAGAGCAATATGGCCTTAGTTGCTAATGCTCCTAAAAAACCAAATAACAAACTAACAAGCCTCTTTTGTTTGGAATATAGTTATTCCACGTAATAGCAAAAAACATTAGGATTATTCATGTGCCCTCTTAATGCCATATTAATGAAAATCTGAAGTGGATTTAAATAAGATCACAGTAGAGCGTCAGTTATCCGGAATTGTCAGACCTCTTCGGGATAGCAAAATTATCCGGATAATCAAACGTAATGTATTAAGGTAAAAGAAAAATACTTTAAATAGCATGAAAAAAATTTATTTAATTAAAAATAATCATCATAATAACTTTTACATAAATATTTGCACATTTACATATGTATGTATATTCTGATTGGTATATTACTGCAAATTATATGTGGAAAAATATTTAAAGTAATTTTTTTAAAATGTTCTATCATTTTTTTGTTTCGTTTGTTATGATCTTTTTTTTTTTTTTTTTTTGCTGCTAAATCTCTAAAGTTCCTTAATAATATCAATTTGATTATATCGCATTCTTCCTGGTTTTCTGTCCATTTTCAGTGCTGTATCTTTTTGTTGACATTTTACCAAGAACAATAATAAATTGTAGTTTCCGGCTGATATTATTCTCACTGAATCTGGAGCTAAACTAAACATAATATGAAATGAAGAGAATAAAATATGTCATGGAAAATTGGGTTCACGGAAGCAAATGACTAAACTATCGCTCATGGTTTCCAAGAAAACCAATTAGTCCTAATTCAACATTTCACCAGGGATAGACTGAAAAAACATAGAAATACTCTTGTAGCATAATAAACATTTGTCCCAAATACTACCATTAATAAAAAAAATAAAAATAATAATAATTATAATAGAAGAAGAAAAATCAGCCTATTTCCTGATAACCGACAGTTCTACTCTATTTAAATCTTACAGCAGTAAGATTTAAATTTTAATTTAAATAAAAAAACAAAATGTGTTGGATGAAATGTCACTTTTGGATTTAGCCTATTTAATATAAAACAGTTTTAATTGAAAAGTGAATCACTTTTTTCTTTAATTACCATTTTTTTCTCCTCCAGGTAAAACTGTAACTTTTGATATAGAAGTTAATTATGCCCAAGAAACACCTCTCATGTTTTCTCGGTGCAGCTCCCTTGGTTCTCTTAGTAGCTTTGATCAGCATTCCATCCATGATGATAGAAGTTCTGTTATAAGTGATTTTAGGTAAATATAAAATGAATTTGAAATATTAAAGTTCTGCTGTCTTTTTTACAACTTGTACAGGTTATAGTATATATTTCTTGGGAATATTAATTGTATAAATCTTTAATCCTTATAGTATCAAAGATTGCCTTTTTTAATTAATTTTTTTTTTTTTTTTTTGAAACCCTAAATGTGAAAGAGATTACAACCTATAGTACTTAATACTGTGCAAGGGTTGAAGGTTGAGGAGATGGAAGAAGACAAGACACTTGTTGACATTATACTTGAATTTCTGTAGTTTTTTCAGGTAATATTCTGCAGTTTTTGGCTTCCAGAAATGGAAACAAAAGGAATAAACACAGAAGAAAAGTTGGTTTTGTGAGTTTAAAGTTGGATAGTAAAAGGATGCTGACTGGTTGCAGCACATGTTTGAACTAGTTTGGATGGGGGGATTATAGAAGCCAATTCTTATTTCTTATTTAGCTTACTTAATATTAGCATTAGCATTAGTAGAGGCATATGATGCAAGAAAGCAAGCTTATTCAGCATCAGCCAAAAAAAAAAAAAAAAACACACCACTCCCATTTCACCCCTCCGTTCGTTCGAAATACCTGTCCAGTTGAGCCTTAAATTTGTTTAGGCTATCAACTTCAACAACAAGTGATGGAAGTCGGTTCCACCAACCAACCACCCGCTGGCAATTCAGAAGAACAGTGGCTATGGAAGTATCTATAGAAAAGGCATGGTGCAGAAACAATATCTGAGACAGAGTGGAGAGACTTTGTAAGAGATTGATGATTAATTAACCTGACTGGTCTCTTTTAAATAGCCTACAAGCCTGAGAGAGATGAGAACAATATTCCACGGTTGGGTTGAGTGGATTTGAGATTTGTAAAGAGAGAAAAAAAGTAAACCCAAGAGCAGAAGAGAAAACACAGTTTTTTTAGATGCAGAGAAAGCAATGTTTTTGCTGTTCTTATGATGCTAAAAGAGATCAGAAGTTGTAATTCCTAATAGAGATGTGACATTGTCTAGAAATCCAGTGTCGTCGAATATAAATGTTATGAGCAGAAGGATCTTTTTTGAGAGATATAAGAGGATTGAGTTTTAAAAGGATTGAAATTAACTGAATTATCTTTGCACTACTGGAGAATTAACTGGAGATCAACATTTAAGGAATTGGTAGTGAATATTTGAGAAAACTTGAAGCTGTTTGTATAGGGCAAGGTTTCTCAAACTGGAAGGTGGAGTGCAGTGTACTATCATCAGCAAAACTAAAGAGGATTTCCAGTTAATCAATATCATTAATAGGTGCGTTCAAAAAAGATTTGTGTTCACCTAGAAATAGTTGTAATAAAAGGTTGAACAAACACCATGTGTATTACACATTTTTAACATAGTCACCAGACAAAATGACATTTTTGATATCTCTCAATATATACTTCCTGAGGCTAGTTTTGGTAGAAGTCCTCTGACTCTCCCTCAAACCTTGACTTGGCAGATGTCACCTCATCATAAGCAGCAGCAAAGTCTCCTCCACAGAGAAAGGAGTGTAGGGCAGGGAAGAGGAAGAAATCAAAGGGTGAAAAAGATCAGTGGAATAAGCAGGATGTGGCAATATTTCAAACTTACATTCTTGGACACCTCACTGCAGTATGCAAGGAATGCATAGGACATTACTGTGGAGCTAGTGCATATTTTTTGACAGATTTTCCTGTCCTTTTTTCTTTTATAGCAGCATGTAGCTTTATGAGAAGGTTGGAATAATACTGCTCCGCCACAGTACAGCCCTTCTGAAGATAATCTGTTAGTATTACACTATGCTGATCCCAAAAAAACTGACAGCAGCACTTGGTTGTACCTTTTTGACATTTGTTTTGTTTCAGGATCCAAGTTTCATCCATAGTGACTAGCTGTGAAAAAAAAAACTCCTGCACACATTAACAATATCTGTTGTGCACAGAGTCAGATGTCTGAAAACCAATCTAACTGACACTTTACTCGTATGTAACTGTAATAGATGATGTTGTCCACAGACTCTGCACTAATTTGGAGCTCTGCAGCTAGTCCTTTGATTCTAATATGGCAGTCTTCCAGGATTGATGCCTCAATTGTAGCAATGCTTTCTTATGTTACAACAGTTGCTGGGCATCCTGGGATTTCTTCATCGTGCACTGGGATTTCTTCCACAGTTTGAATTGTTTATACCAGTGGGTAACAACAACCTGGGCAATCTTCTCCGTAAACAGTAAGTGGATTGTTTTGGGTGTCTTCCCTTGCAGAAAGAGGAACCAAATCCTCGATCTGTATTCCACTTTATCCATTGTGATATTTCACCTTATTTGGTGCTGCAAAGAAAAAATGAATTGTAAGATCAAAACCAAAATTTGTGTGGGTGCTATAGATTTTTCAGAGTATCAAACAAAAAACAAAATGATCTTTGTATCACGACTACTTCCGGGTCAAATATGAAACTTTTTACTCCCTCTCCCTCCCTGCCATACAAATACTGAGGAAAAGAGTGGAGAAAAAAACTGCACTTTGGGGAATAGTAGCATCAGAGGAGAAGTTAGAGGAGGGAGCCTTCTACCATTATTAATATTAATAGGCTTATGCTGCACCAGGAAAAAAAAAAGCTCCCGAGTTACCCTGAGAGAGAGAGAGAGAGAGAGAGAGAGAGAGAGAGAGAGAGAGAGAGAGAGAGAGAGAGAGAGTGAGAGAGAGTGTATGAGTGTGTGTGTGTGTCAAAAGTAGAAGGGAATCACCAAGAAAGAGAAGAATGATGATATCCAGCTCAGGACCCTGGGTGTGCCAAGCCCATACTCACCAGATGTGAGCCCCCACTGTGGGGTTTATTATCCACAGTGAGTTGTCACAAAGAAAACTGGATAATTACAATAAACAGTCAGCAGTCCATCAGATAAAAGCTTATTTAGAAGACTTTTATGCTAAACATGCTTATTGTGACTAGAAAATTAATGCTAGTTGAAGTTATGAACATTAAAATCACCAAGGAAATTTTTTAAATTATTTCACTGTCAGGAAAATTGGACTGGAATAGCCCAGCTTTCTTAATGGTCCAGTAAAAAATGTAATTTCAAATGAAGGAAGTCCAAGAATTCCAAATGATTAATGGAAATGGGAGATCAATAGAGGCAACAAACAAATTTTACAGAATGGGGTAGAGAGGTTTTAAGCCAGATAAGATCAAAAAGACGATTCCAAATTCCTCTCTCTGACAGGGAATCGCAGAGCATACATGTGTGCAAGTATTGCCTTTGAAGTGAAAGAAATTGTACAGCAAATAATTAGGAGAACTGAGATGAGTAATGGTTGAATCAACTGATAATTGGGATTCTGTTAGAAAAAAAAATAAGTGGGTGCTTGGCAGACTGCATGTGGAAATGGACATTACTGAGATTGGACCTGAGACCACTTATATTTGTGAAATTAATGAAAAAGTGTTTAGGAGGTTTAACTCTTTTCATGGATAAATTTATTATTTTAGTGTGATTATTCATAATTTATTCAGTAGTAAATTAATAGTAGTGGAGAAAATGTACTAAGTAATGAATTTTGGGATATTGCATGCACACATGGTAAGAATATGCCCAGCTCCTTGACGTAACATGGCCTCGACAATGCCTCCCACATGCACACTGCTTGGACTCCCTCCATTCACTATCTGGCACAATATTGTTAGTGAGATAACTATCAAATACTGTGCCAAATAGTGACTGTAGTCTGGATGCCTCCTAGAGAGTTACCAATAGGTTCAGTCCGTTATACTCTCTAGCTGCTGGCCTGCAAACACCGTTTGCAGGCCAGCCACTATAACAGCAATTTAGAAATCATCAATATCATTGAGCAGAATTGTAAAAGTAGAGACCTATAATATTTTAATGATAATTTAAAAATATAATTAGTATGAATTCATTTTGACGCCATAAGTTTTTGGTATTGCTTCCAGTAGTTTGAATTTGGTAAACCTAGTTCAGCAGAACTCTCTTGAATTTCATAAGTGATATTTAAATGTAATGACTGCTGAATTAAAAGAAAAAAAGAAAATATTGCTTCCTATTGTTGGAAGTGATGGGTTATTCCCTGAAGGTGCAGCTCTGTCATCTGATTTAATGTTTGTTATTGGTTTGGTGCCAAATAACAAACACTTAAAACCATTAATCTGTAATCATATTAAAAAAATGAAAGCCAGCAAGGTAAACTATTGAAATCTAAATGCAAATTACAAGTGCTTTTGCATGTACTTATAAGAATTTTTAAAACTATTAATGAAAATGCCTTCATTAAAAAATAACCATTTCTAGACATATGTTAGAACCAAGTTAGTTTTGTCCATGGGTTATCTGTCATCTTAAATGTTAATAGATGTAAAATGTATGTTTAACCTTATATACATTTTGATTATTTGCATGAAAACAAAAACTGCTGTTTAAATGTTACTAAGTTACAAGGAGATGCCTTCAGATAACCTTGTAGCTGTCCTGGGATGTCTCCTAACCACTTTTCAATACAGAACTCCATACTAGGTAATTAATATAATACACATTTTTAGCAAAGTAAACTTAAAAATTCAACATATACAGTTATCAAGATTGATTTGTGTGTGTTGGGGGGAGGGGGTTTGAGATCTCTCTCTCTAAGGAATATCGAGTGAAATTATAGTCTCACAATAATAAGGCATTACTACTCATTATATAGTGTTTCTACTTCATGTTACATTGACAATTCAAACTTGTCCACATGATTGCAAGTGATGCAAATAGTATGGCATGTTATATGAGGGGTTGTCATTATCTGAATCTTCTATGAATTTCTTCTCAAAATACTCTCTTGAACTTTATACACTTTCACCACCATGTTCCGATGCATTAAATGCTTATTGTAAGCCATTTTTTAAAAGACTGTAAAGTGCTTCTGTTGTGGCTCTGTAAGCATCGTTGTTGGATGCAAAATGCTTTCCTGTTAGAGCTTTCTTCAGACATAGAAACAGGAAGAAATCACATATGGCTAAGTCCGATGAGTAAAGGAGATGTGGCAGAATCTCGGCACCTATGACAGCGATCACTGGCTGCACAATATTAGCCATATGGGGTCTGGCATTGTCTTGATGGAGAAATTGCTTCACACTGGAAGGTTCTTCATGTTTCTCACAAATGGTGCAGTAAAGTTTGACTCTGAGAACCTCAGAGTTTGCTTCCTATTCATAGTTGTTCTATGAGGCACAGAATGTGTAACAAGAATGCCTCTTGTCAAAAAACACAAGAACCATTTGTTTGTCAGCCGAATGAGAAGCTTGAAATTTCTTAGGTCTTGGTGAATCAAAATGTTTTCACTCCCTCGACTGTTGTTTTTTTCTCTGGATCATAGTAAAAATCCAAGTTTCATCATAAGTCACTATTTGATTTAAGAAGTTTTGACCCTGTGTTCCAAAACGAACACTCTACTCTGTTGTTTTTGTTCTGGAGTCAAATTGCGTGGAATCCAGTGGGTACAGATTCACAACTTTTTTTGGTGATCTTTCACAATATTGTGAGCACTACCATACAAAATAGACATTCTAACAGCTAATTCACAAAATGTAATTCACCTGTTCATCCAAGATTTCCTGGGCTTTTGCAGTTTGTTCAGGAGTTGTTGAGGTGGAAGGCTGATCAGGACTTGGGTCATCTGTAGCAGACTCTCATCCTTCACCGAATTGCTTGTGCCATTTAAATATGGCCATCCTACCAAGATACTCATTACCATATGCTTCATTCGTTTAACTGTTTCTGATGCATTAAGCCCCATCAGACACGATACCAAATTACATATCGCTGTATGTATGTCTGACATGATACTTGCTTCAAAACAATTGTCAGTCACACATGGCTAAAAAAACCTTTTCACACAACACTAGCTTGATAAGTACTGGCATGTGTGCACAGTCTGCCACTCAGTAGCAATCAGGGAGAGTGCCTCTAGCAGCAGTTATGGAAAGTTCAATCAGTAAACATAAATTCTTGCACCAGTTTGTGAATTAAATGATCACCCCTTGTATTTTATAAATGTATTTTCTGTTTGCTTTTCTATTCTCTGTTTGAAATTAATTTGTTGAGGGTAATTAAAGCAGCAAAATAAAGGTACTAGACTTGAGTTGGAATAGAAATAGTAATTTAACGTGTTGTTTGGCTGTTAAAGTTATATGCAATCAAACAAGGTTTAGGTGTATATGTTTTTATTGTGCAACTTTCACTGGAATGAACATACTTGTAGCAGCTGTATATGCATTCTTATGGCTGTCATTATTCATAACTTGATTTTATTCCTGAAGCTTAGACTTTCTGTGAAAGTAGGGATCCTTTTTTGCTTTTGGATGAAAACTTCACAGTATTCAACTCGTGCACAGGTATGTTCATTTTATCTGTAAATTGCTTTTTTTCCTTAACTGTTGGGAATGTGAATTACACTAGAATGAAACACAAATGAGGTCTTCTCTCCCCCCCCCACCCCAATTATTTGTGTTCTGTCTTTTTGTTACTTTAATATTAGTATTAGTAACGGCCGCATGTTGCAAGAAAGCCTATGGCTTATGCTGCAGCAGCCAAAAAAAAAAAAAAAAAAAATCCAAACAAAACAATGATAAAAACAAAAAATAAAATAAATAAATAAATAACTAAATAATAATAATTAATAAATAAAAAGTAAATTAAACCTATCATCCTATGTGCTTCCCTTACCCGAAAGTACTGTCCCGAAAGTAATGAACTCCTTCCACCCATGAAGGCAACTTATTCCAGTAATTTATAACTCGCTGGCTAAAATAAAACTTCCTGCAGTCCAATCTAAACATTTCCCCCCGTAACTTGAATTTATGTCCCCTAGTTCTAGCATCATTTATAATCTTGAAAATTTTGTCCTCATTCATTTTACTGATGCCTCTCAGAGCCTTAAACACCTCAATCAAATCTCCTCTAAGGTGTCTAGTTTCCAAACTCTGCAACCCACATATTCGAAGTCTTTCTTCATAAGGACGCCCTTTTGCCGATCTCACCAGGCGAGTTACCCTTCTTTGCACCCTTTCAAGAAGCTCAATGTCTTTCTATAGGTGCGGTCTCCATACTTGAACACAGTATTCCAAGTGTGGTCTAACATAAGCTTTATATAATGGGATTATCACGTCCCTATCTCTACTTGCAAAAGTTCGATAGATCATCGATAGGACACCATGGGCCTTTCTTGCAACCTGTTTACAATGCTCAGAGAATTTCATGTCTGACCGTATCGTAACACCCAAGTCCCTTTCCTCCAGTACTGGGTTTAGTTGAACTCCACCAAGTGAATAAGTTTTTTTGGGATTACTGTTTCCCAGGTGTAATACCTTACACTTTGTTGGATTAAAGCACAGCTGCCATTTTTCTGACCATTCCTGAAGTCTATCTAGGTCTCTCTGAAGAAGCTCAGCTTGACAGTGATCATTAACTACTCTACCAATTTTAACATCATCTGCAAATTTAGACATCACGCCCTCTATCCCTTCATCAATGTCGTTTATGAAAATTAAAAACAACAGTGGTCCTAATACTGATCCTTGGGGAACCCCACTTCTTACATCAACCCAATCTGAGGAATATCCATTTATCACAACCCTCTGCCACCTGCCCTGAAGCCATCCTTCTATCCATCTAAGGATTTTCCCAGTGATTCCAACCTGTTCCAGCTTATAAAGCAACCGCTCATGTGGGACTGAGTCAAAAGCTTTGCTGAAATCTAAGTAAACAATGTCGAAATTATTCCCTAAATCCAGCTCGTGAGTGACCCTTTCGAAATAGCGAACCAGATTTGTTAAACATGATTTTCCCTTTACAAAACCATGCTGAGTATCCTTGAGAATTTCAATTCGATCCAAATGATCCTGAATTCCACCCTTGATCATTGCCTCCATGATTTTCCCTACTACTGAAGTCAGACTGACAGGTCGATAATTTTCAACTTCACTTTTAGAGCCACCCTTATGTATGGGAGATACATTTGCACTTTTCCAATCCAAGGGAATCTCCCCAGAGTCTAGTGATGCTTGCATAATTAGCCTGAATGGTTCAATGCACTCGCTTGCCGCCTCTCTTAAGATTGTAGGGTATATTCCATCAACTCCAGGAGCCTTACTGGTCTGTAGGCTCGAAAGTTTTTTCATTAAATAATCTTGCGAAATTTCAATATCATTAATTACATATTTTTTAACTTCTCTCCCACAATTTCCCATTGCCACAAAAGGCTTTTCATTTGTAAATATCGATGCAAAATAACTGTTGAGTTCATCTGCAATGGCAGCTGGTGTATTTATTACTATCCCCTTTCCCTTACGTAAAGGTCCGATCTGGTATGTCCTGCTCTTCTTGGCATTTATATATGTGAAGAATTCTTTATCCCCCCTCTTTGCTCTGTTTGCTAGTGATTTCTCATAAACTGCCTTTGCCTGTCGAACCTTTTCTGTGGCTCTATTACACATCACCTTGTACCTGTTATAGGCTTCAGTACTTTTTATTGCTCTGTAACCTTTCCATGCCACCTTTTTCTGCTCAAGTAATGTGGCAACTTCACTATTCATCCAACTTGGAACCCTTCTCGTGGAGCATTTTTTTTAATGGTATATACGCATTCAAGGCATCTGTGATTGTTTTAAAAGCGTACCACAGTTCAATTGTATTCATTCTCTGCGCGATATCTACCCAGTTAATAGAGGCCATGCAGTACCTTAAGGCATCGTAATTTCCTTTTCTGAAATTAAAACCCATTCCTTTGCCTTTTACTTCTGCTACCTCTCTCGTCATCATCCACCGTAGAACTCCGTGATCACTTCCTGCTACTGGTTCCTCTACTGTCAGCCCTGTTATGTCATCTGATTCATGTGTGATGATGAGGTCTAGGATATTCTTTTCTCTAGTACTTTCCCTAACATGTTGATACAAATAATAGTCATCTAGTTGATTTAAAAATTTTGTTCCCCATGTCGAGTTTCCTTCCCATTTACTCCAATCAGAGGGAAATTGAAATCACCCATAATAAGGCATTGACGCTTACTTGCCCATTCCATTTGCATGTAGAGGCTTTTGTCATAATCTTCACAATCACCTGGTCTGTAGATTACTCCTACTCGCATTATGCCTTTGTTTCCAACTATCTCACACCATACAGACTCTATACTAGCATGTGAAATGTCTAAATCCGGGAAAGCTATCGTCGCACTCAGGCTGCTTCTGATAAGAAGCATTACCCCACCACCCCTTCTATCTAACCTATCCTTCCTAAAAACATTATACAAGCCGTACTGAAACTCATCATCCCCAATTTCCGGGTGGCACCACGTCTCTGTAAGCCCTATTATGTCCGCGTTACTTGTTTTAACCAGCAGTTCGAATTCGCTCATTTTATTGACGACACTTCTAACGTTACTGTATAAACAATTAAGATTTACTGTTCTTGTATATTTAACAACCCTAACACAACCCTTGAAGTTTTTTAGGCTCTCTTCCCTGATATTAGCTACCCGCTCACGTGAAACGCCTTTGTCCCCAGAACATCTAGATAATACGTACAGTTGGGGTAACAGATAAGAACTCTTAAGGTATGTGCAAGAGTTACATTGACCAATATTATCAGATAAACGCGTGTCAGTATTACCCACATCCCCCCTAACTAGCAGTTTCCCTGAACCTTTAAAGTATCCTCAATAATACTGGCAAAAACTCTTGCACCACCTTTGTTTAAGAGTATCCCGTCTCTACAAAACAAATTCCTTCTACCTACAAGTGTGGGCCATGCTGATAGAAATTTACCCCCTAAAGCCTTGCAGATTCCTTCAAGTCTTGAGTTAATCTACAAGGCTCTTAACATATAATCCCTCCTATCGTGTCTGGGCAGAATTGCAGACACATAGACATTATGGCCTAGCTCGCAACATTTCCTCAGCATGGTCCTGTATTTTTCCAACAAATCGTCAGATCGTGTACGTTTAATATCATTTGTTCCTACATGAATAATAATATTTTCTTTGCCCCCTTTAAAATCTGACAATCTGTTGGTGACATCATCAATAGTTGCTCCCGGCAGACATACCCTGGTTCTGCTCCACCTATCTTTATTACAAAAAATATTCCCCGTTTCCCTGACAATGGAGTCTCCTAATAAAACAATGTCCTTTTTAACCAGAGTAGTTTGCACTTGGTTTTTCTGTTTTGAGGCTCGAATCGGGTGTGCATCACTTGGTAGATTGCTGGAGTTTTGAGTCCCTGACGAGCTCCCAGATGCATTATTTTCGAGGGCAAGCACTCGTTTTTTCAGGGACTCAAATTGTTCCATCAGTGCACCAAATTGTAATTTAAGATCGGTGCACTCCTTACATCGATCACAAAGAAAAGAATCCCCAGGTGAGGTAGGATTAGTCACCAGGTCGACCTTGGAAAACATTCCACAGGTTCCACAACGGATTAAATCATGACTCACCCGTAAATCGCTATCTGCTATTTCCGTGTGAGTCACGATACCCTGTGACGTGTTTAAGGCAGATCTCGTAACTGCCATTATAAAATTAAATAAATATCAATGAAAGTAACTTTAAAAAATTATATCTATAATATTATTAAAATCAAACAGTTACAGGAAAACCTATAACAAAATAATCCAACAATGTCTAAATAAATCAGATATTTAAAAGCACTATCCAAAAGTAAACCACTTAACTGAGGAGCCCTGTCTAAGCGCGTCCGCTCACCTCGAATGCAACGTTTAATGCTAACGTATAATATGGTGTTATAGTTTTTAAAATATTGTCTTGAATATCTTTCCAGTCGTCGTACCAGTGAAGTTGTTTCACCGAGCGATTTGCCGGATTCTCCTGGTCAGACTGTACCTTCAAGTCCTTTAACAACTAAACAGCCACTTTTCTTCTCTAATTTGCCTCCAGCTGCGACATCAGAGTCCATTGTATGTCCTATGGCTTCCCTTCCAGTAGAAACTGTTACAACTCCTAATTGCAAAAGCAGTATTTTTGAAGATGTGAGAACTGCATTCGCTGAAGAAGGTACTCCAGCCGAATTTTCGCATGCAACAAGCCTCAGCTCTTTAACTATTGATGAAGAAACAAAAATACCTCAACAGCCATTTGTGGATGAAGAAAAGAAGCTTAATTTTGCAGGAAGTAATTTCCAGAACTTAAATCAGGATCATGACATTGAAGATGGAATCGCCAAATTAGATACTTCATCCCCATGTAGTTCTCAGCATAATTCAGAAAAAGATTCATCTCCAAGCACAGAAGTAAGTTTTAGGAAAAAAATATTTAAAAAAAAATTAATTAATTAAAAAAAGAATATAAAAGTAATAATAATAAAAAAATAAATAAGAATAAAGCATTGCATTGTGTTCCTTTGGCATTTTCTTCCATTTTCACCTAAATTGTAGATGTGCTGTTGCACCATGAGTGCTGATGCACCACTCACTCCCTTAGTTATTAAAATAACTATTAATATTATATTTGTATATTAGCATTTAGTAGAGGCATACAATGCAAGAAAGCAAGCTTATGCAGCATCATCCAAAAAAAAAAAACCCCTCCCATTTCATCCCTCCATTTATTCCAATTGCCTGTCCAGCTCAGCCTTAAATTTATTTAGGCTATCAACTTCCACAACAAAAGATGGAAGTCTGTTCCACCAATCAACTACCTGCTGGCTAAAGGCAAATTTCTGCACATCTATTCTACAACTGTCTTTCCTCAATTTAAATCTGTGTCCCCTCAGGTTCTTAATCTGAGCAAGAGGAAGAATCCCATCAGCATTCAGCTTGCTCAACCCATTCAAGGCCTTATACACCTCAATCAGATTACCTGTTCTTTTTCAGTTCTTTTTCACTTTCCACTTCCTTGAGTGTAGTACCCACAATTGGTACATTTCCCTTCAGTTATTGCTACCTATATGCAGTACTTTGCATTTGTTAATGTTAAACTTCTATGCAACCTCTCAGCCCATTTGACCAACTTATCTAGATCCAGTTGGAGTAGCAATACTGTCATTAACAACCCTGCCAACCTTTGTATCATCAGTATCATTGATAAATATACAAAACAACAATGGGCCCCACACCGAACCCTGGGGAACTCCACTAATAACATTTGTCCATGAAGAGCAGTGTCCATTGATTACCAGTCTGTCTTCTCCCACTCAACCATCCCTTTATCCATTGTAGCAACTTACCCTTAATGCCATATCTCTCCAGTTTGTACAGCAGTCTTCCATGTGCAACAGTATCAAAAGCTTTTCTGAAATCCAAATATATATCAAAATTATTTTTGGCATTCAGTTCCTTTGTGACCACATCATAGAATCCAATCAAATTGGTCAGACAAGACCTCCCTTTAACAAACCCATGCTGTGTCTTAACTATTACTGCAGTCTTGTCTACATGATCCTGCAATGCTTCTTTAACCATTGATTCCATTATTTTCCATGGAACACAAGTTAAACTAACAAGTCTATAGTTACTTGTCACCTTTTGATGAACCCCCTTTGTGAATTGGTGATACATTTGCACACCTCCAGTCCATGGTTACCACCCCTGAGTCCAAGGAAGCTCTCATAATTATGACTAAGGGTTTACTTACTTCCTTTGCTGCCTCTAATATAACTGGATAGATCCCATCCACTCCAGGTCCCTTTTTTACGTTTAACTTAAATTTCTCTTCCACTTTGCTCTCAGTTATTACAAAATCACTTAGCCCCCTGTTAGAGTTTGATAAACTTCTGGCACTCCCCTGATTGAATAACTTCTCATGTGTGAATGTAGATGCAAAATACTCATTCAGTTTATCAGCTACCTGAGCATGATCATCAATAGTCAACCCATCTATGTTAAGTGGTCCAATCTGATTCATTCCTTTCCTTCTAGAGTTTAGCTAAGTAAAGAACTCTGCTGTTTTTCTTTGCATCCTTTGCCAAAGATTTCTCATAATCTGCATTTGACTGCCTAACCTCCTTTGTGACTTGATTACAGACTAGTTTATATCTGCCATAGGCTTCTGTGTCACCTGATACTTTGTGCATCCCATACATTTTTCTTCTCTGCCGCACAAGCCCATCTGCATTAACTGCCAATGGGAGCACAATATATAGTCATGAGTATGCCAGAGGTTGAAGGAAAGAAAATAAATCCAAAGGCTTGAGGCAAAGTTTAGCATTTAATGCCAGGAGGTGAGAAAAGCAGTGATACCAGTAAATAGCAATAAGGCAATATATATTGAAAAGGTTGTCAAGAAATGTTCCATTGGCACTCAAACAAAAATCTATATCACCAAAAGAGTCATTTACAGCCATCGCTTGCTATTTACTGAGTTCCGAAGAACCTGCAAGAAAAACTTAGTCAGCTATACCTCCAATATACACTCCAGCATTACAAAAATCAAGCAGAGAAGTAAGAGTACAGAAAACCTAAGCCGAAGTGGCAGTACAAGAAAAATGAATGTTAAAACCAAGGAGGTACCTGATGAATGAGTCTTAAAACTCTTTGCTTTAGGAAAACATGTACACAGGACAGTGTCCATTCTCCCCCCCCCCCCAAAGGGGAAAAAAACTTGGATATATGTCTTGTGTGATAGTGCTAACACTGATGGAAGCAGATGAGTCATAGAACGTATGCTCACTGACAATTACCTCTTCAAACACATTCCACTCACCTAACTTCCTAGACTGTAGGAAGTTTTCTTTTAGCCAGAAAGTCATTGATTACTTGAATAGGTTGTATTCACAGGTATTTGAGGCTAACAGGTGAATAAATTCAAAAGGCAACTCCCTCCTCCCAAGTACCTATGGGAGGAGGGAAGCAAATAATTTGTATTTTCTTCTCTCTCTCTCTCTCTCTCTCTCTCTCTCTCTCTCTCTCTCTCTCTCTCTCTCTCTCTCTCTCTCTCTCTCTCTCTCTCTCTCTGCCAGTGCTGCAAAATCCTGTGGCTTCCTTGCACTCTATGGCTATTACTTTTATTATTACTATTACTCAACATCATGGTAGACAAGGTTGCCAAAACACTAAAGCAAGCCCTTCCACCATGGCATGCTCATTATGTTCCAGCATGTGACTTTCCCCTTAAACTATGTAAAGTCTAATGCTCCATCTGTCTACCTGCAGCTCTGTTTAGTGCACTGAGCTGAATATTCTGACTTCTTGCTAGTTTACTTAGACAACTCAAAGTTGGAATCATGTCAGTTATCTGTTGCTATCTTTCCAGAGAAGATTCCTCCCTCAGTGCAGTATATATTTGCGCCTCCGTAGCCAGGTGGGCAGGAGCAGCAGTGTGTAGCACACGCTTCTTGATTAGACCGGGGTTCAAGTCCATGACCACCAAATACGGAGGATGCGGAAAGGTCGGGGAATGACTACCGCATTGACCCCCCCCCCCCCGGAGCAATATGGCCTTAGTTGCTAATGCTCCTAAGAAACCAAATAACAACAAATAACAGTATATATTCTGCAAAGCTACACACTATAGGTTAACCTTGGATCACATAAGAACTTGACAGGTTATTATATACATAGATTCTTTGCATTAACTAAAGGTTTTATTAGCAAGGAGATACACTATTCATCTGATTGTTTCCCAGACTCAGTAAATGATATACTCTATGAAGATGGAGTCAATATCTGCTTTTTTTAGTTCCCCAGCCCCACCAGGATTAGCAGAAACAATGTGGCTGATACTGTAGTCGAATAAGCAGCCCTCATCACAACTAATTTTGGTCTGTCAGTCCTCTTAGAGACTACAGGCAAATAATCCGTAATAAGATATATTCATTGTGACATGGGCAGGAAACAAACAATGTCAAATTAAGCCTATGATAAAAACAGGAATCATAAAGAGGAAGCAGTTCTTGTTTGGCTCTGCATAGAATACAGTCATCTGACATGTTCCTTTTGCTGAGAGCTGATGACCCTCCTGTGTGGAAGCAGTGTGACACGATTTTAACTGAATGCACCAATTTTAGAAATGGGTGTTTTTACTACCTTAAAGCATCTGACTGAGCCATATACAATGTCATATTTCATCTGATAATGACTCTGTCAGCAGTTTTTATCTTTTTACAAACTATTAATTTGTATATACAAATAAAAAATAAGCAATTTATATTTAATTTTATACTGTCTTTTATTTATTTCTCTATCTATAATGTTTTGGTGAGGCAACTCATTTGAAAGGTTACCAAATCTCAATCTTTTTTGAAATTTCAGCTTTGTTCTGGTGTGTTATTAGCATTAGTTGAGGCATATGATGCAAGAAAGCAAGCTTTTACAGCATCAGCCAAAAATTACCCTTCCCATTCCACCTATCCATTCACTCCAAATGTTTTAGTTCTGCCTTGAATTTATTTAAGCTATCAATTTCCGCAACAACAGAGAGAGAAGTCTTTTCCAGCAATCAACTACCGACTGGCTAAAGGCAAATTTCCACACATATTCTACAATTGTCTTTCCTCATTTTCAATCTGTGCCTCTCAGGTTTGTAATCAGAGCAAGAGGAAGAATCCCATCAGCATTGAGCTTGCTTATATACCAAAATCAGATCACCTGGCAGGTGTCTAGTCTCCAGATGCTGCAAGTTGCAGAACTTTAGCCTTTCTTGGTAAGAGCATCCCTTTGTTCTCATCACCAATCTTGTTGCCCTTTGTACTCATTCTAGCAAGGTTGGTTCATTTCTCTGGGGTTACTGCTACCCATATGCAGTACTTTGCATTTGTCAAATGCAAAGTACTGCATATGGGTAGTACTTTGCATTTGTCAAAGTTAAACTTCAGTTGCCACTTCTCCACCCATCTATCCAACTTTTCTAGATCCTGTTGCAGTAGCATACTGTCTTTACTGTCATTAACAACCCTGCCAACCTTTGTATTATCTGCAAACTTTGGACATTAAGCCTGATATACCTTCATCAGTATCATTGATAAATACACAAAGCAGCAATGGGCACAGCGCCGAACCCTGGGGGACTCTGCTTCGAAGAGCAGTGTCCATTGATTACCACTCTCTGTCGTCTCCCACTCGAACTATCCCTTTATCCATTGTAGCAACTTACCTTTAATGCCATACCTCTCCAATTTGTATAGCAGTCTTCCATGTGTAACCATATCAAAAGCTTTCCTGAAATCAAAGTATTATAATATCAAAATTATTTTTTGCATCAAGTTCTTTTGTGACCACATCATAGTAAGGAATCAAATTGGTCAGACAAGACCTCCGCTTAAAAACCCATACTGTGTCTGAACTACTACTGCAGTCTTGTTTAGATGCTCCTGCAATGCTTCTTTAACTAATGACTCCATTATTTTCCCCAGAACACAAGTTAAACTAACAGGTCTATAATAACTTGACACCCCTTGATTCCTCCTTTGTGAATTGGGGTTACATTTGCACATCTCTAGTCCATGGGTAACCTCCTCCGAATCCAAGGATGTTCTCATAGAACTAGTCAACACGATTTTTACCTCCAAGAACTTAAATGCTGTTTTTAACCAATTTGAATAAATACATGCCATGTTGAAAAAATGCTGTAAGGTCAGAATGGGTGTCTGAAATGCTGCCCAGACACATTAGGATAGATTATATGCTGAAAGCCTTGTTGATTAACTCAGTACTTGAGTGAATCTGCAATGGTCTAAGAGGAAATTTTTTATCAGTGCAGCTTTCATTTATAGGTAGAAGGAATCTATTTTGTAGTGATAGTATTCATTTGAACAAAGGTGGTGCAAGGATTTTTGCCAGTATTGAGGATATCTTAAGGGTTTAGGGGAACTGCTACTGGGGGGGGAGAGATAATTTAGATCCATATCTGATGGTATGGGTCAAAGTAATGTTGATCTCACCTCAAGAATCCTTGTTTGTTGTCACAACAGTCAGCGTTGATAAGATGTTCTGAGGGTAGCAGCATTTTAAATGAGGTGGAAAGTAAAGCCTGGGATACAAACCTAAATAACTTCAAAGGATGTATCAGGGTAAACTGTAGAAGAATATTTAGTCTTAACTGTATCTTACAGTAATATCAGGAGCGTTGCCAGTAAAATGGCTGATTAGGACAACTAATGCTGATATAATAGGGCTAACAGAAACAGTGTCACCTGTAAATTGGTGATGGCAAGTTACACTATGGTATGTATAATGTATTTAGAAAAGATAATGGAAATATAAAGGGTGAAGGGTTTATGCTTCTTATCTAAAGTAGCCTAAGCATGGAAGGAGCTTTTGCTGAGTCTGAAGTTACATCTGCCAGCATAAAATATGCGTGGTGCAAGTTATTTGGAAGCAAAGGTATGATGAGAGTGAAAGTAATCTATAGACAGAAGATTGTGAAGAGTATTAATAGCATCTACATGCAGATGGAATGGCCAAGTAAGTGTGAATGTCTTGACCATTCCATCTGCATATAGACTCTAGTCATACACGCAGATGGAATGGCCTTTTAAATCTGCTCCAGATTGATTGGAATAAGTGGGAGGGAAACTTAACATATGGAAAAAATTTTTTTAAATAAACTAAATGATTATTATTTGTACCAGCATGTTAGAGAAAGTACTTAGGAGTGAGAATAGTCTTGACTGCATCATTACTAATGAATAAGATGATATCACAGAGCTTAAAGTACATGAACCATTGACTGGAAGTGATCATTCAATCATCAGTTGGAAGATGAAGAAAGATATTGCTGTAATTAAAGGTAAAGGCATGAGTTTTAACTTCAGAAGGGGAGAGTTTTTAAGGAGGTGCTATGTGGCATCTATGAACTAGGTGGATTGTTGAGGGATGATGAATACATTTGAATTATGGAACACTTAAAGCAAAAATCATAGAAGCCACGAATGCACACATGCAATTAAGAAAATATTGCAGGAGGAGGATGCCAAAATGGATGACTGTGGAGCTTGCCGGTCAAATAGAGCAGAAGATAGCATGGGATAGTCAGAGTGATGAAAAGTACTGAAGTCTCCACAGGAGTCTGCCAAACGGGGGTGCAAAGGGTGCATCACACCTGGGTGCTAAATATTTAGGGGCACCGACGCTAAAGGCCATTAAATTATATAATTCTTGTATTACAAATCTCAACAAAAGTTATAAAAGATTTTTTTAATAATAAGTGACTTAAAATTATAATTGTTAATTATTATTTTAATTTACCTAAGTAATGGGGCAGAAAATTAAATTTTTAATAATTTTGGATAGAAATTAAATAATTTTTGACGATTTAATTATAATTACTTTTTTTTTGTTAAATATTATTTATTTAAATAACAATTTGTTGAATCATTCTCTTTAGATGGCTGACAGAAAAATTAAACTTTCCGGCGCAGCCTACCGAAAAAGAGAATTAGAAAAAGAGGAGAGTATAAAAAAGTTGCTACTTCAATTTCATGATTTTTTTGAACCAACATCTGCAAAAAGTCAAAAAAACCGGAGAGTCATTGCAATCACAGTTGATATTTTCTATGATGACAAAATCAGCGAGGAACAAAAAATCACTCAAAATTCCGTAGAAGATTGCTTTTTGGAAAATCAACTGCCTATTAAAGAAATTTCATCAAAAGTTGAATGTACAACAGAACCTCTACTGATGATATGCACAATCCAAGGTTATGGTCAAAATTGTTAACAAACAGTATTAGAATGTTTTTAATAGAACTTGATCTAGAACAAGTTCAACATTATAACTTTCCTTTACATGATAAGAATAGGTCATTTTCTACAGGATATTATTATAAACAGTTAAGTAATGGTGGAAAAAAAATCTTAGAAGCTAGTTATTATATTCATAGTCAAAATTCTGTATTCTGCCCTTGTTGCAAACTATTTCATAATAAAACTATGGGTTTTAACGAGGATATTGTTTTTTTTTTTTTTTTTTTTTTTTGATTGGAAACATTTATTGAGAGCTTTAGATACACATGAAAAAAAATAAAGCACACATTGACAGTTTTCAATCTTGGATTGATCTCAAAAAATCTGTTAAACATGAAAACACGATTGATGCATTCAGTGAGAATTTGATAAAATTAGAAAAACAGATGGAAAGCAGTAATAGAAAGAATTATTTATGCAATTGAATTTTTGGCAAGGCAAAATTTAGCTTTAAGAGGCCATAATAATAAATTGTATGAGGAAAGGAACAAATTTTCTAAAATTAATAGAAACATTTGTACAGTTTGATAGCATTATGGCAGAACATTTAACACCCATTCAAAATGATAGTAAAAAAATGCCTCATTATCTACGGGATAAAATTCAGAACGATATAATATCTGTCATTGGTCAGAAAGTGAAAAATACTATTTTAGATATGTTAAAACAAAGTAAATATTATTAGATTATATGCCAGATGCTAATCATGAAGAACAAATAACGATAATTGTAAGATTTGTTAACTTAAATAATGAAGCAAAAAAAATTGAATTAAAAGAACATTTATTAGGCTTTTGTTCAATTTCAGATACAACTCTTAGTCTTACTAATTTTGTATTTAATTTTTTAAAGCAAGAAAACAATGTTAGCGACATGCATGGGCAATCCTATGACAACGGGGCTAACATGAAGGGTAAAAATAGTGTTCTTCAGAAATGAATTTTAGATATCAACCTGAAAGCATTTTATGTGCCATGTGCAGTGCATAGTTTAAATTTAGTAATAAATGATGCTGCAAAAGCTTCTCTAGAAATTGAAAATTTTTTTGCTATTGTTCAAGAAATATACGTATTCTTTTCGGCATCTACATATCGGTGAAAAATTTTAATGGAAGAGTGCCCCACATTAACTGTTAAATTGGTGAGACCAGGTGGGAAAGCAAGGTTGATGCAATAAAAGCACTCAAGTACAACTTGTATGCAATATATGATGCATTATTTACTTTGTATAATGATCAATCTCGGGATAGTAATACTCAATTCTGCCAAATCTTGATTAACAAAAATCAAGTCGTACAAATTTATATGTTCTGTTGTAGTTTGGTATAACATTTTATCGAAAATTAATATTGTTAGTAATTTAATGAAAGTCTGATTAAAAGTCATACCGACAATAATAGAAATGTTAAAACAAGTAAATGGCTATTTCAAAGAGTGTGGAACTGATGATGGCTTCAAAAACATGTTAAAAGAAGCTAAGAAAATTTCTGAAGAAATAGACTATGAGACATCTTTTCCAGATGTTGAAATAATTCAACCACACAAGAAAAGGAGATTGTTTTTGTATGAAAATGTGGAAGTTGAAAGTATTTTATCACCGGAATGTCTTTATAAAGTCAATTTTTATTTTACTATTTTGTATAAAGCAATTTCCAGAATTAAGGAAAGATTCGAACATATGCATAATGAGTCTTCAATTTTTAGATGACAATTTTTTTATTAAAATTGCTTGAAAGAGATATGAAATTTTAATATTGTATGGATTTATAAATTAAATTATCAGACAATGCACAACAGGAATCCGACATAAATACTTTGGAATTGTGCAATGAAATAGGTATTCTTTTTAAGTTATGTTAAATCTAAAATTAATGCCTTGGAAATTTTAGAATACATTTTTTCAAATGACATGGTCAATTGATTTCGAAACCTTACTGTAGCTTTAAGAATATTCTTAATGATGCCTGTTACAGTTGCATAGAGATCTTTTTCAATACTAAGATTATTTTTCAATATTTACAATATACTTTTCAATACTCAATACTAAAGTATTTTTCAATACTTTCAATACAATTATTTTTCAATACTTAATTATTTTTCAATAATTATTAAATTACTTAAGATTATTTTTCAATACTGAAGATTATTAAGATTATTTAACCTATTTTAATTAAGATTATTTAACCTATACAAGCGGCAAATAAATAAATTTGACTCTGATAGCTGAAAAGGCATTCATTTTTTTGCCAGTCATTGCATGATGGTTAAGATGACCGAACGATGCACCAGTATCGGACTGGCATCTTTGCTGAACTAATGTAACTACATAGGTCCATAAGACATGTGCTATATAATATTGGCGTAAATACACCATAGTTTACCTGTAAGTTTAACTACATGTAGTAGTGTTAAGGCATCATTTGATTTTATCTCATTGTGGCTGCCTTCACGAGATACCAGGTATTGCACTACTTTGAATAAACAGTGCTTCTCTAATAGAGGAGACACCCACCGATGAGTGAGCCAACAAGTTCCGAAATGCATCAGGGTGGTGATGGTGCCCACTGAGAATAAATAACAGTAGTGTCCTTTATTAGAGAAGTGTTGTTTATTCGAAATAGTGCAATACCTGGTATCTCGTGAAGGTAGCCACAATATGAGATAAAATCAAATGATGCCTTTACACCACTACTACATGTAGTTAAACTTATGGGTAAACGGTGTATTTACACCAATATTACATAGTTAATTTCAACCCATAACATATTATACCTTGTGCATTTAGTCTTCAAAATAAGAAAGACATGTATATACGAATCAAACTCATCTTCCTTAACTTTTCAGTGACTGACGAGAAAACAGTTGATGTAAAAGGCCTAAAGGGTGGCAAATTATTTCTCGCACCCAGGCAGCAAACACCATTGGTGTGCCCCTGAGTCTCTAACAGGTACAAGTTGTAGTTAATCAATAATATTACCATAAATAAAGTGAGGGAGGTAAGGCTGCATAATGGAAAGAATAGGGAAAAAGAATTCCTCGTGTATGTGAATTCAACAAAAAAGAAAGCTAATCAGATTGGACTCTTGTGCACTTGGGTATGGGAAATTCTTAAATATCTTAGCTGATGTTGCGGATAAATTGAATAGGTACTTTGCATCAGTCTTTACTGATGAAAGACACTTCATACTGAGAAGAGGCTGTGCAGATGAGGTGGAGCCATATGAAATTAGTGATTTCATAATTAGATGGTTGTTTATTAAATATTAGAAAATATTTTGAGCATAAAGGCCAGTAAGGTGTCTGTTGTTGATGACATATACCTGTTAGTTTTGAGGGAGAATGCTGGGGAGTGTATATAATCATTGAGGTTAATTATGAAGACATCTTTGGACTTGGAAAGATTCCTTTGGATTGGGAATGCCAATGTATCACTAATGCATAAAGGCGGTTCTAAGAGTGAAGTTTGTGACTACGGACCGATTAGTGACTTCATTGGTAGGAAAATTCTTAGAGGTAATGATTAAGAGTGCAATCCAAGGATATTTAAATAGATATGGCATTCTGAACGATACACAACATGGTTTGTTAAGTGAAAATCCTATTTAACTAACTTGGTAGGCTATTTTGGCACAGTTACTCATGAGCTGGCCTAGGAAACAATTTCGCCATAGTTAATTTATATTTTTGCAAGGCATTTGATTCAGTCCTTCATGAGAGGACCCTGTATAAGGTTGAACAGGTTGGGATTACTGGTAACATTCTAAAATGGATTGCTTCACGGTAGAAGGCAGGGGGTTGTGATTAATGGATATCCTTCAGATTGGTGTAATGTCAGGAGTAGGGTCCCTCAAGGATTGGTTATTAATATTGTTAGTAATTTAATAAAAGTCTGATCAAAAGTCATACCGACAATAATAGAAATGTTAAAACAAGTAAATGTTTTAACATTTCTATTGGACCACTTTTTTCTCATTTTCATAAATGACATCGATGAAGGGATAGAAGGCATGATGTCAAAATTTGTAGATAACGTAAAGATTGGTAAAGTAGTTAATGATCAGTGCCCCTTCAGGATGACTTGAATAGACTTCAGAGATGGTCAGAGAAGTGGCAGCTATGTTTTAATGCAGCTAAATGCAAGTTTTTACACTTAGGGAATAGCAACTCCCAAATAAATTATACACTTGGTGCAGTTGAATTAAAAACACAGTGGAGGAGAAAAGAGATATGAGAGTTGAGATACAGGCAGATATGAAGTTTTTTGAACAGTTTAAACAGGCAGCCAGGAAAGCCCACAGTGTCTTATTAATGAGTTATTAAATGTTGATCCTGTAGAGATATGAGGTCATAATATAAGGCATTTGTAAGATCACGTTTGGAATACTGTTCAAGTTTGGAGATCTCATCTGAATAAAGACTGAGCTTTTTGAAAGGATCTAAAGACGTGCAACTGGAATGGTGAGATTAGCAGATGGACTACAATATGAAAGGCTTAAGATGGGTTACAGAGCTTGGCAAACAGGCACCTCGGATGTGACCTGACAGGCTTATGAAGCTCTGCGAGGAATTAGTACAATGAATGGATGTGGAATTCTCACTATTTTAAAGAATTCCAGAACTAGAGGCCATAAATTCAAATTACAGGGGTTGAGGTTTAGATTTAATTATAGGAAGTTTCCTTTTAGACAGCAAGTTGTTGATTGCTGGAACAAGTTGCCCCTGTAGGTATTTGACGCTGACATTTTGAATGAAATCAAAGGCCAACGGGTTAGTTACTTATCTACAAGGGTTTCCAAAAAAGTAAGGTAACACATTACAGCCCAGACCTTTCAGGAAAGCATTTCACCATGGATGAGGAAGTTCATCAGCCAGTGCGATGTTGATTACTGTGTGTGGGTGTGAATGTCTTCAGTACTGGTATTGATAAACTGATTCATCGTTGGGACAAATGCATGTGTATGGAAAAAAAGTGATGACAAAGAAGCAGGTGTGTTTTTGGTGAAATGAATTTAAAGTGAGCTGTGTTGACATTGAAGATCGACATCTTGGCCACAGTGTTCTGGGATCGCCAAGCCGTTCTGTTGGTGGATTTCTTGCCGAAGGGAGGAACAATCAATGCACAGCTTTACTGTGCAGCATTGGAAAAATTGAAAGCCATCATTTGACACAAACAACCAGGACTCCTGATAAGTGGCATGATTTTGTTGCACAAAACGCAACTTCGCACACTGCCCACGCCACTCGTGAGTGGTTGCGCTGTAATCATTGGGAAACTCTGTCACATCCCTCCCCCTACAGCCCAGACTTAGTGCCTTCAGACTTCCAGTTGTTCGGCCCTCTGAAAAAACACCTTTCAGGAAAGCATTTCACCACGGATGAGGAAGTTCATCAGCTGGTGTGATGTTGGTTACTGTGTATGGGCGTGAGTGAATGTCTTCAGTACTGGTATTGATAAACTGATCCATCGTTGGGACAAATGCATCAATAAAACTGGAGACTGTGGAGAAGTAGTGCATGTTCACTTATTTCTTGGTGTGTAATTTCAACTTTGTGTCATTAAACATCATTGAGAGAAAAAAATGTATCACATTACTTTTCAGAAACCCCTCGTACTTAATGTGTAGTTTTTTTTTTTTTTTGTTTGTTTTTTTTTGCCAGTGCAGCAAAAGCCTGTGGCTTTGTTGCACTGTATGGCAACTATGTTGTCTCCAAGACCAGGTTCATCCAAAGATAGAACTGGACACTTGGCAACCATGGAGCCATATCATTGCATAACATTGAATGCACAATCGAAACTAGCAGTAAATCTTATGACCAGATTCTCAAAACAGTGAACTGGGACTGGTTTGGAGTCAAAAATAAACCAATATTTTAACCAGCAAATAGCAACCTTAAGTGCCAACAAGCTATTGAAATAGCTAAATATGTGCAACAATTCTTACAGAACACTTGTGCTTACTATATGAGAAAAGGAGCTGATCCAGAAGCTAGTTTCTTGGTGGAACAATGAATTAACAATCCAGGAAGCATATACAAAAAATATCAGAGAAAGACGGGGTTAGAATCTAGAGGTATCTGTATATCTAAAATATAGATAGATAGAAATTGGAACAAACTACAACAAGAAGAAAAGCAAAAATATCGGCAGACACTGGTTGAGAAAGTAGGTAATGAGGATCCTTGGAGATTAGCCTATAACCTATAGGTGGTTGCAGTCACCATCATCTGTTCAACATTATTGGACAATTTAATGAAACTTCTTTTTTGGCTTCATTCCCTGATAGTTTTTATCATTTAATGCTGAACAGATACTATTTTAAAGATTTTTCAGAAATTTTTATGACACAAGACCATGTTTGCAATGCTGAAAGTGCCGTGACAGCTGTTCAGAAATACTGGTAAAAAAGACGACTCCCCCCCCCCCATTTTTATGTCTACATTTATATTAGAACTGTATAAAGTGTACAACATTTAAAACATTGTTTAAAACATTTAGTATATGTATAACTTGTTATTAATATTTATTAAAATATACTCATATTTGTGACAAATTCATTTTCTAATTCTAATTGGTTATTTTAATTATTTTTAGGAGTCCAGTACAAATAATCATAGTGGCATCAAGTCAGAAGATGTATCAGATGATGAAGCAAATGAGGTTCTTCTAGCAGCGTGTATCACCTCAGGCATGCCAAACAACAACAGTAATAATCATAATCATAACAATAGTAAGCTACACAGTAGACTTAATAAGTTAGGAGTCCATCATCTTAGAGGTAGTGGAATCCCATTAAAAACTAACAATATTAGACTCACTCAGCCAGTTTCAAATGTTTCTAAGCCTCTTGTTTTATCTAGTGCAGCCACTGCACCATTGATTCCTTCAACAGCAACACAGAGTGCTTTTGGAGAAGATTCTGTTAGAATATATAGAACAGAAGGAACACCTTCAAGTCTTTCTCATGCTACGTCTCTTAGTGAACTTAGTATATCAGATGGAATTAAAATAAATATGAGGCGGTCAACTGGCTCTCAAGACAATAATTCTGATAGTAGCTCTCTATGTGATGACAGTGATAATATATTATTGCAGTGTATTCAGTCTGGAATGCCTCATCCAAAGAAGAGAAGTGCTGATTTAAATATGTCTAATGAAGTATCTGATAACATTCATTCTTCTGATCAGATATCTAAGTCTAAACTTTCTTCCCTTCCTTCGAGGAAATCAGACATAAAATTAATAACTTTTAATGGTGAAAATGATATAAAGAAAAACATGATTAATCTTGTTGCTAATAAAAGTTCTAGAATATCAAAAAAACTAGCATTAAAAAATCAAAATTGTGCATTTTCTGGTATATGGCTTCAGAATAATCAAAATACAAATGCTACTGAAAAAACAATAGATAAACCAAATATTATGAAAAATGATCAGCACTCAAAGTTTGATGGTCTACACTCAAACAGTGAGGCTTCAGTCTATTATCCAGGTTCCACAGCATGTGATTCTACATTTCCTTATGCAGTTGAAAATACTCCAGTTACATTTTCTTGTAATGATTCTTTGAGTTCTATAAGTTGTGATGATGACAATATCCTCCTAGCTGAAGGAGCCAATTCAGAAGGATCTTGTCCACCATTAATTTCTAATGATAAAGAAGGTGTGTATATGTAATTTTTATATGTAATTATTTCCTTTTCCCATTCTGACTTTTATAAAATCATTGTAAATGGTAAAATTATTGAATTATACATTTTGAATTATCTTTACATATTTTGAGCATATTACATTTGTTTTGTTGAACACATGCAATGAACACAGCATTGCACAGTCAGAAGTATTCAGAGTTTTAAGAAATAAATATGTATTGGCCTATTGTCCATCATTGTTCAAGAATTTACAAAATTCTGAACAGCTACCTGCTTAAGTGAATGTGAGTAATTTAATAAGAATAACCTTTAAAATAAAATTAATTTAATGAATTCTGTTAATTTTTTTTTAATACAGAAACCTTTTTAATTCGAAGTTCAAAGGCAGACCAAAATAACTTCAACTTAATTGGTTGAAAGTATCCATACAAGATAAGAATACACTGGTATTTAATCATGACAAATTTTTAATAAGATAGTCTTGTTAACATTATAGAATTTTGGTAATTCTTATTTAGAATATTCATTTAGTTTTGTTGTGGTAGAGATTGACGAATACATAGTTAATTAATTTTTTCAATTTAAATAAATAAATAAAAATAACAATTGTCTTGGAAAAATTCAATAAATTTCTCACATATGATAACAAGATTGCCATTTTTTTAAAATTTAATTAATTTTTTTATTTTTTTGCCTTTGTTGCTCATACATTTTGATGTTTGCAAGTTGTATGTTAATATATTAACATAACACTTTTAACATATTATGTACAATTGTACGTAACTGTTAACACATTGACTTTCAAGCTAGTTTAAGAAAAAAAATTTTTCCCAGAGCCAAAAAAAATTTAGTAAATAATTTGATTAATAATTCTAAAATAAATATTGTAACATTAGTGTTATGTTGTTTTTCATTTAAAATCTAAAAAAAAGTGTGTGGGTTTTTTTTTTTGTCTCATATGTCGCTGACATGGCCCAGTAGATTACTTTATTTCTTGAGAAGCCGTGTCAGCCACATACGTGTGACCCTATTAGAGCACATATATGAAGGTCATTTGTGATTAGTTTATTGAAAGTGTGCTGTGCAACAAACTTCTCGAAATAAGTTTGTCAGTATTGTTAAAGATTTTGTCAAAACAAGTTCATTATAAAAAGGGTGATAGTGCACTGTTATTATCCATTATATCGTGTTGTGTGTTTCTCCACAAGTATGTCACAAAATAAAAACTAAAAAGCAGTCACTAAAAGAAAATTATTAAAAGAAGAGGAACTGAGAAAAATTGCTGAAAATTTTAGTAGTACTTCTGAAAATGAAAAACAAGATTTCAACTCAGATGATTCAGTAAAAGATTCTGACTGGGATATTTCATCAAATGGAGAAGGAGATACTGAAATACCAGAAAACGTTGAAGAAGTGCTTCAACACTGGATGGCAGAAGAAAACACTGATGAGCAAATTGAAAAGACCAAAGAACCTGAGATTGAAGCAACTGAAACAAATGAAGTTATTGAATGGATTAAATATGAAGGACACCAAAAAAGATGGCCCATTATAGCCTTAGTTACTAATGTGCCAATAAAATCCAAACCAACCAAAAAAGATTTGATTTTAGGCAAATTGGGACTGCAAATAGATGTTATAAGAAATATTACTTGTTTTGAGGCATTTTCATTATTTTTTAATGGAATCATAAATTTTATTGTAACAGAAACAAACTGATATGCTGAACAGAAAATTTTGAAGTTGTAAAATTCATATAATAAAGAATTTTTAAATGATCAGCAGTTACTCACTTATTTTTTCTCATAGCACCGTGCAACTTTCATCACATGTATCACCAGAGGCAATGCTTTTCAAAAATAATGTAAATTTCCAACAATCATCAGTACTATACAGTTGACGCAGCTCCGATTGAGACAGAGGGTGTCAGCTATATATCTTCAATGTGGGATAAACCTAATGGTGTCAGACATATACACCAATGCAGCAGTCAATGTGTTAAAGAAGAGTATCCATATCTGGGAATATTATTTGATGTTTGATACTTGTAGTACATGCAAAAAGAAAAGTAAATTTTCTCTTATTTACATTATTAGTTAAAATTAAATTTTGCATTATCACAAAATTAAATTTTGCATTATCACTAGTAAACTTTGTAACTAATCTTGCTAATTGCATTGGAAATGTGAATGTGATAGTCAAGAGAAACTGAGATGTTCATGTCTGTGTGTTCACCTCGGGCAATGTGTGATAGGGCTGAAAGAGTAAAGTGATTGCACCCTAAAGGTGTCGTGAATTTGCCTGCAAGTGAGGACCTATGTATATGTGTGTATATGTTTGCTTGAATGTGAGTGTTGCAAGGGATTGTTTATATGTGTTTATGAGGTTCACATATGTGTTTATGAGGTGTAGTCTGTTTAACCTGAGGGTGGAAAAAAATCAAATGTTCATGATATTTCACTTCAGGATACAGCCATGAATGAGTCAAATGTGTATAAATGAGAAATGAATGGAAATGTCTGTCCATGTTGATTATTCTTTCCTGAGTATGTATATAAAAAAAAGTAATGTGTAATTGTTAGCATGATAGATGTACATTTGAGATGGATGACTGGTTGTATGTGCTGTTCTAGCATTCCCTACTGGACAATGCAGGGGGTAACTATCTGGAAACCCCTGCTTGCTGATGTTCTGACCCTTTAGGGTGCATCATAGGATACGCCTTGAACTACAGTTCTCAGTGAATTTTCTTCCCAAATAGGGTGCCCTAGCCCTACACTTTACTCCTCTGAATACCCCTTCTCCCTATCCACCCACTTTTGCCTAGTGGGTTCTATCACCACAACTTTCTACTCTTGATAGATTGTTCCTCTGTGAAGGATGGGCCCCCACAGAGGTGCCCTTGATTTCCTATTTCTAGGCAGACTGCCTTCCTATTATGTACCTTCACCTTCTTGTGTTGTTCCTCCCCTCTTCAGGCGCCTCCATAGCCAGGTGGGAAGGAGCAGCAGTGCGTAGCACACGCTTCTCGATTAGACCGGGGTTCAAGCCCGTCACCACCAAATATGGAGGATGCGGAAAGGTCAGGGAATGACCACCACATATCCCGGAGCAATATGGCCTTAGTTGCTAATGCTCCTAAAAACCAAATAACAAACAAACCTCCCCTCTTCACTGTCACCCCCCATTTCACATCTTCCCTTTCCAGTGTGTGTGTGTGTGTGTGTGTGTGTGTGTGTGTGTGTGTGTGTGTGTTTTGGAAGGCCTTCCTGGCAACCCGAGGCACAGACCAGGGTTTATCCCCATCAGTCTTTCCTTGGCAGTGGATGGAAACGAGGTCCTGCTAGGGGACCCTGGCAGCTAAATGCCAAAAGAACAACAGACCAACCCAATACTACACTATGCAGTAGCGGATTAAGATCGGTTGAGGCCCCGGGCACAGAAGAAAATATTGGGCCCCTTAAAAAAGAGAGAGACAGGGAAAATAAAAATACATGTTAACCATTTTTTTAAATAAATAAAAAATATTATGTACTATTAATGTTTTATTTCCAATAAAATTTGAATATAATATATGTATAATATAATTAATAATAGTATAATAATAATCACAAAGTTTTGAACTAATAGTTGAACATATTAGTTCAACTAATTTGCTGGGGTTTTGCATATAAAGTTGGGGTTTTGCGTGGGCCCTTCAGAAGTCGGAGCCCAGGGCGCGCGCCCGGTGTGCCCGCCGTTAAATCCGCCTCTGGCACTATGCAAACTTACACTGAAATTCATGCCACCTCTGGCATTTACAGAGTTTGTATTGTGACACAGAATATATCTTGTAGTTTGTAGGGAAACCCTCAGTACTGCTGGACAATAAAGACTATACACTATGTTCGCAACATCTCTTGGCACTTGTTAGTGACGACCTGGTAGACTGCACCCCATAGGTGGGCATTCCCAGATATTCCAACCAGACTTGCCGAGATTCCTTTTCTGTCTGATTAGTGAGGTGTGATATATAAGTTCCTGAGCACTTTATAATGCTCTCTAGATCCATTGACTTCATGAGAAGGCCAGTTTGATCAGATTCTCTGAAGGTCCTTTCTAGCTCTGTATACCCTTTGCCTGAGATTCTCAAGCTCGGGACACCACCCGGACGATAGCATTAGATCTACATTGCTTTTTCATCTCATGCTGCGTTTACAGTCAATGATGGTTTCAATTAATTTTTGAGCATGGTTTTAAGTAGTCAAATACATATGGAGGATCTCTTTTCAGTTTAGCCCTCAGGGTTTTCATAAAGATTTCCTTTCTGGCTAATTTTATGTTAAATCTTGTGATGTCACAAAGAGGTGGGGAGATTACAAGATCCGCCTTGAGCACATCAGAGGGTGCCATGGCTCATACGGAAATTGCTGATGGCGATTTCCAGGTGAGTCATGATTTTATCCTTTGCAGAACCTGTGGCATGTATTCCAATGTCGACCTAGTGGATAATCCTTAGCTCATTTGGAGATTCTTTTCTTTGTCACCGTTGTAAAGAGTGCACTAATCTTAAGTTAAAATTTGGTGCATTGCTGGAACAATTTGAGTCACTGAAAAAACAGGTGCTTGCCCTTGAGAATAATGTAACTGGGAGCTTATCAGGGACTCAAGGCTCTAGTAACATACCAAGTGATGCACTCCCAATTTGGGCCCCAGAACAGAACAACTAAGTGCTACTTTGGTTCAAAAGAACTTAGTTTTATTAGGAGACTCCATTGTCAGGAAAACAGGATCTTTTTTTTTTTTTGTAAAAAGGATAGGTAGACCAGGGTATGTCTGCTGGGAGCAACTTTTAATCATGTCACCAAAAACTGTCAGATTTTAAAGGGGGGGGGGGGGGGTAAAGAAAATATTATTATTCATGTGGGGACTAATGACATTAAGGACACACAATCTGACGAGTTGTTAGACAAATACAGGACAATGCTGAAGAATGCCCGCGAGTTAGGCCACAATGTCTGTGTATCTGCAATTCTGTCCAGGCATGATAGGAGAGATTATATGCTAAAAGCCTTGTGGATTAACTCAAGACTTGAAGGACTCTGCAAGGCTTTTGGGGGAAATTTCTATCAGTTTGGCCCACACTTGGAGCTAGAAGGAATCTGTTTTGTAGAGACGGGATACATTTAAACAAAGGCAGTGTAAGAGTTTTTGCCAGTATTATTCAGGATACCTTAAAGGTTTAGGGAAACTGCTAGTTTGGGGAGACAAGGAATTCGAACTGCTGGTTAGGACAAGTAACGCTGACATAATAGGGCTTACAGAAACGTGGTGCTACCCAGAGATAGGGGATGATGTGTTTCAGTATGGTATGTATAATGTATTTAGGAAGGATACGGAAGATAGAAGGGGTGATGGAGGTCATGCTTCTTATCAAAAGCTTTTCTGGATTCAGACGTTTTGCGTGCTAGTATAGAATCTGTGTAGTATAAGATTGTTGGAAGCAAAGGTATAATGAGAGTGGGAGTAATCTACAAACCAGGTGATTGTGAAGATTATGATGAGAGCCTCTACATGCAAATGGAATTGGCAAGTAAGTGTGAATGTCTTATTATGGGTGATTTTAATTTGCCTCTGATTGATTGGAGCAAATGGGAAAGAAACTCCACATGGGGGACAATTTTTAAATCAACTAGATGATTGCTATTTGTATCAGCATATCAGGGAAAGTACCAGGGAAAAATATACCCTAGACCTCATCATCACCCATATACCAGATGACATAATAGGACTGACAATACAGGAACCAGTAGCAGGGAAGTGATCACAGCGTTATACGGTGAACGATGAAGGGAGAGATAGTTGTAGTTAAAAGCAAAGGAATGGGTTATAATTTCAGGAAAGGAAATTACGATGACTTAAGATGCCACATGGCCTCTATTAACTGGGTAGATATCTCATATCTACCCAGTTATAAGATATCTGCCTTTGCCAGCCTAACCTTTTCATAACAGAAAATGTTAGGCTGGCAAAGGCAGATTGAGACATCGCGAGCAAGGAGGGGGAGAATAAGGAATTCTTCACATATATAAATGTCGATATTTACAGAAGAAAAACCCTTTACATCAATAAGAAATTATGGGAGTGAAGTTGGGAAAAAAAATGTAATTAATGACGTTGAAATTTCACATGTTTATTTAATGAAAAAACTTTCGAGCCTGCAGGCTGGTAAGGCTCCTGGGGTTGACATATACCCTATAATCTTAATGGAGGCAGCAAGTGAGTGCATTGAACCATTGAGGCAAATTATGAGAGCATCACTGGACTCAGGAGTGAATCCGTTGGATTGGAAAAGTGCCAATTTATCTCCAATACATAAGGGCGATTCTAAGGGTGAAGTGGGACATTACCGGCCGGTTAGTCTAAATTCAGTAGTAGGGAAAATCATAGAGACTATGATCAAGGGTGGAATTCAGGATCATTTAGATAGAATTGGAACTCTGAAGGATACTCAGCATGGGTTTGTAAAGGGAAAATCATGTTCAACTAATCTGGTTAACTATTTTGACAGGGTCACTCAAGAGCTGGACTTAGGGAATAATTTCAACATTATTTGGATTTCAGCAAAGCATTTGACTCAGTCCCACATGGGTTGTTACTTTATAAGTTGGAGTGTGTTGGAATTACAGGGAAAATCCTTAATGTGTAGCAGAATTGTTGGGCAGGAGGCAGAGGGTTGTGATAAATGGTTATTCCTCAGATTGGGTTGATGTAAGAAGTGGGGTTTTCCAAGGGTCAGTATTAGGACCACTGTTGTTTTTGATTTTCTTAAATGACATTGATGAAACAATAGAGGGCTTGATGTCTTAATTTGCAGATGATGTAAAGGTCAGAAGAGTAGTTAATAATCATTCCAAGAATTCTTCACAGTGACAGACTTCAGGAATGGTCAGAAAAATGGCGGCTATGCTTTAATCCAGCACAGTATTGCACCTGGTGAACAGTAACCCCAAAATAACTTATACACTTGGTGGAGTTGAACTAAAGCTGGTAGTGGAGGAAAGGGACTTGGGTATTACAATATGGTCAGACATGAAGTTCTCTGAGTATTGTGAACTGGTTGCAAGGAAGGACCCTGGTGTCCTATCAGTGGGCGCCTCCGTAGCCAGGTGGGCAGGAGCAGCAGTGCGTAGCACATGCTTCTTGATTACTCCGGGGTTCGAGCCCGTGCCCACCAAATACGGAGGATGCGGAAAGGTCAGGGAATGACCACCACATATTCCCGGAGCAATATGGCCTTAGTTGCTAATGCCCCTTAAAAAAACAAATAACAATAACAATCCTATCAATGATTTTTCAAACAGTTGCTAGTAGGGATAAGGACATCATAATCCCATTATATAAGGTTTGTTAGACCACACTCGGAATACTGTGTTCATGTATGGAGATGGCACCTAAAGAAAGACACTGTGATTCTTGAAAAGGTCCAAAGATGGATAACTACCTGGTGAGATCAGCAAAAAGGACATCCATATGAGGAAAGACTTTGAATATGTTGGTTGCAGAGCCTGGAGACTAGGCACCTTAGAGGAGACTTGATTGAGGTTTTTAAACCTCTGAGAGGCATAAGCAAAATGAATAAGGTCAATTTTCACGTTATAAATGATTCTAGAACAAGGGGCAATGATTTCAAGTTATGGGAGAATGTTTTGTTTTAGTCAGCGAGTTATAAATTACTTGGATAAGGTACCTACATGGGTGTTAGAGGCTGACAGTTTGGGGAAATTCAAAGGTCAGCTTTTTTTTATTATTATTATTTTATTTTTATTCTTATTTTATTTATTTTTTGTTATTTTATTTTATTATTATTATTTTCGGCTGGTGCAGCATAAGCTATAGGCTTCCTTGCACCACGTGGCGATTGCTAATACTAATACCCCCAGAACCAGCCTGCACACCAACCCTGATGTTCGGAGTATGAGAACAAAGGTCACTCCGGGCTTCCACTACACAAGAACCACCAAATACACGGTAGAAAAATTGGCACCATTCCATTGGCTAATGGTCTTAATCCCTCGCTATAAATTAACTGCTGGCAGCCCCTTGCCTGTATGCACATAAGGTTTCTGGGAGCATAGGCAAGAGTGTTAGCATGTAAGAATGTAATCTTTATGTATTTGGTTTCACTTAATTTAATGTCTGTTGTAACGGCAAGTCAAACCTAACACTTTTTACACTTATAATTTGCAATTAATTAACTTATATGTAATTGTAATATTGGTAATTGTTATTTTAATGTAATATATTCAAATTTGTAACCCTTTAAATGTTTCTGCCCCCCTTCCCCAAACAGCATGGTCTGATGATGGTATAATACAATGCCTGAAATGTCACCTTTAATGTATAGTGATTTAGGCAATTAGCTTAATAAGCTATATTATTAATTTCATGTGGTTTATGAGTGGTATTAATTATAGTAATAATCTTAAGAAAAAATTATTTATTCCTTTCATCTTACTTAAGTGCATCTGTAGAACTAACTGTGAAGAAGCAAATATAGTTTCATTAATGTGCAAAGTGCGATTAACCAGCTTCTTTGATTTGAAGGTAAGGTATGTTGTAATAATGAAACATCTTAAATAATTTTAAATGTGTTCTAGAGGACATTTTAGATTACTGCGTTTTGCTTACATATAGTATTTGCTTATATTTGTAAAAATTAAGGGCTAAATTATATTAAATTTTTGTTTGTTTGTTTATTGAAGAACCTTCATTTAAATTTATTAACTTTTTTGTTACTGTACTGAATTTTTTCACTGGATTTGTTTTATAAATATGAAATTGTCATACATTAATTAATTTCAATATTATTTTTATGTAACTTTGTCAAAATGCATTGTAAAGTATGACTCTGTTTTATTAGCTGGTCAACTTTTCAAAAAAGACCTACCCTGAAATAATGCATCAAAGCGCGAAAAGAAAACCAAGCAGCTGAGGGAACATTAAAAAGAAAAAAATTCAAAAACGAGCAGAACAAAAAACAGGCAAAAGCTGTGATTGCTTTACATTTAGGAACATTTCTACAACAAATAAAACCAAACTTCTTGCGAAACTGATGTTCCCCCCTTCATCTTCAACTTCTCCATTGCATACCTGTGAGAATAAGGAAAACAAATCTCCAATACGCTGTGTGCAAGATGTAGAAAAATATGTATTGATAATTACACTAGCCAACCCCCCCCCCTCCCTGCGCAATGAAAATATGTGATTCTGGGAGAAATAAATGCGCTGATTCCGAAAATCGCCCATAACAAGTCTATCACGTCTGCATCAAAAGATGTGCCAACATTTTATGTTAAAATAAAGGGATATATACATATAATTCAAGTTTGTAATACATTCTCTATAACTCATTTAACTTCGGAAACAAAATCACAAATCATAGTGAAATAGTTGTTTATATAATCACCATACCTGTGATTGTCCTTAAAAATGTTTGCCACTAAGTGATTTTCCTGTGTTCCTGCTTACTCTCTCTCACAAGGAACCAGCGTTAATCCCGATCATTACAGGATCCCAGTCCTTTTCCATCGTGGAAATATCTTGATGAAACCACTCCCTTTGTTCATCACTCACATCTCCCAGATTTTCGGGGGAAAATTCGAGATGGGAATGAAGAAAATGAATTTTCACTGACATTCTACAGTCCATGTTTTGTAGCACGAGTAAATTTAGACACCAACATTTCATAGTTTTCTTCTTTCCTATTACCCACAAAACCACGCCTTAAATGATTGCCAAGCTGCCAATTCAACCTCATTTAACTGGATTTCACACATTATCTTTCAGGCATTTCCTAATTTGGGGTCCTACGAAAATTCCTGCCTTAAGTTTGCCATATGTTAAATTAGGAAACACACTTTTCAAGTATGCAAATCCGGTACCTTCTTTATCTAGTCCCTTCACAAAATTTTTCTTCAATCCAAGTTTAATATGCAGGGGTGGAAGAAGAACCTTGTCTGATTGCACTAAAGGAATATATTTTACATTACATTGTTCTGGTATGAACTTGTCCCAATGTTGCACAACATAAACAAAAAACTAATTTGTGACATCCCACCCATGCTCAAGCAAACCAGTAACCTTAAGATCACTGCATATGTTCCAATCATAAACCTGGTATTTTATTGCATGTAGAACCTTAAACATGCTTTCATGACTTTCTTTAAGTCCAGCTGAATGAAACTGGATCCTTGAGATTGTCACAGACATTCTCTCAGATATGCCAGACAAGCCATACTTGCTACCTGGGAGTCTAAAACGCCGATGGAACTGATATTCGAGTGACATTCAAGTCAAGTTGACCCAGTTTCGGCGAAGTCCGGATGGTCTGTAACAGCCAAATCCTCTGTTTGCACCTTCACAATGGTGGGACTGTTAGTAATCCTGGGACTGTTAGTAATCTTGGGTATAACCTCCATGCACAAGCAAACAGTGGGTGACCACCCAGGTGTGAACCAACGTAAGCAGGGGTAGAGGTGTGGCACCCAAAACACATGGAGGAATGCTGCCCCTCTGTTTTACCAGGCAGTACTAGGTGGTAGATGACTCATCAACCGGTATTGCACCGGTTGATGAGAGTCATCAACCGGTTAGGGGGAGGGCATTATCGAGGCCACGTTATGTCAAGTATCTGGGTATATTATTACCAAGTGTACGCCATATCCAAAAATTTCATTACTTCATACAGCATTTCCCCCCACTTTTTCCTACTATTGAATACACCATGAATTATCAAACTAATAGAGTAAACTTATCTGCGAAAATATCTAAACCTCCCAAACACTTCCTAGTTCATTTCACAAATATACATGGTCTCAATTCTAATCTCAACAATGTCCATTTCCACTTGCAATCTGCCAAATCCCATGTACTTTTTTCTGACAGAATCTCAGTTATCGGTTAATTCAACTACTGCTCATCTCAGTTGCCCAAATTATTTGCTGTACAATTCCTTTCGCCTCAAAGTTGGTACTTGTGCATATGTCCATTCCAATATTCCCTGTCAGAGACTTGGTAATTTGGAATCTCCTCTTTTCGATCTTCTCTGTCTTAAAATCTCTCTACCTCATTGTGTCAGATTCAGCTGTTGTCTCTACCGTTCTCTCAACTCCACTAATCACTTGGAGCTGTTTGACTTCCTCTCTTTGCAACTTGACTTTCTCCAGTCCAACTTTCCTAACAGTGAGGTAATTTTCCTTGGTGATTTTAATGTTCACTGCTCCAGCTGGCTTCTGTTTTCTAGTCGCACCGACCCAGCTGGTCGAGATGCTGAGGCTTTTGCAATTTCTAATGACCTTGCACAGATTGTTCATTTACATACAAGAATACCAGACAATCCTAACCATACAGCCAACATGCTTGATCTTTTTCTCACAAACACCCATTCTGAGTACAAAGCCAAAGTGAGTGGTCCTTTAGGCACCTCAGATCACAACTTGGTGATTGTCTCTTCTCCAATGGAGCCTTTATCTTATGGCTATTCCCAACCTCGTATTGTTTGACATTACAAGAATGCAAAATGGGATGACATGCGAGATTTCTTTTCCTTGGTTGGATTACTGTTTCAAAACTTCTGATATCAACGTTTGCTCAGATCGTGTCAGTGAAATTATTCTTCTAGGAATGGAATGGAATCCTTTATTCCACACTCCACTTTAAAATCTCGTCCTTTATCTAAACCTTGGGTTTCCAATAAATGTGCCAAGGCTGTTCAAGAGAAGAACTTTACATATCGTAATTGGCTTGTTTCCAATTCTTCAATTTCATTTTCTGCCTACACCAAAGCTCGCAACAATTGTAAAGCAGTTATTAATCAGTCCAAGCTAAATTTTGAACAGGCTATGAGTAGAAAACTTGCTTCTTGCCCTAATAGTAGCTGAGCATTCTGGTCTCTTGCCAAAGCTATTGGCTGCAGCTTTTGCCCATCTCTGCTCCCACCTCTGTAAAAACCAGATGGTTCTGTTGTCACTTCAGCCAAGGATAAAGCTGACCTGCTAGCATCCCATTTTTCTTCGAACTCATGTATTAATGATCTTGGTAAAACACCTCCCACCATTACTAACACACTCATTCAATGCCTCCTATGGTCTTCCGTAAAAAGGATGTCAGAAGGATTTTGATGAATCTTGATACTAAGAAAGCTCCAGGTCCTGATAGTATTTCTCCACTTGTTCTCAAAACCTGTGCTCCTGAACTTACTTCTGTTCTTTGCCGCCGTTTTTCACTTTCTTATTCTAAAGGTGTTTTTCCTTCTGCTTGGAAATTTGCTCATGTCCAGCGGGTTCCTAAAAAGGGTGACAAATCACTCCGATCCAATTATCGTCCCATTGCAATTACTTCTATTCTTTCTAAAGTAATGGAGAAATCAATTAACTGCCAACTCTTAAACTACGTAGAAACCTTTCGTCTGATCAACATTTACCAGTATGGATTCCATCAGCGTTGATCCACTGGTGATATTCTGGCTTATATTACCCATTTATGGACTAATTCAATGGAAAGGTTCGGTGAAACACAAGTAGTTGCTCTTGACATCTCAAAGGCTTTTGATCGTATTTGGCATAAACGTCTTCTAAACAAGCTTCCATCTTATGGTTTGCCAAATGGTTTTTGTAATTGGTTATCCAGTTTTCTCTTTGATTGCTCACTGAGGATGATGGTAGATGGCTCTCTGTCTTCTAACTTCTCCACTAATGCTGGTGTCCCCCAAGGTTCAGTTCTTTCCCCCAATCTTTTCCTCTTGTATATTAATGACCTTCTTCCATTGACTGGAAATCCTATTCATAGTTTTGCCAATGATAGCACATTGCATTCCATTTTCCATTTTAAGAAACCTTGCCCTGCTCAATGAGCTTCAACTTCTCGAAAATCTGCTACCAATTCCTTAAATGCTGATCTTCAGGTAATTCTCCAGTGTGGCAATGAAACTTAGTTGATTTCAATCCTTCTAAAACTCAGTCTTGTCTTATATCTTGTAAAAATGATTCTTCTATTCCTATGCTTATCTTTGGTGACACTCCGATTTCTAGGCAAAATGATATATCTCTTTTGGAGATTACCCTGACTTCTAATCTCTCTTGGCACAAGCACATTACAAATATTGCTTCCTCTGCGTCTAAAAAACTTGGTTTATCTTTTGCTCTTGATGTCGTAAATCCACCCTGCTATGAATATTGTTCCCACAATCTGGGGTGGTGCCCCCAAAACCTCTCTCAGGTTTCTAGATTCCATTCAGAAGAGGGCAGTTAGGTCAATCAGTGACTCCTCTCTAACAGAGTCTCTTTACTCTCTCTGTCTCATAGACGTACTGTTTCTGCTGCATACCTTTTCTACAGATACTTCTGTGAGCACTGTTCTTCTGAATTGGCTTCTATAATTCCCACTCTCTCTTTCAAAACAGTCCAAACACGTGCCGCCACCCGTCAACATCAAATTACTGTCCAACTTCAAACTTACAGAACCAACTTTTCATCTTCCTCGTTTATTCATTCGACTGCCGTTTTCTGGAACAACCTTCCTTCATACGCATTTCCTGAAAATTACAGTCTACAGGAGTTCAAGTCTAATGTCAACAAATATCTTCTTTCATTTCCTCAGCCTCCAACCCAAGCACGGTACTAAGTACTATAGCAGTGGTTTTCAACCATTTTTTTAATAATGGCACCCCTAAGTAATTTCTTTGATTTTGCGGCACCCCTACTCAACTACTCAATTTTCTGCCTGTTAGATCCGATTTTCTCCCCCCCCCCCCCCCCCGTGTGTGTGTGTGTGTGTCTCCAATATTTTAAATTAAATAAAATAAAACATAAGCCAGTAGTATGGCAAAAACTGTAGAGCGAAAATTAACATAAAAATAACCCAAATAAACAATCGAACGAAAAGAAAGAATAGATATAAATAGTAGCCCATAAACCCTTGTATAATTTCGAACTTTAAATCCAATTAAAACTATACAAAATTTAGACTAATGCCAATTATTTATTAATTTAGCGATACCTCCCCGAGAGGTACCAGTTCCAAAAGCCATGAAATATCACCAAAATAGGGTTAAAGGAACTACCAGACGATAACAAAATCAAAATAAATTAAAATGAAAATAAATTAAAATAAAATAGACTGACCATCATGCCCCATATCGACAGAGGACCCTGAGGCCAATAATGGTCATGGAATCGCTGCATTTCAATCGCTATACAAATCGTCGCCATGGTGAAAAGATCGAAGTACCAATTCACCCTCCCTCCTCCGATCGATCCACCAATGCAGAGGATTTGCACGGCGGTGGTCCTTATGCAGCGAAAAATAAAATATAGAACAGACAGCACTCTAGAGCAGAGCCACACCACTGACATACTGTAAGCTGAATCAGCTTATATAGAAGAAAAAAGAAAAATAGATGGCGGCACAGGCGTTGCTAAATTAGCATATCGGCCCATTACTATTGAATTATATTAAATGTTGACAGATATTAAATTATAATAAAATAAATAATTAAGCATTCATTAGAGGCAGCATCTTGCAAATCCTCCATATGAAGCCGAAATATATACTATCATTGAATTATATTAAATAAAGTTAAATTATAATGAAATGAATATATAAATAATTAATTAATTAAGCATTCATTAGAGGCAGCGATATGCTAATTTAGCAACGCCTGTGCTGCCATCTATTTTTCTTTTTTCTTCTATATAAGCTGATTCAGCTTACAGTATGTCAGTGGTGTGGCTCTGCTCTAGAGTGCTGTCTGTTCTATATTTTTATTTTTCGCTGCATAAGGACCACCGCCGTGCAAATCCTCTGCATTGGTGGATTGATTGGAGGAGGGAGGGTGAATTGGTACTTCGATCTTTTCACCATGGGGACGATTTGTATAGCGATTGAAATGCAGCGATTCCATGACCATTATTGGCCTCGTGGTCCTCTGTCGATATGGGGAATGATGGTCAGTCTATTTTATTTTAATTTATTTTCATTTTAATTTATTTTGATTTTATTATCGTCTGGTAGTTCCTTTAACCCTATTTTGGTGATATTTCACGGCTTTCGGAACTGGTACCTCTCGGGGAGGTACCGCTAAATTAATAAATAATTGGCATTAGTCTAAATTTTGTATAGTTTTAATTGGATTTAAAGTTCGAAATTATACAAGGGTTTATGGGCTACTATTTATATCTATTCTTTCTTTTCGTTCGATTGTTTATTTGGGTTATTTTTATGTTAATTTTCGCTCTACAGTTTTTGCCATACTACTGGCTTATGTTTTATTTTATTTAATTTAAAATATTGGATGTATTTCAGCTTCATATGGAGGAATTGCATGTTGCTGCCTCTAATGAATGCTTAATTAATTAATTAATTAATTATTTATTTATTCATTTCATTATAATTTAACTTTATTTAATATAATTCAATGATAGTGTGTGTATATATATATATATATATATATATATATATATATATATATATATATATATATATATATATGTTATATGATAGTTATTACAATAATATGATTATAAAAATTACATTTCAAAGTACAAATTATATATATACAGTATATAATAATTTTATTCTTTATATAGAGGTACTAGTAAACATCAATTATAGATCACCAGAAAATTAAAAGGATACTGTACACCATGTTTTATAATGAAATAAACGTATTTCATTATAAAACATTCCAGTGGCACCCCTGGAATGTTGTAGCAGCACCCCGATTGAAAACCACTGTACTATAGGTTCTAATACCTTTTGTGTTTTGGGTTTTCATAAAAAAAAACAGGAACTGATGGAAATTTGTTGCCATTATGAAGCAAAACTGCTTTTAGACTTAAGTTTGAGGTATCTATGAATAAATGTTATTGATCTGACTTATGCATGACACCTAGTTCTTTCAGAAGTCCAATAATGTCTGCAAAAACACATACTATCCTCTGTAGTAAAATATTTCAAACGTTTCATTTCTATTTCGAAACACTGAAATCTTTGTTTCTTCTGCGAGTATATTCCACTGTTGTAACCTAGAACCTACTTGTAAAACCTTGACACAGCCTACAAAAATCCTCACCAAAAACGCTGTGTGCTCTCTCTCCAAATTGTAAATTGTTGCATCGGAATTTGAACCTAAGAACCAGAGGTAGATGTCTGATTTTGTTTATCACGAGAAAACAGTGGCCAGAATCGATTGGTAAAATTAAGAGAATTAGCTTATATCCCTTAAAATAAATCAATGTGTCATACATTTCTGGCTAGATTATGCGAAATTGGCATATTTTGGTAAAACATAACACCCCCTATATTTAATAACTGTGTGTGAAACTGTCATGGTGATTTTCGAAATCTATGCGCAAAAAGTGGTTAAAAACAGCATTTAAGTTCTTGGAGGTAAAAATCGTGTTGCCTAGTGTTATTAATAGTGTTACTACTCAAATTTCTAATGATCCATTTTTCTGGCCAAATGTAGTAATGGCATGTGATGCAAGAAAGCAAGTGTATGAGCTTATGCAGCATCAGCCAAAAAAAAAAAAAAAAAAAACAATTAAACTATTACCTCTAAATGTTTATCCAGTTCCTCCTTAAATTTATTTAACCTATCAACTTCCACAATGACAGAAGTTTGTTCTGGCAATTAACCACCTGCTGGCTAAAGGCTAATTTCCACACATCTATTCTACATTAGCATTAGTAAATGCATATGATACAGAAAGCAAGCTTATACAGCATCAGTGAAAAAAAATAAATAAATAAAAAAAAAATAACCCTTCCCATTTCACCCATCCATAATATATTTTAAGCTATCAACTTCCACAACAGCTGATGGAAGTTTGTTCCACCAATCAACTACCCACTGGCTAAAGGCAAATTTCCACACACCTATTTGACAACTGTCTTTCCTCAATTTCAGTTTATACCCTTTCAGGTTTGCAATCTGAGCAAGGGAAAGAATCCCATCAGCATTGAGCATATTCAATCCATTCAAGGCCTTATACAGCTCAATAAGATTGCCTCGCAAGTGCCTACTCTCCAGATGCTGCAATTTGCAGAACTTAAGCCTTTCTTCATAAAAGCACCCCTTTCTTCCCCTCACCAGTCTTGTTGCTCATCTCTGTACTCGTTCTAGAACTGTACATCCTTCCTAAAATGTGGCTTCCAGACCTGTATGCAGTACTCAAGGTGTGGCCTGACCATTGCTTTATACAAGGGGATAATCACCTCCTTATCCCTACACACACAATTTCTGTATATCATTGACAAGACGCCATGACCTACTCTGCCTGCCTGTCTCCACTGCTCAGAAAACTTCATATCTGACTGCACAATTACCCCAAGGTCCCTTTCATTCTCAACTACCCTGAGTGTAACAGCACACAGTTGGTACATTTCTCTGGGGGTTACTGCCACTCATATGGAGTACTTTGCATTTGTCAATGTTAAACTTCAGTTTCCACTTCTCAGCCCATCTACATAACTTTTATAGATCCTGTTGCAGTAGCATACTGTCATTATTATCATTCACAACCCTGCCAACCTTTGTATCATCTGCAAACTTGGACATTAAGCCTGATATACCTTCATCAATATCATTAATAATTACACAAAACAAAAATATGCTCAGCACCAAACTCTGTGGGACTGCACTAGTAACATTAGTCCATGTAGAGCAGTGTCCATTTATTACAACTCTGCCATCTCCCACTCAACCATCCCTTTATCCATTGCAGCAACTTGCCCTTATTGCCATACTACTCCCATTAGCACAGTAGTCTTCCATGTGCAATAGTATCAAAAGCTTTCCTGAAATCCATGTATATGATATCAAATTTATTTTTTGCATCCAGGTCCTTTGTGACCATGTCATAGTATCCAGTCAAATTGGTCAGACAAGACTTCCCCTAGCAGTCATGTCTAGATGATCCTGCAATGCTTCTTTAACCAGTGACTCCATTACTTTTCCTGTAACAGAAGTCAAATTAACAGGTCTTTAATTTGACTTTGATCCCCCCTCTATCAATTGGAGATACATTTGCACATCTCCAGTCAGTGGGGACTTCCTCTGAGTACAAGGATGCTCTCATAATTATGGCCAAGGGTTTGGTTACTTCCTTTGTCACCTCCTTTAATATAACTGGATAGATTTCATCCACCTAAGGTGCCTTTCTTATGTTTAACTTCAACAATTTTTCCTCCACTTTTCTCTCATTTATTACAAAATCATTTAACTCCCTGTTAGAGTTTGATAAACATCTGGCCATCTCCTCCTCGAATAACTCTTGTGTGAATGTAGATGCAAAATACTCATTTAGTTTGGCAGCTATCTGAGAATGATCATCTACAGTCAAACCATTGATATAAAGGTGACCAATCTGATTCATCCCCTTCTGTTTAGAGTTTATATAAGTAAAGAAGTCTTTGCTGTTTTTCTTTTGCATCTTTTGCCAAAGATTTCTCATCTCCCTTTTCTTGCCTAATCTCCTTTGTGCAGACAGATTAGATTATTTCTACCCTAGGCTTCCGTTTTGCCTGATAATTTATATGCATCCCATGCATTTTTCTTCTCTGCCACGAGTCTCATTAGTTCATCTGACATCCATTTGGGCCTAAACCTAGAACGGCATTTCTTAGTTGGAACAAAAAGGCTACCAAGATTACTTCCTTGAATAATGGGAAGCATTCAGCTTCCCATTTAGAATTTGCTATTGGTTACATCATCAGTTGGTCCCGCCGTATAGAATTTAAAAAAATCTGAGACCACTGTAGTCGCCTTTATGAAAGAAAAACCCTTCCCTTTCTCCCTGATGGTAGTTACATCTTTTAGTAAATTCCACATAAGTACACTGTGATCACTGCCACCTCGTGGTTCCTTTATCTATAAATTCTTAATGCATGAATAATCACTGCTGATAATCATATCAAGAGTGTTACTCCCTCTGGTTTCCTCTGTAACATGCTTCTGTAGAAAACAATCATCCAATAAATCCACAAAAGCCTTGCTAGTGTGTGAGTGACCAGCCCATAAGTTTCAGTCAATATCCAGGAAGTTAAAATCCCCCATTATAAGACACTCTGATCTACTGATCCACTCGATTTCTCTGTATAATATAATTCATTGTACTCATCAGAGTACAATGAACAATTATAAAGAGTCATTAAGCCTATAACAAACTCCCACCCTCATTTTTGCTTTCCCCATGCTTATGTTTCACCAAACTGACTCAACATTGCAATGTCCACCTGTGTCATCTGGATGCACTTCCTTACATTTTGTGTGCTTCTTGAGCACACAAAATATAAGGAAGGAAAACTAATAGCATAACCCCTCCTCCCTTCCTATCCTGTATATCCTTTCTGTACATGTACCCCCCAAATTCCAATTCTGCATTTCTTATTAGCATTAGTAAAGGTATATGATACAAGAAAGCAAGCTTATACAGCATCAGCAAAAAAAAAAACAAAAAAACAACTTCTCATTTCACTCATCCACTTGCTCCAAACCTTTGTCTAGTACTGCCTTGAATCTATTTAAGCTATCAACTTCTACAATGACAAAGATGGAAATTTCTTCCAGCAGTCAACCACCTGCTGGCTAAAGGCAAATTTCTGCACATCTGTCCTACAACTGTCTTTCCTGAATTTGAATTTATACCCTCTTAGGCGATTATTCTCGGCAAGAGGAACAGTTCCATTACCATGCTCAAACCATTCAAGACTTTATACACCTCGATCAGATCACCTCACAGGTGCCTAGTTTCCAGACACTGTAATTTGCACAACTTAAGCCTTTCTTTGTAAGCGCAACCCTTTGTTCCATTCACTAATCTTGTTGCCCTTCTCCATACTCATTCCAGCAGTCTACATTCTTCTTAAAATGAGGCCTCCAGGCCTGTATACAGTACTCAAGGTGTGGCTTGACCATTGCCTTATACAAGAGGATAATCACCTGATTATCCCTGCTAGAAAAATTCCTGTATATTATTGACAAGACACCATGAGCTACTCTTGCAGATGTCTGCACTGCTCAAAAAACTTCATATCTGACTGCACAATTACCCCAGGTCCTTTTCATTCTCTACCTTCATCAGTGTGGTACCACACAGTTGATACATTACTGTGGGATTACTGCTTTCCATATGAAGTAGTTTACATTTTTCAATGTTAACCTTCAATTGCCACATCTCAGCCAATGTGCTGTACTTTTCTAGATCCTGTTGCAGTAGCATACTCTCATTAGTAACACTGCCGACCTTCTTATTATCTGCAAACTTGGACATTAAGCCTGGTATACTATCATCAGTATCATTAATAAATACAGAAAACAACATTAGACCCAACACTGAACACTGGGGGACTCCACTAATAACATTAGTCCACGAAGAGCAGTGTCCATTGATTACTACTCTGTCTTCTCAAACTCAACCATCCCTTTATCCATAACTGCAATTTGCCTTCAATGCCACACTGCTTGAATTTGTGCAACAGTTCCATGTGCAACAGTATCAAAAGCCTTTCTAAGATCCAAATATATGATATCAAAATTATTCTTTGCATCCAGTTCCTTTGTGACCACATAGTATCCAATCAAATTGGTCATACAAAACTTCCTCTTAACAAACCCATGCTATGTCTGAGCTATAACTGAAGTCTTGTCTAGACGATCCTGCACTGCTTCTTTAACCAGTGCCTCCTTTAATTTCCTTGGAACAGAAGTTAAACTGACATTTTGTAATTACCTGTGTCGCCCTTGGATCCTACTTTGTGAATTGGTTTTACATTTACACAACTGCAATCCATGGGTACCTCCCCTGAGACCAAAGAAGCTCTCATAATTATGGCTAAAGGTTTGCTTACTTCCTTTGCTGCCTCCTTTAATATAACTGGATAGATCCCATCCACCCTAGGTGCCTTTCTTATGTTTATCTTCAACAATTTCTTCTGCACTTTGCTGTCAGTTATTACAGAATCGTCTAGCTCACTGCCAGAGCTTAATACACCTCTAGTATTCTCCTCCCTGAATAACTCCTCATGTGAATGTAAATGCAAAATACTCATTTAGTTTGTTAGCTACTTGAGCAGTTGAATCATTGATATCAAGCGGACCTATTTGATTCATCCCCTTCCTTCTAGAGTTTACATTAGTAAAGAACTCTTTGCTGTTTTTCTTTTCACCCTTTGCCAAAGATTTTTTATAATCTGCCTTTGCCTGCAAAGTTAGCATTAGTTGAGGCATATGATACAAGAAAGCAAGCTTATAGAGCATCAGCCAAAAAAAAAAAAAAAAAAAAAAACCTTCCCATTTTATCCATCTGCTCACTCCAAATGTTTTTTCTAGTTCAGCCTTAAATTTATTTAAGCTAACAGCTTCAACAACAATAGATGGAAGCCTGTTCCAGCAATCAACTACCCGCTGGCTATAAGGAAACTGCCACATATCAATTCTACAACTGTCTTTCCTAATTTGAATCTATGCTCCCTCAGGTTCTTAATCTGAGCAAGCGGAAGTATCTCATGATAGTGAGAATAACTAATTTATTTGCTTTTACCATAGTGATCCTGTAAAGCTTCTGAAATGGTACGATAACTCCTGTAGGATGTCGATCATTAGTGCTAAATCGTTAAGAAATTCCACATTAAAAGTCGGTTTATTAATCCCAAATATATAATTTTTGATTCAAAATGTTTGGGATAAATCTTTCAAAATTTGCAATTGCCGTCTCCAAGCTACAAGCTGCCCATCATGGCCTGAACACACGACAGATCTTTATAGTTTCCACATAAAGTTCTTTAGCAATCATCCTTAATTTGTGCTGTTTTTTTTTTGGAAATTGGTGATATAATGCATACATTTTTTTTATTAATTATTGCCTGGATGCCATTATATTTTAGAATATTTTATGCACAGTGAAAGCCTCAAAGTTTCAGAATCTGCCAACACTTCATCTTCGTAAAGTTTATGTAATATCTCAGGTGCCTCAATCCCCCCCCCATGTTGCTACTGTCACTAGTTCTTTGAATACTGTGCAAAATGCCAGAATCACACTGATACTCAGCTGCTATGACCATGTAAACATAGATGGAGAAAGTTACTGGAAGGCATGGATCACTCACTTCTCCGAAAAAAATATGCCCATTTGTCGGAGTAAAGGAGAACCACAACACAAGTTGACCAGAGACTATTATCCACATTGAGAATCTTCTTAATCCTCTGACTGGCTTGGGAAAGCATATTGACTAGCACAACTTCTCGGTATGTGACTGCATAGGTTTTATGGGCATCACTAACATTGTGAAACAATAATCCCTTTCACTTCTAATTGCCTAAAGGCCAGAGATGAGAACAATGCGTACAGAATTGTCTCATCTGTTCGTTATATGGAAATTTTTTTTCGTTCAATTTCATTTTTTTAAATCCTCCCCCTTGGGAATTCAAAAAAAAATTCGCTATAAAGAAGCTTGTTAAATCAGAAATGAAGCAATTTTAAAAAAAGAACTGATTGATTGTGCCATTAAACCTCCCCCTTGGGAATTCAAAAAAAAATTCGCTATAAAGAAGCTTGTTAAATCAGAAATGAAGCAATTTTAAAAAAAGAACTGATTGATTGTGCCATTAAAATGCTGGGGATAGGGGCCCCGCTCGTCCCATCGTATTTTCTGCTCTGGATACTCAATAATTGCATTCATGATTTCATTTGTAAAATAAATGATCGTCTCAACAATGAGCTCGCAAATTTTCAAAAAAAAAATAACAATGGGCTCTTGTGAGCCCACTATAGCTCACCACTGTTTATATGCATTGTAAAACTGATTAAAAACAATCCCTTGGGAATTCAAAAAAAATTGCTATAAAGAAGTTTGTTAAATCCCCTGAGTTCCTTGGACTCAGGGGAGGTACCCACAGACTGGAGATGTGTAAATGCACCCCAATTCACAAGGGAGGATTAAAGGCTGACACAAGTAATTATAGACCTGTGAGTTTAACTTCTGTTCCAGGAAAATTAATGGAGGCACTAGTTAAAGAAGCACTGCAGGATCATTTAGACAAGACTTCAGCTATAGCTCGGACACAGTATGGTTTTGTTAAGGGGAAGTCTTGCCTGACCAATTTGATTGGATACTATGATGCAGTCACTAAGGAACTGGATGCAGGGAATAACTTTGATATTATATACTTGGATCTTAGAAAGGCTTTTGATACTGTTGCACATGGAAGACTGCTGCACAAATTGGAGCAGTGTGGCATTGGAGGCAAATTGCTGCTGTGGATAAAGGGGTGGCTGAGGGGGAGAAGACAGAGAGTGGTAATCAATGGACACTGCTCGTCGTGGACTAATGTTATTAGTGGAGTCCCTCAGGGCTCAGTGTTGGGTCCATTATTGTTTTCTGTATTCATAAATGATATTGATGAGGGTATATCAAGCTTAATGTCGGAGTTTGCAGACGATACAAAGGTAGGCAGGGTTGTCATGGACACTACTGACACTATGCTACTGCAACAGGATCTGGAAAGGTTGAGCAGATGGGCTGAGAGGTGGCAAATGAAGTACACGGTAGTACTTTACATTGACAAATGTAAAGTACTACACGTGGGAAACAGCAACCCCAGAGCAACGTATCAACTCTGTGGTACTACACTGACGGTGGTAGAGAATGAAAGGGACCTGGGGGTGGTTGTGCAGGCAGATATGAAGTTCTCTGAGTAGTGCAGACGGGCCGCAAGAGTAGCTCATGGTGTATTGTCAATGATATATAGGAATTTTTCTAGCAGGGATAAGGAGGTGATTATTCCCTTGTATAATGCAATGGTCAGGCCACACCTAGAGTACTGTATACAGGTCTGGAGGCCTCATTTCAAGAAGGATGTAGAGCTGCTGGAACGAGTACAGAGAAGGGCAACAAGATTAGTGAATGGAACAAAGGGGTGCTCTTACGAAGAAAGGCTTAAGTTTTGCAAATTACAGTGTCTGGAGACTAGGCACCAGCGAGGTGATCTGATAGAGGTGTATAAAGCCTTGAATGGTTTGAGCATGCTCAATGCTGATGGGATTCTTCCTCTAGCTCAGAATAATCACCTGAGAGGGCATAAATTCAAATTGAGGAAAGACAGATGTAGGATAGACGTGTGGAAATTTGCCTTTAGCCAGCGGGTGGTTGGTTGGTGGAACAGACTTCCATCCCTTGTCGTGGAAGTTGATAGCCTAAATAAGTTTAAGGGTCAGCTGGACAGGTATTTTGAACGAACAGAGGGGTGAAGTGGAAGTGGGTTTTTTTTTTTTTTTTGGCTGATGCTGCATAAGCTTGCTTTCTTGCATCAAATGCCTCTACTAATGCTAATGTTAAAATCAGAAATGAAGCAATTTTAAAAAAAGAACTGATTGATTGCGCCATTAAAATGCTGGGGATAGGGGCCCCGCTCGCCTCACCGTATTTTCTGCTCTGGATACTCAATAATGCATTCATGATTTCATTTGTAAAATAAATGATCGTCTCAACAATGGGCTCGCAAATTTTCAAAAAAAAATAACAATGGGCTCTTGTGAGCCCACGATAGCTCATTACTGTTTATATGCATTGTAAAACTGATTAAAAACAATCAGTTTGTGTGAATGGATGATAGCTAGAACAGTAAGAATTTGCCAGTATTTGTTGGTTTCCTATAAATTTTAAAATGTATATTCTCGTTAACTCTAGCTAAAGTAAAATTTAGGAAGTTTATAGCTTTTTTTTCTGTGGCTTTTCCATTTCTAAAGTAAAATTAAGTCTAGTATGTATCTTATTTAATAAATCCAAAACCTTATTTACTATATCATCCTTTGTAATGATTAAGATATCGTCCAAGTATCTACCATAAAATGTTAGACTTGGAAGAAATGGTATTAAATATAACTGTTCGATTTTATTAAGATAAATTTCGGCAATAGTCCGCTCAAGCCAAAACCAATCAGTAATCCAAATATTTGTCTATAAATTTTGGATTGGAAATTAATATAATTGGCTTGAACAAAAAACTTGATTAGGTGAAATATTTCAGTTTTTGGTAACTTTCATTAATTTAAGTTACAGAATCATTAATTAGATCCCACATAGTGTCTAATGCATACTCGACGTGTACAAAGAAATTACATCTATGGAAAATAATTTATCATCTGTGTTTAACTTTTTCTCTTTTAACTGATTAAACAACATATCCGAATTCTTTATACTAAATGCTAGTGTCACGCGTAAAGGGTTTAATAATCCCATATAAATATGTCGTGAATGATGAAAAACCTGAATTTTTGAAATGATGAATTTAATGAAAAAGCTGAATGAGAGATAATGGGTCTAATTGGGTGTCCCATTTTGTGCAACTTTACCTGCCCACAAAGAGTGGGTACATTTTTATTAACAGTGCCATCGAAATATAATCTTTTTTTTTCCCCAATTTTTCATATATTGGTACACCACAGAATTATCTCTCAATGAGAATACAACATGCGGCATCAGTTAGGGCAAGGAGGAGGTGTGCCTCTGAACTTGCTTTCCATGCTATCAATGATAGCCGTGTTTTTCTTTTTAATGAAGCTAAAGTTTTAAATACGCAACATGAATATATTAAATTGATTGCTGAAACTCTTGAAATGGGGTTAAATGCAAATTCCATAAATGTTTGTAGGCCTTATACTATTTCAGACTCTTGGACTTTCACGCACATTTGTGAATGGTAATTCACACATTGGTTTAGTAAAAATAATCTCATATCAGGTAGTCAATAGGTTTAACTATAAAAAAAAAAAAAAAAAAAAAAGCTGGCTATCATTTGCAAAAAACACTTTACTTCTTGTGAGCACAGAGTGTATCTGAATAAATTTGGTCCCTTATAAGAAGCTTAGACTGTTTTATGATTTTAGATATTTTAACCTATGTTTTTTAAGGATAAATCCGACAATTGTTTTCAGTTCTCGTGTTAACATGCAGTATTGGTTTGATTTTTTTTGGGGATGTTGATGGCTGTCGACTTCTCCTGGCTTTTCCTGATGCATTATGTTGGGGATGAGAATTGAATGCATGGCAATCTTTTAATAAGTATTTATTTATATAATTTTAATGTAATTTTTGTAATTGATTTTTTTAGTAGTAAATATGGGACATTTATTCATATAATTATATAATCACATAATCCTAATGTGAGTGTTGAGAGAAATCTGTTCCTACATAAAGGTATGAGGTATATGTCCTACTAATAATAATATTAGTAGGACATATTCAGCTTTATTGCTCGTACGATCTTAATTAGTTATATATATATATATTTTTTTTTTTTTTTATGAAATGCGATGGGAGGCCAAATTAGGAAGGTAATTAGGATGGAAATAAACACTCCTGCCCTTGCATTACACTAATAGCTCAGTGTGGAAGAATTTTGATTTTAGGAAAGTTAAACCGTATATAATTGAATAATGTATAAGTTAAAGTCAATGCAACAAGGCATCATAGGTTTAAGAGTATAAATAATCTATATAATATTGGTGTGAACCCACCATAGATCACTCTTAAAGGCAAAAAACTATGTTAATAGTGTAAAAAGGCATAATTTTATCTGTATCTCATATTGTGCTCTTCCTTCACAATGAGTTGCCATGTATTGCACTATCTCGAATAAGTAACGCTTCACAAAAGAGAAGAGTATTGTTACTTATTCTCGGTGGGCACCATCCAGATCTATGGTGGATTCACACCAATATTATATAGATAATTGAATAATATAAAGCTGGTGCTCAGGTTATCTGGGAGTGCAATTTCCCATCTGTGTTAGTAATACCCCTGTACATAGTCATTCATCATTTGTTAGTACATTTAGTGAACTTTAAATTCTTCTCAAGGATCTGGCTAATGTTTGGTATATTACAATATTCATAGTGCCGCAAATTTTGACAGTGACCTGCATGTCCAGGGCCATTACTAACATGGATGCGAAATTGCACTCCCAGATAACCTAAGCATCGTTTACTGTTTACTTTCCTACAACTAAAATTCTTCCACACTCTGAGCTATTAGTGTAATACGAGGGCAGGAGTGTCTATTTCTATCCTAATTACCTTCCTAATTTTGCCTCCCATTAGCTAAACAGCCAGACAATGACTTTTAAACATAATACACAATATTTCATTTAAAAAAAAAAAAAAGTATATATTTGATAGTATGAACTAGAGCTATAATGCTCAATATGTTCTACGTTGATATCACGATATACAATCGAAAAGCATTTTCAGCTTCAGGAAAGAAAAATCGTTTTGCAATTTTTTTTTGTTAAATTAATTTTTTACAGTATAGTTTAGGCTAAAGCCTCAGGTTACGTAAATAGTTTAACTAATGTACAAGTTAGTGCATTTGCATCATTGAGTATATCTTATATTGTGAATACCTTTACAGCGAGTTGCCATGATATTGCACTACATCAAATAAGTAACGCTTCACCATAGGAGAAGACTACTGTTACTTATTCTTGTTCTTGTTGTACAGAAATATGCAAATGCACTAACTTGTACGTTAGTTAAACTATTTACGTAACCTGAGGCTTTAGCCCTAAACTATACTGTAATCTAAATTACTTCACACCATCAGGCATCTCTCATGTTGTGGATTTATACTTTGCAACTGGGTTGTCATCATTGCAACACCAGGGTACCTGCCCACCCACTGATGAGGAGCCAGTAAGCTCCGAAACAGTGGCGTATGGGTGATGGTATCCACTGAGAATAAGTACCAGTAGTCTTCTCCTGTGGTGAAGCGTTACTTATTCGAGGTAGTGCAATATCATGGCAACTCGTTGTGAAGGTATTCACAATATGAGATATACTTAACGATACAGATGCACTAACTTGTACATTAATTAATTTTTTACTTAATGTTTAATTGCATTAAATTGATTTTTAATTATTGTTAATTATTTCTTACTGTAATGTAAGATTTTTGATTTTTTAATTGTTTTCATTTTAATTTCTGAAGAGTATCATATGGAAATGTTCTATGTGTTATATCAAGGTAAACTTCTCTTATTCTTTTACAAATATATATAAATAAATATAAAATGGACAGATCATACTTAATAGAAATATACTTTTCCTTTTATAGGACAATTCAGAGTTATGGACAACTTTCATGTGCCGAATTCTCATGATATTTGCCATACTGGAACATTAAAAACAAATGTAGAGGTTTGTGATAGACATTATCATCATGCAGATATACCAGAGGGTGTTTCTACTATACAGAAGTCCCACAGTCATACATTTCAGGAGCAATCAGTCTCTTTTCAGGAATCAGATAATTGTCTTGAGCAGATGAATCGTGTTCACTTAGTTGAAGGCACTCCAGTATGTTTCTCAAGAAATAGTTCACTCAGTTCTCTTAGTGTAGAGTCACTAGATGAAACATCATTCTCAGAAAAAGCATTATTAGAAGAGTGCATTAATTCTGGAATGCCTAAAGAAAAGCCCTACCGGAAACCAAAAAATAGAAAAGGTAAAATTGGAAAGTTTGTAACAAAGTTGTCTAATGAAGAACAAGACAGGAATAAAGAGTTAGAAGAAAATGGTATTGCAAATGGGGAGCATCCATTCTCTAGAAGTGGAAGAATAGGATATAATGAAATACAAAATCACCCCTCAGAATCTTATGGTGAACAAAACTTTGAACATGAGGAAAAAGGTAAAGAAGATGAAAGAAATCAGGAAAAGTCTAAATCTTCAGAAGTTTCTCATATTAGAGCAGTTGACGAAATTAGATTAAGAAATGGCAAAAATATAAATAGAGAGTATATAAAAGAAAATCTGGATACTGTTGAAAATCAAAATTCAACAGATAACAATTTCAGCTTATTAGAAATTGAAGACTACTCAGCAGATAATAAAAGTAGCATAGATAGATCTGTTCTTGGTGAAGTGACTGGTTTAATGAATGGTAACTCAGCAGTCGGCTTAAATTCCAATTTAAATAATGAACAGGAGATTCAGATTAAGGATACTTCTGCTAATGTGTTAGAACTAGCTTATACATGTGAGGTCTCTGATTATACCAAAAAGAATGGTTTTACGAAAGATGAGGACAAGACAAGCACTCCTGATAGGCATAAAGAAATAGAAATTACTGAAGATATTACAAATAGACCAGTGATAAAATCTGAACATTTTGGTTCATATGGCAACTCAGAGTGCCCAAAGTTGAAAACTGAGATTGGTGTAGAACACATAAGCACAACGTATAATGATCTGAATCAGCATGTTAAGACTTTTAAAGGTGGCCCATTGCAAAATTATCACAACTGTGATGTCACACCAAATGGTTATACTGAAAATGAAGTTAGAATACTTTCTGAAGAGGCATCTGAAAGGATGATAGCCTCTGATGCACTTCAGTTAGAAGCAGGCCGTATTTTACAGGAAATTGAAGCAGAATGTGATGTTACTGATGATATGACTACTAGTACCTTTAGCTGTACTTCAGATTTGGATAATGTCAAACCTCCATCAGTAATGGGTGATCTTTTATCATTAAGCTCAGCGAGTGGACTTTCAGATTCAGGCAGACCTGATCTTGTAGCAGGTCATAAACTAATACGTAAAGGTCATAGCTTCAAACACATAATTAAAGGTGCTAATAAATATCGTAAAGTTCCAGAGATGGTACGCCGAGCATTGGGTGAAAACCTGGAAATGCTCAAAAGTACTGGATCAGATGGTTCTGACATTGGAACACTGTCTTTTATGGATTGTGCAGATAGTTCTAGCATGAAAAGCAGCTGTACATCCGACTACTTGTTAGAAAATATCAATCCACCATCTGCAATGGATGATATTTCTTTAACAGCAAGCTGTGCTAGCCTAAGTAGCATTAGCTCAGATATTTTAGATGAAAAATCTCATCCAGAGGTATCCAAAAGTTTATATCCAGAGGATATGTCAGAGCGTTTTAATGCTGCTGCAGCAATGGTTCAGTTATATTCACGAGAGCTCTCAAACATCATGAATGGCAGTGTGAAGAACAGCTGTAATTCAGAAACTATAGACCATGTAATACCGCCATCAGTGTTTCAAGAAATTACCGAAGTTACAGTTGAAGATGCCACAGAAATTGCTTGTGACACGCTCGGATCTGACACAGAACTAGAAGAAGAGCTTCCTTGTGATGATGGTGATGATGACGATGATGATCCTGGTTCAGATACCTTGCAAGCTCCTCAGGTTGCATCTCTCTCAAAAGATGATCCTGGTGAAGGAAGTACTGAAAATTTGACTCTGACACTCACAGATGAACAACCAGAGGATAACAAGGATGTACTAGAATATGAATCTTTGGATAAGATGAATATAATGACAGCAGAAGAAATTAAAGCTTTACAAGAAAATGCTGATATTGTTGTAAGTGCTTTGAATAAAATTGGGCTATCTGAATGTGATGATGACGTATCAAATGGGGCATCATCTGATTTGATGATTGAAGATGAAACTATATCACTGGTATCCAATGAGTCTGATGATGATTTGCTTTCACCAGTTCATGAATCAGAAAATCAAGAAGATATAAATCAATCTGTTTTAAATAAAGGTCCATGTATTGTAAAGCCAGTCACTCGGGAGACTCTTCGCCAAGTTCAAATGAAAAATATGCAGAAAAAGTCAGAATCGAATGGTACAAAGGAAAAATTGGATTCAATTAAATGTGCTCCAGATACTAATGAATATATATCTAATAGTTGTCAGGGAAAGAAAGTACCTATTTATAAACCACAGTTAAATTCAAAGATTATTTCTAAACCTCAGTCGCCTTCCAAAATCATTTATTCTTCAGAAAATAAAGTTGGTTTATCTTTTAATAATATAGTTAATGAAAAAATTATTCCTGGTCTCTCCAGTAAACAGACTGTGAAATCAGATGTTTTATGCAAGACTGTAGATAGACCCAGACCTCCTGTGAAGCAAGGGACTTTTACAAAAGAGAAGCCTTCTCAGAATGCTCCCCAGATATCACCTACCAAAGAGGATGGAAGTATTGAATGGAACAGTAATACTGGGGAATTAAATAAACTTGTTCTAGAATCCCATATGGAAAATGGATACACAGACGTTTCATCAAAAGAGATGTCAGGTGAGAGGTTCTCTGCTAAAAGTAAAGGATTTGGTCTCAGGAAAAATTACAGTGGTACCTTCACAAAGAAAAAAAGTGCAACAAATCAGGATAAGGTCTTCAACTCTCAAGAAGAAGCTGGTTGTCAGACACCCAGTCCTACATGTTTTAGTCAGTGTAGTGGTTCTGCAAGCAATTGTTCTACCAGCAATGTTAGTCTCTCCTCTCAGTCTTCTGCTGGGATCCCATCTGTTAAAAAGGTGGATAGTAGTACTTTTAAGAAACAAGTCCCAAGCAAAGTTGCATGCCTTTGGAAAAAAAAAGATAGTGTCAAAGAAAGAAGTGCACAACATGAACCTTCTAAGTCTAATAAATTTGGTGCTCCAAGAAGCCCCATGCATGACAGCAGCAGTAGTTGTTCGTCTAAAAGTGGAGATGGAAGGAATACTGGTATACCATGCAGGTAAGTTTTCTTCCTTTTGTTTTTGCTAAAGTGTTTAGAAAAATCTGAAATGATTTTTATTGTTTGCCACTTAACATTTGTGCCATCTAATATAGCAGGAGTGACCAGCTGAATTTGTGATGCGATTTACTTTTTTTCTTCAAGTGTCGCGATCTACCATCTTATGAAATTTGTTGTGCATGGTTAAAAAAGTTAATCAACACATATTGAAAAACGTTTATAAATTTTAAAATTAAATACAATTCAGAATTCTTATTTTAAATTCATACTTATTTAAATTTAATTTGTGAAGTTTGTGTCTTCGTGTCATCTGCCAAGCTTTCAAAATCGGAGATATACTGTGATAAGACCAACTGTAAAGGATTTCTGTATGCAAGTCCATACAAGTAGAGCGAGCCTTCGTCTTAAAATACGAAAAGGTGGATTCATATAGATATGTGGAACCAAAAAAAAAAAAAGAAGTTCACTGCGTTTTTTTACATTTGAATGCTTTTCTCGGCAAACATATTTCCAAACGTCTTTTTCTGTTATCTGGCTTTTAGGAAGATATCATTTCATTTTCAAGTAATATTTTCTCCATTTAAAAAATCTCAACGATATTTTCTGCAATTTGTTTCATATCTAAATCGACATTAAATGGATAAGAAATACAGGTAGTTCTCGACTTTACGAGTTAATTCGTTCCTAGCGCGGGCTCATAAAGCGAGAATTTATTTCCCGTAGACATAAAATTAAAAATAGGGGTTACGTTCTCAATAATGAAATTACAGTAAACCCCCACTATTCGCGGGGGTTACGTTCCTGAGAAATGTCGCGAATACCGAAAACGCGAATACTGAGTTATGGCTCCCATAGTAATAAAGGGGTTCCGTTCCCAAGTATGTAATATATAAGAAAAACTAGTCTAAAATTTTGTCTATGTATGTATTATACGTACCTTCATAATATGACTATGTACATAGACAGTGCATAGTGAAATGCAAGCATATGGCATCGAAATGAAAATAAGAAACAATTTAATAATAAATATAATATTCATTAGAAATTTCAAACAAATCTTTCAAACCAGCGCCTTTGCTAGCTAAAAAACTTATCCCTCCAGTGCTATCACCAGTTTCGTTAAAGTGTTGATAAAGGAGTTTTGCTTTTTCACGAATGATGAGTGAAGTTAACAGAATTTTATTTTGAGTTCGGTCTTCTATCCACAGATTTAAAGCCTTTTCCATTTTTTCTAATTTAACATCACGGGTTACAGAGCAAATTTTTGAAGCAATTAGCACGTTTTCACGGACACTACGGTGGATTTTTTCTTCCGATTTTTTGATTGATCGTACCTTTGACTCATTGATTTTATAATGTTTTGCCACTGAGGAGACACTTTCACCATTAGAAATTTTGTCTAATAACTCAATTTTATTCGCTAATGTCATCACCTTCTTTGATCTTTTCACATTTCCCTTGTTATTCGTAATCATTTTTTACGGGTTAGAAAGAACTTGTCCACAAAGTCACTTTCTTCCGTTAACACACTCGAAAAAGTCTGTTTTACACTGCAAAACGGTAGATTTATCGCTTTTGTAAGCATATCAATTTATAAATTGATAAATTTATTCAATTTATAAGCAAATATAAATTAAAAGCAATAACGACGAAACCTTCCATGACAAGCGCATAACACATACTGAACAAGGATTAGCGAGAAACATCCACGCTCGCGATTTTGTCACCCCTCTCCCCCCACCCACTGAGCACTGTTTTGACTGGGAAAGATAATTTTAGGCACGCCCATGTTTTTTATGTGGAAAAATATTCACGGTGCTTTAAATTTCACATTTTTTTAGGTTTCATTTTATATTAAATCAGCGATCGCGAAACCGCGAATACAGATACCGCGAATAGCGGGGGTTTACTGTAGTTATCTAATTAGTTTGTTTAAATAATGATTGATTTATCGAAAGAAATGAAAACGTAGCCTGTAAAATCAAGCAAATTATAATAATAAAGAAATTATTTGCGACTTACGAATGTTAAAGAATGTTCATTCTTCGTCATCAACTAAATGCACACTCGTTGATCACTCATTATTGGCTGGGCACTCGTTGGTTTGTTGCACAAGGAGTAGTCTTCTTAAGAAATGTTTCAAGAGGCATTTGTTTCCAAGATAATCTGCTCTTTTAATTATAAGTTTCACGATTGCATGCATAAGCATTTTTTAACAGCACACACAAATTGCAACTAACATGATTCGCGTGGAGTAACAAGTTTACGAAGCTTAAAAAAAAAAAGGAATGAAGAGAAGATTCTGAAAATTTATTTGTTTTTTATACGATTGAAGATTTCAGTAAAGAGGAAACACATATCACCATAATAACTTTAAAAAACCACACGATTCCAGCTATTGGTATTTTCACAAATGCAAGAAGATTGAGTTTACTACCCGTTTATAATTGCTTGCAGTAACAGAGAAGCCCAATAAACCGGAAAGTGCAAATTGTTTTTGTTTTATGTTCATGACCTGCAGAAATGTGCTTTAGAAAAAATCACAAAGGCATTTAAAATTGATTCTTATAATGGAACATATGATAACGATGAAAGTGTAGTGCATTTTAATGATTTGAATTGGTAACTAATACAATTTACAAACCACACTCACAACCTTTTATATGACCTTAAGGGGTGCCTCCGTAGCCAGATGGGCAGGAGCAGCAGTGCATAGCACACGCTTCGTGATTAGACCGGGGTTCACGACCGTGCCCACCAAATACGGAGGATGTGGAAAGGTCAGGGAATGACCACCGCATATCCCCGGAGCAATATGGCCTTAGTTGCTAATGCTCCTAAAAACGAAATAACAAACAAACATGACCTTAAGGTCTTGCTCGTGACCTTAAAAACGACATTTTAAAGAGATAAATAGCTTAGTTATACAGCGAAAATGTCAACTTCGGAGATCTTGAAACGAATTACCAAAAACAATGTGTTATTGGGTTCACATTACGATATTTTAAATACGACGGTTCTCTGGAACTGATTAATATGATAAAGCGGGGTAGACTGTATATTGTATAGCTATGCACGTGGTTTTGATATGGTATTTATGAATGTTTATCATTCATTTTTTGCAATTAATGTTCATATTTTCGATTTTTGTTGATACTTCATACTTGGGGGGGAAAAAAACTCGTAAACCCGAGAACTCGTAAAGCGAGAACTGCCTGTATATCAAACAATGCAACTGCTGATAATGATCTTGCATATTTGCAAAATGATTGAATTTTGTTTCATTGAGATCCTTAGCCATTGCCAAAAATTGATATTTATATGCAGAAATACTACTAATCATGTCACTAAATTTTTATTTTTTCCTTGTAATTCCAAATTCAGATCATTTAATTTACTGGTAAAATCTGCCAAAAAAGCCAGATCACACAACCACTCTGTATCTTGTAGCTGCTGATAATCATCTCCTCCCCTTTGATCAACGTCCCCTCACCACGTACAGGTGCCCCTCGACGTGGGCACCTGTACGTGGTGAGGGGACCTCCCAGTGACGCTGCTGGAGTCCCAGACTAGCATCACTGGGATCTAACGCCCATATCTTGGTTCCAGGGTTACATCTTTGGAATCCGGCGTGTGCAGCCGTGCGCCGCGACCCGTGGAATTCGGAAAGGGGGATCCTGGTGGTTGAGGGGCCCAGCCTTAATACACCACTTTGGCCCCTGCTTCGACAAGACGGGTGGTCCCGGACTGGCCTGACTGGGATCAATCGGTGGGTGGTTCTTACTGCTAGGGTCAACTGCGTTCCAATAAGTCTCCCTCCCTTTGGTCCTGGGACGGGATCAAGGCTTATTGGAAACGTGGGTATGGTGCCTCTAAGCTAACTTGGCGTCCCATTCGTGTACGCAGTACCTGCTAGTTCACGAGTGGGCGTCCCCTCGTAGGGCTCCGTGGTGGGTGAGGTACTTGGGGCATCGGAAATTTTTATTTTACTCCTATGAGTATTATAAATTCAAATTCTTCTGGGGCCCCAACAAGGCCCCTACCTAATCAAAATGATGATGCAAAAAACACCTCTGCAAAAAGAGCCAGGACTGAGGATACACCACCACCATCATCAGTGACACCACTTTTCCTCATTCTCCATTCCATCGGAAAACAGTCAATTGAAAAGATGTCACCCTTCTTTATCCAGAAAGGATTAGAAGGGTTGGCAGGTTCACCAAAATCCGTTAAACGACTGCGTTCTGGCGATCTTTTGGTTGAAGCTTCCAGCACAAAACAAGCTGAAAAATTCTTGAACTCTACATCCATAGGGGGAATACCTATCACCGTAACCCCCCACAAAACTCTGAATTCTTCACGAGGTGTTATAACAGAGTGGGACCTTCTTCATGTTTCTGAAGAAGAGATCTGCTCTGAATTAAAAGACCAAGGCGTGACAGCTGTCAAGAGAATATCGATACAAAAGGAAGGGAATCTCGTCCCTACCCGAGTTTTTATCCTCACGTTCAACACCCCACGGCCTCCAAGTTCCATCAAGGCTGGTTATCTAAACTGCCCAGTGAGGATTTATATCCCAAACCCACTGCGGTGTTTTAGATGCCAAAAATACGGCCACTCACAAACATCTTGTCGTGGTAACCCTGCCTGTGCTCGATGTGGTGTTAAAGACCACGAGAGCAAGGAATGTTCAGCTCCAAAACCGATCTGTGTCAATTGCCAAGGAGAGCATCCCGCCTACTCTGGAGCATGCCAGCGGTGGAAGGATGAAAAGGAAATCCAAGAACTGAAAACAGAGCTGAATATTTCCTACCCAGAGGCCAGAAAACGTATCCAACCGATAAATAGCAGGAAACAATATGCTCAGAAGGTTTCTGCTAAATGCACTATCGGTACACAAACTGAGATGACTATACCACTAAGAGAGTCATTCACTCCGATTGCATGCTATTTATTGAGTTCACAAAAGAAAGCCCACCAAAAAAACACAATCAGTTGCCACTCCTATATCCGTACCTCCTAGTGCTCCGCCACTACCAAAACCAAGTGGTAAAGAAAAGCCAAAAATTTAGAAGAGTCACCCGTGATACCAGAATGGATGTAGAGAATAAGGAGGTACAAGATGAATCAGTCTTGGAACTCTTTACGGAGGAAGAAATGGACACGGGACAGCGTCCATTCTTCCCCAAAAAAGATAAATCCAAGACTGACAAAAGTAAGCCCTCAGCACCTCGGAAGCCGCGTGATGGACCCACCAAGTCCAAATAATGGCTAAATTCCTACAATGGAATTGTCGTTGATTCCGGCGAAATACTGATGATATCAAGGCTCTCCTGCAAAAGCACGAGCCAGTCTGCTTTTGCTTGCAGGGGACTTATCTAATGGCAAATAATGATCCCACCATGCGTAACATCACAATTTTTCGTAAGGATAGAATTGCGGATGGTCCTGTTCATGGAGGAGTGGCTATCCTTGTGGGCAACCAGACTCCAGTTCAGCCCTTGCTAGTTACAACCAGCATAGAGGCTGTTGCAATTTGCCTTACAGTGGGATTTTTATTAACCGTGTGCTCTATTTATTTGCCACCTGGGACTGACATCTCCCAGGAAGACCTTGATGATCTTGTAACGCAGTTGCCTTCCCCTTTTTTACTTCTCGGGGATTTTAATGGACATAACATCCTGTGGGGTAGTGCTAACATCAATGGAAGGAGACGAGTCATAGAGCGTATGCTAAATGACAATGACCTTTCTCTTCTAAATACTGGAATAAACACCTTCTTCCACATGCCTACCCTTTCTTTTTCTGCCATTGATCTCTCTGTCTGCTCCCCTTCTCTACTCCCCTCACTCAACTGCGAAGTGGAGGAGAACCCATACGGAAGTGATCACTTCCCTGTGAGAACTTCGTTACACAGTGGAAGACCATGTCTTCCTTTCAGGTTACCACGGTGGAAGATTGATCAGGCTGACTGGACTGCCTTCCAACATCAGGCAAATTTTGACCTCAGTACCGTCAGTCAGGAGCCTATCAATGATGCAGTAACATACATCACAGAAGTTATCGTCCAAGCAGCTGCGAATGCTGTTCCAAAAACATCTGCCCGGTTTCCACCATTTCCCAAACCTTGGTGGAATTCACAATGCACAGCAGCAAAAAAGGCTCAAAACAAAGTGTGGGGGATATTCCGCCGATATCCTACCACCGTTAATCTAATAGCCTTCAAGCGTGCACGAGCCAAAGCACGCTACATTCGGCGTCAGAGTCAAAAGGAATAAATCCGTTTTACTTCATCAATTACTCAGTCCACTAGTACTAAGTTGGTCTGGGATAAAATCCGGAAAATGAAGGGAAAATATACATCCCACCCTTCTTCAATCCTAGATTATAATGGATGCACTATTGCTGATCCAACTGCAATAGCCAATTCTCTTGGAGAAACATTCTCTAACATCTCTGCAACATCTTTGTATTCCCCAGAGTTCCTGGTCCTGAAACATAAAATTGAAAAACAGGCTCTTAATTTAAAGTCTAAGAGCCTTTATCCCTACAACAGGGCATTCACTATACAGGAACTGAAAAGGGCCCTCACTCTTTCCAAAGCAAGTGCTGTTGGACCAGATGGCATCCATTATGAAATGATTAAGCATCTTTCACCAAAATCTATGGATGATCTGCTCCTTCTATATAACAGAATCTTTATTGAAGGGCAGTTTCCGGATTCCTGGCGCAAGGCAATCGTTCTTGCCTTTGCCAAGCCAGGAAAGGATCCAAAGGTCACTACTAATTACCGACCTATTGCTCTGACTAGCTGTATGTGCAAAATTCTGGAGAGAATGGTTAATTTTCGTTTATTATGGTATTTAGAATCAAATTACCTTCTCTCCAATATCCAGTGTGGCTTCCAAAGGAACCGGTCTACTTTGGACCATCTTATTAGACTGGAAACATCCATCCGGAATGCTTTCCTAAAATGCGAACACTAAAATGATTGGTGTCAGTGTTCTTTGACATGAAGAAAGCATATGACACAACTTGGAGATATGGCATCTTAAAAGATTTGCATAGCCTTGGTCTTAGAGGGCATCTCCCCATTTTTATTAAAAACTTTCTAGCCAATCGATCTTTCCAAGTTCGTGTGGGATCCTCACTCTCTCCTGTCTTTAGCCAAGACGAGGGAGTACCACAGGTATCAGTTTTAAGTGTCACGCTTTTTGCCATCAAAGTAAATTCCATCACAGAACAACTTCCTCCAACTGTAAACTGCCCTCTATGTTGATGACTTTAGCATATTTTGTCAGTCATGCAACATGAGGGTTATTGAAAGACAACTGCAGAAAGCCATTGATCGCCTCAACTACTGGGCACTTGCTAATGGCTTCAGGTTCACACAAAATTCTTGGGACTCATATTTGATAAAAAGCTGACCTTTCTGGATCACATCTGTCAACTCCGCACAAAGTGCACAAGAGGCCTTAATATTCTCCGCTCGCTCTCCTCTACATCTTGGGGTGCAGACTGATGCACCCTTCTACGGCTTTACTGTGCACTTGTGCAATCCAAATTAGATTATGGGTCCCAGGTATATTCCTCAGCCAGAGACAGTGTCCTTCGATGGCTGGACCCTGTCCATCATCAGGCCCTCCATATCGCTAGTGGAGCATATCGCACATCTCCTGTCCAGAGCTTATACATCGAATCAAACAAACCACCGTTATCACTTCGACGTAAGCAGTTGTCTTTAAAGTACGCTTTAAAACTGAAATCCCTGCCAGACCATCCTACGTGGCCATTCGTTTTTGAGCCACGATGGGAAAATTTGTACAATACCCGTAAGACTGCCACTCGTCCTTTTGGTATTCGTCTCCAAGAGCTACTCAAAGAACTTAATATCAAGGTAGACAAGGTTGCCCAAAGCAACCCCTTCCACCCTGGCATGCTCATGTCCCGGCATGTGACTTGTCCCTTAGAAATTGGGGAAAGTCAAACACTCCATCATCTGTCTACCTGCAGCTTCATTCAGCACACCGAACTGAACATTCTGACTTCGCGCCAGTTTACACAGACGGTTCGAAGTCAGAATCATATGTGGGATCTGCTGCTGTCTTTACAGACAGCACTACATCGGAGCAGATTCCCTCTGAATGCAGCATATTTACTGCAGAGCTGCACGCTATAGAGTTAGCCTTGGATCACATTAGTAAATGCCAATACCAACGGTTCATTTTATATTCCGACTCTCTCGGCGTGTTACAGGCTTTAATATCTGTGAGATATAATCCTCATCCGGTTCTGTCTTGCATTCAGCAGAAGATTCACTTTCTCCAAGAACGTGAATATGATATCTGCTTCTGCTGGATTCCCAGCCACATTGGGATTATGGGAAATGATTTGGCTGACACCGCAGCCAAATCAGCAATTCCCAATAATAATCGCTGCCTGTCAGTCCCCTATACAGACTACAGGCAAATAATACACCAGAAGATATACTCCCAATGGCAGGATTCGTGGAATAGACAAACTGCGAATAAATTATATCATATCAAGCCTGTAATTGAACCGTGGCAGTCTAGTCTGCGCAGGAATTGTAAGGAGGAAGTTGTTCTTGCCTGGACCCGCATAAGACATAGTCATTTGACTCATTCGTTTTTGCCGAGGGCTGATGATCCTCCTGTGTGTGAGTCCTGTGGCACAATTTTATCCATGAGACACATTTTAATTGATTGTCCAGATTTTAGCAATATCCGTTTTACCGCTTTTAATCATCTGGCTGAGCCGTATACACTCAGTCAGATTTTATCTGACAATGACCATGTGTCTGCTATTTTTAGCTTTTTGAAATCAGTAAACCTTTTTACTTATATTTAAAAAATCTACTTTGTTATTGTTACTTGTTTACTGATATTTGTCTTTTACAGTTTATACTTGTTTTTATACTTTGACTTGGTGACCTAACCAATTAGGCCACTGAAAATTTTACTTTTTATGACCAGGTTTTGTCGCATTATAGCCTTAGTTGCTAATGCGCCAACAAAAATCAACCAACCGTTTGATCAGCAATTTTTTTTAAATTTCATTCAGCAAATTTCGAAATCTCTGTAGAAACTTACTCCGACTCAGCCACCTCATATTTATGTGTAATATCAAATCTGGTTCATTTTCATCGAGTTGCATTTTGAAAAGTCTCCTTTGAAAGATTGTCCTCTGATGGAATTCACTATTTTGAAAGCTATGCCCATAACACTTTTAGCATTTAATCTTTTGCTGGCTAACACTTGTTGGTGGATGATACTGTGGTAACTCAAAAATCTGGGAATTCATCATCTTGGCACAATGCGATGAATCCATTAAGACGCCCCATCATTGCATTGCTTTAGCTCCATCTGTTGTTATTCATACGAGCTTAAATGGTGGTAATTTATTTTTATTTTTTTTTTTTCAATAAAATTTTCGAATGCGTTAAATATATCAAGACCTCTAGTTCTTTCTTTTAACGAACCCATACCCAGCAGTTCTTCCCTAGTGGCAGAATCATCGAAAACAATACGAATAAAAAAAACAAGCAATTGAGCTGTATCACTGACGTCTGTAGATTCATCCAGTTGTAAAGAACACAATTAGCATTATGAGCATGCAATTGTTCCCTCACATTTTTGCTCATTTTTTCAATGCAAGGCATCACAGTGTTTCTAGATAATTGCAGATCTTGAAGAGCACTTAATTTCATTTTTGTTCTTAACATTTTCGAAAAGAGAATCTGTTATTCCTAAAAATGCGTCTTTGATGAATTGACCATCAGAAAAAGGGTTTGCATTTTTTTGCAAGAAGGTGACTCACTTTAAATGATGCCACAGTTACAGCTTTAGATTGTAAATTAGGTGTCATGAAGAAATTTTGTTGTGCGAATTGGAATTTAAAGTTCTTTTAATTTATTTTTTTCTAAGGTCACTATTAGGCTGAAAATCTGATTGGTATTTACCATGGAGTGTTGAAGTGCCTTTCTAAATTTCCTATTTTGGGTATAGCCACGGAAGCATTGCAAATGAAACAATAACATTAGCATTAGTAGAGGTATACGATGCAAGAAAGCAAGCTTATGCAGCATCAGCCAAAAAAAAAAAAAAACCCCTCCATTCGTTTCAAATGCCTATTCAGCTGAGCCTTAAATTTATTTAGGCTATTAGCTTCCACAACAAAAGTTGGAAGCCTGTTCCACCAATCAACTACCCGCTGGCTAAAGACAAATTTTCGCACATCTATTCTACAACTATCTTTCCTCAATTTGAAACTGTCCCCCCCTCGGGTTCTTAGTCTGAGCAAGACGAAGAATCCCATCAGCATTTAGCTTGCTCAACCCATTCAAGGCCTTATATACCTCAGTCAAATCACCTCGTAGGTGCCTACTCTCCAGGCACTGCAATTTGCAGAACTTAAGCCTTTCTTGGTAAGATCATCCCTTTGTTCCCCTCACCAATCTTGTTGCCCTTCTTTGTACTCGTTCTAGCAACTCTACATCCTTCCTAAAATGAGGCCTCCAGACCTGTACACAGTACTCAAGGTGTGGCCTGACCATTGCCATGTATATAGTGGCATAGTGTTTTGTGGAAGGCGCCACCGGTGGTTTCCCACATCTGCACCATGGTACTTTGTGAAGAATTTACAGAATCTCTGTAAAAGCCAGAAAAAGTGTGGTGTCTGGTTTGTGACAGAGTTGTGCTGTGTTCTGTTGTTCTGTCTCTGGCTGCTTAGCCGCAAGGCCCCTAAGGGAACCCCACGTTGCCCGCCACCACCACTGGGAGGTGAGCCAGGCTGCCCATTATACTCTGGCTGGCCTCCGCCAGGGTTGCCTGAGCTTCCTGACGGAGACAAAAAAAAAATAAATAAATAAAATAAAAAAATAATAAAATAAATAAAAATAAAATGAAATAAATAAATAAAAAATAATAAAAATAAATAAATAAATAAATAAAATAAATTAATTAAAAAAATAAGTAAAATAAAGTAACAGATTAAAAAAAATAATAATAATAATTAAATAAATTAAAAAAAAAAAAAGGGAGAGAGAGAGAGAGAGAGGGGCATAGAAAAAGAGAGGATTTGAGGGAGAAGGAATTTGGGTGGGTTGACAGGGGAGAATAAATCCACTCTAATTTAGGCAAAGTATAGGAAAGCGTGTGGGTTTAAAAGTCACAGGGGACAGGTGCCCCTGTGTAATTGCCAATGGCATAGTGCCTGTAGATCCCGCACTGGGGTCAGTGCCAGCAATCCCGCACCTAGATCGGTGCCAGCAGTATATCCTACCCATTTCGGTTTGCGATGACTTTTAAATCCCGCACTCCGAGGAGTGCCAGCATCCCGCACCTTGGATGGTGCCTGTAATGGATCCTACCCTATTAGGGTTTGCATGATTATGTCTGCGTTTTTCCTGGGGAATGGAGAGTTATCCCACGCCGGTCCGGTTTAGTTCTTGGGCTCTGAGTTCTGCACTCTTAGCTCGCCTAAGTGCAAATGTTTCTTGCGCGTAGGTGGTTAATGCCTTATAGGTATCTTCCTCGAGTAGCAGAGTGGATTCTTGATTGCGAGGGTTTCTCTCTATTGTGGTGAGGAATTTAAGCCTAATGTTGTTGTAGCTGGGGCACTCATACATGAGGTGCCCCCAGGACTCCTCTTCGCCGCAGTGGCAACGTGGGTCATTCTTGATTCCCATGGTGGTCAGTTTTTGTTGGAAGGATCCATGGCCGGTGATGACAAAGGTCACATGGAGGCCAGGCGAAAACCAGGGTGGAGGTTCTGGGTGAGTTGAACTTATGGATGGAAGGAATCGTTTTCTGATGGCCCCTTTTGTTGTAGTGTCCCAGTCATGTTGCCATATCTCTTGTAGATGTTTGGTTATCCGTTGCATTGCCATGTATAATGGGATTATCACTTCCCTGTCCCTGCTAGCAAAATTCGTATATATCATTGACAACACTCCATGACCTGCCCTGGCAGCCCGTCTGCACTGCTCAGCGAACCTCATATTTGGCTACACAATTACCCCCAGATCTTTTTCACTTTCCACTTCCCTGAGTGTAGTACCACCCAGTTGGTATGTTTCTCTTTGGTTATTGCTACCCATATGCAGTACTTTGCATTTGTCAAACTCCAGTTGCCACTTCTCAGCCCATTTTCCCAACTTATCTAGATCCAGTTGGAGTAGCATACTGTCATTACTGTCGTTAACAACCCTGCCAACCTTTGTATCATCTGCAAACTTGGACATTAAACCTGATATACCTTCATCAATATTGATAAATATACAAAACAACAATGGGTCCAACACCAAACTCTGTGGAGCTCCACTAAAAGCATTTGTCCATGAAGAGCAGTGTCCATTGATTACCACTCTCTGTTGTCTCCCACTCAACCATCCCTTTATCCATTGTAGCAACTTACCCTTAATGCCATACCTCTCCAATTTGTACAGCAGTCTTCCACGTGCAACAGTATCAAAAGCTTTTCTGAAATCCAAGTATATGATATCAAAATTATTTTTGGCATTCAGTTCCTTTGTGACCACATCATAGTAAGGAATCAAATTGGTGAGACAAGACCTCCCTTTGACAAACCCATGCTGTGTCTTAACTATTACTGCAGTCTTGTCTAGATGATCCTGCAGTGATTCCATTATTTTCCCCGGAACACAAGTTAAACTAACAGGTCTGTAGTTACTTGTGTCACCTTTTGAAACTCCTTTGTGAATTGGTGATTCATTTGCACACCTCAAGTCCATGGGGACCTCCCCTCAGTCCAAAGAAGCTCTCATAATTATGGCTAAAGGTTTGCTTACTTCCTTTGCTGCCTCCTTTAATATAACTGGATAGATCCTGTCCACCCCAGGTGCCTTCCTTATGTTTAACTTCAACAATTTCTCCTCCACTTTGCTCTCAGTTATTACAAAATCACTTAGCTCCCTGTTAGCATTTGATAAACTTCTGGCACTCCCCTCATTGAATAACTCCTCATGTGTGAATGTAGATGCAAAATACTCATTCAGTTTATCACCTACCTGAGCATGATCATCAATAGTCAAGCCATCTGTGTTAATGGTCCAATATGATTCATCCCTTTCCTTCTAGAGTTTACATAAGTAAAGAACTCTTTGCTGTTTTTCTTTGCATCCTTTGCCAAAGATTTCTCATAATCTGCCTTTGCCTGCTTAACCTCCTTTGTGACTTGATTACAGACTAGTTTATACCTGCCATAGGCTTCTGTATCGCCTGATACTTTATATGCATCCCATACATTCTTCTTCTCTGCCACTAGCCTCATTAATTCATCTGACGTCCATTTAGACCTAAACCTTTAACAGTATTTCTTAGTTGGAATGAAAAGCCTAGTAGCTTCCGAAATTAAGTCCCTGAAGGCTTCCCATTTAGAATTCACTGCTGGTAACATCATCAGTTGATCCCACTGTACAGAATTTAAAAACTGTCTGAGACCTCTGTAGTCACCTTTTCAAAAGCAAAAGCCCTTCCCTTTAGCCTTGATGGTAATTACATCTTTAAATAATTCCCATATCAATACATTGTGATCACTATTGCCCAGTGGTTTCTTTATCTGCAGATTCTTAATGCATGAAGAATCACTACTGATAATCAGATCAAGAGTATTACTCCCTCTGGTTGCCTCTCGAACATGTTGCTGTAGAAAATAGTCATCCAATAAATCCATAAGTCTTGCTAGTGTGCGAGTGACCAACCCACAAATTCCAGTCAATATCTGGAAAATTAAAATCTCCCATTATAAGACTCTCTGATTTACTGGCCCACTCTATTTCCCTGTACAGTTTCTTATTATGCTCATCAGTCATTAGGCCTATAGCACACTCCTACTCATTTTTCCTTATTTCATACCAAACACTCAACACTGCATTGTCCGCCAACATCAATTGGATGCACTTCCTTAGATTTTGTGTTTCTTAACTAACAGCATAACCCCTCCTTCCTTCCTATACACATTGTACTCCCCAAATTCCAACTCTGCACTGCCTATATCTGTGTGACACCACATCTCTGATATCCCAACAATATCTGCCTTTGATGTCTTCATTAGCACTTCAATCTCATCAAATTTATTAACTATACTCCTAGCATTGGTGTACATACAAGTATACATGCGCCTGTTCCTGCTCCTAGCCACCCTAACACAGCCCATGTATTTACTTGTTCCACTATGACTCCCAGCAGTACTGGAAATCTCTGTTACCTTGCTTTCCGGTCTGCTGGCCATTCTAATAGAAGCATTACAAGAATCATTTTTGCCTCTTCCTACAGCCACTGTTAACCTTTTAGTCTGTGTATCCCCCAACCTAGCAGTTTTCCAACCCACCTAACACTGCCTCGATAGCATTAGCAAATATTCTTGCACCCTTTCTATTTAAGTGTATCCCATCCCTGTAGAAGCAGTCTCTCCTGTCAACAAGCACAGACCAGGCTGAAAAAAAAAATTCTACCCCTTGAGCCTTGCACAATCTCTCCAGGGCCGAATTGATTGACAAGGCTCTCATCATATACTCCCTCCTATCATGTCTGGGCAGAATTGCTGACACTTTCGCATTCAACGCTAACTCGCGACTTTTTTTCAACATTGACCTGTACTTGTTGAGTAAATCTGCAGATCTCTTACTCTTAATGTCATTAGTTCCAACGTGTACAACAATATCACTTTTGTGCCCTGAAAAGATATCTGCTCTACAACGTCATCAACTTTTGCCCCTGACAGACGTACCCTGGTTCTGTTCCACCTATTCTTCTTACAAAGTATATTCCCAGTCTCCCTGACAATAGTCACCAACAATAACTAGTTCCTTTGGGACCAGCGTATTCTGCCTTGGAGATTGCCTCTGTATTGCCTGATGCACAGGAGTGAGCTCTGTTGTTGAGCTGGGCAGCTGAGAGCCTGATGGGCTCCTCATTAATTTTTTCTAGGGCATTTACCCTACACCTCAAGCTCTCATAGACACCCATCAGAACACTGAGTTGGCACCTAATTTCTTGATACTCCAGACCCCTTAGCACACACAAAGGCATCCTCCTTGGCTAGATCATGTCCTGTTTTAGAAAGGTTGGCAGACTTCTCACACACTTTTTGAGACTGTGATGCGTTGGAGAATTGCCCCCTTCGTTTCTTCCCCGAGCCACAGCACTCTTGCTAGTCTGGGTCATGATTTCCATTTAAATACAATTTAATTAACAATGAAATTTAATAAGATTAATAATATTTGATTAATTAATAATACTATAATAAGCTAACAGATTCCTAATACAGTGCTTCGTATTACGCTATCTCTGTGTTGCCTGATGCACAGGAATGAGCTCTGTTGTTGAGCTGGGCAGGGCAGTTGAGAGCCTGATGGGCCCTTCATATTAATTTCTTCGAGGGCATTTACCCTACACCTCAAGCTCTCTTTATACTTTACACTATCAGTTCAAGATATATATATACGTTAAGCTATTTCTTATCAACTACAATATGGTGGCTAGTTCAACAATATTGGCACCAACACCGGGAGTCATAACTTCCAAAATTGCTGGTCAAATTCAACTGAACAAAAAAGCATTGTAGTTCCCACTCTTGATGAAAATGATACGTTTTACTCTTTTTCATAGTATTCATTTTAAATCAAAGGGTATTAAATTAAAGTATTATTACTGCCCAGTTATTAATATTAAGTAAGCTAAATAAGAATTCGACACATACACTTTACTCTCCACAAGGTAACTGCGTGAATTTTCACAAGAGCCCCTAGCTAGCTGTGCAGCAACAAGAGTAGTCACTTGGTTCAAAGGAATTGTAATAAGCATATGAAGTGGGGTGCATAATAATATTTAGATTTTGACGAATATATTTTTTATATATATTTAAAATTCGTCATGATCGACCGAAATTAAAGCCACGATCGACTGGTAGATTGCAATCGACTTGTTGGCCACCCCTGTAATATAGTGTAAAGATTAAAATCCCCTGTTTATCAACTAAACCTAATAAGTGCCCCGGCGGTGAAATTTGGGGCACTATTCTCTTTTTCATCTTGGGCTGTAGAAGATAAACAACAGTTATCTCCTGGGATATTATAACGTTAGATTGATCTGTAAGTCTTGTTATCAATTTTTCAAAGCCCCTCCCCATACTACTCCATTTGATAGTATAAACCAGAGCTATATTGCTCAGTATGTTCAGTGTTGATTACAATATTTGTAGAAGAATAAGAGAAATTTACCTCAATATAATACGTAGAACACTTCCGTATGATATCTCTAAACTTGCGAGGTTGTAAATAATAATTTAATCCTTTGGATAAAAGTTAAATCTGGTCCTGTGAGAGCATCTGGAGAGTATCATATAGAAGTGTTCTGTATATCATATTGAGGTAAATTACTCTTATTCTTCTACAAACTCCTCAATATATAAATCATCATCATCAGCCATTTTCAATCCACTGCAGGATGAAGGCCTCTCCAGCAACTTTCCAGTTCCTTCTGTTTTGAGCACTGGCCATCCATTAACTACCCACAAACTCATGAATTTCATCTATCCATCTCCACCTTTGTCTTCCAGGTTTTCTTCTAGCTCCTCTTGGGTACCATTCTGTTATTTTCTTAGTCCATCTGTCATCATGTCTTTGAGCTGTGTCCTGCCCAAGACAATTTTAGTTCTTTAGTTTTGATAAGAATGTCCTTTACTTGAGTTTCTTCCTAATCCATGTGTTTCTCTTCTCATCTAACAGTCTGATTCCAAATATAATTCGTTCCATTCTTCGCTGTGTAGTTCTCAGCTTCTCTTCCATTCTTTTGGTGAGTGCCCAAGTTTCACTTCCATAAATCATGGTGGGGAGTATACATTGATTCATTATTTTACGTTTCAGACAAACTGGGATATTGCTCTTCAATATGTGACTATATTTCCTGAATGCTATCCATCCAAAATTTATTCTTCTCTTGACTTCCAGCTATTTATCATTAGTACAGCTAATAAATAACTTGTCCCAGATAAGTATATGACTCTACCTTTTCAATTACTGCTCCTTCAATCGTTATTTCCCTTTCCGTGGCATACTTGTTCATCATTACTTTTGTTTTATTCATCTTTAGTCCAAATCCTTACTAACTGTGCATAACTGATTAAGATTTTCCTCTAATTCTTTGGGATCGTGGCTTATGACCACAATGTCATCTGCAAATCGTAAATGGTTTAGGTACTCTCCGTTCACATTGACTCCTTTCTGCGACCAGTCTAATCTTCTGAAAGCTTTCTCAAGGACAGCAGTAAACAGCTTCGGAGATATTGCGTCTCCTTGTCGAACTCCTTTCTCGATTTTAGATTTGCTGCTGTCTTTGTCTAGTCTAATAAAGGAGGTTGCACTCTCATATTTTCTTCAAAATCATAATATGTGGGGTATCTATGTCTTGTCTTTCCAGTGTCCGAAACATAGCCTTATACTGTATGGAGTCGAATGCCTTTTCATAATCCACAAATGCCAGGCATAATGGTGTTTTATATTTATTTGCTTTCTCCATTAGCTGTGATATTACATGAAGGTGATCCATAGTAGAGAATCCTTTCCTAAAGCCAGCTTGCTCTTTCGGTTGATTCTCATCAAGTATTCTTTCTAATCTGTTAGTAATGACCCTTGTGAACAACTTGTAGATGTAGGATAACAAGCTAATTGGTCTATAATTTCGAATTTCTGATTTATTTCCTTTCTTATGCAGCAAAACTATGATTGCATTATTCCACTGCTTAGGCATCACACCTTTTCTAATGCACTTTGTGAAGAGCCTTGCCAGTTTTTGTGTATGTCTCTTCCTTCCAATTTTAACAACTCTACAGTAACTTAATCTTCCCCTGGGGCTTTCTGATCCTTCATTTTTTTCAATGCATGTTCTACCTAATCAGGAAGAATATCAGGTATGTCGTATGTGTTGCTAATTTGCAATCCATCTTCCCTACTGCTGGCATCATTCCCTTGCTCCTTGTATAATTCTCTATAGTAGTCTTCTGCTATTTGAATTATGTCTTCTCTGCTGTTTATAAGTACACCATCGCTATTCTTCAGTTTCAGTATCATTTGTCTTTCTGTATTACTGCTCATGGCTGCTGATTTAAATCCTTTGTTTTCTCTTAATGCTTGTTCTACTTTTCTTGTGTTAAATCTTCTTATGTCCTCTGAGTCTCTTTCTAATGGCTTTGCATAACTCAGTATACTCAATTTTTTCCTTGTCAGTGTTTATCTTGCTCTTCATTTTTTGCCTTTGGTTCATCGTAACATGTTTCTTGACTAACTTTTTCTTCTTTGGATTTGTTTTTCCCTATAGATTTCTTGGGCTTTATCACTTTCAGAAAGTTGTAATATTCCTCGTCGATATCTTGGTCCTGAGCAGTCTGCAGAAGCTGAAACTTGTTCTTAAGTTCCGATACATACGGCTTTTTCTCCTCTTCTGTTATCTCAAAGACCTTTGTATTATTTACTCGAGTTAGTTTTTTCCATTCCTTTCCTACATCTATATCAAGTGTACATCTTACCATTCTGTGATCACTTCCAACATTTACCTTATTCAGGATGGTAACATCATTCACAATATAGCTTCTGTTAGTGAGGATGAAGTTGATTTCATTAGTTGTTAATCCATTTGGACTCTTCCATGTCCACTTTCTGTTCACCCTTTTCTTGAAAAATGTGTTCATTGTTGACAATCCTTGAGATTCTGCAAAATCCACAAGTCTTTCACCTCTTTTATTTCTTTCACCAATTCCAAAATTTCCTATAATTCCTCTTTCTGTGCTGTTTTGCCTTTTTCCAACCTTAGCATTGAAGTCCCCCATAATAATAGTGTAGTGGGTTTTCTGCTCATCTAGAAGACTCAATTTCGGTGTACATTTCTTCAACCTCTTCATCATCATGGCTCGATGTTGGTGCATAAATCATTATAACCTTTAGCTTGTACCTCTTAGAAATCTTGAGTATTAGTCTTGACACCCTTGGTGATGTACTTTTGAATTCCAAAATGTTGTTTTTAAAATCGTTATGGACCAGAAACCCAACTCCACCTTCACTCCTTTCACTGTTTCCATTGGTGTACAGCAGATTTCCACTTGATAAACTTATAAGTGATTCATTTCTTCTTCTTCTTTCAGCCAAACCGATGATATTCCAATTCACATTTTCTAATTCCTTTTCCAGCTCTAATATCCAGTCTTCACCGATGAGTGATCTTATGTTGTAACAGGCCAAGTTCAGTTTCCGTGCATGGCAGCCTGGTCGTACTCAGGGATTCTTAGCAGCCTGTGCTTCCACTCTGATCCTCTCGCTGTTGTAAGAGGGGGAGTGAAAGCCGCTGGGGACCGAGGGCCATTTGTTTTGTCGTGCTGTCATATGCTGGAAGGTTTTGTCTTTTCCTCTTCATGCTGACCAGGTGTCTTGAAGAGAACCACTCTACATGTTCATCGCCACCTAAGTGACGTAACAGGGCTTACTCTCGAGAAGGTGTGCATGAGTGGATTTTAGGGAGGCAGGCCAACCGGACTTCTAAATCTTCTGTAATAGGAAGATATTGGATCCATCAGTGTTTTAGACTGAGTGTCTGATAGCACACAGGATACCTGTTCCCCCTCTAAGCCCCCGTGCGAAATGTAACACTATTTAACTATTCGTCAGCATTTTATAGAATGCCCTGTTTTTATAGAAGCACGACTCTTGTATTTTAATACTTTTAATAGTCTGACTGAACCGTTTACACTCAGGTTATAGGTGACAGAGACAACATTTCTGACGTTTAACTTTTTACACTTGATTAATTTATATATATAGTTTTAATTTTTATATTTTTTATGGTTTTACTTAACTTTTATACCTTTGTACATAATATTTACTTTGTTGTCATGGTAGCCTAGGTATAGGCTACCAAATTGTTTATTATTCGGTTAAATTTGACTTGGTGCATTATGGCCTCAACTGCCAATGCGCCATTAAACACTAAATCAATCAACCGTGCATATGCAGACTTGCTTTTTTTAGTTAAAAATTTGCGTTACCCCATTTCCTTTATAATAATAATAAAAAGTGAAATTGGACTAAGAAATATTATTTAGTAATGACCTTTCAGTTAGTAACAGTTATATCATTTTTATTTTTGTTTTTCCCTTTTTTGATAGAACCAGGTCCCCAAGTACTCAGACATCATCTCCACGAGAGAACCTTAGCCGAAGTTCAACTTATGAAAAGTTGACTCAGAATAGTCCAAGTAGAACAGATAACCATTCAAGGAGGTCTGGCTCTTTAACATCGTCAATACCATCTAGTAAAAGTACTAGCAATGCTTGTATTAAAAGTAAAGTGGGAAATATATGGAAAAAAACAAAGGATACTAATAAAAGTAGTGACATTCCTTCTAAATCAGAAACAAGTAATAACAAAAGTGCAAAAAAAGTAGAATCTACTCTTTCTACAAATAACAAACTTATGCATGGAATGCAGTTAGCCTCAGCTTATCAGAGAGACAATAAGCGTATATCATCAAAACTTGAGCCATCGGACATTCACCTTACTGACAGAGAGAAAAACAAAAGTCCGTCCACCCAGGTCGGCATTAGTGAACCAAAGACTTCATCACCAAAGAGCACAAAAAATACTAAAGAGATAAAATCTTTCATTCCAACTCCATCCAGGCTAGGTGGAGTTAACATCCAAAAAAAGGAACCAAGTCACAATGGGCAAATTGCTGATGGTGAATTAGGAGAACAAAGAACTTGCTTGGTAACAGTTGTTTAATAGGAAAGTATAGTTGTAGAGTAATTTTAGTTCTAGTATTGAAATGTATTATGTTAAGCCAAAGATCCTATATTATATTTAGTTATTTGGAAGCAAGGTCTGCCATCTGTACTGATATAATTTATATTTTGCTGTGTAGGGGTTCAGGTCAGTCTGAATCTTGGAAAACTACAAGAAAAATTTCATTACTTTCTCTGTTTCCTTTCATGAGAAACATTGCTAAGTGATGAAGGAGATTGCATAAAACTTCTAATTCTTTCTGTAGATATGGTAATTTACTGGTATATATATCTATCTGTGTATATATAGATATATATACATATATCCCCTTCCTGTTTTATCACTAAAAAACTTTATTTATAAATTTTGACAAGTGCTATTTAGAAATATGTAATAAATTTGTACAGTATATTAGACTCATACCATAAAAAGATAACTATGAAGTTTTGCAAATTGGCAAAATTGATTTCATTTGCTTCTTGTGTATGACGTACACATATTTAAAATTAGCTTTTGTTTTCATTATATTGTACACATTGTTTATATCATTATTATAAATGTAAATTGTTAAATAGGTGCTTCATACTTTGTTCATCTTCCATATTAAAATTCTACGTTATTTTTAGATGTGGAATTTTGTGTGTCTGTGTCTGTATGTATATATTTATATATATATATAATGGAAATTTCAGTTGAGCCGACTGAACAGTGTATATTATTATTCAGAAACTGAGTTTCTGTTTTCATTATTTACTTACTCTCTCTCTCTCTCTCTCTCTCTCTCTCTCTCTCTCTCTCTCTCTCTCTCTCTCTCTCTTTTTTTTCTGTTCAACATTGCACGTTCTTACAAATTGTGAAATTCTTAAATTTAAAATTTGTATTTTTAGGTTTTTAAAGTTTCTCAGAATATGTAAATTATTTTCTGTATATTTATTTAATCCTGAACTCGCATCAGAATTTAACTACGGATAACACGTGTGTGATGGTTGCTTTTGCAAAGCAACATGCATCTAAGAATATTTAATGAGAAGAGGCCACTGTAATATAAGAAAACTATAGTCCTTCAAAAACTTTTTTCATTGCTTTCCTAATGCTTTATAATAGATCATTGCAGATTGATTTATATGTACCATGCTCAAATGGTAAAAGTATTTTGGAGGACAATTTTAATGTTAATGGTATAAAATGTATGAAGAGGTTTTCAATACAAGATATCTTTTACTTGTATTTCTGTGTAATAGAATGTGACATTTATTGTCCTTAGCTTAATTTGAACAGATATTAAACTGTATAACAGATTTTCTGGAATTTATTGCTGAACATATGCATTTTTTAATTTTCAGTGGAATGAAGTTCTTAATTTTATAAATATCCACTCAGCTTTTCCTGTAATTTCATATTGTTACAATACTGAAAATTCTTAATATGGGATGTAAAGGCAGAAGAGACGGTCACAATTTCTACTTTAGCATGCATATTCCAGTCATTCATAGGATCCTGAAAATCCAGCTCATACCATTTGCATCCTGAACAATAACAAAAAACTGGTAAACATTTGACATAGTCCATTGCAAATGAAATTTTTAAATATAAGTATTTTTAGATTTGCAGACATTTAATTAATGTAACATTTGAGATTAATGGATACCTGCTCCTTCAAACATAGTTCAATTAAGGTAAGGGACAGGTTCAAGAAAATATTAGGATTTCACTGGCCATAATTTTCAATTCCACTAATATATCAACTTTTACAATCAATTTTTGTGTTTACCCATAATACATATCTTACTGCAATGTAATAGACATGACAACAGTCTGTTATATCACCTGAAAATAATGTTTGCATGTACATGTGCACTTCATTGTGTCTGTTGCATAATGTTTTTTCTGTGTTTTGTTTAGCACTGTATTGCTGAAATGCTTAAGCAGAAGTAATGTCTGAATCACCCTGACAATTTCTGCTCTCTCGCTCGCTCTCTCTGTGTGTGTGTGTGTGTGTGTGTGTGTGTGTGTGTGTGTGTGGTTTACAACAGAAAGACATGAAGAAAATCTGCAGTATTACTAAACATGCATATTGTTTGTGATTGGTGAGTAGGAAAAAATCTGATGTGGCTGGGAAAATTAAAAAAGTATGCATCTTGCTGTTCCTATTGTGTGGCATAAATGACAAAACTATTAGGGATGTCCAGAAAAAGTAAGCACAGTATCAAATATCCTGACATATAAAGCATGTTCCAACATAATTAAGTTCTGCTGATACGAGGTCCCAACGATCATGGAATAGAGAAAACAGGGATGAATGTAGCAAAGATTATAAAGCCAAAGTAGCTTATGTGCCATCAAACCCCCATAACAAAAGCATTTTAAATGTCAAGGGTAACTGCTTGAGTTTCATCAGACTTTTCCATTGAATTTGTCCATAGAATTGTAATAAATGAATATATCACGAGTGAGTCAATATTGATGTAATCTATGTTGGTGATCACTGATCAGATGGAAGGTTTCGAGATAGTTTGGGAGTCAGTGGTTGATGGATTTCTCCATTACTTTAGAAAGAGTAGGAGTAAGTGCAATGGGAATATAATTAGGTGGGAGGGATTTATCATCCTTTTTAGGAACTGGCTGGCCATGAGGAAATTTCCAAGCAAAAGGACAAACATCAGTGGAATAAGAAAGTGAAAGGGCAACACAACAAGAGCAAGCTTGAGAACAAGTAGAAAAATACCATCAGTGCCTAGCACTTCCTTGGCAACAAGTCTGTTCAAAATTCTTTTGATGGAAGACAGCAGGAGGCATTTGTATAGTGTATTGAGAATGGTAGGAGGTGGTTTACCATGGCCAATACAAGAGTTAGAAGAAAAGTAGGATGCTAGTACTTTGGCTTTATCCAAAATATAACTGAATATATCCAATAAAGGATATTCAATATATTCAGTTGGATGCAAGCCAATTGAATATGTGCAAAATTCTTATCTTGAACAGCTTTATTGCATTTATTGGAACACTGAGGTTTAGATAAGACAAACATTTAAACTGCAGTGTGGTATAAAGGATTTTATCCTTACAAGAATACCTTCACTGATATGAGCTGAATAACGATTGACAGATTTAAAACAGTAATCCAATCAAGGAAAAGAACAGAAATATCACATCATCCCATTTTGCATTCTTGTAATGCCGAACAATACTAGGTTGAGAATGGCCACAAGAGAAACCTCCATTGTAGAAGTGATCTGAGATTCCTAGAGCTGGGAAGGGTTGTTTGCGAGGAACATCAAAAGTGTTGGCTGTGTGGTTAGTATTATCTAATATGCCAGTAGGTAAATAAAGAATCTGAGCTCCTGATCAATTGCAAAAGCCACGGCATTGTGACCAGCTAGATTCGTGTGACCAGAAAACAGCTCGAGTGTGAACATTAACATCGCCAGGGAAAATTATATCACTGTTATGGAAATTGTGCTGGAGAAAGTCACGTTGCAAAGTAAGGAAGCCAAGAAGTTCCAAGTGATTATTAGAGTTGGAAGAAAGACAGAGCCAACAGATGAATTTGACTGAATAGGGTAGAGAAATTTTAAGCCAGAGAAGATAGAGGAAATTCCAATTGACTACTGACGGAATATCAGAGGTGATATATGCACGAGTACCACCTTTAAAGTGAAAGGAATCATACAGTGAATAATTCGGACAACAGATGAGCAGTGGTTGAATCAACTGATAATTGGGATTCTGTTATAAAAAAAGTTAAGTGGGCGTTGGAAGACAAGTGGAAATGGCGATCATTGAGATTGGAACTGAAGTATTTGAAAGGTTAGATCTTTTTGCAGTTAAGTTTGTTCTATTAGTTTGACTATTTGTAATGTATTCAGCAGTAAGGAAAAGTTGGGGGTGAGACATGGTGTTGAGACATGGTGAGACAAAGTTGGGGGTGAAACATAGCTTGACAATCCCTTCCCCCGCACGCTTACGACAAACAAATACTTCCTCCACTCACTATATGGTAGAGTAGATGCAGCAATATAATGTTCTAGCTCAGCGTTTCCCAAACTTTTTTTAGTCACGAAACGCCATTCATCTCAGTATATTTACAGAACACTTTTCATTTCACAATATATTTACGGAACCCTTGCGAAACAAGTTTAGCGGGAGCCAAAAGAACTGTTTGCGAATATTTTATTACGTATGACGCACTGAGCATCTTCATTTCCAACACGTAAAACCGAAATTCAGATAACTGTCATCATACTTTCGTTTTGGTCTTTTATTAGTTGGTTCCTGTTTTTTCACTTCGGATTTTTGGGGAACCAAAGGCTACGATTGTTCATCCTCACCTTGAAGTGTGATAATATTGTGTTCGTTTTCATCGACCACAGTTGCACTACTAGGAGTACTTGCTTCTCGTTTTACAGTTCCTTTTTTCAAACACAAATCAGTAGTCATTTATTTTAATAATATTTCAAAATACTGATAATTATAAAAAAAAAAAAAAATGTATACAAGGAAGTGAGTTTAGTTATATCGGTTCACTTTCCCCTCTCCTTCAACCCGTGTACTCCGGGCTAAATCGCATACGAATGGCATATTAGATCACTACATTGCTACTCTTTCGTAGATGTCATTACCTCTACTCATACCCCTCTATGCAAAAGCCCGCCAAAATTGTGTTCCACGGTCTATTTGATTATTAGTCTATCTCGGTATATTGATAACCGCAAAAAAAAAAAAAAAAAAAAAAATAGGTTGTTAAAAATTATAATGTTACAAATATGCAAAATTTATTTATTTTATTATTTTTTTATTATTAATTACGATTTTTCACGGAACACAGTTCGGGAAACGCTGCACTGGCTCATCTGGAAACCTCCTAAAGAGTTACCAATCAGGTGTGATCTTGTAGACTATCTAGCGGCCAGCCTATGAACACAACGTTTTAGAGCCGTACCTTCGAAATGTAAGGAATATTGGCTCTCGGCGTAATTGCCTATCATAACCTCAAAAAGATATAGGCCGCCGTAGCCTAGTGGTCAGGCGCGCGGGTGCATAAGTACACGTGCCTTGAGTGACCGGGGTTCAAGCCCGTGACTACTGAATACGGTGCTGTTTCTTGTATTCTGTATATCTTGTGAACTCCTCTGACCGGTTGGTCTTCCCGGAGTATAAACAAAATTTATTTCATTTATTATATCAATCATACTGCAGGATCGAATAGCTTGACTCTTGTTGGTTCACACCTGGGTGGTTACTTCTGGTATATTAGGTGCCATAAATCTGCCCTGTAATCCTGAATACTTTTCTGCGTGTTGGAACCATTGTCGTAGCTTTGCCTTTGGATAAATCATTTAAGCAGTATTGTAGTCTTAAAATTAGCAGAAGGTGTACGCTATGAATCTTTGAAAAAGCAGAGTATACCGTGCGTGTCAGGCTTATTGGTCGAATTCGCTTTGGTCGCATAGAATAAAACAAGCGATTTTTCAACATATGTATTTTGGTAATCAAATTCTAATAAATTTATTTTTAATTTTCAGGAAATATTTTAATAATCTCTCCGCATTTGAGTTTTTAAAGATTATTATTCTGATATTCTGCATTAACCCCAGGGTTAATGCAGACATCTCGTGAGTATGGGCTTGCCACACCCAGGTTCCTGAGCTTGGATATCATCATTCTTTTTCTTGGTGATTCCCTTCTATCTATCTCTCTCACACACAGGGTAACCTGGGAAATTTTTTTTGGCTTGTGCAGCATAAGCCTCAGGATTCCTTGCACCGCATGGCTAATAATAATAATAATAATAATTGTGCTGTTGTATTGGTTGCAACATACCTAATTATAATAACTGATCTGCATGACTAATATTAGGCGTTCAGTGAAAAATAAATTGCTTCCTTTATTTTACTTTTGTTTTATTGGCTATTAAATTTATAAATTCATTACAAAATTTGTGGGAAAGATGGTTTGCACTACCATGTCCACAATTAACCTGCATTTCTAAGTGATGCTTTAAAAATTCGTCAAATTGACAGATATTCCCAACAAGTTAAGTAATTGCTACTACTTTCAGAATGCGTATCATTGCTACATCTAAATACTAAACCAAGTTTACTTAACAGTTTAACAGTAGGAATGATTCTTTTCAAAATAGCTTGTCAATAACTTGATTCAGATTGAATTTGTTTCATCAATTCGTTAATAACACGTCCTTTAATTGAAAGCCTTTTTTCATGTATGCCATCTTGAAATGGTCATTTGAACGTTCATGGTCTTGTAAATAATTTTTCACTTGAGCTGTTCATATTATTTGTTAAATTTAAAACAATACACGGCCCTACTGATATCAGAAAAATTAACCATTTACATTTTTCTCTAATATCATTAATTTGCGTACAGTAAAAGATTCATGAATTTTTAAATTTTCTAATTTTCAAAAATGTTGAGGTTTATTTATTAAAAAATAACCTATAAATTTTTCATTTATATACGATTATAATGGATTATATTGTGATTCTTTTTCTAATGTTGTTTTTGGTTGTTGACTTCAACTTCCATCTTTAATTTCAGATATATATATATATATATAAAGTAAAGTGCAGCCATTATCAACCCACTGCAGGATGGAAGCCTCCTCAACAGTTCATGCTGAGGGAAATGGACCATAATCTGCCACGCTGGTCCAGTGCGGGTTGGCAGATCGACCTTATTCAGCAGTCAGGGGCTTTAACCCCGGTCTACTCAAAGAGTGTGAGTGTGTGCTACTGCACTCCCGCTCCTGACCACTTGGCTACGGAGGCCCATATATGACGTTCCTGTGAGATTTATGTTGTTCTTGGCTCCGCGTGTTACGCCATTTCTATAAGGAAATGGCATTGCGGTTTACTAAATGTGTTTTCTAGGGCGAGTGACAGCTTTTTTCATAGACCGTTTTTATGGAAACCTGGCGCATTTCTAATTTTGGCTGTAGATGTTGAAATCCCTAGCTTCTGTTTCCATGCACTTCCAACTTGGATACCGGATTATCAATTACAGGAAGAAAAGCTTCCAAAATGAATTTCTGACAGGGTGCATCATGTCAGCACAAGGATCATCATCAGCAAAAGTTTTGCGTGTTTTTATATATTTATCAGTATTTTTATATTTAGCATTTGAAACCTTTTGATGGCTCTTTTTCAAATTTGGCATTGGAGACTCCATTACTTTCTTAGCTATTCAAAGTTCCAGGTTAGTTTTCTAAAGTTGCAGATTTATCTGTCTTAATGTTCTCTAGTAGTAAATCATTTCACATTTCGGTCAAAATCAGTACCAGAAAAAAAAGCGTGTCGAAAAAGACCGGTGGCCTCCACTTTACATTATTTTATTTATTTATATACAGTCGGACCTCCCTATAACGAAATCGATCGTTCCCTTGATAAAATTCGTTATACAGAAATTTCGGTAAAAAGAAATATGACCTTTTCAACAATGAAAAATGCTGTAAATTAGTAAAAGATGGGAAAGTGGGAATGAATAAATTTTCTAACATTTTAAAACAATTTATCAATGCATGCATACTTTCAATACATTCATACATAATCAATATATACATACACTGTGCTGCCACTCATTTAGGTACACCTCTGCTGTGCACACAAATGGTTTGTCCCACAACGTTGCAAGTCACATGACCACAGTTGTGGATATAAATGCAGCAGCAGAACCTTTCTAGTATCAGTTAAGCATACAAACCGTAGCAAGAAAGTGGAAAAGGAGTGATCTAACGGACTTCGAACGTGACATGGTAGTAGGTGCAAGACGTGCTGGACAAAGCATCTCTGAAACAGCAGTTCTCCTGAACTTTTCACCACAGTTTCAAGGGTGCAACGAACAGAAAACATCCTCTAAATGGCACTCCTGTGGAAGAAAATCGCTTGTTGATGAGAGAGGTCAGAGGAGGATGGCTAGAATTGTGCAAGCAAACAGAAGGGCCACACTATCGCACATCACGTCAGAATACAGCCTTGGTGCGCAGAACAAAATATCGCAACGGACCACTAGTCGCACTTTGTCGCGAATGGGCTACAACAGCCGACGGCCACATCGCCTACCTTTGTTATCAATGAAGAACAAGAGAGCATGCCTCATGTGGGCACAGCAACACCAGCACTGGAGTATCGAGGATTGGAAAACAGTTGCTTGGTCTGACGAGTCGAAATTCCTGGTGCATCATGTTGATGGAAGTATGAGTTTGGAGAAAACAACATGAATTCATGGACACCCGTTATGTCAGACGACTACTGTGCAAGGTGGTGGGGGCAGTGTTATAGTGTGGGGAATGTTTTCTTGGCACACGGATCCATTGAAATCCATAGATTCACATCTGAATGCCACATCATACCCAGACATCGTTGCTGATCAAGTACATGCGTTTATGTTGACAGTTTATCCTCAGTCAGATGGTTACTTCCAGCAGGATAATGCGCCGGTGCACAAAGCCCGAATCACTGTGGAATGGTTCCAGGAACATGACAATGAATTTTCTTTGCTGCAGTGGCCCACTAAGTCCGCGGATCTCAATCCTATTGAACATCTTTGGGATGAGCTGGAAAGGGCTGTTCACTGCAGGCCTACACCTCCGGCGAATCTCAAGGAACTGCGTGACACTCATGTCTGCACGGTGCTTCATTCCTGCACAACGTTTTCAGTATCTTGTTCAATCCATGCCTAGACGAATTCAGGCTGTTTTGAAGGCTAAAGGAGGCTCAACACTATATTAGGTAGGTATACCTAATAAAGTGGCAGCACAGTGTAATTTATCAATACATACATCATGTAAGTAGTCATTAAGAAATGACTACTTACATGATGCCCACAATTTATTAGTGCACTTTTAAGAATTATGCCTTAACATGTTTGGTTATTTTTTGTTGTACACTGGATTCTACTGTACTCCGTTCATAAAAAATTTCGCATTTGTTTAAACTATAAACATTCATGTATATTTTCTTCTTACTGAAGGCCTCGATGCAAAGTTTCAAATACTGCCAACATTTGTTTGGAAGGTATAATATTGCCCTCATTTTCATCCAACTCATCGTCGATATTGTCACTAGTTCTTTAAATATGCTCCAAAATGATGACATCACTTGGATATTCAGCTACTATGACATCATTACTACGAAAAATTCACCAAGAAAAATTTCTCCACTGATCAAACCTCGCTTGGAACTCTTCCTAAGATGGCTCAATGTCTTCTAGCAATTAATCCCACTCTTCTCTGTTAATTAGCATTTTAGCAAAACCTGCTTTTCGAAACAATTTTTAACCGTTGTTCCCGTCACACCTTGACTCCACACTTTTGCCAACTCTGATATGCACATACACAAATCTATAACAGAATCTATTGGTAGGTTTCTATTGTTAGTATAATTTTTTTTTAGTATGTGCCTTCGGTAGCGCATTTTCAAATTCTTGATAATGCCTTGGTCCATTGGCTGCAGTTAAGACGAATTATTCAGAAGGAAGAAAACAAGCTTCACACTTGTAAGTTTCGAAATTACCTAGTGAAGGTGGGCAGGGCAGTTGTCGACAATCAACGTGATTTTTCTGTTTCCTTTCGTCATATTTCAATTGAAATTCAAAATCCACTGTTCAAAAATTTCGCTTTTCATTTAAGGATTTTTGTTGTAGTCCAACTCTAACGACTTTACCCCTTTGAAACATCGGGGTTATTTACTTTTGCCTATTACCAAAAGCTTCAGTTTTTCATTAATAGACATATTTGCAACCAAGAGTAATTCACTCCTTACTATTTTTACCACCTCAAAATTTGTCACCTTCAAAAGTTAGTGTCTTGTTCGGGAAACATTTAAAAAATAGACATGTTTAATCAACATTGAACTTTGGACTCGTAGTCCTCCATTGCAGCAATTTGAGGTATGGCATTAAGAGCGAGTTGCTGCAAAGGAATAAAGGGATGGTTGAGTGGGAGACGGCAGAGAGTGGTAGAAAATGGGCACTGCTCTACGTGGACTAATATTAGTGAAATTTCCCAGTGTTTGGGGTCGGGCCCATTGTTTTGTGTATTTATCAATGATATTTATCGGCAGGGTTGTTAATGACAGTATGCTACTGCAGCAGGATCTAGAAAGGTTTGGCAGATGGGCTGAAAAGTGGCAACTGCAGTTAAACATTGACAAATGCAAAGTGCTGCATATGGGTAGCAGTAACCCAAAGAAACGTACCAACTGTGTGGTACTACACTTAGGGAGGTGGAGAATGAATAAGAGCTGGGGATAAATGTGTGGTCAGATAAGTTCTCTGAGCAGCGCAGACGTGCTGCCATAGCCGGTCATGGAACTTGTCAATATTACATAGGAATTTCGCTAGCAGAGACAAGGAGGTGATTATCCCTTTGTATAAGGCAATGATCAGGCCACACCTTGAGTACTGCATACAGGTCTGGAGGCCTCGTTTAGGAAGGATTGTAGAGTTGCTAGAACGAGTACAGAGAAGGGAAACAAGATTGGTGAGAGGAATAATGGGGTGCGCTTACGAAGACAGGCTTAAGTTCTGCAAGTTGCAGCATCTGGTGATCTGATTGCGGTGTATAAGGCCTTGAATGGTTTGAGCAGGCTCGGTGCTGACAGGATACTTCCGCTTGCGCAGATTAAGAACCTGAGGGGGCATAGATTCAAATTGAGGAAAGACTGTTGTAGAATAGATGTGCGGAAGTTTGCATTTTAGCCAGCAGGTAGTTGATTGCTGGAAGAGACTTCCATCTGTTGTTGTGGAAGTTGATAGCTTAAATAAATTTGAGGCTGAACTAGACGAACATCTGGAGTGACCAGGTGAGTGAAATGGGAAGGTTTTTTTTTTTTGATGACGCTGTATAAGCTTGCTTTCTTGCATCATATGCCTGAACTAATGCTAATAATTTTTTTCAAAACTGTTTCTTTCCAATGTGTATCGTCTTTGATTGCAACTACCGTTTTATCAGAAATAACTTTTTCGAGCAAGCCATGACGCTCTTTAAATTTGTCCACCCAACCAGAACTGGCGTGGAATGTTTTGTACCCCAGAAAAGATGCGTACTCTGTAGCCTTTTCTTTTATTAATAGCACTGATCTCGGAATGTTTTGTTCTCGAATCAACTTCATCCACTTAAAAACTGCTTCATCTAAATCTTCCCAAAGGCATAAGTTCGTACGCTTCCGACTGGGTCCCGTTTCCTCAAACAGTTTGAGAATCGAAACAGGGTTTTTCAGAATGGTTGACACACTACTGGCAGGCACATCAGATTTTAAAGCGATTTCTTTTTTTTCTTTTAATGCTGCGATCTACACTATTGAGCACTTCCACTTTTTCCACTACACTCAAGGATTTTCTCTTAGACATTATTATTATTTATTATTATTAATAGCTATATGGTGCAAGGAAGCCCGAGGCTTATGCTGCACCAGGGAAAAAAAAAAATCCCCAGTTACCCTGAGAGAGAGACACACACAAAAGTAGAAGGGAATCACTAAGAAAGAATGATGATATCCAGCTGAGGACCCTGGGTATGCCAAGCCCATACTCACCAGATGTGAGCCCCCAGGGTTAGATTGTAAGGCTACTTGCACGGCAGTTAAAACAAAGCTGAAATTACGGACTACTTGTAGCTACCATGTAAACAGAGACAGGTGAAATTTTGTGAAAGTGTGGATGACTCATTTCTTTGAAACAACAGATTCCTGATTCTCTAATAGGATGCTTACGGTAGAAAATAGATTGACGAGAGCCAGTGCCCGCCTCGGGAATATACCTTCCTTAATCTTTGCCAGTGGCTGTGGACAGCTGACCAGCGGGACTTCTCTGCATAGTAGTGTATAAGTTGTATAGGTTTTTCTTCTTTTTAGCCATTGCTGGGCAAAGACCTCTTCCAAACTTCCATCTTTTTCTATCCCGTGCCGTGGTAGGCCAGTTTCCTCCTGCAGGGTTTTTACAGGCACCATTAAATTGTAAAATGTTTTAGCTCTTAATTCTTAATAGCCTTTAGCTATTAAAAGATAAAGAGATTAATGCTTAATCATTTTAGCTCTTAATTCGTGCTTTCTACAGCATCAGCTTTATTGCCTAAAGGCCAGAGGTAAAGTGTAAAGTGTGTTTGGGGTCAAACGGCACCAGGGGTTTCCCCCATCTCCGCGTAGTTTACATTGTCGTGTGATACAGTACACTGTAAAGGCCAGAGATTTAAAAGTGTATGGATATTGTACATGATTAGTGTTGTGTACCGTTGTTCTTCTGGCCATTTAGCCGCCAGGCCTCTGCTGTGGCCAGACGTTGCCCACACTTTGCCCCGTGGAGGCAGACCTGGTACACCAATATTTTAAATAAGTACTCTGGCAGGTCCTGCCACCTAGTTTCCTGAGATTTCAGTGGCTAGGACCTTAAAGAAAATAAATAAAAAAAAATTTTTAAAATAAAAAAATAAAATAAATAAATAAAAAAAATTGAGAGGTTATCGTGTGGTGGTTGTGCTAGAATTGTGAGGCCGAAAATTGTGGGCGAATCAAATTTGGCTGTAATTAAGTTTCGATGTGTGGGGCTTTCGCTTGCGTGCAGGTAGAGTGCGAGGGAGACTGAAGGCTGGGGGGGGGGGCGACAGACAGAAGAATGGAGTCGATAGGGAGGGTGACTCCAAGATTTGGTGGGGCATGCCCCACCAGAAGGGAAAGTGTGGGTGGCAAGGAGGGAAGGAGACAGAGGGACCATCACCTCCCCCCCGGCCAGGGAAAGGGAAGAAAAGTGGACCAGGCAAGGGCGCCAGGTCAGATCGCCAATAAGGCTAGTGTGCAGAGAGGCTCTGCAGTTTCTTCAGTCGGTGGAATGTCATTTTTGGGACATTGTCCCATCCGAGGTTTACAAAGTCCAGTTTATTTTGTAGCCATTCATTGGTTAAGATCCCATCCGAGGTTATTTAGTCCAGGCAGCTTGGATGTGCATTTGCGATTTCATTTTGTTCCTTCTGTTATGAAGTCGGATCCCTGCGGGTTTGATTTGTTCTGGTGGTCCTTAGTGGTGTCGAATTGTTTTTCAGATTATGGGCAGCTTTGATGGGTACTTGCATTCTCTTCATTGCAGTGGTTGCGGCTGGGGGAAGGTCCGTCTTTTGCTGAAGAGGCCCTGAGCGAATTTTGTTAGTGCTTTGTAGCTGTCTTCTTCTTTTAGGATGAGGTGTTCCTGGTTTTGCAGTGTGAATCGAATTTCAGTGATGAGCCGGCAGCGTAGATCTTGATACAGGTGACAGTGATACATGAGGTGTTCCCATGTTTCGGTTGGGCCACAGTGGCAGAGAGGAGTGTCACTGAGTCGGAAGCCTGACAACTTGTGTCTGAATGCACCGTGTCCGGTGAGTAGGTATGTGACCAGGAGTCCTGGAGACAGCCAGTGGGGATATTTTGGATATACCGTCTGAATTGTCGGCACGAATTTCCGGGTGATTTCACCTTTTATTGAATTTTCCCAGTGGGTTTGCCAGGTCTGTTGGAGATGCAGTGTGAGTCGCTTCTTTTCCATTTTAGGGTCATTGGCTAAGTCAATCGTGTAGTTCAGGCAGGTGGACGTTTTTCCTTTGCTGAGGTGGTGTAGGATTCCGCGACGAACGATCTCCAGGTCCAGGGGGAGGGCACCCATAAGGACCTGCAGCGCGTGAGTACTCACCGTCCTGCAGGCTCTGGAGATCGTTAGCAGGGTATATCTTTGTATCGTCTCGAGTTTTCTCCTGTTGACCGCGGTGGTCGCTTTGTGGTACCAGACTCCGGAGGCATATGAAATGGCTGGCAGGAATACTGTCGTATAGAAGAGGGCGAGGGTCCTTTCCCTCAAGCCCCAGTCCTTACGAGTTTCTGATTTTATTCCTGATGTATGTCAGATGTGGTGTGAAGGATAGATTTCTATCGAGCATGACTCCCAAATGTTTTAATTCCGTTGCGAGTTTGACGGTTTTCCCCTGGACTTTGATTTGGGGAGGCCACCTAATATCTAGGTTCCCCCTGAGTAGGACGTCTTGGTTGGAGAAATTGTGAGTTTGTTGTTGTCAGCCCAGTCTTGCAGGATAGTGACTGCTCTATTTGCGGAGTTCTCTAATTGTGCTCTGGAGTCCTCAGCAAGCATCAGAATAAGATCGTCTGCATAAGCCTGGGATGTGACGCTTCCAAGGTTGAGATTAGGAAGCCGTCTAGGACGACATTCCAAAGAAGAGGGCCCAGAACGGAACCCTGTGGGCATCCTCTGTGTATCAACCGTGATACGGAGCAATACGGAGTAGTGACTGTGACTGATCTGTCTGAGAGGTATGTACTGATGCATTTGTATAGATTTGCTGGCAGGTTTGCCTCCCGGAGCCTGCCGAGGACACTTGGCCACCAGAGAGTGTCAAACGCCCCAGCAAAATCTATTGCGATGACGAGGAAGTACTTTCGGTTTAGTTGTGGTTGCGGCATTAACAATATTTTCCAATGCATCTACGGTGGAGTGTCCTTTTCTGAACCCGAACTGATTTCGGGATTGAAGGCCTGCGTTTGAGTAGTGAGTTTCTATCCGATTTCGTAGAAGGTGTTCCATCAGTTTGCTCAGTACAGACAGTAAGGCTATGGGTCTGTAGGACCCTGGGAGATCCTGCTGCTTTGTTGGATTTTTGAGGATGAGCCGAAGCGTTGCCGTTTTCCAGGTGTGTGGGAAATAGCCTTCTTTTAGGCACTGGTTAAATAAATTTAGTATTTTTTCTGGGATAGTCTCAACTGCCTTTTTTAAGATTTCTGGCTCTAATAAGTCTGCACCTGGTGATTTCCTGTTTCTTAGTTTGGCGGCTGCAATGTCCAGTTCGATCCTAGTAAAGTGCTCCTCCTCTTCGATTGTTGTGTAGGTACTATTTCTTAGGCAGAGCGATGTTTGTTCTGGGGTGGTTGGATGCAGGTGTTTTTGGAACATGGCATCTAGGATATTATTGATGGATTCCTGCCACGTTTTGGTGTACTCCCCTTGTGGCTTCTTGGTTGTGGGGATGACTTCTCCTCTGGGGAGTTTATTTGTGGTCACTCTGTAGACCACTCCCCAGGGGTTGTCGTTTCCAACTGTGGATACTAGGTGCTCCCAGGAGCGTTGTTTTCGTTCACGGATCTTTGCTGTATATTGATTCCTGGCCGTTCGGTACTGTTGTCGTAGTGCTTCCACCTCTACTGCAGGCCAGCTACGCCTGACACGTTGAAAATTTTTTTGCAGGTGTTTACCACACGTCTGAGTTGTTGTAATTCTGGGGACCACCAGGGAACAGCTCCCGGAGTAGGTTTTTTCCTCTTTATGGAATTGTTTGCTGCATCTGTGCACAGAGACAGGCCATATTCATCTTATCTCCTGCTAGGTGGCGCTCCCAGAACTGATGGTCTGGAGAAGTCCATGGAAATATAGGAAAGGAGAGTGGATGTATAGCATGGAAAAGGAGGGACTGTGGGGAATATAGTGATAGAAAGATGGAGATGATAGAGGCATCCACATAGAAGTAGGAAGGAGGAGTTTAGTTAAAGTGATAGAGAGTAGAGCACTAGACAGGTAAGTCCAGGAATCCCACCCCCCAGTAGGGGTCAGCAGTGCAGACTGCACCACCAGGTGGGGTCAGTAGCCGAAATCCCACCCCTCAGTAGGGGCAGCAGGCGGTGAAGATTCCATCCCAAGGTGGGGGTCAGCAGCACAAATCCCACCCCTCAGTAGGGTTCAGCAGGCAGCAAAGATTCCACTCCCCTCAGTAGGGATTAACAGGTAGTAAAGATTCCACCTCAGGTGGGGGTCAGCAGCAAATATCTCACCCCCAGGCAGGGGTCAGCAGGCAGTGACGATCTCACCCTTCTGTAGGAATTAGCAGGTAGCAAAGATCCTGCTCCAGTTGGGGTCAGAGTGATGATCCCAACCTAGGTGCGGGTAAGCAGCATAGATCCTGCCCCAGGCAGTGGTCAGCACAGGATCCTATCCTCGGAAGATCAGGGTCTGCAGTGTTTTCTGCCAAGGTGTGGTTCTGTAGGCCAAGTCAAGTGTCCATCACTGGATATAACTATGAATGAAATTAGGTAAGTCACAGACGAAGGATTGGTCCGATTAATGTGTCTGATCAATCTGATCTTGTTAGAGTTTACAAGTCAGGATGTCGTTGGCGCTGTTCTTGAGTAATAGTTGTCCTACGCTTGAAGAGGGTATTAGCATACCTGCAGATGGCTGCATAGTTAGCCTGAATTGCAATTAATTCTTGTCCTTCGTCTTGGGTGTAGCAGCCAGTCTCAATTTCAAGTTATGTCCGGATGTCCATGTACAGGTGACAATCGTACATCAGGTGGCCCCAAGATTCCGTTTCCACAGGTGCAATCTTGTGTGTCTGTGAGGCCCATGCTGTGAAGTTTTTCGTTCAAGTTTACCATGGCCGTTAACAAGAGTAAGGCATGCAGCCCTGGAGTGAACCATTTAATGTGGTTTTTGCTGTTCTCAGCTATCTCTGGTAGAAATTTACGGATGATTGCTCCATGCTGTGTGTTGTTCCATTTCTCCTGCCACCTGGAGACTAACAGCATTCTTATTCTATTCAGATCTTTTTTAGCAGGAATGGTAAGGTCTGTCTGAATGTTGAGAGCATTATCCTGTATGTTCCTTTTGTGAGGAAACTTTATCTGGTGATAAACAACTTCCATATCAAGAGGAATCTTGCTGGTAAGGACCTAGAGTGCAAAGGTGGAGGTTGTTCTGCAGGTCCTGTCATTGCTAGGAGGGCAGCCCTTTGGGCCTGTAGTAGTTGATTTCTCACAGCCTGTATTGTTGACTCTGTGCCCCCATGCCCCTGCTCCATATGTTATTATTGGCAGCACAATACAATTGTAGTATAGATTTAGAGTTTGGGGTTTAAGACCCCACTCCTCCTTAGTAATATTAATAATCCTTATGTGTGTGTTGACTTTCTCTTTGACATACTTGACATGTTGAAGAAAAGAGAGCCTGCAATCAAAGATTACTCCAAGGTATTTTGTGCTGGCCATGCTTTTAATGGATTGGCCATTGTACCTAACAGTGGATGGCCTTGTTGGATCTAATTTCCCCTTGAGGAGCATCTGTACTGTCTTGTTTGGGGAGATCTGTAGCTTATGCTGAGTTGTCCAGTCTTGGAGGTCTGTCATGATTGTATTGATCTGTTGTTCTATTTTGGCTCTAGAGTTTCCCTTCTACCAGCATGGTAAGGTCATCTGCATATGCCAGGAAGATGGTGTTTGGGTATTCTTTTCTCAGCCAGGTATCAAATACCATTGTCCAACACTGGCCCAGGATGGACCCCTGTGGGCAGCGTCTGGTAACAGGCCTATGAACTTCCTGTTGGTCAGATCTGACAAGAAGTGTTCGGTCGGAGAAGTAGCTGGTAAACAGCAGGTAAAGCGGGTTTGAGACTTCAGCCTCCCTAAGTCTCTCCAGGACACTCTGCCACCATAAGGTGTCAAAGGTCCCTTTGAAATTAACAAGGTGGGCAAGTAAGTACTTCTTGGTGGTGTTTGTTGCTGTGGAGACTAGAGCTGTCATTACATTTTCAGCAGAGCGCCCTTTAGTGAACCCATACTGGTGAGGGGATGCAAGATGTTTGTGATGGTAATAGTTCAGTACTCTCTGTGCCATCAGTTTTTCAAGAATTTTGCCTAAAATTGGCAGCAGGTCAATGGGTCGATACGAGTTTGGATCTAGTGCAGGCTTGATAGGGCATTTGATCAGCATTTTGAGTAGTGCTTTCTTCCAGGTCTGAGGGATGGTTCTCTCCTATAGACATGTGTTGTACAGATTTTCAAGAACAGGGAACTGCTTTCCAAGCTTGTTTGAAGATTTCTGCCTCAACTCCAATGCCAGGTCATTTGCCAGCCTTGCTTAACATTATGGCCTCTTCAGTCTCTTCTCTGGTAAAAGGATCTTCTTCAGTTGTACCTCTGTGAGTCAGATGGTTGATTCTCATGGTTGTTTGCATTGTTGTCTCCTGGCTTGTGTCATCTTGGTGGACAATGGCATCAAGGATCCTATTCACGTACTCCATCCAAGAGGTAGTTTCTTCATTTTGTCCATCTAGGATAGAGGAGAAGATTTCCCCAGGATGGCATTTTGTGGTTACCAGCCTGTGCACAAGACCACAAGGGTCTGTGTTCCCACTTGTTTGTACTAGGGTTTCCCAGGTATGTATCTTTTGTGTGTGTATTTCTTGATGATACAGCCGCCTCATATCTCTGTACCGTTCAGAAAGATTGCTACTTCATTTTGACTCCTAGAGTGATCTCTTCTTGCCCTCTGATAATCTCTTCTCGCTGCCCTTGTTTGCATTCTCATAGCTATGAGATTGTTAGTCCACCAGGGGACATGGTTAGTTCTTTTCTTCCTTGGGATATAAATTTCAGATGCTTGTATGATTATGTTTTGCACCTCTTCAGCCTGGTGGTGTACGGGGAGCCTTCTAAGGCATTCTGGGTCACGTTCAGTTATTATATGTTGAATCTGGGATTTAAATGTGTCCAAGTCTGCTTTTGCAATTTTGTACCTCGACAAGGTACATTTTGTTTATATCGTTGTCTATGGCCCGGTGTGATTCTTCGGATTCTGGTTATGATTGCATTGTGGTCACTTGTGGTCCACTGCATATTAACTCTCCATTCTGTTACTTTTCTGCTTAGGGAACTAGTGGCCATGGTGAAATCTATGATAGAGTGACCCATGGGGGTAACACAGGTGGATGGGTGGGTGGCCTGGTCTGTTTATAATTTGCATATTGTGTGCCAGTATTACTTCTTCAAACAATTCAACTTTGGGACATATACGTGCACTATTCCACATGGTTGAGTTTGCATTCGCATCAACTGCAATGAGGAGGTCAGAGCCTCTTAGTTTATTAATAGCATGATCCAAATAATTGACATACGGATCTGCAGATTTGGAAGTCCTGACTACATTGTGAATAGAGGCTTATCAGATGAAGCTGTCCTGTGGGACCCTCAACACATGCACAGGCAGCATGGGTGGAGCAATGGCCAGTTATTTTTGTCACTGTGAGCTTATGATCAGTGATGGCTATTGCAGCCCAAACTCGGGCAATAGCATTTCCCCCTTGTCCAGTTGTAACCACTTCAGACCGGATTATTCTGGGTGTATATGGCAGCCGCTTGACAACCCCTTTGTAAGAGTAAGATTATTCGTTTTTTTTTTCCTGTATTAATTTTGCTAACTGTCCCATTACTAGTAGGGATCTGTGACAGTTCAATTGAACTATTTTTTATCATTGCTCTATTGTAATTACTTCTGTGGGTGTGGTTATTCATAATCTGTTTTCTGTTGTAATGTTTCCATTGCTCTTATATATTCCTGACACTTGTTATCTCTGTAAGAATGATTACGTTGCTTCTTTTTTGCTTTGCAATTTGGACAGGAGGGGAGCTGTTCTTTATTTGGCACTCTGTGTGTTTGTGACCTGTGATTCCACAGTGTCCACAGGTTGGGTCCTGTTGTCTGCAATATTTAGCAGGGTGCCCACAGCACAGACATCTATAACATCTGGTAGGATCCAGATAGTCTTTAATGGTATGTGCAGTCCACCCAAGATAAATCCTGTTGTTTTGTGAGAGTAAAGATCACCTCATTCTGCCTGAGGTCTCTAATATCCAGCGCCTCGTCCCTTTGGCTGTAGGTTTGGTGGCAAACCTAATCTTCAGGTCTTTGTTCATCTCTTCTTCAGTGATTCCATGGTCTTCTTAGTTTTTGTGTTGTAAGTCTTCAAGCAGTTCCTCCTGAATGATGTCTTTTGGCACATCATGAATAGCCAGTGTTGGTCCAAGGTTTTTTTGGCATCTCTAACTTCATGCCAATGGAGGTAAAGTGGTCACAGCTTTTGATTTTAGTTAGATCTTCATTGGTGGCAGTTTCAATTATAATAGCTTTTGCTCTTGTTTTCGTTATGCTTTTTATTTTTACACTCTTCAAATCCTTTAGCTTTGTTGTTATCTCCATCTTGATTTCTTCGCTTGTTTTTTGTGTCTCATTGTCTATAGGCTTGACTAGTATGATATGGTTAATCTTCTGAATGTTTTTGTTCCTTGATTGACTCCTTTCTCTAGTCATAGGGGGGCTGGGATGTGCTTTACAGTGGCCTGGGCATAAGAAGGTGTATGCTGATACACTTGTGGTTGAGTTGATCTTATCGCTTTTTTCTCTTCAATTTTTCCTTTCAGCTTTTCATTTTCCATTAATACCTCAATAATGAGGCTCTCCATTTGTCCCCATGCTTCATTTATCTTCAGGACAGCAGCTTTGGTGATTTTTGATCCCTCCTTTAGTTTTTCTGCTAAAACAGTGTGCAAAGCATGCACTCTGGTTAATTCTGACTTGTCTACTTCTTGGGGGGATCTGAAGGTCCTTGGGAGAAGGTTCTTTGCGGATTACTAAATCTTGGGGGTCTGCATTCCTTTCAGGAACTTCTGGTTCTTTGCGGTCTGGATCCCTTTCAGGAACTTCTGGTTCACTGAGTGGAGGATGATCCTCAGGAATGACTTTCTTCAAATGGAACTAGGGAGCTGCCATTGCTTTGTATTGGGACAGTGTTGTTTATGTAATGGGGCAGGCAAAATTCTCTGACACTTTTTAGTGTAAAATGTGTTTTTATTCTTTATCTATACTGAAATTGGATCAAGAGCAATTTGTATTTTTATGACCTGTTGTAATGTTAAACACTAATCGGGGGGAGCAGGAATACAGCAGTTTAACCCTAAAAATACTAAACATTTTAATAAGATATAAAAATAGGGTCAGTTAAGGATAATTTAAGAGTCCTGATTATGAAAATGTAGTTAAAATAATTTTAAATTATATGGAAATTTTCTTCGTTATAGGGAAACTATTTTCAATGTAATGACCAAGGGGAAAGCAAAAAAGTTCGCTACATAGAAAATTTCGCTATATGGAAGTTCGTTAAAGAGAGGTCCGACTGTGTATATATATATATATATACAGGGTGTTTCAGTTAAACGTTTCAGAACTTCTAAGAGGGGTAGGGTACATCCTGACAACTCGAAATCATATAGCAATGTGGGGTCGGAAATGCTTTCCTGAAGCGGTGTTGTACACAGAAGCACCATAAAGAAAAGAGACCGTAAGTGAGAAATCGTTTTAATAATACATGAAAAGAAGCAAAAGGTACATGGATTAAAGTAAGTGTTCGAAGTTTCTTCCACGGGCTACAATGCACGCCTCACATCTCCGACACATGGACATCCGAACATTCTGGAATACTCCAGGCGAATTTCAAATTTCTTCGGCAGCTACTGCGATTCTTGCAACCAGCTCCTCAGCATTGTCAACAGGGGTGTCAAAAACTAGCGATTTCATATGACCCCAGAAATAAAAATCAAGACATGATAGGTCGGGTGACCGAGCAGGCCAACGCACGGGACCACCACGTCCGATCCACTGTTGACCAAATGTGACATCCAGGTAGTTACGAACATCTCCGCTATAATGGGCAGGGGCTCCATCGTGTTGGAACCACATTGTCTGTTGCGTCGATGCAGAAATCTGTTCATCTCTCAAAAGTTGTGGCAATACTTGCTGCAGAAAGATCAAGTAGATAGGTCCGGTTAGACGACACGGTAACAGGTAAGGTCCGATGAGGTGATCTCCCATAATACCGGCCCATACATTGACCGAAAATCGAATCTGTGCTGCACGACGTCGTATTGCATGCGGGTTCTCGACCGCCCAGATATGGTCGTTATGCGTGTTGAAAATTCCTTCCCTTGTGAAGGAATTTTCACGGTCATATGAAATCGCTAGTTTATGACACCCCTGTTGACAATGCTGAGGAGCTGGTTGCAAGAATCGCAGTAGCTGCCGAAGAAATTCGAAATTCGCCTGGAGTATTCCAGAATGTTCGGATGTCCATGCGTCGGAGATGTAAGGCGTGCATTGTAGCCCGTGGAAGAAACTTCGAACACTTACTTTAATCCATGTACCTTTTGCTTCTTTTCATGTATTATTAAAACGATTTCTCACTTACGGTCTCTTTTCTTTATGGTGCTTCTGTGTACAACACCGCTTCAGGAAAGCATTTCCGACCCCACATTGCTATATGATTTCGAGTTGTCAGGATGTACTCTACCCCTCTTAGAAGTTCTGAAACGTTTAACTGAAACACCCTGTATATATATATATATTTTTTTTTTTGTTTATATAATTACATTAAGAAAGAATAATTTGATTAGGAAAATTGATAAATCAGATTAAAATAAATTGATATTTTATTATAATAAATTATAATAAATTGATAATAAATCTTGGATTAGAATGGCAAAAAGCGGTATGAAAAATATGTTTATAGCTATTCACACTAACAATCGAAAGTAAATGAAACAATGTGTAATGGTATAATACACTAGCAGCCCTGGACCCTAAGTGGGTAACCTGTTTTTCTATGTAACCACGGGTGTGGCGAATAAGAAGTGAAATCATCACACCATGCAAAGATTGAGAAATTAGGTTGCTCAATCAAAAATTTAAAACAACACGCTGTTTGAAAGTTTATTCAAAACACGTACATTTCGATTACTGAATTATGACTGCTTCAAACGCAAATGATGAAACCAATTGTTCAAATTAAAAATTGCAAAATTTAATGCGAAATTTGACAATCCTTTTGTCTGACTGCGCATCTCGCTCCTTCTCTAAATTGACATCAACAATTCTAGATCTAGACTATAAAATATTTAAGGGCAAAGGCCTCAAGTCTTCTCCACTGGTCAAATGTTACTTATTCGAGGTAGTACAATACCATGGGAACTTGTTGTGAAGGCATTCACAATATGAGATATATAACCAAAACGATGCCAATTTAATTAATTAATTTAACTACTTTGGTAGATGGCTACGTTAAAATGATGCTTTTGCACTAACCTATGTTAGCAATTCTAGATCTGTATTTTAATAGCCATAGCTATTTTGACTCACATTGGTGTGTGGAATTATTACTTTAAATCGTATTTTATTACTTTATTACTTTAAATCGTATTTAAAGTAAATACTTTAAATTATTACTTTAAATCGTATTTTAAATCCAATTAAATACACCGATGAGCCAAAACATTATGATCACCTAACTAATATGATGTTGGTCCTTCACATGCAGCCAAAACAGCTCGTACCCGGTGAGATATGGACGCTACAAGATTTCTAAATGTGTCTTGTGGTATCTGGTACTAACACGTAACCAGCAGATCCTTTAACTCTTGTAAGGTCCGTGGTTGAGACACCGCAGATCGGAGTTGCTGTTCCAACACAAACCACAGATGCTCGAGGGGATTGATGTCTGGGGAATTTGGAGACCAGGGCAATACCTGGAAGTCTTCCTCATGTTCCGCGAATCAGTCTCGAACAATCCGAGTGGTGTGGCATTGCACATTATCCTGCTAAAAGGCGGCACCGCTAGAGGGAGAGGGAAAGATTTGCCATGAAAGGGGGTACCTAATCAGCAATGATGTTTAGGTATAGGTATATTTGGTTCTAACGGCTCCTGGGATTTCTCCCATTTCCATGTATATAGGTCTATATACATGGAAATGGGAAATGGAAAAGTATATAGGTCATGTGGTATGTAGCATGTTGTGCCCTTTGTTCATTCGTCCTGTTAGGCGTCCGACCCCTATGGGACCCGACGTTAACATACCGTGCCCGGGGAGACCGACCGGGCGTTACCTGTAATATTTAGTACACTGGCGGGTCCTGCCACATACTTTCCTGGGATTTCAGTAGCTAGGACCTAAAAAAAAAAAAAAAAGCTCGCTGTTAGTTATTAGCGTTTGTTAGGATAATTTAGAAGAAGCTTGCGAGGGTCTACACGCTGAAATAATATATTCTGTATGCCTAAATGGGTCGGGCACGAACTTTTGATGTAGTTAAATTTGGACGCATAAGGCTGAAAACGCTGTAAAAGTCAACAGTAAAGGGGGTGCGAAGGCTGAAGACTGGAGGGAAAAAAGGAAGTAAGGGGCCGATAGAGAGAGAGAGAGGTTGGCCTGCGTTTGCAGTGGAGCAGGCCCGTGCTCCACCAGAGGAAAGAGATTTCGGGCAAGGGATGAGTGGGTGGGAAATCCCCCTCTCCCCATGGGAAGGGAAAGAAAGCACCGTTCAAGAGAGAAACAGTGTATGAAGAGTCATATGACCACCTTGAATGTCCTTTATTCCAGGTGCCCAACAAGGCGAGATAAGGTTCTTCTGTGCTGTCTCTGACCGAGTTGAGTCACAGTGGAGGAAACTGATACGTCCTACCTCCTGCCTTTATTGGTGTGTTTTCTTTGTCTGTGGTAAGAAAGTCTCTTCCATGTTTTGGTCCAGTCATATTTTTTTTTTTTTTTTTTTTTTTATTAATAACAAGATACACAACAGGTAACCATTAACAGTGTATCTGAGATCAGAACAATGAACACAATAATAATAATAAGAGAGCCAATATGAAGATAAACATTGATATAGAGCCGACCGGGCTAGCCGAGTGGGTAAAGTACCTGCCCGGCAACCCGAAGGTCGCGGGTTCGATTCCCGCCTCGGGCTTGGATCAAAGTACTGCAAAAACCTTGGGAGGTGCAATATGGCCACAGAAGCCGATGCGCCAACAACTACCAAATCAAAAATCAAAAAAATCAATCAAAAACATTGATATAGATTCAAACATTAAAATCATATGTACAAACGAGGATTGCATTAAGTTAAGTTACCGGTAAAACTAGTAATAATTAATCAGTTAGAGAATAGAAAAATAATAAAACACACAATAGTAATAAAAAACTACAATAATTAGATCAGAGCTAATCACTTTGCGGTTTAATAGAAGAGGCAAACTTGTGGATGGAGTTCATCAGTGATTGAGAGTTGTCGAAGTGAATGAAAGAGTCATTTGCTGATTCTGTTCAGTGGGCTGAACTTCATAAAGTCTGTGGTGGCAGAGTCAAGGCGAAACGGTGTAGAGTTCCTGACTTGTCTACAAGGAGCAATGAAGTTGATTTTGCTAAGGATATCGTATGCTTCATAAGTTCCAGTGATTACTTTGTCTAGAAGGGCGATGTCAGCATTAACTCTTCTAGTGCACAGAAGCCTCAGATGAAAGTAATCACACAGCGATTCATAATACACTGTGTGATAGAATAGAGGATTACGGTACGTAAGGTAACGGACTAAATTTTTTTTTTTTTTTTTGGGCTGCTTCAATTTTGTTAGTTAGTCTTTGTGTGAGGGTTCCAGATGGGTGAACTGAATTCAAGGATTGGCAGAACAATGGTTTTATAAAGGATAACCGCATATCTGTAGTTTTTGAACTTGTAAGTGTTCCGTTTGATGAATCCCAGTGTTTTGAATGCTTTGCTGGTGATTTTAAGGACATGGGTATCGAATTTAGCACTGCTGGAGAAGAGAATCCCCAAGTCGTTAACTTGGTCACACCTTTCGATGATCACGGAGTATAATACTATACTCCGTATTTATTAGTTGTGGAGATCTGCCGTTTGTTGTCGCTTAGAAGGTTAACCTTAACACACCCGGTTGCATCTCAGTTTGGGATTCCATTCCTGTTGTCCTTCGCTTAGGATGTCAAGAGAGAGACCAACTGTCTGATCTTTATCAATGGGTTTATTTTCAAAGTAGTATACTAGTCTCATCCCTGTTTTGGACCATGTAGGGTGTATCATATTCGTTGTCACTAAGGTGGCCAACCAAATCCTGGTTGCCAGTGGAGGATCCATTCCAGTGATCCACTGAGGTGTGTAGTTTTTCCTGGGTCAGTTCCTGATCCTGTGCGAAATATCCGGAGTATATTTCTTGCATTATTTCTGTTGTTCCTGAGAGAGGGGTTTCTCTGAATTTAGTTAGGTCTTAATTGTGTTTCCGTTACTCTGGGCCATTGAGGGATGACTGTTGTCTCGTGATTGATTGTCCTATTCTTGGATTTGTGAACTTTTGGATACCTAGACTCAAGGGGAGGGTAGGGTCCGTTGTCTTGTGAACAGTTTTTGTGCAAAAAAGTGTGAAGGCTTTGTAGGTCTCTTCCTCTTGCAGAACGATGGTCCCCTGGTTTCGAAGAAGCGAATGAATCTTGGTGTATAGTTGACATCTGAGGTCCTCGTAGTGATCACACTCGTAGACCAGGTGCTCCCAGGACTCCTCCTGTCCACAGGGGCACCGCGGAGTAGCTGAGATTCCGAAGTCATATAGTCTCTTTCTAAATGAGCTATGTCCAGTCAATAAGTAGGTGGTTTGGAGTCCGGGCGAAACCAGGGCGGGGAAAGTGGATAAACTTGACCGACTTCCGGTATAAACCTCTTAGTAATGGAGCCATTGTTAGTGAGGTTCCAGCCATTTTGCCATAGCGATTTCACGTGCTGTACAACCCGTATGTTCTCGACGGTTTTTGGAAGTTGCTGGGTCTGTGGTGAATCCTATATGGGAGACTATTTTTCCTTTGGAATGTTGGTACAGCAACCTCCAGCGCACAGTCTCCAAGTCCAGAGAAAGGCATCCCACCAGGACCTGGAGCGCGTGGGTGCTCACATGCAGCAAGCTCTTGTCGTTATAAGTAATATCGATCGGTATGTCATCTCCAGTTTTTTTTTTGTTGACAGCTATGCTAGTCTTTGTGTACCAGGCCCCAGCTGCATAGGCTAGTGCTGGGATAAAGAATGCCTTATAGAGGACGCCAAGGGCCCTCTTCTTGAGGCCCCAGTCTTTCCTAGTGAGCTCGCATATCTTCTTATTTTTGTTCTCAGGTAGCAGAGATGTGGCGTGAAGCTAAGGTTTCTGTCAAGTATCACTCCGAGGTATTTATTTCTGTTAGCAGCTTTATGGTTTTCCCATTTATCTTAATCTACGGATGTCTTCTAGGGTCAAGAAATCCTTTGAGAAGTATTGAACTTGTTTTATCTGAGGAGATAGTAAGGAGATTTGCGCTAGCCCATTTTTGCAGGTCGCTAGTGGCCCAATTTGCTATGATCTCCAGTCGTGCCCGCTGTCAGCCTGCAGCACAGAACCAGGTCATCCGCATACACCTGGGTTTTAACATTTGGAATATCCATATTAACGAACTCATGAAGGAACAGGTTCCACAAGAGTGGTTCCAGGACAGATCCCTGAGGGTAGGCCCCTGTGGACCGACCTAAAAACAGAGGCGTATGGAGTGGTAACAGTGATTCGCCTGTTTTCAAGATAGGATTTGAGACATTGATATGAGCCTTCCGGAGCCTTGCCAGAACAGTAGGTTACTAGAGAGAGAGAGAGAGAGAGAGAGAGAGAATCAAAGGCTCCTGCGAATTGAATTGATATTAAGAGGAAGTATTTTGTGTTGCAGTTTTTAGCTGTTTCATTAATATTTTCCAGAGCCTCTACATCCGAGCGCTCCTTCCTAAAGTCGTATCAATTAGGCGACATGAAGTTTGATTCTTGGAAGTGGTTCTCGATTCTTTGTTAGAGAAGGCGCTCGAAGAGCTTGCTGAAGATTGACAGCAAGGCGATTGGCCTATACGACCCTGACATTCACTGTGGTTTCGTAGGATTTCTTAAGATAAGTTTTATTCGTGCCGGTTTCCACGAGGCCGGGAAGTGGCCCACTGAGAGACATCGGTTGAGGAGTTCCAATATTGCGTTCGATATAGTTTCTACCGCCATCTTGAGCATCTCGGGCTCAATTTAATCTATAGCAGGGTCTTTCTATTGTTCATCCTCCCTGCTGCTATTCTGAGCTCCTTTGGTGAGAAGGGAGGTTCAACAGCTGTGGTTGTGTATGAGTTATTGTCCTCACCAGGGCTCCCACTCCTGGGTTTTTCCACCCAGATCTGGGTTTTTTGATTGTCATCTGGGTTGATAGGTTTTTTTCACAAAAATATCTCATTATCTGGGTTTTTTCGGTAATTTTTAATTTTAAGTCAAAATTTATTTTTATTTCTTGTAAATACAATAAAATTTAATACATATAATAACAGTTTACAATTTTCTTAATTTTATATTCTAACAATACTGATCATAATTTGTAATATCTCAAGTGCTTGTACAAAATACTACAAATGTAAAAGGATTTCAAAGTTTTCACAGGGTTCTACATTATGAAATTACGCTTACATGTTCATACATGTAAGCATACATGTTCGTGTTACTAACATGTATGCACAGCCTATTGAGCAGGCGGAAGGCGGTCTTTACTGCACAGTCTTTCGTGATCGTTTGTGGTATTATTGCATTATTTGGTGTGATTTTTACATTTATGCGTGTACTACATACAGTGATATAATAAATTTAAATTGTAGTGACTACAGTATTTCTATTTTATGTTAATGGATTAGTGATTTATTTTTATTTTATAGAACATTTTAAATAAGATAATTGTTAATTAGCCATACCCACAAATTGCCCACAATGTCTGAAACTTGTTCCCCACAGAGAAAGATGAGTAAACGGTGGTATACTCAAAATTTTAGAAATGAATGATTAGAAGATCCGGAAATAAAGGATTGGTTGAAAGAAGACAGTAATGAAAAAGGTGCGTCTTACTGTATTTGTTGTGAAATGAAATTAAAGAATGCCAATAAATCGATGTTACTAGTGCATAAAAATACAGTTAAAAAAAAAAAAAAAGTGCAGATATTGCTAAGACAAGTTCAACGTTAGACACGTTCTTCACAAAACGTAAACCTACGGAGAATGAAGAAGTAGCAAAGGCAGAGTTAACAATTGCTGCACTCATTTCTGAGCATAATATTCCATTTGCGCAATGTGATCACCCTATAGAAGCTTGTAAGAAAGCATTTCATGATAGCAATATTGCAAAACAAGTTCAGATGAAGGCGACTAAAGTCTCTTATCTTTTACAAGATGGCATAGCCTATCATGAAAATGCATACATTTCTAACATATGCAGAAACAACAAGTTTTTAATGATAATAGATGAAAGTACAGATTTATCTTTATCGCAAGTTCTAGCTGTTGTTTGTTAGATATTTTGATATTCAAAAACTTGATGTTGTAGATGTGTTACTTGACACTGTTTGTGTCGAAAATGGTACTTCAGAAGGGCTTTATCAAGCTGTAAAAGATCTTTTCATAGAAAAAAACGTTCAAATAAGTAATCTCGTTGGCTCTGGAAGTGATAATTGTGCCACTATGATGGGTACTAAGAGTGGGTTCCAGTCATTGCTAAAAAAGTATGTACCATCAGTATTTATAATGGCATGTGTTTGCCATTCTTTTGCATTATGTGCTAGTCATTCAGTCAAGGTACTGCCATCATACCTAGAAATATTTATAAAAGATATCTCTTGTTATTTTTCCCGTAGTAGTAAAAGATTAAACGAGTTCAAAATGATTCAAGATGTTGTAGATAATGCTAAGCATAAAATCCCCAAATTAGCACAAACACGTTGGTTATCCCGTGGCAATGTAATAAAAATTATTATTGAGCAGTGGGATGCGGTAGTTCTTTATTTTCAGTCTCAATCAAAAATTGACAAAATCGATGGTGCAGGAAATATTTACAATACTATGATCACCAAAGGAACTAAGCATATGTTGTTGTTTTTAGGATATGTACTGGAGAAAATAAACTGCCTGAATATTGAATTTCAATCTGAGCATTTCAGATTGCACTTACTTCATTCAGTGGTTTCAATTAAGTATAAAAATATTCTTAGTTTTTTCATAAAAGAAGAAGTCATTACTTCGTGCAAGCTGGTTGAAATTGATCCAAGCAATGCAATAAATCATAAGCCTCTGAATAAAATATATTTGGGAGGCTGTTGTTTGGCCTTATTAAATTCAACACCACTTGGTGACAGTGAAAGCAGGTTTAAAAATGATTGTTTAAAATTTCTTGTTGAACTTTGTATGGAAATCAGAAAAAGATTTCCTCTAAATGATGGTGGAATTATCACCAGTCTTAATGTTCTTGACCCAGCAGTGATACATGATCGTGCCAATTCGCCATCCCCCATTTTCCATTTAGCAATGCAGTTCCCTCACCTTGTTTCTGAAGGCAAACTAGATCTTCTAGATGATGAATGGAGATCATTTCGTTTAAATCAAGATTTAGATTTCTCTTACAAAACCATCCCTCAGTTATGGTATCTGTTACGTAATGTAAAAGATGGCTTTAATAATTCTAAATATGAGATTTTATCTTACTTTATGACCAGTCTAGCTATTTTACATCACTCTTCGGCAAGAGTAGAAAGAATCTTCTCCCAAGTAAACCATATAAAAACAAAAGCCACAAACTCCCTTAAACCAGAAACTGTGAAAAATCGACTAATGGCAAAACAGGTGATAAATAGATGTAATCAAAATTGCTATACATGGAAACCTAAATCAGAATTGGTAAGAAGTCATACAAGGGAACTTGTAATAAAAGATACGAAGAATGTTTGAAAAAAAATAAAAGAACTTCAAAAAATAAATGTGGAGGGAACTGAATGGGATGAAAATTCTGATTACAATTAAATAAAAGATATTTTTTTTGCATGGTAAGTTTTATCTTATTTGTGTTGCTATACTATATGATGAAAACTAGGTTTTTTTTGGGTTTATTTAAGTTGCAATCTAAGTTTTTTTTAAAATTTGTGAGTGGGAGCCCTGGTCCTCACATAGTTTTCTTTGTTCCTGGGTTTCAGGTTCGGTTACAGGAAGGAAGATATGGTCCAAGATACTGCCTATAGAGGATTTCCATGTTCTGATATAGGTTCCGTGAGCTGTCTCGGTTGCCGTTAGATTCCCCCTCTGGGGGAGTTTGTTTTTGGTTACCCGATACACCATTCCCAAGGGGTCAGCATTTCCTTCTGTATTTACTAGGTTTTCCCATGAGGCTTTCTTTGTTTTCTTTATTTTAGTTGTATAGTCATTTCTGACCTCCCCCCCCTGCAAGGGTAAGAAGAGTAAAAAGCAGGCTAGGCAGAGTGTCCAGCCAGGGGTGCCAAATGGCAGTTTGGCATCATAAGATACAGTCTTCATCTTTGCGTTTGTCCAGTGGAGGTTCAAGTCCAAGATGCAATCTTCAACTTTGTGTTAGTCTGGTGGAGGACCAAGTCCAGAAGTCAGATCCAATTCATCACGTTCATGTATCTACTCAGGTGATCACTAGTTCAGAGTTTTGCAGTCATTTCCTTGATGTTCACGTCTGTGTTTTGGGAGATAATTACATTACTTATCAGAGAGTCTTATAATGCCTTTTCCACAGCGTATCCTGGCATTGTCGTACTTCCAACTTTTGCCTCTACACTCTGGGAGGCAACTCTGGATGTTACCCTATCAACAAGATTTCTCGCCCACTATATAACGGACTGGAAGGTCCAGGAAGATTGGACCACATCCGACCACCGTGTCATCACTTTCAACATGCACAGAACAATATATCAAGAGCCCATTACCAGCTATAAGCTTCAGAGATACGCTGTGGAAAAGGCAGAGTTTTATCATCAGCACTTCGCTGATGATAAAACAACGTATGGTTAATAAAAATAAGAAAACTAAGAATTGACTTAACGTAAAAATTATCGAAAATATCAGAGGCGTCTACTACAAGCAATAGTAAACGAATAACTGGCCGTACGCAGAGGGAATCGAGTCAACAGGACGCTCGCAGGAAGAGCGGGACAGAAATAGTCAAGTGTGTAGTGGGGATGCTTCAACGTAAGTCGAAACAAATTACATAAATAATATTATATTTTTTATGTTTTCGTATTTTTTTTGTCTGTTATTTGTAGCCTCTTAACTGCGGGGACTCTGACAATTTGTACTGGAATGGTTATTAAACAGTAATTAATCTTCATGGAAAACAACCACTTAACGTCCTTCCCTAATTCTATCAGAAAAGAGTGATCCAAATTTCTGAGACAGATTTTTCATCCAGCTTACATAGAGTTGCTGCTTTACATCAAGTAGTCCACACTCCTCATTCCCCCCCTCCCCCACTCTTTAAATATAGCCAGATTTACACAATGGATCAAATCATCTTTCTGAATTTGCCATAAAAAAGGTTCGGATTTGACTTGAATTCTTGAATATGCTGCAACTGATCACGTATATTATTTTTTTCTTTCCCTGGAGTTTCACGTTCTGTTCATTCAGGTGAGCCATGATATCGCACAGAAAATGTAGATCATCCTGTCATGAAGGGCTCTCAATGTCAGAAAATTTTTCGATCTCACGTTTCTCAACAAGAAAATCTTGAAAATGAAGAGGCAAAGAGATAAATCGTTTCAGTCCTTTTCCTCTGCCACCATCTCACATTCGCAAAGTCAATGAAACATACTGTACATGGGTTACACAGGGATAAGTAGTGCTCCTTACTGCAGCCCTCCTCTTCCTACTCCGACCTTCATAAAAAGTATTACGCACGTTGCTCACATAGCTTCTATAACAAGTGAAGTAACAATTTTGTACAACGTCAAGCCAAAAGAGCTCCTGCTCCTGGTGCCATGGCCTAATGGGTAATCCTTGATGAATTTCCACGAAATAAGAATAAAAAATTGCCTTTGATAACACTGGTCAATATATAAAATATGAAAACTAAAATACCCAATATTAACTAATTTTATGCTGCTGAACACGGAATCACTTAAAATTTGTCGGTTGGATCTTGTTTTCGAATTACAGGTGGGGTCTAATATTAGCGAGTTACTCTATAGTCCACATTATCAACTACGACTCTCGGAAAAACGCATGGCAACACCGCAGTTTCAGTACAACCACGCTCTTATCACGTGATTGGCAACTTCCGCTCGATCTGCATCACGTGATAAGTTGTCTTTTCAAATCTGTTGTAGTAATCCTCGAAATATGGCTAATACTGGGTGATGTGTTCTCAGTTAACGGTTGTTCTCGAGATTCCTACTTTTTGCGTAGTATTTCTATCGTGTAAGATTAATATGCCCCGTAATTGTGTGAATAGTCCGGATAACTCCTGTTATGTATGTAGAGAAGTCACTTAGCTTCAAGAAAGCGTCCCTTAACTCGAGCCATAAAAAAAGGCCTACTTCTTTTACTTTGGGTGTAAAGTAGGCGACCAGGACAATAACTGCACTCCACACATATGCTGCGCTACTTGTTCATCAAAACTCAATGCGTGGTGAATCGAAAGGGACGTTTTTATGCCTGTCGCAGTGCCCATGATATCGAAGGAGCCAACAAATCACGTCACAGACTTACGTCTGTATGCTTTTCTCCATTGTCATTCCTATTAGAAAAGGGATAACAATGAAGAAAAAGTGGACAGTAACGTACCTAAATATACCATCTGCAATTCATCCCATGCCTCACGGCATTCATACCTATTCCTGAACCAGCCGACCGTTTTTCTATACACTCTAATGAAGATGAAGACATTGATGACACGAAGCAGCTGCCGTCTATGTCAAGGGATCCACCATTTTGTTCAAACTTTATCCTTCTGAACCACATAAAACCGCAGAAAATGAGCTTAATGACCTCAAGGCTAGAACTGCCGACGAATAAGGCAGAGCTTTTGGTCTCGAGGCTACAACAGTGGAATCGTCTAGTTCATTCTGTGAAAGTGACAACATTTCGTACTCGAAATAAAGACTATGATAAATTCTATCAAACTGAAGATGAACTCACCTGTTGCATGGATATTGATGGTCTAATGGCAACAATGAACATGAGGCACGTTCCCGAAGAATGCCGACTATTTATAGATGCTTCTAAGGTTAGTTAAGGCTTCTTAAGGCTGTTATTACACAGTAGAAATATGCTGCCTTCAATATTCTGATTCTTGCCTATGCTGTCCACGAAACATGGAGAACATCCTCTTAGGTGTACACTTTTTATCAGAATTATGAGTGACAGATATGTGATGATTTAAAGGTAATCACCATTTTATTAGGACTACAAAAAGGTTACATTAAGTATTGTTGCTTTCTCTGCGAGTGGGGTAGTTGTGTCAAGGATATGCACTACGAGAAGAGGAGTTGGCCTCAACGAAAATTGAACCTCTGATATATCCAAATAAAGTTTTGCTTCGACCACTCCACGTCAAACTGGGGCTCGTTAAAAATTTCGTGAAGGCTTTGGAAGCGAACGGTCCTGCATTCGCATACTTGCAAGAGAAATTCCAAAGACTTAGTACCGAGAAGATTAAGGCAGGTGTTTTCATTGGTCCACAAATAAGGCAACTTTTCAAAGACGAACAATTCGAATGTGTCCTTAGTGACAGCGAGAAATCAGCGTGGAGAGCCTTTCGAAATGTTTCGACTGGTTTTCTAGGAAATGTTAAAACCGGCAACACATAGTCAGCTTGTGGAAGATCTCATTACTTCATAAGAATCTTCTTACGAAGTTTTTGGACCTCGGAGAAGTGGATGCTCAGGCATTTGCCGATGACCTCATTCTCTCCGTCTCGGCAAACTCAAGCGCAAAACTGGAAGAATCTGCAAACCTGACCTTGGAGCTATTGAAGAACTAGGCAAAACAGGATCACTTGAGAATATCACCGGAAAAAAACCAACTCAGCCTTGCTGAAAGGGAACCTGGACCTACGACGACCTCCTCAAATTAAAATAAACCAGACGACGATGAAATTCTCTAAACAACTCAAGTATCTAGGGGTCATCCTAGACCATAACCTATCCTTCAAAAACCACCTGTAGTACATCCGAACCAAAATTAGGAAATAGTCTGCCCTCGTTGCTAGGTTGGCTCGAAGGGACTGGGATCTTGGCCAGCGTACGCTACATATCTTTTATAAAGCCGTATTCATACCCATCATCACATACGCCTCTGGCGTATGGTATCACAAGGCTACCACCGCAGTCAACCGACGTATCGTCGACTGAACCCAAAGATCGATTCTACTATTTACTTCTCAACTGAACAACAATACACAACACTACGCTTATATAATATCCGTACACTTTTAAACCTCTCTGGCCTTTGCAGTGAACTCTACTACACCCACAATGAAAGAAACGCGGAGATGAATGAAACCCCTGGTGCCGTTTGACACGAGCACATTTTATACTTTACTTCTTACGAAAAATTGGGGCACAACATGTCATTGAAGATGCATTTTTTGCACTCACACCTGTATATTTTCCTGCCAAACTGCGGTCCCGTGAGCGATGAACATAGTGAGCACTTCCATCAAGACATCGCAGCGATGGAACAAAGATACAAAAGCAAATGAAGTTTCGCCATGTTAGCCGATTATTGTTGGATGGTGAAAAGGGATGCTCCCGAATCTGAACACAAGAGAAAAGGTCCCGTGTTTGATACAGGTGTGTTCCTAGCTACATCTTACTGCCATATAAAAAAAAATACTTTATACAGGGTGTTTCAGTTAAACGTTTCAGAACTTCTAAGAGGGGTAGGGTACATCCTGACAACTCGAAATCATATAGCAATGTGGGGTCGGAAATGCTTTCCTGAAGCGGTGTTGTACACAGAAGCACCATAAAGAAAAGAGACCGTAAGTGAGAAATCGTTTTTAATAATACATGAAAAGAAGCAAAAGGTACATGGATTAAAGTAAGTGTTCGAAGTTTCTTCCACGGGCTACAATGCACGCCTCACATCTCCGACGCATGGACATCCGAACATTCTGGAATACTCCAGGCGAATTTCGAATTTCTTCGGCAGCTACTGCGATTCTTGCAACCAGCTCATCAGCATTGTCAACAGGGGTGTCATAAACTAGCGATTTCATATGACCCCAGAAATAAAAATCAAGACATGATAGGTCGGGTGACCGAGCAGGCCAACGCACGGGACCACCACGTCCGATCCACTGTTGACCAAATGTGACATCCAGGTAGTTACGAACATCTCCGCTATAATGGGCAGGGGCTCCATCGTGTTGGAACCACATTGTCTGTTGCGTCGATGCAGAAATCTGTTCATCTCTCAAAAGTTGTGGCAATACTTGCTGCAGAAAGATCAAGTAGATAGGTCCGGTTAGACGACACGGTAACAGGTAAGGTCCGACGAGGTGATCTTCCATAATACCGGCCCATACATTGACCGAAAATCGAATCTGTGCTGCACGACGTCGTATTGCATGCGGGTTCTCGACCGCCCAGATATGGTCGTTATGCGTGTTGAAAATTCCTTCCCTTGTGAAGGATGCCTCATCGGAAAACAACACTTCAGCAGGAAAAAGGGGATTTGTAGCACATTTTCCAAGGTACCACTGTGCGAAAGCAATACGAGGTGCATAATCCTCCGGTTGCTGTGTCTGGACACGCTGCACGTGAAACGGATGCATGTCTTGTTCTCGGAGAATCCTCCAGACGCTGCAATGGGAAACCCCGACTGCGTTTGCTAGACTTCGTGTACTCGTTCTTGGATTCCCCTGTACATGCTGCAGCACATTCTGTTCGACGGCTGGAGTCCGTGCTGTTCTTACCCTGTCCCTGTCAGCTCTTTCAAATGAACCTCTCTCAGCTAACCTCTAGTGCAGTCTTGCAAAGAAATTATGACTGGGAATACGCCTCGTCGGATATCGTTCCGCGTACAAACGCTGTGCGGCTGGCCCACTACAATTTGCAGCCCCGTACGCCAAATGCATATCGGCTAACTCTGCGTTCGTGTAATCATCCATCCTACTAACTTGGCGTTCTTGTGCGAAATTAAGATTCCCTGCACTAAAGCTCGGAATTTTCGATTCTGCCCATTGGTATATGATTTCGAGTTGTCAGGATGTACCCTTCCCCTCTTAGAAGTTCTGAAACGTTTAACTGAAACACCCTGTATAAATATAAAAAACTACTTTTTTCGAAAACCAGAGCCAATCTGCCATTTTAAACAATGTTTCCGTGTTTAGCACCCAAAAATCTATAAAGTGAACATACTTTCGTGCCCGTATTAAGATATTACCCAAAATTTATTGTTAAATGTCATTCTTAATTCGGTTCGGAATTAATTTTTATGGCAGCGATTCTTAAATTTTAGTAGTCGAGAACTCTTTTCCATTAAATTTTTTCTTCGCACACCACTGGCTGTAATATTTCCTATTAAGAAGAAAAAATGTTATTATATATATTGCTGTTAAGATATATTATTTTTACTAAACTAAAAAAAAGAAAAAGCTAAACTATTATAGTAAGATCACCTAATAGTCACTTAATAGCCTATCTAGTCACTTAATAGTCTGTAAATTGCATTTATTCTCTGGTCGACGTGCCTCATTTGCTGGACGAAAAACCCCAGTTTTTCAAGGGGGAAAAAACCTTGCTATCTACGCTTGAGACCGACTAATTCGGTCACGGAGTGAAAAAAGCCCATAAAAATTCCTCGCGTCATCGACGGCATTCGAACACGGGTCTTTCCACCCAGTGTTGGGAGATCAGTGATGATACTACTGTGCTACCGCGCAGACATATTGGAAAAATGGCGTCCTTTTTAGAAATTTTTTTCGAATATGTGTGCTACTGAGCCTGGTAATCTAAGTATCTTAGAGGGGGGGTCTAAAATTACCATCGTTCATTTTATTATTCCTGTGCGGATAATAAAATAAACAGAGGCAAAATTTCCAGTTATAAATTCAAATTACGGGGGAAGAGGTTTAGGCCATATTGTAAGAAGTTTCTTTTTAGCCAGAGATTGTTAATTACATGAATACTTGCTTACAGATATCACATAGGTAGTTTAACTTCAATCCCTCTTGAACTCAGTCCTATCTTATTTCTTATAAAAAAAGAGTACTGCTCCTATGCTCACCTTCCATGGCAGATTTATAGACAAGATCACATATGCCTATTACAGATTACCTTTACTTCTAATCTCTCTCTTCGCATAAGTATATGCATCGCAAATGTTCCTTCCTCTGGATGAAAAAAACCTGGGTTTTCTTTATTGCCCTTGGCGTTACTTTTCATCTAAACTACTCACGCTGTACGAATCTTAAATCTGCCTTACTTTGGAATATTTCCTCCCTTCTTGAGTGGTGCCTCCAAACTTTGTCAAGGTCCTAGAATCTTTTCAAAAGAGGGCCCGATTAACTAATGATTCTTCGCTTAGAAAATCGTTCCATTTCTTACAACACAGATGATTAGTTTCTGTTCCATGTCTTTTCTTATATACTTCCTCGGGCACTGTTCTTCTGAATTGGCATCTTTAATTCCTCACACTCTTCCAAACCAGTCCGAACACCTGCTGCAAACAGTCAGCATCCATTCACAGTTCAACTCTGAACCCACAGATTTTGTCAGCAAGTACTTCAACTACATCATGAATGTCAGAAAGTACTTCATCCCTTGCAGGTTACTAAGTATTATAGGTTTTAAAACATTTCGTGTATTTCATCAAAACGTTTTTTCCGCCAGTTCGTCTATCGATTTATCAATTTTCTTGACTTTACCAGAATGATTGCCCTCATGGGTAGTAGAGTTAGAAGGATTGCCGTCCTCCCCACACCGGGTGGCAAACCCTGAGTTCGAATCCCCTCGATGATGTTACGAATTTTTATGGGTCTTTTTCGCAACGTGGAAAAGTTGGTATCAGGCGAGGGTAGCACTGTTTTTTTCTCTCGGAAATTCATGTTTTTCATCCAGCAAACAGAAAATCACCTCAGAACACGGAATTTATAGATAACATACACTGAGCAATATGGCTTAGTCGCCGATGCTCCTAAAACCCAACAACAAAAACAAGAATGATTTTTTTTTTATAGTTTGAATCTATTAATTTTAATAAACAGTTACGATTATTTCAGTTTTTGTAATATCAGCTACACACAGATATCCTTTTTCAAATCGACTAGAACACACGACCTTGTAGGCATATCATATTTCTGGCCTGAAATATGATATGCCTACCAGCAACATGATGAAACAAATTTTTATCAAATATCGCCGTGTGAGCAACTAATGATTTGAGGCCAAAAATATCAAATTCCCGCCAGTAGCATGATTAAACAAATTCGGATTCAAAATTTTTAGCCAACATAAAACCAATACACAACTTTGAAAAAAAAAAAAAAAAAAATTGAATAAGCAGTAACTGAAAATGAAATTTATGTTGCCGAATGAGATCAGGAAGCTTAATGAATGAGGTGTTATCATATACCTCATTTATTAAACCTCAAAATGTATATAATTTATATTTTCGTTATTGGTTGATGAGAGATTGATCTGGTTGGTCTCTTTCTTTTCATATTTAACTTACAGTTCATTAGAACGAGCACTTTCTAAATATTTTTTTTTCGCAATTCTTTCCACCAATTTGCAAAGATTCTTAATGTATGGGACAGAGATTTTCTACAGTAGTGGTCAATTGTAGCACTAAAGCTTTAACCTTCTTATTAATAGTTATCTGCGTTGTGTTTTACAAGAAAACTGGGGTATTTGTGTTAACTGTTAAACTGTACACCAGCGGGGAAGATCCCCTGAGAAAGTTATCACTTGTGTTATCCCCGATATCAATGATTACTAATTTTCCTGGCAACCCAACGGCATTATGGCACCATGTGCCATAATGCCGTTGGGTTGCCGAGGAATTTAACAGTCAAAATCCACGCCGATCACCAATTGATCAAATCAACTGTTGGACAACTAATAAACAGTTTTAAAGAAACCGGAAGTGTTGCTGCTCGTCCTCGAAGTGCAAGAACCAAAAGTGAAACTGAAGAAGAAACATTGGCGATGGTATTGACGCAGCTTGCAAACAGCGGAGAAAAAAATCGAAGAGGAAGTTAAGTCAAGAAACAGAGAAAGTTAATAATAATAATAAAACTCTTTAATAAATTAACTGGTGTACATTTTTGATTCCTTCCACAGATAACCAGAGGAATCTTACAAAACCTTCACTATACAAGTGACCAATCACAAAAATACAATGTTCAGCTGCAAAGTTACCATTAAAGACAAAATATCTGAACAGGGAATTAATCTTAATAAAAACAAGACTACAAATTAAGCATAATATAAAATGACATCAGAATACTAGGACCGGCACTTGCACACCTGTCCTTTACATACAGTAAGATAGCCCAATATGTCATCTCGATATGCCTTGCCAATCGACCATAGGTCCAAGTCGATGTTGAGCGAGTTGATAGTGTCCAAAGTCACATTTGGGAAGTGTCTATTGAAACTCCGTAGCCTCTGGAGCCTTGAGCACAAAGAGGGGGACACTGCGGAGGTGTCTTCTTGGAAAACGCAAACCAACTGTGTACCAGATGTTCATATGATCATGCTTAGATGAACACAGATGAAGTACATGGGCTCTGCGGACGTGTATTGCAGGTTGGAGCATAGTGCAGATTTGGATGTCGTGTAGATCTTGGTGAGACCACACGTTGGCACACTTCAGCACCCAGAATTCTATACCCCATAGTTTCTTGAGGCTGGTGGGAGGTGCGGCCGACCAAACTTCCTTGGCATAGGAGATCACCTACTGAAAAACGTTTCGAGGTATTTCCTGATTATTTGTTTATTGTGAGTTCTGCATAAATCTATTTTCATTCCCCAGAAGGCTCGCAAGGCTTTGCAATGCTGGGCTTGGATTTGTTGTTTAAACGTGATATTCGTGTCCAGGATTACCCCTAGGAACTTTACGCTGTCTGTGGGAGTCAGAACCTTTCTTGCTAATTCCGGAAGTAAGGTATCACGGACGTCATGCGACTTTGAGAAAAGATTTGATAGCTTGACTTTTGGGGATTAACTGAAAGACCGAAAAATTTGGCATACTGGCAGAAAGTATTAAGGTAATTGTTTAAAGTTCGTGGATTGACAACCTGGCGTTTGCATGGCAAGTAACACAATATCATCATCATCATACGACAAGAACGCTGGAACTTGATCCATAAGTGGAATGAATATTGCAGCGAATAGAAGAGCTGAGAAAGAACCACCTTGTGAAATTCCTACTTCTGACTTTTACAGACTGTGTTGTTATTACACGTGAAGTTAAGCATTCTCCTACGTAAAAGACTTTTGAGGAGCTTGAGTGTATTGCTGGATGTCCCTTAGAAACTATTAAGTAATGCAAGGAGGGGTGTGATTTGGACTGAGTCGAATGCAGTTTCCATGTCCAGAAAAATGGTGTGCAGGTCCTCGTTGTCATTCCAGGCGTGAAGTATTTTCTGCGATGACTGTAGACAGGTTATAGATTTTTTTTTTTTTTTTTTTTTTTGGTAGTTGTTGGCGCATCGGCTTCTGTGGCCATAATGCACCTCCCAAGGTTTTTGCAGTACTTTGATCCAAGCCCGAGGCGGGATTCGAACCCGTGACCTTTGGGTTGCCAGGGTTATAGATCTATTTGGCATGGCATAATGGGTATGATCTGGCCTATGTGTGAAGATTGCGAGTGCAACGTCATTAAAGATGCACTTCTCGAGGCATTTCAGGAAGGGAGAGGCGATTGACATTGGCCTGAAGTCCGCAGCTGTTTTCGCATGAGGTTTTTTTGGAACTGCCGCGACTCTACGTCAATCAGCTTGCAGGCGCCTGTCTCAGTTTAAGTATTTTGATGTAGAGGTGAGTGAGCTATCTGCTGATGAAATAGGAAGCAATTTTGAGACTAAAAAGAGGTATTGCGTCAGCTCCTATAGTGGACTTGTCAGGTAGTGAGTTTATTATTTTCATTAGCTGTTCTTCGGAAATTTTGATTGCTGGTAGTTGAAGAAACGTTGAGCGCTTCATTCCAAGGATATACTTTAGACACTCTGTGATCTCTCTTAAGACGCAGCACGTGGTCACACCATTCCTGGACATCCAAAGCTATGGGGGTGCAGGTATGACCTGTTGACCACACACGTTTGCCTCTGGACAGCCGGCCGTTCATCAAAGTCTTAATAGCTGATTGTTTCATATTCTGGAAATCCATCCTTGCTTTGGAAAATTTGGCATATGACTCTTCTGAAGGCGACTTCTTGTAGGAGGCGTGGGCTGCCTGTTTTTCCTTGAAGGCCTTCGTCAGGAGGTCATTCCACCATGGCTTCGAGTGGGGACTAAGGATGCAAGTTTTAGACATTGCAGACCTTGCAATGAATCCGGTCCATCTCGAAAGCCAGTAGGCAGCCTCATTAATGTTAAGCTTAATTTGCCAGTAAAGTTGGAAAAGAGTAGTAACTTTTTCAATGTTGATGTATTTAGGATTTTACACTCTCCTGGCATTGTTTGTAGCTTGTACTGGGAAACATTCCTCCTTAATTGCCTGCAGTGATATTCTGGCAGCGATCTGATTGTGATCAGATGGGAGGAAGTTATCGGTTATAGTCAGGGTTTCTTTTATGGGAATAGGTTGAGAAGATGCGCTGAAGGGGGGCATCGCCATGTGAGGGAAGAACATCACTAAGACCAATGCCCATTTCTGACATGTTCAATGACACTGTATCTAGGAGCTTCTTTGTGGCTGGCAGTGCTAGGTTAAAGTCTCCGAGGATGATGAGCGTTTGATGATGATTGATTGTGGATGACAACAATGCCGTCAGATTGAGGACACAATCCTCAGAAACTGGTGGAGGGAAATAAACAGTACACACCGATATTGAAATTCCAGACACTCTGTAGATTCCCAGAACTGCTTCTACGTCTCCTCCTGGATAAGTGTATGCCTTAATTAGATAGAGTGTGCTCCTTTGACAGATTGCTACACAGTCACTTCGTCTCTCTATTCTGTTAGCAGCCAGAGTGTGATAACCAAGGTTTGAGATGAATGTAGCAATTTCCATCTCATCTCTGAGCCAGGTTTCGACCAGAATTTAGTAGTGCGCTTTCGATCAGAGTTCAGTAGTGCGCATTCTTCGAAAGAATCATTTTCACCTGTATAAAGTGTAATTCGTTCAGGATTTGCATGTTGGTGACACAGATCGACGACAAGAGTTTTGTGAGGGGATGTTGCAAAAAGGAGATGTATCGATCTTCTTCAGTGACGATGCAGTATTTTATCTACGTGATAACTTCAATAGACACAATTTCGTTACTGGTCAGACAATAATCCTAATTGGATAGAATTAGTTTGCTTTATTTTTATGGAAGCGACTAACGTGCGAACGACCGAGGGTTATGGTGCGAGTTGGAACATAGGATGATCAGGTAATTGGCCCTTATTTCTTTGTTGCCAAAGAAATGAGGACTGTTACTGGCGAAACGTGCTTACATATGCTACAAAATTACATTACTTCAGGGATTTTCTGGATAACATTCCTTTAGAACGAAGGATCAATATATTCTTCCAACAAGAAGGACCACCACCGGATTATTCATTGATTGTGCGAAATGAACAGTTATACAACAGGTGGATAGGACGACGAGGCCCAGTTGAATGGCCATCCAGGTCACCAGGATGGCCATTCAACTGGGCCATTCAACCAGCTCACCCCCTCGATTTTTTCCTTTGACATCTTTTGAAGTTTGTTGTTTACCAGAACCGCCCGAGAAACATTGAAAAATTTAGGAAAGTATATAATCGGAAATGCCGTCAGATTACAAGAGACATTGATATGTCAAGGCATCAATCACATAAAGAATTCAAAAGTGTTTGCAAGTTGGGAGTGGTCATTTTGAATATCTGTTTCAATAAAAATGATTTATTCCATAGTGCGCGTCTTTTGACTCACCATGTAATTAAGGAAACTCAAAAGAAAACCCACTTCACACATTTTCTTCTTTTTTATGGAAATAATAGAACAAGATTTTCTCCAATTAATTAAACAAAAAACATTTTGTACATTTTCTAGATTGTAAATAGCAGTAAGTTCGATTTAGATCATGCATTCCTTCTGTTAGATTTTTTCTTCATTAAGCTTTTCTCCTTTAGTAGATGAGAAGGAGGAAACATCGGAACAGCTTGATCGCCTTTGAATACTGTCTTGCGCACACCTTTCTTCCCAAAACATTTTACTCTGTGTAAAAGCTGAACTTTGGCGCTGAATGCAGCCAACTTTGCATTTAGTCTGAAAATTAACTGGGAGGTTTTCACAGCTTGTTTGTTTTTGACAAGCGTAATTTCTTGTTGACTTTGGTATTTGGACTGCGAGAGCATAACTTTTGTAAAACTGCGCTTTATTTTTGTTGTTTTTCTTGTCAGGTAATTTATTTTGACGAGTAGGAGAAACGTTCGTTTTATAAATGTAGCTTCTGTTGCTCTTCGGTGGAGGGATAATAGTCACATGAATGCTTGTATTTGTCTGTGAATCAATTGTCGACATGCTGCTCTTCAAATCTGGGGATTTCGAACATGGTTCCCTAAGAGTTATTGTCCCAACATTAATGATGTTGGGGGCATGTGGTTGTTCAACTGTGGTTTTGGTACTATCGCTTTGTACCCTATTTTGATGCATCTGTGTAGAAGATATTTCTCTGCTGATTTTTTGATCATTTATCTCCTTTAAATTAACATTATTCGTATGGCTGCAGTTACACTGATCGCTTGTTCTACTATTATTATCCACATTATCATGTATTTCATATAAATCTGGAAATTGCGATACACTGAAACTCGGGACTTCCACTTCCATTACTTCATCAACATTGTTCCCAGCTTTACTTGAATTCGTGTAATATACTTTCAGTAAATTAGGTTTAATTTCAGCAGCATTAATCATTGACTGGTTCATTCCACCTCTGACAGTATGATCTAACAGCATATAAGAGTGGTACTTTCGACTTTCTAAATGAGTGCGAGGCGACTTGATATGTCTGTAACGGAGTGAATCTTTGCCATCCGGCATACTGTTGCTACGTTTTCTTTGTTGACCGGTATAGATTTTCTCATGCTCTTCTATGAAGGTATTTCTAATTTCGTCAGTAGTACTGCTTGACCTTTCTCTAAATTGGGGCCATTTTTCACATGGGGAATTATTTCCAGAAGTGAGAAATACATCATCAGAGAGAATATCGCTAGTTTCTTGTGTTTGAAAATTACTTGATGCAGTGCCAATTGACTCATGATTATTTTTGTGGAGTTTTGCAGCTGTGACGTGTGTTTGCTGGCTACCAATCTCCAAGTCAATTCCGCAATTAGTAGCAATGTCCGAAGGGGAAATCTCTGCAATTTTATTTATGGTTTGACGTTCTTGATCGTTTTTTTCATTACTAGGAACGAGTTCTGCCGTTAGTTTTGAAGTGGAATGTAGTTCTTTCTCCTCGTCAATTGTTGTCACGACATTCATGTTTCCATCCGTATCAGAAACTCTTCTAATGGCAGAAATCTGGCTGAAATTGCTACCTTTAGAAGGAAATATTTCCTGTTCTGTATAACAAGGTTTCAAATTGTTTTGTAGAACGATTTCAAGATTAGCGGCTGAAGCTTTATCTGTATCTGAGAAATGTTGCTTTTTTTGATCCTCTAGATTGGTGTTCTCCGTGCGGCTGCAGCTGTCTTTCAAGGATTGGCTTCTTTCTTTAAGCTCCAAAATGTTATAATAATTTCCATGCTTTCGAACTGCCTCCGCAACTTTTTCGAATTCGTCTCCTTCAATCACAACTTCCTTCCCATTGAGCATTATGGTTCGACGCAACACACGACGCCGAATGATTGTTCCCAATTTTTGGAAATTTTCTGCAAACTTTCTGCCTTCACTCTTGCAACAAACTGTTTTATCTAAATGCATCTCTTGGTGGTCCTTTCTTGGAAACAGAATTGGCTGTTCACCTATCAGATGCTCACAGACTTCGCTGTTGGCTCGTCTAAGTGGGATTAGTTTTCTCGGCCTTGTGATTTCGAAACAGGAAAATGAATCGTCGACACTGACCGTGTAGGGACTTCCGGTGACATGACGACTTTTCCAAATAACACTCAGTTTGTGTTTCCCAGTGAAAACGGGGATATAGCCCACAGACACTTTACTTTGAGTTACTTCGTATTCAAAAGGGATTTCTACGGTTCTTTCTACTGCTTGGCCGTCTTCGAATGTTACCTTCTTCGGTGGCTCAACAAAGGGCCGATATTTTGCAGGGCCCTTTCGTTTTGGGGAACGAGGAGTAATGCGCTCACTACAGAGGGTATTCCGTGGACCTCTAATTTCAATGACAATATCAAGTGTAGACGTTATTTTCACATAGATATTGAAGCGAGCCTTCCTACCTCTTACTGCAACTTTCAAGCCCGTTCCTTTGGTAACACATTCCTCTTCCGTATCATTCAGTTTTTTTGTCTTCGCACTATCATTGCTCGAGCAGGCTGTTTGGTCTTTACACGAATCGATTGTAGACGAGGCCGTTTTTATCTTAGCCAGGAGGTTAAACAGCTTCACTTCTGAATCCTCATCCCCTTTGACCATTTCTTCAGCTGTTATATCCTATAAAACAACAAATAAGTTTGTCTGGGTAAACAATCTGCTTAAATACCACATCGCAAGTATATTTTTTAAAATATAATTACTGATTTAATTGCTAAGAAATTAACATTTTAGTTTTAATTTTTGGTTAATAAATTAACACTGTGATTGGTGTTTACTCTGTGATTGGTGTTGTTTTTCTAGGGATCAAGGCGGTCTCTCACCTGGAAAATCTTTTGAAGATTACATCAAATGCACAAAAAATATATACTTTTAATTGTGTAGAAAGTGGACAATATGGTTAGTGATACGTACTGATTAAATGACTGCTAAGTTCACTGTTATACCACGCGATTGTATTTTAAACTGTTTATTGAAGTGTTATTTATTGTAGATTATTGTATTACTAGTGTACCCATGACGAATATTTCGCCAAAACTGTTTCAGAGAAGAAGAAAAAAATTAATGTTGAAATAACCACAAAAACCTTTTCTTCCACTCTACCTAAGGTAGTGGGACGGACTCGGGTAGTAAAATATATTTAAAAATAGACTAAAAATGCAGTTTGATAATTTTTTACATGTATCACTATATCGTCCTTTCAAAAATTAGTTATTGAACAAGCAAACTTACAAAATTACAATTATTCTAATGTACCTGTGCAGAATAACTATAACGAAATTGTTGCTGAACAGTTTCGTAATGGAACTGTTAAAAATAACAGAAATTTTGAAAATCGGTTGGAAAATTTTACTGGAAATTGTTTTTCGTTTAATTTTGCTGAAAAATAAAACCTATTGCAAAAGGAATCAGGTCAAAAGCTTGTTTAGTCTTTGAGTTATTCAAGTTCAAAGAGCGTTCCGGACATAAGCAAATTATTATATAGATAATCTACAATAAATACTGTGTTTATTGTAGATTGATGTTACCACAGCACTAGTTAAAATATTGGCAACGTTTCGCATTTCTACTGGACCATGTCTTTAGACCACTGGGAAGGGGACCATAAGAGAAATTACATAAAAATTCTATATAGTATTACGAGTGTGCTTTCGCGTAAAATATTGTAATAACAACAAAGAATCAAAAAATAAGAAGTAATTAAATTGAAATTGTTAATAGCAAATTAGTAAAAGCCTAAGTACGTTAAGTATATTATTGCTAATGAAGGAAAAGAAAGAAAAAAAAAAGAAAAGAAAACTTTCTCTTTGACCACCTTCATCTTAACTAGTTTGGAAATCAGGCGTAGTATTATTTATCAATATTTTATTAACATAACACTAATATAGGCTTAAGAGAGACATATTTTGGCAACTGTACGTGTTCGAACCCTTAGGTTTCAATGACAACATCGAGCAATAACAACCCGTTGCCTTTCACGTAAAGTATGTGTACACTGGTTTCAAATCAATCCACATTCCTTCCAAAAGAAAGGTGAGCTTTCCACAATATTGTCAACATGGTTGAGTTAGTTAGTCAGTCTCAGGCGAGCGTAGCGTGGTTTTTCCTCCCGGAAACTCGAGTTTTGCTCCCAACAAACAGAAAATCGACCAGAGAACACACGCAATCTACAGACAGTACATACGGAGGAATATGGCCTTAATTGCTGATACTCCTAAAACCCTACTACTGCAACAACAACAACAACAACAACAATATTGTGCATAACTGGTATTGTATACTAAATGTAGCTACTTACTGGTGTGAATTTGAGGTGTTTTTCAATCAGCTGTAGCCCAATTTTCCAGTTATCCAGACTATATACTGGATTCAGGCGATCATAACGAGTACGAGCGCTAGGAACAATGCCTTCTATCAGTGAACATAGCACTATTCCGCTGTTCCAAAATTTGATCTGATCACAGGGAAGATGATCGGGAACTCTGGTAGATGCCCATTCCAAAAGACTTGCTCTTTCCTTCACATCTATGTCACATCCTGTTAACGTTATAAATAAATATAAATAATTACATACATACATATATAAATATACTTAGTGAATATAAAACTTCTAATATTCTGCAACGAGAAGGTTGAAGAAAGTTGAAATTTCCGTGATATATATTTTTTGGACATTGCTAATCTACTGTGTCTCTTTGTATCAGAATCTGATTACTTCTGATTTTTAATTGTAGCGTAAATGCTGTTTCTTTTTATAATTTCTATATGCATAGCTATTATCACGAACAAAAGTTCTGTTCAAACGTCCCATTCTGAAGATTATCTGAATGCATATTGCTTGGGCATTTTATAAGAACTTTATATAAGAATTATATATAAGTTGTATATATGCAATAATCTATTAAATAAATATGCAAATCTACGAGGTAACACGGTATGTGGGCGTGTAGGTAAGTTCTAGAAAGAATGTGACTTGAACAGCGTGCAAATCACTTCACCCGATAGGGAAAGGGCACGATCCCACTGACTTCGGTGAATTTCAGTGCGTGTTTAGCAGATTTCACAGCCGAGAGGACACCGCACTTGATGAGTGTTCAAAGACATTCAGTTCAAAAAGCATAACGAATGGAAAAAAGTCCGAAAAACATCCTTGAACACAGACGCAACTGCGGCCGAAAATGTGAGTGATGGATAGAGGGTGTTCGATATCTGGAACAGATTATCGAGTAGAACTGTTGACAATTAACCTCTGAATTTAATGCGGGAACATCACAAGGCGTGAAAAAGTACACAAACCGTGAAAAGAATCCTATAAAGAATGCACTATAGGAGTAGAAGACCTTAGTAGAAGTCACTAATCCCGGACACCAGTCGAAAAATATGGTTGGTGCCAAGAAGCAAAGGGCGCAGGAGTAATGGAGGCATGCCAATTAGTCCCGAATTACTCTTTTCGGTGCCGATGTGTACATATGGAGGAAATCGTTACTTGCAGTTATTCGATGTTTGATACGACTTATATGTGTGAAAGTACATTTTCTTTATGTATTCATATCAACATATCAACAGCCGCTCCAGAACCACATGGTGACGAGATGGAGTATCGTTAAATGGCTACATCAAAATATTTTGCTCTAGGTGTTTATCAATAAGCCACCTCAACAAACCTGGTGCGGGTTTGATGAGGTGGTGTATTCATAAACAACATGTACTTACTTACTTCGTGAAGACACATGTTAAACTATTGTATTACTATAATCCCATATTCAACCAGTAGTTCCATTTGATTTTATTTTCAACAATAACTGCAGGTCTAAATGAAAGACAATTTCAATGTTTTCATTGGAAACAGCAATTTTCCAGACCGGTTCCTCTACGAAATGAAAAGCTAATCAGATGCAAAAGTGGATTTATCGTTAGAAGCCATAAAGAGAAGGAAAATATTTCGAAAAGCTCTTTGTCAGAGGTTTAAGTAAAAATATGCTTTCACAAATTTCCTTATCGCCGAGAAGACAACAATACTTTATGGACTACCCCTAATAAACGTTTTTTGTTCAGCTATTAGCGAAAATTGTTTGTAAATAACATTTTCAGATCAACTGGTGCACACATATTTGCAAGAAATTCTTCTCCAAACCCTTTCATGAAAATGTCGAAACCTGAAAAATGATTTTATCATGTACCATTATGGTCGTTTCATCTCCTCGTGTTAGCCAATTTAACCCAATACGATGAACGAGACCGTCTTGGACCGCCAGCTACAGCCCTTACAGAGCTACTATTGTGGTTACGATCATTGGTCATCTTAGTCCATGTGGAGAGATCAGGGTTCGAGTTTCATCCAGAGAGAGAGGAATGTTTTTTTTTTTTTTTTTTTTTTTCTAAAAGGTAGTTTCTTCGGAAGCCATCTTCTTTGGACAAGCTCTCTCGTTCATACATAGTCAGTTCTAATCTCGAGTCAGGGCCACATTCAGGAATAAACCAAATAAACCATGGATTGGGGCCTCGCTATCCGACAGCGCCTTCTCATTTCCTTTTGTAAAAGTAAAATATATAATTACATATTTTGGAGCCTCTTCACATCCTCATCACTTCAATCCAGCCCTACCTGGATTCAGTGCAGATAATGACATCCCTTGCCCTGACCTCCATTGCTGTGATCAAGTTAATTTAATTTAATTATTGCAATTTCTTGCAGACACGTATCATGGAGAAATTCTTGAAACTTGCCTTCCTCTTCAACTTTTTCTGATGCAGCTAATAGCTGTCAGCAATAATATTATACTGAAATGATAAACGTTGGCTGGTTTAGTTTACCAAAAAACACTGCAGTGCGTGTGTATATATACAGTATGTATATATAATGTCTTTTCTAGCAATATCAGTTCTTTCCTAAACGAGTTTTCTCCAAATAATTAGCGAAGAAGAAATTTATTATCTTCCAAATATTTACATAACTTTATTTATTTTTTTTTTTCAAGAGTAAATATTAAATTTTGTTTTGTAATTCTGCATTTTTATGAAAAACAAAGCTAGAAATTTAACCAAAGCTATGAGTGCTGGAAATTTTTCTTCCATCTTTAGTGACATGACATGGTCCCGAAGAATATTCTTCTGGATTTTTACAGCTGTTCCAAATTTACATACAAACAAAACATACAAAAGCACGCGCTTAGGTTTGAAAAATTAATCAATCCCAACAATATATTTTACAATTTTATTACATATTTATTGCTACAGAAATATAATCGTTCCTCACCTTTCAAAACTCGATTTGTTGGCCTTTTTCATCAAACAATTCATGGAATTTGTCGGGAGTTGTTTCAGGTTAACTTTTCGTGTTTCCATAAAGAAAAGTTTCGAGAGTGTCAATTTATGATTGCTTGTTTTCTACTGTTAAGAGTTCTAGCGGTTGTGTAATGATTTGGGATGCTTTCTTTGGTACGGTTTGGATGTACTGTACTTATTCCGTTAGAAGGCAAGTTGATGTCAATGTCTATTTAACAGTCCTGAGTGACCTCATCTTCATCCAATGGTCAAGCATTTCTTTCGTGAAGAGAGCTGTCTTTCAGAATGACAAGCCTCCAATCTACAGGGCACTGGTGGTTACCCAGTGGCTTGAGGAGCGTGAGACTGAACTTTTTTTTCCACATATCATGGTTCTCCCAGTCACTAGATCTAAACCAAATAGAAAGTTTATGGGAACTTCTGGAACGACGTCTCAGACAACATTTTCTAGTTCCAAGGAACAAATAGGAATTGATCACGTTTCTTGTGGACGAATGGTGTCGTATCCCTCCTGCTGACTTTCAGACACTTGGAGACTATGCCACTACGTTTACTGGTTATACTGTACTGACGTTGCGGTTCAACACTATATCAGTGATTGTACGTTACTGTTCCCCTTTTTTTCTCCATTACCTGTATAGAATTAATAAGAACGATCGCTTCGTCACCTGTGCCTGTAGGTTTCGGTTTCATGGCCTTCTACATATGGGAGTATTGCGCTTACCGCTTTCTTTACGGTTAGGTGTGCCATGTAATAAAGTACGAGCATGATAACTTTTTAAAGAGCAGAAAAATTATAGAATTAAAAAGTAGATAATGGTAATTAATGCAGCTTTTACTGTAATACACCAGTACACTAGATGGAAAGGTGGTTGTAAAAAGGAGAGGAATGGATTAAGTTTCAAAGCTAAACAAAAGAGATCATCTTATACGTTATATTATTTGGTAATAATAAAACTTAATAAAAAGCTTCTATTTTTTTTTTTTTTTTACTTACTGATTTTTACCGGGAACAGACGCAGTAACAGTTTAACGAGAAAATCTCCGCATACGAAAACAGCTGTGGTACCGAGCAGAGCTATCCACTTCCACGGTTCATCCATCAGGTTGCGCTCACATATTAACAGAGAATATCTATAAAAACAAAATTTGTTCAATTAGAATTTAAAAATTCGCATATAAGGTAATGGACAAAAAAAAATCAAAACACTAATGTAAAAGTTACCACGTGAGTCTAGTGCAGCCTTATACGTCGTGACATGGAGTCTACAAGTGTCTGAAAGTTGGCAGGAGGGATACGACACCATTCGTCCAATATGATCAAATCCTTAGAGCTGGAAAACGCTGCTGAGATATTTTTCCAGTTCTCAGAGACTTTCTATCTCGTTTAGATTTATGACTACGATGGCCATGCTATGTGAAAAAAGTTCAGTCTCAGGATTCCTAAACCTCTAGAAAATGTTGGGATTACTGGAAACGGATCGGCCCTTGGACCACCGTTGTTTCTGATTTTCATAAACGACATCGACGAAGGGATAGAGGGTGTGATATAAAAATCTACAGGCGACGTAAGAATTGGGGGAAATCGTTAATAATCATTACCAAGCAGCGCTCCTTCAGGATAACTAGAACAGTTCAGAAAATGGCAGCTGTGTTTTAATGCAGTCAAATACACTTGAGAATAGCAATTCCGAAATAACTTATACACTTGGTGGGGTCGAATTAAAGACAATAGAGGAAAGGGATCTAGCGGTTACAATATGTACAGATTTGAATCTCTCTGTGCAGTGTAAACGGGCAGCCAGAAAAGCTCATGGTGTCCTATTGATGATTTATCAAACATTATCCTGTAGAGATAGGAAGATCATAATCCCATTGTATATGGCAATTTAAGGCCGCATTTAGAATATTGTATTCAAGTCACTATAATTTACCCGTACTACTATCTTTACAGTTACTGAAGATGTGGTATAGGAAATATCATGAAACGTCTGATAAAAATCTGTAATTCTTTAAGAAATTAAAGGCAGATTACGTTCCATGCAGGTTGAAGTGCTCATTATTTCACCAATTCCATTCCAAGGCTCTGAGAGGAGTTAGTAAAATTAATGAAGGTGGAATTTTCACTGTTATAAAGAATTTCAGAACTAGGGATCGTTTAGCCAGATTATAATCAGTAATTACTGAAACAAGTTGCCTCCGCCGGTGGTTGTGGTTGACAGTTTGAAGAAATTTAAGTCAGCTGGATTGTTGCCTATTTGTGCAGGGAAGAATGATTTGTATTTTCTTGTCTACCTTTTACTTATTATTATTTTTTTCAGTGCAGCTAAAGCCTGTGGCTTCCTTGCACTATACAGCTAATAGTAATACTAATACTAATCATCCAAATACAAAAAAAACTTTACCCATTTCATATATCTGTCCTCTCTAATAACTTTTCTAATGCTTTCTTAAATTTATTCGAACTACACTTTCACAGCACCAGATGATAGTTTATTACAACATTCAATCACTCTCTGGTTTAAAGCAAATTTTCATACATCTGTCTTGCAACCATCCTGTTTCAATTTATGTCCCCTCATGTTTGTTGTGCTGGAAAGAATAAGTATGCAACCAGCATTTAATTTACTTATCCATTTAAAACTTTGAACACCTCAATAACATCTCACAGGTGCCTAGTTTTCAAATTTACAGAACTGAAGCTTTCTTGGTGAAAGTACCATTGTGTGTCCTTTGACTAATCTTATCGTCTTCCTTACAGCTTACAGATCCAAGAAAATCCGCATCCTTCTTCAAATTAGAGTTTCAGACCTGTGTGCAGCTCAAGATGTGGCCTAACCATTGTTTTATAAAATGGAATAATCGCATCCTTGTCTCCCTGCTGGCAAAATTCCTATATATCACTGACAGAACCCCATAAGTTGTTCTAGCAGCCTGTCAGCAGTACTCAAAGAACTTCAAGTCGGACTATATAAGATTATCCATAGGTCTTTCTCTACCATCTTGAGTGTGGTGGAGAAAGACAGATTGGTACGGATAATTTCACTCTGTTTTGCGAAATAAAAAAAAAATTCAGTTTTTCGGAGAAAAATACTCCAATTCAGTCGACTATCTAGCGTGCTGTTGGAAAGTCGTGGAGAAGTTCTTGCCATTAGGGACGAGAAAATAAATCACCGCACTCTGGAGACGGGAATCAAGTGCATGCCCTTTCCAAGCTGGAAGAAAATAATGTATGGATCACACACCTTGCCTATTAGGCCGCTTTTCCAGCTTAAAACATGATATTCTTTTGGCAGTCAAAAAAATACCACCACGGTCATGAAACTCAAAAACAGAAGTTCTAGTTGTCCATTTCCGCTTGGGTCTTTACTCAAATTCTACCCTAGTTACATTTGTGAGTTATGAAACGGACTTCTCCCTCCATCCCTCCTCGAAATCAGCTGTTTTCCTGTTAATTATATGCGTTTATCTGCCAGAAAACTAATGTGAAACAGAATTAATCGATAAGGACCACAGTAAAGGAAATTTCGTATTAACCTTGGAACATTATCACTATTATCAAATTTATCTAAGAGCAACCGAAGTTGTACCTTTCCTGGGTCTTACAAAATAAGTTGGCTGATAACAAATAAGTTGGCTGATAACTAGTACGAGAAATATGTTAAGACAATCCCGAGACTTGGTCGCAACAGATTCGTGACTTGCTGTATGTAAAATATATTACTTGATTAACTTGTAAACACTTGCAAACAACTTACCGTCATTTTGAGTGCAACGAAATCCATATCATAAATATCTCTTGCTTTTAATTAGAGGATACATTATCGAGCGATATATTTCTATTCAGAAATTCGCGTGCACAGATGAATACCAATATCTAATTTGTTGTTTAGTCCACTAGGGTAATGCTAGCGATGAAAGACGGCCCTTAATCCAATAACAGCGTCTACAGTTACACGGCTTATCGGGACAACAGTAATTGGTACGCTAGACGTAATATCGATACAGCTCCCGTTTGCTGAATGGCAAAAAAAAAAAAATAAATAAAATAATAATAATAATAATAATAATAATAAAAATAAATAAGAGTAAGGTAATTCAAAAGGCTTTGGATTAGTGAACAATAAAATATTTGTGGTATTAAGGCTTTTGATAGTTTCTGTTAAAATATTACTGATAATTTTGAGTTTATTCTATGTTAGTAATATATATTCAATATAATGTAATATGTAGTCAAAATAATATAATTAATTGCTCTAGAAATTGTTCTTTTATTCTATTAATCGGTAATTAGTCACATATATTTAGATATATTTCAACATATATAACCCAGGGGGCTCACATCTGGTGAGTATGGGCTTAGCACACCCAGGATCCTGAACTGGATATATCATCATTCTTCTCTTTTTTGATGATTCCCTTCTCTCTCTCTCTCTCTCTCTCTCTCTCTCTCTCAGGGTAACTCAGAATTTTTTGCGGCTGATGTAGCATAAGCCTCAGGCTTCCTTCCACCATATGTATTAATAATAATACTAATACAGGGGCGCGATGGACTATCAGCCTGATGGACCCGGGTTCGAATCCGCATTGGGGGAAGCGAACGCGGCTCTATTACGCTGGGAAACCGTTATAGTAATAATATTAAAATGATAAAAAAAAACATCGCGAAAGTTACCCTATTGGACTTATCTTCCCCAAGGTAGGAGTGCCTCAGCCGTCACTCGCGTTCAGGCCTTAGGCAGAGGGGTCGGTTCGAAAAGTTGGAGACAGTCTCCCGACCGAGTAAGACAGTGGAGCAAGTGGCGCTGGCTCCAGTAAGACTACCACAAGAGAAGGGCAAGACATCCAGCCCCACCAACTGGAAGTGTTTCCTGCGCAACTGCGCTGATGACCACCCAGGAAGGAAGAAAACGCCAACGCATGAAGTGGAGCATTGAAATGAATACATACATCATGCGAGCATACTATGAAATAACCAGGCTAGAGACCGATATGACAATGTACAAATCGCGACTGCATACCAAGTGGTTGGAACTATACCCGGATATTCATATCACCGAACAGCGATTAGCAGACCAAAGAAGGACCATCGTCACGAAGAACCCAATAGCTCCTGCCATCTTGGAAAAAATCAAGCAGGATGTCAGCGATGTGCTACAAAACACAAAGAATATGGTCAATATGGAACCAGAGGAGGAACAGCGAGAAGAAATACAACCCAGAGTAGCTGAAGTGGAAAGAGACGACGTCATGCTAGCCAGAATAGAAGATGAGTGGAAGAAGGAATGGACCCCACAAGAACCCACGTGATACCTAAGGAGAGGCCAAATAAACTCCTGTGGAGAGTAACAGACCACCTCAATCGGCAAATAATGCTACATTACCTTGACAACAATGGTGCAACGCTGGAGGCTATCCACACAGCCGTATACTGTGCTGCCATAGAAGCCACTAGGATTAATAGAAAAGAAACGAGAGACCAGCAGCAGAAGAACCGAAAACAGAAGAAACCGCCAGCTTGGGAAAGAAGACTTCAGCAGAAGATACAAGAATTAAGAGTCAAGATAGGTCAGTTGACCCAGTACCAACAGGGTAAGAGAAGTAAGAAATTCATTGGAAAGGTGAAGAGCATCCTCAAGAGAGACAGTGTCCACAGCAAACATGAGACCAGAAATCAGAGAAAAATGGAGAATACTTGGACACACTGAAGCAGAACCTCAGCAAGAGACTACACCGATACAAAGAGAGCTCCCAGAGGAAAATAGACAACGGCGAATCTTCGATGAGGACCAAAGAGCCTTCTACAGGAAATTTGGTGAACATGAGAAAGCAGGAAATGGACCACCCGAGAAGACGATCGAAGAATTCTGGGGAAATATCTGGAGCAGTGAAGTAATACATAATAGCAGAGCACCCTGGATAGAAGTAGAACGGAAGAAAACGAAAGACATACAAGAGATGAGAGAGTGGGAGATTCGAAAAGAAGAAGTAAAACAGTCGATCAAGAACACCCACAACTGGCGAACCCCCGGAATTGATAACATCCACAACTACTGGTACAATGGGTTCACCTGCACACAAGCACCTTTCAGAGCAGTTCACTCGAATGATAAGCAACCCGGAGACAATCCCGAAGTTTCTCACTAAAGGAGTCACATATCTGAAGCCTAAAGATGAAGATACAAGAAACCCGGCGAAATACAGGCCAATCACATGCCTCCCAACGATGTACAAGATCCTGACCAGCTGCATAAGTAAGAAGATATCAGACCACTTAGAGAGTCAGAACGAAATGGCCGAACTGCAGAAAGGATGCAAGCGGAGGAGTAAAGGATGCAAGGAGCAATTAACCACAGATGCCGCAGTTATGGAGCAAGCCTTCAAGAAGCACCGCAACCTATACACGGCCTACATCAATTACCGCAAGGCCTTCGACTCCGTACCTCATAGCTGGCTAATAGTCCCTGAAGATCTACAAGGTCAATCCGATAGTGACAAACTTCCTAGGAGCAACAATGGCGAAATGGAACACTACCATTAAGGTCGACAACCTCACAACCAGGCCAATCCACATTAGAAGAGGAATCTTTCAGGGAGATCCTCTGAGCCCACAATGGTTCTGTGTAGCACTCAACCTGCTATCCACCATGCTCAACGGCAGCAAGTATGAATATAACCTCAAAGAAGGAAGAAAGAACCTGTACACCCTCACCCACCTGATGTACATGGATGACATAAAGTTCTACGCGGCAACCGAGAAGCAACTTCATCAACTATTCCGGATCACCGAAGAATTCAGCAAGGACATTAGGATGGAATTTGATCTAGAAAAATGCAAGAACCACACACTGCACCAGGGAAAATTAGTTGGCCTAAACTACCAGCTGCTGACTGGTAAAGAGATCGAAGCTATCACAGAAGGAGAGACCTACAAATACCTAGGGATGATGCAGGCTCAGTAGTTAGAGCACAAGGAAATCAAGAAGTGCTTGACCGAAAAATATCATCAGAGACTCAGAAGCCTGCTGAAAGCACAATTGAACGGGGTGAATACAGTTAAAGCCATAAACACCTATGCAGCTTCAGTACTAACATACACATTCGGGGTCATAGATTGGACTAACACCGAACTAGAAAATATCATGCGAAAGACAAGGACAATGATGACCAAGAGTCGCCAACACCACCCGAAGTCAGCAGTGGAGAGAACAACAATACCTCGGAAAAAGGGAGGAAGGAAGACCTGATAGAACAACAGAAAACAGCGATAGTTAGCCTGAAGGATTACTTCGAGGACAACACAGCACCACTCCATCAGGCTGTAAGGAAGATAGATAAGTGGTATAACCCACTCAACCTAAGCGAAGAAACCCCTCCTGCCCAGACAGTACAAGAAATTAAGTTAGAAAGATGGGCAAAGAAGACACTCCATGGCAGACACTACAATGACCTCCATCAAGATCACATCGACACCATTGCTTCCAATGCATGGCTCACAAGCGGGATGCTCTTCCCCGAGACAGAAGGATTCATGCTGGCCATTCAAGACCAGGTAATCAACACCAGAAACTATAGAAAATACATCGCAAAGGAGCCCGGAATGTCAGATGATACATGTCGACGATGCCACCTGGCCTCAGAAATGATCCAACAACACATCACCGCGGGGTGCAAGGTGATCACCCAGACTGTGTACACTCATAGACACGACCAGGTAGCCAGAATAATACATCAGAACCTAGCGAGGAAATACCAGTTGACCAAAGTAAGTGTACCATACTACAAGTGCGAACCCCAGGCAGTACTAGAGACCCGAACCCACAAACTATACTGCAATCGCGCCATAATAACGGATATGACCATCCCGCACAACAGACCGGATATAATCCTTGTGGGCAAGATGGAAAAGGCTACCTACCTGATTGATATAGCGGTGCCGAACACTAGCAATGTCCAGAAAACCCATGAGGTAAAAATTAGCAAGTACACCAACCTGAGACATGAGATCAAGGAGATGTGGCATATGCAAGAAGTATCAACCATCCCAATCATCGTGTCAACCACCGGTATGGTACCAAAGACTAAATAGCAGCCTAGCAGAAATAGGTCTCCCAGAGAACACCTGTAAGGAACTCCAGAAAGTCGCAATCCTGAACACCTGTAGGATAGTCAGAGAGTTCCTCGACCAACAGTAACACCAGACATAACAACAACCACCCAGTGTACTTGGTAGCAATACCCGTCACGAGGTGGAACCCCCAATCAGGGAGAAATAATATATAATAATATATTTAAGATATTTTATTTTAAGATATTTTTAGATTAAGATATTAATCTATAAAATAATAATAATAATAATAATAATAATAATAATAATAATAAGATAATAAAAAATAATAATAATAATAATAATAATAATAATAATAAGATAATAAAAAATAATAATTAAAACTAGATATTTATTTTAAGATATATTTCAAAGCATATATTTTTTTATATTTTGAATATTTTTTTATTCACGGTTAGATACATAACTGTATATTGTAAATAATTTTCCTTATGTCAAAGCATATCGATGCATGTCAAAGTTTGTCAAGTTCTAAATTTATTATCCTACATTTGTATGTATTTAAATATTTGGCTTTATATATTTTTATTACCCTGAACTCTAATATTATCCTTACATTGAATTTTTAATCAGTTTTGGTGTCTAACTTCTACTATAGTGTTTCCATTTATAAAAGCATTTCATGTACAAAGTGCATAATGTTACCCACGTCATTTGTATTTAGTAAACAGCGCAGCCTACCGGTGGCTGTTTCTCTCGAAAAAATTAACAGAAATTACGTGTAATTTGTGTTTTTCTAGAAGTTTTTCTTATTACGTTATAAAAAAGGTATCAACGCCAAAAAGTATGGTATCGAATGTAAAGGGGAAAAAAGTAGCTTGTTATAGTTTATAACACATTCTATAACTACTCAGTACTTTTAAGAAATCTCAAAATGAGAACGATGACAACTAGTGTAGATAGAAAAAGTAATCCAGACTAGGGATGGCGCCTGATAGCTGATCGTTTACTTTAGAGAGGTTCAGATAAACTTCAGATGTCTCTTGAGGTAAATAAGCATTCCCAGTGTGTTCTAGATTCATTTTTAAGATATCATTGTCTACACTGTGCCTTCGATCAGAACACTTTTCACAGTAATGGCACAGTTTACGGATCATCTCCACATTTGAACTCCATAAAATTAGGTCAATTATATTGTTGCACTTTAGCTTGTATGGAAGAGTGAATAAATAGATTTCATTGCTATCTTATCGTAGTACGGAGTTTTAGCCATGATCTTCATACAAGACTTAATGAACAGTTGCATCATTTTGTCGAACTTTTATTTTGCCATCGACAAATTAGAGTTTTTGATTTAATTAATGCTCGACTAAATTAACAGAATGCGTAGAAAACGTGGTGTAACTCGTGCAGCTTGTGATGAAGTGGGACAAAATTTGGTATGGTGGGGATGCACCATAGAATGACAATGAAATGAGGAGACAGCGAAAAGCTTCGGACAGTTTAACACCTATAAGGGACATTTATAGGGCTTGTTTCCGGATGAAATAGCTTCTAGAATCTGTTTGTAGGCTAATACGGTACTCATCAGAGAACAGAACTATACCACATTTTTCAGGGCTCCAAGTCACATACGCGTTCATGGCATCAATTTCGACGAGCTCTGCGGTGGTTTGGCCTTCGTGATAGCACAGTTATAATCGCCGTCCTTCCCACACCGGATGGAAAAGACCTGAATTATAGTCCAGTCGATGACGTGAGGAATTTTTACGGACCTTTTTCACAACGTGACTGATTTAGTCAGTCTCAGGCGAGGGTAGCATGATCTTTTCTCCCGGAAATTCGGGTGTTTCGTCCAGCAAACAGAAAATCGAGCGCAATTTACAGACAATATACACGGATCAATATGACCTTAGTCGCTAATATTCCTAAAATCCTACAGCAATCACAACAACATCTGCGGTGGTTTGGGATTAATGGAATTCTTGTTTTTTGAGGCGCCCTCCAGGGTTTCCCCTATGTACTGCTTGGGGTTAATGGAATGGAATACAGACCACTGGCTTCCTTTTGTAGATTCCACTTGAATTGAGCCTTTTTAACACAATCCAGTTGGAAATGTCTTCATCTGTGACCGCAGCAACCTCAAGAGACAGTTGATGACAGGACATCGTAGGATTCCCTCTGGCTGTTAGTGCCAGGTAGCGGTCTTTTCTGGTTTACGTAGCACTCGGGCGAACTTGGACAGCTCTTCTTGTAATGGTTCCTGTCTCCTGAAACTGCTTCCACATGAAGCCAACGTGCCACCTTTGCTTGCGACTGCACTTAACTGTCCGCAGTCTCAAAAAATCATCTAAACTACGATGACTTGCCATCCTGAGGACTGGAGATGTGGCTGTCTTACTGAACGAGTAAAAAAAAAAAAAAAAACGGGAATGAAGTGATGTGGTCGCAACCAGTGTTTTTTATAGCCATGAATATTTAATATTTATTATTATTATATCAGGATTATCCGTAATTTATTACATTGACCCGTATTTGTGTCTGTAAATTGCGTGTGTTCTCTGGTCGATTTGCCTGTTTTGCTGGACGAAAAAACCCCCAGTTTTCTGGGGAAGAAACATTGCTATCTACGCCTGAGACCGACTAACTCAGCCACGGAGTGAAAAAAGCCCATTAAAGTTCCTCATGTCATCGACGGGATTCGAACCCGGACCTTTTCCACCCGGTGTGGGGAGGACGGTGACGATACCACTGCTACCCGCGCAAACACTATAGGCATGAATAATTTGCATAATGTGCAAATCTGTAAGATCGATTTCTATTATACAATGAATTTGCATGTCAGAATACTTATGATACAAATATGGGCCTTCGGTGACACTTTTCACAATAATTCATGAAAAACATTTTGTTCTGTTAATTTGTTATTTTTTTAGAGCTGTGCAGTAATACAGTAGAGCAGTGGCAAACAAATAGGCACTTCGGAACGTACAGCTCCTTGCCTTGTTATGAATAGAGTAACGTAACCGACGACCGAACAGAGTTCCATTCCTGTCAGCAAAAAAAACCAAGCAGATACGGTCACAGTGTGCTCAGGAACACCAGCACTGGACAGTGGAGGATCGAAAAAGCGTAGCCTGATCTGATGATTCCCAACCTCTATTGTTTTACGCAGATGGGAGGTCAAGAATATGGAGAAAACAGCACAAGTCCATGGACACACCTTACTAGGTGTTAACAATGTAGGTTCGTGGTAGGGGTGTGATGTGGGAAGCGTTTTCGTGGTGCGTATGGGACTCCTTGACTATAGTCCACTGGTATCAAGGTTGTTCCCGTATTAGGTAGGTGTATCTAATAAAGTGGCCATTCAGCGTATAAGTAAAAGCATTATCTAGTAATGCGGCCTAAGTTAAATGTGAACCAATCACACAAACATTGGTCTTGAAGTTTTGTCTCTTATCACAGGCTCAAAAAAATGCAATAATCTGTTGTTTAAACTATTTAGAAAATTTATTGGATTAAACGGCAAGTTTATTTTTTGTTTCCTAAAATTATAAAATATGAAATAAAAATGCGTCTTTGTCGATACATGAGTGAACACCATTTCTGCCTCATAAGCGATCTGCAGAGTACCCAGATAAACTATTTATGATCAACATTCTTTTTTTGTGCCAATGATTTAAGGAAGAATATAGTAGTTAATGAAAGATTGCACTGAAACTGTCAGAATCGAGATGAAATATTACTACATTTCACAGAAATATCTAGAAACCATCCAGGAATACATATTACGTTGGTAAACAGAAAGAGTGGCAGGGCACATTCTTCGGCAAGAATCACAGTTCTAGCATTTACTGTATTCGATCATTTCAGAAATATGTTCACTTACCTGTGCGTTGTTGTCGTTTAAGATGACAAAAGTTTCTGTTATACAGAGACAAGATAACAACTTTCTGGATTGTTCTAGAACGGACTTTGTTTCTTAATCTTTTGACTCGCAAATAAAATCTCGAATCTTCATTGTTTATCTAGCCACTAGCGTGTGTTTAAGCAATGTTTCTACACCCTTCAAAGACTCGTTTTTGTGATATTATTTCTTATCCAATAGCAAAGAATGTTTCAAAATTATAACAGAAGAAGAGTGATTGATTATTTTAGAAAGTATCGCTTATCTTCACATTGAATTAATTAAAAATATAAAAGTCACCAACTTGTAAAAATACTGCATTTAGCATTTTTAAAAAAATACTCGAATCGTTAAAAAAATTGAATGTATTTGGTGTTGTATATTATGTATTTTGTAGATGCGACAAATGGTCCATTTAATTGTGGAACACAGTTTAATAAATCTTTCCTAAATTTATTCCCAGTATCTGAGGAAGTTATCCTAACAGGTGGCAGGACAATAGTATTAAATATTGTAAAAATCTTTTCATTTACGAAACTTACCATCATTACCTTCCTTTCTTCTTTAGAGGTCAACTTGGTAAATGAAAGAAAGCTTTCACAGTATTTAATAGTATTTTTAATAATTATTATGACTGAACTAGTTAAAAAAATCTTCTGCAAACATGATTAATGTTCGATTTTTTTACTATCGTGATAATTTTGTTATGAAGTTTTTTGTTATTTTATCATCATAAAATAACAAAAAACGTAGGTACCAATTTTTATTCATTGCCTCTCTTTAACACTTATGCCCTCATCCATTTAATCCAAGTGCCATGACCAGGTCTAAGTTGGCTCTGACGATCTAAAAACTATCCAGAGCTTGAATAGTCAGATCCAATATCTTTCCTACCCAATACCAACCTAAAGGTCTGATGATGGCTTTTGAATTAATTATATAATCGTGCGTATAATTGCTTCTATTTAAAATATGTAGATGTCCTACTGCACACACTGGCTAAATAAATCGCGAACCTTTGTATTAAGGCAGTCACGGACAGAAGAAATGAAAATAAATGCGAATGAATGCAAATAGATCCAAAGAAAACTGTTACGTGGAGTGATGACTCGTTGAGTAAAAAGACTGCACAGGCTGTTCGACTGCAGTAATCTGAAGCCAGAATGGGGAAAACACGTGATCTATCAGACTTCGAAAAGGTCTTATTATGGATGTACGATTAGCAGGAGCCACGATTCAAGAAACGAATAACGTAACTGGTTTCTCAGAAGCATCCACCTCAAAGGTTTTTAATGACTGAAAAGCAAGCTGTTCTTCCACTGAAAGGCGTAAATGTGGCAGAAAACAATACTTCAAGAGCGAAGCCGTCGTACTCTAAGGAGGACTGAATTCAAATAACATCCGAATTCAACCAAGCCCAGAACTGTCCTATTTCAACTCGTACCATGCGCAAGGAATCGAAGAAATTGGGTATTGGCAGTCACCTGCTATTCGGAAGCCACTTTCAGAGAAAAACAGAAAAATTCTCTTGCAGTGGTGTCGAGAACGTCGTGGAACAATGGAAGACAATCGTGTGGCCAGACGAATCAAGATACACTTTGTTTGACACTGACGGTAAGCAGAGTATGGCGAGAATCTTACGAAGCGATGGACTCTGCTTGCCTTATTAAGGCAACCCAAACATCTGGAGGTAGTATCACGGTAGGGAGAATGTTTTTTTGGCACGGATTCCTTCCGCTGATACTGGTGGAAGGTCGAATGTCAGATCTACTGCACCCTTCAATGTTACACTTTTATCCCGAAGATGATGACCACTTGATGGATGACAATGCAACAGTGCATCGTGACAAAATCATGCAAGAATGGTTCGGAGAACATGACACGAATTTCCACAAATTTCCCTAATCCCCCACATTCATTTGATCTAAATCCTATTAGAATGTGTGGGACATGCTGGAGAGAGACTAAACCAAATGCTTTCAATAGTTTTAAGCACTAAAACACCTTATATTCGAAACAAAGGCGGCCCAAATCGATATGAATAAAGATTCATATCTTTTTGTTCAGTGTGCGTATATATCATGAACATCATAGCTGGACGCCTGCGGTGAATTTCTACTGAAATAAATTTATTTAATAATAATAAGTCATACAGACATACCTCGCTTAACAATATTTCATTATAAGGACATTTGAAAATTACCACCAATGTTCATATAACGAAATTCTTTAATTTCTGATATTAAAAAGCACGCCACCAAACAGCAGTTGCCCCAGCTAGGTAAAAATATAAATAATTTTCCTTGATTCGTTTATTGATTTCATTATAATAGTCTCTTTTAATGAGCCCAAAATGCTTATGAATGAAAGTGATTCTTGTTTAGACTTCCTTTCAGCATGGAAGGAAATTAAGACACGAATTGTGAATGCAGCTTGGAGAAAATTATGGTCTGACTTTATTCGAGGTTATCTTGGACTGACACAGACAGAGCAACATTATACAATACAAAGAAACGCAGTGGGGATTGCAAAAGCAGTTAGCTTGGATAATATTGGGGAGGCTGATGTGTCGTTTATTCCAATGATTATAAGGTGAAGATTCAACTATCGACGATCTCCTTTAACTTGAAAACCAAAAAATGCAAGGCAGGGTTGAAGAAATGCTGACTACTGCCCTAAAAATTAATAAGAGCAAAGACAGGTCAAAAGCTTTTACCCAACTAGAAGATGCATTGCTGCCTTTGCTGGAGAGATGAAGACACGCAGAAGAGGAGTAGAATTAACAATGCAAGAGGTTCCATTGTCTGTGGTGATCGACTAGGACAAAAAAAAAAAAAAGAATTCGTTCTTTTTTATTCTTTAATCATGGAATGTATTAAATAGCCTAACGATCCACTTTTCAGTCTTCTCTTATTATTACGCTGTCATAGCTAGACTGTTATTGTCTTTTATGCAAAATAGGTAAGACTACAACTCTACCAATTGCTATATTTAAAATTAAATAATATGCTCTCTTTAAATTAAATATATCAATTTAAAATTAATTAATATATTTAAAAAATATCGCTACTGCACCCTTCAAACCCTTAAAGCATCCTTAAACGAATGCATCTATCATTATAACACAGGAATATATGAAAAATTGCTATTTACTTAAAAACGTTTTGCTTAAGGACTCGTTTTCAAGGAACCTATCCCTGTGGCTAAGCGAAGTATAACCGAACTTAAAATCATTTCGATGCCCAATCTGCCGTTTTTTGTAAAGGGAGGGGGGGGGAGGTTGTCGTTGTAGGGTTTTAGGAGCATCAGCGACTAAGGCCACGTTGCTCCGTACATACTATCTACAAATTGCGTGTGTTCTGAGATCAATTTTGTGTTTGCTGGACGAAAAACCAGAGTTGCCGGGAGAAAAAAACCATGCTACCATCGCCTGAGACCGACTATTTCAACCACGTTGTGAAAATGCCTCACGTCATCGAACCGGGTGGAAAAGATCTCGAACTGAGATCTTTTCCACCCGGTGTGGGGAGGACGGTGATTCTACCAACTCACGAAGTCATGTATGGGGGACGAGGTTGTACAGATTTGTTGTATTACATGGTGATTCGTTGAATTAAACGTGAGTAGTCACGTTTAATTCAACGTTTGATTCAACATTTGTTGAATTAAACGTGAGTAGTCACGTTTAATTCAACAAGTAGCAATTCGTGGGTAAGTAGCAGTATAACTTTTTTTATTTATATTCCTGCAATTTGAGTTCCAAAGAATATCGATTATTACGCAATGTGAGAAGTATATATTTAAGAAAAAGTAACAAAGTCCACAAATGCTCTTTTAAAATACTTATGAAACTAAAGCTTTTTAATCACTAAGACCAAAGTAACAGAGAGATGCAGGAAAGTCAGCAAGTACACGTGTCTTATATTTTAAGTAGCCAAAAAGATGACATGGCCTCCATTCCAATCAGTTTGGTCTTTAACAAATAGCCTCAATTATATTGCCTCAGTACAGTTTTCATTGTATGCCGCATCCGCTTTGCCAACTAGCAAGCACCCGACAGGGTGCACCGCTCGCTCTGCCAATTTTCATTGGAAAGATATACAGCGTAGCTCCTGTAACAGGAAGTTTCTCCAAATTGGCAACGTTTTCCAGAATGTAGATGTTTCTCCCTTGAACAATCTGGTGCGAAGGGAAAGTTATGCTTTCTCCGTGATCGAGTGACAGTGCGTCGATTCCGATTCCGTAGATCACTCTGTTGTCCACCAGCCACTGAGCGGCCTCCGGACTCATACTTGGGAAATGAAATCCTGTTTCGTTTTCACCCGTACCAAAAAAATAAGATTGTTTATCGTTCCAGTATTGACCCCACCCAGTGCGCAGCATCAGAACGGAGCCATCAGGGATTCTGCCATATTCTTCTTCCCATTTCTCAACGTCTTCGACAAGGAGCATGGCGTCGTTGTCTGTAGCAGACTTGTTCGATATGTCCATGACGATTCCTGGTACGATAAATCGATTCAGTGGGATCTGTTCCACTGTCCAGCCATCAGCTGCAAAATGACGGGGGGCATCGAGATGAGTTCCTGAATGAGTTGCTGTCGCTATGTTTTCGGCTTGAACCCTGAAAAAGAAAAATTCCACGTAAACATCAATTAGAACAAATTGTTTTGAATAGTAAAAACAAGAATAATATACAGTACCCTATCAAAAGTTCGCACCCCTTCCAATACAGAGGACCGTATGAACGAGATGTATGCAATTCAGGAACAGGTTTAAAAGTGTGCAAGCAATAGCAGAAATATCACGGAACAAGCAGAATGAATCGAAGCAGGAAGCTTATGAACTTTCAAAGAGGTTTAATCGTTGGAGGCCATATCAGCTTCTCCGCTGTAGTACGGTTGGTAGAATCGCCGTCCTTCCCACATCGGGTGAAAAAGACTCAAGTTCAAATTCCATCGATGACGTGAAGAATTTTTATGGGCCTTATTCACAAAGGAGGCTGGGTTAGTTGGTCTCATGCGAGGAAGGACAGCATGGTGTTTTCTCCTGGAAATTTTGATTTTTTCCAGCAAACAGGAAAAATCAACCACCAAATTTACGGATATAATACGAATGTATACTCGTATATATACAGCGCAAAATGGCCTAAGTCACTGATGCGTCTAAAATCCTATAAAGAACAATCAGCAATTTTCCAAGGTGTGGAACAGGTACACATTTCAGCATTTCTAAGTCAACCGTAGCCTATAGGGAAGAGATGGAAGAACGAGGGTGATGTAGATGTGTCCCCCCCCCCAAATGACAAATAGGATTTGTTGATAATTTGGAAAACATTACTTTGAAGCTCCCGATGCTCTCAGAAATATTTGTATCTGCGTTTACAAACCATAGGCAGCTGCACGGTGTGCGTTCAAATGGCAGAGCTGCTGCTCACAAGTACCACAAATGAAAGCTAAATGTATTTTGCAGTGGTGTACAGCCAGGGCTATCCGGAAGTACGCTGGATGCAATGCACCTGGTCACCCACGCAGAAGGGAACACTTAAGTGTTTCTTAAATAATTAAATAAATTTTCTGTTTATACTCTGGGATGACCACATAAGGTCAGAGGAGACCACAAGTTAGAGAGAGCACAAGAACGTCCTATCGTATTTAGTAGTCATGCGGCTAGAACCACAGTCACTCATAGCTATAACAAAAGAAAGGGAGGGTTCTCAAAACCAACTGTACACCAGGGTCTCCTGAATACCATTGCACGGTCCTGAGTACAGCTCATCATTCTTGGCCCATCTAACAATAAAAAAAGTTCTGTGGCACAACGAGTCGCATTATACAGTCCGTTCATCAGACTGTCGAGTGTGGGTTTGGAGAATTATTTGGAGGAAAGTCATCTACCGCAGTATATTGTGCCCATGATGAAGTTTGGAGGTGTGGGGAATATGGTGTAGGGAACTAGAGAACTCTGACAGTTCTCTAGTAATGGGCCCTCCATGTTCGAGCACGATAATGCTCCATCCTGTACAGAGAGCAATGTAGAAACTTGTTTATAAAAATAAATGTCCCAGTAATACTACCGGAATATGCATTCATCTGCCCAAGTGTATTAAGTTCGTGAATTGCTTGTGTTCTCTGGTCGATTTGCCTGTTTGCTGGACGAAAACGTCGAGTTTCTATGGGGTAGGAAACCTTGCTATATACGCCTGACACCGAATAACTCAGCCATGGAGTGAAAAAAGCCCATAAAAGTCCCTCGCGTTATTGGCAGCATTCGAATCAGGGCCTTTTCCACCCGCTTTAGGAAAGACGGTGACGGAGCCATTGTGCTACCGCGCAGACTGTAGAAACTTCTTTGAGTTAAACGGACTTCAACAACCTCCCTAACGGGCTCAGAAGCCACATCTGAATCCGATCGAACAACTTTAGTATGAACTGAAAACCCTGATCAGGAAGCAACCAATACGTCCCTTTTCTATAGCTGAACTGGAGGCTGTTCAGCTATAGAAAATGTATTAACTTGTGGTCCGCTATAAGAAGGCCTCCGTAGCCGAGTGGGCAGGAGCGGGAGTGCTGTAGCACACGCTCTTTGAGTAGACCGGGGTTCAAGCCCCTGACTGCTGAATACGGTCGATCTGCTAACTCGCACTGGACCAGCGTGGCAGATTATGGTCCATTTCCCTCAACATGAATTGTTGAGGAGGCTTCCATCCTGCAGTGGGTTGATAATGGGTGCACTTTACTTTTTTTTTTTACTGCTATAAGGAACAAGTCTATAGTGTTTCCAGACTGATCGATGGGGTTGTCGCTACAACCAAACCTACACCTAATTAATTACTATGAGCTTACACCTGATTAATTTTCTCATTAAAACTCGTGTTTTTCCAGGCGTGATATTATATGTCATACTTCTGGTAGGTAGTGAACGTGTGTACATGTAATGTTGCATCACTGTAATAGGCTGAATATCGCATGTACTGCTGGCTTTTAGGTATATTGGTAAAGTGATCACATCATATGCACTTAATGAAGCTCTGCCTTGCTGACTGCTAATCTTAATCAGAAGAATTAAGATATGTGCTGTTTGAGTTGTTAAAAATGTTTGCCACACGGGATTGATAACAGATACTTTTGTTCCTGTAGTTCTGTTGCTAGTGGACTGGATACAAAGTGTTTTTTAAATTCTTAAACTGTTTCTTGTTTTCTACACCATAAAGGATGCATCAACGTAATAATGTGCTTCTCTTCTCCAGATTTTGCAATCCTCAAAATTAAGTTGATCTACTTTAAGGAGCATCAGTTACTGCCCTCAAAGGAAAGAGATTTCAGGATGTTGAGGACATAAAGAAAATCGTAACCGCTAAACTGAAAATAATCCCTTTGGACGATTTCGCCGACTATTTTCAGAAACTTTTAGAACGGGATAATAAGTGCATTCAATCAGGTGGTGATTATTTTGAGTTTCTTCACTTCGTGTCCTTTTTATTGGACCAGTCCGGGAACTTTATTGCTATACCACCTACATTATCAGAAAGAATATTTATTGACTCTGTGTCATAAAAATTGAGTGACTCCTTCCTAGTCACCCTTTGTAATAATTCTAATTATAATTCCAAAGTTTTGAGCATATTGCAAAATCATGCAGGCTTACGACACTTAAACCAATGGCTACCTGTAGTCACTATGCAAGACAGCGTCACTCCTTTGAATCTTGTCAACACAGGAACAGGACACCTACATGTCACACAATTGCAAATCCCAAAATATGAAAGCAGATCACTCAGTAAGGGATAAAACGTCATCATATCAAAGGTTATATAAATCAATGGAAGAGATAACGATTAAAGTTTGGTTGAAAAGAAATGCTGTCGTCATAGTAGGGTTTTAGGATTCTTCTGTTGTTGTAGTAAGATTTTAAAAGCATCGGCGACTAAAGCCATGTTGCTCCGTGTATATTATCTGTAAATTGCATGTATTCTGAGGTCGATTTTCTGTTTGCTGGACGAAAAACCATGCTATCCTCGCCTGAGATCAACTAACTCAGCCACATTGTGAAAAAAGCCCATAAAAATTCCTCCCGCCATCGATGGGACTCGAACTCAGGTCTTTTCCACCTGGTGTTGGGAGGACGGCGATTCTACCAACTGTGCTAACCACGAAGGCAAAAAAAAGTAATATCGTCGACCATCAGCATAGTTGCGTTAATCAGTGTTCAAGTTCCAGTTTAAATAAAGATAATCTGACTGAGAGTAATCGCATGCAAACCATAAAGGTATTGTAAATAAATGCACAGAAATCAAAATCGGCTGTTGATAAAATTAGCCGAATTTCATCAACAGCTGACCAACCATCCACATTAGCCGAACTTTTGCAACTGTCCTCATTTCGAGAGGTTGACGGACGCCCAGTTCTTGGGTTATCAAACACCATCATGTTCGTCTTTGAACTGCTTATACATTTAAACACACTATACAACTTAAGGTTTCATCACCATAAACAGTTTTTAACATTTCATGTTTCTGTTACAGATTTTCCCAGTTTAAAACAAAATATGATATTCGTTCGTTACTCCATTGCAAATTCGTGACACGGAACGTGAATCTACTAACGAAATGAGTTGTTATTCGCAACCTGTCAGCCTACTGGACAATCTCTGTACAACTCGTACCATCTGCTGGAAGACGTTTGAACTACAATATGCCCCTTCCGTTTATTGACCACCCAAGAGCAATCTTAATATGTCCATAAATTGCAGGTGTTCTATGATGGCTTTGCCTGGACAAAAATCCGAGTTTCCATAGGAAAATGCTTGCTATACACGCCTGACAACGACTAACTCAGCCACGACTGAAAAAAACCGTAAAAGGTCCTCGCATCAATGATGGGATTCTCACTCGGGCCTTTTCCACGCGGCGTGGGGAGGACGGTGATGATTATAACCACTGTGCTACCGCGCAGACCGAGCACAAATTGAAAGTTGCACAAATTAAATGATTGGGGAATATTTTTAATTTTTATTTTTTGGCAGATACAGAAAAATTCCACCCTCTTGTATAATTTTGCTATTTTAATACTAATACTAATATAATGTATCATGACACACTTATGTTTTCACAAAATGAGTCTTACCAAACTCCATTCTCTTGTGTCCCATTTACGAATACATCCATCCTAAAACGAGCCGCTTCCGTAAAATTTTCCCACTGAAAAACTGTCTCGTTATAAGTGTATGACAAGTCAAGCAGGTTGAAAGAATCAGGAAGTGTTATGGAGGCAACAAGCGTCCAGGGTAAAAGGAGAGAAAGCACTAGCAACTTCATCGTCACCTGGAAAGAAATACACCGTTAAGTATAATAATATGAAGTACAGTTATTTTAATTTATTTTCATCCCGTTATCTACTCACGTGGGTTTCTGTGTACATGCGGTATTTATTCGTGTAGGCTTCCTATATTTAGAAAAATTTTAACTAACCAGAGCGGCCTTGTTAGTTAAAAATCCTTCTGACATCCGTTTGACGGAAGACCACAGCAGGCATTGAATGGAGTGTACTGGAAATGGTTTAAGGTAATTTACCATGATCATCAATACATGAGCTGGAAGCAAAATAGGATGTTAGCAGATCAGCTTATCTTTGGCTGATGTGGCAACGGAACCATATGGTTTTGTCAGAGGTGGAACAGAGATGGGCAAAAATTGCGGCCAATAGCTCTGGCAAGAGACTTCTTGTCCAAATGGTAGCTGAATGCTCAGCTACCATTTGAACAAGAAGCAAGTTTTCTACTCTTATCCTGTTCGAAATCTAGTTTGGACTGATTAATAACTGCTTTACAAAGTATAAATAATAATTAATAACAGTTTTTATTATTACGCTTTGTCGTTTTTAAAAACGTAGTAGTGGAAATATTTTATAATAAAAATTCAGAAATATTATGCGATTTCGGAGAATATAGGCTCGCGATAAAAAAATATTACGTTGAAAGGGGTTCGCGAGTTAAAAAGGTTGGGAACCGCTGAACTAGAACAATCAGCCAATATAACTCTTTCTGAGTTAGTTAAGTCGTCAAGTATGCATAAACTGCGAATATCTGCCACAAAAAACAAAACTGATGGTTTTTAAGGGCAAGTTAGATTACAGAAGACCTCCAAATATAAAGATAGACGGAAAGCAAATCCCTTTTGTTCCTGAATTAAAACATCTTGGCGTAATTTTAGATGACAGCTTAACCTTCTCCTCTCATATTAATCACCTCGCCTCGAAGATTAAGAAGTTCACTGCAGCAGTTATCCCCATTTCCAAATCGGACTGGGGACTAAATAAGAAGACTCTCTCTTGCTATATTATACAGCAGTATTCGTACCAATAACAACATATATTTCGGGAGTTTGGTTTCATAGAGCCGTTAATGTTAAACTCCGTTCCAAGCTCATCTCCATACAACGGATTTTGCTGCTTGCCATGCTGCTCTGCAGTCCTTGCTGGAGTTTTACCACTAGACCTACATGTCATCTTCAAAGGACTATGGTATCGTCTAAAGCACAGAGTTCCTGGCGAGATTCTCGGCATCTCATGCAACTTAACTGCTAACATCAAAGACGAGAAACGGAGAATCTGGAATGAACTTATCAGTGTGTGGCAATCACGATGGGATTCCAGTATTACTGGTCAAGTCACCCACTCTTTTGTCCTGCAGTTACCTTCCCTCTCAACAAGAATGTTCGCCAATGGTTTTCTCCCAGCTTAACAACATCATATATACTTACTGGGCACGACTCCATCAATTCCAAACTATTTCAATTTGACTTGTCTGACACCAACCTCTACTTGTGTGGTGCTGAGGAAACCTGGACGCACATTCTGTATCGCTGCAGCCTGTACCACAACGACAGATATACACTGCAAACTGCCGTCAGCAACTTTTCTGAAGGAAATGAAGTGGCACTGACTGAAAATTCTCAATCGTTCTCAGCTCTACAACAATTCTTCTCTGCTGTTTCCATCAAAAGAAAGCAACTCTTCTCGAGTCTATAATCATCTCAACAACAAGGAACTAACCCAACACCTGCAATGTCTATTGATATCTCTAAAAACTGATATCACCTGCCATCTTTTTTTTTTATTTTTAGCTGGTACCCCAGTTTGGGCAGCTGTGGGTACGGGATTAACTAGCACCCACTGGTATAGCACTACCTCTAGTGGGTGCGGTTTTCGTCCTTCCTAAGACAGAAAAAGACTGCTGTCTTGTGGTTCCTTGTGCCACAATTTATACCTCTGATTAGTTGCAGGGTGTGATTTGCTGTGTGAACATCTTACATGTTCATTTCATTTATGACATTGTAATTAACATGATTCTATGTATATCATTGTACAAATTTGTATATAATATAATATGTATGTAGGTATATAGCGAATTTGCTAGTTTCTGGCTAGGGGCCGCTTGTTGTTTGTTAATAAAGAATAAAAAAATGCAGGTTGAATTTCGATTCGTCTCAGAAGATGACGGTGTCCCATTGCTCTTTTGTCCGTCCTTGGCCCACTGTGGAATATCGTCTTGGACACCTTTCTTACCATCGATCTCCATGAAGTACAATCTCAGGCATTCGCGGACGATCTCATTCTGACAATACAGGCAAACTCAAGAGCCGTGTTAGAGGTCCTCGCAAATCGGAACCTGACCGCTCTCCAAGAATGTATTGTATGTATTTGTATGTATTTATTTGTCTTGGGCGGCACCTGGAACGTTAGTTCATCTCCGCCTCGTTAACTTATACAAATATACAAAGATTAAATACTGTACAAAAGAAAACCTCAACAGATTGAGGTAAACACAGATAATTTCAAAGTAAACAATGAAAGTAATCTTATGCATATTAACATAAAAAAAAAAAAAAACAAGTTCAAAGAAAATAATTAAGGATAACAGTACCATTCAACCGACAAAACTTTGCACAAGCCCAGAAGCCTTAAACAAACCTTAAAAACAGTTGAGGCACAAACCTTAAAAACAGTTGAGGTTCAATCCAGTAAGTCCTGCAGTCATTAGTAGCAAAGTCACAGTCAATCACCAATAACAAAGTCACAGTCAGTTAACAGCCATCCGAGCAAAGGAGCACAGGAATTTTCATCGCCTAATTGAGTTATAATTGTAGGACACTTGTAGAGTTTCAAAAAAAAAAAAACGCAACACACACACAGAGCACAAGTCCAGAGTTGTAGATCTTGTTGAGAAAATGGACGTCATTGCAGTGAAGGTGAAGAGTCTTGAGCTGAATTCGAAACATTCGCATGTGTAGTCATTGCAGAAAGAATTGCGAGCCTTTTATTGAAGGTTGCCTTAGCAAAATCCTGAAGAGCGCGGTAACTCTTGGCATTTGATACAAAATTAGGTTCCAATCCTGATGAAAAGTTGGGAATTGCATTCTGCAGAATTACTCTAAATTCATTGTATGAGGGACAAGAGTACAACACGTGCTGCCAATCTTCCACACCGCCACAATGGCAGCGTTCCGTAGGAGACAAGCGAAATTTAAACAATTTCTTATTTAATGAACCGTGGCCTGATATCAAATAGGAGGTAAACAAGTCAAGGCTAAACCAGACTGTAGATTTTTTATCCGTAAGTGAGTCAACTTCAGGAAAAAACTTACGCGTTACACTGCCCAGTGTTGTGTCATCCCACCTACCCTGCCACAAGTTGATCAACTCTTGCCAAATTCTTTGTCTTTCGGCTTTAACATCGACTTGAGTGTTAATAGAAATACCAAGGATCTCAGTGGGAATCTGACGTTTCAGGCGATAACATAAGCCTCTGAAGATTACGTAGAGATCGAGTGGTAACGTCCCGGCTAAAACCTGTAAAGCAGGTGTTGAAACTGTTCGACAAATCTTCAAGATACAAAGTAACATTGTACGCTGGATTGTCATCAATTTTGATTGAAATTGTACAGTCCGCACCCTATGGAACCAAGCGCCAGCAGCATAGGTAACCATAGGGAGAAACACAGAGTTATAGTAGATTCTTAAACATCTTCTAGAAAGACCCCACTCAGTTCTAGAAACTCTGACAAGAGCGCCGGTGAAATTTCTGATCTTAATTCGCAGATTGGATAAATGAGGGAGAAAGTTTAACTTGCTGTCAATAGTTATTCCCAAAAGTTTAATTTCCGTTATTAGAGGTATTTGTCTGTTGTTTATTTTAACTCTTGGTGGTCGACGAACATCCAATTTAGAGCCAAGGATCATAATTTTTGTCTTGGTAGAACTAATTTTTAACTTATTTTCAACTGTCCATTGTTGAAGATCAGATAGAACTTTCTCAGCGGATATTTCAATAGAAGACCTTGAATTTCCACCAACAAGGACTGTCAAATCATCCGCATATGCCATGATCTTCACGTTGTCAAAAGTTCGGGTAATCCAAACTTGCAGGACAAAGTTCCAGAAAAGTGGTCCCAAAATGGAGCCTTGAGGACACCCTCGATAGACCTGACGCAAAATTTGTCTGTACTTAGATCTGGCGGTGATAAATCTGTTAGAGAAATAGCTCTTAATTAGAAGATAAAGTTGCTGGGAACATTCGGCATGATGTAAGCGTTCGAGGGCACTTTCCCACCAAAGGGAATCAAAAGCACCCTCGAAGTCAATAAAGATAGCAAGAGTATACTTGAAACTGGAGTGTTCAACAGAAGAAATGAAGTCTACAAGGGCGTCCTCGCAGGACCTTCCAGGAGTGAATCCGTATTGATTAGGCGCAATTAATCCCCGTTCCAATAACAAGTTGTTTAATCGCAGGGCAATTAAACGTTCTAACAGCTTACCAAGGTTAGCCAATAAAGCTATAGGCCGATAAGACCTCGGTTCCTGGGGGGGGGCTTGTCAGGTTTCCTAATCAGCTTGATAAGGGCTGTCTTCCACAGATCTGGGAAAGTCCCAGCATCTAAACATTTATTGAAAAGTTGTAGAAGTATACTGGGCTTAATCTTGGCGAGCCGTACTATAAAGGTACTCTCCAGCATGTCCATCCCTGGGCATTTCTTAACTTTCACTTGTTTGACAGCTGTGTCCAACTCGATGGCACTAAAAGCCTCAGTCTTAATTGAAGAAACGTACAGAGAGTTGGCAGAACGAATATTAGTGTGAAAATCAGAGTCGGAGCTCACATTATCCTGTAGAAAAAGATTATCTAGAATAATATTTACAGAATCCGTCCAGTTAGTGGTCTCCAGCCCATTGTATATGATCGATCCATACACTTCTTGTGTAAATAATTTATTTCTTACAATTTTATAAAGTAGCCCCCACGGGTCCGCTCTCCAAGGATGGGCAAACCGAAACCAACTAAAAATATCCCCCACAAAAACAAACTCCATTCTACTAAAGGGACTTCTTGATCTTAGGCGGCCACCGCAAATAAAAATTTGGCAGGAAACAATCAAATTCTCTAACCAACTGAAATACCTAGGTGTGATATTGGACCAAAACCTGTAATTTCAGGACCATCTGAAATATCTCCGTGAAAAAATAAGATGCTACGCAGAAAGGGGCACGCTTAAAGAATGGGGCTTGAAAAAGCGAGTCCATAAACTGTTCTACAAAACTATCTTCACTCCGATCATCACCTACGCATCCGGCGCATGGTTTCAAAAAACTACAACAGCAGTAAAGAGACGTATCACAGACCAAATTCACAGATCTATCCTCCTAACCATCTCCCGCGCCTGCCACACGGTGAGCACCCATGCTCTGCAGGTGCTCGTTGGCACTCTCCCGCTGAACTTAGAAATCGTACGTCGCGGCCTACTGTATATATATTACCTAGATAAAGGTACCCCACAGACTTTTCTGGGGTTCACTATAGACCTAACCAGCAACAGAAACACAGCAGGCATGGCAGGAAAGGTAGAGCACCTCTCAAAAGGGAGACATCACAAAGAAGTTTCTACCCAATATTGAACAAAACTGCCCAACCTTACCAAACTGGTTCTCCGCAGGTCTACAGGTAGCTTACCTCTTAACTGGGCACGGAGCGATTAATGCCAAATTGTCTCTACTTGGGATCCAGGATGATCCAACTTGCACTTGCGGGGAGCTGGAGAGCTGGCAGCACCTAATGTATGACTGCAGGCTCTATGAAGACCTACGTGGTGTTTTACTCACCAGAATCCACTACGTACCACAAGGACAAGAACATCACCTCCTAGACACGAAGGAGGAGTATCAAGCCTTCTCGGATTACGGGCAGGCACTGTTTGCGAGGAGCAGAAACCAAATCGCCGCAGCCCACAGCCCAATACCACTATAACCAAAGAACATCTGTTCTTCAGCTCGCTTGGACTGGCACACCAGAAATGACTCACCCCCAAGAATTAGAAAACGCAGGAAACAAACTATACCAAAATAGACTAACATGGACGGGACTCGTGTCTCATGATTGACAAATGGAGATGACTACCAAACTTAGACACCCCGCCAGCTGGGTCTATCAGAACAAGACATTCCTGAGAACTGGAAGGCTTAGAAAATAAAGCAAAAAAACACACTAAGGTAAAGGACTAACGCGGATGGAACCCCGGTCTCATGGATGACAATTCGGACATGACACCAGATTGGACACCACCTGCATGGTCTATGTATAGTTTTCGTGCAGACATCTGTTGGCGATTGCACCGGGCTCCCTTACCCGGTGCCTTTCCAGCCCCTCCCCCTGCGCCGGTGGGAGGACGGTCCCCCCGGCACCCTCTACTTTCTCCTGGTGAGGCATGGGTCTGCCTGACTGACTTCTGGGGTTGCCTACACTATCATCCCCATAATTCTACCTAAATCCTTCCCCAGCCTTCAGTCTCCCACTCACTCTTTATGCCAGCGAATGCCCCACACACAAAAACTCAATTATGTCGAAATTACCGTTCGCCCATATTTTCGGCCTTTATTATGCAAGCGGAATCCCCCTCACATAATGATCATCAAAACCGACGATGATGGATATATGTATCGCATATATATGGATCTGTCTGTATGTACGTGCATATAAAAGAGCGGGCGCGAGTGTTTTTTTTTTTTTTTTAGGTCCTAGCCACTGAAATCTTAGGAAATTAGGTGGCAGGATCTACCAGGGTGAAACTAAAACTATTGGGTTCCTGGTCTGCCTCCAGGGACGAAGGTGGGGTAACGTTGGGCCTCAGCAGGGGTCCAGCGGCTAAATGACCAGATGAACAACGGTACATGACACTACACATATACAATATCCATACACTTTTAAATCTCTGGCATTTCCAGCGAACTGGTACACCCACAATGAAAACTACGCGGAGATGGGGGAAACCCCTGGTGCCGTCTGAAACTAAATACACCTTACACCACCTGCTCTTTTGTCCATGAAACATGCGTTTTAACCCAAGCAAGTCACTTCTTCCTCATTTGTTGGGTCAACAAAGGCTTCTTCTTGGGCCGATAGGCATGCAGATCTCATTCCGAAAGCCGTCTTTGGATAGTTCGTGCACTTGTTTCAACACCAAAGGCCGTCCCAAAGTCCAGTTTTAGATCAGGAGCACTAGCATGGCGATTACCAAAGCATAGCCGTTTCAAATATCGATCTTGGAAAGGCGTAGTCACTGTCTTATGGCCTGATCCAGGTTTCTCTTCACATCACCAGTTTCACGCTTTAATTTCAGCACCCGGGATACTGTTGACTGGTGGCAGCCTATTTTATCAGCGATAGCGCGCGTATAAAGCCCTTCCTGGGACAGAGCAACAACTACTCTTTTTTTTCTTGGTGTCAACTGAACATATGGAGCCATGCTTACACCTCCGCAGAACAGGATACTAATGAGCGTGTATACCCTTACAACGTCGTATTTATAGAAACGGCTGATGCAATTACTGTCTGATGCAATAGAAGCGTTATCTGACGAAATACCTTTGCATTGCGACAAACAAAATGACTGGAATCAAACAATATCTTATACGTTTCACTACAAATGTTACTCTTTTTAAGGTGATGCAGTTGTTTTGTCCGCCACTGTACATCTAAGGTTACGGATATAATTGTCTGCAACCCAACTATTTCTTTTTTTGATGATGGTCTTATGTGTATAAATATCGTAATAATTTATTCTCTTAATAAAAAATCATCTAACTGTATTTCAGGAAAAAAAAAACATTCGCGAATTAAATATTCATCCTGCGTAACTTATAAATACCGTTGAATACTTTCTAAAGTTAATACATGATACATTGTACTATTATTTTAAATGAAATTTTACTTCTGGTAAATGAATGACATAATATTATAACGTGCAAATGACGGGAACACAGACCGCTTTTCCAAGTAGGCTGGACGCCCAAAGAGGTCTTCAAACTTCACTAGTTGTGATAACATAATCTACTCTTTGCCAGGTCATGGTGTTATAGCAGCATCATGAAATGGATAAAAGTAGAAAAATATTCAGACTTGGTAGAGAAAACTCTGATAATTGGCTAGATTGTGATATGTATTTTTAATATATTTAGGGGTACTAATAGACTTTTAATTCTAAATCTACAGAATGCAACCCCCTGAAAGTATCAATCATATAACTTTATATGCAATTGAAGGTTATAATAGTGAGATCACTAGCATCAGGAACGAAAATATCAGAAATCATTTGAAACAAGTTGAGTTGAGCATTTAATTCGCGGAATGGACCTAATGTAATTTTAATCTTCGTCGCTGAGGTCTGCCGGAGTTCTGTACCACCTTCGAAGTGTATAACACTTGCGCCATCGATGAACCAATTCGTAGAAGCACTTCCAGAATCCATTTCTTGACAAACAATTGAGAGTGATCTTGGTGGCCACAGATTCTCGACCTTCTTTAATGTGTTTGTGCCACTTGAAAGTTGAAGTTTTCTTCAAGCGCTTGTCTCCGTAAACCTCTGACATTTCTTTGCTCCCATTCTTCGTCAAACCAATAGCGAATGAAAAAAGTTGGCCAGTCTTCAAATCTTCCTTTATGTAGTTCACAAAAACGGTTCGCATACAAACAGCACGTAACTTAATACCACTTTGCAACTACCAGACATGTCACACTTGCAACTGGGTAGCGTAAACTTGGAAATGCACTCACCTGCCATTTACCGGCAGTTCGCCGAAACCTGAGCGGTTGTACGGTGGCGCTGCCATTCTGCGAATTAAATAATCAGCTTGCCTAACTAATAATACCGTTGGTTACTTTCTAAAATTAGTTAAATATTTAAATATGCGATGTACGTAGTGGCCCTGTCAGTGTAAAAAAGCGAACATAAAGAAATAAAATATTTACCTGGTATTGGGCAGAATATTAGATGTTCTTTCGAATTGTTAAGAATGATTTTAAGTATGTTTAGGGCCACGAGAAGAGTTCAATGTCTCACTCCGCAAAATAAAAGCAATTGCACTTTAGTCTTCAGCCGCCACTCGAAGTTATATAACCACTATGCTGGCCAAGAGGGTCCAGCTGGATGATGAGGCTTTTGCGATTAATGATGAACACAACTTACGCAAGTTGTATATTTATCTATCTACCCAAATACCAGATAATCCCAACCACAGAAACAATAATTTTATCTTTCCTCACCAACCCTTCAACATTACTGGTCCTCTAGAGTGTAGACATCTCAGATCGTGATGGTTCTTTCAATGGTGCCTCTCTTTCTTTTGGCTATTCTCAGCCTCGTGTGCTGGAACTGCACAAATAAGATACAGACATTTATGAGAATGTGATAAAACTACAGTTTTTATGTACCAAGCATATTTGTAGTAAAGGTAGATAACCTATTGAACTCCCCATGTAACTTGTCCTGTAACAATATCATTGAAATTGTAAGGTCAGATTATCCTACGAGAGGAGAGCTCATCTCCTCCTCCCCTTTTCCACTGAAACTCGACATGTGCCATCGATTTTCTTCTGTTTACGTTTCCTGTGATATTGCTCAAAATTTTGTTCAGCAAAAACTTGCGCTGTACCTGTCTTTTTGGCAAAAATATACAACTTTCATTGCAACTATGATACCGATAACTTTGTTATTTTTATATTTATAGCATTTTAAATTATTGTCTCTGAATCGATAAAAATATTAATTTGTTCGACAACGTAAATTGTAAATTGAAGTGTAAAATTTGAATGTGTAAATGGATGAAAGTAAAAACAAATCAACAAATACCTTTTTATTAATCTTTTAATTAAAAAATCATTTGGATAGTTTGGTTGTTACTGAGCCCAAAATAAGAGAAGAGACAGAGAAAATACTGCACAGCAACCGTACCTTTCGTATTCCAAGAAGTCAAAATTGACGTGTTGGCCATCAGAATCGAGCACGGACAGTACAGCAAGTGTCCAAGCAGAGGAAGCAATAAGAGGACACAATGAGGTATCTTACTTCCTGTTGAGTATCCTCCAATGGACAAAATATTCACATCTGGAAAATAGACTAGCTACGACTTTGTTAGTTGTTTAATTTGGTCTTTTACAAACATTTTCTATTGATCTTCATTATATAACACGGTAGAATTTACGAACTCTTTGATTGTCGCACACAGTGCCATAATAGGTGCAATGTTTTCAGTGAATATTGCATCCGCTTTGCCATGTAGCAAGCACGCGACAAGGCGCACCACTTGCTTTGCCAATTTTCATAGGAAGAATATACAACGTAGCTCCTGTAATAGGAAGTTTATCCATATTCGCAACATTTTCGAGAATGTAGATGTTTCGTTTTTGGACAATTTGGTGTGATGAAAAATTTTTACTGGCGCCATGATCGAGAGAAAGTGTGTCAATTCCAATTCCATAGATCACTCTGTTGTCCACCAGCCACTGAGCAGCCTCTTGACTCATGCCTGGAAAATGAAGTCCTGTTTCGTTTTCACCAGTACCAAAAAAATAGGTTTGTTTGTCATTCCAGTATCGACTCCACCCAGTATATAACATCAGAACGGAGCCGTCGGGGATTCTACCGTGTTCTTCTTCCCATTTCTCCACGTCTTCAAAAAGGAGCTCTGCGTCGTCGTCCGTGGCAGCCTTGTCCGATATATCCATTACGATTCCTGGCACGATAAATCGATTGAGAGGGATCTGTTCCACTGTCCAGCCATCAGGTGCAAAATGACGGGGGGCATCCATATGAGTTCCTGCATGAGTTGCTGTCTCCATGTTGTCGGATTGAATCCTGCAAAAGAAGAAACGCCACATGAATTACAAAAAAAATTAAGTTCTAAAAAAGTACAAACAAAATACAGTATGAAATAATGAACGATCGCTCTCGGGGATAGCACAGCTGGTTGAACTACCATTCTCCCTACACCGGGTGGTAAAGACAGGAGTTCGAATCCTGTCAATGACACCAGGAATTTTTCAGGGTATTTTTCACAATGTGACTGAGTTTGTCGGTCTCGGGGCGGTAGCGTAGTTTTTTCTCCCGAAAGCTTGGGTTTTGCGTCCAATAAACAGTAAATCGACCACAGAACACACGCAACTTAGGACACCATATGTTCTAAGTTGCTGATGCACCTAAAAAGCCTACAACAACCAATAACACTGCTTTATCGTAAGCGAAAATTACTAAAAGCGACAGAAAATTAATAAAAATTAATTATCACTATGAATTAATTTTCTCTGTTTTCTCTACAAGTCTAAAATCTGGTGATACCATAATCGAAAATACATGTGCAAAGGCACATCATCATCATCATCATCATCAGCCATTTTCAATCCACTGCAGGATGAAGGCCTCTCCAGCAACTTTCCAGTTCCTTCTGTTTTGAGCACTGGACATCCATTTACTACCCACAAATTCATGAATTTCATCTATCCATCCTCGCCTTTGTCTTCCAGGTTTTCTTTTAGCTCCTCTTGGATACCATTCTGTTATTTTCTTAGTCCATCTGTCATCATGTCTTCGAGCTATGTGTCCTGCCCAAGACCATTTTAGTTCTTTAGTTTTGATAAGAATGTCCTTTACTTGAGTTTGTTGCCTAATCCATGTGTTTCTCTTCTTATCTAACAGTCTGATTCCCAATATGATTCGTTCCATTCTTCGCTGTGTAGTTCTCAGCTTCTCTTCCATTCTTTTGGTGAGTGCCCAAGTTTCACTTCCATAAGTCATGGTGGGGAGTATACATTGGTTCATTATTTTACGTTTCAGACAAACTGGGATATTGCTCTTCAGTATGTGACTATATTTCCTGAATGCTATCCATCCAAAATTTATTCTTCTCTTGACTTCCAGCCATTTATCATTATTACAGCCAATAACTTGTCCCAGATAAGTATATGACTCCACCTTTTCAATTACTGCTCCTTCAATCATTATTTCCCTTTCTGTGGCATACTTGTTCATCATTACTTTTGTTTTAGCCATATTCATCTTTAGTCCAAAATCCTTACTAGCTGTGCATAACTGATTAAGATTTTCCTCTAATTCTTTGGGATCATGGCTTATGACCACAATGTCATCTACAAATCGTAAATGGTTTAGGTACTCTCCGTTCACATTGACTCCTTTCTGCGACCTGTCTAATCTTCTGAAAGCTTCCTCAAGGGCAGCAGTAAACAGTTTCGGAGATATTGTGTCTCCTTGTCGAACTCCTTTCTCAATTTTAAATTTCCTACTCTCTTTGTCTAGTCTAATAAAGGAGGTAGCACTCTCATATATTTTCTTCAAAATCATAATATATGGGGTATCAATGCCTTGTCTTTCCAGTGCCCGAAACATTGCCTTATGCTGTATGGAGTCAAATGCCTTTTCATAATCCACAAATGCCAGGCATAATGGGGTTTTATATTCATTTGCTTTCTCCATTAGCTGTGATATTACGTGAAGGTGATCCATAGTTGAGAATCCTGTCCTAAAGCCAGCTTGCTCTTTCGATTGATTCTCATCAAGTATTCTTTCTAATCTGTTAGTAATGACCCTTGTGAACAACTTGTAGATGTGGGGTAACAAGCTAATTGGTCTATAATTTCCAATTTCTGATTTATCTCCTTTCTTATGCAGCAAAACTATGATTGCATTATTCCACTGCTTAGGCGTCACACCTCTTCTAATGCACTTTGTGAAGAGCCTTGCCAGTTTTTGTGTTATGTCTCTTCCTCCCAATTTTAACAACTCTACAGTAACTTCATCTTCCCCCGGGGCTTTCTGATTCTTCATTTTCTTCAATGCATGTTCTACCTCATCAGGAAGAATATTGGGTATGTCGTATGTGTTGCTACTTTGCAATCCATCTTCCCCACTGCTGGCATCATTCCCCTGCTCCTTGTATAATTCTCTAGAGTAGTCTTCTGCTATTTGAATTATGCCTTCTCTGCTGTTTATAAGTACACCATCGCTATTCTTCAGTTTCAGTATCATTTGTCTTTCTGTATTACTGCTCATGGCTGCTGATTTAAATCCTTTGTTTTCCCTTAATGCTTGTTCTACTTTTCTTGTGTTAAATCTTCTTATGTCCTCTCTGAGTCTCTTTCTAATGGCTTTGCATAACTCAGTATACTCAATTTTCTCCCAGTCAGTGTTTTTCTTGCTTTTCATTTGTCGTCTTCGGTTCATCATGACAAGTGTTTCTTGACTAATTTTTTCTTCTTTGGATTTCTTTTTCCCTATAGGTTTCTTGGGCTTTATCACTTTCAAAAAGTTGTAATATTCCTCGTCGATATCTTGGTCCTCAGCAGTCTGCAGAAGCTCATACTTGTTCTTAAGTTCTAGTACATACTGCTTTTTCTCCTCTTCTGTTATCTCAAAGACCTTTGTATTATTTATTCGAGTCAGTTTTTTCCTTTCCTTTCCTACATCTATATCAAGTGTGCATCTTACCATTCTGTGTTCACTTCCAACATTTACCTTATTCAGGACGGTAACATCATTCACAATATATCTTCTGTTAGTGAGGATGAAGTCGATTTCATTAGTAGTTAATCCATTTGGACTCTTCCATGTCCACTTTCTGTTCACCCTTTTCTTGAAAAAAGTGTTCATTACTGACAGTCCTTGAGATTCTGCAAATTCCACAAGTCTTTCACCTCTTTCATTTCTTTCACCAATTCCAAAATTTCCTATAGTTCCCCTTTCTGCGCTGTTTTGTCTTTTTCCAACCTTAGCATTGAAGTCTCCCATAATAATAGTGTAATGGGTTTTCTGCTCATCTAGAAGACTCTCAATTTCGGTGTACATTTCTTCAACCTCTTCATCATCATGGCTCGATGTTGGTGCATAAATCATTATAATCTTTAGCTGGTATCTCTTAGAAATCTTGAGTATTAGTCTTGACACTCTTGGTGATGTACTTTTGAATTCCAAAATGTTGTTTTTAAAATCTTTATGGACCAGAAACCCAACTCCACCTTCACTCCTTTCACTGTTTCCATTGGTGTACAGCAGATTTCCACTTGATAAACTTATAAGTGATTCATTTCTTCTTCTTGTTTCAGCCAAACCGATGATATTCCAATTCACATTTTCTAATTCCTTTTCCAGCTCCAATATCCTGTCTTCACCGATGAGTGTTCTTACGTTATAACAGGCCAAGTTCAGTTTCCGTGCATGGCAGCCTGGTCGTACCCAGAGATTCTTAGCACCCTCTGCTTCCACTCTAATCCTCTCGCTGCCGTAAAAGGGAGAGTGAAAGCTGCTGGGGACTGAGGGCCATTTGTTTCGTTGTGCTTTCATATTGCTGGAGGGTTTGGTCTTTTCCTCTTCACGCTGACCAGGCGTCTTGAAGAGAACCACTCTACACGTTCGTTGCCACCTAAGTGACGTAACAGGGCTTACCATCGAGAAGGTGTGCATGAGTGGATTTTAGGGAGGCAGGCCAACCGGACTTCTCCTAAATCTTCTGTAATAGAAAGATATTGGATCCATCAGTGTTTTAGGCTGTGTCTGTTAACACACAGGATACCTGTTCCCCTATGTGCAAAGGCACATGTATTTTCAATTATAGTATATCGAAAATTATCTTAGAATTGGTGTAGCACTCTTTAATCAGGATCAGAACATCAGTACCACCCGTAAAACAATAATCAGACCGACTAACTCGTCCACGTCTTGAGAAACGCCTATAAAAATTCCTCGCGTCTTTGATGAGATTCAAAACAGACTTTTCCACTCGTCAGAGAACGATGATTATAACCAATTCGCTATAGGGTCTATAAGTACTTGAATAGAGATCGTATCATACACATTTGCACAAAAAAAAAGGAAGTGGCGTCATAAAACTTTCGCACTATTTCTTGAAAATGACATCATGATCTAGAAATGTCCAGAGTATTTTCATCTTATTTTCCTCGAGCATTCTTCCTGTTAAGTTTTCATGCGTGATTTATTATACACCTGCGTGATGTGATAACTGACAAAATAAATAAATAAATATGCAGGTGAAGAAAATGTCCAACTTTCTGGGTGCTCTGTGAGCACCTAATTGAGTCAACAAAAAGGATTAGATTATTTCTTTCTCTCTCATTCTATATAAAGAACGCAAAAAGTATTCATTTGCGACTTAGTAAATAATGTGATGTGTTGCAATATATTTTCAAAATACAGAGGTCTTACCAAACTCCATTGTCTGTTGTCCCATTTAAGAATGCAGTCATCTTAAAAGGAGTTGCATTTGGATCATACCACTGCAAAACAGTCTCGTCGTAGGTGTATGACATGTCGAGCAGTGTGAGAGACGGTTGAAACCTTATGGTAGCAGCAAGCGTCCATGGAAAAAGAATTGAAAGCACCAGAAACTTCATTATTCACCTGCAAAGAAGAATATCGTAAATATTTTAATCTGCATCAATTTGTTTTTATCAATTGTTTGAATCTCTATGCAATATATACTGAGTGATCACCGAATTATATCTACCTACCTAATACTGTGTTGGGCCACCGTTCGTACGGATCACAGCCACTATTCGGCTAGGCATTGACTCCACCAGATGTCTGCAGCTATGCTACCCGCAAGGCTTTCCAGTGTCGGGATAGATGAGAGTTGCGTGTCCAAGCACCCGACTTCCCATTCCGAAACATCCCACAAGTATTCAATTGGACTGAGATCAGACGAATTTGGAGTCCAGTCAAGATGGGTGATATCTTCACTGTGTTCCTCGAACCACTCATTGAAATGCGGGCTTGATGACACAGCGCATTATCGCCTTGGATGATCGCGTTTCTGTTCGAGGAAAAAAATGCAACATGGCGGGTGCACATAGTCTCCTAAGAGCTGCAGATAGATTCACCAGTGAAACGTTCGTCCGTACGCACCAGAGAAACATGTTCCATATTAAGCAATCAAACAACGCGCACGAATTAATATTGACTTTAAATTTTATGCCCACTGTTGATCTTAGAATCTTTTAGCAAATGCTGTGGTTTTTCTAATGTGACTTTCTTTTATATAGGCAGTAGAGGAAGATTCTCCTAGCTCAGTTGATCATTCTTTTTTTTCGTTCCCAATCTAGCGAGTAAGCCAATCCTAATTTCAATTTTATTTAATACACTAAGTCGTGCACGGAGTTTTAATTTTATTAAAACTTGATGTTTTGCTAGATGAAATTTAGTTACTGAAGAATGGATGAATACCCGAGAGATAAGTGAAATGGGGACTTGTCAGGGATCAAGTGTCTAGTGGCCGATCAGATGATACGGAAATGAAAGGGAAGTTAGTGTTAGGGAAACGAGTTTCCTAAATAAATTGCATATACTGTGGTATGTGCAATGTATTTAGGAAAGATAGAAGAGGTGGTGTGGGTCATGATTCTTACCAAAATCACTCTGATCGCGAAAAAAGCTTTCCCAGATTCAAAAGATATGAATGACTAAGTATATCTGTGTGGTCTGAGTTAGTTGGAAGGAAAGTTAATGAAAATAGGAGTAATCTGCAAACCAGAAAGCAGAACCAGGGAAGTGGTTTAGACTAGATTGTAGGAAGTTTTCTTTTAGCGTGTTGTTGATTACTGGAACAGGTTGCCTCCGCAAGAGTAGCTGAGGCTGACAGTTTGAACAAATCCAAAAGTCAGCTGGATTGTTACCTACGTGAGGAGGAAAGTACATAGGCTGTTTAATTGAAAAAGATAAAAAAACCTAATATTATTTCTGAGCAGATAACTTACAATTTGCACCCACAACGAAAGAACAAAAACGAATTCGATTGCAACGATGAATTAAAGGTGTCTCAAAAAAAAAAAGAAAGAAAACAGGCGTTTGTCCTAGCTGCTTAGCACCGTCGTTTGGTTTGTTGGTCGAAGTGATGAATCCATGTTCATCACTTTGACCAAAAAGCCATACGAAGGAGCCGTATTTGTTGCGAATAATTTGCTGTGGGCGAGAGAAATGCAAACTTTTGAGAGACCAGGGACGAATATTGTAGTGGAAAAAAAAATCATTTGAATACACTTGACGTTTTCTCAAAATACAAATTAGAACCATCTTTGCACCACGGTGAAAATGACATAACAGCAACTACTGCAACGTGGTTTCCTACTTGTTATCTGTGTTACCGGCAGTAACTCATTAACACTACCCAAACTCCCCCTGAAAAATTCACAATGAAACCGTTACCGTTGGATTGGTTGTTGTTAGGTTTTAGGCGCATTGCACCGTACATAATATATGTATAAATTGCGCGAGTTTTTTCTGTGGTCGATGTGCCGTTTTCTGGAGGAAAAACCCAAGTTTCCGGGACAAACGAGAAAGAGAGAAACCTGGACCAACTTTGGAAAAGAATCCAATAGCAAAAACCCATGGCGCCCCATGTACAAGATAACTCGGGAGAGAACATTTACCTCCGATGTCCTTGGCACTCTTACCACTGAAACTCATGAAACCTCTGGCTGGACAGACTCTATCAACCAAATTCTTAACAACTCATTCCCTATAGACAATCCCCTTCTGAAGATTGTCCAGAGCATATGGAAATTCGGGAGGCAAATAACAAGTACACTTCTGAAGAACGTACCGAGCCATTTACTTTAGAGGCCCTTGCCTCGGTGGTCAAGAAGATCAACGTAAAGGAGTGTCCAGGCTGTTAAAATTAAGACCTCTGCCTGCTCTTGCTCTTCAATAAATGCCTCATGGAAGGCATCTTTCCCTCTGTTTGGAAGGTTTCTTTGTTTGGTCTTATCAAAAAGCCAGATAAGCCTGCCTGAAATCCACATCTCTACAGACCAATAGCGCTGCTTGCTAATCTTGGGAAGATCTTGGAGCATCTTATGACACTTCGACTAACAACTCTGTTTCAACAGCAAAATCTCTTTTCCACTGCCAATATGGCTTTACCCCAGGCCATTCTTGCAAGGAGCCCGTGTCTGGCACATTAAAAATTCTAAGTCCAAATTTGAACTAGCTATTATGGTCGACTTTGAGGGCGACTTCGTCACTGTCTGGTGGGGCAGTGCCCTTGAAAGTTTCCAGTCTGCTAGATGCTTGCCTTCATATGTTCAAATTATTTCAAAGTTACTTCTCTGACCGCTCAATAATTCTCAAACCAAATTTTCTTCAAGTCTCTAGGAAGGTCTTTCGAGGGTGCCCCCAGAGTTCAGTTCTGGGGTTCCTTATCTGAAACATTGTGCTTCAAGACTGGCTGGGCCGCTCTCTCCAGAATTGTAAAATTTTTGCTTTTGCCGATGACCTGACAGTTGTGGTCTCAGGCAATTCTCGTGCGATGTTGGAGGTGAATGCAACCCTGATTTTAACTGACCTTTCCACCTAGTCATTGGCTAACAAACTTAAAATAAATCCAGTGAAAACAAAAATGATGCTTTTTAAATCCAAGTTGGACCTCAGGCGGCCTCCCCAAGTCAAAGTTTTTGGCAAGCGACTCTTTATAGTCACTCAAGCAAAACTCCTTGGGGTCATTATTGACCATAAGCTTTCCTTCTATACCGTCTGCGCTGGTAGCACAGTGGTATCGTCACCGTCCTCTCCCCACCGGGTGGAAAAGGTCCGGGTTTGAATCCCGTCGATGATGCGAAGAACTTTAATGGGTTTTTTCACTCCGTGGCTGAGTTAGTCGGTCTCAGGCGTAGATAACAAGGTTTTTTCTCCAGAAATTTTACGTCCAGCAAAACAGGCAAATCGACCAGAGAACACGCGCAATTTACGGACATAGGACACAATAAGAATAAGAATAAGAACCATCTTTCAGCTCTTTAGAACTTTGCCTCCGAAGTGTTTCCTCGCAGAAAGAGAATCAACGCTGGAGTAGAGACCCAAAATAGTCCACCAAATACACCTGTGTGAGTGGGAAAACAGTTTACTTCCCCATGTACTTTCAGAGGACACTCAGAGATTTCTGTGTAGTGCTGGGCTGTTCATGAATTAAGCATAACTGCACCAAAATGACCTATATTTCCTTCTATGGTTCGTGTACGCAAGAGTTGTCATTTCACTGATCCTAAAGGTGACCAGTTCTGATCGGGGGATTCCATTCCGTGACGGGTACTGCTACCAAATACACAGGATGGTTGTAATGTCTGGTGTTACCGTTGGTCCAGGACATCTCTGACTATCCTACAGGTGTTCAGGATTGCGACTTTCTGAAGTTCCTTATAGGTGTTCTCTGGGAGACCTATTGCTGCTAGGCTAATATGTAGAGTCTTTAGCAACATACCGGTGGTTGACAAGATGATCGGGATGGTCGATACTTCTTGCATATGCCACATCTCCTTGACCTCATGTCTCAGGTTCGTGTACTTCCTAATTTTTTCCTCATGGGTTTTCTGGACATTGCTACTGTTGGGCACCGCTATGTCAATCAGGTAGGTAGCCTTTTCCGTCTTGCCCACAAGGGTTATGTCCGGTCTGTTGTGCAGGATGGTCTTATCCGTTATTATGGCGCGGTCCCAGTACAGTTTGTGGGTTCGTGTCTCTAGTACTGCCTGGGGTTCGTACTTGTAGTATGGTACACTTTCTTTGGTCAACTGGTATTTCCTGGCTACCTGGTCGTGTCTATGAGTGTACTCAGTCTGGGTGATCACCCTACAACCCGCAGTGATGTGTTGGATCGTTTCTGAGGCCAGGTGGCATCGTCGACATGTGTCATCTGGCATTCCGGGCTCCTTTGCGATGAATTTTCTATAGTTTCTGGTGTTGGCTACCTGGTCTTGGATGGCTAGCATGAATCCTTCTATCTCGGGGAAGAGCGTCCCACTCGTGAGCCATACATTGGAAGCAATGTTATCGATATGATCTTGATGGAAGTCATTGTAGTGTCTGCCATGGAGTGTCTTCTTTGCAAATCTTTCTAACTTCGTTTCTTGTGCCGTCTGGGTGAGTGGGGGTTCCTCGCTTAGGTTGAGTGGGGTATACCACTTAACTATCTTCCTTATGGCCTGGTGGAGTAGTGCTGAGTTGTTCTCGAAGTTATTATTATTATTAACGAGCACCACTGTTTTTTCCCCTTTTTTTTGTTAACCAGCACCACTGGCTTTTATTTTTATTTTATTCATTTCTTTATTTTATTCTCTTTTCTTTCACCACAGGTTTGTTTGTTTGTTTTCCCTTTCCCTCTCTCTCTCTTTTCTTTTCCTCGGGTTTTTTTTTTTTTCTTTCTCTCCTTTCTTTTCCTCTGGAATGGGCCCAAGAGGATCCTGGCCCACCTTTTGGCAACACTAAGTGGGTCAGAGTCTCTTTTGAGACTATACGCGCTCTACTGGAACTAGCCCACCTTCCTGTGGTGTGGACGAGTACTCTAAACCTTGAACAATATTTCTTAGTTGGTATGTAAAGCCTAGTAGCTTTCAAGATTAATTCCTTGAATGCTTCCCACATAGAATTTACTGTTGGTAACATCATCAGTTGGTTCCACCGTAGAGAATTTAAAAACTGTCTGAGACCACCATAGCCATCTTTACGAAAGCAGAAACCCTTCCCTTAACCCTTGATGGTAGTTATATCTTTAAGTAAATCCCACTTCAGCGCACTGTGATCACTGCCACCCAGTGGTTCCTTTATGTGTAAATTCTTAATGCATGAATAATCACTGCTGATAATCAAATAAAGAGTATTACTCCCTCTGGTTGCCTCTCGAACATGCTGCCAGAAAACAATCATCCAATAAATCCACAAAAGCCTTGCTAGTGTGCGAGGGACCAACTCACAATTCTCAGTCAATATCTCGAAAATTAAAATCCCCCATTATGAGACATTCCGATTTATTGCATGAATGCCATTTACCGAGAAAATAAAATCAAAGATAGGGGACTCACGAGAACTACATTTTCAAGGAACATCAGCGCTTGTGAGCTACAAAAACGTATCGCATTTCAGTCATTGACCGCTCGTGACCGTCAATGTCAACGGATGCCCCATACGGTCTGAACGATGTTAACGAACAAACTCAAATCCTAAATTATGCTATGGCCGCGGCCTAAAATAAATTAAATAAAGAATCACAATGAACAAAATGCAAATTTAAAAGTCGATCCACCATTGACAGATGTAAAGCAAGCGCAAATATGCAAATAAACATTAAGTCAATTAATATGAAACAGAATTAATATAAATTAATAAATGAAATTCATTAAATTAATAGAAATTCAAATAACAGGCAAGTATTTATGTGATAAATTTTATGTAGAAAAAAATATTTACTTGGTAACCGGCAAAGATATTGAAGTTACTGAAGGCGAGAAAGAACGGATCCGATGTGTCTGAACACAAAATAAAGGAGGGAAAAGTGAATTACAGTTTGGCCTTTACTCGCAGTTTGGGGAGAACTTTAAACAAATCGTTCAAAAACACTGATAAGGTCAGCCAATTAGTGCAGAGATAAAAGTTTACACAATAATCTAGTCTGAATCAGCTAAGATTTAAAACACGTCTCAATAACAAGGTCAAGTAACTTTCTTGATTTTGAACGTGTAATCAGCGTCTCGAAATTTCCTATTAATAAATGAACAAGGATGAATTCTTTTTAAAAAATATAATTTTAGTTAGTGAAAGACTTAAGGTAAAGAGAGAGCAACCATTGGTGCACATAATGTTATTATATAATAGGTTTAATTTTAAATCTAAGCACATTGTTTCAGAAAGAGTGAAATGCATAGATTTAGGATAACAGAAGAATGATCCTTTGGTGATCCTTTGGTAATCCTTTTCAACTGATTGCGGCGCCTCCGTAGCCAGGTGGGAAGGAGCAGCAGTGCGTAGCACACGCTTCTTGATTAGACTGGGGCTCGAGCTCGTCACCACCAAATACGGAGGATGCGGAAAGGTCAGGGAATGACCACCGCATATCCCGGAGCAATATGGCCTTAGTTGCTAATGCTCCTAAAAACCAAATAACAAACAAACAACAACAAACATTTTCAACTGATTACTCCCATCACTACCACTAACCTCTGTGAAGCGTAAAGATGGTTGAAATGGACCTTTCTTTTGGTTGAATGGGTGCATCACAATATTGACATTAGCATTAGTAGAGGCATATGATGCAAGAAATCAAGCCTATGCAGCATCAGCCAAAAAAAAAAAAAAAAACCCTTCTCATTTCATCCACCCACTCGCTCTAAATGTTTGTCTAGTTCTGCCTTGAATCTATGACAGGTGCAAGTTTGTTCCAGCAATCAACCACCCACTGGCTAAAGGCAAACTTCCACACATCCATCCTACAACTGTCCTTCCTCAATTTGAATTTATGCCCTCTCAGGTGATTATTCTGGACAAGAGGAAGAATCCCATAAGCACTGAGCATGCTCAAACCATTCAAAGCTTTATACACCTCAATTAGATCACCTCGCAGGTGCCTTCTCCACACACTGTAATTTGCAAAAATTAAGCCTTTCTTCGTAAAAGCAACTCCTTTTTCCATTCACTAATCTTGTTGCCCTTCTCTGTACTCGTTCCAACAGCTCTACATCCTTCTTAAAATGAGGCCTCAGACCTGTATACGGTACTCAAGGTGTGACCTGACCATTCCCTTATACAAGGGGATAATCACCTCCTTATCCCTGCTAGAAAAATTCCTGTATATCATTGACTCTTGCAGACCGTCTGCACTGCTCAGAAAACTTCATATCTGCCTGCACAATTACCCCCAGGTCCTTTTCACTCTCTACCACTACCACACAGTTGATACGTTACTCTGCGGTTAATGCTACTATTAGCCCAGCTGCTCAACTTTTCTAGATCCTGTTGCAGCAGCGTACTGTCATTAGTGTCATTAACAACCATGTCGACCTTCGTATCGTCTGCAAACTTGGACGTTAAGTCTGATATACCATCATCAATGTCATTTATAAATACAGAAGACATTCATTCAATTTGTTAGCTACCTGAACAGGATCATCAACAGTTGAACCATCGAGACCAAGTGGTCCAATCTGATTCATCCTCTTCCTTCTAGAGTTTACATAAGTAAAGAACTCTTTGCATCCTTTGCCAAAGATTTCTCGTAATCTGCCTTTGCCTGCCTAACCTACTTTGTGACTTGGTTGCAGACCATCTACATCTATCATAGGCTTCCGTGTCACCTGTTAATTTATATGTATCCCGTGCATTTTTCTTCTCTGCCACGTGACTAATTAGTTCATCTGACATCGATTTAGGCCGAAATCTTGAACAATATTTCAAGATTTAGGCCTAAATTTAGCTTCCAAGATTAATTCTTTGAATTCAAGATTTAGCTTCCAAGATTAATTCTTTGAATGTTCCCATTTTGAATTTGCTGTTGGTAACATCATCAGTTGGTCCCACTATATAGAATTTAAATACTGTCTCAGACCATCGTAGTCGCCTTTACGAAAGCAAAAACCCTTCCCTTTTCCCCATGATGGTAGTTACCTCTTTGAGTAAATCCCACTTCAGCACACTGTGATCACTTCCACCTAGTGGTTCCTTTATCTGCAGATTCTTAATGCATGAAGAATCACTGCTGATAACCAGATCAAGGGTATTACTCCCTCTAGTTGCCTCCCGAACATGCTGATGTAGAAAACAATCATCCAATAAATCCACAAAAGCCTTGCTAGTGTGTGAGTGACCAACCCACAAATTGTAGTCAATATCTCGGAAATTAAAATCCTCCATTATAAGACATTCTGATTTACTGAACCACTCTATTTTTCTGCACAATTGTTCATTATACTCATCAGATTCATTAGGCCTATAACACACACCTACTCTTATTTTATCTTTCCCACAGCTTATTTCACACCAAACTGACTCAACATTGCACTGTCCATCTGTGTCAATTGGATTCACTTCCTTAGATTTTATGTATTTCTTAACCCCTCCTCCCTTCCTATCCTGTCTATCCTTTCTGTACACATTGTACTCCCAAATTCCAGTTCTGCATTCCTTATATCTGTGTGACACCACGTCTCTGATATTCCAATAATATTCGCCTTTGATGTCTTGACCAACAATTTAAATTCATCAAATGTATTTATCAAATTCCTAGCATTGGTGTATATGCAAGTATACATGAATCTGTTCCTATTCTTAGCTACCCTAACACAGCCCATGTATTTACTTGTTCCCCGATGACTCCCAGCAGTCTGGAATCCATACAGATGATGACATAAAGATGATGCCGCTATCTCTGATAATGATAATAGTTGTGGCTTTTGTTTTGTGAAATATTCTGATGAAAAATCTGAACAGTTGGCTGATGCCAAACGAAGCTTAGTGGTAGTGATGGGAGTAATCAGTTGAAAAGGATTACCAAAGGATTATTCTTCTGTTATCCTAAATCTATTCATTTTCCTCTTTCTGAAACAATGTAAGAATTCAATAATTTTCATTCGATTGTACTCATTATACCGGCTCTCGAGTCACTCTTCTACACTGCTCGACAAAATCAACAGAACAAAATGTTTTTCATGAATATTTTGTTGTGACAAGTGTAGCCGAAGATGCACTGCCAAACGAAGGTTGAGGAACGGGATCACGAAGAATGTGTTGACCATAAGCAGTTTTTGTTGGTCAGATGAAGATTGTAAAGTTTTATTATCTCCTCCTACCCCTGTCTCACGGACCAGTCTTTACGTATTCGTGTATCAATTGCACATTTTATTTCAATATTTTCTCAGATTCAAATAAAGAAACATAACTTTGACAAACGAATATATCATATAGATGGTATATATACTATAGCGAAGTATATATAATACTATTAAAATTTTAAAAAGATTTGAACACGTTCAAATCAAGAAACATGATTTTAGACACTGTGTCCCTAATCAGCGTAATACGCTCTTCGCTGATCGTTGAGGAAATTCTCTCGGTCGAAAACCAAGTTGCAATTAGGAAATATGTTTTTTGGATTAATTTCGAAAAGCATAGGATAAATGATTTTATTTTAAATCCACCAGTTTTGTGGATTTTTATGTCTTAACTAATTTAAATATATTGATATTTAAATGCAGCTGTACTTCAGCAATGTTAGATAATCTACGATTTTCTATTCGAACAAGATGTAGAATCAAGTCCCTCTGAAACTGAGTTGGATTTGTTCGTAGATTTCGAAGATGCCCATGAGAACAGAACAGTTGGTAGAAGATTTTGAAACACGGAACGATACACGTGGTTAGATCTAGTCATTTTGTCCTTTCAGACATGCCGACTCCCTGGTGGTTAGCACAGTGGTTATAACAGTTGTAACTGAAGCATTATTATAAGGCTGTAAATTTTTAAAAGGCAGGTGACTATGATATTGCTCAATGACTGGAGTCATTAGATTAGTAATGGCCCAAGTGAGTAATTCAGCCAGCTAGACGATTCGGTCGTCTAGCTAGCCACTTCAGTCGATCTGGTATCTCATTCTGTGAGGTAAGGGGATGCAACTTGGATGAGATAGCGAGAGAGATACTTTTAGAATATTTCGAATCACCAAAAAAACCCAAAATTAGCCTTTCATAAAATTTCAGGAACTGATGAATTTGTAATCAGAAATAATATATCACGTTATTTTTTACTGTTAAGGGTTGGTTCTTGCTTGTCCAGAGGCCTTTGCTGACTATGTGTATTGCTGTCACCATAGTAGGATGGCTTCAACTTTTATCTCTAGGTGATTATCACCCCTGTTCCTGACTCCCAGGCCTTCCTGAGAGTGGAATTCCACCTTCTGTGGGATTTACTTCTCTGAGGTTTCCGAGTGTTCTGTATTTGACCGCACAAATATACTTTCACTCTACCTTATTCCACTCACTTGTGAGCATCTTGTCCTCCTACATGCTTCTTCCTTCTTTAAGTTTCCTTTTTCCGGTTCGGCACCCAGACGAACCGTAGCTTAAGAAGAAAATCTTTCTAATGCTCCCCTCTTTACCTTCCTCCCTGTTATCTAACCCCTTAAACTATACCCAAATTCCTTTTATTCTCACGCCGCATGCATTCTCGCCCTAGCTACAGTATTGGTAGCCCTGAGAATCCTATCTATCAAAGGTTTCTCCTCCGTGTCTGGTCACGCTCTCCGTGCCGTGGATGGATGCTGGAAGGTCCCTTCCTGGTAATCGTGCCTCAGGTAACTAGGTGATCAGTCGAACTACACGAACTCACTGAATATAACTTGAATAGGTTTGCTATAGCTGCCATTCCTGCGGTGAGCGAATGTAAATTTTGGAGATCTTTGTCCAAGTCAGTAATCTGTAATTTGAGAATCGAATCTCAAATCATATATTACTGTTAGTTTGCTAACGTTTTCTGGAAATTACATCCATTGACATTTATTTGATAAAAATCTTAACGAGAAATCTGAAAGCCAAATATTATTGGTCAACATGAGAAGATCCAGGTGGGTATAAATTGGTGTAATTACACCCTTTCCTAATATTTTTCCAAAAGAATGTTTCTGCATAATACTCTCCTGTGTTATCAGTAAAAAGAAATTTTCTTATTAGCATAAGCATTAGCAGAGGCATATGATGCAAGAAAGCAAGCTTATGCAGCATCAGTCAAAAAAAAAAAAAAAAAAAAAAAAAAACACTCCCATTTCACCCCTCCGTTCGTTCGAAATACCTGTCCAGCTGAGCCTTGAATTTATTTAGGCTATCAACTTCCACAACAAGGGATGGAAGTCTGTTCCACCAACCAACTACCCGCTGGCTAAAGGCAAATTTCCGCACAGCTGTCCTACATCTGTGTTTCCTCAATTTGAATTTATGCCCTCTCAGGTGATTATTCTGAGCAAGAGGAAGAATCCCATCAGCATTGAGCATACTCAAACCATTCAAGGCTTTACACACCTCTATCAGATCACCTCGCCGGTGCCTAGTCTCCAGACACTGTAATTTGCAAACCTTAAGCCTTTCTTCTTAAGAGCTACACTTTGTTACATTCACTAATCTTGTTGCCCTTCTCTGTACTCGTTCCAGCAGCTCTACACCCTTCTTGAAATGAGGCCTCCAGAGCTGTATACAGTACTCAAGGTGTGGCCTGACCATTGCCTTGTATAAGGGGATAATCATTTCTTTATCCTTGCTAGAAAAATTCCTGTATATCATTGACAAGACTCCATGAGCTACTCTTACAGCCCGTCTGCACTGCTCAGAAGACTTCATATCTGCCTGTACAATTACCCCGAGGTCCTTTTCATTCTCTCCCACTGTCAGTGTAGTACCACAGAGTTGATACGATGCCCTGGGGTTGCTGTTTCCTATATGTAGTAATTTACATTTGTCGATGTTAAACTTTATTTGCCACCTCTCAGCCCATCTGCTCAACCTTTCCAGATCCCGTTGCAGCAGCATAGCGTAAGTAGTGTCCTTAACAAACCAACCTTTGTATCGTCTGCAAACTTGGACATTAAGCTTGATATACCATCATCAATATCATTTATAAATACAGAAAACAACAATGGACCCAACACTGAATCCTGTGGGACTCCATTAATGACATTAGTCCACGATGAGCAGTTTCCATTGATTACCACACTCTGTCTTCTCCCCCCTCAACCATCCCATTTATCCATAGCAGCAATTTGCCTCCAATGCCACACTGCTCCAATTTGTGCAGCAGTCTTCCATGTGCAACAGTATCGAAAGCCTTTCTAAGATCCAAATATATTATATCAAAGTTATTCCCTGAATCCAGTTCTTTTTGCGACTGCATCATAGTATCCAATCAAAATGATCAGGCAAGACTTTCCCTTAACAAAACTATGCTGTGTCCGAGCTATAACTGAAGTCTTGTCTAGATGATCCTGCAGTGCTTCTTTAACCAGTGCCTCCATTAATTTTCCTGGAACAGAAATTAAACTCGCGGGTCTGTAATTACTTGTGTTGCCCTTTGATCCTCCTTTGTGAATTGGGGTCACATTTGCACATTTCCAGTCTATGGGTACCTCCCCTGAGTCCAAGGAAGCTCTCATAATTATGGCTAAAGATTAGCTTACTTCCTTTACTGCCTCTTTTAATATAACTGATAGATCCCATCCACCCTAGGTGTCTTTCTTATGTTTAACTTCAACAATTTGTCGTCCACTTTGCTCTCAGTTATTACAAAATCATCTAGCTCACTGCCAGAGTTTAATTTCTTAGTTGGTATGTAGAGCCTAGTAGCTTCCAAGATAAGTTCTTTGAATGCTTCCCATTTTGAATTTGCTGTTGGTAACATCATCAGTTGGTCCCACTGTATAGAATTTAAATACTGTCTCAGTCCATCGTAGTCGCCTTTACGGAAGCAATAACCCTTCCTTTACCCCTAATGGTACTTACCTCTTTGAGTAAATCCCACTTCAGCACACTGTGATCACTGCCACCTAGTGGTTCCTTTATCTGCAGATTCTTAATGCATGAAGACTCACTACTGATAGTTAAATCAAGGGTATTACTCCTTCTAGTTGCCTCCCGAACATGCTGATGTAGAAAACAATCATCCAATAAATCCACAAAAGCCTTGCTAGTGTGTGAGTAACCAGCCCCCAAATTCCAGTCAATATCTGGGAAACTAAAATCCCCCATTATAAGACTCTCTGATTTACTGGCCCACTCTATTTCCCTGTTCAGTTGCTTATAATACTCATCAGAGTCATTAAGCCTATAAGGCCTATAACACACTCCTACTCTCAATGCTTATGTCACACCAAACTGACTCGACACTGCACTGTCCAGTGATGTCGACCGGCTTCACTTCCTTGGCTTTTATGTGTTTCTTAACTAATAGCATAACCCTTTAAGCTGCTATTTCCCTTCTATACCCCAAAAGAAAACATAAAGGTTGAATCCACCTTGTAGGCCAAACCCTTAAATTAATAATGATTTCTACATCCCCCAATCTCTTTGATCTGTACAGTGTCCGAGGAGTACAAACTAAAACACCGATAATTACCAAATAATCTTTATTTTAACATACTTTAATAAGTTAAATGCAAATTCCTTCGCACCATTTTTCGGCGTGAAGTTCTGGAATATGTGAATGCATTGAGTCTATTAGGTTTTAGATAACTACATGATCTAATAATTTCTGGATTTGTGCAAGTCTTCGCTTTAAATTATAATTCAGACATGGACAATTACCTATATTTGATTTCTGGATACGATTGTTTCCCAGTTCACGGTTTGTGTCCTCCTAGAAGTGCCTTAACTGCCGTAACATCCATGTCGGAATCCACGACCCAGAGAAGGGGTTAAAATCCCATTTATTGCTTATTGCCTTTGACTTAAGGCATCCAGCCCTTGTGAAATTCAAGACAACCCTATTGAAATAACAGGTACAATAGATCGTGCAACCGGAATCTTAATCACTTGCAAGTGATCATGGCTACTGTAAAGTTAGGTCCCTGTAAGGTATTGCTGAATAATAATTGATGTCATCCTGGTATAAAGATGTAACTAATTATTATTAAGCTTTACGGAAAACCATCACGGAACATGACTCGTTCTAAATCTTGATTATAATGATAGCATCTTATAAATCTACATTAACTTTAATTAATATCCAAATCTGTAGACAAGATCAAAATTTTTATGATGTGTGTGTATCAGTTCTCCCCATATCGCTGGGCTTTTACCTCACAAGAAAAAAGTCCAGCAGTTTGAGAGATCAGAATTGATAAAATGAGCTTATTAAAGATGGCAATAACTACCGAAACAGCCACTCGGGGACTAATAGTAGTAGTAGTAGTAGGAGCAGTGGCATTTGATGCACGAAAGCAAGTGTATGAGCTTATGCAGCATCAGCCAAAAAAAAAAAAAAAAAAAAATCACACCATTCCCTCCAAATGCCTGTCCAGTTCCTCCTTAAATTTATTTAACCTATCAACTTCCACAACGACAGATGGAAGTTTGTTCCAGCAATTAACCACCCGCTGGCTAAAGGCAAATTTCCGCACATCTATTCTACATCTGTCCTTTCTTAATTTGAACTTATGTCCCCGTAGGTTCGTATTCTGAACAAGTGGGAGGATCCCATCAGAATTAAGCGTGCTCAACCCATTCAAGGCCTTATAGACCTCAATCAGATCACCGCGCAGGTGCCTAGTCTCCAGCCACTGCAATTTGCAGAACTTAAGCCTCTCTTGGTAAGAGGATCCCTTCATTCCCCTCACCAATCGTGTTGCTCTTCTCTGTACACGCTCAAGCAAATCTACATCCTTCCTAAAATGAGGCCTCCAGACGTGTACGCAGTACTCAAGGCGTGGCCTGACCATTGCCTTATACAGAGGGACAATCACCTCCTTTTCCTTTTATATTACAAATAACTTTAGTTTGTTGACATTCTATAAATGGGCGCACGTCTTGTGAATTGAATTAATTCTTCAAGTAGACAGACATAGAGAATTGGTTTTAGAAATTTATTTAAAGCATTCTTTAGGCATTTTTCATTTCACTTTAGCCATTTAAGCATTCTTCATTTATTTAAAGCATCGGCCTCTTATGAGGAAATACAATGTACGAAGTAAGTTTTAAATAATTTTAAATAATTTTAGTTTGTTTCTTGCTAAACCAGAACAAAACAAAATGTGCTGGTTTAGCAAGAAAAATTTCAATCAGGGCTGTACTTAGATCGGATAAGTACAGTCCTTATTGAAAAAGCCCTTAAGAATTTCTTCAGCCTTTGATTGGGCATGTGCCCAACAAAGTTTCTGAAATGTGTTATCCTCCCATACATAACAATGTTATATAGTATGAATCAGAGCTGTAATACTCAATATGTTCTACGTTGATAATAATATTAGTAAATTAATAAGAGGAGTTTACCTCAATATAGTACGTGGAACACTTCCGTATGATACCCTCCAGAAATTAGAACGGAAAAAACGAAAAAATCGACAACTTACCGGTACATTAAAGTAAAATATAAATAATTAAAGTAAATTATTTTAATTTTACTTTAATTATTTATATTTTACTTTAATGTACCGGTAAGTTGTCGATTTTTTCGTAAAAATCGACAACTAAAGTAAATTATTTTAATTTTACTTTAATTATTTATATTTTACTTTAATGTACCGGTAAGTTGTCGATTTTTTCGTTTTTTCCGTTCTAATTTCTGGAGGGTATCATACGGAAGTGTTCCACGTACTATATTGAGGAAACTCCTCTTATTAATTTACTAATAACAATGTTATGTATCAAAATCATAGACAATAGTAAAGAAATTGCAGGAACTGCTTTGTAAATATTGAGATTTTAAAATTTGTTTATTCAGTCGATGCATACAAAATTCACCAATAACTCAATTGATATTTGTCATCATTACATCCAAGAAATACAAATTTATCATCGTCTTACTTAACAAATAATGGTTGGTGGTGATTCTTGGCCGATATCTGCATCTTAGGCCATCTTCTGCGTGTGCTACATATCTGTACGCGTTTTGGGGCTAATTTGCGTATGGTGCCAGCAGAAAAATCGGCATAACTCACTATAAAAACAAAACAAAACTACTTTTCCCCCCTAGGATCGGCTAACTACAGCCTTGAATGAAGAAGCCCTTAAGAATTTCTTCAGCCTTTGATTGGGCATGGGCCCAACAAAATTTCTGAAACGTGTCATCCCTCCCACCTCCATAGAGTAGATTTTAAAGAACCAAATAAAAGAAAGTCAAGCACTATAAAAATAATAAGACTGTCGAAAGTGTGGTGCTTTGCTGATTGCGAAATGCAGAATAAGACTTCAACCGCTGCAGTACTTTCGGTATTGAGTGGATGCTTTCTTGTGGTTCTTTTAAATATATTCATTACCACTGGTACGGCCCTCGTATTTAACGACATCAATAAATTATATTGCCAATATTTCAATCAATTTGGTGTCTGCAAACAGTTTCAGTTTCTGTACCGAGATGGAAATGATGCAGGGGATGCCTTATCTAGTTATGGCAAATAAGAAAAAAAATCGGAATTAAAGAAAATTGACAATTATTAATATTATATCTCGATGCACCTTATTTCCTGTTCCAAAATCCCAGTTTCATTACTGATTAGATATTCAATATGAATATCTAATCTGATTCGCACACGTGCACAAAGTCCTATTTTAATTATTTTTAACTATTTTAATTTTAAATGGATCAGTTTATTTGTATAATTATTCAACGATGATATAACTCGACACCCAATACCCTAATATTGTAACTCGATACCCTGTGCAAGTATATATATGTATGTGCACTTGTGGTCAAAACAAATACATTGGCATAATGTTTTCAGTCACTGCAATTCGTTCGGACACAAGCAATCAATCGACACGGAGCACCACTTGCGCTGGCGATTTTCATCGGCATGACATACACCATAGCTCCTGTTGCAGGAACTTGGCTTAAATTCGCAACGTTTTCCAGGATGTAGATATTTTTCTCAAGGACTATTTGGTGAGCCTTAAATTCTGTGCTTTGTCCGTAGTCAAGAGAAAGCGTGTCGGTCCCGATTCCATAGACATTCCTTTTCACCATATACTCAGCAACCTCTGGACTCATACCAGGGAAGTGGAGTCCTGTTCCGTTTTCATCAGTTCCAAAAAAAGCTTTTTTGTCATGCCAGTATCGACCCCACCCAGTGTTCAACATTACAACAGAATGTTTAGGAATTCGGATGTGCTTGCTTTCCCATTTTTTAAGGTCTTGTAGAGTGAGCTCGGCGTTGCGGTCTTTGGCAGCTTTTTCCGTCATATCAATCATGACCATGGGTGCGATCAATCGGTTCAGAGGGACCTCCTCCACTGACCATTTACCTTTTGCAAAATGACAAGGAGCATCGAAATGAGTTCCTGTATGAGTTGCTGTCATTATGTTTTCGGATTGAACCCTGAAAAAAGAGAAATTTCAATATGAACATTAATTAATTATGCGAATACTCAAGTTCATTGCTAAATCTTTTGTTGAAAATGAATCCAAAAACTCTACATATATTTCTTCTAAATGCCTTTTAAGTGGGCTAATGATATTTAATTATAAATCAATATATAATTATAAATACCAAAATAATGTGATTGGTCCACTTGACATCGATGGTTTGACTGTTGATGATCCTGTTCAGATAGCAAACAAACTGAATGAGTATTTTGCATCTACATTCACACGTGAGGAATTATTACAGTTTGAAAATGGAAGAAGGTTATCAAATTGTAGCAGTGTGCTTAATGATTTTGTAATAACTGAGAGCAAAGTGGAGGAGAAATTGTTGAAGTTAAACATAAGAAAGGCACCTGGGGTGGATGGGATCTATCCAGTTATATTAAAGGAGGCGGCAAACCAACTAAGCAAACCCTTAGCCATAATTATGAGAGCATCCTTGGATTCAGGGGAGGTTCCCACGGACTGGAGATGTGCAAATGTATCCCCAATTCACAAAGGAGGTTCGAAGGGCGACACGAGTAATTACAGACCAGTTAGTTTAACTTCTGTTCCAGGTAAAATAATGGAGTCACTGGTTAAAGATGCATTGCAGGATCATCTAGACAAGACTGCAGCAATAATTCAGACACAGCATGGGTTTGTTAAGGGAAAGTCTTGTCTGACAAATTTGATTGGTTATTATGATGTGGTCACAAAGGAACTGGATGCAAAAAATAATTTTGATATCATATACTTGGATTTCAGGAAAGCTTTTGACACTGTTGCGCATGGAAGACTACTGTACAAATTGGGGCAGAATGGTATTAAGGGTAAGTTGCTACAATGGATAAAAGGATGGTTAAGTGGGAGAAGACAGAGGGTGGTAATCAATGGGTGCTGCTCTTCGTGGACTAATGTTATTAGTGGAGTCCCACAGGGTTCGGTGTTGGGTCCACTGTTGTTTTTTATATTTATCAATGATATTGATGAAGGTATATCAAGCTTAATGTCGAAGTTTGCAGATGACACGAAGGTTGGCAGGGTTGTTAATGACAGTCATGGCAGTGTGCTACTGCAACAGGATCTAGATAATTTGGGCAGATGGGCTAAGAAGTGGCAACTGAGTTTAACCTTGACAAGTGCAAAGTACTGCATATGGGTAGAAGTAACCCTAGAGAAACGTACCAACTGTGTGGTACTACACTTAAGGTGGTAGAAAATGAAAAAGACCTGGGAGTAATTGTGCAGTCAGATATGAAGTTTTCTGAGCAATGCAGACAGGCTGCTAGGGCAGGTCACGGGGTTTTGTCAATGATATATAGGAATTTTGCTAGCAGGGAAAAGGAGGTGATTGTCCCTCTGTATAAGACAATGGTCAGGCCACGCCTTGAGTACTGCGTACAGGTCTGGAGGCCTCATTTTAGGAAGGATGTAGATTTGCTTGAGCGTGTACAGAGAAGAGCAACACGATTGGTGAGGGGAATGAAGGGATCCTCTTACCAAGAGAGGCTTAAGTTCTGCAAATTGCAGTGGCTGGAGACTAGGCACCTGCGCGGTGATCTGATTGAGGTCTATAAGGCCTTGAATGGGTTGAGCACGCTGAATTCTGATGGGATCCTCCCACTTGTTCAGAATACGAACCTACGGGGACATAAGTTCAAATTAAGAAAGGATAGATGTAGAATAGATGTGCGGAAATTTGCCTTTAGCCAGCGGGTGGTTAATTGCTGGAACAAACTTCCATCTGTCGTTGTGGAAGTTGATAGGTTGAATAAATTTAAGGAGGAACTGGACAGGCATTTGGAGGGTATGGTGTGATTTTTTTTTTTTTTTTTTTTTTTTTTGGCTGATGCTGCATAAGCTCCTACACTTGCTTTCTTGCATCAAGTGCCACTACTACTACTACTAATACTAATGTGTAATTTTTCATTATACAGTACAATATTTACAGAATATTTTAATTACATACATACACAAAGTCTTGTCTGACAAATTTGAGCCCACGACAGTTTTACCGTTTTAAATACACTACATTGCCAAAAGTAATCGCACACCTGCACGTTACAGAATGCCTCAAAATTGTGTACACATTTTAGGAAATAATAAAAATTAATTACAAACCTCAGAAACTATTATCCTTGGGAGCGTACAGAAGCGATAATTTGTGGTAAATTAGTGCAAAGATGTTTAAACTGTCCACTATTTGCTTCTAGGCATTCTTCACAGCATTTACATTGGAAAACAACTGTTCTCCAATATAACATATGGGACAACTTCACACGCTTGTGTAAATTCCATCCTTTATTTGTTGAACTGTGGCCTGTTCTTTGCCATACCTGAGCTACCTGAAGGATGCAGTGGCATCCTTCAGGTAGCTCCAGAAGTAGAAGTAGAATGAAGTTAAATCTGATGAACGCAGGGATACTCAACACGTCCCAGCTGTCCTACCCACCAGTCTGTGAAATGATTATCAAAATTGGCCTGATATCACGATGACATTGTGGGGATAAAGTGGTTTACTACGAACAGGACTGGATGTGCCCTTCCCGTTGGTAGTTAGCCACTTCATACTTCATCATCGGCCTCCGTAGCCGAGTGGGCAGGAGCGGGAGTGCAGTAGCACACGCTCTTTGAGTAGACCGGGGTTCAAGCCCCTGACTGCTGAATACGGTGTATCTGCCAACCCGCACTGGACCAGCGTGGCAGATTATGGTCCCTTTCCCTCAGCATGAATTGTTGAGGAGGCTTCCACCCTGCAGTGGGTTGATAATGGCTGCACTTTACTTTTTTTACTTTTTACTTCATCATCACACGGCTCATAAATGGCGGGCACAATGAATACATTAAGTCTGTAGTGGTTCACATCACAGAGAACTACCCATTCAAGAAAATATGGTCCAACTGTTCCTCTGCATGAGACACAACACCAGCTATAACTCCTGGTAAAAAAATTCTTCCTGAATGTAGAGAAAGTAGAATCAACGTACGGTGGAGTGACACTTTCCATTCTGTCTACAATAGGGTGCCCATTATAACTTTCTAATACGGTCATCTTGAATAATAAACGTTCTTCAGGCAGAATGAAAATGCATGCTTTTTAAGTTTATACACCATATGTCGTCGCTGTTTGCTCGTACAGTATACAAAAGACATGGGGGTTCAATTCCCGTTGACTGCTGAAGCTGAGAAATCTTCCATGTACACAGGTTTTTCATCCAGCCAAACAGGGAAAAGTCGATCATAAAACGAGAGAGCCTATAACCAAATGTTGCTCTCTGTCTTCAAATTCTCCGTTACTCATCTCACAAAACGCAATTTTTAAATAATGGATCACTCGTCGCTTTAATTGCATCATCTAAATTCTAAACAACCCAAAAAGCTACTCCGATTATAAGCTAAAAGACATATAGCCTGAATATATATATATTTTTTTTCAATCATAATTGAATGGTTAAGGAAACTGCAAGAAATGAATGATTCTACTAAAGCAGGATATTTGTAAAAAGCGAAACAACAACAGATTATTTGTCCAATTCCTGGAATCTCACGAACATTCGATTAATAAAGGAAGCTACACATTTGCTGAAAATTTCACTGATTTGTTTCAAACTCGAAATTCTATTGCTTCATTTAAGGGTGGACAGAATGGAATGATATAATCTACACCTGATTTGCTAAACCACGATGTCCTTTGTCCTGATATGTGCACAGACACGGGGATCTCACTTGTCAGATGTTATTTTTAGGTTTCTGCTCAGTGGAAAGTACAAAGCTTGGTGAAAACATTTTGCTCTCTGGCCGTTCCCAGTACATCACACTCAGGCATGAATTGCAACGAATGAAGAGGGGAAGATGACAGACCGATCCCGACTTATTGACCTGTCCAGAAAATTAGAAAAATCATGGAGGAGGGTATATTTTTAAAACCGTGATTGCTAGTCTTCCATAGACAGCATTAAATTCAAAAAGCATCTTGATATTGCAGAAGTAATGTGGAAAGTTTACAAGGGAACGGGCATGAATCACACCCTCGCCGTGAGCAAAGCGGTTACAGTGTAAAAGAATCCTCAGTCAGAATCCCTTCCAGACAACAAACTTTTATCGGCTTTTTTATTCGCAACGTGGGCAAGTTAGCCGATGAGTGCTGCATACTTTCATCTCCCAGAAACTTGGGTTTTTCATCCAGCAAGTGACCGAAGAATACACTTAATTACAAGTATAATGTATTTACGCCTTGTGGACTTAGCTGCCTTTGGCCTTAACACCTATACTTGCATATATCATTAAAAATTTTCATTTCTTTCAGTGTCACTTGAACTTTTTTCCAGCAAATATTGGAAAACATTCCACCAAGATTACTGTTGGACTCTAATTGGGTGCTGCTATTCAATTCTCATTTTAAAAGACTTCAAATTTCTCTTGCGGTACTTGAGATAAGTTTTGTTTCTATTCACCACTGAAATGGTGGGTAATACGGAACTTTTTAAGTTCTATTTTAAAATTCAGTCCATTCTGATGTACAAGAATTGTGGAATTTTTATAGATCAGAATAGACTGAATTTACCCTGAAACGTTTATATTTGTGTAAATTGAGTCTATTCTGTTGTATAAGAATTCCGCAATTTCATTTGAAGGAGGAAAAAATCACATATTTCATTGGAACATTTATTGTTTTTCTCCTAATCCCCTATTTTCAATGGATCCTTAGTCTCGCAAACCGTGGTACTTTTCAGTATTCCCCGTGGTTAGTGAGGAATTCTTGTACCTGTTTTCATTATCAATTAGTAAATTCCTCTCTGGTAGTTTTATAACTCCGATTTCTGTTATAACTTTCCAAAATGAACATTCTGTGCAACAGGCGATATACCATCCATGTTCTTAATGATCTTAAACAGAAATTAATGAAAAAACATTACGTCAAAGAAGAACTGCGTTTCTTTTTGAACATACAGTATTAAAGAAAGAAGAAAAAGACCAATTTTCATACGTAATTTTTGATAACTATGACATATTAAGATTTGCAATGAAGAGAAGTCTTACCAAACTCCATTTTCCATTGTCCCATTTAAGTATACACTCATATTAAAGGGAATCGCTTCTTCGTCCGGCCACTGAAAAACCGTTTCATTATAGGTATAAGACATGTCGATTAGTTTGCGGGATGAATGACATTTTTTGCAACTAACAAACGTCCATGGCAAAAGAAGAGAAAGCACCACCAGCAACTTCATTGCTCACCTACAGAAAAATAGATATCATCAGTTATTTTAATTTACATTAACTTCTATAAATTATACTTATTTGAATATGTCTATCCTCCATATTTGTTATAGTCAATGTTATAGCGATTTAACCCCTAGAAAGTGCAGTCAATACCTTTACCAATGCAGTGACTCTGTTCAACGTCCATTAAGCCTTGTGAGGAATTATTCGAAGATTTCATATCAGTATAAGTTAACTTAACGAGCAGCAAACCCGCTGATGATCTGATGATCGCAACAGCTGTTTCATTATAAGTTATGTTCCCGAATAAAATGGCTAAGTGAGAGTAATAACACAGCCACTTGGGACCAACTGCCAGATATTTCATATTTTAGGGATTATTTCCTAATGATATACACTGTGGTCTTCCTCTTCGATTCAAGTTAAAGCTGGGTAGAAGAAAAGGAACTACATGCTTCAGTGAACCACACTAATGAGATAAAAACCTTCGTACGGCTCCAAATAACAGTTATTCCTTGTTACTGAAGGAAAAAAAAAGAAATAAATTTCTTCATAAATTGCGGAAAACCAACTCTTAATGTAACCCCATTAAGAATAATTAGACCCTACGAAGCAAACTATTCTTTTTAGCGTTCATTAGAACCCTGTAAAACATAAGTATGGTTTTCAACAGTAATACAATTAGGATAATTCCAGAGTCCGATCGAAAGCCCAGCTGGGCAATTATTATAATTCACCAAAGGAACTTTTGGAATCACGGAGGATTCCAAATCAGAGGAGTAGTCGGTTTCATTTTCTGTATATCACGACATTGCAGAAGAAGATTTTGAATTTTTTTCTGTGGGATTACAATAAAGAATAAAAGGGTTGCACCATTATGACTGAAAAGCATAAAAACAATCGATGGAATGGAAAAACTCCATCTATTCGCAGCAAGACGTTTCGGGCAAAAAATTCCAGCAGATATGTCGTGGTCTCAGATATTAGTTTACATATTCTTTCGAAATACGTTCAACCCTGTTTTTAAACTGGAATCAAACATTTGCTTAAAAATAAAGATAAATGAAGTGAGGGTGCTATTGGCGTTAAGGAGATGGTTGTGTTCTTCTTGTTTGCTGCTTAAGTTGGCCTTCTTTTTCATCATTTTGTCAATACATATATTATTTTGCTGTTTTCTTATTTATAGAGAACTCGAATTTTCTTGTTGTTATCGCAACAAGTAAATGAATTTTTCCTTTAATTTGGGCAAGTGTAAATGTCGGGAGATGGAAAGAGTCCTCCTACAGGTAGCCGGTTGATGTGTGTGAGAGAGAGAGAGAGAGAGAGAGAGAGAGAGAGAGAGAGAGAGAGAGAGAGAGACATATCAAGAATTTAATAGATGTAATTTGAATAATTCAATGCCAAATGAGTCAAGCAGTTTCATATGCAAACATTAATGGAATTTGAATATTTAATACAGTAAATACAAATTTTCATGAGTAAGAACAGACACTTTTAATGATCGGTTGGATATGGTTGTTTAGAATTGCAGAGCAACCAAGACTATGAGTGTCAATAAATAATGTCAGTAAGTAGTCTATTACAACATATGCACAATATACACTGAATGATCACTGAATTATGACCACCCCTATGAAAACTGTGAAAAATGCGACCCGTTGACAACGTGAAGTACGAAAGTGCGGAGTTAGTTGACCTACGTAGCATAGATAAGGTGTCAGTGGTTCAGTAAGTAGTAAACATCCGAGCGCGATGGGTAAAAAGAAGGATTTATCGGACTTTGATAAAGGACAGATTGTGAGTGCTCGACGAGCTGGTGCCTCGATTTCCCAAACGGCTGAACTGGTGGGGTGTTCGAGGGCGCCTTAGTTAAAGTGTACCAGGACTGGCGTAAAAATGGTCAAACAACGACCCGACGGCAAAACTGCAAAGGTCAGCGAAAGGTTGATGTTAGAGGTGAGCGCCGGGTGGTTCGTCGACTCGTACAGGCGAACAGGCGCAGCACTGTTGTAGAGTTGACTACCCAATACAACATGGGCCAATCCGGAACAATATCTGGCGTGACCATGCGTCGCACGCTCGTACGTATGGGCTTTACCAGCAGACAACCCTTGCGGCATCCTCTCCTAACCAAGTTTCATTGGCGTAAAAGACTCGCCTAGTGCAAAGAACATGCAAGTTGGACGTTGGAAGACTGGAAGAAGATGTGCTGGTCGGATGAGTCACGTTATTTACTCCATACCGTGGATGGTCGTGTAGGGATTTGGCGTCAACAACATGAGGCTCTTGATCCATCATGCATGGTATCAAAAGCGCAGGCGGCCTGTGGAGGCAGTTGTATGGTGTGGGGCAGGTTTCACTGGCAGGAACTTGGACCCCTGGTGCATGTGGAACAACGTATCAATGGTCTCCGCTATCGTCAACTGCTTTTTTGACGTTTTTATGATGATTTGTATAAATGTGAAGAAAATCTTTGTTCAAATTTTATAGAATCCTAAGACTTCTTCACTAACTACAGTAGAAACTGGTTAATACAAAATGCGAAGGACTCTCACAAATATTTCCTATTAACCGAATTTCGTGGTAAAAGTTTTGATGGCTGTAAGGAGAAAAACAGAGGGAACTGGGCATCTAGGTCTGGATTGGTTCGCAGAAAATATTTAGTTGGCCGGCAGGTACTGCAAAATACCAATTATCACAGTCGCGATAACAAGATGTATCTGCAAACCCTTCTCATTCCAACCATTCTTTCTTGCGTGGATGGTAGTGATACCACAGCACTAAGTCGATATATGGCCCACCCATAATTTCTATCCTCGTATTTAACTCAATATTGGCTTGCTAACGAAATAGTTTGAGAAACACTGACTTAAACTGTTTATGGCTAATTTCGGGAACTCACTGTTTTCAGGCCTGTTAGGGTTAAAGGTTACGGTGAATCGGGGGTGGAGTCTCTTGGTCCGGTTGGGGAAGACTCAGTCTTTCTCACACTGCCTTTTAAATGTAAAGTGAACTGGCCCAATGTAAAATGTCGTCAAAGACCTTTAAAATATCGTCAAAGCTACACATTTGCTGAAAATTCCACTGATTTGATTCAAACTCGAAATTCTATTGCTTCATTTAAGGGTGGTCAATACGTGCGTAACTACCACTGCTTACACCAACTTCCACTGCACAAGAACTGAACTAAAAAGATTACATCAATTTCTTGTCTACAACAGCAGACAAAATCAAAATTCATTCAATGTAGTTTATACATTTCCTACACTAATTCTACACATTCATTAGAATATATTTATAGTACGAAGAATGGGGAACACGCCAGGGGCAACTTTTTTCCTCAATTTGGATCACGTGCATAAGCAAGTTTAACAGGAAAAGGAGATTATGAAACTATTCATCGAGAGGTAATCCCTTTTAAATGAGAACTCCATGGTAGTTAGAGTCACAGAGTAGTAACATATCTTACTTCTCTGTGGTTAAAGTAAAGAGGACACACCTGTGAACGTTCCAAGTTCTCTGGTAAGTGCAGGACACTATACTGTAAGTATTCCATTGATTTCTATATTTCTTAAAGTCGAGTATTATGGTTGTGGCAGAAATCAGCATTCACAATTAAGCCATTCAAATTTTTACAGCATAAACCTAAACAAAAAAAAGCAATTTTAAAAGAGCGTTTTCTTTATAGCAGTCATTGTGATTAGCGATATATTTGTTCTCGGTAAATGCTGATATGATTGTAGTTGTTTTAATTTAATAATTATAATAATTTTGAGCCAAGTAAATTAAAGCCATTAGGCGTTCGTGCATTTGAGTATAAATTTCGTATATTCTGTGGTCAGTTTGACTGTTAAGCTGGATGAAAAACCCGAGATTCCAGCAGATGTAACCTGATATTCCTCGTCCGTGACTATCTTACATTGCATCTTGAACTTGGTGCCCTTCTTTCTGCCTGTTTATGAGTCATCGGAGTTTTTCAAGAGCAGAGGTCGTTAACGCTATAAGATGATAGTACGATCACACTTGGAATATTGTATCCAAGTCTAGAATTCGCATCTAAAGAAATGCAGAGAACTTCTGGAGAATGCGCAAAGAAAGGCGAATGAATTACTGAACGCTAAGCATTTTCCCTATGAGGAAGGCTCTTAGAAGATGGGTTTGCAAAGGTTAGCAATTACCATAGGGGGATTTTATTCGGTTTTCTAATGGGTATATGTTTTGGTCTATCGGTCAATTATAAATTTAATTAAGTATGCACTAAAAAAGTGTTATTAAAATAGGTCAATGTATAAAATAGATATCACACTAGGGCCACCCAGAATATTCATTCATCTACCCAATTGTATTGTGTGTGTTCTCTGGTCGATTTTTTCTGTTTGCTGGATGAAACACTCGAGTTTCAGGAGAGGGATTTTGCTATCTACGCCTGAGACGACTAACTCAGCGACGGGGTGAAAGTTCCTCGCGTCATTGGCGGGATTCGAACCCAGTTGAACTGGGTATTTAAGCAAATATAAATGTTATTTCTTAAAGTACATTTATTGAAGTACATAGAAGCCATGCAGCATGACAAACTAAAACAGAAAGAATAAACAAAAATAAAACAATAAATTAATGCTGAGTGATAAAATAGAAGAGTAGCGTTTTTGTTGATTGGCAAAAGCATACAGGGTCAGCAAAAGCATACATTGCATATAATCCGAAGTCTAATAATAATAATACAATACAATATATATACGTATTAGTCTTCATCAATTAAATTACATCAAACACTCAAATATTTACCGCAGGGGAAGAATAAGGAGTTAAGGATTCCAGAACCCTTATCAACAAGTGATTGATACCCATTTACTCAAACACAAATATTTGATTATACAATTCTCAAACCCACTTCCTGAAAAGAAAAAAAAAAGAAGGGGAAATACGGGAAAAAATCAAATTATTTGATTCCACCAAATCAAGGAAGAGAACAAGTAATTATTATAGTTCTTATGGTAACTCATTAAATATTAAAAACCTTCGGAAATACATCTGAGTGTATGTCAGTGATTGCCTAATCTTAAAATCCAACTTTGACAAACTGTTATTTATAATGTAATAAAGATATCTTGTTCCACAATTTAATGTTGTGAGTCCTCGTGAGGTAGCACAGTTAGTAGGATCGCAGTCCTCCCCACATCGGGTGGAAAAGACATGAGTTCAAGTCCCGTCGATGATGTGAGGAATTTTTACCGGCCTTTTTCACCACGTGCCTGAGTAAATTGGTCTCAGACGAGGGGACCTGGTTTTTTCTCCCGGGTTTTTCGTCCAGTGAACAGAAAATGGACCCTAGAACATACTCAATATACAGATAATATACAAGGAGCAATATGGCTTTAGTTGCCGATGGTCCTAAAACCCAATAACAACAAGTGTTGGTGAAAGATACATTGAAACTGGTAAAGTGTCTGGGATTAGTGCGTGGTCTACATAAGTAAGAATGAGATACACAAATGGTAGCACAATTATCTGAAAAAGTATTTTGCAAAATTGAAGAGGAACTTGAGATAAGTTTATATTAGTTGAAATATGATGTATATTTAACAATTTTTGTTGTCTTTGTCTTGTTATTGCAATATTACTTGTTGATAACCATGGCTATTCAATGTTAAGCAATAATAATAAATTTATGATTGAAAAATAATAATAAACAATTCACTTTTCTCTTAACAGAAATGGCTTTCTTGCTGTTGCTGGTGCCGCTAGTTGGATGGATGGTACCTTCCATGCTGTGCAATCCTCTAGCCAACAATTATCTCGACATGACTTACACGTTTGATGAAAGCACCCTTAAATTTCCTGCGCCCAGTATAATGCCATTCAGTATGACTCTGTTAACAAATGAGACCCAAACTCAAGGATTCTGGTAGGAATTCAGTTTCCTAATTTTTTACATAAATATGACAATAATTTGATGCGAAAAGAGTGCAGGGTGATGAGTAGTGGTTTTTTCAGGTTACAATGTTTCTGTTTATTACTGTTCTGTTTCTGTTTATTACGGGCGAATAATCAGTTAAAAAGGACTTCAAAAACGGACGAAGTGTTTTGTTGTGTTTTGGACTCGAGAATGCTTCATCTTATATGTTCTTGTGATAATTTTGTCATGTTCAGAGGGGATTTACGTTTGCGTTAATTAAAATTGTCTATAATTAGGCCCTTTTCACAACTGATCTATGTCAAAGACCTGGCAAGTGTTCTTGGAGACTACCAAATCAAAATTAACATATTTGCAGACTACGTAAAAATTTATAAAGCTGTTCGCATTATCAACGACCATTCACTTCGTTATCATTCTTATCATTCTTAACGAAGCTCTGCAACGAGTAATTCAGTGGCTGAATAAGAATACAATGGTTGTCAATGAAAATCAGTGTGAGCTGATGAGTTTTGCCAATGTACGCAAAAAACAAACAAACAACTTTACTTATTGCATTAACAACAAGGCGATCAAAAAAAAAAGTTAATTTTGCCAAATATTTAGGTATGTTCATCAAAGAATTACTTATCTTTGATGTCCATGTCTCAAACATTGTGAGGACTGCTAGCAAAAAACTAGGATTTCTTAAAAGAATTAACCGAGACTTCAATCAATTGGCACTATTCATATTTCTTCACAAAATTTATGTTAGGCCAGCCCTAGAATATGCCTCCCAGGTCTTGTCATCACATGCAGCTTACCAAAAACAAGAAACTGAAAATATCCAAAAAAAGATCAATGCAACACGTCTGTTTTAAAAGTGGATTAGAATGTAATGAGATGAGAAATCTTACTAGGAGTGGTGTATACTCTTTGGACTTGAAACGTTGAAAGAAAGAAGAGACAAAGCCGATCTACTCCTATTTAGCCAGCTGGTAAATTGTGCCATAAATTGCCCTTACCTTAACTTCAACTCATCGAAAAGAGCTTTAAGAAACCATCCACTGTTTAAACCATCCTATGCAAGAACTAATTATGACCATTACAACTGCTACAACAAGAAACTGCAAGATCAATTAAAAAAGCAAATTTGGAGATATTTGTTACTGTTGGTCTTCATTATCTCTACTCTAGAACTATTACTGCATCTTAGGACCCCTGATGAAGGTAATGCAACAGATACTTTACGATTGCACTGGTATCTTTTTTAAAAAATCCGCAACTTTTATATTCGGAACACTGGTTTAAGGCTGTTCCAAGGAGAAATCCTCTCAGCCTTGTTTTTCTCGGCCATACTCTTTCTCTGTTTTTTCCTTCTGGTCACTCGATCTTCAGGTCTTATGCTTGTGATATATTCATTATTTTTCCAGTCCCTTCGGGCAATAACAACTTTTTCAATTCATCATGTAGAGCTCAACAACTGATTGACGACTTCCTGGATTATATTGAACTTTTTGGTTTAGTGAAAAGAACAGAACAGACAATATTTGGGTATTTATAATCAAGGTTCGAACTGCATTAGAAGGCTCCGGATTTGAGGATTCTCCGAGGATTTCTCGATATCGACGGAATATCGAGAAAATTGTAGTTTATATGTACGAAGGCTTTATGGGAAATTATTGGATCGCATTACAAATACACATGTCCATGTTGAGGAGGCTCCGTAACTCTCGATCAATTTATTTTGCGGTTTTTGTTTTTCAGTGAATCACCCACAAATTTTGTTTAGGGAAGAGGGGAAAGACTTCATACTACAGACTTCATTGTATAGGACATGGAAAAAACAGGGCAGCCAAAGGATCACATCTAGTACAAACATGAAAGAGCACGTTTCATGAATGCTAAGATCTTTAATCGGTTAAAACAAAATTTGAAAAAGGCAAAAGAATTATCAACAAAAAAGCTTCGTGAATGTAGTGACTGAGAAGACCTTTAAGGAATGGACTGAAGCCACGTTCGGAACACCCTTCATGGAAAATCAAATTGATAGCCAAGAAAACATCAACAGGATGCAAGGAATAATTAATAAGTTTAAGGAAAACATCAACACTAATCAGATCGTGACTAACAAAGAAAAACTAAAGGAAATCAATATCAGCAGAGACCACTTAAAAAGAGCAATCAACTGCCTGCCAAATAAAGCAACGATTGGACCAGATAAATTCCCAATATTTATGATTAAAATATGCAGTTTTTACATCATTGATATATTATTACGCATATTCCAAAGAATATTTGTCTTATGTAAGGCGGCTCCTGAACGCTAGTTCATCTCCGCCATGGTTCTCTGTGACGATATACAAAACTCTGTACAATAGCCAGAAATGAGTGTAGTGCTATGTTTGCACAGTGTGCGTGTGTATTGTTGTTGTTGTTGTAGAAGATGGAAGAGGATGTTCCGAAACTGTGGAAAAGCTACTACGTAAAACCATCCCCAAAACAGCAACAATCCCCCCCACACTAAATCTGTAAAAGACTTCACACCAATCGCCATCGGATGTTCTTTACCTAAAATCTTTGAAAAATCAATCCTGGAGATCATTATCCAATTGCTTTAAACAGACCAGAACACCTGCACTCAATATTTCCTCAGAGATCGACTATCACCAATCTCATGGGAACAAGGATAACGATCCAGCCGCGCTAAATAACAAACTGCAACTGGATGTAGTTTTTTAGATGTGGTTGCAGCTTATGACAACATATCCATCCGAGCTCTCGCTGTTATTTTGCGGGACTACTCCTCATCACGGGAAATATCCTCCGTATTTTAAAGAACACTCTTCGGCGCAGACAAGTAACACTGACAAACGGGAACATACTGCATGTGCTATGTATCAAGTTAACAAAGGAGTCCCACAAGGCAGCGTCTTGTCTGCCACGCTTTTTGCCATAGCGTTAGAACCCTTCTTAGCCCAAAACAAGGAGCTTTTTAATACAGAATTCATTACTTCATGCAAATGATATAAAATTTCTTATTGCCTTAGAAGGTCAGAAATCCGCTGACTACTGCAACTAAGTGGCTAACACCAAAATTAACGATCTCCAAAAATATCCAAAATGACAACCTAGATCAAAAGGTTCAATCACGTGTTGATCTAGGACTCAAGTGGGATGAAGGGGTGAACTTCCTTCCGCACTTTGCATACATCCGTAAGAAAACATTCACGGCACTTTGTACTATCAGACAGGCATCAGCGAATCCCAGTTTAATGAAACTGTATATCAACAGATGTGTTATTCCTATTGCCCTACAACGCGTCACAAATCTGGGGTTCAGCTCCGGAAAGCAGTATCAAGGCTTGAATACTGTCTCTTGAGATGGCTAAACAGAATTTCAGCCAAGCCTTTTACCATCTCAAGAGCTATATTATACTCCAATCTGGAGGTCACACCCTGGAGACAGATGATCACCACAAGGAATATAATTACCCTTGCTCAGCTCTTAACGGAACAACTTGATTCGCCGAAAGCCCGAGACTAGATAATAACACCCGGAGAAAAACAAAGACGAGTTGAAAATAAGGATCCCCCACCTCAAGGTCGCATTTCCACTGTTGGATAGCCTTGAAAGATTCTTTCCAGCAAATACTATAAAGCTATTTAATAACCTAAACTTTAATATTAACCCAATACAGCAATCCGGACTTCCAGATAGGCGCTGGAGGGCTTCTCCACTCTACTTCTACCGAAGACATTGACTGCTGTAAACTAGTCTGTGCGGGTAGCAGAGTGGTATCGTTACCGTCCTCCCCATACCTGGTGGAAAAGGCCAGAGTTCGAATCTCGTCAATGACGCAAGGAACTTTAATGGGCATTTTTCACTCCATGGCTGAGTTAGTGGGTCTCAGTTAGTAGATAGCAGGGTTTTTTATCCCAGAAACTGGGGTTTTCTCGTCAGGCAAATGGACCAGAATATAGATGCAATATACAGACACAAAAAAGGGTTTATATAATGAATTACGGGTGACCCTAATATAATATTGAAATCAATTTTGAATTGAATTGAATTGACTGCTGTGAACTATAAAATCGAACTTTTAAGTCCTAAACATTGTTTCTTGTTACGTTTAGTATGCTGTTCTGCTATAAATTTTCGTGCTTTGGTGAATCTGTGTCAACCTTCCAATACTTTGTGTGAAATCAGATGTAGAAGTGTTCTGCTTTCTTGCTGATATTAATTTTGTATTGTTAATCTTTGCTGACATCAAATATCACACGTATTGCATAATCCAGATAACTTGTTGTTGCATAATAGAATAATGTACCTTCACTCCCTGGCTACCGGCAGTTTCTGGGTATATTTTTGGAGAAATAAAGAAAGAAATAAAATAAATACATTCCACATTGCTAGCTTTCACAAGCATCAACACATAACGGTACAATATATAATATAAAACAGTATTCTTGGGTGGCAGAAGGTTGGCTGGAGAAAATAGCAGTCGATTTTGGTCTGTAACTTAGGGTACTCTGTTGGCCGGAATTAACACCAAGGCAGCTAAGGACATATAGCGTCAATATGCAACACAGTAAAATCTCGTTACAAAGAATACATTTTTAGCAAAAACATTTCCAGATCCAGCCAACTTTCCTAATTAATAATTTATTTTAAGATTTATTAATAATTTATTTATTACATTAAAATATTTATTTTAACCGACTAGTGCTAAAATCAGTGGACAGGATCCAGCAGCAGGATCGATTCCTCCGGTCCAGCCCAATCTTCGGATCTTAATCCCGTTGTACATCTGTGGGATGAACTGGAAAAACTTCTTCACCAATCACTACCCACACCACTTAAGGAATTAAGGATGTTTTATATCCGTAAATGGTCCAATATCCTTTGTATCACATTTCTTATTGGTTTCATGCTACGTCGTCTCGTAATACTGATTCGGGACAACTTCTGTTTAACACATTATTGTCTTCTGATCTTAATAAAGTGACCAAGCAGTTTCTTTTTCTGTAAATTTGTGATACACAGAATAAATATGTGCATTCATTCTTATTATTGTCGTCTTGCTAATCAATATTTCTCTTGTTTAGGTTACAACTGGAAAATATCCAAGAATCAACGCACGCTGGAACTCATATGGATGCTCCGTGCCACTTTGTGCCTGGAAGATGGGCTATAGCTGATATCCCGCTGGACCACCTGATAGTTCCCGCTGTTGTAGTAGATATTACTGAAAAGGCCAGCAAAGACAGGGATACCTTTCTTGAAGTGGAAGATCTTGAAAAATGGGAAGAGGAAAATGGTAGAATTCCAGACGGATCAGTTTTGATGTTTCGCACAGGCTGGGGAAAGAAGTGGTCAAACCGAGACGATTACTTTGGAATAGAAAATGGGAACATTGCGGATCTTCATTTTCCTGGTGTTTCTCCAAAGGCTGCTCAGTGGCTCGTTGACAATAGAGTCATATATGGCATTGGATCCGAAACAGCATCAATTGACCAAGGCCAGTCGAAAACTTTCGAAACTCACCAGATTATGGAAGAAAAAAATATCTACAGTATTGAAAACGTAGCCAACATGGATAAACTTCCAGTCACTGGAGCCACTCTCCATATCAGTCCCATGAAAATAGGAAAGTCTAGTGGAGCTCCGTGTCGTATAATTGCTATTTGGAAGAAATAATTTGTACACTCATAGCCAATCCTAATGAAACGAGGTATTTTTGATTAACCTATATAATCCAGATTCGCTTGAAGTTTTAATAAATTGATGCTTTGCAGCTAAATCATGGAGAGCGTTCGGTGAATAAACATTCAAGTACTAAGGATACATATCACGTAACCATATTAAAAAGAAATATTACAATCCGTTCACTATTTTTCATTTTCCAGATGTGAAGTCTCAATTCAGTTGTATTATAACCAGTGCTCGAATTGGAAAACATCAAGGATCAGAAAGCTAATAAATCGCAGCAGATGCCAATATTTAGCAACAAAGACAAGATTAAATATATCTTTTTAAAAGAATCGATACACCAATTCTCGCTGGTTCAAAAAATATCATACACAGTTCTCGCTGGTTCTGGCCTTCCATCACCATTCTGAATGGTTCGTATTTACAGTTGGCCATGATATTTTGGGAAAAAAATTTAAATTAATTTTCTAAGCTTAATTCAACTTTTAAGCTTAATTTAAAAAATTAAAATTTATAAACTGAAACAACAGTACGCTCTGAACCAATTCCAGGCAAATGACATAGTGCGTATTGTAATTTTCACTAGAATAAAAATAAAGAGGTATTTACTCACAACAATTTAACTGAATTTTCAAAGTACCATGGGTTCGGATCTTGGATTCGAACCCTTCTTGGCCAAGTTAGTGAATCTGGGGTAAAAGTCGTTGTTGAGTTTTAAGCGCATCAGCGACTTATTGCGCCGTATTACAATATCTGTAACTTGGTGTGTTCTGTGGTTGATTTTCCTCTTTCCGGAGGGAACCATGCTGTCCTCGCCTGAACGCAACAAACTCATCTATGTGTGAACAATTCCATAAAAATTCCTCTCCTTGGTGGCATTCGGACTCAGATCCTTTCCACCCGTTGTGGAGAGGCCTGTGATTATATCAATTATGTTACTTTCTTTGGCTAGGAGACGGTTATACGTCATAGAATACACGCCATTAAGAGATCCGATATTCTAACCCATCGCGGTCTTAATTGCCTTGCGGTAAATCCCAAATTCTAAGAACTTTGTACTTCGCTTTACTAAAGGTTGGCAACTTCGTGCATGCGAATATATTCAGAACCATTAATATTTGGTATGGTTTTTAATATATGGTGCATCACCATTTAGTATGGTGGTGTATCGTAGAATAACGATGAAATTAGGAGACAGCGAGAAAGTTCAGACAGATACAATGGACATTTATAGGGGTTGTATAAGAATTACCAAAAAGGTCACATTACACAAGTTGAAACAAGATGCTCGAAAATATGGTCACATGACATCAGTACGGTGTATAATCCCCTAAGCTGGCCAGACATCGGTGAACCATGCTCGATATAAGGGTGTCTATAAGATTCTTTGGCAATAAATCCCATTCTTCCACTAGCGCAGATGATAGCTCACCAAATGACCGAGGCGTTTGCTGTCGGCATGCAATGCGACGCTCAAGGGCGTCACACTCGTGTTCGATCTGATTTAAGTCTGCTGGTCGTGCTGGCCACGGCAGTTGTTCGATACCTTCAGTATCAAGATATTCCTCCACCTCTGGAGCTCTATGTGCTGTGCGTTGTTGTGCATGAAAGGAAATAGGTTTCGAGGTTCTGTTCTCGGTACCACTGCGCAGTTACGGTACCTACTCCTATCAAAAACATGAAGCGGTGCGGCCGTTGATCATAATTCCGCCCTACATGAAAATACCGCCTCCCCCGTAAGTGTCCCTTTCTCTGATGTTCGAGGGATGGTATACCGCATTTCTCGCTTTCTCCAGATGAAATAACCTCTAGAATTTGTTTGTACACTAAAATGGGACTTATCGGCTGTACCCACTTGTCAGTGCTCAAGTCAAATGTTCATGACACCAGTTTTGACGAGCTGTGCGGTGTTTTGGGTTAATGAGATACAAACCATTGGCTTCCTTGCCACTTTAATTGAACCTTTTTAACACAGTCCGGATGGAAATGTTTTCACTTGTGGCAACAGCAACCTTAAGAGACAGTTGATGGCAGGCATCGTAGAGTTCTGTCTTGCTGTTAGAACCAGATAGCGGTCTGTTCTGGTTGATAGCCCTCGGACGAACTTGACCAGCTCTTCTTGTAATGGTTCATCTCTCCTGAAAATGCTTCCATAGTGAGATGACACTGCGTGATACATTAAGCCAACGTGCCACCTCCACCTGCGACTGTTCGGCTGGAAGTCATCCAACAGCCAGCCATCTCAAAGTCACATTTCGACGATGACCTGCCATCCTGATTATTGGAGATGTGGCAATCCCACTGAGCAAGCCAAAAACGAGAATTAAGTCATGAGGTCGTAATCCGCGTTTTTATACACTGGCGTGCAAAATTTAAGGACAAGTCAGGTTTTCACCTGTAGCTTCTCATAGCAGTGGCCTGGATATGGGAAAAACATACCAAAGGAATCTCGTGAGGTACAGAAATGACGAAGGAAACAACACCGACACATCGGAAACAAAACGGTACAGAGGGATTATTCAAAAATGGCAACATAGCACTGGCTGCCATGATATAGATGCATCACTGCCAAAGATGGAACAAAGGGAACAGTTAATCCTCAGTAGGAGATATGGCCACTCCTAATGTCGATGCAAGCGTTGCACCGCCTGTCTATACTTAGAACAATGTTGTTGATAAGTTCTTGCGGTAGCATCGTCCATTCCTCTGTTAGCACCAACTTCAGCTGGTGAACATTTTCAGGTGGGTGTGGACGTGCCGCTAGGCATCTCCCCAGGTGTCCCATATGTGTTCGATGGGATTTAGATTGATGGAACGGGCAGGTCAATCCATACGAACAATGTCCTCACTTTCGAAAAGCATATCAACAGCTGCAGTGCGATGGGGTGTGGAGTTATCATCCATAAACACGAACTCGGGGCCAATGGCACCTCAGAACAGACGCAAATGGGGAAGGATTACCTCACCGTGCACCGGTTACAGTACCGACTTCCAGTATGTGGAGTTGTGTACGTCCATCCAAGATAACGCCTCCCCAGACGAGAACACCTCGACCGCCATATCGATCCCTTTCAGTGATGTTTGTGGTGTGACACCGTGTGCCAACCTCTCGCCAGATTAGCTGACGTCCAGTACAGTTGCTGAGGCTGAATCACCTCTTATCAGTAAAAAGTACCTTAAATAAAGATTTTGTGGTTGTACCTTTAGAAATAGTGCTAGACCTTAAGTTTTGCACACGGAGTAGTAATGAATAATTGGCATTATGTGCTGCTCTGTAAGGTGGCATATAGATTTCCATTGAATACTCGAAATTTGCATATATGTCAAGATGTATACAGGGTGTTTCAGTTAAACGTTTCAGAACTTCTAAGAGGGGTAGGGTACATCCTGACAACTCGAAATCATATAGCAATGTGGGGTCGGAAATGCTTTCCTGAAGCGGTGTTGTACACAGAAGCACCATAAAGAAAAGAGACCGTAAGTGAGAAATCGTTTTAATAATACATGAAAAGAAGCAAAAGGTACATGGATTAAAGTAAGTGTTCGAAGTTTCTTCCACGGGCTACAATGCACGCCTCACATCTCCGACGCATGGACATCCGAACATTCTGGAATACTCCAGGCGAATTTCGAATTTCTTCGGCAGCTACTGCGATTCTTGCAACCAGCTCCTCAGCATTGTCAACAGGGGTGTCATAAACTAGCGATTTCATATGACCCCAGAAATAAAAATCAAGACATGATAGGTCGGGTGACCGAGCAGGCCAACGCACGGGACCACCACGTCCGATCCACTGTTGACCAAATGTGACATCCAGGTAGTTACGAACATCTCCGCTATAATGGGCAGGGGCTCCATCGTGTTGGAACCACATTGTCTGTTGCGTCGATGCAGAAATCTGTTCATCTCTCAAAAGTTGTGGCAATACTTGCTGCAGAAAGATCAAGTAGATAGGTCCGGTTAGACGACACGGTAACAGGTAAGGTCCGATGAGGTGATCTCCCATAATACCGGCCCATACATTGACCGAAAATCGAATCTGTGCTGCACGACGTCGTATTGCATGCGGGTTCTCGACCGCCCAGATATGGTCGTTATGCGTGTTGAAAATTCCTTCCCTTGTGAAGGATGCCTCATCGGAAAACAACACTTCAGCAGGAAAAAGGGGATTTGTAGCACATTTTTTCTGCATCGACGCAACAGACAATGTGGTTCCAACACGATGGAGCCCCTGCCCATTATAGCGGAGATGTTCGTAACTACCTGGATGTCACATTTGGTCAACAGTGGATCGGACGTGGTGGTCCCGTGCGTTGGCCTGCTCGGTCACCCGACCTATCATGTCTTGATTTTTATTTCTGGGGTCATATGAAATCGCTAGTTTATGACACCCCTGTTGACAATGCTGAGGAGCTGGTTGCAAGAATCGCAGTAGCTGCCGAAGAAATTCGAAATTCGCCTGGAGTATTCCAGAATGTTCGGATGTCCATGCGTCGGAGATGTGAGGCGTGCATTGTAACCCGTGGAAGAAACTTCGAACACTTACTTTAATCCATGTACCTTTTGCTTCTTTTCATGTATTATTATTAAAACGATTTCTCACTTACGGTCTCTTTTCTTTATGGTGCTTCTGTGTACAACACCGCTTCAGGAAAGCATTTCTGACCCCACATTGCTATATGATTTCGAGTTGTCAGGATGTACCCTACCCCTCTTAGAAGTTCTGAAACGTTTAACTGAAACACCCTGTATAATATCAGATAATCGCCTTCGGTGACTGTTCACAATAAAATATTCTTGAAAAGCATTTTGTTCGGTTAATTTTGTCGAGCAGTGTATTTATTGGCCACATGGCCTGTTAACGTGATCCGTCTGTGGAATTTGTTTTGTCTATTAGGGAAGATTCAGTCTTCGCCAAAAGACTGAATCTTCTGAACAGGACTGAGTACAATGCCATCTGCTCCTGTAAGAACCAGGTAAAACACTTTTGTTTGAATTTGCACAAAGACAGAATTCTTCTGTTCGTTGACTGTCAATCAGGTGAGAAACATGAACGTTTGATTAAAGTAGCTTTTACCTGTACAGATTCTGTATCTGGAAAATTAAACCATAAATACAAGTCCCCCAAAACCAACCAAATAATTTAATAATCGGATGTAAACTTCTTCAGACCGTACATAATTAGAAGCACAGAATTTGAGATCAAGTTTAAAAGTATTAACAGAAAAAAATGTGCCAATTGTGTTTCAAAAAACACAATTTGTTTATTTTTACCTCAAATATGTAGTTATTGTTCCGTGTTTAGAAAGAAATTGCTGATCACAACCAATAAAAATCCGAAAAGAGGAAAAAAAAAAACAAGGAAATACAACACTTTGCGCTATTGCAGATGATTGCTCAACGATTTGCGCTGTTGCAGCCGATTGCTCAACAAATGGCTTGATGTTACCCTACTAATGGACAGATCTCTCATAAAAAACAAATATTTCAGATCTAAATCTCTGAGGACCATCAGAGACATTCCTCATCAGTCGATATGACAGCCGCGAGGGTCATTGTGAGAATTAGTATCAACACACTGCCTTTGAACTCTAAAGTTAACTCGCCACAATTTAAAATGAGCGTTCAAATTAAAATGTCATCAAGGTCTTCCAAGATAATGTGCTGCCATGTGTGTCACTAAAAAAAGAGAGACACGTGTCGAAGTTGGATAATTTTGTGAACTAAAGATTGCATCAAATTGTTTATCACACCAGACCAAACCAGATTTCATTCAATGTAGTTTCCACATTTCCTACACTTAATTCTACACACCTTAGCATATATTTCTAGCGTGAATAATGGGGAATACGCCAAGGGCAATTGATTTCTTTTCTCAAGTTGGATCACGTGCGTAAGCAAGTTTAACAGGAAAAGGAAGTTATGAAACTACTCGGCAAGAAGTAATCCCGCTTAAATAAGAACGCTAGAGTAGTTGGAGTAACGAAGACACACCTGTGAACGTTCTCTGATAAGTGCAGAACATTATATTGTAAGTATTCCATTGATTTTGTTTCAGAAAGTCGAGTATTATGGTTGTAGTTGAAATTATCATTCACAATTAAGCCATCAAATCTTTATAGCGCAAAATTTTAAAAAAAGTGCTACATTAAAAGAGCATTTTCTTTCTAGCAGTCATTCTGATTAGCGATATATTTGTTCTGGGTAAACGCTGATGTTGTTGTGGTTGTTTTAACTTAATAATTTTAATGATTTTTTGGGTTTTCTTAATAATTTTTTGCACCAAGGAAATTAAAGCCATTAGGCCTTAGTGCATTTGAATCTAAATTTCGTAAATTCTGTGGTCGGTTTGGCTGTTATGCTGAATGAAAAACCCGAGATTCTAGGAGAAATAGCCTGGTATTCTTCGTCTGTGGCCAGCTTACATTGCATCTTGAACTTGGTGCCCTTCTTTCCGTCTGTCTATGATTCATCGGAATTTTTCTAGCGTGAATTTTGTTTAAGCTTTCTATTTCAGTTCGTCATGCAGCATGACAAACTGAAATAGAAAGCTTAAACAAAAATAGAACATAATAAATTGATGCTGAGTGACGTTGTAACATTTTTGTTGATTGGTAAAAGCATAGAGTAGCCCTGGATAACATAAATTCATTTATTTTAAATCTTTTTTTTTGGCAGTTATAATAATCGCAATGATAATAAAAATCATCTGGTTCATCAGCGCATTCTTCGTGAGAGCTGATTCCAATGCAGCATTTGCAAATGCTGCATTGGAATCAGTTTTCTGTAAATATAGAAATATTTGTTTATCTTGTGTTAAAACTTGCGCCAAAATCGGCCGTATGTAGTGTGTTGGATGTGTAAGTATTATGATATATTGTATTCTGTTTTAGTGTTGTCCACCAGTACCTGGCACTTAGTAGACGGGAAGCGGCAACACCTGATCACTACGGCCCACCCCCATCCCTGCCACGCGGATGCGGCTGGAAACGATCATCACGCTGATCCATGCTAGGACAAACTACCAGTATGGATCGGAATAGTGAGAAAAGGGAAAAACGGAACTAGTAGGAGTAGACTGGGATGGTAAGGGAAAGGAAAGAATAGAAAAGAGGAGGACAAGACAGAGGGATCCACCAGGGAAGCAGAAGATAGAAGTAAAATGAATAAAGATATAGAAGGAAGTGGAGGAATAATCTTCAAGCAAGTTCCTTGTAAGAAGACTGAACAGCAGAAAGGATACAAGCGGATGAGCAAAGAATACAAAGAGCAATTAATTATAGATGCCGCAAGAGAGCAAGCCTACAAGAAACGCCGCAATCTGTACGCAGCCTACATCGATTACCGCAAGGCCTTCGACTCCGTGTCTCATAGCTGGCTAATAGAGACGCTGAAGATCTACAAAGAGTCAATCTGACAGTGACAAACTTCCTGGAAGCAACGATGGAGAAACGGAGTACCACCATTAAGGTCGAGAACATGACAACCAGACCGATCCCCATCAGGAGAGGAATCTTTCAGGGAGATGCTCTGAGCACGCCGTGGTTCTGTCTAGCACAAAACCCGCTATCGACCATGCTCAACAGCAGCAAGTATGGATATAGCCTCCAAGAAAGAAGAAAAAACCTGTACACGCTCATTCACCTGATGTACATGGATGACATCAAGCTCTACGAGAAAACCGAGAAGCAACTCCAGCAACTACTCTGGACCACTGAACAATTGAGCAATGATATCAGGATAGAATTTGGTTTAGACAAATGCAAACGGATTGCTTCAGAGGAAACTAGTCGGCCGAAACTATCAGCCGCATACTGGTAAAGAGATCGAAGCCATGACAGAGGGAGAGACCTACAAATACCTGGGGATGATGCAGGTTCAGCAGTTACAGCACACAGAAATCACTGCCTGTCTGACCGAAAAATACCATCAGAGACTCAGAAGCCTGCTGAAAGCAAAGCTGAACGGAAGGAACACAGTTAAGGCCATAAACACCTATGCAGCCCCAGTGCTAACATACTCATTCCCGATCATAGATTGGACTAACACCGAGCTGAAGGATATCATGAGAAAGAATAAGATAATGACGACCAAGAGCCGCCAACACCACCCGAAGTCAGCCTTGGAGAGATTGACAATATCTCAGAAAGATGGAGGAAGGGGTCTGATAGACCTCATCGAGCAACAGAAAATAGCGATAACTAACGTGAAGGATTAACTAACGTGATTACTTCCAGAAAAACGCAGCAGCACTCTACCACGCCATAAGGAAGATAGACAAGCGTTATACTTCAGCACCCAACCTAAGCGAGAGGTCCTCTCCCATCCAGACGAAGCTAGAGAGGTGTGCAAAGAAGACACTGCATGGCAGACACAACAATGACCTGCATCCATCAAGATCAATGATTAATATAAGTAACTTTGGCTCTTATTCTTAATGTAGTAAAAAAACATACAAAACCTAATTTTTTTATACAAATTATATGAATTGCTCAACTCAGACTGAAGTCAATCTATAATCCAAAGTAACAATGATTTGAAATTTCTTCCACAGTTTGATATTCGCAATTCTGGAATTTCTGACAGTGAATAATAATAATAATAATAATTTTATTATTGAAAAATAATAAATACTTTACTTTTCTCTTAACAGAAATGGCCTTCTTGCTGTTGCTGGTGCCGCTAGTTGGATGGATGGTGCCTTCCGTGCTGTGCAGTCCTCTAACCAACAATTATATCGACATGACTTACACGTTTGATGAAAGCACCCTTAAATGGCCTTGGCTCAGTGTAATGCCATTCAATATGACTCTGTTAACAAATGAGACCCAGAAAGAAGGATACTGGTAGGAGTTCCATTTCTTAATTTATTACTTATATATGATAATACTTTCAAATAATAATTTGGTAAGTCTGGGGTGATCAGCAGCAGTTTTGTAGGTTACAATGTACGAGGTTTCTGTTTTATTAAGGATGAACAGTTAAAAAGGACATTCATAAACAAGTGTTTTCGAATTCGAATATACGTATAACTCAATGTGGCATGTGATGTCAGAACCAGTATCGGATCTATAATGCTGGCGTGTGTTGGATTAAATAAAAATGTAATTGCTTCTGCTGATAAATATCAGCTTTCCAATTATTAATATTTTCCAATTCGAGCACTGCTTATAGCCTTATTTTGTAATTTGTTGCTGCATTAAGAGCTAAGTTAAAGAAAAATTATTTAGAAAAAAAATAAAGAAAAACTATTTAGTGTCTACTTAGATAATATTTTATAGTTTTATCAAAAGTTTCTTTATGCTAATGAGCCTAACGTCAGGGGCAGCACATTGGTTACAATTTCTGGCTTTCCACGCCGGATGGAAAGTACTCGATTCGGATCCCATCAAGACAGGAAGAATAGTTCGTTTTGGAGTTATTCGATCCCTCAGAAAGGGTGTAACGGTTTATCCCCAAGGACTTAAATTTTCATTCAGAAAAACAAGCAAACCGACCACAGAATTCACTGACACCACATAACCATAATTAGTTTGGCACAAAAACTGCTAATATGTACGGATCATAATGTTCAATATTTTCTCACTCCACCGCTGATGAAAGCAATAGGAGATGAGTTGAAAATAACTTGCGACAACACTAGCACAACGAGCCCAGTGCTAAAATTCTGCAGAATTGCACCATTAGGCCCAAAGTGCTGTGGTACATTCTGGTACGGTTCATAGGATTCAGGATTTGTGGCAGATGCTTGAACTCAGTGGCCAAATTACTGTATCCACAGGTCCACCACAACTGTGTGGGGAATGGAAGAGTCGGGGAAAGAATTTTTTTCTGAGTGGCGCCCCAAATAGCGCTGGCGCACAGAGCTCGGTATCTGTACAGTGGTGTGACAAAGATTTTTGTCTTGCAAAAGCAAGGTGATAAACGGATTGAAATAATCAAAACAAAATCCAAAACTTTGGCAATTATTTAATCTTTCTTTTGGCGCCCCTTTCAGTTTTACACCCGAGGCAAGAGCCTCGTACGCCTCACTTTCGGCACGGCTCTGCTAGATTGTATCGGGCTACACTTAAATAAAAACAAGACTGCACAAATGACCTTCACAAAAAAAAAAAAAATAAAAATCCTAACAAAATAGCAATATACGCGAACGACAGCCTAGTCCAAAAAGTTCAGTCATACGTTGATCAAGGACTTAAATGTGATGGAGGACTGAACTTCCATCCGTACTTCTCATACATCCATAAGAAAACATTCACTGCACTTTGGACTACCAGGCAGGGGCTCACCTGCATCAGAGACTCCAGTTTAATGAAACAGTATATCAACAACGTATTATTCCTATTGCCCTATAACGCGTCACAAAATATAGTCTTCAGCTCCTGAAAGCAGTATCAAGGCTTTCCTTGCGCTTGAATACTGTCTCTTGAGATGAGAATTTCAGCCAAGCCTTTTACCATCTCAAAATCGAAAACGTTGGCAATTATCATACTCCTATATTATACTCCAATCTAGAGGTCACACCCTGGAGACAGATGATCACCACAAGGAATATAATTACACTTTCTCAGCTCTTAACGGGGCGACTTTATTCGCCGAAAGCCCGAGAGTGGATAATAACACCTGAAGAAAAACAAAGACAAGTTGCAGATAAGGAACCTCACCTCAGGATCGCATTTTCACAGTTGGACAGCCTTGGAAGATTCTTTCCAGCAAATACTATAAAGCTGTTTAATAACCTAAATATCAACACGAAAAAACTTTGCATAAGCCAATCAAAGAAGATTCACGAAAACTCCACCTACAGATAAGGATGTAAGATAGCATGTACAGCACTCTGGACTTCTAGATAGGGGCTAGTTGCCATCTGATTTTCCACCCTATCAAGAAACATATCCCTCGATATGTTTTTATCTTCCCCACTTTACGTCTTTCTTGTTTTCTTAAGCAAGCTGTTCTGCTGTAAACTTTCGTGTTTTAGTAAATCTGTGTCAATCTTCCATTGTTTTGTATAAAATCAGATGTTAACACTTCAAACGTAGCAGTATTATGCATTTTTTTTTGCTGGTATTAATTTTGCATTGTAATTCCTGGCTGATATCAAATATCACACGTGTTGTATAATCCTGGTAACTTGTTGTTGCATAATAGAACAATGTACCTTCACACTCTGGCCATCGGCAGTTTCCAAGTGCAGAAATAAATAAAAAATAAATAAATACGTCGATAGCTGTCACAAGCATGTGACAGGTATTGTACTGTCAAACATGACAGCACAATATACATTACTAATTAAAATCGAAAGAGCAATGAAGCCCAATATAATCTTAAATTATAAGAGGAAACCTCATACCTTTTTAGTAGGACTGTGATTGTCTCGACACTCAATCGAGGGTGAATGTATAATTATATGAACCAACGTCCCATGGAAAGAGCCATGGAAAGTCGGCTGCCAAACCCCCCAAAACCAATCAATATCGCATGCTACCATGAGAATTGAAAAACAATTGTCACAAAAAATCTTAAAAGCACAAAATAAATATTACATCAACTCAAACATCAACATCAAATAGCACTAAACGGGAGAAATGGATTCTGCTGCTGGATCCGTCCAGCCCAATCCTGGGATCTTAATCCCGTTGCACATCTATGGGATGAACTGGAAAAACTTCTTCGCCAACCACTACCCACACCACTCAAGGAATCAAGGACGATTTATTTCCTTAAATGGTCCGATATCTTTTGTGTCACATTTCTTATTGATTTCATGCTACTTCGTGTCGTGATAGTAATTTGGGCCAACTTCTGTTTAACACATTATTATCTTCTAGTGCTAATAAAGTAGCCAAGCAGTTTCTTTTTCTGTAAATTTGTGATACACAGAATAAATATATGCATTCATTCATATTATAGTCTTCTTGCTAATCAGTATTTCTATTGTTTAGGTTACAGCTGGAAAATATCCAAGAATCAACACACGCTGGAACCCATATGGATGCTCCGTGTCACTTTGTGCCCGGAAGATGGGCTATAGCTGATATCCCGCTGGACCACCTGATAGTTCCCGCTGTTGTAGTAGATATTACTGAAAAGGCCAGCAAAGACAGGGATGCCTTTCTTGAAGTGGAAGATCTTGAAAAATGGGAAGAAGAAAATGGTAGAATTCCAGACGGATCAGTTCTGATGGTTCGCTCAGGCTGGGGAAAGAAGTGGCCAAACCGAGACGATTACTTTGGAATAGAAAATGGGAACATTGCGGAGCTTCATTTTCCTGGTGTTTCTCCAAAGGCTGCTCAGTGGCTCGTTGACAACAGAGTCATATATGGCATTGGATCTGACACAGCATCAATTGACCAAGGCCAGTCGAAAGATTTTGAAACTCACCAGATTGTGGAAGACAAAAATATCTACAGTCTAGAAAACGTAGCCAACATGGATAAACTCCCAGTTACTGGAGCCACTCTCCATATCAGTCCCATGAAAATAGGAAAGTCTAGTGGAGCCCCGTGTCGTATAATTGCTACTTGGAAGAAATAATTTGTACTCTCATAGCCAATCCTAATGAAATGAGGTATTTTTGATTAACCTGTATAATCCAGATTCACTTGAAGTTTTAATAAATTGATGCTTTGCAACTAAATCATGGAGAGCGTCTGGTGAATAAACATGGAAGTAATAAAGATACATAACACGTAGCCACATTAAAACGAAATACACGGTGTCCGAAAAGTCTGGAACCAATGGGATTTACACCACGTATGTTTAAGAAATCTTTATTGCAATAATAATGATAATAATAATGATACAATTCGATAGATTGCAATGTTGCCCTTCACGGCCACCAGGCCAGGGGTTAACAGTGATAGTACAATATAAATAGGGAACATTGATATATACAACATAGGAAATGCATATGCGGAAGTACAATTCCAAACTCCAAGTATCATACAGTTATTTACAATACAATATATAAAGAAGATATTGGCGGAAACAGATAATTTCATATACATATAGTAGTATAAACAGGCAACGTTCTTTGCACTGAACAGAAGTAGTTAGATCGTCATTACTAACTGTCATACTGAAGAGTTAGCATGCCGTCTTCACATATCAGGTGGTATTGATGGCTTGCAGCATTAAGACGAGCTTCGAGGAGAAGGATCAGGGACAGGGAAGTACAATTCAAGGATGCGACATCTGTATTCCCTGTCAGAAGCGAACTTGTTAAGGTCAGCATCCAAGGACTGGGCACACAAAAGTAGCTGAAAAGGCAGAAACCTATCAGATAGGTGGAGACGGCTGTGATGTGGGCATAGAGTTGGAATCGCTCTGAGGGAAGACTGAGGGATTCTCCATGAGCACAGGTCCCAGAATGATGGTGCCGAAATCTCGCCAACCATCATTTTGATAGTCGTGGTAAGACGTTTCACCCTAATCAGCGTGGGGAGCCTGTGAATTTGAATCAAGCTGGCCATTTCAGTTGTCCTTAGCTGTGGAGGAAGTTTGTGTTTGTTTATGGCCCATTTTAAGAGCCAATACTCAGCAGAAAAAAGTGGCCTGATTGTGCTAGTGGCAGCTGATGCCCATATCTCTGCAGCATATAAAAGCGGAGAGTATACAGTGGTTTTTATATATTTTCTAGTAGTTGTGACTTCATTTATTTACAATATGTATTCAACGTATCCACCCTGACTCTCCACGCATTTTCTCAACTGGTGTACCATGTTTGTTTGGATTCTTCTCAGCATATTGGGATCGACAGTAGCACAGACCTTGGTAAATCCCTCCGTAAGATGATGAAGATCTCGGATTTTTACGGCATACACCTGTGCCTTCAGGAATCCCCAAAATGGAAAGTCCAGCGTATTAAGGTCAGGTGATCGTGATGTCTACTCCACTGGTCCTCTCCTCCCAATCCAAAGCATATTTTTACCATTGGTTCCAGACCTTTCGGACACCTTGTACTACAATCCGTCGCGATTTTTCAGTTTCCAGATTTGTAGTCTCGATTCAATTGTGTAGGATTCAACTGGTAATAGGATTCAATCCTATTACCAGTGATCGAATTGGAAAACATCAATGATCAGAAAGCTAGTAATGGCAACAGATACCAATATTTGACAATAAAGGCAAAAGATTAAATATATTTTTGTCAAAAGTATCGGTGTACCAGTTCTCACTGGTTCAAAAAATATTATACACCAATTCTCGCTGATTCTGCCATTCCAACACTACTACGAATGGTGTTAAAATTGCAGAACTTACGTTCGGCAATATTTCGGAAAAAATTTTTAAAGTTTAACAACTTTAAAATTTTTTTTTAAATTAATTTTCTAAGCTTAATTCAACTTCTAGGCTTAAATTAAAAAATTAAAGTTATAAACTGAAACAGCATTACAGCACGTCTCGAACCAATTCCAGCCCAAATGACATAATGCGTATTGTAATTTTCACTAGAATAAAAATAAAGAGATATTTACTCACAACAGTTTCACTGAATTTGCAAAGTACCATAGATTCAGATCTTGGATTCGAATCCTTCTTGGCCAAGTTAGTCATCTTGTGAAAAAGTCGTTGTTTGGTTCAAAGCGCATCAGCGACTTATCCCATATTGCGCCGTATATTACAATGTCTGTAAATTTCGTGTGTTCTGTGGTTGATTTGCCTTTCCGGGAGGGAAAACCATATTACACTAGCTGGAGGCTGAATAACTCAGCTACTTTGTAAAAAAAAACCATAAAAATTCCTCTCGTCATTCGTGGGATTTCGCACTCACGTATTTTCCACTCGTTCTCGAGAGGCCGGTGATTATATCAATTGTGCTGCTTGCTAGGGCACAGAGAAAGTTATATCCGTCATAGAATACACTCCGTTTACAGATATGATATTTTAACTCGTTGTGGTCTTAATTTTCCTTGTGGTAAATCCCAAAGAAGACAAGCAGCTACTCCGCTTTACTAAAGGTTGGCAACTTCGTGCATGCGAACGTATTCAAGACCATTAATATTTGGAACAGTATTTAATATTAAAATACGTTATACCACTGTTTGGTATACCATAGGTCACGTACCATAGAATAACGATGAAATGTGGAGACAGCGAGAAAGTTCGGACATGTATAAAGGACAATAAGGGTTGTATAAGAATTACCAAAAAGGTCACATTACACAAGCCAATAAAAAAAAGCTCGAAAATATGGTCGCAGGACATTAGTACGGCGTATGATCCCTTCCAACGGCTAAACAGTCCTGACATTGATGAACCATGCTGGATAAAAGGGTATCTATAAGATTCTGCGGCAACAAATCCTATTCTTCCACCAGCTCAGATCTTAGTTCACCAAATGACAGAGGAGTTTGGTGTCGGCGTGCAATGCGACGCCCAAGGGCATTCCCACACATGTTCGATCGGATTTAAGACTGATGATGGTGCTGGCTACAGCAGTCGTTGGATATCTTCAGTTTAAAGATGTTCCACCATCATTTGATGCAGGGTGTTGTTGTGCATGAAAAGAAAATCTGGGCTAATCACATCGTCAAAAAGTGCACATAGGATTCGAGGATGTTTTCTCGGTACCACTGTGCAGTTAAGGTACTCCTATCAAAAACATGTAATGTTTACTGTCTCCTGAAACTGCTTCCATAGTGCTGAGAAAACACTGCATGACGCATTAAGCCAACTTGCCACCTCCGCCTGCGACTGTCTAACTTCAAGTCGTCCAACGGCCAGCCATCTTAAAGTCAAATCTAAACGACGATGACTTGCCATTATGAATACTGGAGATATAGTTATCCCCGGGGCTGTAGTGGAGGGAAGCGAATTCGATTAATAAGCCTGATATGCACAGTATACACTCTCTGCTTTTCGTAACAAGCACTGGCTGCAGTGGCATATAACTTCTTGAATTTGTAGAATTTGGTTACATTTTCCACAATTATTTTGAAAGTTTGTAGCCATCTTTCAAAGTTCTAGATACAAATACACAAAACTAAAAAGACTGCTGATAACTAACAAATAATATTACTTAAATACCTGAAAAAAAAAGTTTTAATCCAAACAGCTGTTTCAAAACACGTCTTGTTACTATATCCTCTTGTGGAGGAATAATAATAATTGTTATCATACAGTACAATATAATACAAATATTTATTGCTTCTAAAACATACATAATAAGGAAAAATAAAATACATCATTATACCCATAAAAACCTAACTATACTACGTTGATAAGCAATCTTATCAACGCAGTATAGTTAGGTTTTTATGGGTATATTAATAATAATAAGGAAGGAGTGCGATGGCACAGTGGTTATGACTACTAGCCTGATGAACCTGGGTTCGATTCCCGCCTTGGTGGAAGCGAATGTGTCCCCATTACGCTGGGAGAAACCGGTAAAATAATAAATAATAATAATAAAAATAAAATATACATCGCGAAAGATGCATCAGTGAACCGACATTCCCTGAAGTCGAAGTAATCCCTAAGGCAGGTAGTGGCGCCATCTGGTGTCACCCCAAAAAACTAATACTACCACTAGGCATAAGCCGAGGGTAAACAGGTTCACTTCCATAGATGGATGATGTCGAAAAGAAATAATGATCATACTGCATCCAGTGTGGCGCAGGATAAAGTCACTCGAGTTCAGGCCTTAGGCAGTGGTTTCGGTTCGAAAATTCGGATACAATCACCGAGAAAGACAGTGGAGCAAGTGGCGCATAGATGACGTATGTTGACAATGCCACCTGGCTCCAGAAACAATCCAGCACATCACTGCAGGATGCAGTGTGATCACCCAGACAGAATACACTCACAGACACGGCCAGGATAATACACCAGAAGCTAGCGCAAAAATACCACCTGATCAAAGAAAGTTTACAGTGTTACAAGCAAAAGACTCGGGCTGGACTAGAGACTTCTACTCACAGACCGTACTGGGACTGTATCATCATAATGGACAAAATGATCCCTGCACAACAGACCGGACATTACCCTCATTGATAGGCAGGAATTTGCTACCTACCTGATTGACAGAGCAGTGCTCAACACTAGCAACTTTCGGTAAACATACAAGAAAGAGATCAGGAAGTCAAAGAAATGTGGCATATGGAACAAGTAATGACCATCCCGATAATCGTGTGAACCACTGGCATGGTGTCCTCGTGGGTAGCACAGTTAGTAGAATCGTTATCCTCCCAACACCGGGTGGAATAGACAGGAGTTCGAGTCTCGTCGATGACGTGAGGAATTTTTGTGGGCCTTTGCACAACGTGGCTGAGTTGGTCAGTCTTAGACGCGGTAGCATAGTTTCCTCCCTAGAAATTAGGGTTTTCTTCCACCAAACAGAAAATCGACCACAGAACATAAGCAATTTACAGACGGTATACACAGAGCGATAAGGCCTTAGTAGTCGATGCTCCTAAACACCATGTAACAACGACAACAACAACCGGCACGGTTGCCAAAAAGCCTCCATAGGACCCTGGCAGCAATAGGCCTCCCACGGAACAGTTATATCGAATTCCAGACACCATGATCCTGAACACTTGTAGGATAGTAAGAGAGTTTCTCAACTAACAGTAACAATAATAATAGTAATTGAACACAACCAACACTCATGTCCTTGATACTGGTATTCGTTACAGGACGAAGAAAATCTCATATAAAAAGGAGTAAAAGTTTTATAACCATAACTAGGGGGCTTGTCCCCCTGATCGCTGCAAACACTCCTTTTGATAAAATAAAATAAAATAAAATTCTTACAGAAGCTTTCAACACTGTGTGTGTGTCTGTTCATAGCTATGAATACACTCCCCTGACATTAATATCCGGACACCCCTCCATGGATGGGGAAATAGGTCCTATGCATGTAACACGTCACAGAACTTGCTATAAATATGCAAACTGGGCTTCAAACAGACAATTGCAAAAGTAGGCATGCAAGATGACAGGTTCAGCAGAATTACCTCAACAGTTCAACAGAATTGATCGCCTCAACAAATGCTAGACGCCGATTAACATGGTGTAAGGAGCGCGAATCCTGGACTGTAGAGCAGTGGAAAACAGTCCTATGGACAGACGAGTCGAGGTTCGCACCCTGCCAGTCTGATGGCTGTTCCTGGATGTGTTGAATGCCATAGGAACAGTTCCTTCCTGATTGTATCCTCCCAGCAAGGAAGTTTGGTGGAGGCAGTGTCATGGTATGGGGCTCCTTTCATGGTTTGGCTTGGGCCCATTACTCGTTATCGACAAAACCATGAATGCTGTGCAATACCAGGACATCCTGGACAATTATGCACTTCCAACATTATGGCAATACTTCGGGGAAGGCTCATACCTGTATCAGCAAGGCAACGCGCCATGCCATACTGCTCGGGTCGTAACAGATTGGTTTGAGGACATGGGTGTGGAAAAGTTGGATTGGCCAGCCCCGGGGGGGGGATGATTTGAACCCTATCGAGCATCTTTGAGATGTATTGGATTGTCGGGTACGTGCACCTCGAGATCGCCCAAAGAACAAGGCCGAATTGGTGGTTGCGTTAAAGGCCGAATGAAGGAACATATCACCTGCCATTTATAAAAAGCTAGTTGAGAGTATGCCGCGAAGATTGAAGGCCGTCATAAAAGCAAAAGGTTTCGGCACAAAATATTAAATGACACAATAAACACTTTTTTTGTCTAAAGGATATTGATGGTAGGGCAATGTACATAAATACGTATGGAAATCAAGAGTGGTACCGCGTCGTCATGCTTGGTAAACCAAGCGCGTGCACGAGGTTTATTTAGCATGACCACGCTAAAATAGAAGCGTGTTTTACCACGACAGTAGCTTCTGTTATGTATTTTAGTATTTATTACGTATTATCACGTAACCCGCATCCCTCTTCTCCCATTGGCTGAATAAAACTCACTAGGAGAAAAACTATTTTAATATATAGAAAGATAATAAAAATAAATTTATTATTGAAAAATAATAAATAATTCACTTTTCTCTTAACAGAAATGGCCTTCCTGCTGCTGCTGGTGCCGTTAGTTGGATGGACTGTGCCTTCCATGCTGTGCATTCCTCTGACCAACAATTATCTCGACATGACTTACACGTTTAATGAAAGCACCCTTAAATTTCCTGGGCCCAGTATAATGCCATTCAGCATGACTCTGTTAACAAATGAGACCCAAAAAGCAGGATTCTGGTAGGAATTCCGTTACCTAATCTATTACATAAATATGAACAATGGTTTGAAAACCTATTTGATATCACCGATGCCTTCGACTCAATTACTGTTGGTCTTCCAGTATCACTACTCTAGAACTATTACTGCATCTTAGGATTACGTGGTGAAGGGGATGCAACAGATACTTGACGATCGTACTCTTCTCTAATAAATCCCCAACCTGTATTCGGATGTAGAGCACAAGAACTGATTGACTACGTCCTGGATTATATTGAACTTTTTGTATCGAAATTCAGGTGAAAATTTACTGCTAATATGTGTCAAATGAACAGACAATATTTGGGTATTTTTAATCAGAGCTCAAACTGGGTTGGAACGTTCCGTTTGATAAGAGTTTACTTCTTTAAATTAAGATCAACTATTCTTATAGTTTTAAAATTTCTGAAACAAGTTTTCCGAAATAAATGTTAACATGGACATTGTCGATTACGAGTTCTAACACACGTGCAATTCAACGTGGCATCTGGTGTTAGAACCAGTATCGGATCTATAATCTTTGCATGTGTTGGATTAAAGACAAATGTAATTGTTTCTGTTGCCAAATATCAGCTTTCCAATTACGCTATTAATATTTTCCAATTGGAGCATTGCATATAGTCTTATTTTGGAATTTGTTGCGTTGAGAGCTAAGTCTTTAATAAAGAAAAACTATTTATTGTCTACTTAGATAATATTTTATTGCTTTATCAAAAGTTTCTTTATGCTAATGCATCTAACCTCACGAGTTAGGTATTTCTGGCATTTCTGCCCCTCCACAGGGGTGGGAAGTCCTCGATTCGGATCCCGTCAAGACAGGAACGGTTCATATCGGAGTTGTTCGATCCCTCAGAAGTTGTGTAATTGTTTTCCTCAGGAACTTAAGTTTTCATTCAATAAAACAGGCAAACCGACAACACACAATCCACTGACACCTCATAACCTTAATTAGTTTGGCACAAAAAAACCTCTAATATGCACGGATCATAATGTTCAATGTTTCTTCACTCCACCACAGATGAAAGCAATAGGAGATGAGTTGAAAATAACTACTGGCAAACTAGCACAATGAGCCCAGTGGTGGAATTCAGCGGAATTGCACCTTTAGTCCCAAAGTGGTGCGGTAGTACATTCTGGTATGGTTCACAGGATTCAGGGTTTGTGGCAGATGCTTGAACTCAGTTATCAAATTACTGTACCGCCATGTCCTGGTCCAGCTAAGGATATAAAGCGTCAATACGCAGTACAGTAAAATTCCGTTACAAAGAATCCAGTTTTAATAAAAACTGAATCCTTTCCAGATTCCCGGAGACGCCTTATTAATAATAATGAATGTTTTGTAAATCTTGTTTGAGCAGGTTAGTTCTGAAGAAAAATTCAGTACAACGAATAATCTTCAAAGTTCACCTGTGCCTAAAATGCTATGAATTACACGTGACAGAGCATGTACATAGATAGATAGAAACATAAATAAAATATACGCTTAAATACACATTTGAAAATATATTTTCATTTATAAGCATTTTCCTTAATTTTTCGAAATTTCTGCATTGTCTGGCCACTTTATTGTGATACAAATCTATGCAAAAATATGTAAATAAAAGAGGTGTGACGTGCTCAAGAAAATATCCAAGAATCAACACATTTTGGAACTCACATAGATGCCCCGTGTCATTTTGTGCCTGGATGGGCTGTGGCTGATATCCCACTGGACTACTTGATAGTTACCGCTGTCGTAGTAGATATTACTGAAAAGGCCAGCAAAGACAGGGACGCCTTTCTTGAAGTGGAAGATCTCGAAATATGGGAAGAAGAAAATGGTGAATCAGTGAAGAAGAAGGCGGATCAGTTCTGATGCTTCGCACAGGCTGGGGAAAGAAGTGGTCAAACCGAGACGATTACTTTGGAATAGAAAATGGGAACATTGCGGATCTTCATTTTCCTGGTGTTTCTCCAAAGGCTGCTCAGTGGCTCGTTGACAACAGAGTCATATATGGCATTGGATCTGACACAGCATCAATTGACCAAGGCCAGTCGAAAGATTTTGAAACTTACCAGATTGTGGAAGACAAAAATATCTACAGTCTAGAAAACGTAGCCAATATGGATAAACTTCCAGTCACTGGAGCCACTCTCCATATCAGTCCCATGTGGTTCAAAAGTGTGCTTTGTCGTTCAATCATAGAGAACGTCCCCGGTGAATAAACATGCAAGTCCTAAGGATACATAATACGTAGCCACATTGAAACTAAATAGTGCAATCCGTCACGATTTTTCAGTTTCTCGATGTGAAGTCTCAATTCAGTTGGTTATAATCAACGCTCAAATTGGAAACGTTAATGATCAGAAAGCTAATATGGCTAATAATGGCAACAGACGCAAATATTTGTCAACAAAGACAAGATTAAATATATTTTTTTGTCAAAAGTGTCGATACACCAGTGAGAACTGGTGTATCATTCCAACACCATTACTAATGGTTCAAACTTACAATCGGCAATGATATTTCGTAAAAAAAATTAACAATCTGAAAACTTCTAAGCTTAATTTAAAAAAAGTAAACTTATAAACTGAAACAAAGCATTACAGTACGTTCAGAACCAATTCGAGCGCGAATGACATAGTGCGTATGACAAAATTATTGTTGTCACCCTTTATCTGTCGCCCAAATCACAGGATGTTATCCTGAGCACAGGATAACATCCTGTGATTTTGTGCTGTTATATCTCTCCAAAGAGATATAACAGGACAAAATTTAAGTAGAACAATTTCTGCCATTGCCTGCACACTTTTAAATGTGTTTCTGCACACATCCTGTTCTCACCATTTTGATAGTTTAGTATATATTCGAATGGAAAAGTACCGTAATGAAGTTGAAAGTAATCCTACATCAAAAAAATGTTGGCCCATGCCATGGGAATTCATCAAAGAGTTATATTGAAAGTTCAGAGGTATAAATAATCAATTTCTTACTTAAATCCATTTCTTCAGCAGGTAGTCTGGAACTCCTCCCATGTTGAAATCGGCATGGGTTATTCAAGATTTGCAGACTTGATCTACTGGAACTGGACAGAGTGCTATTTCTTGTGTGAATGTTTATTGGTATTCCAAAATACCACAGTGTATTCCGTTGACCTTGTAAGAAAAAGCCATTGACTTTCAAAAACGCACGGTGACTTGTTTGAAAATAAAAAGTGCTGCCACTGAAATGTCCGGCTCACAGTACCGATCTTAACCCCTTATTAAGTGCGTTTTTAAAGTAAGCAATATATTGTTTAGCTTTGTTCAGTGAGATATCATATAAAAAATCGGGCAGTGATGTAAAATTTGCATAAAACAATTTTTCGGAATAAAAAAAAAAACTCACAGCATATTTTGGAGGCCGCCGCGGCTCCTCTGTGAACACAAAACCAATTGCAGTAACACTGAGAATACCACCATCAAGTGGATCAGCTTGATGGCGGTATTATCAGTGATTTGGAATTGATAATGACTCCTATGTGAATTGAAGATGGTTCCCAAGTCGCGTGTTTATCCCCAGAATGGGGATAAACTCAGGAGAGGACAGCAAGGTTAGGTGAACCTAACCTTGCTGTCCTCTTCTGAGACCGATTAACTCATCCGTGTAGTAGAAAAAAGCCAATAAAAGTTCCTCGCACTATTGACAGGATTCAAACCGGTGCCTTTTCTACCCGGTGTGAAGAGGACTGTGATTATAACTACTGTGCGTGCAGAGTGATGCTTGAGACAGAAGTCTGTTTGTACTTTTCCGATCTTCGACAGAAACTGAACGCCTTTTCAACTGAATGAGAAGCGATGAATGGCACATAATACTACAGAGTGTTTGTGGTTTTATATCTACATTTCACAGCAACAATCTCTCACGTATTTCAACATTATATGCCGATAATATTCGTTTCTTAAGGAAACGAAAGGAATGAAAATCATCGATTTAATAGGTGCTATCTATTAAATCGAGCCCTGCTTTTCAAACTGTGGTCCACGTCCGAAATTTGTTACCAATATTTAAACAGGAAAAAATTTATAGCACAGAAAGAATATTGTTAAGCGTGGGTCCTCAACCGCTGTATTAGGATTTTAGGGTTGCGGTGTGCCCATAACCTAAATGAAAGCGTTCAGGCATTAGCAGAAATGTGAAAAATAAGAAATATTTGTTTGCATGTTCAAGGAGATACTGCCATGACAGCCTGTTTCAAGACTAACTGGTCTCTCATTAGCAGGCGACAACGTTCAGACAAAACATTTGTAAAGAAGTTATTCGGTGCAGGCTGCCATGCAGTATACGAAATGATAGCTGTTTACAAATAAAATAAGACTTTTACAAATGTCTTTTGTGTTTAATATTCATTGAAATGTGTTCTTCTAAAACTGCTTCACCATAAGTGTATCTCTCTAAAACCGGCACCTCCCAATTCCTAAGTTTTTTAAAGAGTTTATTGTATACGAATTTGCTAATAAATAAATTGAGAATACATTGTCACAGTTTTGATTAGCAGTTTTAAGAACCCGATAACATAAAACACGATATAACTCATAAACTATAACAATAAAACACAGGAGAATATTAAATAAATACATCGAATTGTAAAATAGCGTACTCACGTCAAAAATGGTAACTTGAAGACGGGAAAGGTTAAGGAAAATGAAGAAAAGCCTGCTTAAGGAAGGAAGGTATTGTAGAGTTCTGAACAATTGCTTGATAGCATCCGATTATAACTGTAATAGATGTGATGAAACCACCACGCCGTCTGGGGGAAGTAATCTGAACTTATCTGATTTATCTGAAATTCTTTGAAACAATGGTGGCATCCTGTACCTACACAGCATTTCAAAACCTTTTCTATCTGAAATTTTATTGTAAGCCACAATAGTTCCACTTCTGTATTTACTCAAGCGAATTATTTGCACGAATACCAGATCTACGCATTCGTTCTTTTGTAAACTGAGACCGTGATCATGTTTCTAAAACTCTCTTTCTGAATTTTATTAACCAATCAAGTTTATTAGGTATATTACATTATATTAATCAAGTTTATAAGGTTATTGCTTTTCCTAAAAGACCAGGAAGTATGGCTGTAGAGGATTTTAAACAGATTTCGGTGGGATCACCTCTTCTGAAAATCATTCTTCTGAAAATCATTTTGCGAAACCAACCAACAAATCTGAAAACCATCGAGAAATTGTTTTTGCCTTCCATATCTAAACAAGTTACTTTAATAGAATTGGAACTTCTCGTGTCGTATCGGCCTACCTTTGTTCTACTTGTTGGTACCCTCCTAGCAAGAAAGAAGTATGGTTTCCTATGGTCCATCCCAAAGATGTTTAGTGGGGTTGCGGTCGACGTTCTGAATAGGCGAATGCAACTTTTGCACGTCCTTTCTTCAAATCAAGTCACAATGGACTGGGCCTCTTCCAATTAGGCACTTTATGCACTATGCGTAGGGTCCAGGAAGTTTTCAGGACCTTCGAAAAAAAAGTAGGAGCCCAAAATAATAAAATTTAAAGATTTTATTCTAAAATTAGTACAGAACATATTTAAAATTTGCAAATTTAGACAAATAACTTTCTGAAATTTCAATATCGCTAATTTTATTCTTTCTAGTTTCACTAACACAGCGTCTCTTCAACATGAAGGGTCTTTTGTCAGTCAAGATCGATGCGAAGTGCTTATTCATTTCATCATCAACATCAACTGGGTTATCTAATACTTTCCCACATCCAGTGAACAAGGTTCTGACCTCATTGTTTTCTTCTTCTTTGTATTAAGCTACATGAAGTCCTAACACGATTTAAAAAACCCAAACGTTTCTAGAAATTGAAAAGAAATTTGTACTACGCACACGATTTCCCCTTCCCCATGTCTATGTGTATTTCCTAAAAAATACAACTTACAGAAATGAAAGTAAAGTACGAACAAGGTTCTCTTGCATCCCAATCTTTAACCTGTCCGTGACACATTTTGAATATGATCTCCTAAAAAAAAGTAGAATATGCATTACAATTCTCAATTGCTGTCTTAATATTCCGGATTGCAAAATATTTTAATTTTTATTTATTACTTTTAGGGGTGTGGGGGGGGGGAGACAGAGAGAGAGAAGGTTCCGGATTTTAGAGAATTAATTAGAGAAAGAATTGGGACTGAAACTTTCCGGATTTTACAGAGTTTACTGCATAAGCCTTGCTGAAATTTCTTCCTATATTGCTTGTCCTCCGCATGCACACACAGGCATTAAGTTCGGATTCATGTTTCATTTTTCTTAAATTTCAAAAGTTTAATTAAAATAGGATAACTTGTTTACTGATTTTTATTAAAATATTTTCTATGTGTATAAAAATCAAATTACTTAAATAATATTTAAGAAATAGCTAAGAAATTTCTAGAATATTCTAGAAAGGTGTAAAAGATTCCTGCACATTGTAGATGATTCTAGATTATTCTTAAAAGTGGGAGTATTGTTTCGATATTATAGAAGATTGCAACTGATTCTAGAGTTTTTTGAAATAATATAAATTGAAGAGTAAGAGCTGTAACTTATAAAATCGTCCACCCGTCATTCAGAAAGAGTATTTGGTGTGCTTCATGATAAACAAGGCAAGAAATAAGAAACCAACTGTTGAAAAAAGATGTGCTGTTATAATTTTGTATAAAAAAGCTATTTCGTGAGAAGTATTTGCAAAAAACTAGGTGTTTCAATAAATGAGTACAAACTACCATTCGATGATTCAAGGAGACAGGCAGTTTAAAGGACAAAGCTCGATCAGGACAGCCAAGAGTAACAACAGAAGCACAAGATAAGGCCATACCACTGATTTCAAAACGCAATCGACGACTTACTGCACCTGAAATCCGAGCTGAGTTCAATAGGAACAGAGAAACTTTCCTGTCTACATCCACTGTAAAACTTCGTCTTAAACAAGCAGGACATCATGGTCGTGTAGGGATCCGAAAACTTATTAAAATCGGAAAATCCAAAGAAACGGTCGGCTTGGGCTAACATTGGACAATACAATTAAAGAGTGGAAAAATGTACTACAGTCATATGAAATCAAATCTGAAATTTTTGGATCCAAGTGTACAGTTTGTGAGATACGATCAACTGAAGAAAAAATGATACCACATTGTTTGTTGTCCATAGTTAAGCACAGTGATGTTTCCATCACGATCTGGGGTTGTTCTGTTTTTCTGGAGTGACTAACACAGTCAGATTGAAGGAATTTTAAAAGAAAGCTATAAAAACATTCTTAAACATAATGCAATATCCTCTGGACTTCGACTTTGTGGAAATCGTTTTATATAACAACAAGACAATGTTCCGAAGCACAGCACTAAGCTGTGCAGGGATTTTATAGCAACCAAACACATGAGGGTCTATTGCAAAGTATGGTTTAGCCACCCTAATCACCTGATTAAACCCAGTGGTGCTTTTATGGGGTATTGTTGTTCTGTTGTGGTTGTAGGGCAAGGGTGCAACCTCTGGTCCGCGGTCGTTTTCAAAACAACGGCCTGTCGTTTATTATAAGTATATTTTTGAATTAATAGAATTTCTGACGTAAATTTAGAAAATACTCTGCGCATTGCTACAACAAATATCGATTCATTGATAAAAAATAAACAGTATCAAATTTCTCATTAAGTATTATAAAAATAAAATATTGCAATTTTTGATACTGGAATTGTATTTGTATTCCGTTAATATAATTGAATTTTTGTAATATTGTCTTGAATTCATATTATGTTTTTCTTATTAAAAAAATTAACTATATGTACATGTATGTAAAAATATTACAATAAATAACATATAACTATATATGACAATTTTTTCATTATACACCATTTTAATAATCTTAAAAAACATGGAAAGCTAAAAAAATTTTGGCCCTCGTGCACCTCACAAACATTTTATTATATAAAAGTTTTTTATGTAAAGGTTTTTATATAAAGGTTTTTTATATAAAGGTTGCCTACTCCTGTTGCAGAGTTTTAGGAGCCTCAGCAACTAAGGTCATATTGCCCCATGTAAATTGTGTGTGTTCTGAGGTTGATTTTCTGTTTGTAGGAGGAAAAACACCCGAGTTCGAGTCCCATCGATGACGGGAAGAATTTCTATGAGGCTTTTTCACAACATGGCTGAGTTAGTCATTCTCAGGAGACGGTTGCATGTTTTTTTTTCCCCTGGAAACTTGGGTTTTTCGTCCAATAAACAGAAAATCGACCACAGAACACATGCAATTTAGAGACATTATATACGAAGCAATATGGCCTTAGTCACTGATACTCCTAAAACCTTACAACAAGAGAAACATATGCAACATAAGAGTTGATCGTTAAAGAACTATCAAGCATAACTTCCAACAACAACGACAATAATCATCCTCTGCCCTACCGAGTGGGAAAGACCTGTTTCAAATTCTATCAATGACGAGAGGAAAGTTTATGGTCCCTTTTTACAGCATGGCTAAATTAATCGGTCTCAGGCGAGGGTTACGTGCTTTATTATCGAGTTTTTTCGTCCAGAAAACAGCAAATCGACCACAAAACACATAATGTACAAATATATTATATTTGTAGCAATTCGGCCTAAGTTGCTAATGGGCTTAAAGCCCTACAACAACAACAGCAGTCCTGTTCTTGCTGCATCACGCTAATGGGAGACCCAGAATTTTGGTAAAATAGCAAGAGCCAGTGGACCATCCCTGTAGGATGTCAACAATACAGACAGAGCAATACAGGCCGTGGTATTATTGTTTATATGTGTGTGGGACAGGCTTCTTGTGCACATTGGATTCCCCCAGGGCTGGATTTTGGTGTTCGTAGGCCCTGGGTACTTTTATTCCGAAATGTGCTAAAAAAAGGGGAAAATGTTTCTTTTATTTCAACACTTTGACTGCGAATCACATCAATTAATGACTCAAGTTTAACTCAAATTAATGACTCAAGTAAATGACAAATCACCTCACTTGACGGAGAGACCATCACTTACTTCTATTCTTCTAGTTTCGAGAACAGTCGCTAGATAGCGTATGCGTATTGAATTGAAACTCCTAGAGTCGATTACAAAGAAATATCACGTGTAGAAAATGATTTTTGAAAACTTTTTTTTTTCCTTCGTTCGTGGGCCCTAGGCACTGTGCCTAATGGGAAATCCGGCCCTGGGTTCCCTTATTACTAGTGGAGCAACATATGGATGTCACAGGTTTGGAAATATGATTCAGGCCAGCTCATTCCTTTATTGCTGCAGTCAATCCATCTGCGAATGGGTTCTTTCAGGATAGTACCCCATGTCACAAGACCACCGTGCACAGATCTGTTTCTTGGAACATGAGAGTGAATTCAGTCTACTGCAGTGGCTTGCCCAGTCACTAGACTTAAATCCAATTAAGTGTCTGTGAGATAGGGCGGAACGAGCTCTTCGAAGCAAATTGCAGCCTTTTGATTTGCAACATCTGTGGGGAGCAGCGGAGTCAGCTTGTATCAGCATCCTAGTTGCATGCTTACAACACCTCGTTGAGTTCATGCCATGAAGAATCCAGGTTATTCAAAGGACTAAAGAGAGAATTTATTATTATTATTATTATATTTTTTCTCCAATAATATTATTATTATTGGGGGTTCCACCTCGTGACGGGTATTGCTGCCAAGTACACAGGGTGGTCATTGTTATGTCTGGTGCTACTGTTGGTCAAGGAACTCTCTGACTATCCTACAGGTATTCAGGATTGCGACTTGCTGGAATTCGTTGTAGGTGTTCGCTGGGAGACCTATTGCTGCTATTATTATTATTATTATTGTTCTTATATTATTTCTCCCTGATTTGGGGATTCCACTCCGTGACGGGTACTGCTACCAAGTACGCAGGGTGGTTGTAATGTCTGGTGTTACCGTTGGTCCAGGAACTCTTTGACAATCCTACAGGTGTTCAGGATTGCGACTTTCTGGAGTTTCTTATAGGTGTTATGGTGCCTCCGTAGCCAGGTAGGAAGGAGCAGCAGTGCGTAGCACATGCTTCTTGATTAGACCGTGGTTTGAGCCCGTCACCACCATATACGGAGGATGCGGAAATTTCAGGGAATAACCACTGCATATCCCCGGAGCAATATGGCCTTAGTTGCCAATGCTCCTAAAAAAAATAATAATAAAATAAAAATAATAAAAAATGTTGTTTTAATATTGTAAACTTGTTAGAACCTTGAGGATGGTGGTACGATTGAACTAGTGCTGTGCACGTTCCGCATCTAAACATGATTAAACACGAACATACTCCCGTTCCTAAACATTCCATTCGAGACAAAGTTGCAATACTGGACATAAGATGCCCTGGCGCTGCCCATTATGCTACTCAAAACAAATCATGGGTAATCTAACCCCTTCCCACACTAATATGATAGGAGGGAAAGGACAAATAAGCTTATCTTCGAAAAGATCTCGGGGGAGGGGGAGGGTTTCGATATACATTTCTCTGTCGACTTTAGTTAATCGGATCTCCAAATCGAGAAACTGGCACACGGAACTCTGATAAAACATGCAAATGACGCAAACATGCTGTCAATCTGAGTCAACAGCGCTTTGTTAAACATTGTCCCGACCCAGGAAAAGGGTGGAGCATTTTTCAAAGCCGGAACTCAGAGCAAATACCAAGTCAGCACACAAACTTTCCTGCAGTAGGTTTTCTTTACAACTTCGGTATACATTCTGCGCGCTACTGACAATAGTTAGCGGAGTACAGGCTGACTTGTTTCCACCCTCATTGCCACATGCGTGTCCTTGTGACTTTTACGGGCATTATTACATATCGAATGTTTCAAACGACAACTTACTTTTGTAACGTGGGCTTAAAAATCACGTGGTATGCAAAGACAGCCACTTTGTTTCATTGGCATTACTTTAGGCAAGAAAAATATAGGAATCGCTTTTTTGCTTTTTAAAAATTAAAACAATACAGACCCGTGTTAAGGGCAGTGTCTCGAAACATGTTTTTTAAATATAAGAAACAGAGAATAGCAATCCTACTCTTCAAGAATTTGTTGGTTGGGGAAACTCTTACCGAGAATCCAAGCTAATACTTCCCAGTGAAGTATTTTCGTGGAAGTTTATTTGACTCTTTTAGAAAGTTTCCCGAGGCATTCGAAGTTTCATTTAAATCAGAAAAATAGATAATTCACGTTGTATTTAGTGCTACGCAAAATTAATTATTTTTGTTATTAGATAAAAACAATTACAAAAAATAATTGAGTTCACTGTAAACAAGGTTCGAAACTGAATCGTTTCAGTGTATGGAAGATGTAGAGTCGTGTCTGGCTAACTTAGTAGCCAACGCAAAAGTTCATACTTCCCCTACAACTTTAATTTTATTTAATTTATTTCATTTTTGTGCCCCTAGGACAAAAGAGCCCGGGGAAAGCCCTTCGTTCGCATATGCCTTGGCACGGCCCCTGGTTTTGATACCCGACCAAATATTTACGTTAACCCAGTGGAAATATTGATGTTCGGGAATTATGTGCAGTTATTGTAACCCCACTTGCTGCTGTGGGTTCAATATTAAAAAAAAAATTTTTTATCTATTAAAAATATCACACGTCTGCATATTTATCGTCCTGAACTCTGTACGCTTGGTGTGTTCATTGCGCCATTCCCTAAATATCGATGTGTGAGTGCAACACCACACAAGTATTGTCATAAACATTATGCTACAGATGTACACTGAAAGGATAAATTTCTTGGGACACCTGGTTCCTGGGCAACGCGACCCCTGTCACCCCTATCGCTATTGGACGAATCCACCGCTTGGCAGGTATATAAGTACACTGCACTCACGTAGACGGTAATTCGATGTCAGTATGAGTTAATCGACTTTGAAAGAGGGATGATAGTGGGTGGGTGCTCGACGCATGGGTCACTCGAGGTAGTACAGAAATTGCACTATTCCCGTTCGACAGTATCAAGAGTGTATCGGGAATACCATTTCCGGAATAGCAGCTCATCGTGGATAGCGCTGTGGACAGAGAAATGTGGTGGATGAACGTGGCCATCGACGTCTGTCTCACATTGTTTCAGCCAACCGGAGAGCGACAGTGGCACAAATCACGCGACTTCAACGAGTGAGGTGCTAGAAACGTTTCCACCAAGACCATCAGGCGATCATTAGCCGAAATAGGTTATGGAAGCCGCCGACCCACCAGAGTCCCATTTCTAACATCACGACACAGGACTCTACACTTCAGATGGGCGAAAGAACATCGGCACTGGACCTTGGATGATTGGAAACGGGTCTCCTGGTTCGATGAGTCCAGTTTCCAGTTATTTCGAGCGGACGGGGGAGTGCGTATCTGACGGAAACTACACTAAGCTAAGCACCCGTCATCAACAAGGAACTGTTCAGGAAGATGGACGATCGGTAATGGTCTGGGATGTGTTCAACTGGCACAAGTTAGGACCTCTGGTACGTCTAGACGCATATCTGAACGGTCCAAGTTACGTTGTATTTATCCTTGCAGACCAACTGCATCCCTTCATCGTCACCATGCACCCACAGGGCAATGTACCCTTTCAGCAGAACAATGCGCCCCCCCAGAGACGTGGTGACTAGAACACGGTTCGAAGAGCATTCCACAGATTTTCCCACCATGGAATGGCCTCCCCGTTTAGCGAACATGAACCCTGTGGAGCATCTTTGGATGTGTGGAAAGGTCCGTTCAAGCTTTGGATCCTCCATCCAGGAATGCGACGGAATTATAGACAGCGGTTCAGCAAGCGTGGATGGAAATACCTGTGGAACGCTTTCGTGAACTAGTGGACTCAATGCCTCGCCGTGTGACTGCTCTATTAACATACAGCCTCTCAAAGTTGACTTTGAGTTAGAACACCTTTTGCCCGTAATTCTGCAGGTACATGTCTTGGCATGGATTCTACAAGGTGCTGGGCATCCTCTGAAAGATCTACCTATGCGTTGCACAATGTACCCAATAACGCTTGCATATTGTCCCATGGATGGTCGTAGCATCAAATGTCTTTTTCCAGTAGGTCCTTGCCATGTTCCAGAAACCATTTAGCAACCTGCCAGGCCTTGGGGGCCTTGTGGCATGGCGCGCTGTGTTGCTGATAGACGCGGGAATTGTCTTGATACACACACATATGGGTATATTTAATCGACGAAATGTAGGCATTGCTCTCTAGCCGTTGATTAACGATAATCAGAGGACCCAGGGTATGCCACGGTAGCAGTTCTCATAATACCACCGCCACCAGCTTGCCGAACACCAGAAGTGCATCCAGCTACCATAGTTGACTTCATGTTACTTTCTTCAAATGCGGATACGCCCATCAACATGACCAGGCAACGGATTTCCACATGTCAGTGATTCAGTGCTGACGTGTCAATGCAAGGCGCAGTTTCTTGTGCCGCAGTGAGCATCGGTACTAGTGATAGCTGTTAACTGCCATAACCTATACGAACTGATATCTGTCGCATAGTCCATGTGGATATTGGTCTTGCAATTCCTACATTGTACTAGGTGGTTAGCTGAAATGATAACCCCTCCCCAGACGAGAACACCGGTTTGCTGGGCCACTGTGGCCAGCAAACCGAATACAATGCCCTTGTAGTGCATGCCATGTCCCTCGTGGGTGACGCATTATAGCCGTAGCCGTTTTTGCGCCATAAAAAAAAAAAAAAAAGAACAAAAAACAAACCAAACCAACCTTCGTTGGTAGCGCAGTTGGTAGGATCGGCATTTTCACCACACCACGGGAAAAGACCTGAGTTCGAGTCCCGTCGATGACAGGAGGAATTTTTATGGGCCTTTTTCACAATATGGCCGAGTTAGTCGGTCTCAGACGAGGGTAGCATGATTTTTCCTCCAGCAAACAGAAAATCGACCTCAGAATACACGCAATGTACAAAGAATATACACGGAGCAGTATAGCCTTAGTTGCTAATGCTCTGAAAACCTTACTACAGCAACAAGAACAGCGCATCATGTCCCACGTGTGACCTTTGACTGGTTGTCGAGCTAGTCACGGTTGGCTCGTGACACTACAGAATGGGAACAGTTAACCATGTTCGTTGTTGTAAGGAACCCTCGCCTGCACGTCTTGTCCCAACAATCATTTTACATTCGAAGTCGACGAGATCGCGACGCCGATCCACTGTTCGTCGCAGACACTGAAAAACTGATCTCCACGTGTGCGAACCACAATCTTATATCAGCCGTTCCCGACTTTAAGCCATCGCCAGTGTCACAGACTAGTCCATTCCTTCTGAAGAAGGTATGCTAATGCAAATTCAACTCAGTTTAATTTAACCACACAGCTGTCTGTCATCAACCGATCATTTGATAAACCGTGCTGTAAAACGCATGTAATGTGACGATGAGCATATTACTCAGTACATATTTATAAAAGACCTCAAGCAACATATACAGAGGTCTTTTATACTTTAAAGAACAATTCAATACAGACATCGAGGAGAGGATGCTTAATAAATCTGGGATCCACCAAACATAATGCGCAAGTTTTAAATGTCATCTAATTGTTTAAAAAATGATCGAAAGCTTATATATGAAGAAGGCTGATTCAAAATATATAATTAAATATGCATAAATACTATATTAAAATAACTACGTCCACTACTATAAAAATCTAAAATCACACCAACTTTCGACAGTGGAAAATTGTCGTGATTAGCTGTCTAAAATATGAGGGCACTTGAAAAATTGCTAGCCTCCTATAACACACACACAAATCATCGAAGGGGTACTGAGAAACTATGGAGGACGACAGCTATGCACTTTAATAAAGTTAATTGAAATTTGGAGAGACAAATATTTTCTACAAGTATATGGCACGTACTATTTCATAACAAGGAGCTTTATCTAGGGGATTTAATAAGGGACTATAACTAGTTCTGTGCTTGAACTAGAAAGTCTTTTTCAGGTCCTCAATTGCTGTTCCAAGCCATCCCAAAGACGTTCGAGTATAAGTACTGCTTCAGTGCATCGTGGAAGATTTTCTGCAGAATTCTGGAAGAAAGCCAAATGCCGCAAGTCCAGTATGGAGATCTCATCTGAAAATGAAGAAACACCCGTATGAGGAAAGACTTCGATTATGTGGGCTAAAGAGCTTGGCAACCAGAAACCTTAGAGGGGGACTTTATTGGGTTTTATAAGACTGTGAGAGGAGTTAGTAAAATGAATGAAGGAGGAATTTTCAGCGTTATCAAGAATTCCAGAACTAGGGACCATAATTCAACTTACAGAGGAAGAAGTTTGGACTAGATGGTAGGAAGTTTTCTTTTAGCCAGTGAGTAACTGGAACAAGTTGCCTCCGCAGGTAGTTGAGGCTGACAGTTTGAAGCAATTCAAAGATCAACTGGATAGTTACCTACGTGAGGAGAGGTGCATAATTTGTATTTTCTTATCTGCTTTTTCCTTCTTTTTTTGCCGGATCAGCAAATGTCTGTGGCTTCCCTGCACTACGTGGCTAATACTAATCAATCAGTTTTGTAATCGCCCTAATTCTGCATTCCAGTTAATTCCAAAGAGGTCCAAGTGGTTTGAGAGCTGTGACGAAGATAGCGCAAAGCATTAATGTTATTTGCTTTCAACAATGCATTGACAACCTTGCTTTGAAAAGTGGGTCTTATGCCAGTTGACTGTGTGCATTTCCTTTTCCTTTTGAAATTTGTCATCAAACGCTTCTGATTTTCAACTGTTTCATCAGAATTTATGGCACGCAACTCTCTGCATGTTGTGGGAGCACATACAGGCTTGTCTGTGGCCTTTCGCAGCTTCAAACCCATTCTCTCGGGTCTGATGATAATAATGAGGAAACCAGTCCACTTTTCGGTGCGGAATTGTGGCTCCCGAAATGAACCATCAACAAACATAAACTTCCTCACATTTAGACAAGTGTAATAGACAGTTGCTGCAAATACAAAGCTATTTGCATAACAAGAAGATGATCTGTGGCCAGATTACTACAGCATTAATTCGGGACATGTGTTGGACAGTCCTTCAATTTTCACATATCGTATCCGTTTCAACCTTTTCAGATACTCACGCGGGCCCACTTATTTGGGCCCGCGTGAGTATTGTTTTGATAGAAAATATACACCGCTCATCTTCAAATGCTTCTGCTGTAGGAGTGTGCTAACTACTAACACTAAGCTCATTTAGTCACGATGACCAACGAAAATTTCATAAGTTTATTGCTCTGTCCTGTTGTTAATGCCAAGCTGTGTGATGCAGTTGACACGTTTATTAAACATTATTATTTCCGGCCTTGTGTCACGGATTAAACTATACTTGCTCTATGAATTTATCTCACGAATCCTCACTATTAATCTTCTTTATGCTCAAAAGTACTGTTGCTGACTTTCTCATAGTTATTATAATTTTATAATGAGTGTTAGCACATATGCACAATGCGCCTGTCTTCATCATGTCCGTTCGTCCGCTCGCATGTCATAATTCGCTGTTCATACACCATTATATTGTAGCTGAAGCATTGGATATTATTTTTCTGTCTTGCGCTGATTATAGAAATGATTGAAAATACGGTGGATGAGCGGAAACGAAATACCTTCGGTTCGTAAATTTCTTTTTAATCCTTTTTTTTTTATATACGAAATGTGGCAATAAAGTGTACTGTTACTTGCAGCCTGTCAGCATACTAGACAATGTCTGTACCACCATCTATTGAAGGAAATTTGAACTAACATACCCCTTTCGTTTATTTTCAAACTCATCGAACATGACCGCAACAGCACCAGTCCAGGAACTTTATTTCCACTCCTCGTATATATAAAAATAATGAATTATTATAACTTGCTAATGCGCCCAAAATATAGCGCACTACGTACATTAACTAACTTCTTTTTTTTTGTTAAAAGAACAAAAATAGACTTATATAATGAGAAACAAAGTTATTCACAGTGTTTGATGTACAGTGCTTATCAAAGAAAAAAGGAAACAATACTTCATTATGTATTTTTATACAAAAAAATGCATGTAACTACAAAGCGATCTAAAACAAATAATATTACAATGAAAGAAGAAAAATAGGTTAATATGAAAATTCCCGAAATTTGCATGGCATTAGTCATTTTTCAGACAATTTTTTTCTTAATCTTTCTTTGTACACTCAAATCTTCTATTTCTAAAGATAAAGATACTCCTAAACCAATCAAAAATTTGTAGCGGTTCAGAACACGTTTTTCAGACCCTGCTTTGGTTTTCGCGTTGAAATACGCCAGTAAAAAACTCCCCTGATTGGAAACGTACCATCTAAGAGACCGTCTACCAATTTTAAGATTATCCTTGCACGTTGAGCAGCACCGACTTTAACATAGCTTATAGAAATCTTAATTTGAATTCGCTTAAGCGCCATGGTGAAGACAACGATGGTTTATTCCCACTTATTGCAACACCAGATATCACCTGAAGGTGAATGAACTAGGGATAACACAACACTGACCCATCCTTCCTTATAGAGTCATACATACGGATAGTGACACTACTTCCATGTTTAACCACTTTGATTGATCAACTACACAGCTGATCGTTTAATTTTCGGAATACCACAGTATAAGCATGCAGGTTTTGGAATATTGGCGGTAGATGGCAGAAGACTGCATGTCCACGAGTAGGCTGACACAGGTGCAAGTTCAGATGTGTTGTTTGGTAGTTGCAATGTTGCCTTTGTACTGCGAGAACCGATTTGTAAAATTGTATTACGAAAGATTCGAAGGCTGAGCAACTTTGTTTAATAATCAATGGGTTCAACGTTACTGTTCGAGATTTAGACCTAAATGGATGTCAGATGATCTATTGAGACACGTGGTAGAGAAGAAAAGTTGAGAAGTCTCTTGAAAAGAATGAAAAGAAAAACAACAAAGATCTCCTTACTTATGTAAACAATAGAAGGAAGAGGTTGAATCACTTTGGGCTACTTGATGTTTATGGGTTAACTGTTGATGACTCTGCTCAGGTTGAGACAAATTGAATATGTATTTTGCATCTATATTCACTTTGAGGAATTCTATAGGGAAAGGGATACCAAACTTTTATCAAACTCTAACAAGGAGCTAAATGACATTGCAATAACCTGAAAAGAAATTGTTGAAGCCGGACCCAAAAAGGCACCTGGGGTGGATGGAATCTATCCAATTATATTAAGAGAGGCAGCGATGGAGGTAAGCAAACCCTTGGCCATAATTATGACAGCATGATTATGAGAGCATAATTATGGCTATATTCGCACTTCTGCAGGGTTGGAGAAGTGCGTATATATCCCTAATTCCTCAATTCATAAAGGGGGATCAAAAGGTGACATGAGTAATTACAGACCTGTTAGCTTAACATCTGTTCCAGAGAAAATAATGGAATCACTGGTTAAAGAAATGATGCAGGACGATTTAGAGAGGCATGAAATTATACTGCAATCACAGCATGGATTTGTCAAGGGATGGTCTTCTCTAACCAACCTGATAGGTTACTATGATGCAGTGACCAAGGAACCGGATGCAAAACACAAATAATTTTGATATCATATACTTGGATTTCATGGAGGCTTTTGATACTATTGCACATAAAAGACTGCTATGCGAACTGGAACAATGTGGCATTAAGAGCAAGTTGCTGCTATGGAAAAAGGGATGGTTAAGTGGAAGAAGACAGAGAGTGATTATTAATAGGCATTACTCTTCATGGACTGGTGTTATTAGTAGAATTCCCCAGGGTTCAGTTCTGGGCCCATTGTTGTTTACAATATTTATTAGTGATGATGATGAAGGTATATCAGGCTTAATGTTTAAGTTTGCAGACGCTACAAAGGTTGGCAGGGTGGTTAACAACAGTCATCAAGGTGAGTCACTGCAACAAGATCTAGGAAAATTGGGTCGATGGGCTGAGAAATGCAGTTTAACATTAACAAATGCAAGGTACTGCATGTGAGTATCATTAACCCCAAAGTAACTTATCAACTGTGTGGTAGTACACTAAGGGTAGTGGAGAATGAAAAAGACCTGGGGTAATTGTGCAGTTAGACATGAAATTCTCTGAGCAGTGCAGATATGCTGCCAGGAACTTTGCTAGCAGGGATAAGAACGTGATTATCCCTTTGTATAAGGCCATGGTAAGGCCCCATTTTGAGTATAGTATACACGTCTGGAGGCCTCACTTTAGGCCTCCAAGGATGTAGAACTGTTGGAACAGGTGCAGAGAAGGGCAACCAAATTGGTGAAAGGAACGGGACAAGAGGGTGATCTTACCTAGAAAGGCCTCAGTTTTGCAGCGTCTCGAGACCAAGCACCTGTGAAGAGATCTGATTGAAGTGTTTAAAGCCTCGAATAGATTGAGTAAGCTGAATCTAATTAATGGTATTCTTCCACTTACTGAGACTACACAAATGAGGGGACATAAGTGCAAGTTGAGGAAGGGTAGTTGAAAGAATAGATGAGCGGAAGTTTGCCTTCAGCCAGCGGGTGATTGAGTGTTGGAACAGGCTTCCATCTGTTGTTGTGGAAGTGGGTGATTTGAATAAATTCAAGAAAGAACTAAAATTCTTGGAGGGTACGGATGGGTGAACTGTTTTTTTTTTTTTTTTTTTTTTGGCTGATACTAGATAAGCTTGCTTTCTTGCATCATTTGCCATTACTGCTACGCATGAATGATACAGAGATTGTGACACTACACGCTCTCGTGCAGTTGTGTTTCTGATCAGGTGTTAAATGATGCGGACGTTAAATGTGCTAATGTTACATAATCGTTCTTGATGGGCTATCGTACTCAACGTTACCTGTATTCTCATGTTCGTTGTAACCCCGAACAGTCCGTGAAAAGCAAGTGTAAACACCACACTTCATCCTACAAAATGGGCCCTTTCAAAGAGAACTTCATTGCATTATAAGGTCTGCCAAAGTCAATAATTACACTACATTTCCAAAGAGGTAAAACAATCCCAATATTTTTCTCGAGTTCTGTTTCATGGTAATTACAATATTTAATATTGGTACCATGTCAGGTATGGAAGGCAAAAGAGAATTGCTAATACTAGACCTTATTACCTGTATATTGTACTTTTCAGAAGGTATACGACGGGATGTTTTGCCACTAAACAAAAGGATAACTGAAAAGGAAGTTCTGCTTCACTAATGACCTTCAAAATCAAACTAGTCCTCGTGTACCAAGAGCAGAAACGATGTGTGTAAAGCACCGGTTATGAAATCCTACAAAATTTTGGTTAGCTTTTTGTGTGATTACATGGCCAAAGTTTTACCTGCAAGAAAATTGTTCTTTCTGAAAAAAAAAACAAAGACAAAATAAAAAATCTAAAGTAAAATATACGTAAAAAAAAATATATATATATATATAAATAAACTTTAAATAAGAATACATCCAGAAGAAATTAAGCTATAGACAGCTGTATGAGCGGCAACATTAGCATCTTGGCAACTTACTAACCATGTAAAATAAAAAAAAGAAAATAAAGAAAATAATAAATGGACAAAAAACAGAAAAGAAAGGGAGTTGGTGTTGACATGTGAGCACCCTGGTGTCTTTTAGTACTGTATAATTTTTTACTAGAACTGCTGAAGCCCAGAACTGTACAAGATGTTCAGTGGGGGCAACCTTTTGCACCAAATGCTTCCCAAACAACAACAACAACTGATGGTAACACCGATGGTATGAGCAGACCCAATCCATACCAACAAAACACATTCTATATCATTATACCACATGCAGCCGCTTAAGTTGTTGACACGGGACAGTCTGGATACATGGATCCATGTATCCAGACTGTCTCGTGTCAACATGGATCCATGAGGTTCACGCCTCACTTTCATCCTATTATTGCTGCAAAAAAAGTGCAAATCCAGACTCACGTGATCTTTTTCCACTATTCCACAGTCCGGTCTTGCCGTTGATGACACCATTTCAGCCGTATATTTCTAATTTACAGAAAGAAACGGCTTTTGTGTAGGCACACGACTACCACACCCCAGATTATTCAAATCAAGCTGCATGGTTCGGTTGGAATTAGGTCTTTCTTTGCCAAAATTGAAAATTTCGGTCATTTGCTGCACACTGGACCTACAATTCTGACTCACAATTCGCTTTAAATTTCTGTGGTCTCTTTCTTGGAGTAGAGACTTTGTGCAGCATTTATTCATTTAGAACTACATTCTCCTTTCGTCTTTCGCTCATTGTCTACTTTTGAGATGGTTGATTTCGACACACCAGCGAATTCCTTTGTTTCTCTCAGTTGTGGCTTCTACTAAACGTGCTCCAGCAATAATACCTCTCTGAAAATCAGATAGTTGTTATTGTTATTGCTGATGCCGAGTAACTTGTGATCATACCATGTGGCAGCTTGCATTTGAATACCGCACGTTTAATTCTGTTGACGCCATCGCAAGAGGGTTCTAATTTTTTGGCGAGTGACTATACAAAAACACTTGATACTGCGTAGCTTGTAAAAACAAAATGGCTGTTTATTGATATTTATATAAGCTACAAGCACCCTAAATTATATCTAATGACCTTTAAGGATTCTTTCGAAGTCCTATCAGACTAAACAGGGACTCAGTAGCAAAGGAGACCTCATTCACAGGATATAACTGCTAAATTTTATTCCAAATAAAATGATTTTATTTGGAAACATTTAGCATCTGAATAATTTTCGTATAATTAATATTATGGATTCTTACTTTATGCCTTTTACCAAATAGTGAAATAAAAATATATTAAACAGTTGCTCTCCCTTCTGGAGAATCAGAAAACCAGTCTCCTGATCTGGACTAGAAAAACCTAGGTGATTTCTAATTGAGTTATCTCAATCATTCACTTGAGGAACTTTAAAGAGAACATTTTCCAAATTTATCCAAAGAAGTCCTAGTGCAACTTTTCTTTCTGTTAAACAATATGTAACATCCCAGTGAACAGTGTGGGAGGACGAAAGGATACCTGCAGCCAATGTCCGACATGAATTCACCTGTGAAAATATGGATTAATTTGAATGTGGTGGGGCTGAAACAGAATAAACTTTTCTGTTTTCGATTAAATTTGAACCCAGACCTCCAGAAACAAGTCCAGGTGGAGTATCCGCTTTATGTTATGGTGTGTGTGTGTGTGTGTGTGTGTGTGAGAGAGAGAGAGAGAGAGAGAGAGAGAGAGAGAGAGAGAGAGAGATCGGTTAGCTCGTACATGTACATTATACGCGTTTATTATAGTCATGTCAATAAAAAGCAAGAGAGCACCAATCAGAAAGTAGAAAAAAGCAACCCCACCCTCCACTGAAGGGTATAAATTACTGCATTGTGTACATAACTTTTTCAAAGTCAACAGGAACTCTGTAAGTATGGTTTCGATTAATATTGCACATTATCAGCACTGATCTCCAAAACTGTTGGAATAAAAGCGAAAATCAGCACCGTTTTCCACTGATTCGTCTTTCTCGCCATTTCCTGCACAGTTCTTGAATCGGGGCGCTTTATATTCATAATAATTGTTTTAATAATTTCAGGGGACCAAACGAGTTCATGCTGATGATCGTTTGGACACAGGAGAGATGCTTGTAATGGACGATACTAGCTGTATTTGTGTGTGGCCCAAGTTCACAGGGTGATAACCAACGATATGAATGCTTGGCTTTGTCAGCATAAGCCATTTTTTTGGTCGCATGTCAACAACGTGTCCAAAAATTGCTCATTATTGTGAAGCGAAAGTAACGAAAAGCAAATTGATAGCCTTTGGAGATTGTTGTCGGCTGTGAGTTTATGTGGAGTCCATTTCCCAGTCGATGCAAGCACAAACGAACAGCTTCATCGATCTATCTACATTGAATCTATCTACAAGCACATTCAAGGTATGTTTGCCTTGAATCCGGCTCAACGGCCGTCCGCAGTTCGTTGTCATCAACGGTTGTTGGTCGCTCCTTACGGGGAAATCATCAAGCGATTCATCATCTGATTTTAATCCATCACCTGAACTTCTAAATTACAGAAAAGTCTCCGAACGGATATTCACCCTCAGCTTGCACGTGTCAATTAAAATGATAGCGGCGTAATCAATAAGCCAAGTTTTTGGCAGATGTGCAATTGGAGGATTCCCCCAAAACCCTTAAGAGCCCTCCCTTCTGCAGTCTGTGGCGTGGATACTGAGGATAGGAGACAGATTCCTGCTTATGGAGATGCTCCGCAACGTCCAGGGGGATGGATGTGGACTGCAAAAAGTTCATAGAGCACAAACCGTACAGAAGACGCATCATCAGGGAACAGCTTTCGTCTTCAGCCGAGTGACTGCCACCGTTTTTTCATCGAGCAGTGTGTAGAATGAAGGGGAAAAAAAACGTTCTTTCATTTCCCATGTTAATATACGTATACTTTTTATATGTAATATATTGTATATGTAATTATACGTTTTATGTTTTAAAATACATTTTATATAATTTTTCCTGTACTAGTTAATTTTATGTTAAACCCCTAGCATTGTCGCTTTTATGGGTATTATTGCATCAGGCATCCACCTAACTATTCACCGCCTGCAATAAAGATATTACATAAAGGATCCATCACAATCCGGATTAAAATGAGGCACTACAGGGTGAAGTTGGTCCCATACGAGAAAAAGGTATTTCATGGAAGTAACACGAAGATTATGAGCGGACCCGGTCCATACCAATAGAACACACCCCATACCATGATACCATCTACAGCAGCTTGAGTGGTGGACACACGACAGTCTCGATTCATGGATCGAGACTGTCGATCACTGAGACTGAATATTTGAAATGCTATTTATCTTATTTCCTTTAAATTTTCACAAACTCCATCTCATTTATTTTATTTAGATTCCTCATGATCATTTCATCTTAAAAATGTTTTAAAAATATATTTATATTATTAAAATATTATTAATATAAAAAATAGTACCTAATTTTATTTTCTTCACTTAGAAAATGGCGTCTCTTCTGTTGCTCCTGCCTCCTATCATTGGGTGGTTGTCGGTATCAGTTCTCGGCTGTCCTAGAGTCGGAAACTGGCTAGATATGACTCACACCTTTCGAAACAACATCACCTTAACTTTCCCGGACTACATATCCTACGAAATGACAGTGGTGGCCAATGGAACTCAGCCAGCCGGTTATTGGTAAGGTATTGCACCTGAAAAAATCTAGTTAATCTAGCAACATATGCGCCCACATAATCATTTGAGAGCGCCTAGAATTAAAATCTGAGCGATTTGAGACCTCTGTAGAAATACAGGTGGATGAACAGATCCATATTTGGTATTCACAGCACGGACGTCTCAGATCAGCAACTTTTAATTTAAGAAAGCACTAATGTATGTGTCCGTAGTCTGTCACTGAAAGTAAGTTATACATCTGGATTCTGGAATTAAATAATACACCTGACTGAAAAATAGGAAACAGAACAACATAACAACTATCTTTGCTGTAATATTTTGAAAGGGCCAATGTATAAGTTTGGGAAGCGCAAAATAGTAATCCATTTGAATGCGTACCATTTGAAGTCTGAAGCGTTGCAAAAAATGCTCACCATTTTCCATAAAAGATTATGTACGTTGAGTGACCACTTTATTAGGTATGCCTACCTAATAGCGAATAGATCTCCATTAGATCTCAGTGCACCCTGGATTCGTCATGGTACTTACTGAACCAGGTGTAGAACGCGTACCTTAGGGATATTGGTCCATGTTGACTCGGTAACTTCACACATTTGTTGCAAATTGAACGGTTGCGGATCTCTACTTTGAACAGTTCATTGGGATTAAGATCTGGGGACTGTGGAGGTCACCGCAGTAGACTGAATTCACTCTTGTGTTTGTTCCTGAAACCATCTCTCCAGGTGGCTGATGCTTCTGGGTAGCCAAACGGTCAGAAAATAACAACAGAACACACACATAATACATACTACTCACATTTCTGGCCCTTTTAGTGGTACTGTTCTTCACAGAGATATGAGGCGAAGTTAAACTGACGTTCTAGGAGCCGCCCCTTGCATAAACACATGTGCATGTGTTCTTGAAACCAGTTCTGTCCAATTCCGTCCTTGTGAAATGGTGCATTATCCCGATATATACATTTTCATAACTCTCGAGTAGTACCTCTCACATTGGAATCATTTTCAATCTGGGAACAAGCGTCCATTATATTTCTAACGGAAACAGTAAAATTTTCCATTCACTCAAATTCCAAGATACTAGAAATCTCCAGTTCCAAGATATTGCAATTTTGTTCTTATCCTGGAGCAGATTATTGGGATGGCCGCGATACGTTAAAAATCTCCATAAAGAATAATTACAAAATTAAGATTAAATGATGAAGGTAGCTAGATCCAGGCTGGTGCTTACGCATAGGCAATACCTGTGGTATAAAATCAGTTCCCTGCTTCCGTAAGCTTTAAAGCAGAGAGATGCCAACAGCAGAGAATATTGGGATTTGGGCGCGCACCTGTCATGATTTTGGCAACCTGGTATGGTGTTATTATTAGCTTATAGCTTATTGATATGCATTGCCCTCCCATTAACATCCACAAACCTGCATGTCTACAAATAATATTTATTCATAGAAAAACTAATAACGTGTGCTGAAGCCTTTAGCCTTTATGACAGCCTCTAGTCTCCAGGGAACACTCTCCACCAGGTTTTTGTAAATGTCCTCCAATATTATCCGCCATTCGGCCTTCAAAGTGGTGACTAGTTCAGCTCTGTTTCTTGGGTAGTCCCTCTCCTCACACGCGCCCGACGATCCAAGTGTTCCCAGAGGTTCTGGAACTATGGAACTGTGGTCACGGGTCGAGGCTAATCAATCCAACTTTTCGAAGCTCATGTCTGCAAAATTCCATCACAAAGCGAGCAGTATGCATGGAGCGTTATCTCATTGATGGGTCTTCCCCGACGTGCTTCTACAATGGAGGCAAATTATTGTCCAGGATATCTAGATAGACCTCATCATTCATGGTTTTATAGTTGGTTTTAAAACCATCATTCATGGTTTTATTCATGGTATATCTACGCAAAAATCTCTAAGTGTGATATAAGGGAATTAATGCCATGACAACTGCTGCGCCTTTCCCCCCCTAAATACTCTACATTCTTCAATTTAAAAATAATAATAAATTAAATAAATGAAGAATTTTAAAATAAAAGTTTAAAAAATTATTGTTTTTATTTTTTAAAAATTCTACATTTTTTTAAAAATAAAAATAAATAGATTGATGGACTTCTGTTCTGTGTTAATCATTCGATGTTTGTCTTTTCGCAACACTGCCATTGATCTTTAGGTTCCAAACGGAGAATATAAGAGAGTCAACCCACTCTGGAACACACATGGATGCCCCGTGTCACTACGTGAGGAATAAATGGACTGTGGATGCTATTCCCGCTCATCGCTTGATGTCAGTTCCAGTTGTCGTGATTGATATCAGGGAAAAAGTCGGTGACAACGGCGATACATGCCTTGAGGAGGAAGACCTTGAACGGTGGGAAAATGAAAATGGAGAAATTCCTGCTTGTTCTGTTGTGATGGTTTTGACAGGATGGTCATCTAAGTGGCCCAATAAAGACGCTTATTTCGGTATTAAAAATGGCAACACGAGCGATTTTCATTATCCCGGAATTTCTCCCGAGGCTGCTCAACAGCTTGCTGAACGTCTAATATATGGGATCGGAATTGATTCACCCGATATCGATCCAGGCCAGTCCAAGGAGCTCTTAGCCCACCTGAAAACGGAAAAGCGTAACATCTATAGTCTGGAAAACGTGGCCAACGTGGAGAAACTCCCTACCACGGGGGCCGTGCTCAACATAAGTCCTATGAAACTGGGTGAAGCGTGTGGAGCTCCAGTTCGTATATTTGCGGCTCTCCCAAAAGAAAACTGAAAGCATTTTCGTTTTCAAAATATAAAATTCAAATATGATATTTTTGAATAATTAATAGTACATCATCTTTGCTGATAGTAATAAAGTCTTTAGAAAACGTATATTGCGTGTATATTCACGTAAAATCTCTTATTAATTTAGCACATTTTATCTTCAGATCTAACCAAATTTTAATCTTAAACTAAGATTAAAAGAAAAACCTCATTTTAAAGAAGTAAAAAACCCGACTTTTTTTCCAGGCAAGTGATCCCAAAATTTACAAAACCAACATTGAATTCTTCTGGAGCACAGTCTTATTTCAATCAGAATCCAGTTTTGTTTTTCTTTTATTTACTTTTAACATACCTTCTAAACCTAAACTATGAAGCTATTTTATTTTTAATATTGCAGTAATGTATAATATTACAGTAATACTTACCACAAAAGTATTTGTAACCCATTAATTAGGCAGACGACAAAAGAAAAAAATATATATATACTCGTACATGACAAAAACTCAAAATTGAACACGGGAATCAACCAGCATGGCAGAATTAAACTCGTATATGCTGTATACACTGTATCTCAACATTTATTAGGACATAAAATGAAAAAAGAACATGTGGTTAATAAAGGAAATTTTTAATATCCGATGTGATCCCCCTATGGGCTGAAAAAAACAGCAACAACTCTCTGCGGAACAGTTTCTGAAAGTTTTTGGTCTATGGGGACTGTAATCTTGCTAGGTTGCGACTACTCTTCTGCTTGAAGTAGGACGTCTTGTTCTAACTCTCGATCGTTGTTCGAAACCATTCCAAAATTCAGTTGTATTCAGATCTGGCCCTGCTCAAGCTCATCACATTATTCTCCTCGAACCACTGCTGTACTGGCCGTACTTTGCGATACGGACCGTTATCATACTGATACCAATACGCCCCCTCTCCAAATAATTGCTACAACTCAGTTAATTAAGATAGAATTGTTCAAAATGTCACAACAGACAGTTATATTCATGGTTTCGTCGATGGCAATCCGCGGACCAAGTTCAAATCAAATGAAATAGACCTATACCATAACTCCGCCACCACCATCATCAATAAATTGATATAGTGCAGCCATCGCAAGCAAATGGCGGACTAACGAAAAATCGGGCCCTAGGCAAGATTCTCATTTCGGGCCCCACCCTAAATATATATACACACTAAGTGATCACCGAATTATGACCACCTACCTAATACTTCGTAGTCCTCCTTTTGTCCTCAGTACAGCAGCTATCCGACGTGGTATGGATTCAACAAGATGTTGGAAGCGTTCAGGAGGTATGGCCAACCAAGCTGTGTGTAAAGCAATCAGGTGTGGAGGTGATTGGTGTATCCAGACGCCTTATATGCCTTTCTATAATGTCCCACAAGTGCTCTATGGGATTGATATCGGTGGAGTTCGGAGACCAATAGATATGCTGGAAGTCAGAACTGTGTTCCTCAAACCATTCCTTCAGAACAAATGCCGGATGGCTCAGCGCATTTTCATCTTAGAAGACACCATCGCCATTCGGAAAAAAGTGTAAGGTTTTGCAAGACTCACGGGGTAGAATATTTTCAGTGAGGTCTGTGCTTGCTAACAGGAGAGACTGCTTCTATAGGGATGGGATACACTTAAATAGAAAGGGTGCAAGAATATTTGCTGATGCTATCGAGGCAGTGATAGGTGGGTCGGAAAACTGCTAGCTTTGGGGGATACAAGGATTAATAGATTAACTACTGGCAGAGGTGAAGGTGATTCTTGCACTGCTTCTATTGGAATGAGCAGCAGCCTGGAAAACAAGATGCAGGGTATTTCAGAGACTGCTGGGAGTCATTGCGGTACAAGTAAACACATGGGTGCATGTATACTTGCGTGTACAGCGATGCTAGCGAAATAAAGATCTTGCGAAATAAAATAGAGAGTACGGAGCAAATCCTGCTAGCAGGCGAATTCGATATTTTAGCTTTATCCGAAACATGGCTTGAGCATGAGCAACAGCACATAGTGATAACTACATCGACAGGCTATAGGGGGACGTGGTGTTGCTATGCTCTTCAAAAACGCGGCCTTCAAATTTATCAACACTATCTCAAAAAAAACAAAAAAACTCAAACTATTATATTAGGGCCACCCATTATTTCTAATATACGCCCATATATGTATTTTGTCCGTAAATTGCATGTCTTCTCAGGTCGATTTGCCTGTTTTGTTGGACGAAAAAATCCCAGTTTCTGGGGGGGGGGGGGAAACCTTGCTATTTACTGCTATCTATTGCCTGAGACCGACTAACTCAGCCACGGAGTGAAAAAAAGTCCATTAAAGTTCCTCGCGTCATCGATGGAATTCGAACCCGGGCCTTTTCCACCGGTGTGAGGAGGACGGTGACGATACCACTGTGCTACCGCGCAGACGAATTCCGAGTATCCAATAGAAATCGATTTACCACCTTATAGAGTCCCGCACTTTATACAAATTATTCATGCGTATAAAAACACGGGTTGCGACCAATCGCTTCATTCCCGTTTTTTTGGGTTGATCAGTGGGACGACCGCATCTCCAGTACTCAGGATGGCAAGTCATTGTAGTTGCTTCATCTAGATTTCATCTGGAGAACAACGAGGAATGCGGTACCATTCCTCCGTCTGCGTGCGTAGTACAGTGGTATCGTCACCGTCCTCCCCACACCGGGTGGAAAAGGCCCGGGTTCAAGTCCCGTTGATGACGCGAGGAACTTTAATGGGCTTCTTTCACTCCGTGGCTCAGCTAGGTGTGGATAGCAAAGTTTTCCCTGCCGAAATTGGAGTTTTTCGTCCAGCAAAACAAGAAAATCAACCATAGAATACACGCAATTAATAGACATAAGACACTCAGCACAGCATATTAATTTAAATATTCGGGTGGCCTAATATAATACAGTAGTTTAGTTTGGTACCATTCCTCCAACATCAAAGTAAAGGACACTTACGGAGGAGGCAGTGTTCTCGTGTGGGGTAAAATAATGATCAACGGCCACACCGGCGCCTCCGGTGGGCAGGAGCAGCAGTGCGTAGCACACGCTTCTTGATTAGACCGGGGTTCGAGCCCGTGACTACCAAATACGGAGGATGCGGAAAGGTCAGGGAATGACCACCACATATGCCCGGAGCAATATGGCCTTAGTTGCTAATGCTCCTAAAAACCAAAAATAATAAAAAAATAACGGCCACACCCCTCTTGATGTTCTTGATAGGGGTACTGTAACTACGTAGAGGTACACGAACAGATCCTCAGGCCCTATGTGCGACTTTTTAGTGGTGCGGTTGGCTCAGATTTTCCTTTCCTGCACGACAACACCACTGCACAGAGAACTCAATTGGTGGATGAATATCTTAAAACTGAATTATTCAACGACTGCAGTGACCAGCACGATCACTAGACTTAAATCTGATCGAACATGTGTGGGATGCTCTTGGGGGTCGTTGAACGCTGTCAGCCAGTGGACTTGGCACATCATGGCCTTAGTCGCCTATGAGCCATAAAAACCAAAACCAAATCAAACCGACCGCCAGCACCTCGCTCACTAAGTGATTGAAAGGTCTGCACTGGTGGAGGAATGGAATTTGTTGCTACAGGATCTTATAGACACCCTTATTTCGAGCATGATTCATCGCTGTTAAGCCTGTTTAGCCGTTGGAGGGGATCATACCCACATTGATGTCATGTTACCATATTTTTGAGCATCTTGTATCGACTTCTGTAATGTGACAATTTTTTGATAATTCTTATACAACCCCTTAAATATCACTTATACTTGTCAGAAGTTTCTCGCTGTCTCCTCATTTCATTGTTATTCTATGGTACATCCCCATACCAAATTTTGTCCCGTTCATCGCAAGCTGCACAAGTTACGCCACGTTTTCGACGTGTTCTGTTAATTTTGTCGAGCAGACAGAACTCAAAAGCAGTTAAATTAAGGATAAAAATATCAAATTGGAAACCAATAAATTGTGGCCTCCGACAAGATTGCCCCCATCTCCACTTCGTTTTAATATATACATCAATACCATTGGAGACTAACAATCCACGGTAGTATTACATTACAAAATGGTAATCGCCTTCATACTTTACCATATGCTGATGGTAAAGTATTCCTGGCCAATGATGAAGATGAGTTACAATTCTCAACACACCATTAAATCTTACCACAAAAAACATTTAATATGGATATATCAACTGCAAAAATCAAAAATCGTGGCTTTTCAAGGAAAAGATCTGTTCCGAAGCAAAATGCGACAAAAAGCCACTGGGCCTACCAGCTGACAGGATAATTTAAAATTATTTTACTTTCGTTTTACTTGAAACGATACGAAAATTGCAAAATTTAGAAAAAGTGTTATCCTTTGTTAAGTGCTAAAGCAACTAAGGCTATGGGGAGTTTGTATATTGCATGTATTCTGCGGTTAATTTGACTGTTTGCTGGATGAAAAAATTAGTTTCTGGGAGAAAAAAACATTGAACTCTCGCCTGAGACCGATTAATTCATCCACATTATGAAAGACGGCAATAAAAGTTCCTTGCGTTATTGACCGGATTCGAACCCAGATCATTCCCACCACGCGTTGAGAGGACGGTGGGTGATGATATATATACATGCTATCCGCGAGGGTTCAGACAAATTATTTTTGTTATTTCTTACTACCTTAGCACTTCTTAATGTTAAGCGTCAAAATATTGTTGCGCTTTCAAGAAATTGTCCCTCTTGCCCAAAACTTCACCATTCCTTCGGTTTAATGACTACAAAGAGACGTTTATTTCCACTACGCATAACATCTGCTTAATAAGCATGAAAAGGAACTCTTTTAAACATCTACCACTTCCATGCGAAGAATGAGTTCCTGAGACAAGGCATATCCAATATGAATATTTATTTCCTCCTACGCAATGCGACAAAATTTCTGACAACTGTATTGGATGCTTTAAGCAATGTCTGCGGATCGCAATGAGCATGATTGTTTGGGGACATACTTTACAATTTTACTTTAAGATGACAATAAATTTTGTGTAAACAACTTGGTATATAATCTGAAATTAATTAAATGAAACACCTTCTTTTGTACACAAGTAATTTTTTTGTAGCCATTCTCTCATTTTCTCGGAATACAGCTGTGTTCCTGTGTGTGTGTGTGTGTTAATGCTAGATTCATCAAACGTACACATATAATGAGTCAGCAAAAATTGAAGCTATTAACACAGAGAACAAATGAATCTGCGTATAAGAAAAACTGAGAAGAGAACGAAGGTCAAAAAGCGACAAGTAGGAAAGCAAATAACTGCATCGTGCAGCTCCTTTTGGTGAAGTCAGCAATCGCCCAGGTAATCATTTTTTCAAATATTATTGCAATTTACGATAACTTGAGCTCAAGTATGAATTTATTGATCTCTGATACAAATTTATGTGAACTGGCAGGGTGCAGACCAAATTTCCAATCCCTCGAAGATTGTTCACAGTTTCAGCACAAACCTAAAAGCGTTCCTATTACTTCAGTTTAGTAATATCATAACCGACCTAACGCAGTGGCCACCGGTTTCTTTTTAAACTTTAGACACCTACAGCATATAATCGAAACAACGCAGGTAACATAATCCAAAAGCGTTTTGAGTTTATACTTTGCATTTGTGCTTTTTAGAACTTAAAAATAACGTTATAATATGGCAAACATTTTTACGGTCCGTTTATGTTCTTTTGTGTTAAAAAAACAAAACACACTTTAGAGTTTTATGACTGTTATGCTTACAGCGCTAACAACAATAGTGGCGAAAAAGTGAAACTCCAAAAAATTTCTGCTTTGAGAGTAACTGCAACGAGAGAAGTTACGATAGCTAGATTGAAAACATCTGCTTTTCGAAACACGTATTATTTAAAAAAATGCATATTGTAAACAAATTAATTAATCGGTAAATGTATTTAGTAGCTAAATAGCATGTTTACAACAAGGAATAAAATAATTCAAACAACTGGAATGCTATTAAACAACATCGTTCAAAACTAAATCAGTCTTCAGAAACTTATTTGAGAGTTCATTAACGTTTTATAAAACACACTTCTTTTTTAAAGTTATTTTTTTAATAGACAAAGTAACAAGGGTAAAGCATTAATTTTTATATAATAGCATCTCTGTCCTATTTATTATAATAATAATTTTTGAATAATAATGAATAACACGGGTTACTATTATTTCAACCTGTGTTACGTTTTCTGATTAGAATTTTTGTATTGGATGGCCGAAAACGCGATTATACTCTCTGTTGTTGTTGTTGTTGTTGATATGGAGGTTTGATGGCGCATAATATACTCTCTGTTCAAGATAAAGTGGGACCCTTGTGTTGTTCTGATGCTCAAGATCGTGATAGGAAATCAAGAAAGAGGAACCGCTTTTACTTTCATTTCTTGTTTCTTTTGTGTCCTATACAGTCGTACATTTATTTCTTATGTCTTTTTAACTCTTTTGCAGAATGGTTCTTGCTTTCTACTTATAATCTATCAATTCGCATGTCATCTTTTGTTACTTTTGTACACAAAAGTGTGCAAAAACCAATTTATCACAGAGTCCACCAATGCAAAGACTGTGGCAGATAATGATTTGTTTTTAATGTAATAGAGGAAATATGAGTTAAATTTTAATTTTTCAATGAAATAAAGTAAATGTGTTTTTTTTTTTTTTTGTTTTTTTTTATGAAAACCCCAAACACGAAAGGTATCAAAACCTATAGTACTTAGTACCGTGAATGGGTTGAAGGAGAAGTATGGGGAGAGGGGGATGCCGGAAACTTTGCTCTAGAGACTAAACATGGGTTTCGCCACTTCAAGCCTCCAATAAGCAAAGTGGTGGTATTTCACCGGTTGATGAAAGTCATCTACCACCTGATAGCATAATCTATCATAATCACAGGTATTTCTGTTTGTCAACCAGATTTATCGTAGGCACAAGTGTTACAATTAGTTCTGCACAGACACCCATGATTATGATCAAGGTATATCAGGCTTAGTGTCGAAGTTTGCAGATGATACAAGGGTTGGCAGGGGTTGTTAATGACAGTGTGCTACTGCAACAGGATCTAAATAATTTGGGTAGATGGGCTAAGAAGTGGCAACTGAAGTTTAACCTTAACAAATGCAAAGTAAATAAATAAATAAATTTTCTGTTTATACTCCGGCACGACAACCAAGTCAGTAGAGTTTACAATAAATCGTCAATACAAATATTCATCGTATTTAGTAGTCACGGGCTTGAACCCCGGTACACTCAAGGAACGCGTGCTATGCACTCTCGCTACTGCATATGGGTAGAGGTAACCCCAGAGAAACGTACCAACTGTATGGTACTACACTTAAGGTGGTAGAAAATGAAAAAGACCTGGGAGTAATTGTGCAGTCAGATATGAAGTTTTCTGAGCAATGCAGACAGGCTGCCAGGGCAGGTCATGGGGTTTTGTCAATGATATATAGGAATTTTGCTAGCAGGGAAAAGGAGGTGATTGTCCCTCTGTATAAGGCAATGGTCAGGCCACGCCTTGAGTACTGCGTACAGGTCTGGAGGCCTCATTTTAGGAAGGATGTAGATTTACTTGAGCATGTACAGAGAACGGCAACAAGATTGGTGAGGGGAATGAAGGGATCCTCTTACCAAGAGAGGCTTAAGTTCTGCAAATTGCAGTGGCTGGAAACTAGGCACCTGCGCGGTGATCTAATTGAGGTGTATAAGGCCTTGAATGGGTTGAGCACGCTGAATTCTGATGGGATCCTTCCACTTGTTCAGATTACGAACCTAAGGGGGCATAAATTCAAATTAAGAAAAGACAGATGTAGAATAGATGTACGGAAATTTGCCTTTAGCCAGCGGGTGGTTAATTGCTGGAACAAACTTCCATCTGTCGTTGTGGAAGTTGATAGCTTGAATAAATTTACGGAGTAACTGGACAGGCATTTGGAGGGAATAGTGTGATTTTTTTTTTTTTGGCTGATGCTGCATAAGCTCATTCACTTGCTTTCTTGCATCACATGCCACTACTACTACTACTACTACTACTACTATACAATTTGACCACTGACGGACTTTCTGGAATCTTCAGTATTTTCATGGTAGTGTGAAAGACTGCTATAAACATATAATTTACAAATATATTAAAAAGGTTAAGTCCAGAATGAGTACCCTGTGTAATAACTCTGCAAACATTGAATTTTTAACTCAGCTGATAATAATATATAAAATCTGAAATGCAAATTGACCATTAATTGCTTAGAACTGTTATCTCATTCTTATTAATTTAAAATTATTTTGTTTTATTTTATTTTATCGAAATAAAGAGTCAGAATATACAATCCGTTATACATAAACACGTTTTAATTAATGTATTGATCTTTCAAGGATTGAAATGCAAACGTAGAGGCGATTATTATAATTACTAGCTCTTGCGTTATGTCATTCAGAACGAATATGAGATCAAAATAGAGCAGAAATCCGGGATTTTTTCAATATTTCTCCCCGGATAGTCGTCCAGTGGTAAAATCAGTTGACTGGACTTAAACAAAATGTCACAGGTTCAAAAGTTATGCATTATATTTTATTAATAATTTTAACTTTTTTATTTTACATATTTTTTAGTATATTATCCCATAAAAATAACGAATTACTTCTGAATACTTAGGCGATTCGCTTCGCATTACTACAAGAAAAAAAAAAAAAAAATTCAAAAATCCGGAACTTGCTATATCCTCGAGAATGTCAGATTTATGAGGATCTACTGTAGAACACTCTTAAGTATTCTATAAATGCAGTTCAGACAAAGTACTTTTGTATTATTTACTACCCCAAAGCATCTCTTAAAGCTTAAGTGTAAAAATTGTCGGGCTTTCAAGATACAGTCCCTCTTACCAAAAACTTCACCATTCCTTCGAAGGGTTTAATGAATGAAATGTGACGTTTTTCTCCACTATACACACACACACGCATTAAATATATTAAATCTATGAAAAGAGACAATGTCCCTGGGCCACAATTAACATGGTTCCATGTGAGCATTTTTAGCAATTGATTATATAATATAAAATCGAAAATTAATAACATGAAGCTCTTTTTTAACACGTGTAATTTTTGGTAATTTAATTTCATTTTAAAGGGAAACGCAAACTTACATATATCCTTGTTTTTTTAAGTTCTCCTTCAAAACTCAGCCGGTAAGATTCCTGCTACTCATTTGGAGAGGTCTGGGTTCGATTCTCGTCTGTGATTGGAGAAATTCTTTTATTTCTCTGAGATCGGGGCTAATTTAGCGATCTCATTCAAAGGGAGCAGGGTTTCCCCCGCACAAAATGAAAATCTGTCCGAGAACATACACGCGTTGTACAGACTAAAGACACGTGGCCGATATTAATATTAATCACCCAATATGTGGGAGATGAAGAGATGAAGTGGGAGATAATTCGAAAGGAAGTGGAAATTGCTATCCTACATACAGCTGCAGATATTTGCTAATCATATCACGTCACGATACCTATTACGTACTCTTGCACGTTCTAATAAACTAAAGTTAATTTTAAAGAAGTACATATTTAAAAAGTTTCATTTCATTAATTTAAGGTCAGATTGTTTTACTATATTTTAAAGCCTCCACTGAAAGCTAGAAATTTCAGACGCTTTCTGAATTTAGGTATGTCTTTCAAAATTTTCAGAAATATTTTTCTAGCCTCAAGAATAAAATTCGATTTTTTGGAATTCAGGAAATTAAACTTGCATAGCAAGCAAGAGAAATCCGAAACTCTTTCTGATATTGCAGATAAAAGTGGAATGTTTCATTTGGATTTTAATCGTCCATAACTCCATGCCAATATCTCTTGAAGAGGACGAACCTCGAGGAGTTTGTTCTAATGCATCAGCCGAGTTCAGTACAGGTGTACCTCGCTTAACGACATTTGATTATAATGACATTTGAAATTAGCATCAATATTCTGTTTTCCACATCCCTCACCTCACTATAACGACTCTTTAGAAAATAATTTCCAAAAATATTAAAAAGTGCCCCACCAAACAGCAGGTCCTAAGCTGACCAAAAATAAATCATCGTTGAGTAATTTTGTACGTAGGTTCTTATTTGATTCACCTGATGGCTTCGCTCCAAGCGTACCGCTTTGGATCCATTAAAAATTAAAAAATGCATTCAAAACTCGTGAAAGGAAGAAGCAGCATGAAAAGAAGTTAAGACATCAAATACGAATGGTGCTTCGAGAAAACGATGGCCTAGTTGTATTCAAAATTACCTTGGATTGGGAGAGCCAGCACACAATATACAAGTAGTGAAGATAGCTTGGGTAATGGTGAAGAGGCTGATGTGGGCGACTTACTCCAATCACATATAGACAACCAAAGTTCTCCTCGAACATGAAGACTAAAGGATGCAAGGCAAGGGTGAAGAAATGCTAAGGCTACCTAGAAATGCTAAAGCCCTAAAAATTAATAACAGTCAAGGACATGTTACAACCCATTTATAAACTTCGATACAGCCTTGGCTGAGGAAGATGACAACACGCAAAGGAGCAGCAGAATTAAGGAACATAAAAAAAGCGTACGAATATTACTAGCTATTCCACGAAGGGAAAAATACGTAGATGTCAGTAGAAGTTTCAATGTCTGCAGCCAAATGCCAGATAGGTGGATTTTTACTACATTTTTTGTTACTGGTCATTTATGTTACCCGTCTTTACTTTTATATTTACTGAACAGGCAAAAAATTCTCATTTCAGCAAGCAATAAATCGCTTAAACAAGCGATTTATACTGCGTGACATTTTTTTAATACGTAATTCATTAATACAAGGATGTCTGTCTGTAATCCATTTATTTGGAAACGCCATCTTCACGGATTTTCCGGTACCGATTTCAAGTTCAAGTGGGGCTGTTATTTTAGCTGGTTTGTGTTTTTAGGGTAATAAGGGAGTGTGAGTTGTCTGCATAGGAAATTAGATTTGTTCACTGATATGAAATCGCAGAAAGACTCTTGGGTAGCACAGTTGGTATAATCACCGCCTCCCCACACAGGGTGGAAAAAATCTGAGTTTGAATCTCATCAATGACGCGAGGAATTTTTATGGGTCTTTAGCTGAGTTAATCGGTCTCAGGCGAGGGTAGTATGGTGTTTTCTCCCCGGAAGTCGGGTTTTTCGTCTAGCAAATCGACTACAGAATATTCGCAATTTACAGACAAAATATATATACGGCGCAATATTGCTTAAGTCTCTGATGCGCCTAAAACGCTACATTGACAACATTATGCAGCGGGAAGAGAAGAAGAAGAGACAAAAATTACAACTTTGCCATCTACAGAAGCGCACGTAAAAGCCTAACATGTATTTCATACATGTTCCCCTCCAATACCATCAATTTCTGCAACATCCTTGAAATAGATCTAAGTAAAATATGTTTTGAAAAGAAATACAGAAAACAAATCCTGGTTGAAACCTTCTCCGTGGTTCAATTCTGACGCAGCAGAATTGAACCACGGATTCCAGAAACTGGTCTGATAAGCTCTACAAACCAGAAATCCGACGTCGGTGGCTGACAGGGCCAATTCGGGATGTGCTGTTTTCGGCCTCGATTTGCCAATGGTCACTTTTTACGATTAAGTTCAAAATGGTCCTCAGACTTTTTCTTATTAATCGCATTGATCAATTGCTGTTCATTTTTATAAAATTTATTTGATCTAATAAATAAATAACCAACCTCAGAAAGGGAGGCAATCTTTCATTTTCTGAAAAAGTATAACACAGCTGTATTCGTGTGTTGCGCGCGCAATTTTGCATATTTAACTTGCATATTTAATACAGCGTACGCGTTTAATGAATCAGCTGACAGGAAAGATGACAAGCATAAAATGGAAAAATAGCAGCAAGTAACGGGTTGACGTGCAGATCATTTCGGTGTAGTCAGCAAGAATCCAGGTGAGCATATTTTCAAATATTATTGTACTTTACGAGAGCTAGAGCTCAACCGTGACTTGATGAATTGCTATACAAAGGTACGTGTGGCTTCAAGGGGGCAGCCCATATATTTTGTCTTATATATATATATATATATATATATATATATATATCGTATATATATTCTAACATGTACAAATTGATATTATACGAGGGCAAGCCAAAAGTTTCATCTTGCCCTCGTACATCATAGCAATCCAGTGTAATATTCGCTTGTCTTTCCATTTTATGTTACAATATTTACTTGAAATTTTCTTTTTTTTCAGGTGATGATGGCTCTGTTGTTTTTATTGCTTTCTGCTGTTTGTCTGTCGTTGGTTTCCGCTAGTGGATGTACTGGTTGCAAAAACTGGATAGACCTGACCCATCCTTTTGATAATACCACATTAGGTTTTCCCGGCATACTAGAGTACTCGCAGGAGATAATAATAGAGCAGGAGCCAGGAAGTTATTGGTAAGATATCGAACCATAAAATTGTCTACAATAATACAATATGCGGGTATTATTTCAATGTCCAAAATTAATGTGCGCTTGCTCTGGAACCTTTTTAAGTTATTAGTGGTTGGAGGTCATTCGAATTTTGAACTGACGCTGGTGGGGGAAACAGAGAAGTTTATACAAGAAATACCTTCCGCAAGGAAAGTTGCGCAAAAAAGGCAATTCCTCTTCCTGTCTTTAATCAGTGATTGATGAAAAAGCCGCACTTAATAATGCCTTTGGAATTATGAGGACGCACCACTTCCACAACTCAACCAGTGCACAGCTACATTAAGTTTTGCCGTAAGAATGGCAATGTAACCCCAAATGGCATCATTAATAAATAATTTTGAATTATTTAAGGAATTTGGAAATTAGTTCTGTTTCCATCAGTTGCCGATAGAGAAAAAGCCGAACACAGAGATGGAAAAAGAATATATTCCCCTTACCATTAAACGGGGGTTTGATGGTAAATATATATGCTAGAAGTACTGTTTATAGAATTACCTACTATTTAGAATACATCAATTACAGTCAATAAGATGTTTTAAGAACTTTTCGGTATTTTCCGCACAGAATTCATCTCAAATTATTCCTCCCCAGTTCTTCTAACAGAATGAAAAGTTTTTTTGCATTGTATTTTTTTTGCACGGATGGAGGCAGAATAGGTGCGATTTAACTGCCAAATAATTTTTACATTTAAATTCAAATATCCATGGTGTTAATTTAAAAGAGGATTGTTTATTAGCTCATTGACTGTTTTGTCCATAAATGCATTCCTTCGTCACTCGTGACTACTTTATTCATCAATGTTAATTCTTCTTAATTACTACTTTTAGCTAGATGAAATTTAGTTTGGTTTACGAAAATTGTCCAAGACTCAACTTCAGTCGCATATTTAAAACACAGCGTCAACGTCACTGAAAACATTTTACTTGAGGTGGTCCCTTCACCTTGCCCTTGCAAGTGGCACAGTTGATAGAATATCACCGTTCTTCACAACCCGGGTGGAAAAGGCCGGTTTCCTATCCCCTTAATGACAAGAGGAATTTTTATGGGCTTTTTTCAGAACGTTGCTGAGTTAGTCGGTCTGAGATGACGATTACATGTCCCCCCCCCCCACTGGAAACTCGGGTTTTCGTCCAGAAAGCATGCAATATGGTCTAACTTACTAATGCAATTAAAAACCATACAACAGCAACAACAATAACCCTCCACCATCTCCTTACTTTGATTTCAACATATTTTACCAACCAAAATCATTTTTATTTCGACTATGAATATGCAAATCAATAATTTTTCAAAATTTCCTTGTATAGTGTGTATCAAATAGCAGTAATCGGAGATTACCTGTTTTTTATTTTTATAAAGACTCGAAATAATGGAGTTTTAATCTTAGACATTATCTCTGCGATTATATTTTTTAAATTTATGCCGTTTTCTTTTGAATAATTCTTTAAATATCATATTTACTTCTTAATTTTATTCATTTGAATTTTTTATTCTCAATATTTTTTTTGTATTTAGGTACCAGATAGAAAACATAAAGGAGTGTACCCATTTTGGAACCCACATCGATTCTACGTGTCACTTTATCCCGGGTAAATGGACGGTGAGTGAGATCCCCCTTTGTTGCCTGATGCAGGTCCCCGTTATTGTAGTTGATATCTCCGAAAGAGCCAGTCAAGACAGGAACACGTGTCTTGGGGTACAAGATCTTCTAGACTGGGAAGCAAAATATGGAAAAATTCCTCCTCGGGCTGTCGTGATGCTTCGCTGTGGTTGGGGAGCAAAATGGCACGACAGAGATGATTATTTCGGAATTGATAATGGCAACACTGAGGAATTACATTTTCCTGGATTTTGTCCCGAAGCTGCCGAATGGCTTGGCAATTACACGTCCGTGTGTGGAATAGGAACTGACGCCGCATCCGTCGATATAGGCGCCACCGAAGACTTTCCAGTCCACAAGATTTCAGAATCAAACGATATGTACGGTCTGGAAAATGTCGACAATGTGGATAAACTTCCTGAGTTTGGAGCAACCATTTACATCAGTCCAATGAAACTGAGTGAAGCATGTGGAGCTCCAGTCCGTATAATTGCTGTTGTTGAGTAATTTCATTTCCAAAGAGTGTAACCAGAAATGGCACATTAGAAATTATAATAAAATTATATGGTGTCCATTGCATTAAAACGTGTGTTGTAATTCATATAAACTGTTTCAATAAGCTTGCATGATGCTAGTATGGACATGGATTCGATTTCCTTTCTGGCAGAAGGTGAGAAGTAATTCCTGCTGGATGGCTGGCTAAAATTTTTTTAAGATTTTTAACGCATTGTGACCTATTTGATCTCTTTTGGGTGAATGTTACAGGGTCCCCCTCCCAGAAAACCGAATTTTTATTCTCACTAAACAGGGGATCCCAGCAGAGAACGCTATAGACTGATGCTTTATGGATTACATCCATAAAGTAATCATTAATTAGTAATCATCAACCGAAAATTCAAAAAAATTTGAACTCAGCTCAAACAAACAAAACTTTAAACAAAACTCAACCTAATATGGACAGTGGCTAAGATGGATAGTAATCCATATTTTTCCAAGTTATAGTAAATTCTGTAAGAAAAAACAGATGGATAGATCCATAGTCTATCGGGGTGCAAAAGCTAACGCTGTAACAAACAAATTATCAGCTCATAATGGCATTAATGGATGCAATGGAGACTAATGATTTAAAGCTTAAACGAACTGGTGAATTAGTAATGATATTTTATATGTTGTAAAAAGTGATTGGACAAAATGTTCTCTTGTCCACATTTCTGGATGCATCAGCGTTGTCATGACAAAGCTTTATGAAATAACTCTAGGTCTGAGGGACTCTGCAACAAGGTTTATGGGGAGGAAATTTTACACAGCAACCTTAGTTGGTTGACAGATTTTATTTTGTAAAGGTGGTAGTCAATTAAACATAGGAAGGAAGAAGATCAATAGTTTTTGCTAATGCAAATGGAGAAAGCATTAAGTTTTAAGAAAGTCGGCACGTGATCAATCTATCTCATTCGAATGGAACAAAATTACATTTTCATCTTCACTGAGAGCTCTTGTGTGCAACCATTAATTACCCTAAACACTCAAAGGGAAACTGCAATAGAAGTAAACACCATCAGCAAATGAAGACCATATAGAGAAACACTTTTAAATAACAATAAGGGATGCATCAGCGTTATCAAAAGCAACAAAGTAAAAAATTGTACAGTAAATCCAGAGGTATGCAAACAAATTAAATGAATTTGGGCTTTTGATCAGGTCAAGTAATGTTGATGTGGTTGGGCTCACTGAGGTGTAACTCGGAGGTACGAGATGAAGAATTTCATTTCAGTTAACATCGTTTAAATTATGTACTCAACCACTCACACCTCAGTGAATAATTCAGACTTAGTTTATTAAGTGAACTATGAACGTGCTAGTAAGTACAACTGTCTCATTTATGGACTCACTCGACTTCTTATGGACGGAAACCCGTTGACAGGAAATTTTTTAAAAAATTGGAACGATCGGGTTGATCACCCAATACTCAAAACAGTTCTTTTTTTCCTTCTTCTTTTTTTTTTTTTTTTTTTTTTTGCCCACATCAACGCCAGAGTTTGCACTTGAGCATTAGACAAGAAGTAGCTGCAACTCCCGAGGCAGAATGAGCTGATCGCACAGGATTTAGTTGTCGTCGGCGACTCGATTGTCAGAGAGCGGATAATATATTGTGCAAAAATGATAGATGGGACAGGAACAGGGTATGTCTGCCAGGGCCAAGAGTTGCTGACGTTGTAGAGCAGATATCATCTTTTAAGGGCACAGAAGATGATATTGTTGTACACGTAGGTACTAATGACCTTAAGAGTAAGAGATCGGAAGATTTACTTAACAAGTACAAGTCAATGCTGAAAAAAAGTCGCGAGTTACGGTTAAACTTGAAAGTGTCTGCAATTCTACCCAGACACACGATAGGAGAGAGTATATGATGAGAGCCTTGTCAATCAATTGGCCCTGGACAGACTGTGCAAGGCTCAAGGGGTAGCATTTTTTTTTTCAGTGTGGTCTGTGCTTGTTGACAGAAGACAGACTGCTTCTACAGGGATGGGGTACACTTAAATAGAAAGGGTGCAAGAATATTTGCTGATACTATCGAGGCAGTCTTAGGTGGGTCGGAAATAGATGTTACCAACAGAAAATTGTAAATCGGAAGCATTCAAGGAATTAATCTAGGAAGCTAGCTTGGTGGGATTCACAGACTGAAAGATTAACAGTAGCCGCAGGCACAGGTAGAATTGATTCTTACACTGCTTCTATTAGAAGAAACAACAGCCCCCAAAACAAGGTGCCTGATATTTCAAGAGCTGCTGGAAGTCATCATGGAACAAGTAAATACATGGGCTGTGTTAGGGTAACTAAGAGTAAGAACAAGTGCATGTATATTAGCATGTACACCAATGCCAGGATTATAGTTAATAAATTTGATGAGCTTGAAGTGCTAGTCAAGACATCAAAGGCAGATATAAGCAGTGCAGAATTGGAATTTGGGAGTACAATGTGTACAGAAAGGACAAACAGGACAGGAACGGAGGAGGGGTTATGCTGTTAGTTAAGAAACACATAAAATCTAAGGAAGTGGATTAAGTTGATCTGGATGGCCAGTGCAATGTTGAGTCAGTTTGGTGTGACATAAGCACTGCGAAAGGGAAAATTAGAGTAAGAGTATGTTATAAGCCTAATGACTCTGATGAGCAAAATGAACAGTTGTGCAGAGAAACAGAACGGGCCAGTAAATCAGAATGTCTTGTAATGGGGAATTTTAACTTTCCAGATATTAACTGGAACTTGTGGGTTGGTTGATTTATTGGATGATTGTTTCTGCAGCTACATGTTCGAGGGGCAACCAGAGGGAGAGTAATACTCTTGATGTAATTATCAGCAGTGATTATTCATGCATTAAGAATTTGCAGATAAAGGAACCACTAAGTGAGCGTGATTACAGTGTACTGATGGGGGATTTACTTAAAGATGTAACTACCATCAAAGCTGAAGGGAAGGGTTTTTGTTTTCGAAAAGGTGACTACAGTGGTCTCAGATAGTTTTTAAATTCTATACGGTGGGAACAACTGATGATGTTACCAACAGTGAATTCTAAATGGGAAGCCTTCAGGGACTTAATCTTGGAGGCTACTACGCTTTTCATACCATCTAAGAAATACCATTCAAGGTTCAGGCCTAAATGGATGTCAGATAAATTGAGGCTCGTGGCAGAGAAAAAAAATGCATGGGATGCATATAAATTATCAGGCGACACAGAAGCCTACGTCAGATATAAGCTAGTCTGTAATCAAGTCACAAAGGAGGTTAGGCAGGCAAAGGCAGATTACGAGAAATCTTTGGCGAAGGATGCAAAGAAAAACAGCAAAGAGTTCTTTACTTACGTACATTCTAGAAGGAAGGGAATCCAGATTGGCCCACTTTTGGATACCATCAATAGTCGAACCATCAATAGATGGTTCGACTATTGATGATCCTGCTCAAGTAGCTAATAAACTGAATGAGTATTTTGCATCTACATTCCCACATGAGGAGTTATTCAAGGAGGGGAATGCCAGAAGTTTATCAAACTCTAACTGAGAGCTAAGTGATTTTGTAATAACTGAGAGCAAAGTGGAGGAGAAATTGTTGAAATTAAACATAAAAAAGATACCTGAGGCAGATGGAATCTATCCAGTTAGAATGTAGGAGGCAGCAAGGGAAGTAAGCAAACCCTTAGCCATAATATGGGAGCATCCTTAGAGTCAGAGGAGGTCCACAAGAACTGGAGATGCGAAAATGTATCCCCAATTCATAAATGGGGTGCAAAGGGTGACACAAATAATTATAGACCTGTTAGTTTAACTTCTGATCCGGAGAAAATAATGGAGTCACTGGTTAAAGAGGTGGAACAGGATCACCTAGACAAGACTGCAATTCAGACACAGCATGGCTTTGTTAAGGGAAAGTCTTGTCTGACAAATTTGACTGGATACTATGATGTGGTCACAAAGGAACTGGATGCACAAAATAATTTCGATATCATATATTTGGATTTCAGGAAAGCTTTTGACACTGTTGCGTATGGAAGACTATTGCACAAAGTGGAGCAGAATGGTATTAAGGGTAAGTTGCTACAATGGATAAAATGATAGTTGAGTGGGAGAAGATAGAGGGTGGTAATCAATGGGTGACTAATGTTCGTGGACTCTTCGTGGACGACTAATGTTATTAGTGGAGTCCCACAGGGTTCGGTGTTGGGTCCACTGTTGTTTTGTATATTTATCAATGATATTGATGAAGGTATATCAGGCTTAATGTCCAAGTTTGCAGATGATGCAAAGTTTGGCAGGGTTTTTAATACAGTAAAGACTACTGCAACAGGATGTAGAAAAGTTAGGCAGATGGGCTAAGAAGTGGCAACGAAGTTTAACCTTCACAAATGCAAAGTACTGCATATGGGTAGAAGTAACCCCAGAGAAACGTACCAACTGTGTACTACACTTAAGGTGGTAGAAAATGAAAAAGACCTGGGAGTAATTGTGCAGTCAGATATGAAGTTTTCTGAGCAGTGCAGATGGGCTGCCAGAGTAGGTCATGGAGTTTTGTTAATGACATATAGGAATTTTTGTAGCAAAGACAAGCAGGTGATTATCCCTTTGTATACGGCAATGGTCAGGCCACGCCTTGAGTACTGCGTACAGGTCTGGAGGCCTCATTTTAGGAAAGATGCAGAGTTGCTAGAACTAGTACAGAGAAGGGCAACAAGATTGGTGAGAGGAACAAAGGGGTGCTCTTACCAAGAGAGGCTTAAATCTGCAAGTTGCAGCATCTGGAGACTAGGCACCTGCGAGGTGATCCGATTGAGGTGTGCTAGGCCTTGAATGGTTTGAGCAGGCTCAACGCTGACGGGATACTTCCGCTTGCTCAGATTAAGAACCTGAGGGGGCATAGATTCAAATTGAGGAAAGACAGTTGTAGAACAAATGTGCGGAAGTTTGCCTTTAGCCAAGGGGTAGTTGATTGCTGGAACAGACTTCCATCTATTGTTGTGAAAGTTGATAGCTTAAATAAATTCAAGGCAGAACTAGACAAACATTTGGAGTGACCGGATGGGTGAAATGCGAAAGTTTTTTTTTTTTTTTTTTTTGGCTGATGCTGTAAGCTTGCTTGCTTGCATCATATGCCTCAACTAATGCTAATGCTAATGCTAACTGAATGTTGTGCAATAAAAGATTTTCGCTCGCTCGCTCGCTCGCTCTCTCTCTCTCTCTCTCTCTCTCTCTCTCAATATAATTGAATTTCACTTTCTTCTCAGTTAGAGAGAAGAAAGTGGAAGAGAAATTATTGAAGTTAAGCATAAGAAAGGCAGCTGGGGAGATGGCATCTATCCAATTATATTAAGAAAGGCAGCGAAGGAAGTAAGCAATCGTGAATTCAGGGGAGGGGGAGGACCCCACAAACTGGAGACATGGGGTCTTTCCCTGAATTAATTGTGTAGTCAGATATCAAGTTCTCTGAGCAGTGCAGACAGGCTGCCAAGACAGCTCATCGAGTTTTGTCAATGATATACAGGAATTTTTCTAGCAGGGACATGTTGGTAATTATCCCTTGTATAAGGCAATGATCAGGCCACACCTTGAGTACTGCATACAAGTGTGGAGGCCTCATTTTAGGAAGGATGTAGAGCTGCGGTAATGAGTAAAGAGAAGGACAATGAGATTGGTGAGTGGAACAAATGGTGCTTTTCTGAAGAAAGGCTTAAGTTCTACAAATTGCAGTATCTGGAGAGCAGGCACCTGCGACGTGATTTGATCTGATTGATTGCCTAAATAAATTAAAGGAAAAACTAAACGAACTTTTGGATCGAATGGATAGGTGAACTGGGATGGGCTTTTTTTTTTTTTTGACTGATGCTATATAAGCATGCTTTCTTGAATCATGTGCCACTATTAATGCTAAATCAGCAACGTTAATTCACATGGGCAGTCGAGTAAACACACATCATTGCAAACACGTGGATGCCGGATGGTCTTGCAATGAAAAGAAATTAAGATCTTGAATATCGACTATAAAGTATTGAATGGCAAGAGCCTCATGCTATCTTGGTCTTGAATATCTCATAGCGCAATAACAAACAAATTAAACTGCAAGAACACCGAATATCCACGTGACACAATTGTGTTTTGGAAAGATCAATTGCTCGTACCCTCGCGGGTAGCGCAATTAGTAGAATTGCCATCCTCCCCACACCAGTTGGAAAACACCTGAGTTTGAGTCCCGTCTGTGACGTGAGGAATTTTTCTGGACTTTTTCACAACGTGGCTGAGTTAGTCGGTCTCACGCGTGGGTAGCATGGTTTTATCTCCCGGAAACGCCGGTTTTTCGTCCAAGAAACAGAAAATCGACAACAGAACACACACAGTTTACAGACAGTATACATGGAGCAATATAACCTTAGTCTGTAATGCTCCTAAAACCCAATAACAGCAACAAACAACTGCTTGTACGTTTTCATAGACACACGAACATGTGTCCATGAAATTAATGAGGTCATAAAATTAAAGAGGTCATGGAATTATGCAGGTAATCAAATTAAAGAGGTCATGGAATTATACACGTAATGAAATTAAAGAGGTCGCGTTTATTGCCTTGCAGCTTTTAGAAATACATAAATAGATATGGCACTATGTTCATCACTTGTTCGTTATAAGAATTTTAACAAACGTGCTATACATACACACCTACTGCACCCACACTCTGAACGGTGGTGGTTCCATCATGATCTGAGGGTGTTCCGTTTTTTTTTTTTTTTTTTGGAGTGGGTGCCATCGTCAGAATTGAAGTAATTTTAAGAAAAGAAGGCTATAAAAACATTATTCTTGAACATAATGCAATATCCTCTGGACTTTGACTTTGTGGAAGGAATTTTATATTACAACAAGACAATGACCCGATACACAGCTCTAAACTATGTAGGGACTTTCTAGCAATTAATCAACAGAAGAGGATATTGCAAATTATGGTGTAGCACTCCAGTCGCCTGACTTAAACCCAACACAGCTTTTACGGGATCATCTAGACAAGGGATTCCCAAAGAGTGTCTTTTATGTGAGAAAACGTTTAATAATGATGCTATGAAACCTTCAAAAATGAAAGAACATTTAAAAAAACAGAATAATGATAAAAGTGACAAAGACCTTGAATATTTCAAGACAATGAAGGAAAAATTTTTAAAACATCAACGCTCAAGCCTTAATAAAATCATCTGCAGTCCAAGCAGCCAGTGGTGGACTACAAGCATCGTACGATATTGCAAAGAAAGAAAAGCCACATACTCTTTGGTGAAGGAATAATTCTACCCTCTATAAAAATAGCAATAGAGTCATTTATGAAAAAGGATGCTAATCCAGTTTTAAGGAGTATTCCACTTAGTAATAATACAATGCAACGGAGGATTGCTGAGATGGCAAATGATGTCCAAACAACAGTAAATTCAGAGCTGAAAGAGGTTATGTTTGCTATGCAATTAGACGAGTCAACATTTGGAAGTATAAATATTTTAATATCGTTTGAACAGTATTACAGTACGAGTAAAAAAGCAGTAATAGGTGAATTCCTTTTTGCCAAATCTTTAAAAACTGATTCCAAAGGTGAAACAATTTTTAGATGTGTGCAAGAGTATTTTGAAAAGTACGACACTCCCTTTAGTAATATAACCGCAATTGCAACCGATGGGGCTCCACTTATGGTTGGTAAGTACAGAGGATTTTTAGCTTTAGCTAAAAAAGAAAATCCTAAAACACAAACAGTACATTGTGTTTTACACAGACAACACCTTGTTGCCAAAAACATAAGTGAAGAATTGCACGCTGCTTTGCAAATTTGTTTTAAGGTAATACATAAAATAAAAGCAAATGCTCTTAACAGCCGACTGTTTGCTATGTGAAAAAAATGACGAAATTTTCAACCGATTGCTCCTTCATACAGAAGTTTGCAAAGGCTTGTAGAATTTTTTAAAATTCAGTGGTGGAATTTCTGAACATCAATCAATTGCTGTTAAATTTAGTCAGTGTAAAAACCACCTCTTTTACCTTGCTGATATATTTTCAAAATTCAATGAAGCAGAAAAAAACTGCGAGGCAAAGACATTACAATTATACAGAGTTGTACAACTATTTTGGGATTTCAAGATAAGTTAATGCTCTTCAAAACTTCACTGGGTCGTAGAAATTTTCACTTCTTTCCAAATATGTCATCTTTAGAACGAGAAGTCGAAGCAAATTTTCCAGATGCCGACATATTTATTTATGTAGCTCACCTCGAACGTTTAAAAGAGGATCTCGAAGATAGGAAAGTTCCAGAATGTCTCCATTTCATGCAGAGGGTAATAAGGACGATTTGGATCTGGATTTGAGAGAGGGAATTATTCAAAGGAAATTAATTTCGGTAATACTTTTTAAATTTAAATCCATATATTGTAAATTTAAATTTTGTAAACTTTCTTAAGATCAAAATTTACCAAATAATGGATCGGTCTAGTAAACAAACCAGACTCAACTTATTATGCTTTCTTTGCTTCCAATTAAGGATTATACCGATCTCAAATTAGAACTTAATGCATTACTAGAAGAATTTGAGTCACTGAAGAAACGGGTTTGCCGCTGGAAACAAATGGAACTGGGAGCTAGTCAAGGACCCAAGTATCTCCTCACCAGCCAAGTTATGCACCCATACGACACAATGTTGTTCCACAAACTGAATACAGAGAGATAAAAGAAGAGGACATCTGTGTCATGTACGACCTTGTCAATCAAAGTGGAGCGCGCATGATGTAACTGGGGAATAACGTGTGCTTATAACGTACGCCAAAATCGATCATGACACATTAAAATTTGGAACACTTCAGCAGCTACATGACCAAAATGTGAATTGAAAATTATTTGTTCTTTTTAAGTCATATGGAAAGCAACTTATAGTTGCAGGCTTCAAAATTTTGCTACCACCTCACAATACGACAGACTCTGTACGTTTCGAATGATATGCAAATTTTGGAATTTCGTTGTATTTTACATGGAAATCCCGAGCTGTTTAAAGAACAGGATGACACTGTTTGATGCATTTTCCCGGGATATAAAATGCGTGATGTGAATCTCCCTGAATAATTATTCATTCTTCATCCCACAAACGAACGATTGTCTGCATAAAATATTTCTGTATTAAATAAATGCACGTTTAAGATTAAAATCGAAAACTGAAGTGATGCTTCTTTTGTTCTAATTCTAATTATTACGTGGAAATATCTTCGTGGAAATGAAGTTACTTCTATAAATTTCCAGAAATACAGAATAAGAATGCACGAATATTATTCGTGAGATTTCGATAAATCTCTACAACTAACAATTCGCAATCTGACACCACCTCCCACCAAAAATATAAATAACACATGAACTGTTGTTTTGCCAAGTTGTAGGGTTTTAGATGCATTAGCAACTTAGGACATATTGCGGTGTATATAATATGTCTGTAAATTTGTGTGTGTGTGTTTGGCCATTTCCTGTTTTATGGACAAAAAAACCCGAGTTTCCAGGAATAAAAACAAAGCTACCCTCATCTGAGAGTAACTAACTCAGCCACGTTGTGAAAAAGAGCCATAAAAGTTCCTCGCGTCACTGACGGGATTCGAGCTCAGGTCTTTTCCACCCAGCATGGGGAGGACGACGAATTTTATACCAACAACACGTAAATATGTTCAAAATGGGGTTAAATATTTGACATTATTAAAAAAATTCTAGTGGATGATAACATTGTTCAAAAAGTTCGGCGACTGACTTTGTGTCTTGAAATTGCGGCATCCTAACAAGTTGTGATATTGTCTCAACATGTTCAGTGACTCGTGTAAATATATTAACTCATGAATTGCCCGTTTTTCTTAGTGTGAATTGACGTGAGTTGAATAGAAGGTGATTTATGTGTTTCATCGCGTTTTACAATGAGTGATTTTGCTGAGCAGAAATTTGCATCAGCTTTTGTTTCGAATTAGGGAAACGAAGCAATATTAATCAAAAACAGCTTCGGAGAAAGCTGTGTCGTTCGAGGACTTTGCAGTGGTTTTTAAAGAGGGCTGATTGTCCCTTGAAGTTGATCCTGCTGTGGCCACCCCTTAACTTCAAAAACCAATGATGTCATTGCTCATGTTAGTGTTCTGATCAAGAGATAACATTTAACTGTCCGCGAAGTTCTGGTAGAATTAATATTCCTTATGAGTCAATCAATTTTAAAACAAGGTTTGGAAATGCAACGAGTTTCAGCTAAGTACGAGCCTTTCAGCCTAACTGATGATCACAAAAAGCAGCGAGTTCTCGCATGTTAGGATCTTCGGCAATGGTGCTGCTGCTGACTCACACTTACTTTGTTTCTTCTGTCATTACTGGTGGCGTATGATTGTGACCGGAAATAAAGGCCCGGTCCTCTCAACTGAAGACTCCGTCTTCTCCAAGGTATTTTCATTATGAATGAATTTGAACTTGTATGATCAGCCAGGGAACCAGGAATACTGCAAAACGATTCTACTTTGGTTGCTCAATGTTTTTCGGCATCTTTTTTCTAATTTGCTAATTTCCGGAAATGAGGGCTTCAGGAAATTAGCACTTGCATCACGAAACCCCTGCACACTCGGTGCTTTAAGAATTTTTTGCGAAGCATTCCATCATGTTGCTCCTCCAACCACCATGCTCGCCATATTTAACTCCCTATGATTTCTTTTTGTTTTATCCCTCCGTGGCAACTAGTCAGCACGATATATCGCCGTCTACCATTCGTTTCGAGAGGTACAAGTTCATTCCGTCAACGATTGGACGAATTTCTTTCACGCGAGGCTGTATCAGGAATTCAAGCGGAGGGTAGAGGGTTTTCAGGCAGCACAACATTCAAAATCGGCCCATGAACGCACTTCTGCAGATATAGTGCGCTTCTCCGTTAATACCAATACATAATATATTTTATTTTTGTTTTCTAAGCATAAACTCACCTTCAAAGGTCACAGATTTGAAAAGACCGAAGAAATATTCAGTAAAAAAGTATACAGCGTCAAGGAGACTACTTCGAAAGAGAGTCCGAAAGAAATCTAAATAGTAATCTTAATCGTGTTCCAAATATTAGTTCAGTCTTCGAACTTTTTGATCACGCCTCGCTTGAATATATTAGCATAACTCAACGGGAGAGTGACAAGAAACGCAATGCGAATTTCGGAGTTGTTAATACATTTACACAGGATCTGTGTCACCAAGAAAGAAAGGTAAGTGTGATCGGAAACAAAAAGACTGCAGTTTTAATACAGAAATGAAAGTGGGCAGCAAGAAAAACAAGAGATGATCTCCACATAGAAATCGCAGATATGGTCCTCAAGGTTCTTTCCTCAACGTGTATGTTGAAGAAAGTATTTTTGTAGGCATATTAAGGTTGATCAAAAGACAAAAGATAGCTGAAAAAGCGGCTGTTAACTACCACAATGAAAAGAAGACTGCCTTGGGCAAAGAAATACAAGGGTTGGAAGTACAAGGACAAAATTTTCAGTAGCGAAACAGTAATAAACCAACATCGTTTATCTGACAGTCAAACATTCAGAGGAAAAAGTGTTTCAAGGATGCTTTTCATATTATGGCTCGGGGCCAATTATTTCAGTGCAGGGTGTGATGAATTGTGAGAAATATGCAATGATGTTTTACGAAGAAAAATGCTTATTTAACTGGAAAATGTCAATCTAGGCAGCACTGGCATATTTCAGCAAACATTGCACAGTACCATATATGCGAAACACCAAAATAATAAATAAATCTTCGGAAGAAAACAAATGTTGATTAGTTTGGCCTGGGCACTCTCGAGACAGTCAATTGAACATTTTAGATGATTCGTGAGGTAAACGTAGACTGTTGAGCTAAAGAACAGATGATACATTTCAATATCAAAGTACTGTTTCGTGACAATGAATTCAAAAATGCCTAAAAATTTAATTATTTCAAAGCTAAAATGGTTAAAGATGTTACCATGCGAAAGACAACCAACAATTTTTATCAATAATCTGTTCTCTGAATAAATGTTATTAAAATGAAAATTTTTGTCGTGTTTATAAGATTTTATTCGTTAAAATTTCAGTCCTCTACGATATGACAACCGAAAGAGGTAAAAACAAAGTTTTTCCGCTTTTGGAATTTGAAATGAGGCCTCCAGACCTGTACGCAGTACTCAAACCGTGGCCTGACCATTGCCTTATACAAAGGGATAATCAACTCCTTATCCCTGCTAGCAAAATCCATGCATGTCATTGACAATACTCCATGACCTTCTCTGGCAGCCTGTCTGCACTGCTCAGAAAACTTCATATTCGACTGCACAATTTCCCCCAGGTCTTTTTCTTTTTCTACCACCCTAAGTGTAGTACTACACATTTTGTACGTTTCTCTGGGTTTGCTGCTACCCATGTGCAGCAATTTGCATTTGTCAATGTTAAACTTCAGTTGCCATCTCTCGTTGCCACCATAATAAAAACAGCAGCTAAACTGCAAATTCAGTGCCCACAGATTAACTAACAGGACCCCCTCTGCTGTTTAACAACGAATCCAAACCAAAGCCCTCTAACAATGGCGCACCCAGAAAATTTGTTTGGAGGCCTTTATTTCCCCCTAATTCCTCTGGGTGCCCCTACGCACTTGACCCTTCAACGCCCCCCAATGGTGTCGCGCAATGCGAAATGGTACTTTCGTCGCTGAATAAAAACAGTTCAAAATTGATTCTATTAAACTACAATTGTTTCGAACCTTAACCATTAGCGCATATAAATTTAATATGCACAAAAAAAAAAAAAAACAAACCTAAGCCCTTATAATCACTAAAGATGTTCCTTAAATGCTCATTTAAGCAAAATCCTTTACTTATTTAGGCAAAATCAAATCAAAAACCGTTAGTGAAAGCCCAGGAAAACGTTTTTTAACACAAGATGGCAGCACTTTCAGTGCCACTTATTTACAAAACATCGAAATTTAAATAGTGTATTACTGTGTTTATATCTCTCTGTATTTTAAGAATATTACATCGCTTTGATTTCTTTATTTACCATTTACAGATTATAATCCAGAGTGTGTATATTTGTGGTTCAACTGCGTAAATTTATGGTTCAAAGATTTATAGAAAAACATCGTTTTCTACAGAGTAACTGTTGTGTTCAAACATGCGTGTGCAAAAGAGAATTTTGTCTAGAGGTTCTAGTGCGCATGCGTGATTCGTTAAGGAAGGATATGCCCACAACTGTAGCAAAACATCACTGGGCTGCTTCATCTTGATAATGGTCTCCCTATACCACCCTCTATTCTCCGAGAGTGTGGTATATGGACACTCATTAGGGGAGGATACGAAACCAAAGAAATGTTTTCATTTGTTCCCCTAATGAGTGGAGTTTAACTCGAAAGAAGAAAATTTGATAACAAGGAGGACATTATTGAATACATAACGAGAATACTAAGAGATATTTCTAATAACGAGGTTCAGACATTAGTCATAAGGGGCTGGATCAGCATTTAATGAATTGATGGTGGATATTGGAGAAGTTGTAGTTGTTTAATCAGAATTGGGTTTGTCAAATGAAAGGTGAAATGTAGTTCACTGCAAAACTATGGACAAGATTTCCAGTAAGTGGAATTAAGTATATACAGGAGGAAAAGAATGGGTGAAAGAATAGAATCCCCAGAGAACTCCAATAGTTGAGAAGTAGTCGAAATCCTTAGAAATATCGAAGAAACGACTCGAGTTTCTCCCAGCTTTACCATGAAACGAAATTTGTCCACAAAGTGGCAGCTTATGTAGGTGTTGAAACTATTGATAATCTTGGGATTTCAGGCTCGTGTTATAAGTTACTGAAATTAATTTTCAAAACATTCTTTTCAGTTTAATATTTTGTTAAATCATCAGATAGAAAAACAGAGTGGATCGTGGCTGTTATTAAGTTGAAAACATCAGTGAGAGCGAGTGAAATATTGATCAGAAACAAACCAGTTAATCTGTAGAACAATAGACACAGCTGTGCTCCCAGTTAATTGATTGATGTTAGGAAATTAAGGGAAAAGTGGCATATCGACTGGAGGATAGCGAAGCTTAAGTAACACTTATCGGAGACAGAAACTAAATTAAGCCATGGAAGGAGGAAGGGGTTGAGCGTCCTTAATGAAAAACCGCTTTCAAGAATGTAAGAGTTGCTGCGGGGAGACGAACACCGTTTAAAAGATGTCACAACTTAATCTAATAGGTCCACCGAGAGAGGTAGAACAAGACGAAACAATCCAGTTTCTCACTTACCCCCAACCTATCTGATCAGGTAAACCACTCTTGCGCACCTTTGGGATCCTGCGAACATTTTGTTACAACGGAATGTGGGGAGGAAGCTTTATCGATGGATGGTTTGGGGATTTTTATTTTTCCTTCTACAATTCACTGATTTAACCTTCCGAGGGAATTGGCCGTGAATTAAATTAAGTTACTTCCAAACACGCTTAGAATGGTTGTTTTGTGTCAGTTACTAATATTTCACCCTCGTGGAGTCGCGGACCTTGAAGAATAATCTCGGAAAAGTTTGAAAATCTTTAATTACTTTTCTAATACCTCCAAATGATCTTTTGCGATAAATCTAATTGAAAATTCGTTTCTTAAAATGTATCGCATATCGTTTTGTGAATGAAATCGCAAAGAATTACAATGGATAGCAGAGTGGTAAAGTGCAAAGGCATAAGTACACGTACTTTGAGTGACCGAGGTTCAAGCCCGTTACTGCTAAATACGTTGCTGTTTCTTATATTCTCTCTATCTTGTGAACTCCTTTGGTCATGTGGTCGTCCTGGAGTACAAACAGAAAATTAATTAAAATTAAAATATAACAAGCAATTATATACGATTCTTAGCCAGAGTCGCATTCGATATCCTGAAGGATCTCATTGGAATTTTGACGACTGTCTTCTATTACTATTATGTAAGAAATTTTAACTGCAATAATTTAAAAAACATAAAAACAGTCTCAACCGAAGGAGTGAAGTAAGCTTAGGGGGGGTCTTAGAACAGGCACCAATTTTGGCTCGCTTACAGAAGCGTCTTTATTAGTGAACAAAATGAACGCAGATCTTTCGATGCATAGGGCACGGGTACGAACATCGAGACCTTTTTATGTTTGTAGGGGACAACCTTTGCCAATGTCAACAATGGGCATCATCCTGCCAGTGTCAACAATGCAGCTCGTGTTAGCGTGGGATTCTACAATGGGCCCTTTGGTGATGCACATTAGGCCATTCGTGGTGCCAGTGGAGCATCATTTCCATGACACAGGTTATATGGAAATTTTTTCGACCAAGCGCTTCCCTTCATAGTTGCAGTGTATCCATCTGTTAATGAATTCTTCCAATAGACTAATGAGCCATGTCACAAGGCCACGATTGTACACAATCGGCTCCAGGAACATGGGAGTGAATTTAGCCTACTGGACCTCCTATCTAACCATATCCATTCAAATTGACTGTCTAGAGGAGAGGTGTAACAAGATCTTTAGAGCAGAGATCCGCACCCATCCAATTTGCAACAAATGTGGAAAGCAGGTCGCTCAATATGGATCAGCATTCCTGTGGCACATTTTCGACACTTCATTGAGTCCATGCGATGAAGAATCCAAGATGTTCTGAGGACTAAAGGAGGATGTAGTCACTGTTAGATAGGTGTATCCCTAATAATGTGATTACTCGGTGCGCATTTCGGGTCTCCTCGAATATTTTTACAAATTTCCATATGATGTGAATATCAGCATGCAATGTAAGCAGGCGATTAAGAAAGTGTGTGGTAAATCAATGATTCACGGTTCCTCTGCATCTACAGAAAAATAGTTATAGTTACATTATACTGGTCAATGCTTTGGAGGTCGGAGAAAAGACATTGAGCTTTTGAAAGAATTCAAAGACGATTGATTCGTCTAGTGACAATAGCAAAGAGATGTCCATATGAAGAGAGTAACCCTCATTTTTTTAAAAGTGTGAGCTATTGAGCCTTGAAACAAGATATCTCAGATGGATCTGTTTGACGTATACAAGGAATTGAGAGCGGAACACATTAAATGGCTATGGAAATTTCTCATTGAAATGGGACTCAAAACCAGGGGGGGAACTATTGGGGGAAACTAATGGAGTATCCCTCAAGAAGTTTACGTTCGGTTAGCGTGTTGTTGACCACTGGAATAAACTGTCTGCTTGGGTGATTGAGGTTGATAGCTTAGTAAAATTTAACAGATAACTGGATAACTGCCTTCTGTCAGTGGGAAGAGTGCATAGATCTAATGCAAAGCTATATATAGCACAATACAAGTATTGCGTGATTTTTAAAGATTATAATATTTGCATATTATAGTATTACTGATGACGGACTCTAAGTTATTCGAAACGTATGGTTTTAATAAACAGTTTCTAATTCCAATGTTCAAACGTCTTTCCTATGTCTAATATCAAATATTTTAAAATGCGAATCTTGGTTTTTGATGATCTTCTATTCTCGAACTCCTTTCCCGCTTGCGAGAAATAATTTTGAGGCTTTGATCTCCTTCAGTTGGCGTGCGTTCTAACATTTCCACTTCCCCTGATTCAACAAATTTCACAATGCTCGGTGTTGGATAAATATTTGAGTTCGAATTATACAATTAAGATAATATATGGTCGTAACCATTGCTACTCCTTATTCCAATTCCCGTAGGGTCTGTTTATTGGATTTTCCCCGGTACAACGATGGTGATTTCACCAGCATGCCAATGAATGCAATTGTCTACGCACACCACACAACGGCTGTTTGAATGTTATATCAGATGCTGAATTACAATTAGAATCGATATGATAGCGCTGAACTTACGGTCAACAATTTCGTGTACGAAAATGTAAATATAGAATATCACAACCAGAATTGTGAGTTTTCGTGTAAATAATCAGATTTTATTCTAAATAGCTCCTGAAATTCAAAGCCGCAACATAAATATAAAATGAATCTATTTGAATATTTCTACAGCTTTTTAAATTTGAAAGCATTTTACTGGTCATCCAGAGTACCCAGAGGAAAACCTCCGGCCCACCACCCTTTTCTCTTAATATCGATAATTTTCTGAGATTCATTCGTTAAGATGTCCCATTTATTTACTTTATTGTATTTATTTGATTTTTTTTTTTTCTTATAAATATACGCCACACTTCTCACAAATAACTCTCCGAGACAAACAATTTCGCCCTTCTCCCTTTGCGTTTTTGCTCGACTCATTAATAACGGTCATGCGATGTTGGTACCTGTTAGCTTGGCCCATTTCGCGTGTGTCCATTAGCCGAATGAAATATTTCTCTAAAGGTAATGCTAGTTATTTTTTCATGCCATTTTTCGCGTCCTCGGTGAATCATGTGCAGGAGTGCTACGAGATCGGTGGAGCATAGAAACCTGACGCCAGCTTCCCCTTAACCCTGCGACATTTCGCCACATATTTCACGTTGGCTCATTGATCAACGTGGCATAAATCAAACGTGTGTTTCCAAATGTTTCATTAGAACGGGGTTTTAAATCCGAAACACGTCAATAAAAACCATGCGAACGCCAGACCGATTTTGTGCAATAAGTTAGACTCGCCATTCGTCATTTTGAATGGTACTTCGCCAGATGGGTTTATATTTATTAATTCTTTTTGTGAAGATCAAACTTTTAAGGTCGAAGCTTTTTTTTCCCATACCAGGACCGGCTCATCGCCATTCTTCGCTGTACGTAGCTTGCCTCGTGTTAACTTCCATTTGCACTTTTTTATTTGTATGGTAGTAGAAGAAGAAGATGAGATTTGTAAAAGACTTCTGCGTGCGTATTTGGGGAATTTGTTCTAGATGGCGTTGTTTCTTTATTCCTTTCTCTCTCTTTTTTTTCTTTTTTATATATTTTCATCATTTATCTCTCACTTAATGTTTTTCTTAGACACGATAACAGCCCAGTTCCTTAGCTATTACCTCACGGATAAACAGAAATGCATGTTTCTTCCATCTTTTCGAAGCCATTAAATAAATTACTTATGTTCTTTCGTCTCATAAAATACTCATGAAATCTGTTGCAAAACTAGAGTGGGCTTGCAGCATCCAAGGTTTTCATCGAATTTTTATTTTTTTTAATATAAAAAAAGCTATCTTGAAACGTATTTGAAAGTACTTGGGATAAAAAAAAAAATATCGAAGCAATCTGTTTGGAAACATATAGTCCATAAAATATTTAATATCCATCAATAATAAGTGAAGTGCAATGAACGCACACACACACGCACACACACACACACTTCTGAGTATGTTTTCTTACATCCTGGCAAAACCCTCTGTAGGTTTTTAAAGTTAAATATAAGGTTTAGAAGAGAAACATTTATTATATTAGCTTTAGACGTGTCAAAAGAGGTGTGTCATCGTGTTCTGGATCACATGATCTTTAATAAACAACCCAGAAAATTCTATTTTTATTATCTCATGTATATTAAATTCTGTAAAATCCTGCACAATCTAGAATTCTTTAAAAGATGTTCGATGTGAGATTTATACGAAATGAAGGCTTCAAACTTGTAACATAACTAAAGCTGTCTTTTGTCTGAGCGTTGTCACTAGAGACCACCATCTAATGAGACAGCTGAAAGAGGATCTAGTAGCAATGTCTCATCTTGTAAACAAATAGCCAATTAACATTATGGCGAGGCCATCTGTTCCTTGCAAAAGCAAATTTGTTCTGCTGCGAGAATTAAGGCCATTGCATCTTCTGTGCAGTTTGAAACCCGCTGGCCCCAAAAACAGTTGAAAGGACGAGACAGTGCTGCAGACATTTAATTTCTATGAGGTCATATTATAGGTTTAATTATAATTTTGAATTTCTCTCTTTTAATGCTATCTCTTGTTTGGTAAACTCTGTAACTGAACCCAAACTGCTCTGCAATTACACTGCCCTACCATTAATATCCAGACAGACATCCTTTCATAGTTGATGACGTCTAACTGAAGCACCACGTGTCTGAAACAACTTGAAATATGTTTAGGCCTTCGAGGAGACAGTAGTACAACTGTAAATACAAGATTCCGCGATCGGTGGAGTTAACAGACTTCCAGCGCGGAATGATAATAGGATGCCATGTAAGCAATCGGTCTGTACGTGACATTTCAATGACACAGATTTCCTAAGTCGATGACTGTTGATGTGATATGCAAATGAGAGCAGACTAGTGCTGAAACCAACACGAAACGATTCGGAAAATCTCCGAATGGAGGTGAGAGGAGACATCCTTACAAAGAATCGTCCAACCAGAACGCAGGTCGACGTTGTCTGAATAAACACAGTCCATCAATGAGACGATTGGCAGACACATGTCAGCACTAGTACAGCGTTCAGGACCCTGCATGATATGGGTTACCACGGTCATACTCTCCACAAGCCACTAATCACCTCGACAAATACCAGACGCCATCGAGCTTGGTGTAAAGCCCGCCATTCTTGGACCGAAAGCCAACTGAAAGCTGTGCTTTGGAGTGATGAGCCATGATACATCTTCTACCCAGCTGACGGTCGTGCCTGGATGCGGCGGATGCCCGGAGAAAACTACCTGCTGGAATGTATCGTATGACAATGAAGAACTCCTGCCTTGCAGATCCTTAACGGCAGTCTGCCACTTGATCTGTTCTTTTTGTATCGAGGTTTGTGCTTCTGCATCAGGCACTGTCCTTGTGACCTTCTTGGGTATTTCCATCAATATCGCTTCGAATCTCAAGGGCGACAAACCTGTTGTTGGAATCTTTTGATGCAGCATTGGCAAGACAGGTGATCCATTACATCTAAGTTAGGGGGTCTTGTTACGTTAAAGTTTATCCCTAACGTCACTTTTGCCACTCTAGAGTCCACTCAGAAATGGTTTCACACTGGTTTGTACACTCTTTATTTACTCTCTGGTAATGGCTCTCATAATGCAAAACTTGCTACTTTCAGCCTTGCTGAAGCACCACTCTGTTCTTGTGGTGCCCAGAAGACTGGGAACATATTCTATACCACTGTCATCAATAGATCCTCCATAAACCATTCTTCTGTCCACTGGTGTGGAATTGAACCGGACTTCCTGAGTATAATAGATAAAATTTCAATGTTTTCTTCTGTTGTTAGGGCGTACGAGCTGTAGAATAGAGCATTTCGAGGACGGACACTGGGCAGGCCATCCAGGTGATCGTCTTCCTGGTGGCAAAATAGCCAAAAACAACTAAACGAACATATTCCACAAACATAATATTACGCACATTTCTGGCCTTTTATAGAGATCTGTATTCATCACAGTGAACCAAGGCGGAGTTGAACTGACGTTCGGGTGCCGCCCTACATAAGATCCTATACCTGTCTACATGCTTGTCTACATGTCTATGATAATGAAGTTTGCGAATGCAACATGATGGTCAGGAGCTGTTTTTCATGGTTTGGTGAGACCATTGGTCATTTTGAACAAAACCATAAATGATAAGGTCTTGGACAATAATGCGTTATCTACTTTGGGGCAGCACGTCAAGAAAGAGAGTTGAACTGGCCGCCGCTTTGAAGGCCGAAAGGCGGAATATATCCCAGGACATTTACCAAAACTGGTGGAAGATGTTCCATGGAGACCAGAGGCAGTCGTAAAGGCTGAAGATTTCAGAACACGTTATTAGTTTTGTGAATAAAGATTTAGAAATGCAAGGTATTAATCGTTCATTGAAATTAAGCGGATATAAATGGTAGGGCAATGTGTGTGTGTGGCTGGTCTTGCGCTTGCGTAAGTAAGTGACCACTTTAGAACAACTGAAAAACAAGAGTTAGAAAAGGTCAACACGTGAAGCTGGAAAAATGTATGCTTGATGAAATCTATGGCCATTCGCTTCCATAAGAGACTTACTGACGCGCACTTGGCTTTTGTCCCCATCCCCCATCACAACTAGTTATACAGCTCATCAGCTGCAAGCTAAAGTAGGGAGAAAAACAACAGGCGACCCAAGCTCACGCACTTGGCTTTCCACTCTATTCTAAAGCTAGAGAAGAGAAAACTGTAGCTATATAGAAGGCCAACTATGTTTATAATGGCGGCAAAACAAAACTTAGCGATGTTTGTTATTTCGTGCGAAGATTTGATTAAATTTTTGCGCAATAAAATGTCTTGTAAATTGATAATAACTTCACATACTTCGCCATAATTAGTCCGTGATTTTTTTTATGTGACTTTGTTTATTGTCATTCATTTTCGTGTAATAAATTGAAGTTTTTTACATTTTAAACCACCAACACTACCTTTTAATAATTAAAAATATTTACACATGTAAATATGTTCGTTTGTTAGTACTTAATATTCACTGAAATTTCAAAATTGCCTGACCTGTAGGTATAACTCTGAAATTTCATTAATGTAATTAAATTATATTTATTAATTATTCTCTCAATGTATTAATTATAATTAAATTATAAAAATCATTACTCAATTATTATTTATAAAATGGGTCCTGGGCCTCATAGAGAGACACCCTTTCTTACTCGCAGTAATAGTTAATTAATAATGCGGTATATTTTTATTCCGATTTTAATTTGGAATGTCGTCTAGATTCCGCTAGATGGCAGCACAGCGCCTAGCTCGTTTCAGTCCAAGATCTAAATAGGCATAAGGCGTAATTTTACTTTGTTGTCGTGAAGCCTTTATTTATTTTATTTATAACTATAAGAGTTTATTTATTTTGTTTATATAAAATCATGGAATGGATGGCTATTAACGGGGCCAGACTTGGAACCCGGTGTGAGAATAAATGTTGGGGGAAAAGTATAGCAAGGAGAAGATCTTTCCAGGACTGTGTTCCTCCACGTCCTGTTGACATTTAGGTGTCTTTTCAGTCCTTTTTCTCACAGCAACGACCCCCGATGGAATCCAAAGAGCTCTCAGTCCATAATTTTAGGTAGTTGCCAACTCTCCAGAATATTTCTTTAATGTCAATTGCTTTTTGGTGGTCTTTGGAGTAACATTTTTATTTATTTATGTATTATTTGGAACGAGGGGATATCCCAACAGTTAATACATCAATCGATCTGAAAAAAGGGTTTTGAAAAAAAAGAAAAGGAGACGGACTATTAGTAAAGCAAACGTCAAATCATAGTCAAGATTAGCAGAATTATAAAATGAGTAAGGAACAAGTTGGTTAATGTACGCAGTGCATCATATTTCATGCGCCTTAGCAAATAGTAATATTCCACGATACCTGGGCACATCGCTAAAAATTCAGCAAATCTGTACCATGACCTTTTAAAGTAAGATGGCTGCCTGATCGCCAAATAGTCACTCTGAATTTTTTTCTAGAATCTACAGCATCGTGTTCATGGTGTGTCTGGATAGCAGCCTAGGACACTTCAGCATCTCTTACGCGTTGAATCTATTTCTGAAGTTTATTCAATACGTTTTCTGGAGCATTTATTACTGAAATGTTAACTGTTCTCTGGATTCTCCAGCGCAGTTGCTGACCGTGTAAAACTCGAATAAGTTTCTAGACATAGTGCCTCGCTCTTTGTCCCCCATCCACTGTCTCTGTGGAATACTAACAGCATTCCTCTCTAAATGTCATTCAGGGGCAATGATTTCTAAAAGCGTGATCAGCTAACTGAGAAAAGAGTCTTTAGGGAAATCGTGGAGTCTTGGGCTTCTGGTACACGCTTCATCTGAGGCCCTAAATGCTCCGGAAGGCAGCCAAGAGCGCGTGACGACTGGTGGGCAAGCGTATCCCGCAACACTTTTTCTTTTTTTTGTTTAACTGGACTGGGTTTTTATTTTATCCATTATTTTTTCGCCTTGTCCAGGGCCACCAGTCAGAATCGCATCTGTTGAATAAATTGGGGTTATGGAAACGGGCATAAAACGGAAAATAAACGCATTAGCGATGTATTGGAACAGCTTAACGTGTACAATAATGACTCATAGCCATCGCCGATTCGTGTCAGCATCTGTTGGACGGTGAATTTTCTCCCCTAGAGCGGACGATAATTCCACCCACCGTGACTGTACCCCTTAAACGCGCACACAATGAGACCTTGTGATCTCCCTAATTGTGTTTTATCCTGCCATCATTTCCGGTATAATGTGAGGTGACTCAGAGCAAACCCGTAATAAGAATTAATTCTCAAAGGTGTGTAGCCGGATTTAATAATCGGAAAAGAAAGCAGTTAGTGGTTTTAAATGGGAGGCCCACCAGAGATTCATTATTTCTTTCGTTATCGTTAAAGGTAAGATTTTCCCGGATGTGTATACGTTTTGGTGTATAGATTCTTGGGAAATTTGAAGGTTGGTGATTTAAAATGTCTGAAATCGATTCACGATCGACGTACCCGAGTTGATCCGTAATCCTCTGATTGGAATTTTTCGTAATCTAAAACAATATAATAACAGTAACATCTGATGGGGAAAATATAGGAGGTGGACAAAATAATGAAAACACTTGATATGAAAGTAGTTTTAAAACAACTCAGAAAGAACTTAATAAAGCTGAAAATTACTGCGGAGCCGCTATTGCCAAGCCACTCGTTACTGATGGTAGAAAGAGGATTCAATGGTGTAAGGGGAACAAAATCTGGACACTTTATGGCTGGAAACATGTCATATTTTCAGACGAATCATCACTTGCACTTTTTCCAACATCAGGAGAGTTTATGTTTGTCGAATGCCAAAGAAAGCGCATCATCCCGGCTGTCTTGTGCAACCACCAGACATGGAGGATGATCAACAATGGTTTTGGGCAGCAAATCTTGATATTCTTTAGGTCTTGTCATTACCCTGAAAGGGAAAATTATTGCCACTGATTACCTTGATATGCTGACTGACCAGTTTCATCCCATGGTGCAAGCATTGTTTACCACTAAGAATGCCATGTTTCAAGATGATAATGCTCCAATACACATAGCCAGATGTAATAATAGTAATAGTAATAGAGGCATGTGATGCAAGAAAGCAAGCATATGAGCTGATGTAGCATCAGCCAAAAAAAAAAAAAAAAAAAAAAAAACACAATTTCACACAACCATTCTCTCTAAACGTTTGTCCAGTTCCTCCTTAAATTTATTTAACCTATCAACTTCCACTACGACAGATGGAAGTTTGCTGCACATCTATTCTACAACTGTCTTTCCTCAATTTGAATTTATACCCTCTCAGGTTCGTAATCTGAGCGAGAGGAAGAATCCCAACAGCATTCAGCTTGCTCAACCCATTAAAGGACTTATTCACCTCAATCAGATCACCTCACAGATGCTTAGTCTCCAGCCGCTGCAATTTTCTGAACTGTCCTCCTTGGCAAGAGGACTCCTTCGTTCCCTTCAAGCAACTCAACATCCTTCCTGAAATGAGGCCTCCAGACCTGTACTCAGTACTGACGGCGTGGCCTGACCATTGCCTTATACAAAGGGACAATCACCTTATCTCTGCTCAAAAAATTCCTGTATATCATTGACAAAACCCCATGATCTGCTCTTGCAGCCTGTTTGCATTGCTCAGAAAACTTCATTTCTGACTGCACAATTACTCCCAGGTCTTTTTCATTTTCTACCATCCTAAGTGTAGTACCACGCAGTTGGTATGTCCAATCTTGATTTGAGGAGCATGAAACTTAGGATAAGCATACACAATCACAAGTCTAAAACGATATTGAGTAATTATGAGCATATTTGGAGAGGAGAGTGAGAAGCAAATTTCCTCCACCTTCATCGCTCAAGGAGCTTGAAACGTTCCTCCATGAACGGTACATATTCACACAGTTCAAGATTTATTTGAATCAATTTCACATAGAATACAAGCTGTTTTAAAAACAAAGGGTAGCCCAACCTTATATTAGTGTATACCTCTAACTCTTATCACTGGTGTGTCCATTATTTTGGACCCATCAGTGATAAGAGTTAGCAACTTACGAGGAGGGGGACCAAAATTTTAAAATATACTCTGAGCTATTTAGAGAAATACAATTTTTTTGTTTCTTTGATTTTCCTTTTTTTTTAATCATGAAACAACTACTTATAATTATTATCATACAGGGTTCCGATAAACCCCTATATTTTGAAGCATTCACCTTCTTATTTGCAGGCAACATCACCTCTCCACGACCACGCTCATTATCTAGTAGAAAGCCAGCATCGTTCGAACCCATCTCGCGTTCAATTTTCAGAAGCGAATATGCTTGTGAAGTCAATACTACCGCTGAACACTTCTTGTGAGATTTTTCCGAGCTGTAATGCGGCAGTTGCCCAAAATGAGTTTCTCAACTTCGTTATGTCCATGTGACTGACTAATGTTAATGTGATGATTAATTTTACTGACTAATGTAGATGTGATGAACAGAAAGGGAAACAAATAGGGGGCGAATGGATACGTTTATCATACACACATGACGCGGATAATTAATTTTATAATGAAGTGGTAGTACAGATATAATGTACTATAATTGTTTCAGGCCAAATTTGCATATTATGAAGACTTGAAAAACTCAATAGCTCACAGAGAACTTTCCTCCTCTTCCTGAGATCGGCTAACTACAACCCCGAACTAAGAAACCTTTAAGAATTCCTTTGGTTTCCGACGGATGAGCAACAAAAGTACTATTACTGTTAGGGAGGAAAATAAATGGCTTACTGTTTCACAAATAACACTGTTGTCACAATGAAACTGCCTTCTGCCACTCATCTAATAACACTCCGTATCCAATGACTTCATGTGCTCTGTTCCCAGTTTCCTCGGTACACATTGCTGACCAATGGCTTAAGCGATAAATGGATAATCCTCTATTTTAGTACCCTGGTTACTCCGCTCGGTAGGGTCGAAAAATAAGAACTTCGACAATATCACCCCTCATCCATCGCTTTAACAAACAAACAAAAAAGTAATTTTTCTCGTGGGACCCTTCACTGTTCGCAGCATACAATAATCGTGCTACGAGAACGTTGGATCGCTTCTCTTGGTCGCTCATCCGACGCCTAGGAATCATGAAACGAGAGGGGTCCCGTCTCGTCCCCCGATTATGATCTATCGTAGCACGTGTCCGCTTCCATCATAAAACGCACGAAAGGCAAACATCATGAGTGGGAAATTCAACACGTAGGAAGTGGAGAAAATAAAAAAACAAACAACCGCCGAACAAACTGAAAATAACGTATCTTCCCTCGTTTTATTCCAGGGCACATCCCTGACAAACACGCGTGCAGGTTATGTCACGCATTTATCAAAAACGTAACGAAGCTGCACTAAAGGTAATATCATACAGTAGATGCAATAATGATCACCCCTGTTTGTGGGACACTAATGAGATAGCAACACCCATCTGGTACATCTATGTGTGCGACTGGAGATCATCGTGCATCTTCACATCTGTCTGTGTATCTGCTCGCGATGTGTCCTAGAACCACACGACCTGAAAGTACAGGTTTCGTCGGTAGAAGCACCCCCTCAGAACTACGAACATAGACAAGGGAGCGCGTTACATAACGAGGTGACGGAAAGGTCGAAACTGTGTGACGCAATCGATCAACTCAACATTTGCCAAGTTAACAAGGAAACGCATCACTGGGGGCATTCATGAGAACCCACATCAGCCTGCACGGACAGTCCCTAACGAGATGAATGATTTGATCGAGTGTAAGAAATACGCCCGGAGGATGCGCAAGAGGAACCATCCAGCAAGCGAGCGAGACTTAACGTGAATCCATCATTAGGGTGTCTGCAGGGGATAACAACTAGTGCAGTACACAAAGATGGCTCCCGCATTACTGTGTATACAATGCAACGTCGGGGAGAGAGGGGTAGAGTACTTGATCTTCACCAAGCACAGTTTTCATGGCGCAGCTGTCCTAGCAGTAGAGGCAACTGAAATATTAGAAGGGCATCGCATAAATTAACTTGAAGGGACGAAATGTCTCCCATATTGATTTAGTGTTTGTTGATGTCCAACTCCAAACTTTTATGTTCAAAACTATCTCTGTACAAGACATTTCTATTTAATACAGAGAAAGTCGGCTATAATGAGAATGCAGAAAACTCTTTATAGTGGATTATCGTTATAAGCAAATTATAGTCACGAACAGAGTCTGAAGAAACCACAAAAAACTGAGAAAGTCTATTGCTTACTTACTGCTACTTACTTCTAATCTCCAGCCATTATAGAAATAACCTTTATTGCAATTTCTGCCTCTTGTCTCGAGAATCGTCACATAAAATGACATCCCAAAATTTAGCTCCAACCTTCGAGGTAGTGAAGAACTTACAATAAAGATAACCCATATCTGCTATAGCAGTGAGAAAAACAATAGGCAGTTCAAAGTCACTCCACAGTGTGAGTGTGGAGTGGGTTTGGCTTATTGGATGAGTCTGAGCCGCTTATTTCTTTATTATAGTGTAATAACTTGTTTTGCCCCCATAGTATTCAATATTCAAAGAGATGACATAATACAATGAAAACATGGGGGTCAGATATGGACAGCTAACTTAGTTTCCCTACTGGAAAGGCTGTGTTAGTCTTTGCTCATTGGAACAGCAAAATGTTTTCAACCATAAAACCAAGTCCATTGAGAAAGAAAGTATTCATCTTCAGGATTCTCGTAGATGCTTCCGATTTGGAGTTTCATTAATTCAAATCTCAAAGAGTTCATTGCGTACTTCAGTGCTGTACTTTATGTCCTCCACTGGTCCTTGTGATGAATAATGAGATGAGTTTGGTAAGCAATTTCATGTGCAACGTCTTATATTCACAAATAATATGAAATATCTTCACCAGAATAAATGATCTTGACGCCTACATCACTCTGCAGGAAAAACTGATTCCATTCTCAAATACTTCAGAAGATCATTCACAATAAACATGTTTTTGATTCTCATGATAAGAGTGGGTTCTGGGTCAGTGTTGAAAAATGTTTTTTCCATTACGTTTGTCGATCTAATCAAACAAGAAAGTTTTAATAAACTTTTGTTAATAAATTAACAAAATTTTATTGAAAAACGAGTAGAATTTAATTAAAACTGCTCGCAGGATATTCTAGAAGTGCCCAACCTGCTCGTGTCGCCATCAGCTCACTCTTTTTGGTTTTTTTTTTTTTTTTTTTGTATTTTTATTGCAAAACTACGAAGAATATTGTCAAAACACTGCCCAACGCGAGGAGCTGTCTTTTTTTATATAGGCCTGCTTGAATATTTATTAACGAACGCTTCTTGACATGGCAAATATTATTTGGATGCTAAGTAATGTTCCGAAATAAACACGTTCTTCTTTAAGAAAAACCACATTATATACCATATAAATGCTACAGTGACCATCAAATATCACTGCCATCACTCCCTATCCGATGGCATCATGCGCTCTGTTGTCACAGTTACCATGGTTGTTGTTGTTGAAAGTTTTAGGACTCAGACCATATTCCGCCATATATATTGTGTCTGTAAATTTCGTGTGTCCTCTTGTCGATTTGCTGGACAAAAAACACGGATTCCGGGAGAAAAAAACCATGCAATCCTTGCTTGAGCCCGACTAATTCAGCCACTATGTTGTGGAAAAGACCCATTGATCTTTCTCCCGTCATTGGCGAGATTCGAGCCAGGGCTTTTTCCAAATAGTGTGGGGGAGGATAGTAATTATACGCACTGTGCTACGAACGAGGGTGTTACTATTGTACCCATCAACTAGTGCAGTTGCCAATGGCCGTGGCCAGCTTCTTGAGGACTTCATCCTCAGCCAAAATCTTATTATCCATAACCAGCCTAGCCAGTTCACTACTTACTCTAGCTCCACCGGTGAATCTAATATTGATTTAACCCTGTCTACAAAAGACCTACGTCAGTCAGTTAGTTGCTGGAAGGTAACTCCGGATCTGACTGTTAGCGACCATAGAGCCATACTGTTCCATCTTGACTTGGTTCCACCGAGAAACAACAACAGAACAAGGCCAACTGACTTCATTAGATTCTCTTCGAGAAACGTCAATTGGGAAGCATATGACAGCTCCATAGAACTGGACTTTCCAAATCCAGACCCATCACAGATGGACTCGCTAAATGCACAGGACTTGACCACCTTTATCCAGCACTCCATACTCAGAGCCTCATACAGGTCCTCAAGGAAGAAGGTGTTCCGCCCAGCAATCTGCCCATGGTGGACCCGGGAACTTACCATCCTTCGTAAGGCAGTCCACTCTGCGCGCAGGAACTACCAGCGACACCGTGATTGGCCAGCTCCTGATGTCGAACGCCTTCATAGGGATTATATCGCCAAAAAGAATGAGTATACCAAGGCAATTGCAGCCAGAAAGAGAGAAACTTGGGCAAATTTCGTAAAAGAAACCAACCGTACAAATCCATGGGGCCTGGCATATAAGATTTTGAGAGAGAAAACCTTCTCCCCAGAAATATTCAACACTGTTTCAGTAGACGCTCAGGAAACTAAGTGTTGGCAAGATTCTGCCAACCTTATTCTAGACAAACTGTTTCCACCTGATGACATCTCTGAGGATCATCCAGAACACTCAGCAATTAGAGCTGCCAACAGCAATTACATAGCAAAAGAGCAAGCCAACCCATTCACACTAGAAGAACTGGGAGCAGTCCTTAAAAACATTAATGCCAAAAAGTGTCCAGGCCTTGACCTAATAGAATACATCTTCATCAACCGCTTTCACACACTGCGGCCGCACCATCTACTCCTTCTCTTCAATAAATGCTTGGAAGAAGGATGCTTCCCAAAAGAATGGAAATTTGCCCTCATTCGCCTCATCAAGAAGCCTCACAAACCACCAACAGACCCCCGCAGCTTCCGGCCTATTGCCCTGCTGGCTAACCTTGGTAAGGTCCTTGAGCGACTCATGGCTCTCAGGGTTGTCTCCATGCTACAAATGCACGATTTGGTCTCACCATGCCAGTATGGCTTCACCCGTGGAAGGTCGTGTGAAGAAGCTCTGTTCGATTTGGTTTTACATATTGAAAGTTCTGAAGAAAAATTCGAATTGGCCATCTTCATAGACTTCGAGGGAGCCTTCGATACCGTCTGGTGGGACAGTGCCTTGGCACGCCTTCGAACTGCCGCTTGCCCCCAGCAATTATACAGCCTCTTCCAGAACTATTTTTCCGACCGAGCAGTTATTCTCAAGTCAAAATTCCAGCAAGTCACAAGATCAGTAAATCGAGGTTGTCCCCAAGGGTCAGTCCTGGGACCCCTCATTTGGAACATAGTCCTCCAAGACTGGCTCTCCCGCACCTTCAGGAATACAAAAATTGTGGCCTTTGCCGATGATCTCACAGTTGTGGTGTCAGGGCATTCACGGAAGGCCATTGAAGAAAATGCAAACCAGGTCCTCGACGATCTCTCAACTTGGGCCGCACTTAATAAGTTGCATATCAACCCAACAAAAACTAAAATGATGCTATTCAAGAATAGACTGGATCTCAGGCGCCCACCGCAGGTAAAGATATGTAATGCTCAACTGCCAATCGTCACCGAAACCAAAGTACTTGGAGTGATTATTGACCACAAACTCAGCTTTCTTCCACATCTTGTTAATTTAAGAAACAAAGTTAAGAGATTCTCGGGAACCATCATACGCATCTCTAAGAATGATTGGGGACTCTCCAAAAGGTCCCTGCGGTTGTATTACAACGCAGTATTTTTACCAATTGTGACCTATGCAGCTGGAGCCTGGTTCCATCGGGTAACTCTTGTAAAGATGCGAGACAAGCTTGGAACCATCCAGAGGTCAATGTTAATGGCAATCTGCCGAGTGTGTAGAACGGTCTCCACTCCTGCCATTCAGGTCATTGCGGGAGCACTTCCGCTCGATCTACATGTCACCTTCCGAGGGCTGTGCTTCCGCATTACGAAAAATATCCCAACAAGGATCCTTGACATTGAGGTTAATCTGGATGCTGACCCCAAGGCTGAGATGACACGTTGCTACAACGAGCTCTTCAACATTTGGCAAACTCGATGGCATAATTCAACAAAGGGCATTGTCACAAAAAGATTCCTACCTGATGTAACCTACACTGCTACTAAATCTGTACAGTCTTGGTTCACCCCTTCACTAGAAACATCATACCTAATTACCGGACACGGATCCATGAATGAAAAATTACACCATCTGGGTCTCCACCCAACAGATCTCTGCCATTGTGGAGCCAAAGAGAACTGGTGGCATGTACTATTCGAGTGCATTGCGTATGCTGATCTGAGACACAACCTTGTCAGCTGTACACAGATCTCTGGCGAGTATCTAGAGCTCTTCCTACAGAACCCTAACAACCTCCCTGCACTGCAAACCTACTCAGCTGAAGTCTTTAGGCGCAGAAGAAGGATTAACAGACCACCAGTGGCAAACATCGATGACCCAGCAGTGGACTGAAACCGACCATGTATTTCCCCCCTCCCCCCAGCCTGCTGCATGGGCTGTGGAGCTTGTTTCTGCGGCCTGTGTTCAGGAAGGAAAACATCTCTCTCTCTCTCTTTCTCTTCCACCCCCCTTTTTTTTTTTTTTTTTTTTTTTTTTTTTTAATAAATATATATGTATATATGTTTTTTTTTTTCTCGCATTCTACAATCAATCCATGGCTGTTTTTTTTTTTTTTAATTTATTTTATTTTTTAATTATTATTATTATTATTTTATTTATTTAATTTATTTTATTTCTTTTATTCTTACTATTTTTTATTTATTTATTATTTATTTTTTTTTTCTCTCTTCGCGTTCTAAATCAGTCACATGGTTGTTTTTTTTTTTTTTTTTTTTTTTTGCGTTCTTCAGGGTTGCTGTCACTTTTTTTTTTTTTTGCGTTTTACAGTGATATTATTATTTTATTATTATTATTTTTTTTTTTTTTTTTTTTTTTCTTTTGCACCACGGGAAAATCTAAATAAATATATATGTTTTTTTTTTTTTTTTTTTTTCTCTCCTCTGGAGTGGGCCCCTAGAGGAATCTGGCCCACCTTTTGGCAACATCAGGTGGATCAGAGTCTCATATTGAGACAGTACGTGATTAGCTGAGACTGGCCCACCTTCCCGTGGTGTGGACGAGTACCCAGAATCATCTGTCCAGGTGACTGATGCTTCTGGGTAGCCAAGTGGCCAGAACAGAACAACAGAACACACACATAATACACACAAACCGACGTCACACACATATCTGGCCCATTTGTAGTGATACTGTTCTTCACAGAGATACGAGGCGGAGTTGAACTAACGTTCTAGGAGCCGCCCATTACAAAAACACATGTCCACATGTCCACATGTACCCATCAACGTTCACATATCATGGTACTTGTAGAAACAAAAAAGTCAACTTTAATACATACACAGGTGATATAAGAGCGCACGGTTGATTCCGCTGCGAATTTGAAACCTGAAAATACGCCGAACATTATAAAACAACCTAAGAGTTCAGATAGTTTCGGGTGGATCATCAAAACCATAAAAGAAAGAAAAAAAAAAAAAAAAAACAACTGCAGATAAAATTGAATGGGAAAGCGGCGAGTCGTGCTTCTATATAATTTACATTATCGGTGGGGAGGAACTGGCAAAGAACTTCTTTGCATGCGATTTCGATTAAGAATTAATAATCGGTCTGTGAATAGGGTCACCTTCTGGTGGAAGCGAACAGGAAACGTTCCAGTATTTCTAAAAGGCATGGCGTGATGTTATGCATTCTGACTCGCTTGAATACCCCAAATTAGTCGCTGAAATTCCCACGGTACCCGTGATTTGGAGCTCCTCTGCCTCTCCTCTAACACACTCCCAACTGTTCTTTGCACTGCCAACATCGTACGGAGGTTAGCTGCCTCAATGCTGGGTGTGGTGCCATTAAACAACTTCTACTTTTCAGTGTAAAAACTGAGGCTTCCAATTCCCGATACCGTCATCAGGGTGTCTCGCGTGACGCCTTGGTGTCACGCTTTTTCTTGCCGTTTGTCGACGAAAGAGTCGCCTTTCTTTTCAGTGCACGACTTTAAAGCCGTTCCTGCTGAAACGAGCTCACTTTTGAAGCGCATGCGTAGTATTCCAAATCGACGACTTGGAAGGATCTTACGTTGGACATTTTGAAATAAACGCATACACGGCAGCACGTGGTGGTACACACACACGCACTGTCAACTTTTGTTCGCTCAGTGTCACGTGTCACTAAGCAAGGACAAAACTAAGTTTGAGCGTAATTTGGAAGATGAGATGGCTGAATTTACAAATGACTTCTTGGAACAATTAGAAATTTCTGCTTCTTCTTCTACGATCGTAACGAACCAATGTGAAACATTAAACCCTTCGCCTGGGCAAGAATTTCAAAACACGCTGCTCAGTTCAGTGTTAGACCACCGATTACTGAGTAGATTAAATTAAAATTGAAAACGCATCAACCTCATTAAACCAAACGCTAGTTTCTTTTAATGAATCTAATTACGGATGAGATATATTTTGGAAAATTTGCCTGTCTGTTCACCATCTTGTCGAATTCGATTGGAACTAAACCAATTAAACTTGATTTGCCTCCTCTTTCATCCAAGGGAATTCCCAGATGATGTCCGGCTAACATTTTTACTCCAGCGTGCTTTATATCACAAAAGCCATTGTCCCTTCCCCCATTCCCTGGAGTACTATAATACTCCGTAATAGATGATCCAACAAATCTTTTTATCAAGGGTGCATTGAAAATACATTACAAACTCTACGTAATTTCTTAACAGACGATAATACCTTACCCAATCGCACTTCCCCTTCAATCAATAGTATTCTAGAACTTACAACCTTTTTATTAGATGCTAAATATTTTCGATTTCTCAATCAGATATACCAGCAAATATACGGATTACCTATGGGATTGGGGATCTCAGCCCCCTTTCCGAAATTTTCCTAGCTTCAATAGAAAACTATGTACTACAACCATACCCCCCAGATATAAAATTATTTATAAGATATGCAGATGACATTCTTTTAATAGGACCAAAATCCACAATAGACGATCTTTTCATTAAATTCAATTCAGTACACAATAGATTAAAATACACCCTAGAACTTGAAGAAAACGAACAAATTAATTTTCTGAACCTCACCATATATAGGAATGACACCAAAATAGGAACAAGAATTTTTAGAAAAAATACCCATACTGGAAAGTACCTACATTTTGATTCGCACCACCCCCTGAACATAAAAAAAGCCGTTGTGTATAATCAGATTTACAACGCTATAAAATACACTTCTGCACAAAACGATCTCAATCATGAGCTTCAATATCTTACAACAAAATTCATATCTAGAAGGTACCCTACTCAATTAATTCAACAAACCATTTTCACAGTACAAAATAATATTAACAATCCACCCAAACACACCTCTAATAATAATCTACGTATTATCCTACCATACCATAGTAGTTTTTACAATCAGTTCCGCCTCATATTCAAAGGTACCGACATCACCCTCACATTCTCAACTTATAATAAACTTGGCTCATTATTTAATTCATACAAAGACGCACAAAAATATCATATCAGCGACATGAACAATATTATTTACCTAATAAAATGTCAACCTAACTGCAATGCATGTTACATTGGTAGCACAACTTCAAAATATGGTTCGATTAAAACATCAAACACACGTGCATACTACCACTACAACAGTTTTAAGACAGGCCAAACCAACACAGAACTAGCATTACATGTTCAATCTCACAATCACACCCCCTTAGTAGACTCAGCCATTCCCATTATCAAATTAAAATCCAGTTTTAAAATCTTCCAATATGAAGCCCTAGTCATAGAATGGTTCCGCCGCCATTCCAATTCCAATCTCCAAGTATTAAATACCAAACTACCTTACAACATTGCACCGGCTTGGAATCTCATGCACCTGAGATTTCCACATGTAACCAGGAGCATCATGGGAACTTAGCTTTCTTAAATACACACGTTCACTCTCAACCCATCATTGCCAACTGAAGACGTGGGTAACGAAAGCCACTTGTTATGGCTATTGGCCTCCAGTATTAACCATTTATTTTCAACTTTAATATTGACAACCAAGGACGAAGACGTGCACTTCTACTTCCTTGCGCATATTTTAACTTCTGTTTTTAAACCCCAACTCACTTACTCCTAATTTAAATTAAAATTATCATCCACCCTATTCAAACATCAATTGCAGATTATAATAAAAAGGTGAGTACCATAATAAATTAAGCTATGCTGTCATATTAAGTCAATTATAAATGGTATTTTAAGTAATCTACAATTATCGAATTTCAAAAGGATAAAAATATTTTACAAGTGCTTTTAAAACCCAAAGATAATTTAGGAATTACTCAAAAACGCCCATCAAAGTGATTTACAAAGAGGTATAGCCGTGACTATTAAGCACTCGTGGGTAATACAGTTGGTAGGATCGCCGTCATCCCCCTCACCGAGTGGAAAAGACACGAGTTCGAATCCCGTTGATGACTCAAGGAATTCTGTGAGTTCTTTTCACAACGTGGCTGAATTAGTCGGTCTCAGGAGAGAGTAAGAAAAACCCGAGTTTTCTCTCCCGGGAACTCGGGTTTTTCATCCAGCAAACAGAAAATCGACCACAAAACACACGCAATTTATTGGCATATTATATATACGGCGCAATATGATCTAAGTTGCTCATGCCATACAACTTGAGCTATCAAGGTACTGTATTTCCTGAATTTCCTTGGTTAAATCTGGTACTTCTACTAATAATTAATAAAACATTGGTCATTAACATTTGCATATGTCATTGGCCAGTTTTCCATAGAATACGAAATAATCCATATTTTTACAGATTATTTTCCTACTGTGGCCGTATTAATCAGTCTCGGAAGAGGGTTGGTTGATTTTCCCTGCTGGGAACTTGGGTTTTGATTCCACAAAAAGAAAAATTTAACACGGAACAAATAAATATTTAGAGAGAGAGAGAGAGAGAGAGAGAGAGAGAGAGAGAGAGGGAGGGGAGAAGATGGGATTTTGTTTATTTGTAGTCAAAGTGTAGGGTTCTTTTATGAGATTTATTTCCTCCTCCTCCTCCACCACTACCACCACCACCACCAGCAAGCACCCAACCGACCTCTGGAATAATACTAATTAATTAACATATATTTAAATCAATTAATTCATGCGTGTACATACTTGTTCTTCTTTCCTAATAATTTTTATCCTAAACAAAAGAAAAAAAAAGCAAACCGCCGCTTTTATTTCGGAGGTGAAGGAAGAAGAAATTGAAATAAAAGTTCACCCTTCTACTGGAAGAACAAAGACAGTAATAAATGTGCCACGGGGACAGAAAGAAGAAAGAGGTGCACAACGCAAAAATAGTCCAAAACATCAGTTTGAGTTAACTGTCACGCCACCTATACATTTATTTCTCTTGGTGTCCACTTCACTCTGGAAACCAGTGTGGATAAAAGCCATCTAGCCGTGAAAGACAAGGTGCTGTTTCAGTTCCTTAATAGCTGCCTCTGTTAGACTGTAATTTTTCTGGCCCATCCTCGGGGAAAAATTCGCAAGATCACGTGCCGGACCAGGAGAACTGCGTAATTTACTTTGACCAACAGGCATTCAAGTGATGTCGCCTGTGCTTAGTACACCGACGTATTCTACGAGGTGAATTATCCACGCGCTGCAAGCGGGAACGCCGGCTCATGCCGAACGCCAGGGATGCTTTACAACCTCCGAGAAAAAGGGAGAAAAGGATCTGATAAGACTCACCAGATTATTTAAAGCTTCTCTTCGAGGAAGTAATGGAATAAAAGAGTACCGAGCCCGGTTAGTCCAAGATAAGAGGCAAAATAATTTATTCTCACCTTTGCGCGTCAACTGAGTTATTGACACCAGACGGCGCTGTTGTCGAGCTCTTGCCCGCAGCATCACACGCTTCTGTCAGTAAGAAATGCCGATAGTTGGACCGAGAAATTTTTGGTTATTTTTCGGTGGCAGTCGGTCTTGGAACCTCTGATCTGATTTTAGAATTGTTTTCCCATTCGTGGGACGTCGAATTATAAAGGTTCGTGGGTTTAACTAGCTCGAAACTAAAATCTAATTTCAAAAATTCGCATGACTGGCCGGAAGTATTCGTTTTGGGGTGCCTACGCACATGTTGACGTGCTAAATGTACAGAAGGAATGGTAACCTCGGCTTTGAATCCATTGAAGCGGTAAACATGTTCTGATCAGATGATTATTGTCATTCATCTGGGTCTGTCCAGCTTCATCTGAGTGAAAAACAAGTAGTAATGCGTAATAAAGCTTATTCAACGAAGCACGATGTCCGCTCCTCTTCCCCAATCACTTCTTTCCTTTTTTCACGGACTCGTTATCGACAAATACAAGTCCTGTCAAAGTTATTAAACAACCATACAGAGAATTTTTTCCTGGTTCAAGACTATTTGTGACACGGTTCATAGATTAAGAATATTTCATCAGATAGTGGAGCTTATCCGACAAGGAGAACGGGCGTATTTCGAGGGACCTAATTAAATTCGTTGCCTTCAATACAGAGATGGGCATTTATTCATAGGCTGTCATTCCCACACGAATGCAGAAAGCTAATGTAAAAGAACACAAAACCAATTACGTATTTTCCATAGCTTTGAGACACACCGCACCCGGATTTAGAAAAAGGTTTGCCCTTTTATTTTTTAATAATCATAAACTTTGGTGCGTTTTTGCATTACTGAATACACTATCCTATCAAAAGTCATGGGATACCTCCATTTATGAATGAAACATGTATTTATTAAAAGAAATTAGAAAATGTGCTGGCCTACCTAAGGCCGTAATGGCTGTTTAATGCATCGTGGACTCAGTATTATCATTTATGGACATCCATTCCTTCACCACGTTGCCGATTGTCAACCTTGCTACTACTCAGGAATGTATAATACCTCAGCAGTAGCACACAGACATTTTTCACTCTCCTCTGAAACTCTATTAGCTTTTTCCTTGTGTTCGTTATTCAGCATGCGTTTAAAATGAATTCTGGGACACCCGCTGTTCGCCCTTAGAGACCAATTTACACATTTCGTGACCATACACAGTGTCCTGCAATCAGACGAATGTCCCCCCTGACTTTTGTTAGAACAGTATACACGATGATAGTCTAATAGAGCGTTTCGGGAGCTTTCGATATTCTAGTTTTATCCTCACTAATGCATCGTGCACAAGTAACAGAAGATAGAAAGGCTTTCTAAATCTTGTGAGGTAACCTTTTCTCGCCCCATTTGTCATAGCTCTAATTACCCATGAATCTTTCCAACTGCAAGAGTGAGGACCACCTGATTAAATAGTGAGAGCGTTAATTTAATTACTTGTAAACCCTTTAGAAGGTAAATCTCTTCGTTCGCATAATAATTCGAATTAGTGACTGATGCAAACATCTTACTCAAGTTCAAAGATTTCTGCGCATTCCGTGGAATTGATCTGGCACACAGACGAAACTTCTGTCTTCATTGCTTCCAGAAGCACTGCATTACTGACCTCTATTCAACAAGCGCTGAGAAAGGGGCTGCTCGTGGAAAAATTGAAAAGGCATAACTGATTAAGAACACGGTTTCTAATATTTTGGCACAGCCAAAATATTAGAAACCGAAGCTCAGTATTTTGAAAGACACCTCTATGCGACTGAATTACGATTTGAATTTGACCTGGCATATTTACTTTCTTCTAATGAGTCCAGAAGATGTTTTTTAATAGAATTCGGATCAGAAGACTTGGAATGTAGAGAACGTTGCTGACAATGCACAGTTGCATTCTCACTTTGAAAGTAACCGTCTCCTTTGGGATTTATGAGGCAATGCCTCATAAATCTCAAATTCATAAATCATAAATCTTGCAAATGATCACGTGGAAGATAGGTACAGATTCGACCTCACAGTCCTACGAAGCTTCATGGTCCCTCTCCTGTAATATCCTCCTCCTCCTGACACAGTTACTCTTTCCAAAAATGGATGCCCCTTTTTCCAACCACTTCTTGTGAGTTCTGGATATCGTAGTCTAATTCTATGCTTATCTTTTCTAACATCAGCAATGTCTTCTTTTTATATATATCATGCCTTTTGTCCATCCCGGCGCGTAAATCCAAATAGGCAGGTATTCCAATATGTTGAGAGGGTAATATATATAAAATTTGGAAAGCGCATCTGCCTATCTTTGCAATCTCCTTGGACTCCATTGAAGTGACCTCTGCATGTGTTCCTCTTTTATCCAGGGAAAGATGGCTGGCTATATTTGGATCCAAAATTCTGATTCCAGGAAGTAGTCCTTTGATTACCCGAAAAAAATGTTTCAAAACAATACCAGCATATTATTGGAGATTAAAAATTATTTTTGATAATATTTTGCGGCTTAAAAATTAGGGGTTTTTCAATCCCAAAATTATTGGAATTAAAACAATTTTTGGAGTCAAATTCAAATCAAACCTCAAATCAAATTAAAAGACAAATCAAACTCAAATTATTGGAGTTTGGAAACCAAGGGATTTTTAAACTCCAAAATAATTTAAAATCAGATATGATTAACTAGGCTAAGCTAAAGTTTGGTATAGACTGTTAATACGACTTATTGGACGTCATCTTCTACAAATGAGAGGAACAGAAAGTAAAATTTGGATAACTTGTTCTCAATAATGAATGAGAGAATTAAAAACTGCGTGAACAAACAAAAGACCATGGTAAACACATTGGAAAGATGCTGGGCATTTAAAGAATGCAAGCAAAACTGAGAGCATTAAACGTAACAATTTTTCTCGTAATGTACCAATGGATACTACAAAACAAAAAACGAAGTCTAATTGTGTAGATCCAAATGAATCTTTATTAAATACAAAACTTTATTAAATATTTGATCGCGTTTTCTCTCTCTCATCAGGAGTTGGCTGGATATATATAAAAAACCACCAGTGGAATAAGAGAGAGAGTAGAAAGATGACACGAAAGTAGAATTACATATAGAGCAGATATTGTTAAGAACTAGAGACCCATCAGAATCTGGAGCCGGTTTTCCAGTTGATTCAACTCCTTATAATAACGAAGCGATTTTCAATCGTTTTAAGGGGTATTCGACATCACCTATTAAAATCGATACATGCTCGTATTCATCAGTTTCCTTTATAAAAGTGTCATGCATCTTGGTTACCAAGGTAACCAAGATGCATGACACTTAGCACAATGAATTTATTGGAACCTCTTAATCAGGACTGTCACTCAAGAATGATGTACAACGATTTTCCTACAATTCCACTTCTTTTTCATCCCATAAATTGACAAATCGGCCTTAGAACACACGAATCAGACACGCCAGCTAAATTGTTGATAGTATAGACAAAAATGTCAAAGACGGTTATCTAGCATCAGGTTTTAAAAGAAAGTTTGAATTTTAAATTTTTGAAGCAATACAGTATTGAATTACACATTGCCTTTATCTTAAAACATAGCTGACATACAAAGATGGATGTCCACTTGGTTTTAAGCTAGCTTCAAAGGGACTACGTTGGTGGAGAGCATAGAAATCAAACTATATATAGCTTTATTGATATATATATATATATATATATAATCCAAAGTTTATTTTTAGTCTGTATTTGCAAGATATAAAATAATATTTAATATTTTTAAAATAAAGACTCAATGGTCCGCGGATGGAGAAGAAGAACAGAAGAAGAAAAGGAAGAAATAGCAAAGATATATAAAAAAGAGTAGAACAGAATCTACTGTAGAATGGAACTAATGGAATGCAGTGCCGCGAAGTTGGGGTCAAAAGTTGCCTTTATTGGTATCTTATAACTAAGGTCCATGTTCAGGGATAAGGGATACTCACTTTGGAATTCCTGACGTTCCAAAGTTTCCAGAAACAATTCCTTGGGGTTTTACCGCCTAAATTGTTGATGCCAGTACCTCACGGTCACTGGGGATGTATCTCGAGTTGATCGATCCTGACTGAGCTGGAGTAATTCTTCTACCGTGCAGCTGTGAGGTGTTTTCCAGTCTAGCCGGCTGTATGGCGAAGGCAATCGACCTCCAGCTTGCAATCAATATCATCTTCTCGCCGTTAGCGAGCCTATTAGTCCTGCCGACCCCCAAGCAGAGGCTTCTCGCCTGCTATTATATGGTCCTTCTGATGACTGAAACAGAGCAGGGAGATACAAGGGGTTTATGCTTCGCTATTACTCTGGTCCGTAGTAACAATAAATGAATATGTTTACGACAGTCTGGCTGGAGGACGCAACATCCAGATGGTGGTCGGGAATGTTGTTTGAATATTCGGAAATACGAGGAAGAGTGTCAACACAAAGAGCTTGTTTGTTTTATGTGTTATTTGCATTCCATGTAGTTGAGTAGTTGGCTAAAACCAATATCATATGATGGCATGAGAAATCATTAGGAATGGCTATTTATAGAGAGAGAGACTGCTAATGTCATGGAGAGGAAGGGATAGGTTGCTATTTTTAATTTCTTGTTTTCGCGCGTTCTTTCCTGCTTCGGTTTTCCATTTTTAATTTGTCTTAACTGGATTTTCATGTCTAGACTTGTCCAGTCATGTCTATTGATAATATTGGACAATTTAATTCAAGTAAAAAACAGTAATTACCAATGGCGATATTCTAAACCCAACTAGGATACAATAATTAGAAACGAGTTTCCAGTGCAGTTGGCAACCGGTCCAATGCCCAGTCAGGAAACTGCCAACAGTCACCAACCTCCTTAATTACACTAAGAGTCCCTGAGGGGATTAATAGCCCCAAAGAGTATCAGCTAACGTTTCGCAGTATGCAATAAGACCTTAGCCGGAGCTTTGTCCATGACACGAGACAGCAAACTGCAAAAGACTAGAAATCATGTGAACACATTTTAATTCTTCACCTGTCAGCCGAGAGGAGGGGTTCCTTGTATTAATTATTTCGGGGATTATTCCGTCCTTTACGGGAGATTTACTTAATCGTGTTCCGTTATTAGGCGTGGTTCATAATCACAAGGGGGACGCTTATGACATCATCAAAGGGAGCCCTGCTTAATTATTTAGTGGTTTACTTGCAGCTTGTGCCACATGTCTTTGTTCCCCCCCCTGTCCTTTCCCCTTAATGTCCATCCATGTGGGGTGTTGGCATGGCCCAAAGAGTGGTCCGTTGTCGAGCAATACGTTATGACTGTCCTCATTAAACTTTAACACATTGTCATCCCGGGCTCACACCAACGCTGGAAATAATTAACAGGATTCGACAAGGTCTGTAGTAAATGAGGTGAATTGAAACGTCCGCACTAATTAATGGTAGATTGGAAGAGAACGCTCGCGACACTACCGCTGTCAGCTGCAGCACGCGTTACCTTGGACGTGAGGGTGTGTCTAACAGAGCGGAGATTTTTACAGGGGACTAAGTAAACTGCAGCGGGTCTGCAGGGGAGGCACGAGAGCAAATGACAAGGGGGGGGGGGGAAATACCTTCTCGCGGTTTTCATTCAGTGATTTGTAACACGTTGACGGAAAGATTACATTCTTGCTCGAGGGATATTTGATCGAAGGCACGGTAGCGCCGAGGAGCTTCTGACGTAAATGCGATCGTTCTTTGACGGGAGGTGTGACGTGCAAAAGTGGGGGGGGGGGGGGGCTGAAATCTCGCACATCAATAAGGCGATTGAACTTTCGAGAGAAAAATAGATTCTTTATAAAACACACAAAAGGAAAACGTTAAAGCTCATATCCAGTTATTCGAGCCAGATATTCCCACGAATTTTGTATCAATAAGCATTTACAGATTATTGCCCTTTTTAACTTTTTTGAAAGTCAAAGCCTAGGGATGTGTTCCTTTTCTTGAAGACCACTTATTTTGATTTGCTGCGAATAAGCTGATTTTTATCGAGGAATTCTTCCAATATAGTTAGCACTGTGATGTTTTGACTTGAAGTACGCCGGGATTGTTGCCTGTTAATAGAATTGATATCATCTGCGTATGCAACTGAGTTGCTGAAATAATGCGTAGCAGCTAGCTGGTGAGCAAAATGTAAAGAACCGATCCCATGAGAGAGCCAGTGGAGCTCCTCTGTAAAATTTACTGATGTTAGAAAAAGAGTGGTTGATTTTAACGATGAAAGGATAATCAGATAGTTAATCGCCCAAGAGTTGATTGATATTTCCTCTTAAACCTAATTGATCTAATTTTGACAGAACCAGTCGGTGACTGATGCAGTTAAAGGCTTTTGAAAGATCAAGGAACAAGGACATCGTATAGCAGCCTGCTTCTCAGTCGTCAGTGATCCTGGAACAGAAATCAGCAATTGCTATGTCAGTACAGTTCTTTAGGCTATACGCATGTTGATGTGGATGAATTAGTTGGTTCTCTGGAGCTTTAGCCTTTTCAAGGTTCATCTGTAATCGTTGATCAAAATCACCAGTACTACATTTTGCTTTTGACTTCCTACCAGGCGAAAGCTTATTCAATATTTCCCATTTTTTTCTTGCAAGTCACTACTCCTGCTAGTTCTCCTCTCATAAAAATTTCTCTTTTCTTTCCAAATGCAATCAGTTACCATATTTCTGTAAGACCTACAACTGTCCATGTCAAACTGTCAGCTGTTCTCTTTGCCAGTCTCGCTAAACTGTTTCGTTTTTTTTATTTTATTTGAGAACTTAGTACTGTATATAAGAAGTTAGACTCTAAAGCTATTGGACTTTTGTGTATAGCGGAATGTAGCTTTCAAAGCAGTGAAGAATGTAAAGAAAACATTTGCTCCAACATTTTTAGGTCCTCTTCAGAGAGAACATTATCCCATAAAGACAATCGAAGAGTACTAATGAGGAAATTCAGAAAAGCTGAGGTCAAAATTCTAGATGAGAAGATGGTCTCAGACAGATTCTCTTTAGCCTCAGCAACTATAAAAATGGAAAGACGATCAGATATGGAATTATCGAGGATATCAAAGAAAGTCCTGGGATTCTCCTAACCTTGTTCAGATCGAATTATCTGTGAGTACCAAAAATCCACTTAAATTGATAACGGCGTAGATATCCTGCACCTACGAGGATGAACTGTTCAAAATATTAATCTTGTAATCTCCAATCAAGAGAATGCTCAAGGATTTTTTATCCAGGAGTAAAAGAATGGGGCCAACAGTTTCTAAGAATCTGTCTACTACGAAAGAAGGAAGCCTGTAGAAGCAACGAACAACCAAGAAGGCGATCCGATTGAAAACAACTTCACATGTCATGTCGGATTGATTTGAGTAAGGAAAAGAAGAGCATAATAGAATATGACTTTGAACATAAATCTACTCCACCTTCTCTGAAATCATATCTACATGAGCAAAAGAGATATAGTTTGGTACAGTTCTTAAATCTCTGGGTAGAACCATGTTTCTGAAAAACCAAGAGATCTGGGTGGACGTTTCAGGCAGTAAGTTCCGACAGGATCTCGTCATGATGTTTCACCAAACTGCAAGCATTCATATAGAAGATGGTGAGAGCGTTTTTATCTAGAATAGAGGAAAATAGAAAATCTGAAAAATTTAAAAATATTCAAAAAAATTCTGGTAGGTTCTGGTTAGTGTAATAGACAGTTGTAGGCAAGAAACAACTTTGACAGTATGCATCTTGACTTCGGCAAAGCTTCTGATACGGTATCCCAAGAAAGGCTGTTATATAAATTGAAGCAAATTAAATTTAACGGTAAAATCCTTCTCTAGATGAAAGATAGGAAACAGGGAATAGTTATAAATGGACATAACTCAGGATGGGTTTGTGTAGCAACTAGAGTTACTCCAGGAGTTATTTATTGGGGCCCCTGCCCTTTATTAGCTTCCTTAATGACATTCATGAGGTGAAAGGGAAATTGTTAAAATTTGTGGATGATTTAAAGGTAGAAAGGGTATTTAACAACAAAACCAGGCTATTCTGCTTCAAAATGATTTAGATCGATTGCACAAATGATCTGAAAATGGCAAATGGAATCCAAGGCTTTTAAATGTATGATTTTGCATCTAGGGATCACAAATCCAGGAGTTACTTACAAGCCATGGAAAATTGAGTTAAAAGTGGTTCTAGAGGAAAAGACAAAGAGGTTACGATTCACTCAAACATGATATTTTCTAGAGAGACCTTATAGAAGTGTATTGGGCCCCGAAAGGAATCAATTAAATGAATAAGGGAGGTATATCTTCAATGGCAAAAGAGAAAAGAACCAGGATACACAAATTCCAAATTTTGGGAAGTAACAGAAGGTTAGATCTCATAAGTTTTACCTGCGGTAGCGTGTCATTGGAATGAATTGCTTGCAACTGTGGCCGATAGTTTGGTAAAGTTCAAAGGGGAATTGGACAGGCACTTTTTGGTGAACGGGGAAGGTATGAATGATAGGATTTATTTATTATTATTATTTATTTATTTTATTATTCTTTTTTTTTGGTTGATGTATTAAAATCTGTCTTCCTTCCTTTTTTGAGTATCCCTCGTATAACCTCATGCATTTCCAGAGGCGGACAAAAAAACTGCATCACCTTTAAAAAAGTAACATTTGTAGTGAAACGTATAAGATATTGTTTGATTACAGTCATTTTGTTTGTCGCAAAGCAAAGGTATTGCGTCAGATAACGCTTCTATTGCATCAGACAGTAATTGCAAGGTATTCCGTCAGATAACGCTTCTATTGCATCAGACAGTAATTGCAAGGTATTGCATCAGTCGTTTCTATTAATACAGTGTTGGAAGGGTATACACGCTTATTAGTATTCTGTTTTGCGCAGATGTATGCATGGCTCCATATGTTCAATTGACACCAAGAAAAAAAGTGTAGCTGTTGCTTTGTCTCAGCAAGGGCTTTCTACGCGTGCTATCGCTGATAAAATAGGCTGCCACCAGTCAGCAGTATCCCGGGTGCTGAAATTAAAGCGTGAAACCGGTGATGTGAAGAGAAGATCTGGATCAGGCCGTAAGAGAGTGACTGAGCCTTCCCAAGATCGATATTTGAAACGGCCATGCCTTAGTAGTCGCCATGCTAGTGCTCCTGATCTAAAACTGCACTTTGAGATGCTTCTGGTGTTGAAACAAGTGCACGAACTATCCAAAGACGGCTGTCAGAATGTGGTCTGCATGCCTGTGGACCCAAGAAGAAGCCTTTGTTGACCCAACAAATGAAGAAGCGAATTTCCTGGGCTAAAACGCATGTTTCATGGACAAAAGAGCAATGGGACACCGTCATCTTTTCTGACGAATCGAAATTCAACCTGCATGGCTCGAATGGAAAGCGATATGTCAGAAGATGAAAATCGGAGGCATATCATCCTGACTGCATAACACCGACTGTAAAGTTCCCCGCCGGTCAGATGGTCTGGGAATGCATAACAAGCAAAGTGGTGGGGCGAATTAAGTTTATTAACGGAACGGTGAATGCAGAAACCTACACTGCTATCTTGGAGGAGTGCCTGAAACCCGTTATTAGGGATCATCACACAGACGTCCAAAACTGCATTTTTCAACAGGACTCAGCACCTTTCCACACAGCAAAATTGGTAAGTTTTATGCAATTTAGATTTAATGAATGGTTTGTCGTGTTGTTTCACAAGGCTTAAAACATATTTACACCAATGTTTTCCCTCATTTTTCTCCCTTAAGGTGCAGTCATACCTCAGAAATGCTGGCATTACAGTGTTGGACTGGCTCGGCAACAATCCACATTTGAAAATAGCTGGCACATAATGTCTAAAATTGCTCAGAAAAAAGCCAAAAAGTAAGATTGAGCTGCAGGAGAGCATTATAAGGGGGTGATACCACGAAATTGGGCAACCGTATATCCAGAAGTTGATTAACTCTATGCCAGATCGTTGCAAGTCTTTAATTGCAGCTTGAAGAGGAACAACAAAATATTGAGGACTTATTTTGCTGATTTACAGTACATAATACCATTACGTTAACTTGTCATTTCAGTTTATTGCACGTAAATGCAATAAAATGTTTGGTTGTCATGATTGCCATTTGCATGATTTCTCGTATTTCCATTAATTACGCATTTTACCCTTTGGGAAGATATTTATGGCAATGAGGTATATCAGGTGGAGTCTTTTTATTGGATTTAATTCACAGAGATATATATCCACTCTAACAAATGCATTTCGAACATTTCTGCAACCCACAATGCAGCGCAAAAGACATTGTTTGCAAAATTCACAAGTGATGCAGTTTTTTGTCTGTCATTGAATATTAAAATAAGAGGCCTAGCCTTATCCTCATAAAATATGAATCCACCTCTAGGCATATGCACAAGCAACTACAAAAAAGGGGTTTTCCTTTAAAGAGTTGAAGACAACCGCTGTTTACCACAAAGCAAAGAGAAAGGCTATTTCCTCTCTTCATTTATTTATTCGTAAGTTTCTCTTCTCAGCGTTCGAACATCGGGAATAATAAAGCGAAGACCTGCACGCGACACTTCTGGTTGTTAAATGCATATTATGCGAATTGTACGCATCGTAGATCCGAACAGAGTCATGTTTAGCGATCCTCGACTATTTTAATGCCGATTTACGAGAAGCCGCCCCTACTTTGATGCAACCAGAAACATCAGCGTGTCGTATTTCTGACGTCTCACAGAAAGGAAATAAAAAGAACGTGTAAGATGGTGAAAATGTTCTCGATTTTAGTACCCGAGTGACGCCATCAGCCCTGTAAATATGGCTATTAAACAGAGCCGAACACGTTGAATCAACCGAACTCCATCAGTTGTCCCTGAAGACGGTGGAAGACAAAAGGAAGGTTCCCGGCTAATAACTTACATTCTCCGAACTTTGATCGCAGATACGGGGAAAGTCTCAAGTGACACGGCAGCCAACCACCGCCACACGTCTTATTTAATTATCCTATTTGCATATAAGAGTGCCCATTGACTGCGTGCTCTGTCTAATGCTGGGCCCGTAATTGCACGAAATACAGATGGAAAGTTTTAATGAATGCTAATCAACTGATGTCCCCGTACACGGTTTTCTTATCTCTGCACTGCGAACGCAGGAAGAAAAAAGAGTCGACTACAATTCCTTAAATTAAAGTTTTAGGACGAAGAGAACAAAGTTCTTATCAGATGCACTAGACTGCATCTCATGCGTGGGTGGTTTCTCCTTTGAGGGAACAGTGAGTGACCGTTGGCTTATCGAAATTGTGACAAGGATGGAGAAATATGTCATTTTTCCATTTTTCTCTCTTCTTTTATCTTTCTCACACATCAGTGGAGAATTTTCCGAACGTACTGGTGTCAGCCCTTGAAAGTTCAACACTATTCGTCGAAAAGAAGTGAGGGACTCGTCATAACGATCAAGTTTATACAGATTCTACCTCCCTCTCCAGTGGAAAAACCGCACTAGTTTCAAGGTTTCGTGTTTTTTCGAAACCTAATTTATGTACTTAGTCGCTGATGCTCCTAAAACCCTACAACAACAAATACACAAATACTGCAGGACTTCAATCAAAAAGTAGTTTCTTACTGAGATAGGGAAGTTCTGTTTATTTGAGTAAGGAGCCACATTCGATCTTTGCAACAAGTTGTCTCAGAGTTTGAAATGGTACGATTCCATTACAACTCTTTGTGAAGGGTGCCAGCGTTCCGAATGAGGATCGCATTACAGAAAAATGCAGTCGTTATTTTCTTTTCTAATACAAACCATGTTTTTTTAAGTAGTGTAAGAAGAAAGAAACTAGCGAAGGCGTTTTCTCTGTTCGAAAAACATCTTAAGAGGTTTTTACCATTTATTATTCGATTTGAAGGAAACCATTTCATACCGGTACCATTTCAGACAAGACAGCCTCCTTCGCGTCATCATCAGCCTGGAGATCTTCTTCCTCTTAAATCACCTGTATGAACATTATCTCCATCTTCGGTAATAACACATCCTAGAATTCTAGTTTTTTTGCATATACAAACAATCCAATGTATATTCTCAATTGACAAATCCAGGAGTTAGAAAACCTCATTACAGCTACAGAATATCAACCTTTTCTTTGAATAGACCTGTGCTCGTTAAAAACATGTTTCCCAATAATTTGATAAAAGCAGAGAAAGGTTAATTTCATCTTAAAAGATCCATTCGGGAACCCTCAAGAATAATTTAAACAAGACTGAAGTCTCTCTGTCAATTGAAATACCTTCGTATAGATTGGCATAGTTCGAATCCTTTTCCATTTTCTTACTTTCGGAAGTGCTAAGTGCGTTTGAAAAAGTAATTCCAAGAATAAAATCTTAGGAAAGGACCAGTATCATCTTTGGATTACAGAATCCTCATCGGAGAATGTTAGGCGAATGTAAGAGGACACAAACACGCGGCCATCTGAAGCGAAGTCATCTAAATTTTATATTTTCTCTTTGCTCTATGTGGGAGTGAAGATCGCCGGCAGAGTGTCCAACACGTGGTATTCAATAGCAGCTGCAGGTTGTGTGGAAAGAATGTCCTCTGCACCAATGAGATGCTCGTCTGCTGCGCCGATCAATACCCCACTTATAACCAGGCGTCATCTCGACACAGCCTAATGGTAGCCATGGCACGGGAGGGTATAATACCCCGGTATACAGTTTCATTATGGAATACTGTTTCCTCCCCCTCTGTTCGGTGTCGTGTGCCCTTTGATGGACTGAAAGCTCTGGCTATAAAACGCAAGCAAACACATTACATCCATATGATGTAAGACATAAACAAAAGTTAGAAATAGTCCAAGACGCTGTTTTCCATCACAGAAGTCTTCTCAATCCTTCCCCTTTCCCTATACTAGAGCCATAAATACACAGATAACATGCAGTCTCCGTATAAAATTTCTCCTCATCGCCGCTTCGACCCGCAATAAAACTAAGCGCTACCACGACGCATACAAGAACATCCAATTTCCAGTTGAACTGCAAGACAGAAACTAAGGTCTTTCTTACATTTGTTCGGCTGATTTCCTTGCATGCATTTCCACTGATATATCGAGAAAAACATAGCTAAACAATTTAGAGTAATTTACTCGCTTGTAGTTGAGGGGAAGGAGGGCAGAGATGAGGGAATTAGCTCTAAAATTATGCCTTTAATTTAGTTCGGTGGTAGATCTGTTGGATTTGTTGGTTGGACAATGGAACATGTAAATTATTCTCCGTTGTTACGCGTTTCTCCGATAATGAGTCGTCAGAGAATTGGATGAATAGAACCCCGGTGCTTTCATCAAGCAGAATTAATGAACTACAAGACAACGAACCATTGTCTTCAATCAAAGAAAGAAACGTGGAGGTAAACACGAAATTTGGAAAGCACAAAATAAATTCTCTCCGAGTTGTAACCGTTCCTTTATATCTCAATGACGTCATTCGCATTTATTTGGTGCCCAAAGGCCATTCATCCTCTGCCATTTGAAGAGTTGTGCGTGTGTTTGACAGGCCCGATCACCTTGATATACACACATATCTACGTGGAGAGCCATTACAAAGTTGGAGAACTGTAGCGAGACACGAGGACATGACATATAGGCCTACGGAGATTAATTAAAGCTAAGTGTATAACACTGTTATGTTCGCGCCATTACGTAAACAGGGTTCACTGCTCCAGTTGCCTGCCGGAATGCTATCTCCAGCAGCTTCAAGAGAGTCATTGTCAACGAAAAATTGTTCCATTCGCCGTTACTGATATTGGGTACTTAACGGTGCACGTGGACACAACTTACAATGGCATGGTGATATCGCTAATGGCCTGTTAACACTATTGGAACAAAATGTACAAAACACCCCTAGCGGCAGTTCTTATCATAAAATTGATCGTTAATATTCGCCACTGGATCAGTGAAATGTTATATTTGGTAAATCAACACCCACTAATGAGCACCTACTGAGGAATACCCAACTTATATGAAAGCTGCAAACAGTAAGCAGTAATAAAGGGACAAATATGTATATATTTTTAATAGTATATCTACTTTTCGTTAGATTTTATATAAAACATTGAGCATTATTCCTATATTTAATATTTTAAAACATTATGGAGACAGTTATAAAAATTTGAATCCGATTCGTAAGGATTCTACGAAAGTTTAATTTCACAAACAAACTAGCCTTGGAACACAAGCTAGTTATTGGCATAATGTCTAATGGCCTGAGCTCCCTCGACACTATATTGAGTTGCTTATCAAACGCTTTAGATTACACAAATAACATACAGGAGTTAAAAAAAATTTGAAAAGGATTGGAACAGCTGGTTCGGATTTATAGCAATGTTTCTGTAGAAGGACTGTGGAATCAGAATTGGGCCTGAAAGTTTCCAAGGGACTAACAAAACATACGCTTAAAATTTGTTTTCGATTCGACCTTCGCTTATTGAATAATGCCCAAACATTCAAAACAGGAGCATTATGCAGATTTGGCCTTTATGCAGAATCAACCAAACAAACACTTCCCATATCCCTTGTCCATTCCCTCCAATACTTTGTCTAGTTCTTCTTTGAACTTCTTCAAACCACCCACTTTCCCAACAACAACAGACGGAAGCCTCTTATAACGATCAACCACCCTCTGGCTGAAGGCAAACTTCCGCATATCTATTCTTGCAACCATCGTTCCTCAGTTTTAATTTATGCCCCCTTCATGCGCGTATTGTCTGATCAAGAGGAAGGATTCCATCAGCACTGAGCTTACTCAGTCCATTCAAAAGCCTTAAACACCTCAATAAGATTTCTTAGCAGGTGCCAAATCCTTACACGCTGCAATTTGCAGAACTGAAGCCTTCCTTGGTAAGACCTTTCGCACCGTTTTGTTCCTCTCAACAATTTGTCGAAGTTTGTTAATGAGTCAAAGATTGGAAGGATGGATAGCGACCAGAAGCAGGCTATTTTTCTTCAAAATGACACAGATCAATTGCAGAAATGGTCAGAAAAATGGTGGCTATACTTTAATGCTTCCAAATGTAAGGTTTTGCATCAGGGGTACACAACTTGATGTTAGAGCCACTAGAGAATTACCTCGTCTACCAGTGAGTATTGCTGTAAATTGGGTGGTTCTCTGGTCAGTTTTCCTATATTTCCGGACGAAAAACCCAAGTTTCGGGGGTAGAGGGGAGAACTTGCTGTCCTTGCCTGAAACTGACTAATTTAATCACGAAGGGGAAAACATCCCATAAAAGTTCCTCGCATCATTTGCGGGATTCAAACCCGGACCTTTTCCACTGAGCGTGAGGAGAACGCTGTGCTACCCACGAAGACTACTCTATGATATTATATAGGATCTTCGCAACTAGGGAAAGGGTGTCAGTGCTTCTTAATCAGAGACCGTAGTTAGAATATTGTGTTCAAGTCTGGAAGACACAATTGAAGAAAGACGCAGCTGTTCTAGAAAGCTTTGAAAGAAGGGCAACCAGATTGATGAGGGCGCTAATCGATGTCCTTATTTATAAATTGACAGACTGTACTAACCGTAAAACTTGGCAACTAGACTTCTTAGGGTAAACCTGAACAGAGGTGTATAAGGTCCTGAAAGAAGTATATTTGCCATGGTAGAACAGAGAAAAACTTGAGGGACGAAACACAAAACTGAAAAACATCTGCCAGAGTTTTGTTCAAATGCCCATTCCCTCAACACGATTGTTGAGGAGGCTTTCGTCCTGCAGTGGGTTGATAATGGCTGCAGTTTTTTTTTTTTTTTTTTTTTACCCATATCAGAATGTAATGTTGAGATCGAATTAAAAACTGGGCAAACATACTGAAAGCCATCAGTATCTGAGATGGTAACGTAGGACATATTAAAAAATAAAACTTGATTTCACATGGAATGACCTCCCACCCCACTCCACTCCACTTGATGGAGGCTAACTACAGCCCAAATTAAACGAGCCTTTGGAAATTCTCCAGTCATCGAAGGAATTCGAACCAAATCTTCTCCAAAAGAGTGACAAATGGCGAAACAACTATATGACACATCCAGCGAACTGTTGTTGTTGTTGTGGTTTTAGGAGAATCAGTGACCAAGACAATATTTCTTGGTGTATATTGTCTGTAAATTGCGTGTGTTCTGTGGGCGATTTTCTGTTGCTGGACGAAAAACCAAAATTTCCTAGAGAGAAAAAAACACGCTACTTTTGCCTGGGAGCGACTAACTCAACCACATTGTGAAAAACGCCCATTAAAATTTCTCACATCATCGATGGGACTCGAACGCAGGTCTTGTCCACCCGTTTGGGAAGGATGGCAATTCTACCAAGTTGCTATCCACGAAGGCACAGCGGTCTATGAAATTACAATTTGTTGTCCCTAACACAAATTTCTTATAAATTCCTCATAGTTTTAATTTTTTTAAAAGATCTGTAAAATGTCTGAATTACATACATTTACAGGATCTTTTGTATTTCTTAAACAGTTATGTTCTAGGAAATGCGTTTTATTATTACTACATTTCTATAATATAAATTTCAGTTTGTTTTTAATTTTCAAGAATCTCATTAGTTTTTTCCCCGTTTAATATTATTATCTGAATAAATAAATGAAGTAAACAGAATGTTGATAAGTAAATAAATAAATAACTTTCTCTCATGGTTACCAAGCTGATTACGTAGAAAGTGTTGTCATAGCAACCAAGTGGGGACCTCGAAGCGCAAGAAAACGCAAATGATAGAGGAGGGATGCGTACAGTATTTAGACATTCAATGGCTAATGAGGGACGATCTCATTGGCTTATAAGATGCAATTATCTTGACAAAGAAGTGTATTATCAAGTGGCCAGAATGACCCGAAGTCACGTTCAGCATTGCGTGAATCCCTGATGGTCACTTGGGCGCAGTGAGAAGAGAGGATGCTCCCTTCCTTCCCCCAGCACTGTGGGCCTCTCTGAGCCATTCCCCCCTCTCGGTACTACATCCCCTGCTCGTACTGCCAGCTGAATAAGAGGATACGCGAGTTCTCATGAATAAAAGAGGTCCCTCCGCTCACAACTGCGTGCGAGGGCATCCTAATAGGCAAATGACGACAGTAATTTGTGCACTGAGAAGCAGTGCTGAAAGGCGCGTGGGCAACCAGTCGACCACTCTCGACTGCACTAGAAACCTCGGTTACAGCGGTCACTGTATCGGAAACATGACAGTTGGATGGCTGGGAAGAAGCAGTATCACACAGAGAGCGAGAGGAGGAGGTGGAGCAGTTTGGCATTAATTTAACGAGAACCTCTTGAGCACGTTTCGGAGACTGCAGCGCCCTCTTCTTAACATACTTCATAAGTTACTCGGTGAAGCATGAGAAGCAGTTGCAGGTCTAACAAGCCGAAAACATGTTGCGGAAAGTACCCGGCAGTCATCCATCCATCCATTTGAAAACATTTCGGAGAATGGGTGGTGAAAACCAGATAACTGCTGTTTTTTATGCTTTTTTTTTTAATTGAAAAATATTTAAATGGCCCCTGATACAGTATATGAAATGCTGTGGACGTTTCTCAACCCTTCAATTCTGGCGACCTCTTTTTGAACCAAGTCGCAACCCCCAGACTGTCGGGGTCATCAATTCTCCCAGAAGATGGACACGGTGGCGTTTATGCCAATTAATATCGTAATATTGTTCTGACTGCCGTGCGCATTACTCCACCCTTTCCAATTGGGTGTAACTGTTGTACAAAACAAAAAGGAAAAAAAAATCAGTTATTCACAGCTGCAACGGGCGTTCATTATAAGCAGACACTTACAGGGTATCCAGTTCCGAATAAATGGACAATATACAGTCTCATTGGTCGTTTTCGTGAAACAGTGCATTTAAGACAGGGCTGAGGCTTTTAAGAGCAAAGAACCAGACGATACCCTTCCCCGCTACGTGGAAAGCTTTCAGTAATATTGTATTCATTTCGTCTTCCTCCACTACAGAAAAGGTTCCGTTGATATTATTCATTTTGGCCGTCTGTGTTTGAACTGGAAAATATTACCAACTGGCAATGACCATCTTAAAATTTTGCAGTATTTTCAGTAAGTTAAACAACTGGAATTTTCGAGCATGTTTGGGTCTTTTTTCACAACAACGTGGCTGAGTTAGTCAGTCTCAGGCATGGTGTTTCCTCCTGGAAACTCAGGTTTTTTGGTCACCAAAAAACACGCGACCAAAGAACACGCGAAATTTACAGATATATTATATAGGACGCAATATGGCCTAAGTTGCAGATGCGCCTAAAATGAACCCCAACAATAATAATAGGTTGAGCCTGAGTTTAATTTCAAAAATTAGTTATTAACCAGTCGTTGCGACCAAATTCGATCACTGTTTCTAGCGTAACATGACCAGCCATGAGCGACTGTCATTGCTCAATAATGAAATACTGGATAAATTATCCGAGATTCAGGAGAAGGAAGTATTGGTTGTATCTTTCTCGGACGTCTCATGAACTGGAACGTCCCAGCAGGATCGATTTCAGGTCTAAGGTCTAGTTTCACCAGGCAAGTTGTTGGACTCAAACCAAGTTTTCACACTACTCTCTGTATACGAGTCGTTGTACGCAGTGGCATAATTAATATAAACAGGACCTCTTGAGCACCTTTCAGAGATTGATATAACATTAGACGATGTTTTTGAAAATCCGTGAACACCTTGCCACAACTTCTTCTGCTTGCTCGCAATATCTCTGCTATTGCCCGCACACTTTTAAACCTACACGTGCTTTGTATACCTTCTGCTTTTACCACTCACTGCATTTGGAAGGGGTGTCCGAATACTTTTGGTAAGGTAGTATATGCTATACATCGTATTTCCAAAAATATCCGGACACCCCTTGGGAATTTGGAAAAAAGAACCATACCTACCGTCCAGCTGTCAGGAATAAAAGCAATTGTGGTCAAAAGCAGATCGCAGAAGATGGGTCTAGACATTGAGCTTAGCGACTTCCAACAGGAAATCATTACAGGATGCCATATTACCAATTAATCTGCTCGTGCCATTGCAGCAGAACTGCAATACAGTACCTAGATCAGTGTTTCCCAAACATAGAATAATCGCATATTCCTTTTGAGAGTACCCCTTCTTGGGCGACGATATTTGCAGCTAGTTTTAATAATACTATTTTATCTGGACTAAAACAAATGCAGCAAATATATGGTATTCCTTTATTAATAATATATAATAAAAATTATACATGTATACTTTATATAGAAATAATAATTTTAAAAAATCGACAAACATTCTGACAGGACAGGTAGATATGATGTTTTTGGTGGATTCGTACCAGTCTGAAATTAAAGTACACGTGTATTTTAATTTCAGACTGGTACGAATTTCAAAATAGTAAGTATTAAAGATGTGTTAGTGAAGAAAGCCCATTTTTAATGCTTACTGTTTTGGTATTGAAATTGGTATTAAAACGTATAAATTTAAATGAAGTTTAAATTGTTATGTACCAAGCTTTTTTTTTTTAACGTTTTACAGAACTTACAACTGAGTAATAAAGGATTAATAATCAAAATTTAAAGTGCACTTTTTAAAGCCTTTTTGCGTACCCTTCTGGGTACGCGTACCACTCTTTGGAAACACTTCCCTAGATCAACGATGGCTCACCTAATCATGAAATAGGACTCTGATGGCGATATAATAGCCAGGACCACATAAATTTGGCGGAAAGAGACTGGACGGCACCCAGAAGAGTTGTACATTGATCCTGTCAGTCCTCAGTGAACCAAGCGTTCAGCGAGGCCATAGGAGCTTCGGCTCGCCTGGTGTAGAACCCATCATAATTGGTTCTTGGAGCGTTGGAAAACTGTGTTATCGAGTGATGAATCACGATACAGGATTTTCCTATCTTATGGTCACTTATGGGTCTGGAGGATGCCCGGAGAATGTTACTATGTGTGTCGTTCTAACTGTGAAGTTTGGTGGAAGTGTTTTCATCATCTGTGCTTTTTTCTCATGGTTTGGGACAGGACAGTTGGGCTTCGTTCTCTGCAACAACGAATGCCATGCGAAACATTGACATTCTGGACATTTTTTCTCTGTGGCAGTAGTATGGGAACATGAAAGTTTTTGAAACATACAAGGTTCCAATTACTTTTGGCATTAGGTATATTCACCTGAGTATACATCGCTGCACCCAGTCGTTGAGCTCGGAATTTTTCGCGCATGATTACTTCTTCAGTCATAGTGCCCAATACCTATGGTATGTTACTACATGTAGTCTTTGTGTCTGTTCAAGAGTTTAGGGGTTGATTCTTATGTTATGCGGGACGAAAACCCAGAAGAACTCACTGGGGAAATCTCTCGTGTTTTGGAGGGTACGTTTACATTTCTTTTTTTTTTTTTTTTTTTTTTTTTTTTTTACATCTAGGAGATTCGGAATGAATCTTGACACGCTCTCGGAAATCCTTCTCGCCTCCACCTGCGATCCGCTCAATACAACTTCGATTAAATCGGCCATTAAATTTCCCGCATTTTTGACAGGATTTTGAACTCGGATCTCTCCAAACTAGTGACATGTGGCGAACCCACTATAATCATCATAAAGAATAATGTGCTCAGGCTCCAAGTCGCTCAAAGTCCAAGGCTGCTTTTGCCCATTGAGTACGCTGGACACTTCATTGGAAAATAAGTGTAATGCAACTTATGTGACAGTCCATTACAAGATTTGCAAACACATATTGATGGTACCAGTAAAAAAAGGCTCACACAAGAAATGCCCGGAAGAAAAATTGCACCCAGAGAACGATAGTAACTAGTGAATGAGAGAGAGATCTGTCCCCCATATGCCCTTGTCAATGTGCACAACGAGTCGTAATCGGTTCCTGGAACGTTGAAAAGGGCTGTTCAACAAAGAATGAGCATGAGTTTTTTTTTCACAATGTCATCATCATCAGCCATTTTCAATCCACTGCAGGATGAAGGCCTCTCCAGCAACTTTCCAGTTCCTTCTGTTTTGAGCACCGGCCATCCATTTACTACTCAAAAACTCATGAATTTCATCTATCCATCTCCGCCTTTGTCTTCCAGGTTTTCTTCTAGCTCCTCTTGGGTACCATTCTGTTATTTTCTTAGTCCATCTGTCATCATGTCTTCGAGCTATGTGTCCTGCCCAAGACCATTTTAGTTCTTTAGTTTTGATAAGAATGTCCTTTACTTGAGTTTGCTGCCTAATCCATGTGTTTCTCTTCTTATCTAACAGTCTGATTCCCAATATAATTCGTTCCATTCTTCGCTGTGTAGTTCTTAGCTTCTCTTCCATTCTTTCGGTGAGTGCCCAAGTTTCACTTCCATAAGTCATGGTGGGGAGTATACATTGATTCATTATTTTACGTTTCAGACAAACTGGGATATTGCTCTTCAGTATGAGACTATATTTCCTGAATGCTATCCATCCAAAATTTATTCTTCTCTTGACTTCCAGCCATTTATCATTATTACAGCTAATAACTTGTCCCAGATAAGTATATGACTCCACCTTTTCAATTACTGCTCCATCAATCATTATTTCCCTTTCCGTGGCATACTTGTTCATCATTACTTTTGTTTTAGCCATATTCATCTTTAGTCCAAAATCCTTACTAACTGTGCATAACTGATTAAGATTTTCCTCTAATTCTTTGGGATCGTGGCTTATGACCACAATGTCATCTGCAAATCGTAAATGGTTTAGGTACTCTCCGTTCACATTGACTCCTTTCTGCGACCAGTCTAATCTTCTGAAAGCTTCCTCAAGGGCAGCAGTAAACAGCTTCGGAGATATTGTGTCTCCTTGTCGAACTCCTTTCTCGATTTTAAATTTGCTACTGTCTTTGTCTAGTCTAATAAAGGATGTAGCACTCTCATATATTTTCTTCAAAATCATAATATATGGAGTATCTATGCCTTGTCTTTCCAGTGCCCGAAACATTGCCTTATGCTGTATGGCGTCAAATGCCTTTTCATAATCCACAAATGCCAGGCATAGTGGTGTTTTATATTCATTTGCTTTCTCCATTAGCTGTGATATTACGTGAAGGTGGTCCATAGTTGAGAAACCCGTCCTAAAGCCAGCTTGCTCTTTCGGTTGATTCTCATCAAGTATTCTTTCTAATCTGTTAGTAATGACCCTTGTGAACAACTTGTAGATATGGGATAACAAGCTAATTGGTCTATAATTTCCAATTTCTGATTTATCTCCTTTCTTATGCAGCAAAACTATGATTGCATTATTCCACTGCTTAGGCATCACACCTTTTCTAATGCACTTTGTGAAGAGCCTTGCCAGTTTTGGTGTTATGTCTCTTCCTCCCAATTTTAACAACTCTACAGTAACTTCATCTTCCCCTGGGGCTTTCCGATTCTTCATTTTCTTCAATGCATGTTCTACCTCATCAGGAAGAATATCGGGTATGTCGTATGTGTTGCTACTTTGCAATCCATCTTCCCCACTGCTGGTATCATTCCCTCGCTCCTTGTATAGTTCTCTATAGTAGTCTTCTGCTATTTGAATTATGCTTTCTCTGCTGTTTATAAGTACACCATCGCTATTCTTCAGTTTCAGTATCATTTGTCTTTCTGTATTACTGCTCATGGCTGCTGATTTAAATCCTTTGTTTTCCCTTAATGCTTGTTCTACTTTTCTTGTGTTAAATCTTCTTATGTCCTCTCTGAGTCTCTTTCTAATGGCTTTGCATAACTCAGTATACTCAATTTTCTCCCTGTCAGTGTTTTTCTTGCTCTTCATTTGTCGTCTTTGGTTCATCATGACAAGTGTTTCTTGACTAATTTTTTCTTCTTTGGATTTCTGTTTCCCTATAGGTTTCTTGGGCTTTATCACTTTCAGAAAGTTGTAATATTCCTCATCAATATCTTGGTCCTGAGCAGTCTGCAGAAGCTCAAACTTGTTCTTAAGTTCCAGTACATACTGCTTTTTCTCCTCCTCTGTTATTTCAAAGACCTTCGTATTATTTACTCGAGTCAGTTTTTTCCTTTCCTTTCCTACATCTATATCAAGTGTACATCTTACCATTCTGTGATCACTTCCAATATTTACCTTATTCAGGACGGTAACATCATTCACAATATATCTTCTGTTAGTGAGGATGAAGTCTATTTCATTAGTTGTTAATCCATTTGGACTCTTCCATGTCCACTTTCTGTTCACCCTTTTCTTGAAAAAAGTGTTCATTACTGACATTCCTTGAGATTCTGCAAATTCCACAAGTCTTTCACCTCTTTTATTTCTTTCACCAATTCCAAAATTTCCTATAGTTCCTCTTTCTGTGCTGTTTTGCCTTTTTCCAACCTTAGCATTGAAGTCCCCCATAATAATAGTGTAGTGGGTTTTCTGCTCATCTAGAAGACTCTCAATTTCGGTGTACATTTCTTCAACCTCTTCATCATCATGGCTCGATGTTGGTGCATAAATCATTATAATCTTTAGCTTGTACCTCTTAGAAATCTTGAGTATTAGTCTTGACACCCTTGGTGATGTACTTTTGAATTCCAAAATGTTGTTTTTAAAATCTTTATGGACCAGAAACCCAACTCCACCTTCACTCCTTTCACTGTTTCCATTGGTGTACAGCAGATTTCCACTTGATAAACTTATAAGTGATTCATTTCTTCTTCTTGTTTCAGCCAAACCAATGATATTCCAATTCACATTTTCTAATTCCTTTTCCAGCTCTAATATCCTGTCTTCACCGATGAGTGATCGTACGTTATAACAGGCCAAGTTCAATTTCCGTGCATGGCAGCCTGGTCGTACCCAGAGATTCTTAGCACCCTCTGCTTCCACTCTGATCCTCTCGCTGCCGTAAGAGGGAGAGTGAAAGCTGCTGGGGACTGAGGGCCATTTGTATTGTTGTGCTCTCATTGCTGGAGGGTTTGGTCTTTTCCTCTTCACGCTGACCAGGCGTCTTGAAGAGAACCACTCTACACGTTCGTTGCCACCTAAGTGACGTAACAGGGCTTACCATCGAGAAGGTGTGCATGAGTGGATTTTAGGGAGGCAGGCCAACCGGACTTCTCCTAAATCTTCTGTAATAGAGAGATATTGGATCCATCAGTGTTTTAGGCTGAGTGTCTGATAACACACAGGATACCTGTTCCCCTCTAAGCCCCTTTCACAATGTACCTTTATTAATCATCCATATTTTGATGGTCCTTTTCGAAGTACAATTGTCCCCATTTGATGAAATGCGCTTACTCCAACGTTTCTGCCATTCTTCTTAAAAAATATGTGTGGAAGCTATTTTTTGACATGCGTTTGAGAATCGCCTCCGTGTCTTTATAACTTCTTCTATCGAATGGAAGAGTTTTTCCTAGACGCTCCATCTTTAACTTTGGAAATAAAAAAAATTGCAGGGTGCTGTACGGTGGATGAGGAACACATTTGACATTAATGCTGGTTAAGTATCTTGATAACAGTGTAAGCAACGTGAGGCCTCACATTGTCGTGATGCAGCCTCCACCCACCTGCGTGCACTTGTGGTTGTTTGCGAAGAATATGATCCCGTAAAATGTTAGTACAGTTCTATAGTAAGGTCCTGTAACAGTGTCACAACATGCTGGTAAACCGTTCCTTGAATGTTAAGAAAAGAGATAACCATAACCTTTCCTGCAGAAGCCACAACTTTTGATTTTTTCGGTCTTGGTGATAACGTAGATCTCCTTTGTTGCTTACTCTCTGGGTCGAAATGATGAAGCCATTTCTCATCCGTTGTTATCACCTTGTGCAGAACCTCACCACCTTCAGTAACCATCCGTTGCAGCTCCTGACAAACCTCCATGCTAACTCGCTGTTGCTCAAGTGTGAGTAGTCTTGGAACCCAGAGTGCACAAACACGTGTCATATGCAAATGGTCATGGAGAACATCCCTGCAAGTTGCCATACTGTGATATATTACGGTATTATCTCACGATCACAGAAGCAGTGTTTATGGTTTCTGCTGTGACAGCATTGGTTGGAGCTCCAAGACATAATCGAATCACGTCCATCTTCAAATATTCTAAACCACCTACGTGCTGTGCTAGCTTGGAAGCGTAGATTCACCATAAGCCTCTTTTCATACGATTCAGCTGATGTTTTCTTGAGGCGGAAACAAACTTTGAGAGCAGCATACTGTTCCTCGCGTTTGAGGCGAAACTGAACAGGCATAAACTTGACCGACCGCCAAGGTCATAACGTGCACACGAGTCAACTGCGCAGTTGCTATGCTGCAGCTTGGTTTGGTCCGCAGCTCAACTAGAAATAGCAAGCAGTACGATTGTTCATAATGATCATTCTTTATTGAAAAGCCCTCGTATAAATTAATCATTAAACCGAAATAAGTCTAGAAAATTGTAGCCATGTAGATTTGCGAATTTTTGACTATATATATACAACACAACGTCATTAAATAAGATAAAAGCTTTCAGGATTAATGTGTCTGTACAATTCTTGTCCGGTAAGTGCCATATACTTACAGTATGACCTAATGCTTATTTTCACGCACGCAGAGTTATATGAAAGTTAATTATCAAACAAATCGCCAGTTACCAATGGAAAAACTTGAAATTACCAGTAATTCAGAGAACCATAAAACATTTTAAAAGATCAAGGTCGTGGTAGGAATACGTTAGAACAATAAAATGGAAACTCACGTTTTGTGATAACATTATCACGCAGTTATTAGTCTGTAAGTTGAGCTAAAAATAGATAGTACGCGCGCAATTATTATGATTCGTTCAAAAATAAAGATTAAAAGTTTGAATCCAACTAACTAAACAAAGACATTATAATTTTTAATCACCCTAGATCAGGAAAATAAAGAATTAATTAACATTTTTCTGTAAAGTAAATACCACTGCCTACAGCATTTCTTCCTGGTCCCATTTTCCTCCAACCTGATGAAAGAATTTAAAAAAATAATAATAAATAAAAAATAATTAAAAAACCGGTACAGATGTGAAGTTTGTTTAGCCTTGTGGTGAGGCGTTCTGAAACTGATACTGTCCCGGTCAAATACTTAAAGTCACATCTGGTATGATCCACGGTTTTGAAGTTTTTAATAATTAGTTCGATTCATAAGCGTAATTACAAATTGCCGCAGACATGACGCCTTAAATTGACCAGTGGTGTGCGATCGAACTGGTGGTAACCGGCAAAATGACAGTTCCTGCAGCGCATCTCAACTAGAAGTCAGAAAATTGCATTATGCGATATCCTACTACTAGATGGCAGCACGATCACAGTTCTTGGAAAAACGAGCATTTCTGTAATCTCACTAAGGTAGGGGTCGGCAACCTAAGACACCGATGCCAAAGGCGGAGCGAGAGACGTCCCTGAATGGTACCACGAGATTATTTCATTTAATCGTCCCAAATAGGCATTGCTATGAGAGTCTTAACAAATAGCAGATTGGTCCATTTAAAGCGATGCTCCCAGAATGTATTTCAATCTCCAACCCTGTTCCCTCACACTGTGTGCCCGCATTTTTGTAAAATAATTGCAGAAAGTTTCCTTAGACGCAGACTTCTAAATTCAAAAAGTTTCCACCGACACTAGACACAGAACCCATACTAGAAGAAACTAGTCATCAACTCCCGAAAGATCGCCGGCCCCTGATGATGAGCACAGAATTAATGATTTCTTTTAAAGTACTGTCGCAGTCTTCCAGAACTAATTATAACATTCCATGTCTAAAATGGAGTAATATAACAAACAAATTTCTATAGTGGTTACAAAGATTATTCTTTGTAAGCCACAGCACCACGGGAAAAAAAACTTAAAGCTCAAACCACGTGATCACTATTTTCGCTTTTGAAACAACGACGTATTATTTTAATTTATTTTTAATTAACAATAAACAATAATATATATACAAAATATTGTCACAAGTTTTAAAACCATTCGCAAAACACCCTCAAAGTTACCCTCGTTAGGAATTCCCCCTCTCGTCCCTGCCATTCCCGGCAAACACAAACCCCACTGTTTAGAGCAGCCTCGGAGAAATCGTTTTAAATCTAAGCGGCATTCCTAGCGAATACCGATTCTGATTGGTCGAATGGCAAACGCCGCTTGGCAATCCCACGCCGCCATTTTTCACTGGCTTCCAGCGACGCCAAGCGCTGCATTCTGTTGTTTAGGTTTAGTGCGATGCTTGCTCTGGTAGCACGGACAGTGACAATGTGATTGGTTGTGTGGGATCCGCTTGCTTGATGTGGTGGTGGTTTTTTTTTTTGTGTGTGTGTGTGTGATTTGTTTTCTAAGCTGTGTTGTTTGGACTGACCAAATGAAATGTGGAACGGATTGAAAGCATCGTAGAGGACAGAGATTATCGTCAAGATGCCAGCGTCGGTGAGAGAGCAGAGGAAAGCTCAGTGCCTGGTGTGCGGATTGCTAATACTTGCCCTTGTCGCCTATGTTCTAGGTAAGGCCTTGCTCCAGTGCGATCATTTTGACATGTGGCCTTTATTTGAGTAACTAACCGAAGGTTATTGTACCCTAGTGTTTGCGCATCTTTCTTCCCTTCTTATCGCATGTCTGCTACAGCTTGTAAACACCTTGAAAGCTTTCCACGATCGTATCATCTGCCGCATTTTATATATACCGTAGTAAAATATAGATTTTTCAACATGTTTCATTCCACAGTTTCTTTCCAGTGTTATTTTTAAACTCTTGTTTTTTGTTTAACACACTGTATCAAGTTAAGAATAGCTCTTTAGGATTTTGTAATGTTGCCGGTTTAAACTTGTTCTCTGGTACTGAATCACGAAATTCACATTGGACGATTTATTCACGCGCTATCTTTTATCATCATATATAATAAGCCTGATGATAAAAATCATGATTTATTAGGCCTCTATTGGTGTAATTAGGCCACCAGTGCTAGGCCTATTTTGTAATTCATAGAACATACTCATTGTTAATGTTAAATTAAGTATTTCTGAGTTAAAATACAATGCCCGTTTATTGAACTATCTAAGTGGTGTGTTATTTAAGATTAAATTGATAACTTCTTAATAAACCTAGTCTTATAACTCGTTACAAAAGCTGTTGGTTAATAATGGTGGCCCATTGAAAAGTATTAATTCGAAACTACAGTCATGAAACAGCTGGGATGAACTGAAAGGCAAACTATACGATCCGGAAAAGATGACAGACTGTATTATCATCCTGATAGTGGCAGATTTGACAAGCAAACACGCGGGATAAATAATAAACGAAAAGTAATTAATTAATTAATTAATTTACTGTATTCGTGGCCATTAGATGGAGTTATGTCACCGAGTTGGATTTAATTAAAGTGAAATCAAGTATTATATGTACAGTATATTCAACTTCGTGTACATTGTGAAACGTTTTACATCAGAATAATCCACAGTGAAAGAGAGAGAAAGAATAGTATTCGTAATATGCTTTTAATCAAGAAGAATTGTAAAAATGTGTCACGTTGTTCATCATTTGATTTGTTGTCCTTACATTTAGTGCCAGAACAAGGGCGAGGGGTAGATGAGGCACTTTCCCTGAGCGAAACAAAGTCGAAGGGAAGCCATATAAAAATATAGCTAGAGACATTTTATAATTGGGGAAGAAGAGCGTGTATCGAGTGTTTTGTCTTGGGTTCAAAAATACCTAGTTCCGATGTCACATTGTTTTCATAAAGAGAATCTCTGAAGCATTGCCAAGGTGAATTGAGTTTGAAAATAGGTGAGGGCATTGAAAAGTGGAATTTATAAATGATACACGCTTACAATAAAGTATACAAAATATAGACGGCCGCCGTAGGCACTTGCTTACTCTGCCAGTTGGTGAATGTGCCCCCGTAGGAAAACAGTATTTCACGCAAGATGGTGGGGAGAGGAGGGAATGATCAGCCACTGTCTGTCGTCATCTGAGAGCCAAGTCACTGTCTTTGTCATGAACACGTTGATTTTTCATCAATGTTCAAAACAAAGGTGCAGTTCAAGTGATATTGTATCTGACTCGTAGTTCCTCAGTAAGATCTGCAACTAACGGTTACACTTTAATCATAATCTGTGAATGTATTTTCGTAATACTTGTAATGAAGTATCTCCCTAAATCGATATGGATGGCCCATCACGAAACCAGCAATGTTTCTTAAATAGAAAAACTTTATAAATCATTGTCTAACTCCTCCTCTTTCAGCCTGGACACTAATTTGGATTGTATAAGATGGAGTCCAGTCTGGAGGCAAAGGCAACTGCTTGGGAAATGAACATTTTATAATGATTGAAAACGCGCCAGCTTGGCGAATTCAACCGATCTGTGTACAAAACTATTAGATTATGGAAACTTAAAGAGGAATTCACAAGCTTTTCGAGCTTTTTTTGTGCCACGTAAATCTTCCACCCTTGGTGTAAGTCCGATGTACTCCTACCACTGACTGAGAGCTGCTATTCTAAAGGATATTCTCGCTACGATTCCCAAACGTATGAAATACCATCCTATTTAGAATTATCTCCGTATTGTATTCACAAAAGAATTTGCATCCCTACTCAGTGCTATATTGATTTCAGAGTTATCTTCTGTGGTTGATTTCGTAGGTTGTCGTTGTTTTAAAATGTATAAATAAGCTACAATCTTTAAAATTGATACCGGAAAGGAGTTCTGGTTGAAAGGGTGTCATTCGCCTGAAAGTGATGATTGTGCAATATGCAGTAGATTCTTCTATTAGCCCCGGCAATGACTGCTTCGCAGCCTTTTATATTTGTTCTCACCCGTCCTTTATTCGTTCAAGAAATTTGTCCGAATTATAGTTCTTTAACCTTCGCGAGTAGCTAATGTCATCATTCAATTTACTACACTTCAAGGAAATCCAGTTCATTGCCACATTCAATAAATACGCTCTCCATCTGTGTGATGTGTTTTCAGAAGGTTTAAGTCGTTTTGTCTTTGATGGTATTTTCTGTTTGTGTTTCACTCACCTTCTTACAAAAGACTGATATAAATTTTGCACAGTTCTAACATTAAAATTGCTGATGTTTAACATTTATAAGTATGGACTCTGCCATTATGATTAAAGCTACAATTTTGATTTGTCAGTAACGCAGAATTTTCCCGTCCTGGGATTAAAGATAAAGTATTGAACAAATAGAGTCTTCAAAGAGATAAAAACAAATGCTATTGAGAAATTTCGTAAGGAAACTTGTCTGCAACATTTCAAACACGTGGTAGATTAGTATCGGTTTGTAGTTCATTCCCATAAGAGATGAATAACCACATGACTTCCTTCTACCAACCATCGAAGAGTGTGTTTATAACACCAACCATCGAAGAGCGTGTTTAGAACACTTTTCCTACAAATATTTGTTTTCGTAGTTATAAAACAAAACATGGACATTTTCAAACACATAGACGTGGGTACGATTATACTTGTTGCATATGCGTTATAATTATAATTACAAACTATAATGAGAATTTTATGAGTAATTTATTGATACAAATGTCATGTAATGCAATTAACTAAGCTAAATCAGCATTGGTGGGATTTTCCTTAATTAACAACGACACCTTCACGTTTTAAGAAAAACATCTTGGTTTGCAACAGGGGCTATTTTAACAGTGGGGGATGTGTCTACTCTGGCGCCAAAATTTACTTATACAGTCTGCCATAACTTAATTATATTATAAAAAAAAAATAATGAAATATAAATAACAAGGAAACATTTTAAAAACAATATGCATTAAAACCTGCTTATGTGTGTTAAAGTCGTATACAGTATTACGTTTAATCTACCGCATGATAAATCCCAAAATTAAATTAATTCCAGATAATCTAGAGACACAGATCTTTGCTCAGTCCTGGACCCTTCAAAATGGACTCGAAAATGAAAAACGACAACAAAATTGGCGATCCATTAGTAACTTATAATCAAAACAAAACATCTTTCCCTACCCCCAACCTTATTCACTAAATTAGTGGAACAGCTTCTGTTCCGGGAAGACTCAATGTAAATCTTGAGTTAGTGGTTGCCATGGATGATGTAGATACGGGTTTTATAATGAGGTGATATGACTATCAGATATCTTCTCCCACAGCACACTTAAGGCCAATTCCATAGGGAAAGTAAATGCATTGATCATCAGGAATGAGTAGCCAATATGAGTCACTCTGATAGCGATTGCACTGTTAATCTGGGTTGGTCCGAAGCCTCTACTTTCTGGGTTGCTTTGTAATTAATTCACACCATCAATCAATATTTGCCTGCAAACAGTTTCTCACTGATTATTTATAACGCAAATGATCTTGTTGCTATTAAGGTTAGGGTATGCTGTGGGCCAATATAGCTGCGCCAGTCACTGTCCTTATATTTTGTTATTGCTGAGAACAGCAGGGATGCCTGTGGCAGCTTCTCCACCGGGTGTTGAGTCGTCTATTTAACAGAAAACATTCGTATCAAATGCGATACAACTCAGTAATGTTTTGTTAGCGAATATTAGACAAAACTAGGTATAAATGAAGAGCTTATACATGTAAACCTTTACTTTCTGGGCTGTTTATTTAGGTGATACCAAAAATAAACAAACACATTAAGTCATTATTATCGTTTTATGTTTTTATTTTTATGTAAGTATACATGTATTGTGATATTCTTTGTAAGTTTATTTTAATTTTTAAGTGAGACTTTTTAAAGATCAGTTGTCAGTGCTAACTTTGGATATTTTTATTATTATTTAAATCTTTACTTAATCATAATTATGGTTTCAACTGGAAAACGTACCCATAACATGTCACAGGACGTCATGACTGGCAGGAGAATTGTCACTGACGATTCAAATGTAAGTTAAGATTTTTTCCCCCATACTCGTTGCCTCACGAATCCAGAACTTTCTTTGGGTGTAGGGACTGCGACCGTCTTAATTAAATTACACTCGGTGTTCTGTTAGGCGAGATTGAGTCTCTGAGAACACTAGTTGATGCCCAATGGAAAAATGGACTTAGGGGCTCGACAGAGACTCAAATGCGAAGCCCTATGCCAGGCTACGTTCTCTCGAGCTCGGTTCCAGAATATTTTGGTGTAGAATGCTCTGTTCCGCAGGAGTGTTATTGGGGAATTCAGTTGAAGGGGAAACCGGAGATATATTCTACAATAAAGATAGATGAAACAGAACTAGAGTATTTATGTCTACCTGGTATGAAAATAGATGACATGACTGACCAGCTATTAGGTTTCTAAGGACACGAAAGATAGTCCGTTGATCCATGGGGGAACTAATGATTAAAATGTAAACCAACTGATAACTTGGTCAAAAAATAATCCCGCTTTAAAGATGTGAAGGATTAAACTGCTAAATGCATTTTAGTTTACAAACAATAATGAGTTTCTCTCAATATAAGGTGATGCTGAAAAAACATCTCAAAAAAGACAAATTGTTTTGGTATGTAATTCTGCCCAGAGGAGGAAATATATATATATATTTACTGTGCTGCCACTTTATTCGGTACACCTACCTAGTAGCGTGTTGAGCCTCCTTTAGCCTTCAAAACAAACTGAATTCGTCTAGGCATGGATTGAACAAGATGCTGAAAACGTTGTGCAGGAGTAGTACCATGCAGACATCAGTGTGTTCCTTGAGATTCGACGGAGGTGTAGGCCTGCAGCGAACAGCCCTTTTCAGCTCATCCCAAAGATGTTCAATAGGATTGAGATCCGCGGACTGAGCCACTGCAGCAAAGAAAAGTCATTGTCGTGTTCCTGGAACCATTCCATAGTGATTTGGGCTTTGTGCACCGGCGCATTATCCTGCTGGAAGTAACCATCTGACTGAGGATAAACTGTCAACACGAACGGATGCACTTGGTCAGCAATGATGTTTGGGTACGATATGGCATTCGGACGTGAATCTATGGGTATCAATGGACCCAACGTGTGCCAAGAAAACATTCCCCACACCATAACACTGCCCCCATCACCACCTTGCACAGGAGTCGTCAGACATGACAGATCCATGGATTCATGTTATTTTCGCCAAATTCTGAGCCTTCCATCACCGTGATACACCAGGAACTTCGAGTTGTCAGACCAAGCAACTGTTTTCCAATCCTCGATAGTCCAACGCTGGTGTTGCTGTGCCCACAGGAGGCGTGCTCTCTTGTTCTTCATTGATAACAAAGGTAGGCGGTGTGGCCGTCGGCTGTTGTAGCCCATTCGCGACAAAGTGCGACTAGTGGTCCGTTGCGATATTTTGTTCTGCGCACCAAGGTTGTATTCTGACGTGATGTGCGACATTGTGGCCCGTCTGTTTGCTTGCACAATTCTAGCCATCCTCCTCTGACCTCTCTCACCAACAAGTGATTTTCTTCCACAGGAGTACCGTTGAGAGGATGTTTTCTGTTCGTTGCACCATTCCCAAAACACCCTTGAAACTGTGGTGCATGAAAAGTTCAGAACTATCGTTTCAGAGATGCTTTGTCCAGCACGTCTTGCACGTTCGAAGTCCGTTAGATCACTCTTTTTCCACATTCTTGCTACAGTTTGTACGCTAAACTGATACTAAAAGGTTGTTCTGCTGCATTTATATCCACAACTGTGGTCATGTGACTTGCAACGTTGTGGGACAAACCATTTGTGTGCACAGCAGAGGTGTACTTAATAAAGTGGCAGCACAGTGTGTGTGTATATATATATATATATATATATATATATATTTGTTAATATTTATTAATAATATAGATTTATATATACGCTTATAGCACTTATATAAATCAGTGTCTTGTGATAGGCTGCAACTATCCAATGCATATTTCTTTTGGTCAGTTGCCCTCGTGTGTAGCACAGTTGGCAGAATTGCCGTCCTACCCAAATCGTCAAGGACGAGAGGAATTTTTAAGGCTCTTTTTCACAACCTGGCTGAGATAATCGGCCTCAGGCGAGAGGAGCATTGGTTATTTCTCTGGGAAACTCGGGATTTTTCGTGCAGAAAACAGCAAATCGACCACAGAATTCACTCAAATTACAGACATATTATGTACGGCGCAATATTGTCAAAGTTGCTGATGCGCTTAAAACCTTACAACGTTTTGGTCAATTAAACCACTTTAGCATCTTTCTTTTGCGGAATAACAATGAATAACAATTTCGACCACAGAATACGCAATTTACAGACAATATACACGGAGCAGTATGACCTTAGTCGCTGGTTCTCCTAAAACCCTGCTACTACTACTACTACTACTACTTCCCCACTGGAACAAATGCGTTTGTGGTTTCCAGGATACTTCCAATAATGAATTTCTATACAATAGTATTTTAGTTCTCTTCAGTTAATAGAAACCAACAAATACCAACAAATTAATTGCAGTCTCCCTTTCTTGAAATTGAAGTCTTCGCCCTTTCCTTTGACCCCAGAAATCTCTTTGGACGCTGTCCACTCATTATAGGTAACTACTGGCTATTGTTCCTGCACTGTCAAATTTTGGATGCAGTTTGGGTCCTTGGTGAGAACGAAGTCAGTGAGAGCCCCTTGTATTGTTTCTGACTTGTTGTAATGAATAATAATTTCGCAGCTCGCTTAAAAATATTTCCCCCCATGGCGCCCTCGTGGCTAGCACTGCTGGTAGAATCGCCGTACTTCCCAAAACGAGTGGAAAAGATCTGAGTTTGAATTCTGTTGATAACGTGAGGAATTTTTACGGGCCAATATCACAACGTGGCTTAGGTAGTCGATTTCAGGGGAGGGTAGCATGGTTTTTCTCCCGGAAACCCAGGTTTTTCTTCCAGCAAACAGAAATCGACCACAGAACACGCAATTTACAGACAATATACACGGATCAGTATGACCTTAGTCGCTGGTGCTCCTAAAACCCTACTACTTCCCCATGGCTTATTGCCAGTCCGTAATTTCCCGCTACACTTCGCTGCCCATTCAAGTTGCTTAAAGAGATTTTTGCCATATCTCTAGAAATCTTTAGCCTGTAACATACACTGACAATCATCTTCCATTTACCACAAGTCATCGTGCACCACATAGACCCAACGTACATCTGAATTTGATCTGACTCTAGGTACAGTCTGGTCGCTTTTCAAAAGAAGAATGACTCATCCTTCCTCTCTCTTCCCTGAACACGTTGTACTCGCCATAATGAAATCCTGTATCTCACTGGCACTATGTTTCTCTTTATTTAGTCCTATTTTATTAGCATTGGTTGACCTAATAAAAAGCTCCAGGTCGTTTGATTTAGTTACAATAAATACTCCTAGCATTACTATAAAGTCAAATTAAATTTTTTGTATTTTTATTTTTTATTTTTTTTGACTTTTTACAACTCTGATATATCTCTTATAGCTGCTTAAACAATTTTTCCCAGTTGCATGTGGCTGCTGGTGGTTTTTACACTTGTATCAGTTCCTTTCTGTGCATAAGAGAATTAGAAGTTGAACACAAGTAGGAGGATTCAAGTGTGAATTTGTCCCATGTCGCTGTCATGCCTCATCCTCCCTAAACTTCCCTTCCCGAATTAGCTCCTTTTCCTTAACCCTGAAGGGCTCTTCAATAGCATTAGTAAAAACCTTTGCATCTCCAGCTTTTAAATGAATTCCACATTTGTTGTTGTAGGGTTTTAGGCGCATCAGCAATTTAAGCCATATTGAGCTGTATATAATATGTCTGTAAACTCTTGTCGTATAGGATCGTACCCTTGAACCCAATAGGAGTCTGTTTTCCAAAATTGCATGGATCGCTGAGGTGACTAAACGAAACTTGTGGTAATGGATAGCCTTCTTTTTCTCTTCCCAGTTTTGAATCTCTTTAATTTTTATTCCATGCTTAAACTTTCAACTCACCCGCTACATTGAGCTAACAAAGAATATGCCACCTATTACCCTTACAGGTTGCGTCGGATCATGACGATTTCGTCTTAGCGCCAAAGATTGCTTATTATACTGAGTAGAGATCCCAGGTAAGGGCCAAAACCCTAAATAATGTGGATTTTTTAAATGCTACATGGTGATTAAAGCTTAATGTTTTTCCGGAACACTGCTTTAACTCCTTTCCCCCTTTAGAAAATCCCAGGACCGCCACTAATCACACTTCAGCCATTGTGAAGTGAGTATACAATAAAGTATACAGTCGTTTTAGAATTTAAAAATTAATCTTGGCAATTGTAAATGATTGATTTGTGGCATGGAAGAAGTGTTTCTGAAGGCCATCGATTTCTGTTGATCAGAAAAAAATAGATTCGTGATAATTTTTCGTGATAATAATTCGTCAAGAAATGTATCTCAGGCAGGTAAAAATGATGATACTGTATATATAGAGGATTACCATTTCTTATGAAAAGTTGGAGATAACACTTCATGGTTAATTAACCTTTGCAGAATGTGTGATGCTGTGTAATCGGTGGTTCTGTGCAAAATCACGACAAAACAGTCCCTATGAGATATTCTAAAACAGCGTGGATGCTAAAAAAACAAACAGAAAAAAAAGTATCGTAATTTCGAGCCGGTGCTAGTGGCTTACCTGAGAGTGCTGCATTTTAGAAAATCTTAAATATGCAGTTAAAATAGGAAACTTCAGTAGGGGAAAAAGGGCATGCGGTGTTAAAAATTCAGTACACTAAATCGTCTAAACACTGGCATTACATGATTACAGATTTCGTATAACACATCAAGCATTTTTTGTCCAGTTGTGAAAGGATTCCTAAATCCCGAAAATGTCAAAGTTCTTTTCTTTCTTGATAAATCTGAAACAAATTAGTTTTGTCAGTACGTATTAATTAAATAACATTTAATTAGATTAATAATTAACCGAACTTAATTCAGTAAACTGAATTTACTTAGTACATCCAACCTCTCAATTTAAGTTAAAATTCTACAGAAATCCTTAATTTTATTCCAGGAAAAATTAAAGCATAAAATGTTTAAAAATTAGCCGCCGCACTCTACCACCGTAAGGTCATTTCACGGCATACTCGTACGACTAAGAACGTTTGCCTAACTTTAACGTTAATGTGGTCATTAATTTGTTGGAGGCTGCTTTTAGCTGTACATGCTTTTTGGAAATTATGTGCATATAAAATATTGCACATAACGTTCTTTATAAAATGTGTATTTTGTATTTATTAAAGCCTTTAATATCCAACTCTAATTTATCTATAGGATGCTACTATGGTCTTTATGATCATATCGCTGCCTTTTGTTTTTAATTATTTGCGTTATTAATTATTACAATAAGTAATATTTATTATTTTTGATCGATTAACTATAATTAATAATTATTTATTATTATTATTTATTATTTCGATTGATTATTATAATTAATGATTATTATTATTTTTGATTAATTATTATAATCAATACTTATTTATTATTATTAATAATTTTTTAAATAAACAAAATAAAACGACCCCTCTATCGGTAGCTTTCCGAACCTAGCAGTTCTTTTTAATATTCCACTTTGAATAAACTTATTATTGTTGTCTGCATTTTGTTATTGTGCGAATAATTTAAATGGTAACTTGTTTGGAGAGAAACTGTTAGCAAAACACAATTCAGACTAGTTTTTACTGTTCACGTTAAACTGAAATGAATTTTAGTTTACGCGAATCGACTCAAAAGTTGTAGCAAAGCGCCAAGTAGAAAAAAAAAACTTTAACAAAATTCAATTTGGGCTTGGAGATCTCTACATGTCGACTCTCCACTGGACAGTCATTGAGTAGTGCTCCTCATTAAATATGCAGGTGGGTTGGTCACATGGTCGTAATCGAATTTACAGGTGACATTAGTCATGTTGTGTTATGTGTGTGTGCTTCATCGATTTTCTCAGATTCCTTCAGAGCACGCCAGACATAAGTTAAAAATATTTTTGGCCTGGAATTCCCCGCTGCAGCTATGAATCGTGAAGTTGTCATTGGAAAGTTTCCATTGTGATAAAAGAAATGCAAACCAAATGTTTTGCATGCGACCCTTCGCTTAAATATACGTTGTGTGTATAAATACAGTATTATCATTTCTTCAAAAAGTTGGAGACTACACTTCGTGGTTAATTATTATTCTTTGCAGAGTGTGTGATGATATTGTGCCATCGGTGGCTGCTGACAATAATTTTTTTCTTTGTTTTTTCGGAAGAAGTGGAAAAGTTTCTCCTTGTAAAAATTCGACTGAAATCTGGCAATACTGGTCATCAGATGACATTTTATTAATCAGCATGCATCTGCGCGCCATTGTACTTATGTCCAAGTTGCGAATCTTCCATTCTGTTTTCTTCTCCTTAGGTTAACTTTAGCAGAATCAAACTGCAGATTACAGTGATCAAAGACGATAGAGTAGTCAAGGATGACAAATCATTGCAGTGCCCCAAATTACATATTCAGGAACCAAAGCAGATGAAACAGATTAGGCGATTATCAAGCTGCAGTCATTGCATGCGCGGACAGAGCTTAAGAGAAAGGCGCGACAAACCAAGAGATTAATGTTGTGTCTCTGGACACACTCGCAATGGAATGTTCGACACAGAAACACGGTCACATTTCATTGTGCCAAGACTTTGTGTTCAGGTCACGTACCACACGATACTGTCATACTAAAACCCAGGGCCTTAGCTAGCGTATTTGTCTCCAGGAGGGAATTAAATTTCCGGTTCCCCTTGCTACCTATCGGCTTTAATACACAGCAATATGCAAAATATGGTAACATTCCGATTCTGTTCAATTAATACTATCGAAATATACAACTGCTTAACAATTTTCAAATATTGCTCCCCAACTAACTATATCGTATGAACTTGCACCATTACATCATTTACTTTTGCAAAGTTTCCAACTTTGCGCCCGAGGCAGGCACTTCGGTTGCTACATCCATGTCCTCATCCTACCAACGACCCCTTCCTTCCTTGATGTTGACAGCAGTTTGCGAAGTTGCTTCTTCCATCCCATCCATGCTACTAGCTCTGTTCGTCTGCCAGACTCCGTTCTGTCTGGAATGAAACTATTGTAATCAATAATAAATGAATGAGTGATGTGTTGGTCCAGTAAATTATCTGGACTAAAAGACATCCTTTCAGGTGGGACTGCTGGTTGACAGATTCTGCACCATCTCCCTTTTGATGACCTTATTCATCAAGAGATTAATAAAATATTGACGGCTGAACTATCAAAAATAGTTCACGATGCTTCATTTGATAGAAATTATCGTATTTTATGTACAGTATTTATTCCTAAACCTCTAATTAAAGATATATGCTATTCTAAAGACTTCATGTAGATTTAGTCCTATTAAATATACAAATGTACAGGGTAGTAAGTAAAGTTCCTCTCCAAGGGGAAATGATTAGTAGTTAGTAACTGCTAATCATTTGATTATTCCGATTATTGAAATTTCTCGATCATCGAAATCATTCGATTAGGTCCATCACTAAGATGCAGGCTAGTGCACATCTGTGTATGCGGTTCTTTTCTGAGCCCGTTCTTCACCGTGAACTCAATAATGATGATCACTGGCCTCACAAATCCTGAAGCAGAAGTGTATGACATCGGGGTTTGCTATTATTATATTTTCCCCGTTGGTGGGACAGTGCCGGAGTGGTTGACATATTGCCTTGTCATGAATGCAATCGCTGTATAAGCAAATTAAATAATTCACAAAAGCCAGGGGCTACAAACATATGAACATGAATTTATTATGGCCGTCTGCATAAATCCTTGCCGTACATTGATCGAAAAGAGCGTACGAGTGACTTAATTGGAAATGCTCGCAATGATCAGGGTCGGGATCAGTTTTCGGTGAAGCAAATGAAAAATAAACACGACCAACATTCGCGAAAGTAAAACGCAGTATCGATCGGGTCATGTCTGCCAAAGAACACACGGATCCACCCTCTTCTCGTATTACTTCTTCGGGAAATGCAACATACGGGATGTTATTCGTTCTGTTTCTTTCTTTCTTTTCCTGTTTTTTTTTTTTCCTCCAACATAATTGCAGCTTCCAAATACGGCACGGTCGGGTAGAGTAAAAATTTCAAAAGAAGACCCTATTAGAAGCAAAAGAACATTACACAGCTTTGGAGGCGCTGACATTCCTTCTGAATGGCTCGTTATCCCCAGATGACGTCTTGCACGTGATGCTCAACCGCTTATTCCCACACTTTTTGGAGTCAAAGCATACTTGCCTTCTGTACTGCATACTTTCCCAGAAACTAAACCAGGACACAGTTGAGTAGCGAACCAGTGCAAGGGCATTTCGCATTCGCGCTAGTCTAGACTGAAAGAAAGTCTTCATGAACTTCATGCGCATCTCCCTTGCGTTGGTACCACATGTGCAGGTCTCAAAAAATAAAACAAATAAAAACTTATTTTGCAAATGGAAAACAGTTGGTATTGGTACGTATCTAGCTGTCAATTGGAGGAGTAGTGGATCCATAAAATTGAGATTCAAGTCCCTATTTAGATTATTACCTACCCTTCCCCCAAAAAAAACACCGTGGGATTGAACTGCCAGTACTAGACGAAGATAAACAGAATTTGTAGCATCACTGCTCTCTTCAGAATCATTATCAACTAAGATAAGCGACAGTCTCTTACTTTTCGAAATATCTGTAGTAAATGTAAAGCACTTTGCGCAATAGAGAGAACAGGAGTGAACTCTGACAGGCTTAGATAGACCATGACAAGAATCATGCTACCGGTAAACCACTTTTCATATCTGTAGACAGTGGTGTATTTGAGGGGAGGAAGAAGTTAACCAGAGTTAAGTTCCCCACTAAGGGGAACTTAACTCTGGTTAAATTTCCGTTCTAGATTAGATCGCTTTATTCAAACAGCGAATGAGAATTATGCGTCAATGAGAGAGTATTGTGAATGGTAAATTGTAATTATACAAGCTCATCGAAGTGAAGTTTTCCCAATAAGTGATGTTCGTTATAGCAGGGAACTCTTACTTATCATTTTCAGCCACTGTGATGTACTTAATTCGTTTGGAAACTGGCTCCACAATAACTTCGTTTTTCTGTTAATTGATCGTCATTGGCTGCTTTGGTGGAAACAGAACGGTATCGCTGCAGTGGACCACAGTCGTGTGAACGTGCTGCTAATTTTCCTTTTGTCTCATTATTCGTCTGGACCAGATGTTCGTTGTTGGAAGCGAAGTGAACGGAAGAGGGACCGGACCGTTTGCAGGGAATGAGAAAGGAAGTTGGCGTCACCTTGTGACCCACCGTACTTTCCCCCCTCACTTCGCCTTTTTCAGGCACCCTCTGGTAATGAAAGTGAAGCGGTTTGCTACTTCATTTATCTCTCCCAGAAGTCGCTGCTTATCTGCATATATTTAAATGAAAAAAAGAAAGGAGAGAAAAAGAAAATTAAAAAAAAAAAGGCGAACAGATGCAATTAGTCGGGTTTACTAATGAGGCTGCTTTAGACTTGTTTAAAGTACGTTTATTATTCAGGAGTATACATAGTTTGGAGGATATTGTTCCTAAAATGCATTAGTCTATTAGTACAAGACCGCGCAAAAAAGAGGGAAAAATAAATAAATAAAATTACGTTTCTTATGAGCCAGATAAAAACAAATACGTGAACTTGGCAGGCTGCCAAGTTTCGATACAGTTATCTACATATACACGGTTGTTGCATGTTGAACAGTACTTGGTACGCATAATAATTGAGATGTGTGTACCATATGACATGATTCACGACTGACAGTTGTGTTGCACGCTTGGGAACACTACCAAGGATTTAAATGTGTTTGCTTCAGCTTCAAGCAATGAACTACAAATTAAGTCGGTTTGCATTACAATTATATTTTTACTGGAAATGGATCGTCCATTGAGATTGCGGTGTGGGCTTCATTTGTCTGTCTTCGTATCGCAATCAATCGATTCTGCTACTACCAGAATGCAATTTCAAGTGCTTGACGGCCCTGCTAGACAACTCTGAGTTGTCTAGCAGGGCCGTCAGACTTTGCTTGTGGCGAAACATCAGCATTGCATGTCATGGGGAGTTAATGGCATCCCCAGATTGGTCTGGGGAGGAACAGGCAGTTGTGCGATAGATTCTGGAACTTTTCAGTCGAGTACATTACGGCTAAAGGGGGGGGGGTCCAAAATAATTTCAATTGTAAACAGATTTATTGTTGTTTTAGACACCAGGATGTTTTCCAGTTTAGAATCTAGCAGATAAGGGTCTTTTTCGCCCCTCGCATTTGAAAACTATTATGAACCCTCACGTTCCCAAAACATGCGGGCACCTTATGTATCGATTTTCCAAAGTCTTCACACCTGGTGGAGGAAGGGGACACTTGAATATTCACCACCATCCCGCCGAACACCAAATTAATGTTCCTGTCAGACTTGGAGAGGAATTTGGTGTCGGAAGAACATTCCTTCGCTTCATTTCGTGCCGCTACATTTCCCTTGAAGTTTAGCGCGGGAAGCAGGGGGGGGGGGAAGATTGACCTTTTTTTCTTCTTCTCTTTCTTTCTTTTCTGTCACTTTTCGCCGAATTCCTTGTCAGATCCTTCCAAGTGTACACCACACATTCCATCATGCGTGTGGGGTCTAAACTATACTTCACGCCGGAATTCCTGTTGTGTCATCTCGTTTTCTAAGTACCTTTGTCAAGGTCCTCGCGGTTAGCATTACTGAGATGTAGGTGTCTTCGTCAAAGATAGATTGGAGTACCTCTTAGCACCTACCCGTTGGTGCGAAACTAAATTACGATTTGTCAATACGCTAAGTCTTCTTTCATCGGAGCATGCGCAAAAAAAAAAGAAAAGAAAAAAAAAACCAGCTAGCAAACTCTGAAAAGAGTCAGCTGTGTAGATAACCTTATCAACACCACTCTGTGATAAGTACTCCACTTTCCATCCGGGGCAGAGTACCCTCTAGTTGTTGACAGTTTTTCTGCCGTACATGGCTCCACTATCGGGATATTTGGCATTCATGATATACGGCAAATATACGATTATCTACAGGGTCATATACGTATACATCCCTTAAGTCAGAGTCTGGGGTGGGCTGTATTTATAGTTAGTTTATGAATGGTGTTTTAGGCTAATAATAGGGGGCCTATGATAACCCCGAAAGAACCAGATACAGTGATAATGATGTAAGTTGCAATATTGCACATTATTGTGTGTTCTGAATGCACTCGTAGCTAAAAATAATCAAAGACTTCACCTCTTTCTTTCTTTGTTGCTGGGCTGTTTCCTACGACACATTTTTTTGCAAGTATCTTATCCCCCCCCCTTCCTCCAAGGAAATATTCTTTGTCAGCAAAATATTTAAAGACGACAGTAAACCATGAAAGCGTTCAGAAGGTATCCGATGGGATGAAACGCTTGTTAAAGCCCAGCGTGCGGTTCTTTGGCGAGATAATGAACTGCACCGATTTCCATGGGATTAGTTTGTTTGTTAAGCAAACAGCGAATTCCTTTCTCTATCTTGTGTTGCAAAAATCTTTCTTCCCTGCACCCATCGAGGAGTTTTTCTTATCTTTCTGATTAGGGTAAGCTGCTGTCGGGTCATTAAAAAGAAAGAAGGACACCCAAAACAATTATGTGCTGGAAGTTTGCAGACGTCATGGTGATTCACTCCGCTGTGTGTCTGGGTCTACCAGCTCATCAATCACCAAGACTTTATCTTGCAGTCTGAAAAGCGAAGTGTACCATTACAGTAGACACTTATCAGAGCGACAACACCGTCCATAGACGTACGCAGACCTCTGGAAATGCGAGGCACCATGAAAAAGTACGGCATTCTTCCCGCAAGACAGTTATGCTTCTCTCTTTCTGCGTAACCGAAGAACTGGCGAGCTGCATGCTTTGTTCGCCTTCCCGCTATCAGCACCTGGCAGCCTACACCACTCCCTAACAGACGCACGCTGCTATGGAGTGTGCCGTACGAACTAACAAACAGTGGAACCCCCTTCACTGCCGCACATCTTGCGACCATTATCATCAGTAGCTAGCTGCACGAATTGCTCCAATCCCATTGATTTTTCACTCGCTTTTCCCTAATGTCTTTATCTAAGTTGAGGAAGCTTGACATGGACTACCATCTGTCAGCCCGGACTTCTTTCTTACATACAGACTTTCAGATAGATATCTACTTAGTTGTACGAGTACAAGATAGGTGAGGGAAAGTGCGAGATCGTGACAACACAATGACTCACCGACATCTTATGTATTTCACCTGTTCGAACGAATTCAAGAGGTTGTTCGTCTTTGCAGTTTAAAGATGCAGGTGTGGATCTATCATAGCTTACTGAATGTGGTTACTACAGCAGTCCCAATACCCCGAAGGGTCTGCTTTCATTGTTATTCCACAACGGTTTCGCTTCTCTTTTCGGTACACTTTAATAAACCCGTGGGTAACTCAATGGTTTTGGATAAGGACTGCAAATAACATTTCTTGGAACTTGTTAGAAATGCGCATTTAAAAATGGAAAGCCATGAATTAAATTCTGTCGGCACATTTCCAGACGGTAACAACTCCTTTCCCTCGAGAAACAGTGAGCGTTCTTGCGGGAGGGTTGGTGCGCTGTGATGAAATCGGAGTTAGATAATGCTCGTGAACAGAAAATTTTGTTTATGCTGGTATATTTATTCTTGCTAAAATAAATGTATTCTCTGAAGATCATTCGGCGCCATTTTGACACCGTTACAACACTGGCAGGGAAATAGCAGTGGGTATTAAATCGGCTTTATTTGCCCCTGTGATAATGAAAAGGACTACCTAGGACGAAAATCAACTCACAGCTCTGTTTAGATTGTCTTCGCATTCTATTATATATAAAATAAATTAAAAAACAAAAACAAAACGCACGTTATTTTAATAAAGCCAGTTATCTTTTAATTTAGTGTAAAGTTCATTGTCGAGTGACTGCGCGTGCGTGATACTGATGAATGCAGAAGCTGAGTGTGAATAGGATACATGGGTATGTGCAGTGAACTTCCGATTAACCGGTTCACGGATTTATGGTGCGCGAGACACGAATCCCACAGACTTCAATCTTATTTTGCTTTATTGTGTACTTGTATTATTTTTTGTTTTAATTTTGGTAGGTAATTTAATAGTGTAGCATCCATTTGCTTTTCGACTTTCAGCGTAATAAGAAACAGTTCGTATTTCTTAAGTGTTTTTCATTCCCGTTTTCTGTGCTTTTAGCTTTTCTTTTCCACTATTTCTGATGTTGATCTTAGGTGTCCAATTGTGCTTCATTGCATATTGATGAAATCGGGTTCGGTTCGGTTAACTATCTTTACCCTGAAAGTTACTTCCGGTTATTTTATTTTTTCCTTATTTTTTTTTTCTTTCCGCTTTTATCCCTTTGAGTCTCCAATTTATACGAGTATATAACAATGTGAAAAGCATATACATATATTCAGTACACAATGTTGTGTGTGTGTAACTTTAAAGCAAGAGAATACAGTAGTTAATTCGAATATTCCTCTGGTCTCGTGTTAATAATAATAATACTTTTTGACCAATTTCCTGTTTCACCTGAGGTGGGCTATCTAAATACCACTGTGTTTTGCTGTAATAGCATGGTCGAGCAATAATTACCCTCACGAGACTCGCTGGTGTAGAGAAGTTAAGTTTCAGACATTCATTCAAAAAATCAAGGTGCGCACCTAACCCCCCTCCCCACTTCCCAAGCGAAAGGTGCTATTAGTGGAATTGCTGCTTGCAGTAGCCTTGTGTTCGGCCTGCTGGCAATTGCGTTGTCGGGTACTCCCTATCATTGGTAGAGTTTGTCTGTTATTACTTTTCTTGTGCCGCTGGCTTCGCACGTAGACCGAGACACCGCGAACGCCATCGTGTGACATGCAGAGCGCTGGGATTAGGGGTTCTTCTCTCATATTCTCCCCCTCCCCACCCAACTTCACTTCTCAACATACTGTACGTGAAGGAGATATACCGGGATAGAGAATACAAGTCGAAAGTATTTTTATTTATTCTAAATAAAGTTAATTAAAGGTTCATTAATTCTAAAAAGTTAATTAAGAAAACTAAAGTTAATTTATTTTTCTAAATAGGTACTGCATTGCATAGAAAAGTTTAATATTGGCAGACAACAACCTCATCAAAACCTTTCAATACTTCAAAATGCGTGGTAACCAACTTGTAAAATTCATCGTTGTTTTCAAGGAATTAGCGCCACCTGCTTTATTTTTTCAGATGTTGCTAAAATAAACAATTATTAAAAAATTGTGGTAAATCGACAATAGAACCAGAAAAGATAACGAAAAAATTAATAACGGATGTCAGTTACATTTAATTACAAAAAAAAACTGATAATTATTTCGCTACCAACAAAAAAGAAGGAAAATAAAAATCACAACGGATAAATTATAAAAAATCCATCGTAATCTCATAAGTTTAATAATATAAAAAAATGAGTTAATTGGATTGAAAGAGGGCGCTTTAAAAAAGAAAAGTATCACTAGCAGAAGTTCAATAAGAAAATATTTTTAACTTTTCTTGTTTAAAAACAAACAATCTTCTCATTATGGACATCGCACTTCGTTTCATTCAAATGTCGAACTTCCTTTTTCCTTCTACCCAACAAGGTGGTCTAATGAATGACTTGTCCGAGTGCGAAATACTCGTACTGTATTTATTCATAAAACTGTGACGTCATTTTAGGGCGTGTCTTTTTTTTTTTTTTTTTTGTTTTGAACGTAATGATTTTAAAAGTGTAACTCGAACTGCTTAATTCCACGAAAACTGAAAGTGCATCGGATCCTGTTACCGAGGGGTCTTTAAAGTCACAGCTGCCATCTTAGCCCCACTTCAGATCCATCCATCGTATTGAACATATAAGCGAGGATAAAAAAGATTCTCAGTTCATAAAGTGCACCTCTTTTCATTTAGCGTTCCACCAGGGGGCAAATACGATAAATATTTCTTTTAACTGGTTTCATTAAAGTAAAAGAAGAGACTTATTACCGCTACTTCGTTGACGTCATCGTACAAGTGCTCACTCAGCATTCACCACGTTCTTTGCCAGCTTTGGCTGGTTGTTTCTATCTGTACAGAAAAAGGACTAAATAGCAGAATGAGTATTTGTGGCGCAGGGTAGACTCTAACAAGCGATATGCGGAACTATTTATTGCACATTATCACGTGGAAATTTTTGATTAATAATAAGCTCTGAGACAGAGACTACCTTGGTGTCGTTGGCCCCTTCAGAATATTTTTTCGTAAATACATCAAATAAAAATAGATTTGTCGGTTTATTTTCAGTATCTTGTCTGCGCGCAAGAATCCGGAGAGGTAAAACTTTCGGTAAAATCTCTTCTTGTGTGAAAGAGAACGCATAACAAATCACGTGTGAGAAGACCCACCCTTCGAGTGACTGACAGCGTCTCAGGTGAACTTGGAGAAGTGGTGTTTGACAATTTCTGCTCGAGAAACGATTTCCCTCTTGTCGCCTTGTTCGTCGTCCTTGCGGTAGTGTACAGTTGAAGTGGGACAAGCGGCTGAGAATGGGAGGGGCGGTCTGTGGTCGCACTTGGCTGCCAACTTGCTAGAAGGCGTTAAGGAAGTAAGTGAGGTTAATCCCCTGTACTACAGTATTCATCGAACCATGCGTCTCCTTACGGACATATCTTTGTCCACTTCTTCCCTGCCATCCATTGTCCTCGTGCGAACACCCCCCAGACACGAGTGCTTGTCGGAGCACGTGATCGTTTCTTATTGTTGTAGTGACGTCTGGATATTTGCGATACGGCGGATTGGTTCCCTTGGAGACCGAGATCTCCGGAAGGCGGCCCGATGTTATTTTTCTGGGTTTAATCACACGATTCGTGACCCACAGCTGCCTTTGTTAACCATATTTGTTTGTTTGATCTTGTGTGCGCGCTGCTGCTTCTCCAAGTATTCATTGGATTCATTCTAGCGATGATTGAATTAGTGCTATTCTGTCAGTTCATAGCGTATTTTATAAATGGATATACATCCTTCACGACGGACATCAATGTGTTTTTGTTTCACTTCAGAGACAAAGTCGCCTTAGAACACACGGTTTAGAGATACCATTAGCGACTTTATATAAAATTAAAAACAAAATGTTCTTGAGAGCAGTCTCTGCCCCCTCCAACCCATGGACACTGCTACGAATGCAACATCCACTTCTTACGGTATTTGTTGCTTGTCCAAAGGAACGCAACGCTAGGGTATTTTTGTCAAGTACCGAGTTAGTCAGCTGTCAAATTGTCCACCAGAAAACTATTTTTCTTTTTTATCTAACTGGCTGTATATCATTGGGATAACCGGGAGTTTTTACCCATTAACCTTTAATTTCACACTTTCCTGTTTCCAATATTTTGAGAAAGCTGACGCATGCTCTTTTATGCTGATACTCTTCAGCATAGCATCATTCATTCATTCATTCATTTATTTCGCTATCATGACTTGCTCGGACCTTTTACACACTGAGGCGCTAAACTGAGAAACGATTTTTGGTTTCCATCATTAACCTCTCCAACGATGTAGTCTTTCCTCTGCGAAAGAAAAAAAACCCTCTGGGCACTCTCCGGCCTACCCGTAATTACTTCTCCCAAAATCTGCTGCTGTAAAAATTCGTATCCTCATCTTTAACCTTACGGCAGCACATTTTTTTTCCCTTCTCCTAAATGTTATTACTGTTTTTTTAAATGTTGAGTTCCATGTCTACTACACAACTTCTAAGCGTCCAGTGCGGAAAGTTCTTTAGTTTTTTTATTTTGTCCCAAAAACTAAATTCCTGAGTATTTTTTTTTTTTTTTTTTCCCTTCTTAATGAAATTTGTTTTGGTGGACTTTCTATACGAAGTTCATTTTGTTCCAGTCCTTTTTATAATTCGATGACGCGATTTTAATGCTTATATATAAATGAGAACCAGTTGTGAACCACCCGAAGGATGGACTTTGAAAGAAAACGAACCACATGATGACTCGTGCATTGAACTGACCCCAGCGTCTTAATTTATGATTACGTTTTTAAATCATTTACATCAGTGACGCTTCAGTTGATTTCATAATCGAAATGAAAATGATCTTGTTGGAGACTCGAATTTAACAAATTAGGAAACTTGTACTGGATGCGCATTTGAAGCCACTTAAACCAAGTTAAAAACTTGGTTTAAGAAAATGGCCGCTGCCAATTTCTCAGGAAATTGTTAGAGTAGAAAATTATGGTGTATTGATTTAAAAAATATATATTTCAATAAGTCCTTAAAGATATTTCCTGCATTTAGATATTTTTTTAACCAGATCTGGTTGTCAATGATGAACACAGAGAAACGATTCATCGAGAGATACCAATTGACACTGACTCAAACGAGGATGGTAGAATTTCTTCAGTATGAATCAGCTACACAGCCAGACTGGATGGCATCCGTTAATTCTTGGTTAGTGGGTGGAAACAGATCCATATGCTTGGTGACTCTTTCGATCTCGTCATGGAATAGGGCGGTGAAAGTAGTGGCTGGAGCAGGTTAGAGTCATTATAACTGGACAGCTTGATTCATGATGGTGTTTGACTCGGCCGTCCGAGCTATCGGCGCGGGAACAGGATCTCTCACAATCAAAATACTTGCACTTCATAACGTTGTTCTACTTTATTAGTTTCTTCACCAATCGCGATTGGTTTAGAAATACTTTTCTCTGTACCCCGATCCTGTCATCTCGAGGTTGCCATGGGGAAACTGGAATTCATAGGGCCAGATAACCATTTTTAAGTGTCCAGTTTCAGCGATCCTTGGCTAGATTCACTTATTTCTTTCTGTTACATTCAGACAGTAATGGGGCAGTGCAGGGGCATCTGCTACTGTAGCCTGACCATACAGTTACCAATGTATTCGTGCATTGGAGTAGCTATGGCCTAAGTCCACTGCAGAATTAAGACATCACGGTTACCACCAAATACGCTGTTGTATTAAGCTCGCGTGCAAAATGTCTTCGCCTAGAGCTGTAGGCGAAGAAGAATGCCTTTCCCTCACCGTCTATACGTTGCTAAAAGTTAGTGGGGAGCGAGCAGTCTTCAATCAATTTTTCGGGCAACAACCCAAGTTCCATAATTTATTCGAGTTGTACTTGCAATGACGTCATCGTGCGCGATAGTGTTCACGTGATTCATATTCGTAAAAAGGGACGTCGCTATAAAATTTTACGAATATTCAAATTTGTTTTCCTGATTTTCTTAAATTACCAGTGGCTGTCTTATTTTTAAACGGGATGGAAGCTTGTGGTTAGTGAACACGATAATTATGACTTCATCTCAAAGACATCGTGAGCAGATTGGTGCCCTTTTGCCTTCCTCAGTTCTTTGGTATATATTTTATTTAAAAATTAATTTAATTCAAATTTATTTATGATTTTATTTATTTCGGGAGGGTTATCAGTTAACGCCGTCCCTTTTCACTGCTACTGTTGTTTGTGCCTGGCGATTCAAAGCTGTTCTGGTGTCTCGAATGTGCCATAAATGAATGTCGGAGATTTATTCCATACATGCGATAGTCGCCCATTGATCCAAGACGATTCTCTGATTGAAAATTCCACTACAGTTTTCCCACGGTGGAAGTTATCGTTAAAAAAATAATAAAAATAAATAAATAACCCGACACTCATACCACAGAAAGGGACACTACTTGGGGAGAAGAGGCTCACAAAATGACTAGGGGTGGAGACAACACGGAGAGAGGGAAAGAAGCAATAGACAAACAGGTCCGTGTTATTTTAGTTTCATCCTTTGAAAGCTTTAGTCGGGAAACGTGAACCTTGTTCCGTGGGTGGCCTATATTTACTTTAAAGTTGACTCGGTATTAATAGTTTTAAGGTAAACGAAGGCACGGTTTGATGGTGTCCAATTTCCCTCTCTCGAGGGGGCCATATTTTTAACAAGCATTACTTCAAAAGCTGAAATTTATTTATTCTGCTGCCTGGCGAGTTTTCTCTCCCCTTATTACGGGCGAGATTAGTAGCTGTCTGTGCCGGACTCCTCTTGGGGAATGATTGCAGTTCCAGCGTACATCTGTGTCCGCACTCCAGCAGCAGAATAAACAGAAAATAGCGCGCAGAAGCCATCGCCCCAGAATTCTGTGAAGACACAGCTGTCATTCCACTCTTCGTGTTAAGAGACGAAAGTGGGAATGGTGGAACAATCAGCAGAGTTAGAAGATCGGGAAAAAAAGGTGTAATAATAACACTTGTGGGAGCGGGAGTGGGCCCACGTTGGAGGATAGCTACATCTAGAAGACACGCTATTAGCCACAAGCGAGGGTACCAATTTTTATTATTATTGGACACGAACAGGTGCGACATTTTATTGGTTTGTTTACTTCACGAGTCTCCGACTGCAGTTATAAAGGGGACCAGAAAGAGGAAATTATGGAGGGCAGAGGTAAAACACGCGTGGTCAGTGAGCCTTATTTTTGAGACAATGTTAATAGATCGTCAAGCATTTACAACTTTCTTTTCCTATGCGTGTCTACACGAATCAGTCGGGCTAAAAGACATGCAGCAAGTACAATGAATATGTACTGTATTAAAGAGAGAGAGATTTATCCACATGCAATTTCTTCTTACGTCCGTTTTCATTGGCTCTTCTCTCAACATTGTTTTCTTTTTGTAAGCCTATTGTTCAAGTTGCTGAAGCGATGCCAACATCTTTCTCACCGCTATTTTCAGATGTCCTGGGGGCTATTCTAAGTTTACACCGCCACTCACTAAACCTTGACCTTCATCGGGGAACACAATTCCACCCTCATGTGGCTATAGAAGTGTGTTTATAAAGACGAAGGAAATTTGCGTCAGTTACGGGCACTTCCCCTTTGTACTGAGGGCCTCCCAACCCATCTCCAACAACAGTGAGGCAAATACTGAAAACGAACAATCGTCAAAAAGACAAATGGTACAATTTTTAATCGGGAAAACTTGGTGTGGCTTCACCGACACTCGAGCAAACTTCAAAAACGTGCCGGTCACTTCCTCCCCCCCTCCTTAGTATGATGTGAACCTTTAGGTAGTCGAGCCATTGAAATATACTACAAGGGCCGGAGCATTCAATCCAGCTTGGGCTTTCCATTGCGCTTCAAGTAAATTATATTTGGTGCCATATTTGAAAGTACTAGTTCCTCGTACATCGAAGTAAGCGCACATGAGTGATTCTTGAACCGAGATACTGTTGAATAAGCATAAAAAGGTTATTAAATTCTTGGTTGAAAATCGACTTCAAACGTTTTAAGTTGAAATTTTTTGGTACGTCATTGGCTTCGATGGAGGACGAATTTTCAAAGATATGTATATTTGTAGCATGATTAAAAGGATCATTTTAAGTCTTCAGCCAAAGAATAATTTCTGCAGCACGTATACTTGAAAAGGTAACACCTGCTCATCCATTCTTATTAACATTAAACTTTATTAATCCTCCTTATTAACAGATTAACATTTTCCATTTGTTTACGAAATACTGTAGTTTTAGCTACACTTCAAATGCTTTTTCATTTCTCATGTTTCTTTCTGAAATCTTTAACTCTCCCTTTGACTGTTGTCCCCTGGTGAACGGTTTTTCTTAATTAAAATAAAAAAAAAATAATTTTCGATCTACAATGTCTCAGAATAGATTGTTGTAGGGTTTTAGGAGTATCGGCAACTAAGGCCATGCTGCTCTGTGTAAATTGTCTGTAAACTGCGTGTTCTGAGGTCGATTTTCTGTTTGCTGAACGAAAAACCAGAGTTTCTGGGAGATAAAACCTGGGAGATAAAACCACGCTACCCTTGCCTGAAACCGACTAACTCAGCCACGTTGTGAAAAAAGCCCATAAAAATTCCACCCGTCATTGACGGGATTCGAACTCTGGTCTTTTCCACCCCGTGTTTGGAGAACGACGATCCTACCAACTGTGCTATCCACGAGGGCCTAAAGTAATGTATTTTTGTATATATTAAATTACATTTTGATGTAATAACCATTTCTAAAAATAAATAATTATAGTTATAAAGGAATAGGGCCCCCGAATCTTATTTTTCTCACGGTTGCAATGATACAAGGAGCTGGGAATGAGACTTTGTGCATCTACCAGGATTTTCTCTAACCATGGAAGTCTTGAGTTGTAAGTTACCGCAATGTCCTGGCGGTAACGCAGTTGGTAGAATTGCTGTCTTCCCTACACGGGGTGCAAAAGACTTGAGTTCGATTCCCGTCAATGACGCGAGTAATTTTTATTGGTATTTTCACAACGTGGCTGAGTTTGTCGGTCTCAGGCGAAGATCGCGTGGTTTTTTTGTCCAGCAAACAGAAAATTGACCACAGAACACACGCAATTTAGAGACAGTGTGTATATGGAGCAATATGTCCTTAGTCGCTAATGCTCCTAAAACCTTACACAACCAACCAACTTACTACAGTATTGTAATACGTTAAAGGGACCATATGGAAACGTGGCTTGGGCCGGCCGCGGCATTTCGGTTGAGCACCTCTGATGAATTCCAGTTTGGTTATTGTACCCTGCAAATTGCAATTAACGTGTAAAACGGTTAAAAAGATAGTTTTTAAACTCACCAGATGGGATTAAATGAAGGTCAACAAGTGATTTCAAAGTTTGAGTATTGTATCGCATTATTTTTTTGCTGTATGTATTGCTGATGGAAATGTCATTAAAAAAGGCCTATTTATCCTCCCTGCAGTTTGATAAATGAGATACAGTAATAAAATTTTTTATTTCACTGTTTTATTTCTCTTTGACCATAAAAGTACTGGGAAAATGAGCAAACGGTGAGTATTTAGAGTTCTTTCTGTAAAGAAGTATTATCTCTTCTTGTACACACAGCGAGAATTCGAGTTATGACAGTTTCCTTTTACATGTTATACTAACTGGTTTACAGCTCAGTAAATAAGAATACGCACTTGGCAGCGTGCGCACACACACAGAATCAATATTGGAACACATTGATGTTCTTTCTCTAACAAGCCGTGTTCGTTAGGATAGAAGGAAATTCCAGTTTGGTTATTGTTTAGGGACAGATGAATATCGACAGTTGCTTGATAGCTCTTTTTAAATGCCACATAGGAGTGCACACCATACTCGCGTTTTTGTTTTGTTTATTTTTAGCCCACTGGAAGCATCGAAGAATAAATAACGTTAGCACTTTCACGCTGTAATTTATAGGGAAAGAAAGAGAGAGGGAGAAAAGTCAGGATGATGAATTATCTCTGTGATTAAACAGTTTTAAGCGAAGATGTTTTGGAAAAATCTGAAACAGCAAAGAATGCTGGAAGTATTATAATCCACAGACAAAAGAGAAATCGAAACTTTCTTGACGGGGGGGGGGGAGGTTGAATTTTTTCACCCAATCCTTCATAAATACGCGTGTGGATACGCGCAGTTTGCGCACACAACACATCGAAGCCTCATACACTTAACTGCCTAGCACTAATTCTAAACTACAAACGCGTAATGCGCCTGTATTCTAACAACACACCTAAAAAAGAGTAATTGTAAAAAATGAAGACTTATGTTCAAAATAAATGTAAATGAAACGTGCTGTGGCTGGTTATTTTGTGTTGTTTCAGTGGGATGATTCTCTCCAATACTGCCATCATAAATTTCCCGGAAAATCATCGGGGGAAGAATATTAAAACCTGCGTTTATAAAAGCCAATATCAGTTCGCTAAGACAGGCTAGTAAAAGGCAAGTAAAAAATTAATGTTATCTAAATTCCACGGGAGGGCAAAAATGCCCCTCTTTTTCCCTCTTGCCAGCGCCTAAGGATGCGAGTAGGGAGTTTAGGGAATCGGGCCATTTAATGTTATTACAGTATAACAAATGGATATTTCGTTATCGTCTTACCTTCAACCTAATTAATTTTAAGTGGTGCTTGATCAATTATAATGAAAATACTGTCTATAAATCTTCCATCTGTGGTAAATGTTATCCAGGGATGAATGATGGCTCGTGTCTACCGAATCTTATTCCAACTTGATTTTAAAGAAAACGAGAAGAATTTTTATGGATTTTCACGCAGTGGCTGGGTTTAGTCCGTCTTGGGAGAGGAATCCGTGGGTTTTTCTGCTGGAAATTCTGATTTTCATCCAGTTAAACAGACAACCAACCAACCATAGAATCCACTTTACCAACACATAAATTGTGACCATTGTGAGTTCTTTCGCGTGTTGATAAGCAAACGTGGTGAAAGGTCAGAGCATCGAATGTCCAGTTTGTTATTCTGTATTTACGAAAAGTTGAATGAACATAGAAGATGAATTTCTTTAGTTAATATTCCATATTACGACACTCTCGGCGTGGTTTGGGAAATGGGAGATCTTGCCTGACAGAATTGGCAAACTTTCCCCTATTATGACGAGGATATAAAGCAATTGGAGAAGCAAGTGGTTCCTTGAGTGCCTGGATCTCTCTTTTTCGGACCGGTTGCAAATATTGCAATGTTGATTCAATAGAAAAATCAAGAGGCACTGGTTGATAATGAGTACAATGAGAGAGCTTATTATTATTATTATTTATTATTATTTTTTTTTTGGCAAATGTAGAATAAGCTCGCCTTCTTCCATTATTATGCTATTTTAATACAATGGGCGTAAGGCAATATCTCCAGTCAAAATCCAGTTCAAGTTTTCTTATCGCCTGCTGGCCAGTTTACTGACCTTGAAATGGCCCACCAGCTTTGGGAAAGGAACTAAAAGGTGATCGAAGGCGTGACGCTGACCATTCGCTCTGACGGATGGAGGTGTTGTTTCCACAGGTTAGGGTTGGGTTGCCGAAGGGAGACTAGGGAAATTCAAAATGCACAATGGAACACTTTTGGTACCTTTTTTTTTTTTTTTGTTTTTTCTCCCTTTCTAGTGTGTGTGGCTGTCCCAAATTTCAGTTTAGGGGAAGACAGACCAACAAATGGAAACAACCATTTGTTTCTAGGAAACAACGTCTTATAAGGTCCGGACTGTCTAGAATAAAACTGATAAAAAAAAAAAAATTAACCTATCAATAATAAACAGTAACATGAATATCTTTGTTTGTGCATTCTTTCATTAATCGTACCAGAGCAGTTTCACCGCATATATATTTCATTCAAATGAATTTCTTTAGAATAATGTAAATTTTTAGTTTCGTGTTCCTCCCTGTTATCGGAATGGTTAAATCCCAGAAGACGTCCTCAGCTTCTCAACAACTTGCCCTTTAGCCGAAAGAATATCTTCCATGTCTCGCCACGTCTGTGAATTTAACACCCTCCTTCCCCTTAAGGATAAAATATGGGTTGCCGTCTGGTTTCCACTCCAATATGTCATCTTCTCCACAAGCGTCTTGGCCAGATGTCGCGTGTCCATTAAAACGCTGACGAATGTCCACTGGTGTCGACCTGATGAAATCGCTTATAAGACTACAGAGAGAGAGAGAGAGAGAGAGAGACAGACAGAAAAAAAAGTGTTTCCAGCACCCCAGTGTGGTGCTATCTATCACCCTTCCAATTATTTCCTCACGACACCCATTACTGGTGCGTGCGCAATATAATTTTTTTTTTTTCCTGCTGGATGTCCCGCATCCTTGACCTCCAAGATGGCGCATCAACAAAATTTGTATTTTAGGTGTACATCTCTCTCATACGTCTTCGGCTTTTGAACGTCGTAGAGACCAATTCACGTCCTTGTAGCAATACCCACAGAACGGTTGGATGAAGGAGAGGCGGGAGGACGAGTGCGAGCAAGGAGGGAAGTTTGGGGGATGGGGGGAGAAAATGATAGGTCCTTTCCAGACTTCAGATTTATCATCTCAAGCGAACGCGTGCGAGGTTCGCTAACGTGGCCCCTTTCGGCAGGTTCCTCGCGCAGATGCGAGTGAGAGGGGAGGAGAAAAGAGAGAGCGAGAGTGAGTTCTTAGAACGCGTGATGAGCTCCCCCTATTCCCCGCCGGTTCCGAATACACAATTATTCCTTTACAATGTAGTCCCGCCAGCGTGTTAAGAGGGTAGGGCCATCTTCTGCCACAAAGATATTTTTGTGTCCTCCAAAATTGCTTCCTCGGCTAAATGCTAGACATTTGAGTCACGAGCACCGTCTTCACCCTCCTCTGGTTAGAAAGGTGGATTGCCCCGCCTCCTTAGCAGCCGAGGCCCGCTACTCTCCGAAGGCTGAAATGGGCCTTGAAAAATAGAAATCCGCTCATTAGAGAAACTTCAACGTCGTGGCATCGTCGGATAATGGGGGTCCATGACGTAGCTTGTTTGTTCCTTTCGATGCTGGAACCTGTCTTGAATTGCAGGTGACTGCTGTTAGCGTTTTGTGTAGTAATCGGCAACATCCCCGGCCGCCCGCCTGGTTGATGTCAGGACACATTAAAGAACAAACTCGGAATGCAGACAGAATTTCCTCCAAACGAAGTCTAAAAGTTACGCGTGAAGTTGCAGAAATGAAAATTGTCCTCATTCAAAACACCAGTTTCGTATTTTAGTAATTATTATATTTTATAGAATTAGAAATCACGGCCAAAATAGCTGTTAGGCTTAACCCAAAATCTTAGTCATCTGTCAGTGATATATCGATAAAGCCTTAGTGGGAGTCTAATGACTTCCCCCATATGTGAAGATGATGGGTGGGCTATTGAATTTCCTGCTTATTCGTCTTCTAATGAAAAATAATGGTCCTAAAGATTGACAGTTATATAAACAAACTACCGCGAGATGGCAGTATCATTTCATAGGCACGCTAAGTACTTCACCTCTGAACGTATCTTGCAGTTAAATGTCAGAAAGTTTGGGTAACCTCGAAGCTTTATACTTTGCAAAAATGTTAAAATTCTGTTAGGCTTAGGAAGCTGTCTCTATTATTAGCTTTTAAAACGAGCAGAAATGTTATTAATAGAGTAAATTAGGTAGCAGTATCAGAATATCGGCCATTTGTGAATTTAAAAATAAGGGTAATTTTAATTTTTAATTTCAAACTCGTTTGGGCTACGTTTTCTTTGAGTTTGGTTCTCAAAGCAGAGAACCAAACTCAAAGAAACGGTTTCTTTTACTCGTGTTTTTATGTTTGGATGGGATGAAAATTACAAATGTATAAATCCACCCTGGAAATCTTTGTCTGTTATGAAATTGAAGTCCATTTTCTTTATCGTTTCATAAATGTTTGAGTAGTGACTAAGATTTGCTCTCTGAGCCATCCCTACGCCCCATCCCTCAAATTCAGTTACATATTCATAAAAAGTCAATCGATTTGATGTGGAGATTCGATGTAGTCGAAGTTTAAACCGGTGTGCTTCTCGGAACTCAATTTTGGCTATGCCCGCAAGGGTTGGTAACGTTCTTCTACTTTTACAGAGTTCTTCGCCTATCAAGACTTCAGAAAAAGGAAAGCTTATGAATAGGGTGCGAAATTTTTTGTTAATTAATTCTGCGCACCATGGCCAACCACAACTGTTGGCTTCCAGCACATCAAAGTGTCATTCCAGAGTAATGTGGGATACCGAACATGAAGTATGAACAGAAGATTATGTAATTTTATTTAAAGCGTTTATTTGTATGTTAAAATAGCAATGTATTGTAAGAGAAAGGAAGGAAACATACTTATTGTAAATTCACTATAACCTCGATTTTACGATTTTCTCGGATGCTGGTATCAGTCCAGTGCGCGATATTTGTTTTACTGAAGTGGCAGTGCGATAAAAATGGACTTTTACGCAATTACAAGTGTACCTATACTACGTATCATGAAAATCGCAATGTCCACAACACGGACCACCATCAAATTTGCATGAATGTTATCATCTCGCACGTAACTCAGTGGTCAGCGCGAGAGTACAATAGCATATGCGTTTGAGTCGACCATGATTCAAGATGACGTGACTTCTAAACACGGTGATGTTCTTATATTCGCGCTCTCTCATCTTATGATCCCCTCTGACCATGTGTCTGTCCGGGAGTATACAGAGAAAATTTCTTTTGTATAGGAATGTTGGAATGCTTCTTATTGCACGATGGAATGTGGATCGCTCATACCATTTCGAGGGTTGTGCTATTTGTAGTTCTTGGTTGCTTGTAGGGTTAAATGATAAGCTCGAACCATCCGGCTATTTTTCTCTCGAGACTATGCGCAAAGGCGAACTCTCATCTCCCAGATCAATCCACCCCCTTTCCCCACCCACTTGAACTGCACCATTGATCCTTTGTTAACTTCAGGGTGCTACGTTCTCCCGCCTTGAACTCGCCGTCTGACTTTGATCGGGGTGTTTTTATGCAGATGCGTCGGTTTGCTGTGGTTAACGACTTCTCTGTGGGTGAAATGCAGCCAGACGGGACTATCGTACACGATAACGTTCGGTTGTTAGAAGGCCTTGAAAAACCGCACGTGCAGGGCCGAGCACAGACAGGTTAAGGAGTCGTAAATTCTCTCGCTATCCTGTTAGGTCAGAAATAATGGACTCCCGTTGTGTAGTGGGCTCAGTTGATCTCCTACCCCCCGCCATGTGTTTAATGTGGTCAGCGGGACCTCCGACCCTACGAGTATTCCTTTGTCCTATCCCCAAAGTTCTTGTCTCTCAAGTAGCATCGCTTTCAAAGCCCTTCTTCAAGGGGGAGGAAAAGAAGGACGGAGTGGGGAGATGCTGAGAAGTTTCTGGGGGGGGGGTGATGAGGGTGGGTTATACGTCGTAAGCAATTTGAACATCTTGAAGCCCTGGAAGTGAGTCGAAATTATCCGAATTGTATCGGTTAGTAAATAGAAGCGGCTTTTTGGGGGTCAGATTAATCGAAATGCGGCCAAGATCAACAACTGACTTTATGAAGGCAAAGTCAGTTGATAATTGGTAGCAAGTGAAGAATTAAGAAAATTGAAATGTTAAAAACGGGATATTTTCAAGTCGTGCTAGTTTTAAGATGGAAGGACTGTACAGTATATGGAGATGCTTACATGGTCGCGGGTTGGACACCCCCCCTGGTATAAACCATTTGGCCTATTTAATCATATCCGCGTTGGTTCACATTTTCCTCCTGAAACCGTTAAGAGGATTTGTTTGCAAATGAAAGATCAGCGAACACGTTATTGTATGGCAAAGATGAGCGGGAGTGAGGGGGGGGGGGGGGTAGAAGGATGGGAGCTGCGAGATTACATTGAAATCAGCAGTGAAAGGCCGTTTCGGAAATGAATGGCACTTTGTGATTGCAGTACACGAACTGTTTTACAAGAAATCAGCCACAACTAATTTTCTAGCGACAAATGCAGATGTGGTGTGCCCATGAATTCACAGTGGGTTGCATTCGTACAGTTTCTCTCTCGTAATTAAATGTTAATTGCACGGAAGGTGCGTTAATTACATCAAAGGGGCGATCAATAATTAAGATAGCTTGTCAGAGTGCTTCCCACTAAACTTTCTTATTGTGTAATATTTCAACAAGTAAGGATTGGCTCGAGCGCGTGGATTGTGCTTGTTTATTCTTGGTAAAGGAGATCGTTGCGATTTCATGCAGGGATATTATACAAACGGGAATATTTTTGCTCGATTTCAGCCACGCATTTGTACACTATTTGTGGACACAGACATTGTGCCTTTTATCAAGGAGATTTTCTTCAATCTGTAACTGTGAAAAGGTTCTTGACATCCAGTTCCGGACCTTGTCAAGTTCAGACTGATTCATTGGTGAGTTGCCTGTCAGGAAGAAACCGCACACCTACACCACTGTCAAGTGAAGGATAAGATAAAATCTGCTGGCTTCACTGTTTACAGATTTTTATCGCATTGGCCATACCCTATTGGCTAATGAGATCCGATTGGGAGTAGAGCTCTCAAATTCCAGTCCGTTGGTTGCTGAAATTAAGATACAGGGTCGTCAAAGAAGACGCTGGTTTTAACTACCAATAATAACTAAGCGTTTAATTATAGTAATTAATTAAAGTAATTAGAGGCCCGTGTACTTTTGAAAATGGCACCCACTACTGAGAAACCGGTAGAGGTATAAGACTGCTAGAGATTGGTGGTTTAAAGAGGGACATTCGAAGCGAAAGTGAAAAAAAAAAAAAAAAAAGTTTTGTACGTCAAACAATATTTTCAATCATTTATTGAGAAAAAAAAATTCAAACACACCCTTGAATCTTCGCGTTTTTCTGAAGTTCTTTTCAGTAGACCTTTTAAGTGAAATTCTGCTCATGTCTTTCAAGTTATACCGAGTTAGGAGCAGGTTCAAACGTAGACCTTCTGCCGCCTGTGGTGAGATATGATGTCAAATTTAAATCTCGTGGTGGAGATACAACCTAAAAAATATTCCACCACGTTGTACCTACTGTAGAACTTCGCCCGATCAGGATGGTTGTGTTTCTGAAGATGGTCACGAACTGCAATTCCTCAAAGGGTGAAGTTAGAAGCGGGAAAAGGGGCTTTGGTTCTCGTCTCTCAAGATATTTTGTAATTATTGATATATTTTATACATACTGACAACTGATCATTGGTCCTGCTGGGTGTACATCGAGGAGAAATCTAGAGTTATCTGATTTATAAAGTTTGTGGTATAATTAACTTGCGCACCCAAAAACTGTCGAATACGAAAGTTAAGAATCCATTTTGAAGACCATTACGTGACACTGCATGTACCATCAATGGCAAGCGACCCCTAACCATTATCATACTGTTGTTGTTGTTGGTTGTTTTTAACTTGTAGGGGAGGGGAATGTTGCAGAGATGTCTTGCGGTATTTCTGCGGTCGTATTTTCCTTTTCTTGGCGGTTGTTATGGCTTCTAATGACACAAGTCTCGTCTTCCGGTCTTTTCTTGGCTGTTCCGGTTTCAGGTTACTTCCTTACAGCATCCCCCGCTCGGACAGCGACTGAAACGGAGCGTGCACCGTTGCACGAAATTTTATTTGCCGTTCTTGCGTTTGAGTCACACAGCTCTTCCCCCCCCCACTTCCCTCTTCTTTTTTCTCCCCAACCCCTCTACGCTTCTCGACACCATCGACTCCAAACATCTGCTTGCAGTTGATTATTGCGGATTATGCAGCGGCCCATTCGCAACGTTCGATGGCTCAGACGATTAGACCCGACGCGCTGTACGCGTTCGTAAAACCCGCACACGAAATCCAAGAGCACGCAATTAAAATGGAAGGTTTCCAAAGGCGGCTCGGGTGGGCTCTCTCTCTCTTTGTAAAGAAACGCATTCCGCACAAAAGGTCAGGACCGGGTCACGAGCTTCTAACGGTTTTAATAATGGCCCGTAACTGTTATCGCTTTTAACGTCCGAAAATCCCACTTGGAAAACCCACGCGGTGGGTATTTATGGAACGCTGTTGCGATCATTGATAATTCATTTTTATTCCGGCGAACCAACGTAAACGGGGTAATTCGCGTCTTCAGCGAATACCTATAGTAACATCTGGCGTCACTCGAGGGCTTTCTCCAGTTGGCGGAAGCTTTATGACGGATCGCGTCTGTGTGTGTGTCAAACTGCGTTAGAATAATGTTACATGGAGTCGTTTAAAAGAGCAACACAGTGTTTTTCAACAAAGGATGCAAAACACTTTATTTGGATATTTACAGCGTCCATACACTGTTGGCAGTGGGATAATACACTACCTCATCAAAATATTCGAAATCAAAGTTCGGCCTTACAATAATTTATGTATAGGTGCTTCAGTGATGGGGGCTGCAGCGTCCTGCGCACCCTCTACACCATACTTTAATTGGTTTCACAGATTTTCAGTGGGGGATTTATGTCTTAGAAATCGGAAGCACAAATGCTATTGCAGAAAAGAAAAATGCCTATTAGAGTCCAAATGGATACTAATGGAAACTCTGCTGGAAGGAATTCCAGGCAACTGGGAAAAAGTCTTGGGAAAAACTCTTGACAGAATATGTACACCTGAGATCAATCGAAGTGGATGCGTTTGGCGCTTCACTTAGGCCAGCCCTGATGTCCCTAGAGGGCACTGAGTCTTTCTCAGAAGTCCCGTGAGAGAGCTTGACAATCGCTAAATTTATGCTTATTGTTTTTTTTAGAGGGGGGGGGGGGACGAGAGCACGAACTATTTGTTCCTGTGAAACAATATTTTAAACTTTTTCTATTGTGTACAAAGTTTCCAACCGATGGCGTGGTGTGACCCACTTCGCTCAGTTATCTGACAAATGGATACACTCATAATGCGATTCCTTACTACAATACCTTGTTGAAATGCTTCAAAAATTTTCTCATCCGATCTCGCTTCTGTCTCTACAACTCCCTTTTATACTCCTGAAAACCAGTGCTGCCATCCAAGGGACATCTGGAATTGTATGCCCAATTAACGAGTCCCTATAATAAGGAAAAATTAGATGAATTGTTTTTTATGTTAAAAGTAAAGCACAATAAACTGGACGATAAATTTAATTAAATAAAGTTTTTTCTTTAAAAAACTAACATCTATTCAAATTTTTTTAAATCTTTGTTGCAAGTTCACAAGTCATCTCCATACCAGCTGTAACCTTGCATGATACATTGAAGTGTGAATGCACCATTGACTTCCGAATCTGTCTCGATTGACGGCACCTTTCACCAGGTAATGAGATGGTAACGGTGTACGCTTTGCGATGGAAGGAAGTTAAGAGACCCGATGCAATCCCTGGTCTTAAATTGCGTGGGTGGGGTTACGACAAAATCGTCTTGTGCAGCAAACCAATCTCTGTAAAGTCTCTGGCGTTTAACTGCAGACATCTATCGTCAGATGATTACGTACGTGTTCCAGCAGCCACGACGGGGTATTTTTGGAGTCGATCCAAAGAGCTTTTCCAACAGGACAGTGCCCCACGGTGTCCGATAAATTTAAGCCTTAAAGACTCGTTTTTCAAAACGCAAACACCCGTCAAATATTGACGTAATTCTTGGAGGATCCTAACATAAAATATAGACATCCCTTCTACGGTCTGGTATTTCTGAATAAGGAACAGGGGATAGTTACCTTCTTGCACGTGATCACATATAAGAAAATAAATCTAAAGATTAAATTTTAGGGAGAAATAAAACTGTCTTTCGGATAGTTTTATTTAACAAGCTAGCCTTTCCATAATCCCAGATATACAAGATATCTGGGATTGTGGAAATCATTAATGGGACATCGTTAATCTCGACACAAAACCCTCCGAAACATAATTGGTCAAGAAAGATAAGATCAGATCAAGTATTCCACATTAATTAGAGGTTAATTTGTCAGAGGACTACCCGGTGCTGCCCAAAGTCCAGAGGGTCCATCCAAGTATCATCACACACAAAAAAATCTTGTAGTTGCTGAGTAGGTTGTCGTATCCCTCCGTACAGGAATGTCTCTCCATCAATTTCCTTTGATCCTTCTTGTCAGAGACTACCTGGCAGTTCGTAAGGTCTTAGTCTTTCAAATCTTATTTTTATATAGAGATAAACGGAAAGATATATCACTGTCATCATTATATGTACATGTATTTGTCAAAATCATCCATTGGACATCACCTGTAAAGTGGTGGAAGTCGCGTACTGGAAAATAGTCAACACCAAACATGGCCACTACTTTATATTCATATACTTCTTCAAGACCTCCACATCTGCTGTAGATTCTGAGAATCCGTCTTGGTTATCATCGTAAATGTAACTTGCAGTACTCTCCCTTAATGTAAAATGCATATCTTCAGCAGTTTTCTATAAAGGAGAAGGCTTCTAGGTTTCAAACCCCAGCCACGTTTTTCACATAAAATCTATTTCTGTGTCTTCCTCTCCACATTAAACAAATACACGACACGATAAAAATCACATTTATCCAGCCGTTAACATTCTAAAATGTAACCACCCTTTTTGACCCCCCCCCCTACACTTTTCATATTTAATTAAGAAAAGAAATGGCGTGCGAATATATGTACGATTTATTTATAAAATAAATTTATATTTGATTATTAACTTTAAGAACACCTAACTTCTTTTATAAAGATCACACGATGACAGCAGCAGCGACACCTTTTATTTCATACGATTTATTACATTAAAATGGAGAATAAAAATAAAATAATAATTGTCGAATTTATATTGGTCCAATTTTAATAAACTGTAGTATGTTTGACAGATCTTTAAAAGGCCCGTATATAAAATTTTCATGAAAATCCATCCACTAGGAGTCGAGCTGTTACATGCGGACGAACAGACGGACAGTGGTAAAGATAATAGGGTTGCATTAACGCTCCTAATAATTAATATAAAAAACTGGAATACAGTATTCAGTATGGAGGATGCAAAAAAGAAGGGATTAGTTGTTTTATAGTAAAAAATTCATACTGTAAATATCGAAGTCACAATTCTCATCGAGTGCTGTATTGAGAATTTTGCGTTAAACCCAATGCTATTACAGAGGATGTTTTTGTTAACTGGTTGAAAGAAAAGCTCTAGTGGTTGGGTAAACGACCCGAAGAAGAAGCTGCTTCGGATGAAATAAATCTTTTTTTTCTTCCATGTCTCGTATCATAAGTCCATCTTTTGGATGGTAGCCATTAGTAATGTAACTAACTGCGCCAAAATATACCCCAGGATTATGTTAAAACATTACTCTCCATCAAAGAAACACTCCATTTAAATATTTTACTATTCAACAGCTATCGAAGTTTCAAAGACTCACGTTTATTTTCTCGCAGTCTCCCTAAGTTACGCACGACAAAATATACAGTGACGTATCACGCGTGTTTCTTCTGCATTTCGCAATCCCAGAATTCCTAGGATTATAAACTCGAAGTGCTTAATGTTTTTAGCTCGAGTCCGCTTTTAAAATTCACAAATCTGGGAACATTTTCTAAAGCAAAGAATATGCATTATCAGATATCCCACGAAACATATGTAAGGGGTGGAGAAGCAGACGAGTCAGGTTTACTTTGGTCGCAGATCCAGATCCCGATATGGAGGAATCCGGTGTAGCGAAAGGATAGCCGAAAATATCACCGGAGACAAAGCCGCCGTCATTCATTCGCACTGCTAAAAATATTTATTTGGGGTAAAGTTACGGAGCAGGACGTAAATGCCCCCTTCTCTTGAAATTCCACTTAAAGAATATTCAGTGATTTCTCCACCATTCATCCCCCACCCGAGCTATACGGCAAGTCATGTGACTTAATGTGTTTCTACGCAAGCCAAGAATGGTTTTAAGGAGGCTGGCATTATGACAAAATAAACGGGCCCTCGCTCAACCTCGCGGTGAGGGTTAATGATTTAAGAGAGAGAAGACCTTACCATTTAATGGAAAGTTATTTTCCAATTATCTTTAACTACAACGTTTATTTTCACTTTATTTGATATTTATTTTCCATGTATAGTTTAATTCACTCTTTGCTTCTGTCTGCAATGGCCTTTTCTGCGCATTCTTTTGTTATTAGGAATATTCATTCTCTCTGCAGACCATTATGTTTTTATACCCCGAATTCTGACTGAAGAGCTGGACACCTGAGCTCAACCAAGCAATTTCAGCACACTTATTCCCTGGTCCGTAATAAGCAACAGCTCACAGTCTGCCGATGTACATATCGATCCTACCGTCGACTGCCCCCCTCCCCACCCTTTTTCTGAGTTGCATTTTTCTTATTGCATCACATCAAGCTTGTCGATTCACTATTCAACAGTCAGCTCAATATTGGCCATTATTTTTACTCATAATTTTACTTTCAGCGCCGCCGAAACATGACAAGTATGTCTTAAACCTGCATCTTTCTCTCTTTTAATTTTCATCTTATACTTGAGGCAACGCCGAAGGAGCGTTGCCTCAAGTATAAGATAAAAATGAAAGTTCTACCAGAGGCTTGATATTCAAACTTTAAAACTGCATCTTCACTCCTCAAAATTAACCTGCTTTACCATTAAAAATTGTCCAGTGACAGCTGCACTTTTAAGTTGCTGCCTTTTCCTATTTATCTACACTTTAACTTTTATAATTATTCAAATTTCTCTGTTCACCGCGCATTTTCAAACCTTATTTTGTTTGTTTGTTTGTTCGCCAGCCCCCTACCCACTTCAGAATCCACTTCCTTAAAGAGCTTTGGTCTTATATACACCGTTCTATATTAATAATTCTAGATTTTTCACCTGACGGTTTATACCCATTCATTAAGGAACTGTATCCAGTTGTCCTAATAGCTTCTTAAAGTACTAAAATGCTTTTAAAGTGCTAGAGTTCTGTTTTCTTCTCCATTTAATTCTATGTTCCTACTCGTATTTTGAAGTTTAAACTCTCCCCCATTCTCTGTATGCTTTTACATAAATCTTAATCCTCCCCGTGTAATTCAACATACACGTGTATGTCCGTATAATAATGATGATAAACTTTTTCCTTTGGGAGACTGGCGAAAAGAGTTTGAAAATGCACTGTAAACAGAGAAATTTGAATAATTATAAAATATAACGTGTAGACGAATAGGAAAAGGCAGCCATTTAAAAAATAATAATAAAATAAATACTTGTAAGACTAGAGGTCTTCCGTATATTTGTTTCTTTTCTTCCCCTTCTGTTTTCGTCCCCTAACCTCGATTAAACTGGAACCCATTGAAGACAGCGTAACTGGACCAAACTTCATAACGTCTTTTCTTGCTGCATCATGCGACAAACTGCTCTAGCATTGATGATGACAAATGAGCCAAGTTGCTTCCTCCGCGGACTTTTCTTCTGCTGAACCACGATAATAGATATCTACGATCCGGAAGTGCTTTTATATCTCACGCGTGCGTCTGTTTGCTCGCTGTCTTAATTTATTAGGACACAATTTCCGTTGTCCCAAATATGAAGGGGGGAGGGGTGTATGACGGGAAAGGAAGTAGATACTAACATACCAAAAATGGACTAATTTACCTGAGAACCTACTTGGCGTATCGATATCTGCATACGAGTTATAAGGTTAGCGTTATCTGTTGCTAGATACGTAGAGTTCAATTACCAGCGGATGTCGAATAGTTCAAGTTGCGGCACGCCCCACTGCGATGACTAGGTGAATTTATATTCTTCTTACGATGCTCTGGGTATGAACAATACACGCAGGTAAACGATACATCCCCCCTGCCCCTTTCCCATCCCTTTAGCTATCTTGGACCGCTACCGCGGCCAGAGTGGATGCATAAGAACGCTGACCCGCAGCCGCATTTCATTCCACGCGATGCCATCTTTATCCTTGGCCCTTCTCTCTCTCTTTCTGACCGCATTTATAAAGCGAAGTCAACCTTAACAACTTCCCTTTTAGGACACTCGTTACATAGCAACCAAACTGCATTATGTGATTTAGAAATTTATCACTTCCACCTCCCCCCCTTACGACTTTTCTCTCTTCTCAATTTTGTCTTCAGTTTTCGCCGCGCTGTTAACGAACTTGCAAGAGAGAGAGAGAGAGAGAGAGAGGGACTGACTTTAAAGAAAAAAGCTTGATGGTATTCACCAAATTGATAACGACCATTAACCCAGCCATTTTCACCACACTAGTTAGGGATCATCTGAAGTCTGTGCCTTCTTCCTTCTTATCAGGTCTTCTCCTGTCGCTCTTGATCGATGGACGACCGCTGAATGTCGTTTCGCTCTAGAGGCTGTCGTCAAAATTGTTGACGTATTCGCTCCACTCGTCTCTACGTTATTCACCACACAGAAAATTTAAGGAGAGAGATCCTTCACGGCCGTAATTGACTAGGACGGTAGATATGAGCTATGTCCTTCACCCCACGGACAACCCTCTTCTCTCACCACGCTCTGCATTATTATCCGCATTCTTTTGTACGCTTTTTTTTTTGACAGCATTTAATAGGACATTCTGACATTTTCCTACGATATTTAACAAGTTAGACTAATGTATTTGCGAACGCCATCATTGCATCCTCTTAGAGAGGGAGAAAAAATCCCTTATTCGAACTAAACATTTTTTTCAGTATTGTCTACAAAAGATAAATCATACACATTTGCAAAGTCTCAACCAGTTTGCGATATTAACCAGAATTTATCGAGTTCATTTTTAAAATACGAAATTAAGTAATTAATGCGCATGCGCAACTTAAATTGTAAATCGGGATATCGAATTCGGACGTAGGCTTTATTTTTTTTATTTCCTAACTATTCCTTGATTGTTTATACAAAACGAGAATGAAAAATATTGTCATTTCTAGCGAATTTCAACAATGAAAAACATTACCGAATACTGTGACGTCATCCATGTTTGATGACGTCGTCTGTATAGGCCTAAAGTGTTTTGTATGTGTTTTAGAAGTCTGGAAACATCAAAAAAATATAAGTGTAGAGGGCGTGTATCGTGTTGAAATCTGTTCATGTGTATCCCGAAAACTTATCGATAAATTAATGAAGGTAAACGACTTGAGTAACTTCTTGAAGGTTGGTTTGGAAACTAATCAGCAAACGAACTAAGGGACAAACGACTTTAACTTCTAACTAGCGTTTGTTGCTCGCGGGAGACAATTAGACCAATAACAATCGCGAAGAGTATTCTCATCCAGACTAACTAACCTTACACACGCACCCAATATGCATAATATTCCCTGGGCAATCTACTGCGCGTACTTTGACTTCCGAACAATCATCCCTGAACAAAGTAAGTCATCACGGCGCATGCTCAGCAAACTAAACAGTGGCAAAGTGCCAATGCAAACAATACTCGGTGGGGAAACGTTGCTATCTAGGTGATAAAAACATCGTACAAAATTAATGTTTTTTCTCTTTTTTTTTCTTTCGAAAATTGTTAGCTTTAATTATAAAACGACATATTTTTGCTGTTTATTATGGATGTGTCGTATTACCAGCGTGGAACTTATCGTAAATTATACATGCAACCAGATAGTTATCTTGAAAAATTACTTTGTCTGTTATCTATTTAAAAATGAATATATTAAAAAAATAATAATAAAATAAATAAAACTTAAGTGGGTGTGAAGTGAATTTTAATTCGGAAACATATAAAAATATGAAACGAACATCTTAGCGTAAAAAAAAAAAAGGCTTAGCGAAGACTGGCCATTGCGATATTAACTAAGCGCCATCTGGTGACTAAAATGTGGAATGCTAATCCGAGCGAGAGGGGGATGAAAATTAAAAAAAAAAAAAAAAACATCTTCTGAAGTACTCCAGAGAGGCAGCAGCCTAATTAATCACAAGCAGACGAACATGGGTCACTCACCTTTGAACACAGGTTCGTGCAGGTCGTCTGCGTATGTAACGGATAGCTTTAAAACGATACAGTGTTTATGCCTGTCAGCAGAGTTTGTTGTGATAAGATTCCGGGATATTGAAAACAGCTGGTTTAACAGGTTGCATGCCATAGGAAATATATGAACGCCTACTAGTCGTTGTACTAAAGAGTACAGTGTACAATATCTCGGGGTAATGTACAATCTATCATTTGCCTCTTCTTTTCGCTGCCCCTCCTGCAACTTTTAGTTGCTTAGGAAAGACATGATGGATTCGACACTCAAAAATACCTCGCTATTCAAACATTGCCAAAAAGGATACCGCAAAGTCCCCGAAAAAAATGTAGAAAAGTTCAAATCCCCTGTAAGTGCTCCAAGATAAATGATGAACCCCTCGGAGGAGTGATGCTGTTAACGGTATGTAGGCAGAATTTAAATATAGCGTTTGGTGAAATTTGCTGATGGAGAAGCGAAAAGGTTGCTTGTAAGACAAAGATTGCATTAGAAGCGGTGGGAGACGTGTTTGCTTAGTGAACTGGCGCCATATGAATAAACCAATACATGTCAATAAGGCGGGAATACATTATAATACCCCTGGGAATAGCCTGATAGAAATTTCCAAAATGGTCGATTGTTGCAAACCGCCTTAAATATTATACAAATTAATTCGGTTATTTTTATCTAAATTTATTGAAAAATCTTTGTTTGTAACATTAATGGTTAAAGACCTCATTATTTCTAAGCAGCGTGTATTTTAATTGGTAAAAATTTCCTTAAAATGCTTGCAAAATGTTTGTTTGCAAAGAGAACGTTATCAGTATGAATTCAGCATTCGCTGTCATCAAAGCGCACGTATTTATTACTAACAATTAATTAAAGTAATTGTTAATTTCATTAATTGTCTTTTGGAACTTTGTTTAACAATAAACATAAAATATGTAGTTCGGAAACACGTGAATGTTATTTCAATGAATGAAGTATGATGTTTGTCGTTTGGTTGATTCATTTACTTTACCAAGCGCTGATTGATGAACGAACGTATTATACAAGCAACAATACAGCGCATTGTTTATGCCATTTTAGCTTGGCAGCGCGTGTTTGGAGTTCGTTTGTCGCGTCATTCAGCTGTAACTAGTGGATCTCGTGTATACTTCGTATTGTTAGAACCGTTTGTATAGGATATATTGTTCACCGAACTAATTAAACAGGCTGTCAACAATGCATAATTTATTAAAAGTCCACAGACGTTTATTTAAAAAAAAAAAAAAAAAATGGCGAGCACGCGCGGTAGATGGTTTTATGTGAAACATCTTTCGCATTCATTTTAGGTATTTTGAATTATACGCTATGAAATAACAATGGAATGTAACGAAAATGCGAGACGAAAAAAAGAAATTGTTGCAGTCACGTGACAAATGCTTGCATTGTTGTGTGATTATGACGTCATATGGTCAACAAATGGCTACAATCAAATGGATAATTAGGCTATTGGCTTGGACCTTGCGCCTCTGGCGGAAGCCGTGGATGACGTCACTTCCCTGATGTATTTTTCGTGACCGATCAGATTTACTCGGTTTTCACATCAGAAACAATGTTTAAGAAGCTACATTGTGTCAAACAGACAGCTTTTCGGTTAAAGTATTGTTCAATGTTTTTCAACCGTAAGATATGAACACTGCTCGCATTTATCATTAGGCTTTTCATCTTTTCACAATAAACTTTTTTTATATTTATTTATTTTTTTTGTTCCAGTTGGGAATGTGTAAAGAATATAAAACCCGGAAAAGTCGATATTTCTCAGAGATTAAAGTTCAGAGAAGTCGTCATCTGCACTTTAACAAACATTGCTGTTCTGGAGAGGAAAGGAGATAAGCAGCTACCGAAACAAAATGATTGAATTGGTCCACTATTATCCTGCCGAAGTGGCTTGGATATGCTGCTCGCTGCACTGTTTCCACTTGGTATGTGGAGCACGGTGCCCACGCTCTCTGTGGATCGAAAATAGCAGAAGATGGGGATAAACTTGTTTAGCCAACAACAAGGGAAGAGCTACGGTTATCCATTTCCGATTTTCACCATTAAGATTTCGATTACCTTGCAAAGTACAACTCTTGTACGGACTACGTTTCGGGCTATGAGAAAAAGATGCATTCTTGATGCGGGCGATTTCGATTTGTTCGGGGATTTTTCTACGTCTGTTGCTGAATGCGATATCTACGAATTCAAATTAGATTTAATGCTGCTGTTCGTGCAGCATCCCTTTACTCCCATCTTTCCCACCCACTTATAGGATTTAAACGTCCCGCGAATTACATACGCTGACTAACCATAAAGACTGCATCGGTTCCTTGTAAAAGGTAACTCATTCGCGTAGAAGAACGATTTTTACAATGAAACATGCACGTGTTATTAACGTATACACAGCACCCCCCTCCTCTTCCCACAGTAAAATCGAGTCTGTTTGTCGAAGTCTTGCAGATCTTTCAGTATTAGTTGTCGATCGTGGATGGATGCTTTGTAGAAAGTGGTTAAAAGCCTTTCTCGTGAATTTTAATGTCAAAAAGAACCCGAATCTACTAATTCCTTTCGGTAATTAACCATTAGCCTCTTCTGATTGCCTCGGACATCGAGGCAACTAAAAGGTACGCCGAAGATATTAATTTCAAGCAGTTTATTAGTTGGTTTACATTCCAGCTAACTTCAGTTGTTGTTTGAATCACATTAAAGTGGTCATTCCTTCAGCACCATCGTAGATGTATTGATCTGCGCTGTCCATCACCTGTTTACATCTTCTAGGGCAGCAGTTCTTGGATTTTTCCGATGGCGAAGATGTTTAAGGGTTTGTAGAGTGGGCAAAGAGCTCGATGCTCGCGAGTACCATTTTTCTCTGATGAAATTTAACTATGACTGTAGTAATATGACTGTAGTATTTCCCCATCTGGACTTTCAGTAAGCAGGCTGATGTAGTTAAAGTAAAGCGTCTATTCGCTGTATTCTCCACTTCTGGAAGGTTATTAGAGATAACGAGACGGTGATTAACGACCAGTGAAAATGGGTGGCCCGTCAAGGCCGTAAGCCCAACAGCGGAAGTTCCTAACTAACCCCCCCCCAGTGAACAATTTATTATTATTTTTTTGTAAACTTTACATAATTTAAGAAGAAATCGATTAAAGTAGTATCTATTATTCGCATTCTGAGTTATTATTAATTAGCAGTGGCCCATATGGCCCTCATCGGGAAAAGACAATCTATTTAACTGTCGCGGTCAAAACAATTGGCTTTGTGCGAGTATGCGAGTTTATAACGAGGTCAAGCCGTTACAGTTTCCACGGACGTGTACTTTAGACATATGGGGACATTATAATCTTGTTTTTTTTTCTTCTTCTTTTCCTCTACTGGGGTTAAAAATATCCTTCCAGCATTATTTTTCCTCGTATGGCACGGAAACGTTCATCTTGAAATTCAGTCACGCACTCACCCATGTGGTCTGCCCTTACCCCCTCCACGTGACAGAGTTTAGCAAGATTTCGGGGGGTTGTGGTCTTCCCTGCGGCCATCACAGATACACGCTGTTCTGACGAACATGAGAAATGTATCCGGCGTTTCTCTCCCTCTCTCTCTCTTTGCCCTCTCCTCCCCTTGTTGGAGTAAGCCAAGTGCCCTGTTCCTGTCTCAATGCCCTTTAAGTTAGCCCTCAATTTTATGGTTTTTATTCAATAACTTCTGTTCCAAATTTGCTTCATTTTAATACGGGTTCTCTGGTATTGTGGCACAGGTCATACTGTATTATGACAACAACAGGAGTGTGGAGGGGATTCTATTTATCCCCTTCTTGAATACGTATAATTAACTTTTTTTATTTGAGCTAATGAATCTCATTTAATTTTTTTAATTACAAAAAATGTCTATGACGAGGCATGCAGTTCATTTTGATCTCCTTTTTTTTTTACTTTGCATGTTTTGTCTTATTTTTTCTTTTCTTTCTTTTATTGTTAAACGTTCAACGTGGGTTGCATCCTTCAATTGGTGCTTGTATTTCCAATAATGTTTTCTATTGTGAGCCATTTATGATTGTCCTTTGTCCATATCTTTTATTTGCATAAACTGTAATAATAAATTCTTTTGTTCTCCACCATTTTCTTCTTTTATATGCGTATCTTTCGTGGGAATTTGCTAAGTTGAGTTGAGGATACTGGTAGACGTCCTAAAATACTCTTAAGAAAACGACCCATATTCTCCCTTAAATCAATCAAACCACGTGACTTCTTTCATTAGGCCAATGCTACTGCCCCAACTGTGGCTCCCTTTGAATTCCACCTCCTTTTTGTAGAATTTGGTCGACTTCCTTTAAGACAAGATTTTCGGATTGATAACATCACCGCACTCTCTCAAGCTATTTCACGGAACTATGGGGTGGAGACCGCGTCTACATCCCTTATTATCACCCCAAGGAAATAGTCTAACATGGGCCATTCTCAGATGCTTAAGCTAAAAACCCGGGAGCGACAGAAAGAAGGGGGAAAAAAAAAGAAGTAAAGACTGCAAAAGTAGGCTTAAATGCTTCTAGCTCTCTGACAATGAAAAGACTTAAAATTCTGCTCGATTAGAAAATATTTATGGCTGCCCCCAGCATTTTGTAACGCTTACTGGCTACAGGGCAAATAGTAATGTCACCTAAAGGGCCCTTTTTTCTTTTTTTAAAAATTTGTCTGGTTATTAGGCGTACGTTAAATTTGTAATTATACTCAAAATTGTCGAGTAGAAATGTTCATAAATTATACCCGGTAGCCATCTTGTTTAGGTCATACAAAGTACACAGAGGGACCTCCGCCTTTCCCGATATTACGCGCCTGAAGACGTCTGCGAACTACGACGAGGGGCGTGAGATAGTGCACGTGAGGGTTAGATGCAGTAAAATTCATAAAACTTTGCTAAAATGTTTATTGATCATTTTTGGAGAGCATTGTCTGCTCTCCGGGTACTCCGGTCCTTTCGGATTATTTTGAATAACGAAGTTTTCGGGTAACATTCCCTGTACCTCGTTTTGCCCATAGTGGAATCGCCCTGTTGCTCGTGTCTACCAAGCGAAGTGCTGTCCGCTTCACGGACTGCAATAAAGCTAAACGAAAGCGTTCCCAATTCCCAAAAATGGCACTGAAAATAAATCGTTCTTTTTTTTTCACACCCATAAGATATTATCTTGGTGAACTGCAGCCGTCTTATGTCTTTGTCCAGACACATTACAGCTGTGCATTTGGTCGTGTATGACAAATAAGGCAGAGGTGGTGTGCTGTCACATCGCGTGGTCCTGGGTCGTGACTTCGCCGTTGCCGCTACTCCACCGTAGTCATGTCTTGTTTCAGCAACCACCAGATATCTTTATTTCCCTGCCATTAGCTCCTTCCACGGACTTCTAGGTATTGTGGCGTGACTTGTCGCCCGGTTTGTTATATTGGTGTGTGCTCCCTTTGTTACAACGTACAGGAGATATACGATCGTAATTTTGCTCATGGTGTCCCGCTTCTCTTAAGCAGCGCCATTTAAAACGTAACTCTTCTGGCATGGTCACGATATAGTGAGTAGTCCTTGGGTGTTATTTACATTTAAATCTTCCACTGGACTCGCTTGCAAATCAATCAACCCGAAAGCTGGGCTGAAACAGTCCTAAACAAGTTTCCACTCTGATGCCCTCTTCTCTTCTCTTCCATGGCTGAAATGAATACAATGGGAAGACTGATGACCGTGATGACGTAACAATGTCACGTGATTCTGTAGTGGACTATCGCGTCTCAGGGTCCTAAGATAGTTTTGGAAATGGGGGGTTACTCTTCTGATGTAAAATTACAAGATTATTATTATGCAGGAAAAACTTGAACTGGTATCTACGTTCAGTTATTACCAGACTCATCTAGAAATATATAGATGTGTTTAGAGTCCTAACTACAGGTGGGGGCGGGGGGGATTGATCTGGCGAATAGTTCCATTACTGATGACATCAATTACATCTGAAGATTCGTAGTTAGGTAATTTTTTCTTGGTGAATCTGCTGAACTTGCGGTAGTTTCCAAGCCTGTTGTGTTTGATTACTTCGAGCAGTTTTCCAATTAACTGTGTATAGTAGTTGATGGAGATGGTAGCCTCTCGCTACAGGTAATCAAGCACGAGCTTTTCGGTGTCCCCGAAAATAGGATGCACGACTTTGTCACTTAAAGGAGCGATACGAAGTTTCTTTGAAATGGAAACGAGTCTTTCAAACAGTGGCGCGTTTATGAATATGTGCATATGACTGCCAATGTTTGGGGGCCCCAAAAAAGTTGAAATAAACTGTACATCCAATACTTTGCAATTCGGTAGCTGGATCGAATTATGAACCCGTATTTTACTATTACTATTATAAAAGTCCATCGGATTTAGATGGAACTATTCCAGGAAGTGTCCTTGATCTTTGCATCTAATTTGATTTTTCCTCACTACCATAATTCATCTTTCAGACTCCTTTCTTTGCTTCAAACAACCAACTGAATGTATTTTGCAGTTGATCGGCAACTTTTTTTTTTTTCACAGGGTGTGCACTTTCTTAGTGATGTCAGTACACAGATATTGATGAGTCATTTTATTGGTCAGTATCTTCACAGGAAGCTGTACTGCGTGAATAACTGATCTAAATTGATTATGATAAAAATTATCTTGGAAAAAAAAAAAAAAATCTTCTGCCAAAATAAAATTATATTAACTGACAGAACCATAGAACAAGTACATCGTTAACTATTAGTATGATTAGTTTAGTGTAACTGCTTTTTTTTACCGTTGTTTCCAGTTAGGAAACATTGCTGATTCTGAGCCATTGTAGAAAAATTACGTTTATTTATTTATTTACTTTTTTTTTCTACGTCGTTTCTGGCCAGACTTATGGCGGCCATTATTTTCCACTACCAGGGATGAAATTCAATCAGTACACCAGTTATTTAATATCAGTTGTTTGAGATATAAAAAAAAGAAAAAAGCAAACAAAGAAGAACGGATCTGTTGCTTCTCTCACAGTTCCTAGCGTTGTGGTCTAGGACACCACGCATTTGTTAAAGGAAACACTCCAAAATGTCTTTGATAACTACGAGTTAGTATCAAAGATTGGATCAGACAAAAGAAGATGGGCTGCCAGTACTGGCTTGCATATCCAGTTGCAGTCCGGGAAAAACTGACAGTAACTGTTTGGGATTTGGGGAAATAAATTGTACTTCGTAAATAGAAGTGCCCGCTGAGAAAGACGGTTAGAAATATATAAAAATTGAAATATTATATTGATGTAGTATCTTGATGGGAGATAAGTCTTCGGGGGAGCTGCAACAACGTGCCGTTCTTCACTAAGGGACCTGGATGTGTATACGTAACTAAGTCATATTGTCTTGCATTTATCAATTTTTCTATAGAGGTAGTCCGAATGCCCTGCGGTCTTTAATAACAACATGAGGAGGGGAAGAGGAGTACGTTGGACGTTGGTAGCCCTGTACATTGATTGGTATCTGGTTGGCATTTGGGGATGACATAAATTTTATGCCATCGATCATAGCTTCCTATCGATCGGTACAGTCTGGGCTTTCTCTGTTGTCAAGGTTGGAAAACCACGTTTGTGTTTGACCTCTTACGTGGGTTGAATGAACAAAAGTTGGGGTAGAGAGAGAGAGAAGCCGATCCATTGGTGGCCACTGCTACCTCTATTATAAAACCCTTCCCTCGAGTCTCATTGTGTAACTATAAAAAAAAAAGACAATCTTTCCCTCGTCTGTCCATTGTTCTAATTGAAAACCTTTCTCCAACATGTGTGAGCACTATAGTTTGTAGAGAAGTTGTAAGAGTTTCGTCTAGTCTAAAAATAGTTTTTTTTGTTTTCGGGTGAGGAAAACCATGGGTTTGCCTTAATGCATCGGGCTTTTATTGTGCAGGCCCTTCTCCACGAGTATTGCACTATTCTAAATTAAAAATGCACTTCTCCAGTGGGGAAATATCTGCTATTTAAACTAATACTGACAACCGAGCGACGAGATATTCACATTATGTCAGATTCGAAATGGTGCAGAAATGAAGTGGACATGGTTAAGGCTAGGGCAAAAACCCCAAGCTGTAAAATCTATAAAAAGTCATTGCACATGTCGGGCATAGCCTCTTTCCTGCACAGTGGCTGCCCACTCACCGAGGAGACTCCATTCAGGATTGAAATCATGGTCTGGGTAGTGGTATATGAATAACAATATATTTCTCCATTGGAGAAAGTCTTTTTATTTAGAGTAATGCAATACTAAGGCAAATCGTTGCGAAGTGCTTCCACAATGTGAAATAGATGCACTAAATAGCAAACTCAGAGTGAGACTTGCGGCTTTTGCCCTATACTTAACCATGATTCTTGGTTAAATGAACATTTTTTTCGTGTCTTGTTAATTATTGTTAATCACGCACCGTTTTTTGGGCCGGTGGGAGGTAGCTGTTCTGAAATATACTTTTTTCTTAATTTTGATGTTTATTATTCTCCAAAAAGCATGTGGACATCCCTGCTTTCGTATCCCATTGGACCTTTCCGCATAAAGAAATGACCCAGATGGTATATAAAGAAGGTATGTGAGCCATACCACTTATCCTCGAAATGGCACATGGAGGAGCAGAACTGGCTGATTTCGAGAGGGACATTATTGTCGAATGGGACATTGCTGGCTTGTTAATTCGTGCACTTGCTAGTAGCACACACCCATTACTGTTTCAACAGAATAACACCCTTTGCTCTACTGCCGGATCTGTTTGAGAATAAAATACGGACATGAATGAACAAAAATTGAAATTGTCGGTCCAAAATTCCAATTTGAATCCTATGGAACAACTGGAACGGGGATGCCAGTTGCGACGCTCCATGCTGGTAGTTCAACTGGTCACTGTTCTGCAGGAGGAATGGAGGACTATACCCGTAAGTTTTTATAATTGCTGTCTTTCCCCAAAGTGCGTGGATTCGAATCCCATCAGTGACGCGAGCAACTTTCATGGACTTGTTTTTTATCGTAGCCGAGTTAGCTACTTTCGACCAGGGAACGCGCACAATTTACTTCCCCCTCCCCATTTACGGAAGATTGCGCAAATGAAGAGGAGGAGGAAAGGAGAATTAAGTATATTGAATCGCATTTTGACATAAGGCAATTCAGGCTTAATTGGAATGTTTTTAAATCGGCATGGATCTGTTAATCGTTCTTTGGCTCTTCATCCCGAACAAACAGGATTACACTCGTTAACTCGGATTTATCTCGCTTTCGTTAAACACTCAAATTTCATCGGAAATGGTTCTTTTGACGCGTCTTCAGTGCCCTAATCTAAATGCGATCCACACGCTCACCATAAAGGACAGTTCCTATTAAATGCGCCGATTCTTGAGGCCAAGCGATGCCATTTACTAAGAAAAAGCTTTTTATGAGCGCAATTACTTACGATATTCCTATAAAACACAGAACGGGGGAAGAGGAACGGAGAGGGGGGGGTGACTGCTGCAAATTCCTACGGAGATGATAACTTCGAAGTCGATGAAGCGTTTACGCTTTGCTTTCCAGAATCTGAAGATTGTTTCTGCGTGGCTTACGGCTGCACAGATCAGAAAGATGAGAGAGCGTCTCACCGTATCAGCCGTATACATTACCTCTTCAGTTTTTTTTCTTCTTCTTTTTTTTATCCCCAGGCTGATAACATGATTTGCTTGACATCGCTCTCCCCGCTCCGCAAGGGTGCGGCGTTGTTATGAATATCGTCTGGAATTTCAATTTTAGTGACCATATTTTAACCCGTGTTGTGACGTGAAGAAATTTTTACGGCTTCGTCAGCGTTAGCTGCTGCGTTCTTCATTCTTTGTAATTGTTTTCTTTTTTTTTTTTTTCCCCCTTTGGTTTTTTTTTCATTCACTCGATGACAGAAATGTGTCACAAATTATCACCTTAAATACCGCTGTTAAGCAAGGGCGCGTGATCAATTACTAATTAATTCAATCAGCGAGTCTTTCATCAATTAGTATCACGCAACTGGCTTTCGCAAAAGAGCAGCTGGTTTCTGGATGTATTAGTATTAGCCATATTGTGCGAGGAAGCCACAGGCTTTTTTTTCCCCCCCCACTGGCCAAAAAAAAAATAAATTATACTTCCCTCCTCGTGCAGGTAACTACCCATTTGACCTTCGCATTTCTCCAAACTGTCAGCCTCAACTACCTGCGAAGGCAACTCATTCCAGCAATCAACAACTCGCAGGTTAAAAAAGAACTTCTTACAATCTAGTCTAAATCTCTTTCCCTGTAATTTGAATTTATGACCCCCAGTTCTGGAATTCTTTATTAGAGGGAAAATTCCACCTTCATTCATTTTACTAACCCATCTCAGCTTTATAAACCTCAATCAGGTCCCTTCTGTGGTGCCTGGTTGCCGAGATCTGTAGTCTACACGATCGGAGTCTTTCCTCACTCTACCAATCTTCACGTCGTCTGAAAATTTTGACCTCACGCCTTTTATCCCTTTGTCAATGTCATTTATAAAAACGAGAAATAACAGTGATTGAAGAACCGACCTTTGGGGAACTCCACTTCTGATGTTACACCAATCTGAAGAATATCCATTAATCACAACCCTCTGCCTCCTGCCCTGCACCCACCCTGCAATCCGCCACTCATCACTGAGGTCAGGTTGTGTTACCACCACTTTTCGAAACAGTTCTTGTTCATAATGTAACCTGATTGCCTTCACAAATAAAAATAATTACAACAATAATAATATTATTTTTTTTTTATTAAAACAAGATAAACTATATTATTCCTATCACAGAACGTCCGAAGGAACCTTCAGGCTATTTACATTTCTCAATTGATTAACATTGGCATAAAACTAACCGAATCCTGTTAGGCTCCTTCTGGGGATTCATGGTACTGTACTACCCACAACATCGCAAAAGATATTTTGCAGTCTAAACTAAAATTTGACAAACTGTACAGATTAAGAATTAGTTCTACAGTAGCAGTCCTGGCCGCTCCATTTCGATAGAGAATCAAGCACACTGCATTCTTTTATGTTGCTTGATACACGAAGATCGTGTTCTTTTTCCATCTCATTCGTGTCCTGAAGAATCGTTGGGAAATTGTTGGGAATTGTAGGGAAATGTCTTTTAAAAAAAGTCTTCGGAGATTGGACTGTAGCACAGGGATGGATCGTAAGTCGCTTTCAGGGATCCGTCAGCTTACCATATAATAAATGCCAAGTTATTAAGCGGAAGACATTTTGAGAAATGCCTTCATTTTATGTACATTCGACTTGTGCATAAATCGAATATACTTTGCAGTGGTGTACGGAAGGTAGAGGCATCGATTGATCCATTTCAGGAACCAGAATTCTAATCCCCAATTTTCTTTATAGTGCTGTGGACCATGTATCAGTACCACTTGGGAACACTGAGAAAAGGAGTATATGTATTCCTTGAATGATAAGCTCCTTGTTATTCGTTTTACAGTGGTCGTGTTGTAAATACCAAAATGGTTTTTAAACCTTTGGAGCTCAAGGGTTGGGTCTGTTCTTTGTGTGAAAGGCTACAGGGAACCAGGGGATGCCCATCTGTCCATGATTTTAAGCGCGAATCTGCATAGCATTACACAATCCTATTGGAAAGAATACGCGATGTGGATTTTTCTGGATTGACGGTGAACCCAATGAAACTGGCACGCTTCCAGAACCTGTCAAGATACAAGCTTAAGGTGTCAGTATTTCCAGACGTTGTAGTTACATTTAAATTCGTTTGGCCCTTACATGATATATATTGTCATTTGTATAGGCAATAAAAGCAAAGATGACATACTGTACATGAAGAACAGAGAGATTGTCGCGAAGATCAAAAATGATAGCGAGTTGCCCTGGAAAAATGATGCTCTTCGTATCATTTTTCCAGTGCAAAGAAGTAATCGAATTACTTCAAAGAAGTAATCTTTATTTACTTATTTGAGGCAAAGAAGAGTGAGATCTTTAAGGAGTCTATTTTTGAGGTCCAGGTACAGGAATGGAGAAAGTGGCGCCAATCTTCTTCTTCTTTGCCTCAGAGACAGGATGCATCAAAAGCAAGGCCAAGGCTGTAGACTTTTGCTTTTATGGATCCTTGTCCAGTTAACATGTAAGTTGTTTCCAGGTTTGGGTAGAGCCATTTTAATCTAGTAGGGTTCATGTATCTTACTTCAGGAAGAAAATATCCACGTGGATTCTTTGGCGTATAGCTATAGGCTATGGCAATCGACGGCCGTCATCAGTACCCATGGTCACTGCGAGACATAAGAAACTACGCCTACATGGACAGGTCATCACCAATACTGAACCATCGACATGTGGAAATCTGTCGCCTAGTCTCATGAATCTCGTTTCGAACTCTGTCATAATGATGGGCGTATCCACATTTGGAGAAAGCAACATAAGGACTTGTAATCTGGATGCACTGTTAGTGTTCGGCAGGCTGGAGGCGGTGGTGTTTTGGTTTGGTGACTGTTTTCTTAGCATACCCTCTATCTTCTGATCACTGTTAAATAAATAAATAAATTTTCTGTTTATACTCCGGGACGACCAAACGGTCAGAGGAGTTCACAAGATAGATAGAATACAAGAAACATTAATAAACTGCTTGATGGGAACGCCTATCTTTCTATCGTCGCCCACCAAGTACACCCGTTCATGATGACAGTGTATCCAGACAACTTCAGCGTTCTCTCATCAAGACAACACGCCATTCCACAAGGCTCGGCAGGTTGCTAACTGGTTTCAAGAACATGAAAATGAATTCGCCGTCCTCTCATGTCCACCTAACTCATCTAATCATCCCAGTGTTTGGGTTGATTAGATGAGAAAGGCTAGGAAAAAGGCATTCAATGCTACTGCCATCTGTCTGACAATGAGCGGGTGTTACTGGACGCATTGTGCAATGGGTAGCACTACCACAGGACACCATGCAACATCTTATGGAGTCCATGCTAAGACATGCACGGGCTGTATTACGGACAAAATGTGGCCCCATAGATGTTGCTAATGCAAAGCCAACTCAGTGTATAGTTAAAATGTGCATAGATTTCAAGACAAGCTGTTAACTTGTGATATTTTTTCATCAAGCAACTGGAGACGTTAACAGTCAGCCATGACTTATACAGACATCTAGAAGAGACTGGAATATTTAACAAACACATTTGATTGACCTTCAGAAAAAGGTACATGTTAACAACCGAAAAAGTAAAATTCTTTGGCACAAGATTTATTCCGGAAGTTGGAGCGGAAAACGCGTTAATTATACTACTTCACCGGAACCTTCAGCATTTACCATACATTGAGAAGACCAATTAAACTTATGCGGGATTGCAAAGAGTAGATATCAAAAATTCTTTTTGATGTCCAGCGGAAAACCAAAATGAATTAACAAAATAAGTATTTTGTTTTCGAAAACGGGTAATGCGTGACACGCCATTCCCAGATGAGAATACAAAGAAGCGTAAAAGAAAAATCGATACACATCCATTAAAGAATTAACGCGGATGAGAAATAAGTTACAGGGAATGAACAGAAACCAGTTTCCTCCGAAGGTGTGAAAATTCACTGAAAGTTGAACGCGTTCACTTTTCATTGACCTTAAAGGTTGACTTTCGGTTTGCGATACAAAATTGAACAGAACACACTTTATATTTTTCTACGTCACTAAAACACATGGCTTGTTTATCTAATTAAAAATAAGAGATTATTGAATATACTGTATATTGACTGGTTTTACTAATAGACATTGAAAGTAATTTATGCTAGCAGTTCAATGCTTTCAATTTATTTTATTTAAATAGTATTAAAATATATAAAAGATAATAAGCACTTGGCTTGGGTAATGCAGAATGAAGTACCAAAGTATCTAGTTACTGGAACCCTGCGTTTTCATCTTCCATGGTAAATTCATTTTAAACGAGTCACGCGTGTTTAATATTTCAGGTTCTACATCATCATCAGCTGCTATCTCTCTCTCCTTCTCTCTCTCTCTCTCTCTGCTGATACAGGAAATGCTGATTAACCGCCATACTTGACACACTTCTTTTATGATGGAAACAATCGAGTCATCCTGCTATCTCCTTCTTAGGAATCCCTCGGTATCTTATCTATCGAAGCCACCTGCGGATATGAAAAACTGATGAAAATTAGTTTAGCTGCCAACCCGGATAATCTTAAAAGAAACACGAAACAGTTTTGGTAATCGGCACGTGGGATAACGCAGACCCCCAACTTATCCAAAGTACAGGTTGAGTTAACGATAACCAGGTGACTCGAATAGTTAGATCTCCACTGCCTGCGTATTTTTTAAAGTGCTTTTGTCTCTTTTTATTAATACCACCCCTCCCCAAAAAAAAACCCCACCAGAGTCACCGCATGCGCAGTATTGCGCTTAGAATGTTGAGTTTATGAACCGAATTCAAAGTTACGCAGACCACCTGCGCGTATGAATCAAAATTAGAGACCAAGTGCGCGCACAAAGAATGCGCATGATCACTCACACGCATACTTCAAATTCTTCTGCTTCGTATTGACTTGGGCTATCTTGCTGTCATTTGTAAGTCCTGGAAATACTTAGCACCGAATTAGCTGTTATGGAGCTGCTGCGCATGTGTTGTCCCGAATAAAGTAAAAAGAAAAAAAAGATTGTTCTTTACTTAAGCATTCACTTGTGATAACTGCGCTGATTAGTTCTTGTGGGCCGTAAATTATGGTGACCTTCCGTTGGTATTAAATATGGATTACTGTTATGTCATTACACCTCTGGATGGCCCTCATTTTTTAATTAGGAGCCCGTGATAAATGGCAGTGTTGAATAGCGAGTACACACTTCTGGAAAGACGGCAATTTTAAGTAAGAATGATTGATTGCCGCGCCACATTTTCAGGTGTCATTCATACAACGAACCTTATTAAAAACAACAGCGTGGTATTTTAATGACTTCACTAACGCTTGCCATATTAATAGAAGTCCCCGTAACGGTAGACGATCCGCTACATTCATAAGTCGCTTGGCAACAGCGTTTTCACTGTGCCGCATATGTAATTGGACGTTGGTGAGTAATGCGGCCAGAAGTAGTTTGCCTACTGAATACCAATTTTTTGGAAAGCGATACTTGTGAGAATTTCTGATTCACCGACCACAAAGAAAGCAGATAGATAGAGAACCCCCCCCCCTACACACACTTCCCAACCCTCTTTTAGTTCGTTATTCAAGTTTCTCCCTTAGCATGCAAAAAATATTGTTAGCAGACGAAAAGTTTTGTTTCAGTTTGCCATTGTTGCAAAGATAATTGAATTGTTGTAAAACTAAGCGTTGTAGCTTGCAGACGACGAAACAAAAATGTCAATTTCATTGTAGGTTTGCAGGCGACAAAGCAAAAAATGTCAGATTTCATTAGATGCGTCCTAAATGTAAAGATTCTTCTTCTTCTTCTTCTGTAAAATATTGATACGTACTTTAATCTTTTGGTTTTAAAAAATTTTTTTTTTCTTTAAGCCATTATTTTCTACGAATAGTTTTAATTAACAGTCATGCCTAACCTTCGACTAAGGGTCGCTCATTAAATGCTAATTAAGAAGATTCGTCGATTAAAAAAATATTTTTCTTATTTTTAATAGGCAAATAGTCTTCTGCATTACAATCCTCTTTTAATGTTTTTTTTTATTCTCAGTTTACTTAGATACTTCGTAATTATTCAAAGACTAAGTAGGAAACCAAAATTAACATAATACCAAGTAATTAAAAGAACCTCCGTTTCCAATTTTCCCCTCCTCCCCTTTTCGCCGTGTGGTTGCTTTATTTCATTGAAAACCGTATGCAATTATTTCCTACGACGAATGCAATATGCCATCGTGTACGATACTATCTACAACTATAATTACGCCAAATTATGGAGCTTGTAAGGTCTGTTAGGTAATCATCCAGGGTTTGGACACGCAACATTGAGCATCGGATTAATGGAAAGGAAACTCTGGGAAGGCAACATCTGCTGGTCCTCTATTGGCATTGAGTGTTCTCATTTGGCGCGAGAAGTCGCTAATGGGTCTGGTCTGTCTCTATTTTATTTCGTGCAATAAGGAAAACACGACATACCGATAAGATGTATTAATGAGGTCGATATAAGCGGAATACCGGGAGTAAAACAAGACCTTTATTGATCTTAGAAAATTAAGAGCTTATTGATAGTGAAAATAAGGGTTTATTAAAGTTTAAAAACTGTGGATTGTTGTATGCGAGCCATTTATCGCTCAGCAGGCGTCCCTCAGCTGTTTGCGCGAGCCCCTCTGGTAAAAGGGACCTGTCCTTTATAACTAAATGGACTTTTTTGGTCGGATAACACGTACTCTCGCTACTAGCAGTTCCCGAGAGCTATGATCTCCTGAATTCCTTGAAAAAAGGCGTTATTTTTCAACACATCGCTGTCATCTGGGAGATGTTTCCTCTTCTTACTCTTCCCGTTGGGAAATGGTGTGTTCTTCATACTTTTAGGAACAATTCGCGCGCGTACGCACACATACTCGACTAAGTGCTGAGATGGAAAAGCGTTACATTTTTCATTGAGCTTAATGGAGAGAGGGTTTCGGTTTCTCGTTTTCATTTCCGCTTTTCCCCCATTCCGTGAAACACTTCTGTAGACATCCGCACGATCGCGCTCGTAAGGCGACGTTTTGCTGCCGACTCTTATTGACCCGGTGACTCAACGTTCACATTGACCAGCACGCATGCCACAATTCTCGTCGAATGACGTCATTTGTGGTCTTTTGTTCGGCCCGCTATTCTTTTTGGATTTCGGTGTCTGTCCGTTTGAAGTTCCGCTAACAAACGCGGTAATTTGTAAACTTTCCGCCGATGCGGTAAAGCAAGGGTAAATGACAATTCCCGGCAAAGAGATAACCGTGAACTTTCTCCGAGTGTATTGACTTTTCGTTAGCACAGGTGACAAATTTCGGGCTTCTTTGATTCATGGTTTCCGCTTGGCATTGAAACGCCAGTCGTCTCCATTCTGGTGACAACCTCGTTAGAAATGGCTGCCTACACAAAGCCCGCGTCACAATACGATTTCATTACGTTTGGCGGCACTCTGTTGCTGTAATTCACGTCACGGCAGAAGCGGCATCTGTCTTGTAAAGATGGAATAGAACCGCAGATCACGTGGAACATTCTGACTGCAAGTTAAATGATCTAACTACCTGTCACTGCTTACCACTTTAAACAAATACCACCAAATTTTTATTCTCGTCACTGTAGGACGCAGTTTTATTTTATTATTATTATTTTTTATTTTTTTTTTGCCTATTTTAACCAAAAAACGACCTTTTCCAGAGGGGGAGAGAAATATTTCAAAGTTCGAATAACTCTTTTTCTTTTCATCCCGCAAAACGAACAAACCAACTGTGGAACACAAGAAATTTGCTGACATGAATCTTCTGACCTTCTTAAAATGCTTTTAAAGTTGCCATTGATCACTCAGCAGGCATCCCTCAGCTGTTTATGCGAGCCCCCTTTAGTAAAAGGGACCTGTCCTTTATTTCCTTTATAAGTAAATGGACTTCTTGCGTCAGATAACACATACTCTCGATATCAACAGCTCCCGAGAGCTGTGATCTCGCGAATTCCTTGAAAACATTCGAAAATGTTGAAATTTGAATTGCTGAGTGACCTCATTTAGGCGCAGAATGAAAAAACAAACTGCAAGTTCAGCAACTCGAATTCATTCGGCTGTCTTATTTTATAACTCAAGCAACAGTTTCGTATTGATTTTTAAATTGGCATGCCCTCAATTAGCAAGGACTGGCTGTCGATCTTGTTGTGTTTCTACCATCACTGGGGACTTCGCAATGATCCACAGTTTTTTTTTTTTTTTTCTTTCTTTTTCTCTCTCCCGGGCTTTATATTAACTTGTCATTCTTTATCTGCCAAACACATCTTGTTCATCACTTACTGTCTGTTTCCTTGGCTTCCCAATTTGGAAAGGCAGCGTGTGTTCACAGATGTCTATACAGATATGTTTTTCTTTCTTTCACGCCCTAAAATTTCTTGCCTCTTTCCGTCTGTCTGTCTGCCTCTCTCTCTCTTTCAGAGTAATTTTAACGGTCATCTTGTTTATAGTTTTTACTTCTGAAGGAAACTTTTTCTCCGTTTTTTTTTTTATTTATTTATTGCTTCCTCGGTTGTGCAATGTGTAGCAAAAGAGAAAAGAGCACGCTTTTTAAAAAATTGCTTTTTAACTCGAAGCCAAACTTGTCCGATTTCGAAAGTTTTTCTGCAGTTTGTTAAAAGTTGAGTTTTGCTTCATTTTTTTTTTTTCCCTTTCCATCTTTTTATTTTTAAAATATTCTCCCAGATTCATCGTACATTTTCATAAAATAAATTAGCATTTTATTATACAGAAGATGGATTTCAGACGAATTCGGCCTTAGTTATAAAACTGTAAAAAAATTCTGTCGATTTCAACTGAAAACATTTCATTATTGCAGATAAGGCAGACGACTCCAGCAACAATGTGGATGGCATTGTTGCCAAGACTATTCATACGAGCAACAATGGAACATCAGCCGTCATGATTGTTGTTGAACTTCTGCTTCTCTCTAACTTGCGTGGTATTATTATTAGAATGATTTGTGCAGTTTCTCTCGACTGGAGATGCTGCGTCTGCGTAGAGAGCTGACGTAATTGAACCCAGATGGGTAATAACTGCATCGTGCATCGCAAATATCCTACATAAAGGTAAGATATTTGCAGCAGGAGCTGCTTAAAGGAAGGCTAGACTCGGAGAACATCTCTTCCACCTTCCTTGAACTCGCAATAAGAAATTCATCGAGGATATTTAATATCCATTGGTACCAAAGTGGTATTATTGGGTAGGATTTGGAAAAATCGAGAATTTTAGGCATAACGAATGGTTTGGTGGATAATTAATTCGCTTTCGGTTCCCCCACCCTGCTTTGACGGCAACGTATGAAAAGCTCGCAAAAAGTCCTTTTTTTTTTTCTTCCTTTTTTATAAATCTTCCTCGTGTTCCAGATTTTTGCATTCCAGCAATATGTTGTCCAAAGAAATTTATGAAAGGAAACGATGCTGAAACCAAAATAGAAGCACAAAATACATTCTTAGCTTTTTCAAATGCGCGAAGTTGTGCGCGTAATGTAGCTGAAGGATGGATGTCGGGAACCCTTTAAGCTAAACATCTCGCGACTCTTAATTAAGAGAGAGAAAGTGAAGGATTGCAAAGTTTTTATTTATTTTTTTTATTTCCTGCTTTGTGCATCTGGGAAATACTGCGCAAATAAATCTCTCTAATTAACTTTAAAAGAAGTTCCCGACTGCTCGTGTCATTTAGCCGCCCTAACACGCTACTCCCGCCTCGGTAATAGTGCAAAAGGAACTTTTAATCAAATAATTGAACGTAATTGAAACTTGAGACCGAATTCAGTCCATTTGAAATCTTTTACAGTTAAAATGTAATCGGTATCGAATAAAAATACCAATTTGAAGACTAATTTTATTTTATATATACGATGTACATTTCGATGTTATCAGTAGGGGGTGGGGTGGGGGCCATTATCGAATGATTAGTAAGCGAGCGATTTCAATAATCAAAGGATTTTGCATAATCGGATGAATCATTTGAACAATGAGTACAATCGAATGAATCATTTGAATGAATGAATCATGGAAAACCATGATTCATTCAATCATGGTTTTCCATGATTGAAGGAATCTCTTGAATGATACTAGTATGATCGCATGGTTTCCATAATCGAAGGAATCATTTGAATTACATGAGTATAATCGAAATAATGGAATAACATTCTCTAATCGAAATAATGGAATAACATTCTCTAATCGAATAAATTGCGATCCAATAGTCTTCCATAATCGATTATGACTTTTCGATTATGCCTATCAGTAAGTGGCAGACATTCTACCGATGTTTTTTCTGTCTACTTCCAAAATATCATTAATAAACAGCAGTGATCCGCTGGGTGACCCCTGCCGAACCGCTACTAAGGCTGTATTCATCGGAAGAGTCTCCATCAATTATAACTGTCTGCATGGTCTATTGCTGAAATGGCTTTTGAACCGCCTTAGTAATGGATCGAAGAAAGCCGCCGTGGCCAAGTTTCTTCCTGAGCGGGATATGGCAGATATTGTCGAAAGATGTACCGAAATCACTGAGAACATTGGCGCTCTGTTTGCCACGATTGATTCTACGCATTTCTCGAGGTTCTCCAACGTTGGTTTTAAGAGATGTGGTTGAGCTAAATGGTTATATGAAAAGTCGACGAAGAAGAATATATGCGCAAATCTCAAAAAATGTTTTCAAGGCATAAAAGGCAACCTTGGGTTTGTCGATAATAAATTACCAAGTTAAATCCAAGCAGTCTGGGTTGAAATGCCTGCCTTGTACTTATCTCTGCCCTCGTGTGTTTTATGTGGTGTGGCATTTAAAGGTTTTTGTCTCGAACAGGGTGTGTTTACTCCGACGCGATTGCAGTCCGCACGAGGAAAGAGCCGTTACTTGTCCGTGGCTGGCTGATTTTATCGAAAATGGAAACACTGCATGTTCCACAAGGACCGAGGAAGAATGACGTTTTGTTATCCACAACGGAAGGTCACGCGATTTACAGTCAACGGGGGTTTCTTGAGGGGAAAACAGGTGGGGAGACGAGTCTTATTTGTTGGGTATTTAGATACGGATGGTCATAGGGGTACGAAGTGTCCATTCATGGGATTTTTCAACTCCTCTTCAGCGTGTGTTCTCTTTTAAGTTGTCAGAGTTCGCTTCGTGCATTGCCGGGAGGGTTGTCTTCCCCCTCATTGTTCGCGATGTACTACCGTCTCTAGGTACTTACAACTGATGCATGTCTCTTTTTTTTTCTTTCTTTCTTTTCTTTTTTTGTGGCGTAAACTGCTTATCGAGTAGATAGAAAAGGAGAATAAACGAATATTGTGTTTCTTTGGCTTCTACGATGCCGGTGTGGTAAACCCAGCTGCAACTCAACCTTGCGGGATCGTTTTATATTAATAGCAAAGTGAAATATTCACTCACCCGCCATAAATTCTCTCCCGCATAATGCTGGGCAAGAACAGTATACAATTTGATCCAATAAAACAAACGAAAAAAGTCCTCCCATCCCTGCGTACACCTATGCCTTTGGACCATAAGACTTAAGAGAAATATAGGCAACTTTTTCTATAAAGAAAAGTGCGTCTTGTGGTCCGGAAAATACGGTACTTAGAGCCATCACTTTCTTTGCCCAAAAAACCCTTCAGAAACCATTTTATGCATTTTTGTTCTCTTTCTCCTTTTTTTGTTTTTGTGTCCAGATTCGGAATTAATCAAATTAATTTAGAAATTTATTTTCCTTTTATGTTACCAAAACCTCTTTGACTGGTATAATTATCTGATCTAATTATAGCAATCATGATAATGGTAACTAACCGCATGATTATGCAGTAGCTATAATAATAGCAACGGAAGTCCCCCAAATGGGACGTGACAGCATTACCCACTTGCTATTATGACACTCAAGTAGTGTAGGACACTTAAGACCCACTTTGGCTCGATTACACTTCATCCCCTCCCCCCTCTCTTCGTCTTATATTTCTCAAGAAGACATACACGCAATTACGTCATCCTTGAGAATATGTTTTGGTGGGGGGTACTCTTCGGGCATTAAGAGGGGAAGGCGGATAATAACTCCAGCACATACTTTTCCGTAAAAGATACAGAAAGATAGAAAGGAGGTCAAACATTCATTCTCTGTTTAGAAGCGGATTATTTTGTTCTCTTCACTAATGAGTACCACATAAAGCAAAGGCCTCTGATACGTGCCGAAACTCTCTTCTGATTATTATTTACATTTATATCCTGGCCTTGAGTGTATCCCGAATTCCACTGGGGAGTAATATCAGAACCCATTTCAGCTAGCGTCTCTGCATAAAGCGGACATTTAAACAAACTTTTGAGGTGAAGTCGTGCCCCTTCAAACAAGCACTCTTGTTGAAGGATCTGCAGCGATGTGGGGGCGAAACAGTTTCGCTACTGACATCGTCTTTCATCGCCAGAGATTTTGCAGACACAGTCGAGTCCTGCAAAGCATCAGTAGTTTGTTATAGTTTACTCGCTCTCGCAGCCTCCGGCCCTGCTCACGAGCCAGCGATTCCGTCATTAACGGACATCTTTAGTCCTCCTCCCATCTGTTGTTCTGTTGCAACAAGCCTCCTTAACGTTATGATTGATGAGGGACTTTGGCTTGCTTCTCAAAGCGAAAGCCATTTCCACAGCGTGTTGGTGTTAACCTTTCATAATGATCTTTGCGAAGAGGCGAATGCGTACAGTAATAAAAGTTTTCATTTGCCGGCTTCCACTGTCAGCAATAAATAGCTTCGCGTCATCTCCGTAAGTCTTCGAGCCTCCCCCCTCCCCTGCCTTTCCTTCGTTCACCTCAGATAGTTCAGAAAGGTGATGAGATTTGGGTAGCGGTGAAAACATCGCCGATATTCTAAAGTAACGCTCGTTCTCGATTAGGGGAAAAAGAAGGGACGAGGAGAGAAAGAAAGTAGGAGTTTCAGAGGTGGAGTATTAACCGGATTCTCATCGTTTTAAACGACCTTAACCACATCCCGATTGAGGTGACCAATGAACAATGACCGTTTGGTTTCTTTTGTTCAGAATTCGTATCCGTGGGTTTCGTGTCTTTTTTTTTGTCTTCTGCTTTGGTTGCTATGGAGAATCACCATATACGCCTGCTTTTAATACGAGACTTATAGAATGGGATTTGATTACCGTGGTGGCCTTTTTTCTTCTTTTTAATAAAATACAATATGACCAGCGAAGTGCAATTCTTTATTTTCTTGTCAAACAATAATCTTCAAGCGGATATAGTCTTTCATCCCACATATTCTAATGTATACAAACAGTATATGTTCAGGTCTTGCTGCTATAAATGGTATCTTTCGTGGCTGCATGGTGGTTTCTCCAATTTTCCCTCGTTTGGAAAGGTCTGGGTTCGAGTTCCGTGGACGACTGAAGAAATTCCTAGTTCTCTTCATTCCAAGTTTTCATCATCCCAGTTAGCCGAGCAGGGGGGGGGGGTATAGGATTTTACCACGTGAGTTATTTAGGGTTTTTAGCCCACAAAACATGCAAATCAGCTGGCAAACACACATTTTGTCAGAAGCGTGTTTATTAGTGGGCTCGTTTTGGAAACTTCATTTTAAGAGGGCAGGGAACCCTATCGTGACTTTATTGCTTCCAGTGAGGCTCCAAGTTTTTTAGTGCAGCTATAAAATGACTACCAGAACTCATAAATTGTGCAATGGCCAGATGTCACGCATCTGTTAAAGACATTCGCCATTCTGTTGGGTACGGAAGAGTTCGTAGGTGGGGAATCATCCCTAAAATTCAAATGGCATTTTAATGAAATATATAAGTGGCTCTACCGAGTGATTTTATAGCTCCACCGTGGAAAATTACTCGAAAGAATCCCTTCCTCCCCCTTTTTTCCCCGACCCACAGAAGCGTAGTTGGTTTTGTAAATGCCAAACATCTCTGTTTATCTTCAGGAACTTTGACCCGTAAAAGTTTAAAGTTGAAGTGACACGTGATCGTCTCGCTAATAAGATCATGTGATCCGAATGAGTGTTGCAGACGTGCGAACCAGCGGCGACGAGTAACATTCACCAGCGAGTGACTCATAAGTGTAATTTACACCCGTTTGGCCACCGTACTTTCAACTTTCGTTTCCTCTTTTTGGCGTCAGTTCCAACGTAACATATTCATTACTTTGTATTTTCTGCAGCTGTAATGACAAACCCCTGTTTACGATTTCAATCATTTCTGGAGTTGCTCAATTATCATTGCCCCTCTTCACGCACTTGTAAATAAGCTTTAAATAATGATGATATTTATATTCTGCTACTGTTATATCCATTTGTAGTTGAGGTCAACGAATACAACCAGTCGGTGGTTACTAGCGGAGTTCACCGGTCAGTTTTCTAACGCGTCTAGTTGCAAGCTTGAACTGGAATTCTTGATGAAATTTAGACTCGGATCAGCAAGGTCAAGCAGATCGCATTGAAATCATAAATAAATTACCCAGAAAACGTACAGTAGGTCTGGTTGGCTTTTCCATGGTTTATCATTTAAAATAAATAATCTATACGCTGTCCTCCACTTTTCGGAGGACCGAGTATAGATTACTACACATCGATTTCACCTTGACGTCACTGCCATTCGCTTCAATAACATGTTGGTTCCCCTGTGGCCGTTATGACACACTCTGCCCTCCCTGGTAGGCTTTTAAACAACAAATGACAGACTGTAATGGGTATATTACTCCGGTTCCTCCTGCAGAACAGTGACCATTTCAGCTACTGATACGGGATGGCCTGGTCTGGCCCCGATGGTCCAGTTCATCCAATATAGTTCAAATCGGAACTCTACGCCGACAATTGCAACTTTTGTACTTTCATGTCCATGAACATACTCGAACAGCATCCAAGCCATGGCTTAAGCTGAAATCCAACGTTGAGTTCACAAACTTTGGCAGCCTGCAAACAGAAATTATGCTTTTAAAATGAATCTCTTATAGACTGTTATGTAGTAATAGAGAATCCAGGAAAATTTCCCTCCACAATGCTAGACAAACATTTTGTTTCGACTTTTTCTAAACTATCTGCCAATTCCATATTACAAAAACTTCCATTGGTGTACTGCTGGTTATTAGAACGAAGAAGTTCATAATTTTTATAGTTACGCATAGAATCTAGCTATATTTTCATAACTTGACGATTTACTGTAATGGCATCTCCAGCTAGTTCTCATTCTGTTCAGGGAATCACCACAATATTGATTCTATTGCAGATTTCGGGAGAGAGTTGCACAGTATCCTCCCTCCACCCATTCATGTTTTTCATCCAGCAAAAAAACTTGGATAAACAGACCACAGAATACATACAATTTTCAGACAATATACTAACGTCTTTCCGGCTTGCATGAAAGCAAACATTTTCTCCACTCAACTCCATTACAGTCCTCGTGTCATCCACCCATCCGAAATCACCACAGTGTGTTTTATTCACGCACTGCTTCCACAGAACTAATAGTAGCCTCTCCCTCTTTTCATATGTCAAGCTTTTCTCCTTAGAGTTCTCCACTATATGAGTTTGGTGGTATTAAACAGGGAGAAGTCGTGGCGTGGTTTCTATCGAAAATGTAGTTTTATTTGATTTATTATTGTCGGGTTTATGTTGGCCCACATAATGGCAAAGGTGATTCTGGTTTTTGTAAAGAATTAAAATATAATAACAAAGTAATGGGTTTAGGGCGTTGCCTTAGCTATAAATAAAGTAATTGCATTTTTGTGTTGAGGAAGGAGAATTCGGCTGAGGCTAAATAAACTCAATACTTTGGTTTCCTTAGAGACAGAAACTTACCACTCGTTATTAGAACCTTCTTATAAGAATAACTTGAATTAATATTTAATCTGGGGAGTTAGATTCTAGTTTATTATAGTTCAATTATGCTATTAATAGTACAAACTCTCTACTGATCCATTACAAGATGAGGAGCAGATACGAGTAATTGCGATGCCTTTTTGTTCATCAATGCGGTCATGTCCTTGGTATAGTTTCGTATCCACTTTTCTCCAGTTACTGTAGACAATGGAGTACGCCCAACATAGTCCTCCGAACTGCTGCAGGTGTCTCTCACACTTATTAGATGACCACAGAGAACGTGGTAGTGTGTGCAGTGCAAATTACCATTATTTGGTTCACTTGACCCGAAACCTTGCCGAACTGTGCGCCTCTGATTACGGAATGACGTCACTCAGTGTGTGTGTGTGTTTCCAGTTAGCCTACGGAGGCCAGACTCGGCGCGGTTGTTTACTTGCATTAGTAATAAGTGTTTGCTGAACGCAGCCACTCTGTCTAACCACCCCATCTCCATTTCACTGAGATTGGGGTCAAAGGTTGATAACATCGACGATCGCATGCACGGTGTTCCTTTGTTGTCACCCAAGGTCCCATTTGTCAGTAGCCAGAAGTCGAGCAAGAGTGTACCTTGCCTGTTTCAGAGGAACACGTGTTTGTTCTGTCTTGGCTCGATGCCCTATCTTTTGCCCTGTAAATTACGTCATTATCTGGCCGGGAACGAACAACCAATCTGCTTTGCATTTTATGCTTCTTGATTCGAGTTCTGCTAACAGTACTGGGATCTCTTGCGGTTGCTCTAACTGAAGGCAACTGATTTTTATCTCTCACATCAACTCTCCCAGAGTAATCGAGGATATTACTTTAAATTACCGAATTAGCTCGCGGAAGGTAACAATAATGGTTTTCTTCCCAGGTGGCGCATCATGTTATTCCAGTTACTTAATATTCATAAAAAAAACGCCTTCACTGTATTTGCTTGTTTTATAGGAATATTTTCATGCCTTCCCTTCCCTTTAGATACTACAACAAAATGGTAGACCCTCCCTCCCTCTCTCTCTCGTGGTGTTTATCTGTACAATGTCAGACTTTTAGCGTGAATTCCGAAAAAAATACTTTCTTTTTTCCCCCTTAAATATCCATCTCAAAGGAGAATGTTATTATTTATTTCTTTTAAATAAATAATAACATTAAGTTTCTGGAAACTTTTCAATGATCTTCAAACTGTGCATTTTAATAGGTATTACTAAAACCTCGTTCTTGAACAAATGGGAGTCCGATAAAGCATCAGATTTTTATAAATCTTTATTTGCTGGTTATTACAAGACAAACAGACAATGTTGATCCAATTTAGTCATTGGCCAGAGGTTTTTACATGGAGGTGGTTTGATTATATGCAACTAATTGCCAACTATTAACATCTGTATAATTGGACCAAAGAGAATTCGATTAAAACATCAGAGTTTTATAAATCTTTATTTGCTGGTTATTACAATACAAACAGACAATGTTGATCCAATTTAGTCATTGGCCAGAGGTTTTACATGGAGGTGATCAGATCAGATCAACTTTTCTGAATGCATGAATTAAGATTTACTTTTCATAGCTTCCAGTAAAATGGTTCCCTTTTAAAAACTAACGGTTGATTGATTACAGCAAAGTCCTTGCGGTAAGAAGATGCATTATTCTTTTCTTAATCTGTAGCCAAAGAAACTTCATCATTGAAACAAACCGAAGGATAGTAAAGGGAAACGAAATTGTCACCCGTGTTTGAGTAATGCCTCCAGTTCATTGGAATCTGAGCAAATGTGCTTTTAAATGGTCCACACGCAGCACTTAGCACTATAAAAAAAAAAAAAGAAAGAAAGACGTATACACACACACACGCGCGCGCAAGAAGATCTTAAAGGACATTATCTTTTGATACTTTTGCAAGTTAATGCAGTAGTATGTGGAATTAATTTGTGTAAAAGGCCACTTAGGGTAAAACGTCAGAACTATGATTAATGGTTCGATGCAGACGCCATTAGAGGCTTCTCTTTTCTTCGTTCTGTCATATATTACACTTTCTGACAGGACTCCGATACTATTAAAAACGACATACGTATAAATTAAATGCCTCTCTGTATTCTGCGTATTTTCAATAATCAATTAAAATCCATAACTTAATCGCGATTTAAAGTGGCCAGTTGAAAATCTGAATTAGTAATACGAATCGGGAGAGGCTGCTAAATAAAAACAAATAGATTTTTATCGCTTTTGTTTGTTTTTATCGAATGCTCATTACTGGAAGCATTGCTTTTGAAAAAAAAAAAAAAAAAAAACTGGTAATTTATTTGCAATTTATGAATTAACGGAAATAAGGCTGGGTATTCAGAGCGGATGACATCGTCCGTGATAAATGGCGGTAGCCATAATTAACAGTGGCAAGTTGCGCTGCCAGTTACGCCTAATTATCATTTTTCGATGCACGAGATTTGTATTTAGACACTTTAATGTGGGATGTTACAACTATAAATACTTTAAAAAACAAAATTCATAAAACTACTATATTTCGATATCTTGAGTCAGTTTGATGTCTTCATTTAAGGACTGAAACAACCAACGAAAATTAATACGCTATTGAATTATAATATTGGAGAATAATAGTAATTATTATTATTATTATTATTATTATTATTATTATTTTCATATATACTGGTGTTCAAAGAAAGTGAATCACCCCTTAAAATAATGATTGTCGTCCAAATAACGTAAGTATACGGCAATATTTCTTACAGATTGCATCAGATAAGATTCACACGCGTAGGTGATGACGCAAGATTGCATCAGCTGTTACTTTCAGCTCTATAAGCACGCTCTGCAAGAGTTGCAGTCATTCCTTGCTTGCGTCAGGATGGCGAGTTACGTGCAGTTGACGCCACGAAGAAAGAGTGCTATTGTTGCTTTACGTGAGGAAGGATGGGATGTTCTTCCCGTCATATTGCTTATAGAGTGTCTTGTAATCAGTCGAGAGTGAGTAGATTTATTTCCAAACTCAAGAATACTGGTACTGCTGATAGGAAAAAAAGGAACCGGACGCCGAAAACGAGTCTCTACGCCAAAAAAAGGACCGCATTTTGAAGCGCTTATGCCTTAAAAACCGTAAAGCTTCTTCGTCTGAGCTGAAAAGAGAATGGGAAGAACATACAAGAGTGGTAGCAAGTGCAGTAATAGTCATAAGACGCTTCTTCAAAAATGGACTTGTAGCCCGGCGTCCTAAGAAGAAGCCCCTCCTCACACAAAAAATGAAAAAGGCCCGATTAATTTGGTCTAAGGAACGTGTCAAATGGACCCCCGAGCAGTGGAAATCAGTTATTTTCTCGGATGAGAAGAAATTCAACCTGCATGGCTCTGATGGGAGACAAACGATTCGCCGTAGACGTGATGAAGAATACCATCCAGACTGTGTGGTGTCTACAGTGAAAGCGCTACCAGCCAAATGATATCGGGTGCATTTCGTATCGCGGAGTAGGTCACCTGCAGTTTATAAAAGGTTCCGTAAATGCCAATGGATACCTGGCTATATTGGAAGACAAATTGCTGCCAACCATTAGAGACCATTTCAACCTGCCAAGTAACTGCATCTTTCAGGACGACTCTGCTCCTTGTCATCGGGCGAAAAGTGTAAGTAGGCACTTCTGTAGTTACTTTAGCTTCGTTTCTGCATTAGAGGTTCGACAGTAATGTGTTTACATTTGTTACAGGTGAAAAAAATGGTTGGAAGAATGGTCCATTACAACTGTTAGCTGGCCAGGAAACAGCTCGGACCTGAATCCTAAAGAACTGTTGGCATCGTGTGGAATCTGCAGAAAGAAACCAAAGACTCTTTGTGAACTTGAGGAAGCCATAATTCGTGTTTGGAACCATGAACTATCAGTTGGTGATCTTGTCAATGCCTCGACGGTGTGCTGCTGTCATCAGGGCCAGAGGCGGTTCGACTAAATATTAGTTTGCACCTGGTGAACATTTCATTCTGTTTTCCATTTAAAATGATAAACTGAATCAAACTGGGGGCTTCTGATAATATTTCAGCCATAATTGTCGTGTTTACCAAAACTGTTATATAAAGGTTGCAAATGCTCATTTTGGAATATTTTGAGAGCACCTGTCAAATATTATTTAGCTTTGCCTTAACTATTAATAAATATCTTTTGTTTATATTTCTATTCGTGATGCTAGTCATTAATGTAACATACCATTGCGTAAAAGGGTGAGAAATGTGAAATTCTTAGGTGATGCACTTTCTTTGAACACCAGTGCATAGTTATTGAAAAGTGCAGATTATTACGCAACACTTTGTTATAAATGAACGACCTATGCATGTGAAACCTAAGTTCCAGACAACGAATTTAAATCGATTACTGAATCATCAGGATAAAGGCCTATCCAGCAACTTTCCAGTTCTGTTTTGTGCAATGGCCATCCATTTACTGCCCACGAACTCTTGAATTTCATCAGTTCATATTTGTTGTCGTGGTCCTGGTTTTGTTTTAGCTCCTCTTGGGTACCATTCTGTTATTTTCTTAGTCCATCTGTCATCATGTCTTCGAGTCGAGCTATGTGTCCTGCCCAAGACCATTTTAGTTCTTTAGTTTTGATAAGAATGTCCTTTACTTGAGTTTGCTGCCTAATCCATGTGTTTCTCTTCTTATCTAACAGTCTGATTCCCAATATAATTCGTTCCATTCTTCCCCGTGCAGTTTTCAGCTTATCCTCTATTCTTTTGGTGAGTGCCCAAGTTTCACTTCCATGTCATGGTGGGGAGTATACATTGGTTCATTATTTTACGTTTCAGACTAATTGGGATGTTGCTCCTCAGTATGTGACTATATTTCCTGAATGCTATCCATCCGAAATTTATTCTTCTCTTGACTTCCAGCCATTTATCATTATTACAGCTAATGATTTGTCCAAGATTGGAAAAAGACGAGAAAAACATCTGTTGAATCGATTCAACGAATACTGATCCTTCCTTGTAGTTGAATTAGGCTTTTTAAGAATTTGTATTTTATTTAAAAGTGCTGTACCACTTTATTACATGTGCACGAAACAAAGTGATGAAATAATTTACATTGACAAATATTACGAGTTGAAATTCTGAATTAGTAATACGCATCAAAGGTACATATATTCAAGAACGGTTTTAATAGCGTTTAATATATCGACAGATTGTAGCAGATATAAAAATGTTCGAATTAAAAGAAATAGGTAGATTGTATGTCACTTGATTGCAGGGCTGTGTTTTGTACTCTTATTTAATCTTAACGTTGTCAGATTAGCTAAAAATATGACATCCTAGAGATATTAAAATACCATACTTCGAATGGATAAGGTTTCCTCGACAGGCAAACCCTGACACTTTTTGAGAGTTCCTTGACACCTTTAGATGCTGGCATCACCGAAGCTCTAACAACGTAGAGATCGGGAAGCCTTTTAGGTACAAACGAGATTACTCCGTTAGAGTACTGCTGTGTAGTGCTTGGGGGGCGTGGAGGCGGTAAATGTATGGCTGCTTTCCTTGCCTCATATCTTCTCTCCTACACCTTTCATACCAGTTTTACAAGTTGGTGTTTTGCGAGCCGAGGACATGGAGAATTGTTAGTATATTCGAGTCCACGTCCTTCAACAAGCAGGTCAGTATCTAACCTACAGCGTAGTTCTTTATGATCTCAAACCATAAATCAAAGCGAGTGATGAATCCCGGTCATTGCTGTAGGTTGCCGTGGGCTGGGACTCTTGGGTAAAGAATATGATTTACATTTTGGTTTTCATTTCCTTAAGATTGTATAGAGACAAAGAACTTTTTCCCATCGGCTTCATCTACCTTTTGTGTGGTTGTTCTTTAGTTTAGTTCAATAAGTAGTGCCTTTAAGTTGCGTGTATCATGTGATCCGTTTAGCCAGATGAAAAACTCGAGTTTCCAGATGGATAAACCGTTCAAAATTCTCTTAATCTCGAAGGAATTCGAACCCGAATCTTTTTAACACGGTGTGGAAGAACAGCAATTGCAAATACATGTGTACTGTGATATGCTTACTATCTGTGGTCACGCAGGCCTTGAAGAAAACGATCAAGCTATAGTCACCCACAGAATTCTTGGTACTGTTTCGTCGTGTACTGTTTCGTACTGTACTTGGTACTGTTTCGTCGTGTTTCGACGGGGCAATACTGACTGCTTACGTAAGCAGCGCGTTTTTTAGTCCTACAGTTTGATCCAAGAAGGGGTGGAATACACAAATCCTACTTAGAAGAGGGGTAAACGAAAGAGTACAGAAGTACGTGCTTTTCAGTTGACCGCTAAATACAGCAATGTTCTTTTATTCTTTATTTTATAAACTTCTCTGGTCCCATTGCATTTTTAGACCAATTTAGAATAAACAGAAAATTTATTTATTTTGGAAAAGTTTCTAGATTCACTGTGGAAACTTGTCATCAGGTCTGAAGGAAGTAAGAGCGACCACTGTATAAATCCCAGGATCTTTGGATAGACGCAACGGGTATTGACCATTTTGTATTGGGCAATCAGTCAATAATTGGTAGTTCATAATCATTGTTTTACTGCTTAAATTCATAAAAGGAAGCCGATAAAAGGAAATACCATAACTTATTTATTTAATATGTAAGGGGAAGAGAACAGCTAATACTCTTTCTGAGAAAGAAAGAGCAACTGCCTGAGCATTGAAGGACGTCTCATTTTCGAAACAGCGCGTAGATGGTACGTGTTTCGACGGGGCAATAAGATTTGACCATCGCAAGATGCACCTGGCTGTCAGACATCCTTAATTTTCGTCGGCGGCCTCCCCAAACTGTTTACACGCGACTGGGAAGGTCATGTAACAAGGTCAGCCGCAGAAGAGTTCCACTCACGCGCTGCTAGGCGATGTAGGACACATCTCCTTGGCGTCCCCCTAAAATATAAACCTGGCCGAAGATTCGATAACATTTTTTCGTGCATTCCACAAGTTTCTGCGCGATAAACAGCACGAAGAGATAAACTTTAATGAGGGTCACTTTACGGCGGACATAATTCAAAGAAACGTTTCTAAGCGCAGACAATAAACCAAGTAAGAAAAGTGCCGAGTGGCAGGACCCTGAAATATGGCCGATGTACGGACATAAAAGAACACTGGATAATTGCCTTCTTTTCCTCCCACCTTCTCGTTTTCCTTCCCCCGTATAAAGATCCCCTATTTAGACCCGTGGGAATGTGAAAATCTTTAAATAGTCCGTCAAACTGTATCCAATAAAAAAAATTACGAAATGTCTTTTTGTAAAATCTGTAATGAGTTTCCATTGTGAGCCTTATTTCTATTTGCATAACCATTGAAGCGTGTTAGTGTATAAGATCTTGTAACTGGACCGATCTTAAACAAATTTAACACGGGGTGGGGGGGTAGATGGATTTAAAGGGGTGGAAAGAATTGCGCTAGTATTTCCAGCATTCGTTTTCTTTCATTGACCTCCACAGCAGGTTGTCTTACCATGCGGCTGACCTTCGCTGGGTTTCGTCCATCTACATGCCTTCTGCCATTTTCCAGTATTTTCTCCCTACCGTAACGAAACCACACTTCATTATCCTTTGGGTGAAGTCTATATATCACTCGTTTTGTGTGTGTCAGTTCGCCCCTTGTGTGTACAATGAACAGCTATTCCGTCGGCGTTAGCTGCAATCCGCAGTCGGAGTCAATGAAATGTGATTGAACGAACAATCGCCCTTTCTTTGAACTACACGGAGGGGCTAGCTTCCTGCGGCCTCTGACAAGTTTCCAGGCGTGATAAATAGCGAGACGCCCCCCGTGTCAGTTTTCTCTGTGTCCGAGTTATAGAAAGGGGGCTTGGAAGTCTTGATTTTCAACAACCCTCCATCCTCTTCCCCCCTCTTAAGAAATAGTTCGATAAAATCCCTGCCTGAGTGTTATGGCAGCTTCTATGTTTGCGCATTCTTCCTTCAATCGCATTATTCTTGAATTCAGAAAGCTTATTTAAATACTGGATATTTCCAGAATAATCGAGGATATTTCAGAAAGGTGTAGAAGATTCATAAATGTGGTAGATGATACTAGAATATTCTAGAAATTGGGAGTATTGTTTCAATATTATGGAAGATTGTATATGATTCTACGGTGTTCTGCATAAACATGGCAAGGATTACAAGGAACTGAGTGTTGAAAAAAAGAAGCGCTGTAATAATTGTGTATAAAGAAAGTTATTCCATGAGAAATATTGGCAAAAAAAGGTGTTTCATTTAAAGGGGTACAAACTACTATTCAAGAAGACTGGCGGTTTAAAATATAAACCACGATCACGCCTAACAACGGAAGCACAAGATAAGACCATAACGCTGATTTCTAAAAACAATCGACGACTTACTGCACCTGAAATCGGAGTTGAGTTCAATAGGAACAGAGGACTTCTCCTATCTACATCCACTACAAAACTTCGTCATGAACAAGCAGGACTTCATTGTAGTGTAGCGGTCCGAAAACCCTTATTAAAATCAAAAGAAACGGTTGGCTTTGGGTAAGAACCATCAACATTGGACAATTGAAGAGTGAATCCAGATTTGAAATTTTTGGATTCAAGCGTTAAGTTTATGTGAGATGATCAACTAAAGTAAAAATGGTGCCACATTGTTTACTGATCACAATCAAGCGCAGTGGTGGTTCAATCATGAACTGGGGTTTTTCTGGAGTGGGTGACATCGTAAAAATATTCTTGAACAATATCCTCTAGACTTCGACTTCGTGGAAGAAATTTTACATTGCAACAAGACCATGATCCGAAGCACAACTTTAAGCTGTGCAGGAATTTTATAGCAACTAAACAACAGGAGAGGTATTGCAAGTCATGGTCTGGCCACCCGAATCACGTGACTTAAACCCATTTTATGGGAATCCTTGCAGATCGTTTGGAATAATGTTAATCAAGAAGTATTATAAAGTTAATCGCCAGAATGCCACGTCTGTGTAAGGCATTAACAAAATCTTGTGGAGGACATTTTGATGAAAAATCAATATAATTGTTAATATTGATCATTAAACCTTTCAGTGCTGTAGCCAATGCTAAAAAAAAGTAATTTTAATCTCCTCCTGTTCCAGTGTTCTTCATGTCTTTTCTGTAAGATGTCTGGTGTTTGAAATAAAATTGGAACACCCTTACTTTAGCTTATACCTTGTTCGAGACCGCTACGACTCTTTTCCACTTAAGCTGGCTGGGCTCTGTTATCGGTTCTGAACCTAGGCTCTCTGGCTGACGAAATTTTTGCAACTGCTGTCTTGAACATCAGTCTTTTTTTCTTTACTCCGAAGCCTTTCAGTCTGGATTATTTCATTCCCACTACTAATTTGCAACTATTTCTGAATCTTATTACACAGACTAAGGGTACAGCTGTACTTGACTTAATCAAGCCTTAGCAACAGTATCCATATTATTCCCATCGCGACAAAAGACCCACATCTGAACTAGGGTAGGATCAGTGAGGTGTTGATCGCCTCTATTGTCTTCACCGATTGCGTCAGCGTAATTTTCGGTCTAGTAATTCCTCGTGGCCTTAATTGCCTTGGCGCAATTCCAGGGGGAAAAAAAAACCAAACTAGCAGTCTCCTTCACCCTGCATACGTGCATGGCACATTCGCGCGCCATGCACGTATTTCTGTGGGTTTTTTTTATTTTTTCCCCCAAAGATAAATATTTGTTTTCTGCCAACTGCTTTTTGAACTCGGAACTTTTCAAAAAGATCGGTAAGAGTCAAAGACTCGAGTTAGCCGTTAATGTAATCCTCGGGACGTTTGTGTCCGTTTGATTAATATGTTTGTGGGGGGGCAGGGGGGGCTTAAATTACGTCTGGTGAGCGAAACCCTGAAAAATGCGGCACGCGATAGAAATATGCGTGACTAATCTCCCTCCGCAGTACGAGCATACGAATCCTTTGTCCTTCCTGCAGTTTAAAAATAGTGGTTTATTTTTTATTTTTATAGTTTTTCTCCCCTCTTCTCTCTCTCTCTCTCTGTGCCATCAGATTTAGACCGGAAAGCGAAGTAATTTATGTGTTGGCCTTTGTGTTTTCCTCAAATCGTTTTGAAAGAGGAGCGGGCGATTTGTTTGAAACGCGGCTAATGACAGATTTGCCGAAAATCGTACAACACGAGAAAACAAGGGTAGTGGCGAACGCTGGTTGTAAATGAGCGTTTGATAAGGGTGTCGCTGCGTTGTTGATCAACTTCCTGTCAAAAATAGCGGGATGTGTAAACGAGAAATTACAGTTATCACACCCACCGAAGTTGATTATAGACAATGTTATAATTTGAGGCTATTTAAGGTACGTTTTTAGGTGGACAGAGATAGTTCTACTTTCTTTCTTTTCCTCGGGCGTCCATTAAATATCGGGGATACGCGCAGGCTACCTCACTAACTGCCAGACCTGTTATCTTGTCTTTGAAAGAAAGGCCGACACGCACACACACGCTTCTTTAACTGCTTGGTATCACTGCAGGTGTGAGTTATGAAGGATTGTCGATAATATCCCCAACAGAAGCGCTTTATCTTGCTCACTTCAGAAGTCAGTAAACTGCTTAAAGTAACAATTTCATGGCTCTCCCCCCCCCACCAAGTTCTTATACCGAAATCAATTTTTGATGATAGTTATGAATTAGGACGGTAGATCAGGTGTATTGTACCGCTTATTTTATGGCAGGCGTAACTGTTTAATATTATTGATTTTGATTTAAAAAAGAAAGTCCATTCCTTACGTGAGGTACCTCATCATGAGATGCCTCAGTATTGCACCATAAATAAATGTTTTAATAAATAATAATTTTTAATAAATAAAATTTAAATAGAAATTTTAAAAATGTTTCTTTTACGTTATTGACTACTTAATCTAATTTACGGCTCCTTTGAAAAAGTTGAGGTGTAGTTTCTGTAGATATTTTTGAATTACTCATAATTAGCGTTTTTGTATAGGAGGAGAAGAGAAGAGAAGGGAAGGGGAGGGGAGGGGAGGTAAAATAGAACGTGCGCGAAAAAAAAATTTAACGGCATTTCATGTTTTGAGAATGATCAGCCTTATACGTGTCACGTGATACTTGTGTGCATGTATTAGAAGGGAAAAAATTCCTAAATTTAAATACACCTGTCAGATTTTCTTTGTCTTTTTTTTTTTTTCACTTTGATCATTATTCGTTAAACAAAAAAAAAAAAAAAAAAAAAAACAGAAAAGAAAAGAATCTTTCGCTGTGTACAAAATACATTTAGAGAAAAGGCTTGTCAAAAATCTATCACTCGAAATGTCCGTTTGACTGGAGAGCAGTTAGACCTTCATATTTCGAATAACGTATAAAAGAGGACGTCGGACTTTGAACGAGGCCTAATTAAAGGTGTCAGACTAGCGAACTCTATAATTAAGGAAACTTGTCAGTCAGGAGAAGCCAAAGGAACATAAAGGACTTCAGAAGACCAAGGTTACTCTTATAACAAGAAACGTGGAGAAATAAAAAAAAAAAAAAAAAAGGAAAGAGAAAAAGAAGCAGACGACTGTGATGAGGCGAACACAAAAGATAGCAAATGTGCCCATCTGAGGATGTGCGGGGGGGGGTAACATTTCTATGAGACACGTGATCGCGGCTCTCTGACAGGAAGTCCCGCGAAATATTCATCCGCCTCGAATACTAACAGACCAGTGAGGCAGTCGATGCTCGTGTCAAAGGTTATAAATTAATGTAAAAATTCACTTTTGGCGATCGTAAACCTCTCCAGCGGGCTCAGCAAAGTTAGCGTGTAAAGCGGAAGTTATTGCAGACGCATCTCTCCATTCGGGGGTCTCTAATTATGCCGTAGTATAAATGCTCGGCGTACATACTGGCGGTAATAAATCACGTGTCTTTTCTCGTAAAGTAATCACAGTGTAAACTGTCGTGCGTGGAAGTGTTATTTACAGGAGGAAGAGACAACATATTTAACCGTCGCCGTACGCATTTCCGTACAGTAATCTCTCGGAGTTCATCGAGAGATCGCAGCTGTGATGAGAGAGCCCCGAAGATTTATTTCTCTTATCATTTTCTCCCTCCTTTCTAAGTCCTTATTACAACGTGCGGCGTAATCAAATACCGTTGTGTTACTATTCGATTCCTCCGCCCGTCTGTTTTAATTGCGGCATACCAGCTGTACATCGGAATTATCATCATCAGGGCCGGGCCCATACAGAGAACGTAAGCCTCGGTAATGCCTTCGAGGTAATGTTAATGTGGGAGTGGCATGTAGTTTTTCCTGTTTCCCAATGGCGGTGTTTTGGCATTTACATTCATCGTGTGACTGTAAGCCGGCCCTACATCACCCTCTCATTAGTGCTTGGTAGCCGAGTACCCCAACATCGCTGTGGCAACGCACTTAATCGTGTTTTACATAGGCCTCATACTCTATGACAGCGGGACAGATGGTGAAGGGAAAGAGAAGGGGGGAAGGGGTGGATCCAGCTCATTTAGGCAGAAGAGCGGGTTAAACTTTGAAAAGTTTGACCAGGAAATGGGATCTACTAATGAGACTGGAACTTGATGGGTTCCTGTGTGTTTATGGACGTCTTGGAGTCAGGAGAAGAAAAACTTAATTCTTGGAGAAATTGAATACTTCGAGATGGAACAAAAAAGAAGTTTCTTTTTCTCTTTTTTTCCCCCCTTTAGGATCTTTTACGATTAAGTGATCAAAATAAGCGAATGAATCCATCATACTTTCTGCGCGTGCGAGGTAATTAGAAAAACAGCGTGTTCTTAAGGAGCCAGGGCGAGAGATGTCTGTATTCGAGGTCGTTATCGGTGTGCAGTTAAAAGGGCTGTCGCCCCTAATTGCTTTCATTATGCCATTCTTGTATACAAGCCGCTATGGAGGTTCCTTCCATCCTCCCCCCTTCCGTCTTTTCCAAAAAGATAAGAATTAATTACCGCGTTATAATTCGCTTGATGCTGGGTGGCGCTATTCGCTAAGAAAAGAAACCCGATAAAAGAAAACCTGATAAACGACATCGGATATACGGAAGGTTGATCAATGCACCCTCGCATGTTTGCAGTAAATATTGGTTTAGTTCTTCCGGTTGTGCTTTGTTCTGATTGACTAATGCGTGCTGCTTAAAGGGACTCGCGAATTGTGTAATGAATAACTTTCATAGTTTGTGTTCGGTTTTGGGGTAGCTTACCAGAATCCTCATACATCATGGCCCGGTGCTTTGCTGTGGCACATCTAACAATGGTTTGGTGCAAGGCCAGTTTAACGATTTCAACGTACGCTGGAATTTAAGTATCTTCGATAATGAAAACCAATCTTCTCGATTAAATCTTCAAATAATTCTTATGCTGCATTTCTTCTTCTTCTTCTTTCTATACATAAAAATAAGATGAAAATTGTGTTCCTTTGGATGGGAGTGTCAGGAATAATGAAGCGCTTTTCCATTAAGTAGTGAGGGGCTGTCGAGAGCAAGAAATGGATCCTCACAATAGAAAGCTTCAGCTGCGTGTTGCCACGGGCTCTTTTTGTTTTTTTTTTCTCTCTCTCTCTTTTTGGGTGGTTTGTGGAGCTCATTGTTTCTATAGGATTAAAAGTTCTTGTTTATACTTCAGAATGACCACCAGGGGTCAGAGGAGTTTACAATAAATTATGAATACAGTCGTTAATCGTATTTAGCAGTCACGTGTTTGAACCACGGTCCACTCAAAGAGAGTGGACCGTGGTTCAAAGATATTCGAAAACCACAGGATAATCGTATTATGGCCACATATCACATTATGTTGACGATGTGGATGTTGTTGTTGTTGTAGTCCGTGCGTATAGATTGACCTGCTGAATGAATATAGTTCAATTTTAAGCAGTATATCACGTGAGGGAAAACTCAATGTACGGATAGTTGGGGTCTAGATTGTAGGACTTAGTTTTAGACAGATTTTGTAAGCTCTGAATTTCCTACAAGTCACTGAGTTGAACATCCTGAAGGGAATGCGAAGGTTGAAACATAAAGCAGCCAAATGCTTATTTTGACAGAAAGAAACCTCAGAATGGTCAAATACGTCATAAAAAAAAAAAACAAAAAAAAAAAACAAACCCACTACAAGACCATAAAAGTCAATGTTAGTGACTGTTACAATGGTGCGCTAGACATTGGAGGACTGGAAGTGCGCTCTTTAGTAATGAATCACGGTATACTCTGTTTCAGTCTAATGGAACAATCACGGTTCCACGACAGCCAGCAGAATGCTTCTGAACAGACTCCACCGTCCCATCCGTGATGTACAGTACTGGATGTTTTCTGTAGATGGCACGATGAATGGATTGACCTAACGTGATAGACATTTTAGACAATGCAGAAACGATCATACACGTTTCGGCTGGATAATTCTACCCATAAAGCGGGATGCAACTAGTTTGAAGAGAACAACATGCTGCCACTGTAATGGCCAGCTCGCATTACTAATCATAACCCTATTGAGCATCTGTCGGATTAATTGAAGAGATGTGTGCTATATCAACCGTGGGGATCGACTTTGCAAGCTGCGTTAAATGATTTCCTGAGCGAAGAGTGAAGAAATATTTCCATTGAAACTAGTCGAAATTGGTGGAAGGTTTTTCGCATCTGCTGTATTCAAGGAGAAAGGTGAGCCTACATCACATTATATTTGTTGATTACACTTATGTCTCTTGGTGTCCCAATGCTTGATAACGTATTGTATATTCATGGTATGTCACATCATTGGGCTTGACATAGCCGAGTGATCAACGCCGCAATACAGTAGTACGCGCGTTTTGAGTTCAGCGTGTTTCCAATCCACGTGATGACCGCTAAATACAATTAACATGATCTGGTATTTACCTGCTAAAAGCAGCATCCCCCCCCGGATAAATTGTTCTTCAAAAGAAACAGAAGCGCCCCGAAAATGCCTAAAACAAAACTGCCTCGTTGATCTGGCACCATGACAACATCACGACACACGCACAGTCATGCATGAAAGTCTTTTTCCTCTGAAGACTTTCACGTGAAACTCTTTGGATCAATGAAACGACATCTGTTGGGGGTAAAATGGAAACCGAAGGCGTTGTGCAGGAGCGATAAAGCTTCTTAGCATCGTGACCGTGATTTTTCTTTGAAGTGGAATCAGTGTATAGATAAATCACATAATAGAAAATAAATAATTTTTTCTGTGTACCCCCTTAAATAACTCTTCGATTTATCGAAGGAATATTTACAATAAGTTTTAATCAAGCGAAGTATTTGCACTCCCGTTTATGAGAAGTAAATTCACGAGAAATATATTTTTTTTGCATGAATATTTCGAAGTAGTAACATCTGTATGATGCTAACGAACCATTAACCATCAAAGAATCTTTTACATGTTGTGCAAATGACAAATGATTGATGTAATATCTAAAAGCTAAATTAAGCTCAAATTCAGCGTGAATATATTGCGTGATCCGTGCCCTTAATGGCATTACATAGCACAAACTAATAAACATTGCTGATAATATTAAATTCTGTAGTCAAAAATAAATTTATTCTGAACGCTTCAATACAGAAAATTGTTTACTTTCCTATATTGAACGTTACTCTTCTGTAAATCTGAAGATTTACTAACTTTTCTCTATTATCCAGGTTTATTCCAATATTTGTAGGTTTAGGCTGTCATATCTCGAATGGTTTGTTTTAATAACCATCTAATAAACGTGATGAACGATCAATTAGGCAATTTTCTTTTAATCATGAGAAATTAAGCTACAGTAGGCTTGATTTCTCTTTTTTAGATACTTTAGCATATATGCGTAATGCACCTATTGTCTTCACCATGTCTGTCAGCCCGTTCGCATGTAATAACTCGACTTCTAGTGGATGGATTTGCACGACATTTTATATTTGGGATATGTAAAAAAGACTTGTTGAACAATCCCAAATTTCATTAAAATCGGACTAATATAAATCCGCCAGTTATTATTTCTTTGTCTGTCTGTCCGCATGTAATAACTCGACTTCTTGTCGATGAATTTTCATGGAATTTTATATTTAGCTCTGTTAGAACGGTTTTTAGACTTACTAAATTTAATTAAAATCAGAGTAATACAAATCCTGAATTTATTGTTTTATTTTTATGTTTTTTCCATACATATCACATAGGTTATTCATATACGGTATATTGTAGCTTAAGCATGAACATTGTTGCCATGCGCTGGTTAGGGAAATGAATGGGCAATGTGGCGGATGCGCAGAAACGATTTAGTACGGTTTCAATGCTTTGTTATGTGGAGATGAGAAAAAGAAAAACACGGAGTCCTCGTACAAAAACCATATGTCCACGATCCATAGCTTCCTGATGCAGTCATAAAGCTCGAGTATAACCCGAATATCATTTCATAATGTTCAGACAGTGTTCGATTTCGAGAAAAAAGTCCCCACGAACTCGTTAACGTTTTGTGTGGTTCCCTTTAAATCCCACATAAAGGCTGCATAAACGGAGTAGGCTTAACTGTCTTCTTACATTTCAAGATTTTAGCTCTTCAATACTTTTTAATGACCTACGGTTTTCAGCTGCACATCCGGCCTTTTATCCGTGAGCCCATGGGATGGCAACCGTCGTGCTAAATCATTGGAGCTGCGAAATAGAACGCCAGCTGTCATTCCGGATTATCTTTTACTCTGCCCACCATTTAATGCTATTTCAGCTCAAGGCTAGTGATTTCTGGTTGGGGTCAGGGCAGACGGCACTCTGATACTGTCTCTCCACTGGCAAGTGTGAATGACCCGTTCTTCGATGAAGGCATCTAGACGCAATAAAACCGAATTATCCTTCGAGTATTTTTATTCTTTCCTCCTTGATGAATGAATCGGTTCCTGTCAGGTACTTCTATTAAGACATTGCAGAACTTCTACCATTGGCAAGCAACCTTTTATTCGTTAATATCGAGAAATATCGAGATTGTTTAAGAGACAAAAATCGGTCTCGAGTAGTGTGCTGACCCCTTAGAAAGATGTTGTTTTCTTTATAGGACGTGAAAAGGCTTTTAAGGGAGTTCCGACTGTGAATTGAGTTCCATCTTCATTTAAACTCTAGGACTTAATGGTTACCAGATATATTGCAATTGTTTTTCATTATTCTCTCGATAGACACGTTTTATTACTCCCAAAATGCATCTGAAATAGAATTCTGCCAACAGTTGGTAGTAAAGTGCCGCCCTTCAAGTTACCTGTAGCTGTCTGTTGGGTGAAGCCAAGGTACACAACTGGCCAGGCAGGAAACACTACCCTTTCTTCCTCTTCCCTCAAAATTGGGAAAAGGAGAGAAGATGGATCTTTCCCGGTTGTCCAGTTTGTCAATTTTTATTAGTCCATTCTTTGTCTGTCAATCTAATAATGAACTTGTGCAACTTTTCTGAATGGGTGGTGCTTAAAATTTGATTAACAGCTATCTTCTTTCAAAAGAAATGAATGTTTATTGTATGATTTATGTACCACAGTGGAGTAGATATTAAACAGCCTACAAAGCTAAGGATCGTACAAATATATAGAAACTAATGTAGATTATAAAAAGGTTAACAAGGTTTATATGAACAAAGCAGTACACATTGTTGTTCGATATATCGGAACAAATAAACAAGTGGGGATCGAAAGCACCTCATTATCGTGCTTTAATATCCCTAATATCAACACTGGAGGGCAGCACAGTTGGTAGAATCGCCGTCCTCCCCACACCGGGTGGAAAAGACCTGAGTTCGAGTCCCGTCGATGACGTGAGGAATTTTTATGGACCTTTTTCACAATGTGGCTGAGTTAGTCGATCTCATGTGTTGTGAGGGTAGCATGTTTTTTTCTCTCCCGGAAACTCTGGTTTTTTGTCCATAAAGAAAAAATCGACTTCAATACACACGCAATTTACAGACAGTATGTACACAGATCACTGCTGATGCTCCTAAAACCCTATTACAACAACAACTACTCTAGTATCCCCTTATATTACCATTATTGTTTCTTTGACTAGAAGAAATCCGATTCCATCTTTATAAAAATACTTTGAAAATAATTCCGTTTTTGTTTTGACGTGGAAACCCGATTCTCCTGATCTTTATTATTGTCATCTTTCCTCAAGTTATCCTCATTATTTTCCTCTTCCAACACCGTCGCCTCTGAGGAGTTATTCGACACTTCATTGGACTTCGGTGTCATGAAAATTTATTGGACGTGTCGACATTTGATCTCCGTACTGATGAGTGCCTTCATTTGTTATCTGTGGGTGGGGGAAACCCTGTTCACTGCAGCTGTACATTTTGGGTGATTCGAAAACTAATGTTCAGATCTCAGATTCAGAGAAACTTTTCAGTTGATAATACTCAACTGGGAGCAAATATTCTAGCTAATGGGAGGAATTATGTACAAAGTTTTAACTCTACTCTGTTATTTTGTCATCATCGCGAACAGTCCTCGTGTGTAGCACAGTTGGTAGGATCGCCGTCCTCCCCACACTGGGTGGAAAGGACCTCAGTTCGAGTTCCGTCGATGACTTGAAGAATTTAAGGGCTTTTTTTTCGCAACGTGGCCGAGTTTGTGGCTCTCAGACGAGGATAGCACTGTTTTTCCTCCTGGAAACTCGGATTTTTCATCCAGCAAACAGAAAATCGACCTCAGAACACGCAATTTACAGACAGTATACACGGAACAATATGGCCTTAGTCGCTGATGCTCCTAAAACCTAATAACAACACCGCGAACTATATTTAAAACGAATCGCCAATCTTAAGTCGAACAGTTAAGCGTGTTCTTAATAATTGCATTTGTCTAGCATTCGTTGTAACTGTGGCCATGTCTTTTACTATTCAGCTTATCATATGACAGCTTCTTCTAGACTAAAGTTGAAGCCTTGTGGAATAAGCTTGAGATAAACATGATTTTCGTATGAAAGACAGTTCGTAATGAGAAGCGACGCAGTGACATGTTCACCCTTCTCGTTTATGTGTGATGGGAAAAGGAGTGGAGAGCTCTTAAGTTTCTGCAAAGAATTTTCATTATCTTAAAACTTTCACGACTCATTTGTCTCGGTTTTATTTTTTATTAAAGCCAAAAACAAAATAATAGACTGAAAGGCAGGCTGCCTGGATTAAAAAAAAAAAAAAAAAAACTGCCGATGATAGTCTGTTTTATTAATTATGCGCATAAAATATATATAATTATAGAAGTAATTAATTAAACGAAAGTCTATTATTATTTAAATAACGAACTTTCCTGCATTTTTTTATTATTATTATTTTAACATTAAATGGGCTATTAGACTTCACAGATAACTGGATTATTAAAAAAAACTCAAAATTTTAGCGAATAGTAAGTAGATGACCTCAGATATATATTCACCGAAAGATAGCATCTCTGCGTTAAATTATAATTTCTTGTGGCGGATATAGAAAGTCGGTTTTTGGGGGGTGGGGGGTGTAAGATTAATTCTGTCGCTGTAAAAGCAGCTTCACGCATGACTGTTATTTGACAACGTTGGAAATTAAAGTTATAAACATACACAGGATTTTAATGCGTAGTTTGGTGAAGAGGCTCTAATTAATTCTTTTCACGGATTTCAGATTAAAAATTAATTACAAAGCCGACACTGTTGTTGGTGATTCATTAACAAAGCTCAGATGATTAGGTATAGAGAGGAATCAGGTTTCTTTATTTATTTTTGTTGCGTTTTTTTTCGAGGTATTATAAGTGATAATATAATCACAGTACACGCACATTTCACCTATATATTTTATTCATCGACGGTCTTTCTCACAAACTCATTCCACTCCCTATCACACGGACGTTGCGTGTCTTCCCAACAGATATTTCTGTGTACGGATGCCTGGTCTTTTTTTTTTTTTTTTTTTTTTTTTTTATCAGGAGATTTGATTTTCAAACGAGATACATTGTTGAACGCGTGACGTCATAAATCGTGTATAATATCGTTAAAAAAATTTGGGGTCAGAACAGGAATTTTTCTTTATTATACTGTACTTCAATTTTGACTGACTAAAAGCGCAAGTTAGTTAATACTGTATATGCAACATTTCAGGCACGTTCGATTTTTTTTCTTAAATTAATTTAATTTTAATTTTCTTTTTCTGTGATTAGCTGAAGTGAAAAGTAAAGTATCTTCTTATCAGTTAATTACTAAGATTATAAATTTATAGAACTTAATAAAACTCTATTGTTCTGCGTGGCAACATCTTCTACGAGGGTGTTAGGTATGTGGCAACATCCTCTATGAGGACGTTGCTACACACCTAACAAAACCGGGCTAAGTTGTTTGGCAACATCCTGATTTGATAATTTTTTATGAAATTATGTAATTTTATTAGTTATGTTCACTCTCCATTTTTCTACTTTCTCATTTCTACGTTCATTTTCTTGTTATTCTATTTAACATATACGAGCCCTTTATAGTGGTTTCTCAACTTGTTTGTAGTCTGGAGTCGAATCCCACCGGAAAGTGGAAGAATTCTTAAAGGCCTCTTCAATCGGGGCTGTAGTTAGCTGAATATTTTGAAAAGGGAGCTTTATAAAAGATAAAAATAACAAAATCTGTTGTAGACATGAAATAAAGGCAAGATATTCAATATTCACCTCTTTCTTAGGACCGGTTCCCATTTGAGCTATTTGAATTAGTGCTCGGGCAGTTGAAGTCATCAGGAATCTGTGTTCATAAACAAGCGTTATGAGAAGAACCAGCCGTTTACCTGATGAGGGAAAGGACAATCCTGGATACTTTTTTAGGCCATGTTTTCGGATGTGTTTTGTAATGTCATGACATCAATTCCACTTCGTGTACATACCGCTATCAGCCCGGGGAGACTCAATGCGTTAATAGATGGTGCTAATTGAATTTTCCCTTGATAAATTGAGTAGTCAAGTGGTCTAAAATGCACATTATGGTAATATGCCACCCATTACACTAGGTGTTATTGAGGAAATACAGGGTGCTGAGAAGCGAAAGAGTTACTTAAACTTGCTGTGCCTGAAGGTAAGTTACCCGTGACGCGAACATTCGTCTTGCTATTAAGCGAATTCTTGAAGTCCTTCAGAGGATGGTGAATAAGATATATACAGGGAGAGAAATCAGCGTTAAGTTGATTTTGTGAATTAATGTCTGCAGGCATTTTATTAAATTATTTGTTAAGTTTTGTAGGGATTTTTGGGGGAAAGATTTGCGATGAAAATGAAAGGCTGTACACTACGCAGGTCAAGGGAAAGCTTTGTAGAATTTTGAAAGAAAGAAAAAAAAAAAGTTCGTGATGACAAATAAGGGAGAAGGCTCAGAGCACAGGAAAACACAACGAAGAGCGAGAAATTCGATTTCGAAGCACGTACATCACAAAAAGGCCTAAATTCAAGTTTTGTCTGCTGAATTCAGTAAGAGCTGATCAGACGCAAAAGATAACCTCGTAAATTGCCACCCGAGGCACATTTTGCGTTAGAAATGAAATCGATATACTTTGGTAGTAGTTTTTAGGCGCATGCATGGAATGGTAGTATAGTTTGATTTCATTTGTGAAGCTGGAACATTAAAAGTTGAGTTAGTCTTTATATTTTAATGTCCTTTTACGTTATGCAGTATGAACATCTGAGGCATTTCTATAGTGGAAGTGAAATTAATCTTTCGCATGCAAAAAACAACTCCAATATTACCTCTCCTAATAGGGAGTAATTTCTATAATGTTTAAACACACACACTCTCTTGTGAAATCGTAGGTACAGAAATGTCTAAGAATTACAAGTTCGCAATAAAGTTCTACAACTTGTTACCAACCGATTCCATTTGGTCCTTTCCTCTAAATTGCAAAAAAAAGTCATTGTTTATTGTTTATAGAACTGTGAGTGTACAAATTCCACTAAAATACGTGCTATTTTCTGTTTCTGCAGTTAATTAAGGTGAAAGAACTGCCTGCAGATCAAAAAGAGAAGAAAAAAAAATGACCCCACCAAAGTTTTACAGTTTGCCATTAGCATTATGAAAGTAATAGAAATAAATGGTAACTATCAGCTGAAAAGCTAAAAAAAAACAGAAGTTGTGGACAGCGTGATGTATTTTTCGAACAAACATGCGCAAGCTGGTATTGCAATCATTGCACCGTTAATTGGAGTGTGTAATACCATTTTAACCGAGTGGATACCATTAAAAGAGCTCTTAAGGTTTGCGTAATGTGCCGGAAAACCGTAGTGTAGCATTTGTCTTAAATGCACGGTCATCTAATTACACTGCATTTCTCTTATGTGGCTCACTAAATGGAAAGGGTGCGTTGCTTTTAACTTGGGGAAAAAGGGACAATTTCTCCCCATAAAATTTTTCCAGTGGCTTAAACGCCCTGATTTCAACGGAATTTTAATCCGCGGAAATGTTCCTTTCCACGTACCATTAAGGCCCAATGGCGCAAAAGAGTGATGATGATTTTCTTCTTTCTTCTTTTTTTTTTTTTTTGGTGATTTTAGTCTCTTCCTTCTTCTTCGTCTTCCGCTGCGGATGGTGCTTACAAGATAGGCGGGAAACAGAAAATTTGGTCCCCTACAAATTGCACTTAAGGCTCGCCCCGCTTTAAATGGATTTAATGGCAAACAAGTTAAAAGGGCTAGCATTTTTGAATTTGGAGACATAATAGACAAAGAATCTGGTAAAATACCTTTTTCCAAGGGCCCGCGTCATTTGAAGCTGACAAGCGCATTTCCCTTCTGGTTTGTGGTAATGGATGTTGTTTTTACTTGCGTACCGCAAGTAAAAACACTGGTACGTATACACTGTTACAAAAGTGTATGGACTTTTATAACCTTGATTAAGATTCATCCATGCTACCATTAAGCACTTTAAGCAATGATCTCTGAGTTGCGGTGTTTAAATCTTCCCATCTAATTGAAGAGTTGTTTTATAGAATCGGATTTCAGTTGAGCCATGAAGTAACCGTAATGTCTGCCTGTTGAGATAACTGCTTTGCTTTCAGTTAAGAAGAGTACCTGTTGGTGATCATCGAAAAAAAATCTACCATCCTCCCCGTAACAGTTTTTTTCTGAAATGTTGAAGTTTCACATAGGGCTTGCGCACCGAGACAGTGTTTCCGGCCTCAAACCATTGCACACTACCATCCCATTACTATCTGTCTAAACAACTCTCATCACTACACGTCACCAGATCCATTGGTCAGTGGATTTGGTTAACTCTCCGTATATCGGAGAAGATGGAATTGACCCCTGTTGACACTGGTATACTTAAGTTGTTCAGGGCTACCACAGAAGCACACTTTTTACAATGCTAAATGACTCAACAAAGTGGATGGAAAGAAGATGAATGGATACGAAGTAACTAAGTCTCGACACCAGAGCGGTAACTAGATATTCCTGAATCTGAGGTGTTTGGTAATTAAGACATTAGTGCCATTTAAGGTGCACACACACACACACACACACACACACACACACACACACACACACACACACACACACACACACACACACACACACACACACACACACACACACACACACACAGCCCAAGCAATTAAATGATCCCACTTAAGAAGTACTGCTAGTACAACTTTAGACAGCATAATAAATGAATTTTCAATATATCGATTTTTGTGAAATATCCATATACTGATTGAGATGTATCCTTGGTATTGATTTTTTTTTCCCTCATCCCTACTCCAAGTCCTCATAGGTTGCACCGTTGGTATGATCACCGTCCTACCCACACCGAATGGAAAAGACCTTAATTCGAACCCCGTTAATGAGGCGAGGAACTTTTATAGATCTTATTCACAAGGTGGCTAAATTATTCGGTCTCATGCGAGGATAGCTTGGGCTTTTTTCCTAGCAGACAGCAAATGGACCACAGAACGCACGCAATTGATAGACATATTATACATGGTGCAATATGAGCTAAGTTTTTGATGCGCCGAAAGCCCTACAACTAATCAAAAATCCTTGCTCTAACCACTGCAGAACTCAGCGCCAATTGACGTCTTCAACATGGGAAGATTGAATTCCAAGCTTGCCATATAGAGGTGAGCAGAGAAAATGATTACCAAGGTGAGGATAACACTATAGACCACGCTTTCAGTCAGATTTTATTACTTGTCCTTTGAGAAAAAGTAATAAAATCTGACCTCAATTGACGTATGAATGTTTCTTCTGTGGCTGGAAGTAATCTAGCAGACAGTAAATGGACCACAGAAAGCAGGCAATTTATAGACATATTATACATGGTACGATATGGACTAATTTGCTGATGCATCAAAAACCCTACTCATGCACTAATCATGCCAGTGTAGCTACGAAACTTCAGCGAATGTGTCCACACGCTATAGTTTACGCGCGCATGCGTGTCCTTGAGCAGTTGCTGCTACTGTATTTTGTTTCAGGTGGATGGGCGGTTGACACTGTGTTAATTACTAAATTTGGCTTGGCTTTTGGTTTGAGCGTGTATGGCCGGCTTTAATATAACTTAAGCTTTTATAACAAAACGTTGAGACTTCTCAAACGCCCTCGTGGGTAGTACAGTTGGTAGAATCGCTGTCCTCCATACACCGGATCGAAAAGACCCGAGTTCTAATCCCCTTTCATGATACGAGAAATTTTTATGGTCTTTTATTTTCACAACGTGGCTGAATTAGTCGGTCTCAGGCGATGGTGCATGGTTTTTCATCCAGCAAGCAGCAAATCGACCACAGAACACACGCAATTTATATATTATATACGGCGCAATATGGCTTTAGTTGCTGATGCGCCTAAAACCCTACAGAAACCTGTATTGCAAGTAATTTAGCTGATGAAAGTGTGTTGAGGGGAAAGGGCAGAATAAAACCAACTCGCTTCGAAGGTTTACTAGACAAGGGGAGCAGGAAATATGCATTAAATATTGTATATTCAAGCGAAAGGTGCACCACCTCACATATTTTAATCCTTTAATGGCAAAGATAAATAAGTAGTTGACTTAGAGGGAGAATAACTTCACCTCCCTCGTAACTGATTTCTGACCGAGTCTCTAAGGAGAGGGAGGTGGGGAGACGCAACGTCGCGCGATCAATAAGGGGATAATGGAGGAAATACCAAAATAAACAGTGTGTGTGGACTGCTTCAATATACTGTACGCATTTAACGTACTCTCGCCAACAGACGATGACGGCTTAAATATTAATTTTCAGTTTGGTTGATGGCGAATTCTAAGTGCACGTAGTTAACGAAAAGTTTTGATGGAGAAGGGAAAAACGTGGAAGTAATTGAAGCTCAGTTTTGACACTTAGTAGGAAGTCATATTCATCTTCCAAAGTTATTTAAAAGTAGGATAATTCCGTTGAAAATAGAAACAAGGTAATTACTTATAAAAATTTCGAGACAGTCTTTGTTGCTTCCCTCATAATAAATATTGCACCGGGCAACATTTTTCATTAAAAACACATTATGAGAAGAAGCTTTAGGAGAAATAGCGGTCTAAGCTTAGTTAATAGGTGAGAGAGAGAGACGCTTTCGCAGAAGTATATTTTTAGTCGCCAGGGGTAGCTCCAGACGGTCGAATATTAATTATGTGGTATAATAAATAATCCTCTTAGCGGAGAATAAGGAATGGTAGATGTACTTAGTATCGTTGATTTACTGACACACACACAAGCTTCCGGCGACATACGTGTTCTTCTTCTGGCAACTAAAAGTTGATGAGCCTTAGCTTGTTTTCCGAGCTTGTAAAAAAAAGGTAACAAATCTATTTAGTGGACTGAGAAAAACAAAATGATTAAAAATGGCATTCTGGTATGAGTTTATGTAAGTGTTGAATGTCACTAAGTTAACTAGAAATGTTTTCAGTGGTCTTGAGATGATGTTAGAGATTTCTCTGAATGTCTTCTTATAAATCATCTTAATTATTTCTTTTGCTAAATGGCTGAACATGTAAATGTTTGTTAACAAGCTTCTGTTGGAATGTAGTCCTTCGAGGTTCTTATAGGCACAAAATAACTGTGAGCATTTATTTATTTTTCTAGAGGAAAGATCAACAGTGAAAGCGATCTGTAAGTGGAGTTCATTGGGCTTAGTCTGTTAACTGTTTTTATCATTATTGATGATCCACAACTTGAAAGGGATTTGTTGTTGAAGCGATCAACCACAAATCCCTTTAATTTTCACGTATTTTTGAGAAGATTTAGTCTGAAAAACTATTTTAAAAGGAACAAGACTCTGTTTAAAGGCCTCGTGGGTATCACATTTGGTAGAATCGCCGCCCTCCCCACACCGGGTGGAAAAGATCTGAGTTAAATCCCCGTCGATGACGTGAGGAATTTTTATGGGCCTTTTTCACAACGTGGCTGAGTTGGTCGGTCTCAGGCGAGGGTAGCGTGGTTTTTCTTCCAGAAACTCTGGTTTTTCATCCTAGTACACAGAAATTCGACCACAGAACACGTCAATTTACAGACAGTATACACGGAGCAGTATGACCATAGTAGCTGATACTCCTGAAACCCCACTATAATTGATAATGGTGATAGTGATTATTCTTTTATTTATTGTCTTTTTGAAAAATGCAAGCTTACCATTCTAACTGAGCGAATAGCACATTGAAAACTGACTTTTGTCGATCTGATGGTTAAAACTGCGATGCATATTTTTCGTATTAGTGATATAATCGAGTTCCACATGTTTATTATTACTGTATATTTTAATGTAAACCTCTGAGACTTGCTTATCTCCAAAGTATACGGGGTTCAGGTAAAAATGATTCTAAAACTTTGAAAATGTTAGAAAGGTCCAATGTGTATGAGGACGTCAGGTACGGGATAAAAAGCGCCAACACTTCTAATAATAACTCGTCTACTTGATCAGTTTGAAGAGCATCGAACTGTTAAGAATAAAGACAGATGAAACAGGAGTTAGAACATCAAGAAGTGTCGAAAACGTCTAAGCTCAGAGATGCCTGTTGACTCTGGAAGAATGTCCATAAGGCAATGTTCTTGAAAACTGTGCTTGTGCCAGTCGAATATTCTTAGAATTTTAAAGGACGTAAGATGAAATGACTGTTGCATGCAATTGATGATGATCCAGATCGATGTAATTGCATGATTAGATGAAGCCACATTCAAATTAAATGGGCACGTGAAGCTTCACAATTGCTTCTAATGAGCTAACGAAATCACCACGGCTTCCTGTGTTGACGGGATTCACCTCCCTTGGAATAATAAAGCTAGTTTCGATCTGGATAAATCTCATTTCTTAAGGCATGCTCATAATCTAGATATGTCTGGATAATCGATTCAAATTTCGCTTACCAAGCTGTGTAGTCATTTATGTTGTATAGTCATTATAATGACTGATTGACTTAGTAGAAGGTTTTAGTCCAATACATTCAACACCTTCTTTATTGCACTTTTTATTAGTTTTGAATCCAGTTCGAGTTCAATGCTTATCTCGAGCTAGTTCGATTGCTTGCGAGGTTAATATTTAATCAAATATCCACGTATAAGCGAATATGGGGAATGAATATGGGGAGTACAGTGTATACAGGAAGGACAGAGAAGACAGAAGGGGGGTTGAGGGGTTATGCTCTTAATTGAGAAGCAAATCTAAGTGTATCTAGTTGACATGAGTGATCAGTGCAATTTTGAGTCAGTTTGGTTTGCTGGGAAAACAAAATTGAAAGCTGGATGTTATAGGCCTAATGTTATAGGGTTGAGTATGCCAAACAGTTATGCTTTTAAAGAGGTACACAGTGGGCCAGTAAATCAGAATGTCTTATAATTCGGGATTTTAACTTTTCAGAAGACAGAGAGTGGTTGTTGGTCACTACTCTTCTTGGACTAATGTTATTAGTGGAGTACCCTAAGGTTCAGTGCTAGGTCCATTGTTGTTTTCAATATTTATTAATGATATCGATGAAGGTACGAAAAATATATAAAGTTATATTGCCTTTTTTTTTAAAAATGTTTTACTTTTTATAAATTTTTCGATTTTATTTTAGAAAATGTTTGACATTTCCTTAAATTCCACCTCTTGTCTAAAACGATATAATGCATAGCTATCAATCCTGATTCTGACATTCATTAATGTCACGAACTTTTTAAAGTTTGGAATCAGATTTGAAATTAAGGCATTCGTCACCTCAACAAATGCCTTACTGCTTGTAAGGTATTGCTTGAGTTATTAGTGGAGATTGAAGATAAAAGCTTGACTAGTGAATCGCCTTAATGATAGCCTTTTTCCTCTCTCTCTCTCTCTCTCTCTCTCTCTCTCTCTCTCTTGTTTTCCCGCTAACCTCGGTTATCTCAACTGCAATCAGCTGAAATTCCAGTCCCTGAGAGCATCATTTTTATTATTATTATTTAAAAAAAAAAAAAGTTATCGAAACAACTGAATTTAACACGTGATAGGTTGACAGGAGCAAATAACCTTTATTAAACGGAGCCGGAAGATCATAAATTTTACCGCGGCCTTTACCAAGAGAGTTTGTTCCGAATATTAAGTGTTTTTTTCCTCAAAAATTTTTTAATCACATGGTGGAAAGATGATGGAGATTTCAATTACATTTTCCCCCTTCACATATCGTCAACCTGGGATGGATGATTTTTTACTTAGTCAAATTGATATACACTAATAACTCTTTATTAATCATGGAATCAAGGTTGACCATATTGACAGTCTGTGCACGCTGCTCTGGTCCATTTATTTGCACTGAAGCGTTGTTCGAATAATAAACAAAAAGCAGAAATATTGTTCTTTACGTAAATACATTACAGTCGCTGTAATGCGATGATGTTGTGTAAAATAAGGATTACATCAACACCTGCTCAGTGAAAAGAAACTAGTAATTATAAGAGTGGCTATGAGCTCGGAATATGATTAAAAAGAGGATACAAAATAATTGATTTGCTTGTTTATCGACTGCAAAGGGAACGCGACTTTTATGAACATGTTGCTTTAATTCACGTAAATTACAAGTAGTTTTTTTTTTTTTTTTGCGAGTACACTATACTCCAAATATAAGTTCCACACCAGTGCTTATTCTTCTGCTGAGTGAAAGGAACTAATAATTAGAAGGGTCTGTCTTTTTTTTGGTTTGTTTGTTGTTGGGTTTTAGGAGCACCAACGACTAAGGCCATATTGCTCCTATATACGGTCTGTAAATTGCGTGTGTTCTGTGTTCGATTTTCTATTTGCGGGATGAAAAATCCTAGTTTCCGGGAGGGAAACCGTGCTACCCTCTCCTGAGACCCACTAACTCAGCCACGTTATGAAAGAGGCTCATAAAAATTCCTCATGTCATCGACGGGACTCGAACTCAGATCTTTTCCACCTGGTGTGGGTAGGAAGGCGATTCTACCAACTATGCTACGCACGAGGGTGAACGGGTTGGCAGTACTTATACTGTATATATTAGAGAATTGTTCTAAAGTGTGGCATTGCGCATTATCCTGCTGAAAGACGGCTCTGCCCAGAGGAGAAGACTGTTTCCAAAGCATGACACTGCCACCACATGCTTGTTTTCGTCCCACGGTGCATCCAGGAGCCATCACTTCCCCAGGTAAACGACGCACACGTATCCGGCCGTCCACATGGTGCAACAGGAAACGTGATTCATCGGACCAGATGACCTTCTTCCAATCACTCAAGTCCAGTTTCGATGCTCGCGTACCCATTATAGGCGCAGTCGTTGGCGAACTGTGGTTAGCATGGGTACTCAGAGCGGCCTGCGGCTACGCAGCCCCATTTTCAGCATGGTTCGATGTACTGTGTGTTGTGACACATTACTCGAGTCACCAGAATTCCAATTACCGGCTAGTTGCGCCACAGCCGCCCTTCTGTTGCCACGTACCATCCGGGAGAGCCTTTGTTCACCTCAAGCATCGATGAGCCGTGGTGTCCAACACCTCACCGGCAATTCGTGGGTGTTTTTTCTCCTCGGATCACTTTTGGTAGATACTAATCACGGCTGACCGTGAGCAGACTACCAGCCGCCGTTTCGGATATGCTCTGACCAAGTCGTCTGGCCATTACAATTTGGCTTTTGTCGAACTCGCTTAAGTCCGTTGCCTTTCCCATCTGAAGAACAAGAGTAACACTGATTAACGGAGTTCAGTATCAGGTGTTTTTTATACCGCGTCCTGACCCCTGCACGCGCCGTAGTTCACCTGCAGTTGCTTTGATTTGCATAACGACTCGCTGGTCATAATGTTTTGTCTCATCGGTGTATATGGGTAATGTTGACAAAATAAACTAGACATGTTAATAGACGTATTTTTAAACTTTGGACCTTTTTAAATATTTTATAAAACGGCAAACCCAATATAGTAAATAATATTCTAAATAATACTGTATTACAGGTTTGCGGAGTGGATTCCTGTTACTTGCCGGTTCAACTGTGTCTTGATAACAAATACTCCGATCATTATCGAAATGGCGACAAATGCAATATTATTTAGTATACTGTATTTGGTTGTTTGGGTTTTAGGAGCATCGGCGACTAAGGCCACGTTGCTCCGTGTATATTGTCTGTAAATTAGGTGATGTTCTGAGGTCGATTATTTTTAATTTTTAATTTTTTTTTTTTTTTTTTTTGCTGGACGAAAAACCCGAGTTTCCAAAAAATCATGGTACCCTCGCCTGAGACCGCCTAATTCAGCCACATTGTGAAAAAAAGCCCATAAAAATTCCTTCCGTTATCGACGGGATTCAAAGTCAGGTCTTTTCCACCCGGTGTGGGGAGGACGGCGATTCTACCCATGAGGTCAATATATTTGGTCTTGTCTTTTGGTAGGAAATAGGTTTAAGTCTTTTTTTCCTAATTTATAGTGTGGGTACTCAATAAACCATTTTGAACTGCATACGTAATGTGTAGTCAAGAGTTAATTATTAAAAATAAAGTTTTAAATACCCTTATAAGTTTATTGATAAATACAAGTGGTATTTTTTCTTATTACCTCACCCTAGGAGCTGAAGTAATATTTGAATTTATCAAAACAGATTCCCATATATTTTTTTGATTTCTCTGTCTGTTGTCGAAAGCGTCATTAAGAATAGTCATTCCTTGATTGAACTTTGGAAAAGAGATTCATGTTGTGTGCTCAGAGGAACCATTTTTCTTACATTGGATCTACACTGTGCATAACATAACGTACAAACACAGTACTGTATATTGAACAAAAGCCCTAATGATTTAAGAGGTACAAATGCCTTTGAAGTTCAACCCAGTATTGCTTTTAGGAATCTACTCTTTGGAAAGGAAGAAAACCACCCTTGTATTTTTCTTTGTTACGTGAGGAAGGACTAGTCCAGAATGTTTTAATGCGGTGACCATATTTACTAATATTCCAGTGTCTGCAGCTGCTCCGAAGCCAGTAAATATGGAATTACTTCGAAAGCTGATTTTCTCCTGTGCAGTAGTTTTTCCCATTGTAAACAGTCTTCCCTGGAATATCCTATAAAGAGAAACTCTTTATCCAGTAGAGTCGATGAAAGGATTACTGTTGGCGGTGTACGCTTCGGTGACTTTTGATATTCTGGAACTGTTAAAGGGTGTACGAGCTGTTGTTTCACGTTGAGTTTTTAGTGCTATTTTGTTGCTGATCGGCTTTGGAGTTTAGCTACCATAAATGCACCAAGACGAAGGATTTCGTGATTCTGTTTAGCCCAAAATATTTATACATTTATTACAAAAAAAAAGAAGGAAATTATTTAAAATCGTGGCAGTTTTTCTTTCCTTTTTTTTAATTTTGAAGTACTGTTCTACACATGTGTAGTTCTAAAATTATTTATGCAGCTCTAAAGAGTTATATTTGAAATATGCAGTCTAGTTTGCATAGTTCTACATTTTTTTTTAAAAATCCTAGATTCTCGTTAATTCGAAGTGTGGCACATACCTTTAAAAAATGTTCCCAAAAACGCAACGTGTACGAAAGGCGTATTTGTAACTTGAAGGATATTTGATATTTTGTCTTGTCTGTGCGGATAACACGTGGCATCGTCACCATCTTTCCCATACTGGGTTGAAAAGACCTAGGTTCGAATCCCGTCAATGACGCGAGGAACTTTCATGGGCTATTTTCACTCCTTGGCCGAGGTAGTCGGTCTCAGGACTAAATGGCGTGGTTTTGATCTCCGGAAACTGGGGGGTTTTTTGTCCAGCAAAACAGGCATTTCACGAACGTGAATTGCGTGTATTCTCCGGATGATTCTAGTGTGACATTTATTTTAATTGTCTTCGTGTATTTTAGAGAATATTTGAGGTATTCATGTTATTTTTATTTTGTAACAAGCGCAAGACAGAGAATATAATTTTGAGGTCTTTGCATTATTTCATTATTTTCTCCTTTTTTTTTTTTGCAAGTGGATGGATTGTTCAGTTTTCTCTGTTATGTTATTATACTGCATTAAAATGAAGAATATTCTTTTTTGTGGGTTTACTTTGAAATAACCTAATTGCAGTTTTTTATCCAGCTTTAATAGCAACCGTAATAATAGGTAAATTGACCACATAATTAGAAGGCTAAAATCGTCTGGCGGCTAATGAACCATGTGATGATTGATTGGAAATTAATCGTCGTGTAACTAAGTGGGGCGAATATTTCTCTGGGCGATTTGTCTCATCAGTAAACAGAGAGAAAGAGAGAGAGAGAGAGAGACTTCCACCGTTAACAAAAGCAGGAGCGAGCGGCGTCTACAGGCAAAAATATAGACGAGCTCTTTATTAGAGGATAACAATTTTATTTGTTCAAGGAGACGAAAAATCCCTTGAGACATTTGTGCTATCATTAAGCGCCTTCAGTTTTAGCGTATTGTTTTTGGACCGCACTTTCTACTCTTCCCGTGTAAGTAGGCTGATTTCAAAAGATTAGGTACACGTTTATCCGATAGGGAATGTAAGGTTTAATCAAAAGGCCGTCTTTGTGTATTTATAAGAGCTAATTAAGTCAGATTACAGAAATTCCAGCTTAGAATTTCGGAATACTTTTGATGCCGCTGATGATGAAACACAATTAGAGCAAGATAATCTTAAAGTCCCCCATTTAAATATACTCTTTGAAAAATCTTCCCGCATGGTTCAACTTCCTCTGAAATTTCCTCTTTTCTCTTGTTCCTGTGCAGAACATAAACTATTTACGAAAGTTCTTATAAATTTTATAATCTGCATGACTAAGTTAATCTCTCCATCATCGTTTCATGTGGGGCACCGCAAAGGGATCTTCACCGGTTTGCTATTGTAGTGGAATCTCTTATAGACTCCTGTAATAGCCTGTGCTGTTATGCAGATCATCTGAAATTGTTCATCACGTCAGACTCAGTTGAACAAGCAAGAAGGGCTAATGCAAACACACCAAAAGCCCTAAGCACCTGGAAAACTATTTCTGATTTTCTGGGCCTCAAGCTTACCACGCAAATTAGCCGAAATATCTTTCACCAAGAAAAATCCTTTAAAACTTCATTTGGGTGGCAGATATACCAATGAAGTATTTTTCCATTTAAAAAAGTGCCTACTTAAGAACCCGAACATCAGCTAGGTCAACATACTTATCTTTTACGAACGCTTTTTAATCACTAAAACAAAAATCTACTATGCTCTTTGGGTCACAAAGGTGGGGTTAGTATCAAGCAACTCCACCTTGTGGAGTTGCTTGATATCAACTCCATCTTGTCATCCCCTGTGCAATGAAATGCATTACATATTTTGGGCTCCTGGATACAATAACCATCCTAGAACTCTGTATCCTACTTGCAGTGGGATATTGAGGCCTAGGAGGGTTAAACGGTGTGTGTGTGTGGACCTTTCACAAATTCTGGATTATCCTTCAGTGGTAGTCTGAAGTTGATTTCGTGATTTCTTGTATAGAACAAGTTGTACAAAAGAAACATTCCAACGTTATCTTAGCTGTATCGTGGGCGCCAGTGAAGACCTCCACAAAACGCGCACAAAATCAAACAACTCCAGTACAAATTGCACTGAGTTTAGTGCGTCGAGGGTCTTCCTACAACTCCATTAAAATTAATGATGAACAGTTTAAACGTAAAGTTAACCATTATTACACTAAGAAGTAAAAACAAGACGCAATTAACTATACATGGAGAACACCAGTAGACTCGAAACGCCATGGACGTAGAATCTCCACCACAGCATTAACTGGATTATCCAAAGAACGTAAAAGAAGCTGCTCTGTTCATCAGCCAACTCGTAGTTCTCCATAAAAGTATGCCAGCAGCAATTATAATTGTCGAAATATATATATATTTTTTAAAGTTTGGGTTAATTTTTTCTGTTACAGATAGATACCCATTGATCTCTCGCTGCATCACTGACACCCCCCCCCCTCTTTGTTAGTGCTGTAGTCGTTTAACCAAAAAGTAAAGTAAAATAAAAACATACGAAGTTTTAATGAACAGGGAACTTTTATTTGCAAGCACAGAGAGACAAAACATTTTTACTATTAGTGTACATTTGATTAAGTAAGCTGGAGAGGGGGGAGGAATTAGGAGTGCAGCCTCAACTCTACCCTCTCGGCAGCTGAACAGTTACGCATCTGGGCTGCTCATTAAGGCCACCTGTCCATCACTGCAGTATCAGAAAAGGAAGCGATGTGCTATACCAGTCAGCATTTCTTAGAACAGTTGCCTGTGGGCGAACGGGGGGAAAAAAGAAAGAAAAAGAACTACGTTATCGTTATTTTCTATCGTATGCCGAAAATGTTTCGATCCATGACAGAAATTCGAAGTCAACTCTTTCTTTGATGTGATAAAACTAGGGAGAACGTTTATCCTAGCAGAGAGGCATTAGCTAACATGTTTTTTTTTTCCCTCCACGCCTTATTTTTTTGATGTCAAAGAAGTATAATGCACGTAAGTGTAGTCTTTAAGAGTGTCTTTCTTTCTTTCTTTGCCTTGTCTGATTATCTTATATTTTTCCGCCTCCCGGTAAACTCTCATACAGTGATTTTTATCTTCTCAATTTTGCAATTTGGTGCCTCCTGGCCGTTCACGGTAGCTGGCTTTTTTTTTTTTTTTTTAATCAAACTTTCAGTCAGTGTTGCAGTATCTCGAGGTCTTGTTCTTTTTCCACGTTACCTAGGCAAAGCATGGGTTCAAATCCTGTCGAGACAGGAAGAATTTTTAGTCTTTTTTTTTTTCCCTCCTGAAACTCCGATTTTTCATCCAACAAGCAGACCAATGCACGCAGTTTTTTTAAAGAGAATTCACCACCACCTCATGACCTTAACTGGCTTGGTGTAGATACTGAACAATAAAGTTTCCTTGAACAATAGCCTTTTCCATTTAAATTAGCAATATCCTCCAGTTTTTTGCAAATGATGGTATATGTGACACCCTTCTTGTCTGAAAGAAGAGTGTGGAATGTATTTCCGCCATTCCTTAAAATGCCACTCTCTGGGATAGGTGGGGGAGGGATTTAGTTAACTACTGTCATTCTAAAAACTCAAAACTATTTTATCTAGCACAAAAAAAAGAATTTATTTCTCCCATGATCATTTTCAATAAAACTCAAATTTTTAATAAGGGAAGATTTCTCTACTCGAAACTTTTTTCTGCAAACACTTTCCTTTTTCTTATGCAACCAAAAAACTGCCTTTTCGCATCCGTTGTAATCTTCTGGGCAGCTGCTAACTATGTAAAAACTTTAAAATCTGTTCCACCACAGAAACTTCCTGTATTTGGGAAGGAGCTTCCGAACTTCTCTCAAACTCATTGACTCCATCCAGATAACAGTAATCAAGTTAATCAGCGTTACAAACTTTTTCCACTCCCTATCATACGAACGTTCAATCTCTTCTGCATGCCACGAGCGCTACATTTCTAAATTGCAGTTGCAAGTTTAGAAATGCCATCCCTTTCTTCCAACCCATCTAAAATTTGTTCATAAACCAACTTTCGTCCATCAACCAACCAAGGAGCGATGGACAGGAACAGCTTGGAACTGCCTCCCTTTTTTGTGTAACTCCTGAAAATTACAACTTTCAGGAGTTACAGGACCCTTAACCCATCGATGGAATTAGAATACTGTAGATTTAAATAACCTGTAGACTATATACAAACTATGACTTAAAAATAAAATATAAGTGATCGTGACTTCAGAACAGACTGCAGCGTAGCTCTTGGCTGTTCATACAGCATATAAAAAAGCTAGCAGTTTTCAAAAGAAACAGTCTAAAATATACAGTTGTAAAGAGCTTAAAGCATAGTATAAAACGGAGGAGTTTCTACTCAACCATATTATTATACAGTCGCCAAACCGGATCTCTTCAGTATCACAAACTCGACTGAATGAGTTTGTTTCTTGGGGCAACGAATATCTGAAAATCTGAATGAACATAATCAGAAATTTGTGACCTCTTACTTTGTTGATTTGACTACGAGAAATGTAAGATACCAGCTAACTTGAAACGTGCCCTCAGCATTATTTCATGGTTGAGTTCATGCTAGCTCAATCCAGCAGAAAGCCTGGTGGAAATATTTCACTTTCTCTCTAATACGTTACGGGTAATCGGATCTTAATATCAGTAAGCGAACGATTTGCATACCCGAATCTTAAAGCGGAATTTTCTGAATCGAAATCTTTTCCTTTCTCATAGAGTATCGTTTTTAATATCAATATGGAAATGCTAAGAAGGCTCAAAAGTCTTACCAACCTGTGTCCTTTCCTGATTTCTCAGGAATGCCTAGCGAAGCAGTCAGATATATTTAAAGTCCACGAATTGCTCTTTGGCATGTATAAATTATATAATCTGTTTTTTGTTTTTTTTAAATTTATAATGCAGATTTGTTAAATACAATATTCTGGTTAAAACTATAAATTTTCCTACCCTTAGATCATAAAATATGTAGTAGTTAATACCTATGTGCGATCTCTGTAACCTTACAGTTTATCTACTAATATATATATTTTTTATTCTGCGTCTGAAATAATCAATTTGTCTGAAATCGCTTTGAGAATTATTTTAACGTCAAACACAATCAGAGAAACACTGATTTTTCAAGAAACTTTAATTAGACGATAATAAAATGTCGTTGGTTGTCACAAAAAATGAAAGATCGCTTTGAAACTTTATAGGAAATAGAAACTTTTCGTATAATTTCTGCTTTTCTCCCCTTTTTAATTAAAACAATCTTCTTTGATTGCTGTAACGTTTGAAGTATGTTTGCGCACGGTACTAGTACCAATTAGTAATTCCCCACTCTTGTTTAAAATGGAACAATTTGAATAGAATTTGATTTAGTAAAAGACATTAATAGAGTTGGGGAATTCCTCAGATCGATTAATTTTTGATTAGAAGGTTAATTGAACCATTTTGCGTTTGAGCTGCCTGAAGTTCTAACTCTAGGAACAAGACTGTTTATCTACGCCCACTCGCTTTAAAATTAGTGTTATTATTGTCCCTCGTGATTCAATTAAACTGCTTCTCTGAAAATATCCCTCCTTATTGACTAGACTAAATTTTGATTTTGTAGTAGTGGGATAATACTATTGCATTTGATGAAGTAAGAATACTATACTTCGGAAAAACTCAAGTATATGACGTCATTTAATGGGAGCAGCTGAAATAATCTCTGGCTACCAGAGGTCCTCGGACCGGCATTGGAAAAAATACTGTTATGGACAAAGTTTGAGAGAACTCGATACGTAGAGGGGTAATCCTAGACTCTTAGCTTAGAAACTACGTGGGCCGCCAATGAAGTTTCTGCAGGAAGTTGTCATTCAAGCCTGCCTCGTGGCTCTTTCCCCCTATCTGTCCCTCCCATCTTTTCGTGCTGTCTTTCGCTCGTTGGCAGTCGGGATGTGTTACAGAGGAGACCCGGGACGCTCTCCCTCTTCAGGGTTTATCAGATGGCGGTCTCTCGACAAAGGATCGCAGTAAAAAATGGCCCTTCAATGGGCGGTTTGCCGTTGTCTCGTGCAGGTGTACGCATTTGATAGTCTCGTCTGCTGCTTTCTCCACTACCAGCTTAGAATTTGAACGGGGTGTTAAAGAAGCGTTGATATATAAAAGGGAGCGTGAAAATCGCATATTTGGTTAACTTTCATTGATTTTCAGTCTGTGCGAGCAACATAACTGGATTTGTGTTATTTTAATTATTTTTTCTATATTTTCTTGCATGTATGTATATTTTAAATAATACAGTAAGTGCACGGAAAGCCTAATTTAATCATGTCTGAAGGGGAGGTGTTCAAGTTCTGTTGCTCATTGTATTGGTATAAAGCGGATACTTGGAGTACATTTCTCCAAGATGTTGAAATAGCAAGGAGTCAATAAGAATGATAAAGATGTCTGCAATTCGGGAATGAAGAGGGTTTTCAGCGTAACTGCCCTTAACCAACGGGCTTAAAACTTCATCTTCTTTATGAAATATGTGTACTAATGTCTACATACTTCTTCACGATTTAAATTTTTCTCCAGTAACGTTTTGTTGAGCAGCGGTAACCGGAACTGCATAAAAAAACCCTTTAAAACCATTTAAAAAAGAGGCACACGAGAATCACTTGTCTTTTGCTCTGCTAATGACTAAACAATGTCCAGCTAAAAAATTCTCCAATTTACATTTTAAAGTTGCTTTATCGTGTGCATGATGCTATATGTAAACACGCTGCGTTTTAATTAATTACAAGATAGACTACATTATTTTTATAAGAATCACTGGAGCGATGTAGCTTAAAAGACTAGAAGCTTCTGTTGTTAGAGATATTTTTTCAAACAGTTCTTTTTTTGTTATGCAAAAAAATCTCGGTTGTATCATCGTGTTCCTGAATAGCTTTTTTAAAAATTTCGATGCATATTTGATTATTTAACAGCAAGTATTTAATTTTAAATTATATTCTGGTAATAAACAAGATGAGTAAATTATCTACCGTTTGTATTTTTCATTTAACTGCGATAACATTTAAGTACAATGAAAACAAAAACGAGGTTGATGGAGGAGAATCTGTCAATGTCCAAGGCATCAACGTTTGTTAAATTTTCGAGGTATCTCTGTTGAAATCGTTAGTTAAATGAACAAGTTATGCGAGGCTATGAGTTATTGCAAAAGTCTAAGCATCTCTGTCGACTGTGTCCGTGCAATTTGAACTAGAAATTTGAAGCCAACTAGAGTTTTTGAACTTTAAAATCGCCAGGGAAAATAATTTCGCTGTTAAGAAGGCGAGTTTGGAGAAAGTAGAGTTTAAAAGTAAGTCAAAAAAGTTCCGAGTGATTAGTAGAGTTGGGAGAACGATAGAGGCAACAGATGACTTTGACAAAATCGGGTAGGGAGAGAGATTTTAATCCAGAGGAGATTAAAAAGAGGAAATTACAGATTAGGAAGTCTCCGACAAGGAATATCAGAGCTGAAGTATTCGCAGGTATGACCTTCGAAGCGAAAGAAATCATTGGGAGAATAATTTGAGTAACTAAGATGAGTTGTGGTTGAAGGAACTGATAATTTTGTCGGAAAAAAGTAATTGGGATTGATGAACTGTGGGAGACAATTGACATCATTCGAATTGGAACTGAGACCGCATATTTGTGATATGAATTAGGAAGTTTTTGGGAGGTTTAGTTCTTTTTGCAGGTAAATTTGTTCCTTTAATTTGACTGACGGGATAAGACTTGCAAACCACCACCACCACCAACAACAACGAGAGATGGAATAATTGTTTAAGAGAATAGTCCCATGGCAAGTTGCTTGAATCAACTTGCATGTATAAAAGACGAGAAAAATCTGTCACATATTGAAAAAATTATCAGGTCACGTATACCTTGGCAATGTCAATAGTCATTATAAGATATGTTCGTTACTGATTCTAGAAACGTGATTACTGAATTCAGTAATCTTCCTTGCCCCCAACCTCTCCTCTTTCTCACTCTCCAGATCAGAACGTCACTGAAAATCTATGAAATGTATTAGAACGTGATAGACGGGCCTCGCAATCCTGTATGATCAAACTAAAGGAACGAGACTATTATTTTATTATTTACTGTAATTTTAGGCCATTGCTGTAGAAATGGTCTTAAATTACATTACATATCTTCTGTCGCTAGTAAAGTCGAATTCAACCAGTAATTTAGATACGTGGAACTCTTATAAGATAGTATATAATAATGGCCATGCCATACAGTGCAAGGAAGTCAGAGCATTCTGCTACACTAGCTGGGGAAGAAAAAAAAAACGAGTAGATAAGAAAATACAAATTATATGTTTCCCTCCTCACATAGGTAACTATCCAGTTAACCTTTGAATTTATTGAAACTGTCAGCCTCAACTACCCATGAAGGCAACCTGTTCCAGCGATCAAAGACTCGCTGGCTGAAACAAAACTTCCTACAATCTAGTCTTAAACCTCTTTCCCTGTAATCTTAATTTATGCCCACAAGTTCTGAAATTCTTTGCAGCAGTGCAAATTCCGCCTTTGTTCATTTTACTAATCCCTCTCAGAGCCTTATAAACCTCAATCAGATCACCTCTGAGGTGCTTGTTGCCAAACTTTGTAGCCCACACACATTCGAGTCTTTCCTTATTTGGTTACCCATTTGCCGATCTCACCATGCGAGTTGCCCATCTTTGGACCCTTTCAAGAAGCTCAATGTCTTTTTTCAAATGAGGTCGCCATACTTGAACACATATTCTATATGTGGTCTTCAATTGCTTATACAGTGGGACTATATCTCTACAGGATAATGTTCGATAAATCATCGATAACACACCATGGGCTTTGCTAGCTGCCTATTTACACTTCTCAGAGAAAACTTCATATCTGCCCGTATTATAATTCCCAGATACCGTTCTTATTGTACTCTTTTTAATTCAACCCCACCAAGTGTATAGTTTATTTTTGGGTTGCTGTTCCTGAAGGAGCACTACTTAGTACTGATCATTAACTACTCTGCCAATCTTTAGGTCATTTGCAAATTTTGACATCAAGCCTTCTATCCCATCGTCGATGTTGTTTATGAAAATCAGAAACAACAGTAGTCCAAGAACCGAACTTTGGGGGACCCCACTTCTGACTTTACACCAGTCTGAAGATATTCATTAATCACAACCCTCTGCCTTTTGCCTTGCAGCCACCAAGGAATCTGTTTTAGAATTTTTTCTAGTAATCCCAACGTGTTCCAGCTTATATAATAACCTCTCATGAGGGGCTGAGTCAAATGGCTTGCTAAAATTCAAATAGACTATGTTGAAATTGTTCCTTACATCCAGCTAATGAGTAACTGTGTCAAAACGGCTTACGAAGTTAATTAAACTTGATTTTTCCTTAACAAAACCATGTTGTGTGTTATTCAGAATGCCATATCTATCTAAATGACCCCGGATTGCACTCTTAATCATTGTTTCTAAGATTTTCCCTACCACTGAAGTCAGACTAACTGGCTTGTAGTTACCGACTTCGCTCTTAGAAGGGCCTTTATGTATTGATGATACGTTGGCACTTCTCAAAACCCAAAAGAATCTCTTCTGAGTCCAAAGATGGCCTCATAATTAACTTCAGTGGTTCAATACACTCCTTGGCAGCTTTCCACACAATTACTGGTTATATGCCATCAACTCCAGGAGCCTTACTTTTCTTTATGCTCGAAAGTTTTTCTTAATAAACAGTCATCTGTAATTTCAAAATCATTAATTTATGATTCTGGCTCACTTGCACAGCCTCTTCTCAGCATGAAGTAAAGACAGATGCAAGGTACCTGTTCAATTATCCGCAACATCAGCTGGTTTGTCTAAGACTTTCCCCTAGTGAATAAGGATCCAATCTGATCCAAGGTTCGATTTTTAATCTTTTCGCTGGGTAGTGTATATTTCCATTGCCTGCAAAACAAAACTTTTCACTAGAAACTTTGAAACAAAAGTTCGAATATAAATAGTACATCGTACTAGAGGAAGATTATATTGACAAAATAATGATTCAGATGATGGTAAATTATTTTACTTTGCCTGACGTAGCCCAGTGGTCAGGAGCGAGAGTGCATAGCATGCGTTCCTTGAGTAGACCGGGGTTCATACCCATGACCACTAAATACGATAAATATTTGTATTGACGATTTATTGTAAACTCTACTGACTTGGTTGTCGTTCCAGAGTATAAACAGAAAAATTTAATTTAATATAAAAGAATAGAGAGACCAGTAATTTTCGGAACTCTCTCTCTCTTTCTCTCTCCCTAAGATATAGAGAAGGACAATAAAAGATAGGAAAAAAAAAAAAAAAGTAAAGTTTTGTATTTCAACAGAAAAAGAGGGACTTGAGTGAAGCAGAGATAAAAAAACAACAACCATCCATTCTGATAGCTTTTAACGGAAGTTGGCGTGACTTTATTCGTATCTATACTGAACTTATTAAAGTAGATTACTTTGGTACAGGTATCGAGGGAAGACTTTCATAAAGGCATTCAGGCTTTGATTATCTAATTGAGAATTAAAGCTAGTGAAAGTTGTTGTTGTTGTTGTTGTTATTTGGTTTCTAGAAGCATTAGCAACTAAGAAAATATTGCCCCGGGGATATGCCCCCTAGCTTTCTGCTGTCCAGGGGGTGGCTCTTCGGCAGAGCAATAAACAGATTTAATAAATAAATAAAAAAATGCGATGGTTATTCCCTGACCTTTCCGCATCCTCCGTATTTGGTGGTCACGGGCGCCAACCCCGGTCTAATCAAGAAGCGTGGGCTACGCACTGCTGCTCCTGCCCACCTGGCTACGGAGGCGCCAAAGTGAAAGTAATTGTGTTTCTAATCACTGGGGGTGAAGTGATAACTCGAAGTTGGTCGGTAGAAAAGATTTTAATAAACTGCAATACAGATTTCAAATTTGAAGAAAGCTTCTGCTTCGTCAATTTTTTGATTTTTTGATCCGAGAAAATGTGTTTTGGATAAATAACCTGAAAGTTGTAATTGCCGACGCCACTTCGAACCCGTATTAGAACCTACCAAATATGGCAATATTCTTTTAGCGTGTTTCTTATAAACTCTTCTGTCCCGGAATATAAAAACAAAATTTACTTACTTCTTTTATTATTTTTATTGATTTATTATTTATGTATTTATTTTATTTTATTCGTTATAAACAACATATTATTATTATTATTATTATTATTATTATTATTATTATTAATAAATACAAGGACAATTATGACCAAGAGCCGCCAACACCACCCGAAATCTGCAGTGGAGAGAGAGAGAGAGAGAGAGACTGACAATTGCCCGGAAAGAAGGAGGAAGGGGCCTGATAGATCTCATTGAGCAACAGAAGACAGCGATTATTATTATTATGATAAAATAAAATTGTATTGTATTGTATTATTATTATTATTATTATTAGTTTCTCCCTGATTGGGGGATTCCACTCCGTGACGGGTACTGCTACCAATGTGTCTGGTATTACTGTTGGTCGAGGAAATCTCTGACTGTCCTACAGGTGTTCAGGATTGCGACTTTGTGGAGTTCCTTGTAGGTGTTCTCTGGAAGACCTATTGCTGCTTGGCTGTTATGTAGAGTCTTTGGCACCATACCGGTGGTTGACACGATGATCGGGATGGTCGATACTTCTTGCATATGCCACATCTCCTTGACCTCATGTCTCAGGTTCGTGTACATCCTATTTTTTTCCTCATGGGTTTTCTGGACATTGACTTAGCGGTGCCCAACAATAGCAATCAGGTAGGTAGCCTTTTCCATCTTGTCCACAAGGGTTATAAAATAAATAAATAAATTTTCTGTTTATACTCCGGGACGACCAAACGGTCAGAGGAGTTCGCAAGATAGATTGAAAACAAGAAACAGCACTGTATTCAGCAGTCACGGGCTTGAACCCCGATCACTCAAGGCACGTGTACTCGCGCACCCGCGCGTTTTGACCACTAGGCTACGGCGGCCTTAATTATGTCCGGTCTGTTGTGCGGGATGGTCTTATCCGTTTTTATGGCGCGGTCCCAGTACAGCTTGTGGGTTGGGGTCTCTAGTACTGTCTGGGGCTTATACTTGTAGTATGGTTCACTTTCTTTGGTCAACTGGTATTTCCTCGCTAGCTTCTGATGTATTATCCTGGCTATCTGGTCGTGTCTATGAGTGTACTCAGTCTGGGTGATCACCTTGCACCCCGCGGTAATGTGTTGGATCGTTTCTGAGGCCAGGTGTCATCATCGACATGTGTCATCTGACATTCCGGGCTCCTTTGCATGTATTTTCTATAGTTTCTGGTGTTGATTACATGGTCTTGGATGGCCAGCACGAATCCTTCAGTCTCGAGGAAGAGATTCCCGCTTGTGAACCATGCATTGGAAACAATGTTATCGATGTGATCTTGATGGAAGTCATTGTAGTGTCTGCCATGGAGTGTCTTCTTTGCCCATCTTTCTAACTTCGTTTTTTGTGCCGTCTGGCTCGGAGGGGGTTCCTCGCTTAGGTTGAATGGGATATATCACTTATCTATCTTCCTTATGGCCTGGTGGAGTGGTACTGTGTTGTTCTCGAAGTAATCCTTCAGGTTAACTATCGCTGTTTTCTGTTGCTCTATCAGGTCTATCAGGCTCCTTCCTCCCTCTTTCCGAGGTATTGTTAGTCTCTCCACTGCTGACTTCGGGTGGTGTTGGCGGCTCTTGGTCATCATTGTCCTTGTCTTTTGCATGATATCTTCTAGCTCGGTGTTAGTCCAATCTATGACCCCGAAGGTGTATGTTAGTATTGGAGCTGCATAGGTGTTTATGGTTTTAACTGTGTTCCCTCCGTTCAATTTTGCTTTCATCAGGCTTCTGAGTCTCTGATGATATTTTTCGGTCAGGCACTTCTTGATTTCCTTGTGCTAACTGCTGAGCCTGCATCATCTCTAGGTATTTGCAGGTCTCTCCTTCTGTGATAGCTTCGATCTCTTTACCAGTCATCAGCTGATAGTTTCGGCCAACTAATTTTCCCTGGTGCAGTGTGTGTGTGGGTCTTGCATTTGTCTAGACCAAATTCCATCCTGATGTCCTTGCTGAATTGGCGCCTCCATAGCCACGTGGGAAGGAGCAGCAGTGCGTAGCACACGCTTCTTGATTAGACCGGGGTTCGAGCCCGTCACCACCAAATACGGAGGATGCGGAAAAGTCAGGGCATGACCACCGCATATCCCGTAGCAATATGGCCTTAGTTGCTAATGCTCCTAACAACCAAATAACAACAACAACCTTGCTGAATTCTTCGGTGATCCGGAGTAGTGCTAGAGTTGCTTCTCCGTTGCCGCGTAGAGCTTGATGTCATCCATGTACATCAGGTGGGTGAGGGTGTACAGGTTCTTTCTTCCTTCTTTGAGGTTATATTCATACTTGCTGCCGTTAAGCATGATGGATAGCGGGTTGAGTGCTAGACAGAACTACAGTGGGCTCAGAGCATCTCCCTGAAAGATTCCTCTTCTAATGGGGATCAGACTGGTTGTGATGTTCTCGACCTTAATGGTGGTACTCCATTTCACCATTGTTGCTCCTAGGAAGTTTGTCACTATCGGATTGATTATTGTTATTATTATTATTGATTAATAATGATTATTATTAATCAACGATATTATTATTGATTATTATTATTATTATTAGCCATATGGTGCAAGGAAGCCTGAGGCTTATGCTGCACCAGCCAAAAAAAAAAAAAAAAAAAAAAAAAATCCCGAGTTACCTTGAGAGAGAGAAAGAAGTAGAAAGGAATCACCAAGAAAGAGAAGAATGATGATATCCAGTTAGGGCAACCTATCATTTCAGCGTGAATTGATTGTAAATTCTTTTTTTTTGGGGGGGGGGGGTAAACGTAATTATATTTGTTGGCGTTATATACCTGAAATACTATAATACTTGTGTCTAGTGCTCTGGATCAGGCTTACAAGGTATTGTATTTTTTTTTTTTTTTTTTTTTATTGAGATTTTCCCTCAAATAATAATAACAAAAAAAAAAAAAAAAACCACTATTGGAGCCGATTTAGTATTTTGTATCAGTTCGGAAGAGATTAGACGTATGAAAGGACGGATGGGATCACAGAAATCTAATTTGATTAAATGGTGTTAATTAAGCTCGAATAACAATTTAAACGAAAAATTTTTTTGACAGTTGCGGTAGAATTAATTACTACAGCTGAAATTATGGATAGGAAAAATAATTACATTAATTATATTCTTCTTAAGAAGTCTGATTAAAGCTTCATTTTCAGAATCCGTTTCAACAAAGCGACCTTTGGGCTTTCATTCATAGTTTCCACGCTCTTCTAGGCCTTTTATTCATTAATTTCCATATTAAATAACCTTTTTTCTTTTTTTTTTTGTTAAAAATCAATAGAGCGACACGTCGTCCATTATTGATTAGACGGTACTTAAATATCTGTTAAATGTTGTTAATGTGATTTTATATCCATTAAATTTTATTTGAAATGTATAATGGCTTGTGTAATGACATGCCATTGAGTATTCTTCAAAACGTACAATTATACAAATGGGACGACATATTTCATATAAATCTTTTTCAAAACTTCGAAAGAGTAGTATCTAAATTGTATGTTTAAAAGTGTTTAAAATTTACCGAATTGTAAGTTCTGGAATTTATCCATTTCGTATTTCCACGTTACTTACAACGTCGACATTTTATTATAAATGGAACTCAGAAGTCGTAAAACGATTTCCGAAGTGTTGTATAACAAACTTGCCAGCGGCTATATTCTGAACAACGATGCTGCAATGTATATCGATTGACCATTTCACGGAACTACCGGTTTCACCTACCATATAACAGCGCAATTCACTCTCAAGTGCTGTTTTTCAAGTGGATCTAAAAAGTTTCCCCTCCCCCCCGCCTTGTCACTTAATCTACTGATTAAATATTTCAGCTACAAGGTATTCCTTTACTATTAATGCGCTTCCTTTACTTGTTTCTTTAATATATTTTATTTTTTTTTATACTCCACTACAACTTCCCTATAGCGAATACAATTTATAATTAAGAGGTCTTATTATATGTGGTATTACAATAATAGATCGACAAATCCGATTTCTTAGTCCCCATTGGTGACCAAGAAATACAGAATGGAATTTTATAGATTAATCTAGAAGAGGCTTTAAGTTGAACTCTTGAGTTTTTTGTTTCAGTGAAATCGAGGTCTGTGTTATGCCAAAATTGGCACGATTTTCTACCAAAGGTACAGGAACATGGACTCCTAGTATAGAACTTGTTAAACCATTGACACTGTTTATCCATTTTAGTTCATTCGTGAAAACATTATATTGTTGTAATTCGGATATTCATAACTAAAGCAGGGGCTCGATAATTATCATTTCTTGCGGTTTTTCGATTTGTATTGCTTTAATACACTGGTAATAATCATTTATAATTGATTTAATATGTAGATAACAATGATTAATTTTTAGAAGAAGACTTAGATGAATTAAAAACAACAATAAACACGGGTATATTAATCTTATCATGTGACACAAGGAAGAAAGTTTCTTTCCATTGACATATGAGTAGCGGAGTGGTCAGGGGCAGGAGTGCAGTAGCTCACGCTCTTTGAGTATACCGGGTTTCAAGCCCCCGACTGCTAAATACGGTCTACTACCAACCCGCGCTGGATCAGCTTGGCAGATTATGGCCCATTTCCCTCAACATGAATTGTTGAGGAAGCTTCCATTCTGTAGTGGATTGATAATGGCTACAGTTTACTTTTTTTTTCTTTTTTCTTTTTTTTTTTTATATACATGAAAAGGTTCCATGAGCAGAAAATATGTTTAGACATTTAGAATAATAATAATAATTGGAATTAGAACTCATGCATATTACTTCAGTGTGTATCATCCAACCTTACTTATATGTACTTTATTTCGTAGTAGGCCAATAAGTTTTACCAGTTTTATTTTGTTGACAAATTTTTTTTCCTTTTGATATTTGCAGAATAAACCAAAATTTCATGAGGATTAACTTTTATATTTCTCATCTTATGAGCATCTCGATTTTTTTTTACGCTGCTTCGCCAGAGAGTGGGAAAAATGGAAACCACAAAAGAAATTAACTGAGCAAAATGAAAGTTTTATAATGTAACGGGGTGGTCTGGTTTATGTGACTTTAATGTTACAAAAACTTAAAACGCATGATTAGATTTCTGTTTCCAGCAGTCTGTAGTAAAAAATTATCTATTCTGTTTTTGATGTTCCCAGTTTCCTGAGGAATTCGTGTACTTTATTTCAATGGAATCGATAGAAAAACTTATTTAATGAATATGTAGTAGTGACATTTTTTATCATTAATTTTGGACACAATTGTATTTGTTCAAAATGAACATTTTATGTCTCCTTTATCAGCTTATTGCATTAAAATTTAATTTTTGTTTCTGTAATATTTTTTGATGTTTTGAAATATTTTAAGCAGCATGCAACAAGAACAATCCATCAGGTACAATTCGCTGTCTATTAGAGATTTTATAGTAAATTGTACTTATAACGTTTCTCTTCCGTTTATTAAGTTGCTAATAAACATTTAATTTTTTCGAAAAAAAAAATCTCTCATAAAAATAATTGCCCTATCAGGACGCTCATCACTGTTTTAAAAGATCTTTTACAGTTTTATTTTCTAGATAAGGATAAAAAGCTCTTTTTTTTTAGAGAAAGATCTTGATTTTTAAATTTTTTCGGAATTTTTTTTAAAGTTTAATATTTTAAATTTTTGTAGTAGAATTCACTCTTCAAAATTGCTCACCACTGTCTTAGAAAGAAATCTTTCTTCAGCCTAAACCAAAAAAATAAAATAATCATAACAGAAGAAGAAAGCGTTGAAAATCTGAGATGTGGCTCGCCCATTATATCTATAAAATTACCACCACGTACTTCTACGCAATGAATTCTTTCCAAATTTTAACGCTACTATGAGAAAATTAAGGCATATGAACAAAAAGAGATGGAGTTGAGTTACCGAATAATGCACCATTTTTCCAAAGAAGTAGAAATATCTTTTTCTCACCTCTGTTTACAGTACAGTGCATAAAACGAAGGTGTAAACACTGAAGTGTTAATCAAATATTTATTTTTGCTCTCACGTCGGTGTCTCTGAGATTCATAGTGCACACACTAACCACAAGTCTTGTAAAAATAATTGTACTACCTTCGCTGCTGCTGAATTTATTTATTTAATAATATTCACTAGAAAGGGAGAGTGAACGTGAGAGGGGGGGGACAACTGTCTGCAGCAAACACGTTTTTCTGTTTATCCTATGTTGTGCCTTGTCACGTGAGGTTCCACTAGACAGAGGACGGGTTAGCGACGCCGTACTTATTTATTCTTCACTTTTTTTTTTTTTTTTTCTTCTCCTTTTTAGATTACCAGTGGAGCTTGCGTGTTTGCCAAGAATAGTGTGCCCTCGCGTGTGGTGCTGCTGCGGTTTTAAACTTTAGCTTTACAGCCTTGTGAAGGTCGTTGTCTGGACTTGACTGAGCAGTAGATTATGGCTGGAGCTATAATGAAAACTTCAATAAATACATGAAGAAAATAAAGATGAAAATGGCAGAAATAGAAGAATTATGGAAATAGGCAGTATTTAAGCACTTTGGTATCATAATTAATATTAACTATTGGATCAAAACCAGTCTGAGTTCGTAAAATGATACAGCTAAATTCCATAACTGATACAACATTTTGTAAGGAATAATAAATTTCGGAATGGCATTTCAAAAGACCTGACTGGAACGTAGTATAACAAATACTTCATTGGTATTTTGGGTAAACCTTTTCCGTTTATTGCACCGAATATAAGCAGTTATTTTTATTAGCAATCACCTCGTCCTTAGAACTTTTCTTATTATCTTTCTTATATATGTCTTTTAATATTTATTTTTAAATGTGAACGTATTAATGAAGCCGAGATAGAAAAAAATAGCTCCAGAGGATCTTCTTTTAATATTTATTTTTAAATGTGAATGTATTAATGAAGCCGAGATAGAAAAAAATAGCTCCAGAGGATCTTCCCCACGATTGGATGCGTTCACTTGAACTTCAGACATTTCTTTCGATCGAGGAACGAAGTAGCCAATATTTTATGGTTCTTATGTTTTTTAAAATTCTTTTTGAAATGTAGAATAGGTTTTCTTCTTTATCCTTTTCTTTTAAATACAGTATATCAATATGTCACTGATTAAATTAATTTTTTTCTTTATACTCTGAATCGGCTAAAGGCGTTTACCACTACAGTTGGTTACAGCTGCTAAACATAGCACTCAGTGTTAACAACAGACTGCATATTTTGTGGCGTCATGCTGAATTCTGTAGCTGTACTTAACCACTCTGCCTCGTTCTTCCTTCAGTTTCAACAAATTATTTAGAAAATTCTTGCTCACTTGCTAACTCCCCGATTGAAAGTGGTAAGGTATGGTAAGGTACTTACTTATTCACCACATCGAATCTGACAAACAGACCTGGATTCTACAGTTTAATTTTTTTATATACTTTCTGCAGCCAAGTCAGGAAGTTACATTTAATCTTAATATTACTGAGGATTTCTCATGGCATTGGTAGCTCGTTAGGCCATCGACTAAAGGCAGAAGCCAACTGTCATTTCGAGTTGTGGCGCCAAGGAACTCGAGGATTTTGTTTTTACCTCATTCTTTTTGAAGTTTCTGAGCCACACGCCGCCCGATTGCTGTCGTCATCATCTCGGGTCTCTTCGTAACTAAAAAACAGTTGACCTGATCACACAAAATTCTTCCCTACATTTTTGTGATTATCTTCTAACGATTTTTATTAATTAACTTCTTTTAATAAACTCATGATCCGTTTTTTATCTTGGCTTTTCTTGTCTTTTGAGCTTTATGCCATCTTCACATTTTCACTTTGTTTTCTTGTCAATACGGTCATATTATTTAAGAGATTGTTTTTAATTATTGAAATCAATCTGTATATATTTTTTCTAGAATGCTTTATTTTATTTATTTATTTTTATTTTTTTCATTGGAAGCAGTAAAGCTTCTTCCAGCGCCGCGTATTAAATATATTAATTTTCTTTTTCATCAGCGTTTTTAAAAATTTGATGGTCCAGGTTTTGGCACCACACACACGAAAATTAGGAAGACCAATGTTTTTATTATTTTTATTTCGTTATTTTTTGATGATCGACCTTGACCGATTATTATGGAATATTTTTCCTGGTGTACTGCAAAGGCACAAATTGCTTCCTTTGACTGAAATTTTATGTCTTTGTAAGTTTCCTGTATAGAGCCAGAATGGAATATGTGAACGAGGTATCCACGATCCACCTTGTCTACAACACGCGCATTGTCGCACATAATATGGGAAAGCCTGGGTCCGCGTCTTTTCTATACATTTTTTTATAACATGGCCGAGTTAAAGAAATTGGCATATTAACCCATCATAAAATAGAAAGGAATATATATATTGCAACTGAATAAAAAAAATATAAATAAATTAAAAACCAACCGAAAATTTATTATAGTTCACATTTTATCATATTTATTATTCAAAGTATTTACCAACGGTCTAGATAACACCATCAATCATCTTGTTGAATTTAGAGATAATTCACACTGTACGTTAACCCTGATATTTTTACAAAACTATCCCATTCTCCAGATCTTGAGCGAGATGGCAGAGGCTACTCTAGTGAGTTACTCTAGATTTTTTTGCACGCAAAAGTTCAAATTAGGCACAGTATGGCCGGCCATTGCGTCAAGAAATCTTAAAACAACAAAAGTTCAAATTGGTGCATGAACAACATATCCATTCACACGATTAAAAAAAAAAAAAAAAAAAAGAAAGAGAGAGAGAATGAACCGATGCTCTGCGACCAAAGTAATCGATATGCCAAGGATTTCTCCAAACAGCTAACTTTTATCATTAGTCTCTATTATTAATAATAAACGTTGTTTTATAGTACAGTATATATTGTATAATCAATATGCAATACCCACGAGCATACAAATGCCTAATTTCTATGAAAAAAAGAAAAAATGACATCAATATAAACAAAACGAATCAGCAACCTGGAAAAAAAGATTGCAAGGATTGTTAAACATATTTCAGCAAATTATAAGGTGACGTTTAGGCAGTTAGACATTCATTTTATACAACATAAGTTTTAGAATTGTCTGCTAAACATTATCACACCGATATTGATTTCTTTCTATTTAACTGTCCAAGTAGAATTGTGCGCATGAGTGCTTGGAAAAATTAACTCTCTGGTCATTGGAAACAGTTAAGCTAATATGGTTTATTACTGCTAAGTTATAAGTTCTAAAGCATATGTTTTTATAACATACCATAAATAAATAATACTCACATGGTTTGTGAAAATCTATCAGAGTTCTAAAAGAAATAAAAATATTTTTTATATGTTGTGACGACCACATAGAATCGGAGGAGTTACATAATAGAGATTAAAATATTAGTTTTGTTTTATGGTATCATGGACAATGAGCTCATAGCTCGTACCACTGAAGTTCAAAAAAAAAATTGTTTTTTTTTTTTGGATAAAGTAAAGTGCAGCCATTATCAACCCACTGCAGGATGGAAGCCTCCTCAACAATTCATGCAGAGGGAAACGGACCATAATCTGCCACGCTTGTCCAGTGCGGGTTGGCAGATCGACCGTATTCAGCAGTCAGGGGCTTGAACCCCAGTCTACTCAAAGAACGTGTGCTACTGCACTCCTGCTCCTGACCACTCGGCTACGGAGACATTTTTTTTTTTGGATAATCGTACAGATAAAAACATCGCATATTAAGTATTAAGTATGAAGTTATCTCAAGTTAATCATGCCTAGCAATTGTTGAAATACATCAGCTACACTCTCTGCCAGCGATTTTCTGTAGTTTGTTGAAAACTTCTTGAGATCAACCACTAGCAGTTGCAGGGTCCTAATTGTCGGAATTGCTTGTATCACCAAAATTCTTTTTAACCGATTTCAAGTTGTAGTAAGTGTGTGTGTGTGTGTGTGTGTGTGTGTGTGTGTGTGTGTGAGTGAGTGAGTGAACGAGAGAGAGTGTCTGAACGCTGGCATTGGTTGATTGACCACGTCTTGGTTCACCACATCTCAAAAGCTGGGGCTAGAGATGATACTGTGGTCACGAAGCGTCTCCATGTGTTTGTTGCAGTTAATCTTCGACTCAATGCTTGGTTAGCCAGTTCAGCAGTATAAGTTAATGCAAGAGCAGACGATGTTTATGTCCACATGAACATCTAATATTTCAACGATTCGTTTTTTTTTTAAGGTGGGGCAACAGAGCCCCATATTTCAGCGTGGAGTAACACAAAGGAGATCCTGTTTTGCTTTTTAGTGAAGTATGCTGAACCTGCAATCTCAGTATCCTGGTCAGATCTCAGCTTTAGGTCCAAAACGACTCCAGATCTTTGTTTTTGTTGGCGACTGAAATACTAGCTCTGCAAGTGAAGGTTGCATGATTGTGAGTGTTTGTTAAGTGAGAATGTCATCACGGATTTGGCCCGATTAAGACGAAAGTCCAAGAATTGTATAATATATACATGCGCATGCGTTTGTGTTCTGCACTTTTTATTGGATGTTATGATCTGAAATTGAAGATCCCAGCAGGTTGTAGGCCACAGGTGTGCTACAGCTTTATCTGACCCTCTTCGATATGTTTCTTTTTTTATTTTTCTTTCCCTTTCTTTTTTTTTTAAATTTTTCTCACCTTATTCAAAGCACGAATATACTTTTGTTTTCAATGATTCACCGTGTAGAATGCAAGCAAAGGAGTACTTTTCTAACGTTTAGCAATAATAGCGAAACTTCAGTTAATTATCAAAAAAGCAATACAAGATCTAGATATTGTGAAACATAAAGCTAGTTGCAAAAGTTTTCTGAATTGCCAATAGTTGTGACGTTTCTTCCCTAGTTTCCCCATCATACACATCGTCTCCCTTTTACACCTCGTTTTTCTTTCAGTATGCTACTGTGCATTTATTCTGTCATTCTCAATTCTGTCATCCCCCAGTCTTCTTTCATTCTATCCGGTTCATCTGCGGAAGATGAGAAGAAACCTTGATGAAGATTGATTGCTGATCGTTAGAAGAAGGTGTGTAGCAGATATTTCGACGGGCACGTGCGGCAGATCTTTATTCGGTTCATTTCCCCGTTTGTTAGTACTTTGCCACTCCCTTGTTTGGCTTACTTGGGAGGGAGAAGTGGCGGGGATGTATAAAAAAAAAAAAAAAAAAAAGGGATAGAAGCCGAAGTAAACAGTTGACAAATGTTTACTTGGGTGGAGTGCCGTAAAGGCAAGAACAATACCTCTTATTGGAAGTAGTCTTAACTACAGTATCTCCTATGGACTGATGATAAATTTACCTTCTCCTCCTCTCCACCTTCCTGACTTATTTTATTTTTCACGGCTGGATAATCCACAGCCCATTATTTCTTCTACTATTTTTTTATGTTTTCTTTTAACTGCCCTTTTTTTTTTATCGACTAAAGTTAAGAATGAAATCAATTTATCGCTTCACTTAATTGGGAAATTACTTTTACATCTAAACTTAGATATCTAAAATAATCGTTTCATATAACTCAATATGCATAAATAAACATGCCAGGGATACCGCATTCTTGGTCAAATTAATACTTATTTTAAAATATATCATGAAGAGACATTGAATACATACAAATAATAAAAGTGTAACTGCTCTGCATCCTTATTTCTAAACGATATCGAACAAAAATCGGTCTTGAATTTTGAACTTTAATTTTTCAATATAAATTCCCACTCTCCTAAACCAATCATTGAGCACACAGAAAAAAAATCTTTAAACTTTTGTCAGTAAAAAAGTAGATTGGATGGAGACCACATGTGTAAATTGTTTTTATTTTTTAAAAGTTTTATATCCTATGTTTATATATTATCCATATACAGGATGTTTCAGTTGAAAGGTACGTGGTCGGTCTATCTACCTTATTTTTAGGTTAAGACCATTTGTCTGACCATTATAGTTCAGCCCATAATACCAATATGACCATTTGTTCAGACCATAATAATATTTTTAACTTTAACAATATAATTATAACCATATACTAAGAGTGTTATTAGTATTATGCAATAATTGGTAGAATTTCGTATTTAATTACTAAATGTTAAAAAAAAAAGTAAACAAAAAAATTTCAAACTAGTATTGCTGCCCGCAGCCGCTTGCTGCGACAATCCATGCGGTAGTGACTTTTATCTGTTTTGGCCCCTCTCCGGAAAAGGTTGGACGCCCCTGGTTTAATTTGAAAGCGTTATATCGGTGTTAATAAACCCATATATCTATACTATATTGTTTGTATGTTATTTATACCTCATTCTCTGCATTTTTTTGTATGATATTTCGAAATTTAACTTGTATGATAGTAGATGGTGGGGTGGGGTTGCCAAAGGTTAGTTACAATAAAAAAAAAGAACCGCTTAGTTACAATAAAAAAAACAAAAAAAAAACCACCTTGTACACAACGGTTGCATGTGGTGTTCGCTCTACGATACATAAACGTTTAGTTGTACAAGTGACGTTATGTCGTGTTTACAACCCATTCAACCCCTTTCTTCAAATGAAATCGTTTTACGTTTTTAGACAACCGACGATGGGAAACAAATTTTTGAGAAAAAAGCTGTTGATTAGGCAAAATTTAAATTTAGAAATCAAAATTTAAATTTGATTAATTCGTTGAACGCTTCCCATTTATAATTTGTTAACACCCCCAGGGGCTCACATCTGGTTAGTATGGGCTTGGTACACACAGGATCCTGAGCTGGATATCATCATTCTTATCTTTCTTGGTGATTCCTTTTGACCCTCTCAGGGTAACTCTGGAATTCTTTTTTTTGGCTGGTGCAGCATAAGCCTCAGGCTTCCTCGCACCATGTAGCTAATAATAATAATAATAATGGTAACATCATCATTTGGTTCCACTTATAGCATTAAAAACTGTCTGAGACCACTATCGTCACTTTATGAAACCAAAATGGCCATACTGAGTCCAAATCTAAATGGTAATACCGAGTCCAATTTTAATATCAAATCCAAAAAAATTCAACCCAAATATGAGGGCGCCTAAACTTAAAATTAAGCGAGATCGACAACAGTGCCTTTTTAATTGAAACACACTGTAAATAAATACCTATAATGGGTTTTTACCTAAAAATATGGGTAAGATGTAAACAATACATTATCCAACCATTTATTCGTCCAAGTTTCAGCGTATGGCTAAGGTTACACGAGTTTTTTAATTCTCCCAAGCATGTGTGGCGAAGGAAAGAAATTGAACAAAAAAATTCTTCCTCAGTCTTCATCATCTTCTTCTCCTCCTCCTTACCGAATAAATATGTAAAATTAAACTTGTCCCACCAAAACTAGGAAATTATTAAGACAAGGATGTCGTTGGTACCTGTGAATGGTAGTCTGCTGTGTCAGTTTCCCTTTCAAACAAAAATCCATAAAATTGCTGTCTGTTAATGTGGACAAGAAAGAAGAAAGATTAGGTTCCGAGTAGGAAAACAGTTCTTTGAAGAGATCGCTGAATCTGCCCGTTTCCGACTGACGTCCAATTACTGGTCGTTACATCCTACACTATTTTGTAGTGTCAGCGAAATGAAGAAAGCTTTCATTATCGCCGATCACATCGCATGTCTTGGACTTTGTGGTCTGATTGCCCATTACGAAGCTAAGTGCCCTTTTCTCGTAGCGAAACAGTATCTTGAACTGTACATCATTCCATTTATCATTGCAATACTGTGGGGGGGGGATGTTTTTGTTTGTTTCGTCTTTTTTTTTTTTTTGTAGTTAACAAAGTGTACAGTAGGTAAGTAAGCTCATTGAATCAAATGGTTATTTGATAAGTCTAGTAAATCGACAAATGGACTCATTTCATAATATGAAGTAATGATGAACTTACCGAATCTATAATGGAATCGACATTCTTCGATTCTCCGATCGATTAATAAGTTGTTTATAACCGCTTCCATTCTAAAAGAAAATAATAATAATAAATAAAACTATAATGGTTTCGTATCGTGGGACCAAGGCAGTTTCCCAAACGATTTTTTCTCTTTTCGATCAATAAAAAATTCTGATTTTTCGGATAAAAAAATAACCGAAAATTGAAAATTTAATGGTGTAAGGACTCCCACATGTGTGGGAGCCCTTATAGCACTGTGCAAAATAACAGCAGGTAATTTCCTTTTACATAAACGATTGATTTCAAATATTCGTCACTGGCAACCAGATTCTCACCACTGATTACATGGTATGCCACACCTCGAAAGAACTGTATGCCAGGGGATGGGCAACCCGTGTACTGTATTGTGTGTCGATTAGGCCCACGAATTCTTTTTATATTACTCGCAGAGACCTGCCAAAACTTTGGTGTTAATCTTTATTTTTGATAAAGTTTTGTTGACCTTTTTTCGACTTAAAGGGCATTTGACGTTTTTTTTTTTTTTTACATTTGAATTTGGGAGCGAGAATATATTTCGTCAGGCCATGGGGTAGTATAGTGATAATGAGCATTGTCCTTTGACATAATGTAAAAAACATATTGATTTGAATTCTGTTGACACAGGTTGGTTTCTACAAACTTCTTTTCACAGCGCGGGCGGCCTAGTTAGTCGGTATCGGATGAGAGTTGTATAGGGCCAAATTTATGCCTAGACAAAAAAGATAATTGTGAGAGCTTGTGATAATTTTCAGCCCACGTTCTGCGGCATTAATTAGATGATTTTTTGAAATAGTGTGTGTGTAAGCCGTTGTTTTACAGCCATATTACAATTTTTAAATAAAAATTGGCATCAAATTAGTGTTTTGGGCATTATTATCAGATACCCCTCACATTGGCAGTCAAAGCTCATAAATTCGGCAATCCATTAACTAACATCATCCATTTTCCAGGCTTGTTTAGGCAAATGCAATTGGCAAATTCGGAAACCATCCGAGAATCAACAAATATAGATCTTACACTGGCTTAACCACATTAGCGTGTTATGATTGATTGAGCATGGTCAAGATCTCATCTCAGAGCCATAAGTTTCTTCTGCTGATGTAATTATGGGTGAACACTGAATTATGACTACCTACCTAATACCCTGTTGGGCCACCATATGCATGGATAACCACTATTCACCTGGGCTCCATCTAGTAGATGCCTGAAGATGTCTGTAGGGATCTTCAATCATGCTGCATGTAAAACATTAGCATTAGTAGTGGCAAATGATGTGTGAAAGCAAGCTTATACAGCATCAGCAAAAAAAAAAAAAAAAAATCCTAATACCTCCCATTGCAACCCATTCAACTCTCCAGTAGTTTGCCTACGTCTTCCTTGAATTAATTTATGCTATCAGTTTCCACAACAAAAACAGATGGAAGTTTGTTCCGGCAATCATCCCTCCGCTGGCTAAAGATGCTAAAGGCAAATTTCTGGACATCAATTCTGCAACTGTCCTTCCTCAATTTGAATTATGCACCCTCATGTGTGTGGTCTGAGCAAGAGGAAGAATCCCATCAGCATTGAGCTTGCTCAATCCATTAAAAGCCTTAATGCAGATTGTGGTACACCCAGGCTTGGCACATTTCCAAGTATTTTTATGTGAACCATTTCCTGGTTCACATAAAATATACTTTGTGAGGTTTTTCTGCTGCAAACGTTTTTATTAATTTTTGTGTGTTTGGTTGACTGCACAATTCATCTCAATTGAAATGATTTCCAAACTACTTAGACTTATTGTTGATTTTAAATAATTTTTTATTAGTTTTAATTTAGAAAATGTTCTTTCCCTGGTGGCAATGCTAACTGGTAATGCCGAATATATGTGAAGAGCAATACACATGTTGGGGAAGAAACATATATGTCAAATTGTTTTCCACAGTATATTTTAAAGCATCTTGGGCAGTATACTCATTTTTAAAACTATTTCCTAGAAATTAAATTTCATCCCTTAATTCTGAACTGTCAATATCAGATTCTTCAAGCTTTGATTATCACTTAATTTAATATGTAAATTTTTGCAGTTTTGTATTAATTTGCCCTCTGGCATATTTATTAAGTGGCTAATCAAATAAAACATTTTAAAAATATCGGAGTTTGCTTTTAGCAACTGAAACCTTTAAGTGAAGATAATTCATAAACAAAATTACATAATAGAAATTGCATTTAAAATTAGTTTTTGGATAAATTATTGGTTTATCTTCATGTTTATACTGAAAATGTTTTTTTTTTTTTTCTTTTCTGATTCAATGTTCAAGTTTTTTCAGGACATGTACTAAAAGGTGTTGGGAGAAATTCTGCAAGAGATGTAATTGAGTGGAAAGTGATGGGCAAGAGACTGAGAGGAAGAAAGTGAATTGCAATGTGGGTTAATTTGATAGAGGCTAATGGGTATTGTTGGCTGAAGAAGAGAGGGCTGGAGATATGGAGAGGAGACGTCATTGAGTTCTGGCAGGGCGTCAAACATGACATGTAGCAGAGAACATATAAATGATGATGTGGTTGTTTAGAACAAAGTACATTACAGTCATTATACCATTTTTTTTTAAATAAAAAAAAAAAAAAAAAACAGCCTCAGATTTAGTGTTTTGAGCATTATCATTATTCTTATTCAAAATTTTTTTCCAGGGTTTCCTCTATAGAAACCCATATATAGATGTTTCACTGACTACTTGGCTCTACGTGGTCAAGTGATCAATCGTGAGAGTGCAAAAGCACATGTATTTGATTGGACCATGGTTGAAGCCTGTGTGACTGCTAAATATGCTTAACAGCTCTATTTGTTGTCAAAATGATTAATTGTAAACTCCTCTCACCTGGTGGCTGTATCAGAGTACAAACAGAGCATTTTTTTTTTTAAATATGAAAATTTAATGCTACAAACTGAAGAATGAACATGTTCAGTTTTATAGTTGATTTCTTAACATCATAATTACATTAAATTATGGAAAGTATTATTTCCCTTATTTAATTTATCTAATATAATGATCTTTTCTTTTAATGTTATAATATCATTTTGGAATGATGTTATAACATTAAAAGTAGGAGTCTCTCTTAGCAGGAGACAACTGCTTTACTAATATTTTTATTTTTTGACATGATAAGTGGTGATAGCAATGAAAACTGAAATTAATAATGCTAGAGTATTATTGCAGCCAATGAAATAGTTCATTCAAAAATATAGGGAACAGGCAAATATATCGATTATGTATCAGCATGTCAGAAATTAAAAATAACTGTTTTCTTTAAACAATTGTTTTTTAAAAATTTAATATTATTACAGTACACTGTATCAGTGTTATGCAGTATTTCTGTAGTTTGGGTATCACAAATAATTTCATATTCATGACTGTATATATTGGCATGTACAATATATTTTTTCAATCTTAAGCAAATAATAAAGATAAAAATGTTTAATTATAAAAATGTTTAATAAAAATACATAAAGAGTTGTAATGATAATCGAAGTCTTTAAGTGATTTTTAACTCAAACTTGTCAAATAATTTTCTGAACACCAGCACTTCATTGCCCGTAAATTAGTAAAACTTTGTTTATGTATGGTGAAAGCTGGGGTCTACAAATAAAAATACGCAATCATGAGGGGTTATGATTGGTACAGGATAACTGTATATGATGTAACTGGTCTGAGGCAATTTATTATAATATTTTTGTCTGCCCTGCAGATGAACAAAGGTTGTCCACCTGTGCTCTATATCCTTAACTGATTAGCAAGAATTGGATATCTATTTATTATAGTGGCAAATATTTTTGCTATTTAAGTTTTGAATTTTATAATCATTAATAATATACTATGTATCTCTTTTACATTGCATTGTCTAGGTGAAGGAACAGGATTTGCAGACTTTCATTTTACTGTGGAACCAAGTGATACAGTAGTGATTAAAGATGGTCCAGCAGTTTTAAACTGTTCAGCAGTTGGTAATCCGTCACCTGTAATAGAATGGAAAAGAGAGGGAACAGTTTTACAATTTATAGGTGATAATAGGAGGTATCGTGCAATTTTTATTTTTCTAATATCTATCTACAAGATCCAGATATAGACAAGCCCTATGCATATAATGAAAATACATAATTCCGTTTTAAAATTATTTTTTCGCCGACCGGGCTAGCCGAGTGGGTAAAGTACCTGCCCGGCAACCCAAAGGTTGCGGGTTCGATTCCCGCCTCGGGCTTGGATCAAAGTACTGCAAAAACCTTGGGAGGTGCAATATGGCCATAGAAGCCGATGCGTCAACAACTACCAAATCAAAAAAAAAATCATTTTAAATTATTTTACTAGTTTTTAAATGCTCACGAACAAACATTATTAAATAAGTATTTTATTGTTGGTTATAATTGTGCCTAAACTTGTGTATATAAAAAAAAAAATGCATCTACGTATACATTAAACATACACTTTATATAATCTTTGTGAGAATATGTATACTGTATTCTTTTGTTATATATATCATACATATACACTGTGTTGGCTTTGCATTAGTAACACCCTGTTGTGTAGGAATGGACTTGTTTGTGATGCTGGTGAAGGCTAAAAGTCTGGACATGGCGATATAAGATACACACACACATGGATCAGTTTTTGAGTGTCTGCAAGGAAGAATGGGTTGGTGTCAAGATATTTTGAACTTTGAATATGGAATGATTGTGGGGGCAAGATATGCAGGTGCCACTATCTTGACAACAAACAACATGTTCAAGTGCTCCCCTTATGTGGTGCCACGAGTCTACCATGATTGGCTCAACAGTGGTCAAACAACCAACCAAAGGTCACATGTGGGTCAGTCATGTGTGGCTGATGTCTGTGGTGAGCAGCATATGTTTCATCTCGTAACACATCTGTGATGCTCTCCTCAACGTGGGCACCTGTATGTGGTGAGGGGACCTCCCAGTGATGCTGCTGGACTTCCAGACTAGCATCGCTGGGATCCAACACCCACAGCCCAGGTTCCAGGCTTACATCAATGGAATCCGGCATGTTTGCCGTGTGCTGCGACCCGTGGAAATTCGGAAAGGGGGATCCTGGTGGTTGAGGGGCTCAGCTTCAATACACCACTTTGGCCCCTGCTTCGACAAGATGGGAGGTCCTGGAAGGCCCGGCTAATAGGCTCGCCTGCGAGGGTCAACCGTTTCAATGCCATGCCCCTACCCTCATGGTCCGAGGGACAGGATTCAGGCTGGGGCCGGTGCTGGTGTGGTGTCTGGATAGCCCTGGTGTTCCACTCCCGAGTGCATTTATTGCATGCCGGGTAGTGGTGGGCGTCCCTTTGGGCTCCGTGGTGGGTGGGGAGCCAGGGCACTGAACCATTTAAAAACTCCATGAATCCTGATAAATTTACTTCTTCAGGGGTCCCAACTCAGTCCCTATCTGAAAATACAGACAGAGAGGCAGATAGTATTATTGCTACAAAGAGGCAGCGAACTGAAATATCATCAGGGCCTGTCACAAGATTTTTAATTATACACTCTACCACTGAAAAACCGATTGGCAAAATGTCACCCTTCTTTATACAGAAAGGATTAGATGGGTTAGCAGGGTCACCCAAATCAGTTAAGAGGCTCCGTTCTGGAGACCTCTTAATTGAAACCAAAACTGACAGACCATCTGAGCAGCTACTCCGTGCAACATCAATCGGAGGAGTACCCATAACAGTGATACCACATAGAACAGTAAATTCATCGAGAGGTGTCATTTCATAGTGGGACCTTCTCAACATAACCGAGGAGGAAATCTGCTTAGAATTGAAACCACAGGGAGTTATTGCCGTTAAGAGAATTAATGCGCGTAGGGATGGGAAACTTGTTAAAACCAGGAGCATTATCCTGACTTTTAACTCGCCCAAACCTCCTGATGAGATTAAAGCTGGCTACATCAACTGTTCAGTGCGTCCATATGTTCCGAACCCTTTACGGTGTTTTAAATGCCATGAAAGTATGGACATTCTCAAATGGCCTGCTGTGGAGTCCTTGCATGCGCTCGTTGTGGTGCAAAGGACCACGAAACAACAGCATGTTCAGCTGCAAAACCCACCTGCATTAACTGTGAGGGAGAACACCCAGCCTACTCACGAGCATGCCAGAGGTGGAAAGAAGAAAAAGAAATTCAATGGCTGAAGGCAGAGCTAAATATATCATACCAGGAGGCAAGGAAATCGGTGAAACCCCTGAATATCAACAAACCTACCTACGCCCAGAAGGTAGCAGGGAGATGTTCCATTGGAACTCAGACTGATATGACCATTCCTCCAAAAGAATCATTCACTCCCATCGCACGTTATCTCTTAAGTCCTCAAAAACCTGCACAGAAAGACCAATTAGTTGCCACTCCTATATCGGTACCTCCTAATGCTCCACAAGTAACAAAGCAATTGCGAAAGAAAAGAATAAGAAAGGTGAAGTACCCCCTAGTTCTCAAGAAAACATAGATGTCGAGCAGAAGGAGATATCTGAAGATTCAGTTTTGGAGCTCTTTGCTGAGGAGGAAATGGACACTGGTCAGCGTCCGTACTTCCCCAGGAAGGATAAAGCCAAAACTGAAAAAGGTAAGCCCTCAGCACCTCGGAAGCTGCCTGATGGACCCACCAAGCCAAAATAATGGCTAAATTCCTACAGTGGAACTGTCGTGGATTCCGGCAAAACAATGATGACATCAAGGCCCTTCTGCAAAAGCATGAGCCAGTCTGCTTTTGCTCACAAGAGACATACCTGAAGGCAAATGAAAACCCTTCGATTCGTAACACTACTGTCATTCGAAAGGACAGAACTGGGGATGGACCTGCTCATGGGGATATTGCTATAATTCTGGGCAACCATACCCCATATCAAACTATTGCGCTCACCACCAACATAGAAGCAGTAGCGGTTCGCCTTACGGTAGGGTTCTTAATAACAGTCTGCTCAGTTTATTTGCCACCTGGGGCTGATATCTCCCAGAGAGATCGTGATGATCTTATTTCAATGGACATAACACCCTGTGGGGTAGTGCAAACGTTAATGGAAGGGGACGTGTCATAGAGCATATGCTCAATGACAATGACCTATCCCTTCTAAATGTGGGAACTAACACCTTTTTCCACATGCCTACCCGTACGTTCTCTGCTATTGACTTCTCTATATGCTCCCCCTCTCTCCTTCCTTCAATCACTTGGGAGGTAGAGGAGAATCTTTATGGAAGTGATCACTTCCCCATGATAACCAGCCTACTTAAAGGGACGCCATGCTCACCTTTTAGGTTACTGCGATGGAAGATTGATCAGGCTGGCTGGAACACCTTTCAACACCTGGTAGACTTTAACATCAGTACAGTACAGTCAGCCTATCAATGACGCATCACAGAAAGAATTGTCCATGCAGCTGCAGCTACAATTCCGAAAACATCTACCCGGTTTCCGCCATTTCCAAAACTTTGGTGGAATACTGAATGCACAGCAGCAAAAAAGGCACAAAATAAAGCTTGGGGGATATTCCGACGATATCCTCCTACAGCCAATCTCTTAGCCTTCAAATGTGCACGTGCGAAAGCACGATATATTCGTCGTCAGAGCCAAAAGGAATCGTGGGTCCGCTTTACATCCACTATTACTCAGTCAACCAGCAGTAAAGCTATCCGGGACAAAATCCAGAAAATGAAGGGTAAATATACATCGCACCCTTAATTGGTCCTGGAGTATAATGGATGCGTTATTGCAGATCCAACTGCAATAGCTAATGTATTTGGGGAGACCTTTTCTGCCATCTCGTCAACATCTGCTTACTCCCCAGAATTTCTGGTCTCGAAAGATAAATTTGAAAAGCAGCCAATTAACTTTAAATCTAAAAGGTCTCATCCCTATAATGGGCCCTTTACCATGGAAGAGTTAGAAACAGCTCTAACTCTTACCAAGGCAAGTGCTGCTGGACTAGATCTTATCCATTATGATGTGATCAAACATCTGTCTGCAACATCCATGGACCAACTGCTTTTTCTATATAACAGAATATTTCAAGAAGAGCAGTTTCTGGATTCCTGGCATAAGGCAGTCGTGCTTGCCTTTCCTAACCTAGGAAAGGATCCTAAAATCCCAACGAACTACTGTCCTATTGCTCTGACTAGCTGTCTGTGCAAAATTCTGGAGAGAATGGTCAATGCCCGCCTTATTTGGTATTTGGAGGCTAATTGCTTCCTCTCCAGATTTCAGTGCAGCTTCCGTAGGAATAGGTCAACTTTGGACCATTTAATCAGGCTCGAAACTTCCATTTGAGATACCTTTTTAAAACGAGAACACCTGGTGTCAGTGTTCTTCAATATGGAAAAAGCGTATGACACAACTTGGAGATTTGGAATTTTAAAAGACCTCTACAGCATCGGCCTTAGAGGTAATCTCCCCAATTTTATTAAAAACTTTTTATGTCACCGTTCTTTCCAAGTCCGTGTAGGATCTACTCTCTCTCGCTCTTTTAGTCAAGAGGAGGGAGTACCTCAAGGATCTGTTTTAAGTGTTACGCTTTTTGCCATTAAAGTGAATTCCATCACAGAACAACTTCCTCCAACTGTAAACTGTGCCCTCTATGTTGACGATTTTAGCATATTCTGTCATTCCGGCAACATCAGGGTAATTCAGATGCAACTGCAACGTGCCATTAACCATTTGAACTCATGGGCAACGAATAACGGGTTCAGGTTCTCTCCACAAAAGACTGTTTGCATGCATTTTTGCAGAAAGCGCAATCTTCACCCTGAACCTGAACTGAGGCTTGGACAAAATGCTATCCCAGTAGTACCTGAGATTAGATTTTTGGGGCTTATATTCGATAAAAAGTTGACCTTTCTAGAACACATCCGTCAACTATGTACGAAGTGCACAAGAGGCTTGAATATCCTACGTGCAATCTCCTCACATTCTTGGGGCCCTGACCGATGTACCCTTTTGCGCCTCTATCGTGCACTCATACGATCTAAGTTAGATTATGGGTGCCAGGCATACGCATCCTCTAGACTCAGCGTACTCCGATGGTTGGATTCCATCCACCATCAGGCGATCCGTATTGCCACTGGAGCATTTCGAACTTCTCCTGTTCATAGCCTCTATGTCGAAGCGAACGAGCCCTCGTTATCACTTTGCAGGAAACAGTTGTCCCTACAGTATGCTTTGAAACTGAAATACCTGCCAGACCATCTGACGTGTACACCCGTTTTTGAGCCACGTTGGGAAAATTTGTACAACATTCGCCAGACTGCCAATCAACCATTCGGTATTCGTATCCAAAGGCTACTCAATGATTTGAACATCACATTAGACAATGTTGCCCCATCACCAGGGCAACCTTTTCCACCCTGGCATGCTTGTGTCCCAAACTGCAACTTCTCCTTTAACAATTGGAGAAAGGACAATACTTCATACACCGTCTACCTGCAGCTCTTTTTAGCTGAGCGCGCGGAACATGCTGATTTCTTGCCCATCTATACAGATGGCTCGAGGTCAGACATGTCTGTTGGATCTGCAGCTGTTTTGCCAGACACCACGGTATCTGAGCAGATCTCCAACGAATGCAGTGTGTTCACTGCAGAGCTGCATGCAGTTGAGCTAGCCTTAGATCGTATACAAACCACCCACCACAGAAAATATATTATATATACCGATTCTCTGAGTTCATTGCCGGCTTTATCATCGATGAGGTTCAACTCTCATCCTGTCCTGACCCGGATACAGCAGAAGCTGCACTTCCTTGCACAATTCAAATTTGATGTTCGTTTCTGCTGGACTTCAGGAAATGATTTGGCAGACACTGCAGCCAAATCAGCGAACCTATTTAACTCTTGCCTGTTAGTCCCCTATACAGACTACAGGCCAGTAATTCGAAAGAAACTGGTATCCCAATGGCAACACTCATGCCATGGACAGACTACAAACAAGTTATATGAGATTAAGCCTATAATTGAACATTGGCAGTTTAGTCTGTGCAGGAACCGAAAAGAGGAAGTTGTTCTATCTCGGCTCCACATAGGACATTGTCACTTGACACATTGCTATCTGCTGAGGGCAGACGATCGTCCTATGTGTAGAAATTGTGACACCATTTTAACAGTCCGTCATATTTTAATTGAATGTCCGTCCTTTTATAATGACTGCCGTTTTTATGTTTTAGCCATCTGTCTGAACCTTATACACTCAGATAGATTTTATCGGACAATGAAAACGTGTCAGCTATTCTTAAGTTTTTACAACTTATTAATCTAGATAATTCTATCTAGAATATTTTTATCGTTTTATGCTATATGAACATTTTATATCATATATTCTTTTACAATTATATACAAATAATTTTAATTTTATAGTTTTATATTCTACACCTTTTTGACTTGGCGTATTATAGCCTTAGATGCTAATGTGCCATAAAACTCTAAAACAAACAAACAAACAAATCTGCGATGCAACACAGTGGCCCAGCTAACCACCCAGTACAACGTAAGAACAGTAAGACCAGTATCCACATGGACTATGTGGCAGACATTAGGTTGTATAGGGTATAACAACACCTGTCATAGATATCTATGCTTGCTACATGACACAAGGAACTGTGCCTTGAATGGATATGTCAGCACCAACGTTAGACCACTGACATGTGGAAATCTGTTGCCTGGACTGATGAATCCCACTTCTAACTCTATCGTGCTGATGGTCGTATCTGCATTTAGAGAAAGCAACACGAGGCCATTGCACCTGGATGCACTGTTGGTGTTTGGCAGGATGGAGGCGGTAGTGTTATGGTTTGGGGACTGTTTTCATGGCATGCCCTGAGTTCTCTGATTGCGAGTATCACTGTATGAATGTGATAAATGTAGTATTAACATAATAATAATGCCATCATTGATGAAATTTATTAATGCCATGCTGAACAATGCACACAAAAGACAATAAGTAATGTAGCAGCAAGGAGAAAATGGGTGAACAGTATTGAATTAAAAAATAAAAAAAGAGCCGAGGAGAGCATGTGAATGCAACCATAATTGCTTAGATGCTAAATTTTAAAGAGCAGCCTATCTACCTTCAAAGGCGTGAGTGAAATGTAAAAGAAACATCACTTGCAGTGGGAAGGCCCGGAGTGCCAAGCAATAGCAACCTAGTGATCTTTTGTGCCATATATAGAGTGCTCTTTCTCAGCGAATAAGTTATATTTATTTTTGAGTGTCTTTTCTTCCTGTTTTACTCAAGTGATTCTTTACTTAAAAGCTTTCAAGTAACAGTCCAGAAAGGAAATTCACCTTTCTTTCCTTATATATATATATATATATATATTTATTTATTTAATCCGTACTAACCCAACTAACGTCCTCACCCGCTTGGTCACTGGTGGCACAACTCCTGTCTCCGTGTGGCGGGGCCAGTAACCTGGGAGAAGAAAGTTACTCTCCCAAGGCTAAAAGGAGCAAAGATGGACTTAAATAATTTTCCTCCTTTAGAGCCATCAAGCTCAAGGTCAGAAATGTCCAATTAAAATGACTCAAACCACCCTAAAAGACTTCGAAGAGAAGCAGAGTGTTCTAACCTCCCTAACTTTCTGGTGATACATTCTCTGTCTACTCAGCTTGTGGGCAAGTTATCGCCATTTATGATCCAAAAATATTTGGAATCTATTGCGGGATCACCAAAAATGGTGAAGAGACTACAATCAGGAGACCTCCTGGTTGAAACAGGAGGTCTCCTGATTGTCTCCACCACCAAACATTCTGAGTGGCTATTAACATGTTTACTGCCGACTACGAGTTAATTCGTATTTGGTGATCTGGCCCAGGACGCCACATACGAGTTAACTCGGACTGGTATGACTGTCCATTCAGGCACAGCTACGAGTATATTTGTAGCAAATATGTGCAACTGATGGATAGTGGGCTTCTGGGATAAGAATGGAAAATCAACCATGGCATCAGAAAACAGAATTTATTCACAAAAGATTATATTTTATTCACACAAAAAGCTAGCTTCTCTTGGCACACTGGACAATAATAGCGTATTCCACGGCATTTGTTATTTCTTGTACATACTCGATACAGCTTAGTCGGGTGTGTTTTTTTTTTCAGTTGGTGGTATAGCCAACTGAAATTCTAAATAATGAATTTTACGTTTTGACCTAATCTTCTTTGAAACATTTAGAATTTTTTCTCCAATCAAAGATTGAATGTAACTTTTCCGTCAAGTTACGGGTTCCACCATAAAATGTCCAAAATTCAGAGAAACCTGTAACTTGATGGAAAAGGATGTATGCTTTATGCCTATATATTGCTATAATATGTAATGCAATATTTTTCAATCATCTGATGGTTTTTCCTAGCACTGAATAATATGAGAGCATTTGATCCGATCAGTCTATGAACCAGAACCGTACAACTCGTCAAAAAGCTCTTCTTATCCATGTAAGAAGAGCATGAAAAAAAAAAAACACACATAATAAAGTGCTAGATACAAAGTACACGACAAAGTCTTTGTCACTGCAGCGGATTTATGCACAGCACTGACTCATACAGCGAATTCTGCAAGTTATAACACGTCTGATTTAATTGAGTTAACTAGTAGTTGGCGCCCGCGAAGAATTTCCTATTACATATGGCAACTACGAGATAATTCGTGAGGCTTTTTTTTACAGCAATAAGTTTTTTTTACGAGTTTTGGTGATGAATATATATTATAATTTTGGTTTTGAATCATTTAACACGCCTAACTCAAATTAGTGTCGAAGACCAGTTTACCCAAATAAGCCTTAGCAGTCAACGTGTTAAAGACAAAAACATTTGGTGGGTTGCCAGTATCTGTTACTTCCCACAATACTTTAAATTTATTGAAAGGCATCATCACAGAGTGGGACCTACTTTTGGTGACTGAGGAGGAATTAGTCCAAGAACTTAGTAATCAGAAGGTAATCAGTGTGAAGTGCATAATGATTAAAAAAGATGGAAATCTTGTACCAATTTGATCCATCATTTTAACCTTCAGCACTCCTGATTTAACATCCACTGTAAAAGCTGGCTATTTAAACTGCCAGATTTGGCCGTATATCCTGAATCCTCTTCGCTGTTTTAAATGCCAGAAATATGGCCATTCTCAGCAAGCATGCAGAGGCGATGCCATCTGTCCTATATGTGGCTCGAAGGACCGTACACAAGCAGATTGCTCGGTCTCAACCCCCATGTATCCCAACTGCAAAGGAAATCATCTTGCGTTTTCTAAATCATGTGATATGTGGAAAACTGGAAAGAAAATTCAGAGATACAAAATAGAACATAAAATAACATATCCTGAAGCATGCAGACAAATTATATTGACCATGCCCAGTCTATCCTATGCTTCTCGCACCAAAAGCTATCTTTCAGCTGCAGCTCAAGCAGATGTGTCAATACCACCGAACACCTTTTTGGCAAATTGGGTTAAAGAAACCTTATCAGCCTCCAGAAAAGATACTCCTAAACCTAAAACCAGCAAAGCTACAAACACTCCAATTAGTATCCGAACTGATACTCCAACAGTCTTGCAGGACACTCAAAGAATGAAAACTACTAAAGATTGTAAGAAAGCTGAACCACAGACCAATGGCATGGAAGTGGATGTACACCTGGATTACGAGGAACTCATCCTAGAATTGCATGCCAATGACACTATGGATACCGATCATCCCACATTCCCAAAAAAGAGACCGAAAAAAAATGCCCCGCATCCAAAAAACAGCCATATGAATCATCCTCAGGTAAACCTAAATAATGCATAACATTATACAGTGGAATTGCAGAGGACTAAGCAGTCATTCTGATGACTTACTGGATTTAATAGCTCAATTCAACCCCATAGCTGTATGCTTACAGGAAACATCCTTGTCACCCCAAGTTTTGCCAAAATTCTCGAGTTATATGATGTACAGATGAGATAGAAATTTGGAGTCTCCTGCACATCCAGTTAAGAACAAATCTAGAAACTGTGGCTACTTGTATTGCAGTTGGTACATCAGTTACCCTTGTTGCCGTTTATATTCCACTATCTCTACTTCCCCATTCAGAACTTGACAGCCTAATTACACAACTCCCATCTCCAATTTGTCTTTTTAGCGACTTTAATGGACACCATCCATTGTGGGGGTCCGCTACAATGGACAGAAGAGGCAAATTAATTGAAGAATTTATAAATAATAGTGATCTTAATTTACTAAACTCTGGCTCTCCTACTTATATCCACCTACCTAGGTCCTGTAGGTAGGTGGCTCTCCTACTTATATCCACCTACCTACAGGATCTATTTCTGCAGTTGACTTCTCAATTTGCTCTCCATCTTTCCAATTCTGACATTGTCAGTATTATCCGATCCCTTTAACAGTGACCACTTTCCAATTATTTGCCCAATACAAATAGCGGTAACTCAAAATTCTGAGCAAAGATCCAGTTGGAAGTTTAGTAAGGTGAACTGGGATGGCTATTCTGCCCAAATGTTCTTAGACAGAATGTCCAACAGAAACATATTGATGATGTAACTACTTACATCACCAATCAGATTCTGACTGCAGCAAATGCTTTCATTCCAAAATCTAAGACATATCGCGCTCACAGAAATCGTGGAATGCAGAGTTCTCTATTGCCAAACAAACAGGAGAAAAACTGTGCATGGAATAATTTCCGGAAGTGTCCTACTTCTACTAACTTAATTGCTTATAAAAGGCTTAAAGCAAAAGCAAGGCAAATTAGAAGGAAAGCAAAACGTGATTTGTGGATTGCTTTTGCATCGATCATCACAAATGACACTGACACACGGATCATTTGGAGAAGGATACAGGTGCTAAATGGCAAATATATTCAGCTGCCTTTTCTGATACTTCATTGGAAAGGGAAAGACATAGCTGCTCCTGAAGAAGTTGCCAATGTATTTGCAAAATCTTTTGCCACTATCTCTGCTTCTGCTTCCTATGCATCCTCCTTCCAGAGTATTAAAGATGGTGCAGAATGGTATAAAATTAGGTTCTCGGCGTGCCACTCCTTTCCATACAACCAACCCTTTACATTAATGAACTGAAAGAATCATTAACTAGATCTCCAAACAGTGCTTCAGGGCCAGATGGTGTTTATTACATTATGCTGAAGCATTTACATGAAGAGGACTTGTGCACCCTGTTGATTTTCTACAATTGGATTTTCTCTGAAAATGCCTATTCTTCTTCCTGGCGCCATTCATTCATTATTGCCCTACCAAAACTAGGCAAAGGTCCTTCCCTGGTTCAAAATTATAGGCCAATATCTCTTTCGAGCTGCGTAAGGAAAATTTTCGAAAGGATGGTTCATACAATACTCACTTACATCCTGGAGTCACAGAATCTCCTTCCAGACCATCAGTACGGATTTCGGAAGAACAGATCAATGCTAGATATGCTTACCAAAGCTGAATCTCATATTTGCAATGCCTTTGTCACGAGACAACATCTAGTCATGGTCAACTTAGATCTTGAAAAGGCATTCAGCACTACTTGGTGTCGTGGTATTATACTTGGCGTCGTGGGATCCTCTGGTTGCCTGTAGTGGGAATCGTGTCCTACATTTCTATGAATAAAGAATTTTATTATTATAATGGATTTTTACCCTCTAGGTCTAAGTGGACAATTGCCTGAAATAATTCAAAATTTCTTGCAACTTTGGTATTTTCAGGTCTGATATAAAAACATACTGTCTACATCTCACATTCAAGAGGAAGGCATACCACAGGGTTTAATACTTAGTCCAACACTATTTGCATTTGAGTTAGCAATATGACACAGAACATCCCAAAAACAATTGAAACTTACATGTATGCAGACGATCTTACCATTTCTTGTCAGTCTAAAAGCATGAACACTATCGAATGGCAGCTCCAACTAGCCATAACCAAAATAGAATCCTGGACTTCACAGAATGGTTATCGACTGTCAGAAAATAAATGCACTGCCACTCACTTCTGCAAGCTACAGGCTCTACATCTGGATCCTGAACTAGAAATAAACAAAACTCCAATCCCACTTGTTAATACCGTTAGATTGAGTTCACAGTTTCAGCATTTCTTATTAAGTTGTTTGGACCTAACTACTAAACGAAACTGTTAGGTATTTCTTTTGGTCTGGGTGCGCCTTGAAAAAATTACTGAGACATTAAAGGCGCCGTGAACCGAGAAACTTTGGGAACCTCTGACATAAAATACACAATGAAGAAATTACTGTTGTGGAAATATTTGAAGAGTGTTGACTTTCTCTTTTCATCAATCAATTTCCGATAGCCGACAACAATCTTCTCTGGGCCCTGGCGAAATAAATATCGCAGAGAACATCAAACCTTTTGTTTGAGGTTCTATGCGATACGAAAGATTTCATCTAATTCTTTTACCGTTATCTCCTTCGCGGTAACATTTTTCATCTGGCTCATTTAAAATTTTGAATTTTTAAATGCAAGTCTGCATTGACTTTATTAGCAGGAGACAAACACGTCTTCCGATGGTTAATGGAACACACCGAGGCGGGCAACAGGCAAACGTTTGTTTATTGACCGTACGACTCGCGGTTAGCTTAACGCGCGATTCAAATCTTTTTCAACTATTGCATAAAACAAAAAAGATCGCGTTAATTGGAAATTTGCATCGTGTAAAGTGGTATCATTTTTCAAATAACGTTAACTGAATATCACGTTAATCGAACTCGCGTTATGCGAGGCCTAGCTGTAATGAAGATTTTTTTGGTACCAAGTTTGCCAGTAAATTAGATGCTACAGTTAGAGCAAAAGTTAAAGAAAAATTCAAATTATACTTCCAAGACAAAGAATGACCGAAATATAAAGCTTTAATAGAAGTAGTGGAGAAATTTAAAATGATTGATAAACTGAGTTTGAACATAGATATTTGTTTGACGAAGTTCCAACTCTCCAAAGCAACTTTGGATCTATTTTAAGCACTGAAAGTTTTAAGAACTGCTTAAGTGGGGCAAGCAAATGGCACCTCATTTTGAAAAGCACTAGTTTCAAATTTATAAATATTTTCGAAGTGGTGTCCTATGCTTTGTTGATTCAACCCCAGGGGCTCATATCTGGTGAGTATGGGCTTGGCACACCCAGGGTCCTGAGCTGGATATCATCATTCTTCTCTTCCTTGGTGATTTCCCTTCTACTTCTGACTCTCTCTCAGGGTAATTCAGAAAATTTTTTTTTTTTTTGGCTGGTGCAGCATAAGTCTCAGGCTTCCTTGCACCATATAGCTATTAATAATAATAATAATAAAATAATAATTTCTTGGACTGATATTGGACACTAAGCTCACATCACTCATTTAAGAACTACTTGTCTAAAGCATATGAATATACTTCGGTCAGTCTTGTCCATGTCATGGGGAGCTGATTGGTATACCTTACTACACCTGTACAAGTCCCTAATCTGTTCACGCATGGATTATGGTTCTCCAGTATATGACTCTGCTAGGGTAAGTGCATTAGAATGACTGAACATCATACAGCATTGTGCTCTGAGGACAGCCCTAGGAGCTTACAGGACTTCTCCAGTCCAAAGCCTTTATGTTGAGGCATGTGATCTTCCATTACATCTTCGCAGAAAAATATTGTTGTCTCAATATGCTGTTAAGATCCAAAGTCTTCCTTTCCATCCTAGTTGGGAGTACTTATATAATACCCTGTGGAATTCCTTTTATGAAAGTAAGCCACATGAAAACCGACCTGTGTTGCTCAGGTCGGTTTTACTTGCATACTTGGAATGTTAATCTGACATATCTGAGGACACCACTCCTCCTTATACCACCTTGGTTACATTTTCATGCCTCTCTTGATGAATTCTTTCTCTGATCTGGAAAGAATGTTTTAGCTTCTGCTAATATCAGACAGTTGCATGCAGCCTATGCCAACCTCAACAGCAATTCCTGTGCAGTATACACTGACGGATCAAAAACTGAAAATGCCATAGGTGCTGCAGCAGTTTTCCTGTCATTTACCATTACAGCCTCGTTACCACCCACATTCAGTATCTTCACTGCTGAGCTGTATGCCATAAAGCTTGAACAGATTGTTGAATGCTCCATTTCATCAGCCCTAATCTATGCATAAGTACACACGCCTTGAGTGACTGGGGGTTCAAGCCCGTGACTGCTAAATATGGTACTGTTTCTTCTATTCTGTCTATCTTTTGAACTCCTGACTGTTTGGTATAAACAGAAAATTTTTTAATATACCGACTCTCTCAGTGCAGTCTTTGCTGTGAGGGAGAATTTCTCTGCCTGTCATCCTACATTGAAAACTATTCACTGTCAGTTACTCTCGTGCAAAGAGTCCAATCAATCAGTAATCAATTTGTTGGGTACTGGGTCATTCAGGAATTATGGGAAATGAATGCTGATCTTGCCGCTAAAAGTCCTCTTACCACATTCTCACAGCGCTTTCAGATTCCATATACAGATTACAAGACTGTAATTTGTAAGGCATGTTATGAAAATTGGTCACAAATCTGGTGAAGTAATACCAGCAACAAACTTTACCAGATCAAACAAAAACCAGAGTTGTGGCTGTCTGGATTCAGACGAAACAGACGAGAAGTGATATTGGCAAGACTCAGAATTGGGCATACTCATATTACACACTTGTTTTTATTATTGGAAGAAGACCCACCACAGAGCACATCCTGTCAGACACAACTTACAGTTCACCACTTTCTTGTAGACTGTCCTCTTTACTCATAAATCTGTTCTAGCACCTTTTGGTCATTCAGCAAATTAAACGAATCCCAGATTTTATCTCATCTCATATTCTTGGAAATCATGCAAACACAGAAGAACTGTTAACATACTTGAATCGTACAGGTATATGGATATAAGAAATAAACTATAAATTGACACAATTTGGCCTTAGTAGCCCTTGTGTATTAAACTTAACAACAACAGCAGTGGGTAGTGATGTTTGTGAAGTATACAAAACTGCACAATTAATGATTCCTGGAATTTAGTCTCATTTTTTCTTTCCCAAAGCAAAAAAATCAAGAGGTTGGAGGGTTATATCCAGGTTTATTCCCTCTTGATGCCAAAAAAAAAAAGTAAAATAAGTGGGAAATCTAAATGACAGTGCTGTAGACATTAAAAAATGCACGTCACTTCATAGGATTGAATATGGGACCAGAAGAAAAGAGTGTTAAAAGTAGGATAGTGCTTATTATAATCATCAGTGTTATAACATGCATTTACTGGTAGTAGAACTTACCCTGTTCTTGCTGACAATTTTGCCACTTGTTAGGAGAAGCCTGCATTCAAGTCTTGTCGATGACTAGAGGAATTCCTTAGAGTTGGGAGACGTCTGCATTCAATTCTTGTCGATGACTAGAGGAATTCCTAATCCCTGATGAATAGTACTTTCTTAGGGAAAGTATTATTTTTTAGCTGGAGTTCGCTGATATCAGGCCGAGGGTAACACGTTTTTTCAGCCCACACAATGTGCATATCAGCCCATGAACACATTTGTATGGACATAATGCACAATGGCACATTATGGTCTAAATTTAAAAAGAAAGAAAGAAAGAAAAGAAAAGAGATGCTCTCACTCACATGCTATCTATTAGATGAAAAACCAGTAAGTACCCTCTCATGATCCATATCGGGAAAGGATATAATTCCATTTCTAAATTTTAAGAAATATGCTAGTGACATCTCTCTGATGCTAAGCAACTGATGAAAGGTTAAAGAATAAGTTTTGTGGTTTAAAAAAGCAAAAAATGATAATCAGTATCATTGCCAGGATGTGCAATTGTATTTGGTGGCTGGGGTGCACAATTGGTTAGCATTAGTAGAGGCATACGATGCAAGAAAGCAAGATTATGCAGCAGCAGTAGCCAAAAAAAAAAAAAAAAAAACACTTCTCATTTTGCCCCTCCATTCGTTCCAAATGCCTGTCCAGCTCAGCCTTAAATTTATTTAAGCTATCAACTTCCACAACAAAAGATGGAACTCTGTTTCACCAATCAATTACCCACTGGCTAAAGGCAAATTTCCACACATCTATTCTACATCTATCTTTCCTCAATTTCCAACTATGCCCACTCAGGTTCTTAATCTGAGCAAGAGGAAGAATCCCATCAGAATTCAGCTTGCTCAACCCATTCAAGGCCTTATGCACCTCAATCAGATCATCTCGCAGGTGCCTACTCTCCAGGCACTGCTGTTTGCAGAACTTAAGCCTTTCTTGGTAAGAGCACCCCTTTATTCATCCTCACTAATCTTGTTGATCTTCTTTGTACTCATTCTAGCAACTCTACATCCTTCCTAAAATGAGGCCTCCAGACCTGTACACAGTACTCTAGGTGTGGCCTGACCATTGCATTGTACAATGAGATAATCTCCTTCCTGTTCCTGCTAGCAAAATTCCTATATATCATTGACAAGACTCCATGACCTGCCCTGGCAGCCCATGTGTACTGCTCAGCGAACTACATATTTGACTGCACAATTACCCCCCAAGGTCTTTTCACTTTCCACTTCCCTGAGTGTAGTACCACACAGTTGCCATGTTTCTCTTTGGTTATTGCTACCCATATGCAGTACTTGGTATTTGTCAATGTTAAACTTCAGTTGTCACTTCTCAGCCCATTTGCCTAACTTATCTAGATCCAGTTGGAGTAACAACCCTGCCAACCTTTGTATCATCTGAAAACTTGGACATTAAACCTGATATACCTTCATCAATATAATTGATAAATATACAAAACAACAATGGACCCAACACCAAACCCTGGGGAACTCCAATAATAACATTTGACCACGAAGAGCAGTCTCCATTGATTAGCACTCTCTGTCGTCTCCCACTCAACCATCCCTTTATCCATTTTAGCAACTTACCTTTAATACCATACCTCTCCAATTTGTACAGCAGTCTTCCATGTGCAACAGTATCAAAAGCTTTCCTGAAATCCAAATATATGATATCAAAATTATTTTTGGCATTCAGTTCCTTTGTGACCACATCATAGTATCCAATCAAATTAGTCAGACAAGACCTCCATTTTTGTCTAGATGATCCTGCAATGCTTCTTTAACCAGTTATTCCATTATTTTCCCCAGAACATAAGTTAAACTAACAGGTCTATAGTTACTCGTGTCACCTTTTGAATCCCCTTTGTGAATTGATGATACATTTGCACACCTCCAGTCCATGGGGACCTCCCCTGAGTCCAAGGAAGCTCTCATAATTATGGCTAATGGTTTGCTTACTTCCTTTGCTGCTTCCTTTAATATAACTGGATAGATCCTGTCCACCCCAGGTGCCTTATGTTTAACTTCAACAATTTTTCCTCCACTTTGCTCTCAGTTATTACAAAATCACTTAGGTCCCTGTTAGAGTTTGATAAACTTCTGGCATTGCCCTCATTGAATAACTCCTCATGTGTGAATGTTGATGCAGAATACTCATTCAGTTTATCAGCTATCTGAGCATGATCATCAATAGTCAACCCATCTATGTTAAGTGGTCCAATCTGATTCATCTCTTTCCTTCTAGAGTTTACATAAGTAAAGAACTCTTTGCTGTTTTTCTTTGCATCCTTTGCCAAAGATTTCTCATAATCTGCCTTCGCCTGCCTAACTTCATTTGTGACTTGATTACAGGCAACCTTATATCTGTCATAGGCTTCTGTGTCACCTGATAATTTATATGCATCCCAAAAATTTTTCTTCTCTGCCACGAGCCTCATTAATTCATTTGATATCCATTTAGGCCTGAACCTTGAACAGTATTTCTTAGTTGGAATGAAAAGCCTAGTAGCCTCCAAGATTAAGTCCCTGAAGTCTTCCCATTTAGAATTCAACGTTGGAAACATCACCAGTTGATCCCATTGTACAGAATTTAAAAACTGCTAGAGACCCCCTGTAGTCACCTTTACAAAAGCAAAAGCTCTTCCCTTTAGCCTTGATGGTAGTTACATCTTTAAGTAATTCCCATATCAGTACATTGTGATCACTGTCACCCAGTGGTTCCTTTATCTTCAAATTCTTAATGCATGAAGAATCACTGCTGATAATGAGATCAAGAGTATTACTCCCTCTGGTTGCCTCTCGAACATACTGCTGTAGAAAATAGTCATCCCATAAATCCAGAAAAGTCTTGCTAGCATGTGAGTGACCAACCCACAAATTTCAGCCAATATCTGGAAAGTTAAAATCCCCCATTACAAGATATTCTGATTTACTGGCCAATCTATTTCTCTGCACAACTGTTCATTGTCATCAGAGTCATTAGGCCTATAACCTACTCCTAATCTCATTTTCCCTTTCCCAGTGTTTATGTCACGCCAAACTGACTGAACATTGCACTGTACACCCGTGTCAACTGAATGCACTTACTTAGATTTTATGTGTTCCTTAACTAACAGCATAATCCCTCCTCCCTTCCTACCCTGTCTGTCCTTTCTGTAAATATTGTACTTCCCAAATTCCAATTCCGCACTGCTTATATCTGTGTGACACCACATCTCTGATATCCAACAATATCTGCCTTTGATGTCTTGACTAGCACTTCGAACTCATCAAATTTATTAACTAAACTTCTGGCATTGGTGTACATGCAAGTATACATGCACCTGTTTCTACTCTTAGTTACCCTAACACAATCCTTGTATTTATTTGTTCCAGTTTGACTCCCAACAGCTCAACAGTGGTTTTAGGGACTCCCCTTCTTTGTCAGGGCTTGGATCTATTACATTTAGCCTCCTTCCCTATTTCCATGAATTTTGAGTTACACTTTAAGGCAGAAATAAATGGACCATGCAGATCACACCAGACCATTAGCATCTTACAAGTGAATAGTTAAAATAGATTTACACTGATGCAGTATTAAAAAAGCAATAAATGGTTTTATGATTTATAATGCTCTTTATTCTGTTTTATTCATTTAGTAAGTGCAAAAACAAGCAAAGCTTGCTTAATTTTCTTAACTTCAAAGAATTAGTATTACAATATCTGACTTTCCTGATTGACTTTATTGGGTAATCAGAGTTCTTGGCTATTTTGCTAATGATATTTATTAAAAATTTAAAAAAAAAAAAAAAAAAGGGTGGAATTCCATGTTTTGTTTTTAGTATCTATGGATTTGTGTATAAAGAAAATGTAGAAAACTAATATATTTAATAAATTATTGTTTAATTTTCTTCCACGAACAACTAGCTGCTTTTTTAAAAAATTTGCCCGAATTCTGAATTATCTCCTATATATGCTCTTTTATTTTTTAAAAGGTCCATTCTTTCAAATGGATCACTGTACTTCAGTAGTGTGTATCACACAAGAACAGAGAGGCCAGATGAAGGTGTATATCAGTGTGTTGCTACTATTAAAAATATTGGAACAATAGTCAGCCGATCTGCAAAACTTCAGGTTGCATGTAAGTAGTAATCAAATTTATTTATGAAAATTTCCTTGTGTGTTTTGTTATTAAACATCAGTATTTTTGGAAGTATTTTTTTTTTTTTTTTTATGTAAACCCCAAACATGAGAGGTATTAGAACCTATAGTACTTAGTACCGTGCTTGGGTTGGAGGTTGACAAGACGAAAGAAGATACTTGTTGACATTGGACTTGAACTTCTGCAGACTGTAATTTTCAGGAAATACGTATGAAGGAAGTTTGTTCCAGAAAAACGGCAGTGGAATGAATAAACGAGGAAGATGAAAAGTTGGTTCTGTGAGTTTGAAGTTGGACAGTAAATGGACGTTGGCTGGTGGTGACGTGTTCGGACTGTTTTGAAAGAGAGAGTGGGAATTATAGAAGCCAATTCAGAAGAACAGTGCCCATGGAAGTATCTGTAGAAGAGGCATGCAGCAGAAACAGTACGTCTATGAGACAGTGAGTGGAGAGACTCTGTTAGAGATGAATCATTAATTAACCTAACTGTCCTCTTCTGAATGGAATCAAGCAGCCTGAGAAAGGTTTTGGGGGCACCACCCTAGATGTGGGAACAATATTCCATGGCAGGGCAGATTTGTAATTTATATAGAGTGAGCAGCTATTTGGAAGAAAAGTAATGCCGAGAGCGAAAGAGAAAACCAAGTTTTTTAGATGCAGAAGAAGCAATATTTGTAATGTGCTTGTGCCAAGAGAGATTAGAAGTCAAGGTAATCCCCAAAAGAGATATATCATTTTGCCTAGAAATCGGAGTGTCACTAGAGGTAAACATAGGAGCAGAATAATCCTTTTTGCGAGATATAAGACAAGACTGAGTTTTAGAAGGGTTGAAATCAACTAAGTTGTCTTTGCCCCACTGGAGAATTAGCTGGAGATCAGCATTTAAGGAATTGGTAGCAGATTTTCAAGAAGTTGAAGCTGATTGAGCAGGGCAAGGTTTCTCAAAATGGAACATTGAATGCAATGTGCTATCATCGGCAAAACTATGGATAGGATTTCAAGTCAATGGAAGAAAGTCATTAATATACAAGAGGAAAAGAGTGGGGGAAAGAACTGAACCTTGGGGGTCACCGGCATTAGTGGAGAAGTTAGAAGACAGAGAGCCATCTACCATCACCCTCAGTGAGCGATCAGAGAGAAAACTGGATAACGAATTACTAAAAACAGTTGGCAAACCATAAGATGAAAGCTTGTTTAGAAGACTTTTATGCCAAACACGATCGAAAGCCTTTGAGATGTCAAGAGCAACTACTTGTGTTTCACCGAACCTTTCCATTGAATTAGTCCATAAATGGGCAACAAAACCAGAATATCACCAGTGAATCGACACTGACGGAATCCATACTGGCGATCGTTGATCAGATGGAAGGTTTCTAGGTAGTTTAAGAGTTGGCGGTTAATTGATTTCTCCATTACTTTAGAAAGAGTAGAAGTAATTGCAATGGGACGATAATTGGATGGGAGAGATTTGTCACCCTTTTTAGGAACTAGCTGGATATGAGCAAATTTCCAAGCAGAAGGAAAAACACCTTTGGAATAAGAAAGTGAAAAAAGGCGGCAAAGAATAGGAGTAAGTTCAGGAGCACAGGTTTTGAGAACAAGTGGAGAAATACCATCAGGACCTGGACCTTTCTTAGCATCAAGTTTCATCAAAATCCTTCTGACATCCTTTTGACGGAAGACCACAGGAGGCATTGAATGGAACGTATTGGGAATGGTTGGAGGTGTTTTACCAAGATCATTAATACGTGAGTTGGAAGAAAAATGGGATGCTAGCAGGTCAGCTTTATCCTTGGCTGAAGTGACGACAAAACCATCTGGTTTGGACAGAGGTGGGAGTAGAGATGGGCAAAAGTTGCTGCCAATAGCTTTGGCAAGAGACCAGAATGCCTGGCTACCATTAGAGCAAGAAGCAAGTTTTCTACTCTTAGCTTGTTCAAACTCTAGTTTGGACTGATTAATAACTGCTTTACAATTGTTGCGAGCTTCGGTGTAGGCAGAAAATGAAATTGTAGGCAGAAAATGAAATTGAAGAATTAGAAAGAAGCCAATTACGATATGCAACATTCTTCTCTTGAACAGCCTTAGCACATTTATTGGAAAACCAAGGTTTAGATAAAGGACGAGATTTTAAAGTGGAGTGTGGGATAAAGGATTCCATTCCTGCAAGAATAATTTCACTGACACGATCTGAGCAAACATTGACATTTTTGAAAGTTTTGAAACAGTAATCCAACCAAGGAAATGAAGAAAAGAAGTCTCGCAGGTCATCCCATTTTGCATTCTTGTAATGCCAAACAACACGAGGTTGAGAATAGCCATGAGATAAAGGTTCCATTGGAGAAGAGATAATCATCAAGTTGTGATCTGAAGTGCCTAAAGGACCTCTCACTTCAACCGTGTAATTAGAAGGGTTGTTAGTGAGAAAAATATCAAGCGTATTGCCTGTATGATTAGGATTGTCCGGTATTCTTGTAGGTAAATGAACAATCTGTGCAAGGTCATTAGTAATTGCAAAAGCCTCAGCATCTTGACCAGCTGGGTCGGTGTGACTAGAAAACGGAAGCCAGCTGGAGTTGTGAACATTAAAATCACCAAAGAAAATTACCTCACTGTTAGGAAAGTTGGACTGGAGAAAGTCAAGTTGCAAAGAGAGGAAGTCAAAGAGCTCCAAGTGATAGTGGAGTTGAGAGAATGGTAGATACAACAGATGAATTTGACCCAATGAGGTAGAGAGATTTTAAGCCAGAGAAGATGAAAGAGAGGAGATTCCAAATTGCCAAGTCTCTGACAGGGAATATCAGAATGGACAAATGCATAAGTACCACCTTTGAACCTTTGAGGCGAAAGAGAAGAGAGAGTCTATTGTTGGCAAAGAGTGAGGGCATCTGAGATGAGCAGTAGTTGAATCAACCGATAACTGAAATTCTGTCAGAAAAAGTACATGGGGTTTGGCAGACTGCAAGTGGAAATGGACATTGTTGAGATTAGAATTGAGACCACATATATTTGTGAAATGAATTAGGAGGTGGTTTAGATCTTTTCGCAGATAAGCTTGCTCTGTTAGTTTGACAATTCATGGTGTATTCAATAGTAAGAAAAAGTGGGTGGGACATGCTGTATGAAGTCTTGAAATTTTTGGATATGGTGTACACATGGTAAGAATATACCCAGATCCTTGACATAACATGGCCTCAACAATGCTCCCCTCATACACTCTACTCGGACTCCCTCCAGTCACTATCCGGCAGAGTAGAGGTAGCAAGATTATACACTAGCTGATTCGGAAGCCTCCTAGAGGTTCGGTCCAGTGTACTGACTAGCGGCCGGCCTGCGAACACCATTTTAGAGCCGTACCCTCAAAATGTAAGGAATGTTAGATCTCGTGTGATGTTCATCATAACCTCAAAAGTCATCAATCATACTGCATGGTGGAAGAGATAGGGAAGGGGTGACTGGAACTTAGCTCTAGAGACTAAACATGGGTTCCATCACTTCAAGCCTCCAATATGCAAAGTGGTGGTATTGCGCCGGTTGATGAGAGTCATCTACCACCTAGTACTGCCTGGTAACATAGAGGAGCGGCGTTCCTCCATGTGGTGTGGGTGACACACCTCGACCCCTGCTTATGTTGGTTCACACCTGGGTTGTCATGCACCATGTACTTGTGCATGGAGATTATACCCAGGATTACTAACAGTCCCACCATCGTGCAGATGCAAGCAGAGGATTTGGCTGTCAGAGACTGTCTGGACTTCGCCGAAATTGGGTCTAATTGACTTGAGTGTCACCTGAATATCAGTTCCATCAGCGTTTTAGACTCCCAGGTATACAGCTTGTCTGGCATATCTGAGAGAATGTCTGTGACAACCTCAAGGACTTAACTGAAACTTTGTTAATTGTTATTTGGTTTTTAGGAGCATTAGCAACTAAGGCCATATTGCTCCGGGATATGCGGTGGTCATTCCCTGACCTTTTCGCATCCTCCGTATTTGGTGGTGACGGGCTCGAACCCCAGTCTAATCAAGAAGCGTGTACTACGCACTGCTGCTCCTTCCCACCTGGCTACGGAAGCAGCCTGAAACTTTGTATTTGTACAAACAGTTTACCTAAAAAAATAGTTGTTATTGGAAAATTCCTTTCCCCATGTTGTTCATTAGAGAACTTCAAGGAAAATTTTTCCGTATTGTTAAAAATCATTTTTTAGATTTGTGAAAACAAATTTTTGAATATTATTAAAAATTATTTTTGCATATTTGTCTTTTATTTGGTATCTACATAGTTTTCAACTTAAAATTATATAATAGTTAATGCTATTTTACTTTCCCTTTTTTTAAACTTGCAAAAAAAGAGAAAGACTTACTTTTCATCCCTTTTGTTATTGTAGTTGGTAGGATTCCAACTGTCTAAATGTAACGGCAACTCCAGAAGAAAAGGGATGATTCAGATTGGTCCACTAGATATTGGTGGTTCAACTGTTGATGATCCTGCTCAGGTGGCTAACCAACTAAATGAGTATTTTGTATCTACATTCACACATGAGGAGTTATTCAGGGAGGGAAATGCCAGAGGTGAATTAAACTCTGGCAGTGAGCTAGATGATTTTGTAATAACTGAGAGGAAAGTGGAGGAGAAATTGTTGGAGATAAACATAAAAAAGGCACCTGGGGTGGATAGGATCTATCCAATTATATTAAAGGAGGCAGCAAAAAAAAGTAAGCAAACCCTTAGCCATAATTATGAGAGCTTCTTTGAACTCAGGGGAGGTACCCATTGACTGGAGATGTGCAAATGTGACCCCATTCACAAAGGAGGATCAAAGGTCGACACAAGTAATTATAGACCTGTGAGTTTAACTTCTGTTTCATGAAAATTAATGGAGGCACTGGTTCAAGAAGCACTTACCAATTTGATTCGATACCATGATGTGGTCACAAAGGAACTGGATGCAGGGAATAACTTTGATATCATATATTTGTATCTTAGAAAGGCTTTTTATACTGTTTCACATGGAAGACTGCTGAACAAATTGGAGCAGTGTGGCATTGGAGGCAAATTGCTGCTATGGATAAAGGGATGGTTCAGTGGGAGAAGACAGAGAGTGGTAATCAATGGACACTGCTCCCTCAGGGTTCACTGTTGGGTCCATTGTGTTTTCTGTATTTATAAATGATATTGATGATGGTATATCAAGCTTAATGTCCAAGCTTGCAAATGATAAGAAGGTTCGCAGGATTATTAAGGATACCAATGACAGTATGCTGCTGCTGCTGCAACAGGATCTAGAAAAGGTGAGCAGATGGGCTGAGAGGTGGCAAATGAAGTTTAACTTTGACAAATGTAAAGTACTACATATGGGAAGCAGTAACCCCAGAGTAACATATCAACTCTGTGGTACTACACTGACAGTGGTAGAGAATGAAAAGGACCTGGGGGTAATTGTGCAGGCAGATATGAAGTTTTCTGAGCAGTGCAGACGGTCTGCAAGAGTAGCTCATGGTGTCTTGTCAGTGATATACAGGAATTTTTCTAGCAGGGATAAGGAGATGATTATCCTCTTGTATAAGGCAATGGTCAAGCCACACCTTGAGCACTGTATACAGGTCTGGAGGCCTCATTTTAAGAAGGATGTAAAGCTGTTGTACAGAGAAGGGCAACAAGATTAGTGAATGGAACAAAGGGTTGCTCTTATGAAGAAAGGGTTAAATTTTGCAAATTACAGTGTCTGGAGACTAGGCACCTGCGAGGTGATCTGATTGAGCTGTATAAAGCTTTGAATAGTTTGACCATGCTCAATGCTGATGGAATTCTTCCTCTTGCTCAGAATAATCACCTGAGAGGGCATAAATTCAAATTGAGGAAAGATAGTTGTAGGATGGATGAGTGGAAGTTTGCCTTTAGCCAGCAGGTAGTTGGTTGGTGGAACAGACTTCCATTCTTTGTTGTGGAAGTTGATAGCCTAAATAAATTTAAGGCAGAGCTGGACAGGTATTTGGAGCGAAAGGGGGGGGGTGAAATGGGAGCATTTTTTTTTTTTTTTTTTTGGCTGATGCTACATAAACTTGCTTTCTTGCATCATATATTTCTACTAATGCTAATGCTAACTACTTACCGAATATCAGTAATGTGTTTGTTTTCATAAATGTAAATTAAATTATTAACATCAGCATTAGAAGTGGAAAATGATGCAAGCAAGCAAGCTTGTACAGCATCAGCAAAAAAAAAAAAAAAAAAAAAGACTAATACCTCCCTCCCATTTCAACCTATTCATTCCTGCCAGTTGTTTGTCTGGTTCTTCCTTGAATTCATTTATGCTATCAACTTCCACAACAACAGATGGAAGTTTGCTCCAGCAAACCATCCACTGGCTAAAGGTAAATTTTTACACATCTATTCTGCAACTGGCCTTCCTCAGTTTGAATGTGTGACCCTCATATGTGTGGTCTGAGCAAGAGGAAGAAACCATTAGCATTGAGCTTGCTCAATTCATTCAAAACTTTTAACACCTCACAGAGATCACCTTGGAAGTGCCTAGTTTCCAGATGTGGCAACTTTCAGAACTGAAGCCTTTCTTGGTAAGAGCACCTCTTTGTTCCACTCACCAATCTCATTGCCCTTCTCTGTACTCATTCTAGCAGCTCATCATCCTTCCTAAAATGTGGCCACCAGACCTGTATGCAGTACTCAAGATGTGGGCTGACCACTGCCTTATACAAAATCACCTCCTAATCCCTGCTAGCAAAATTCTTGCATGTCATTGACAAATCCCCATGAACTGTCCTAGTAGCATTACTCTGCATTACTCAGAGAACTTCATATATGATCGCACAATTACCCCTGGGTCTTTTTTATTTACCTCCACCCCCGAGTGTAGTACCATATAGTATGTATGGTACTACACTCAGGGTGGAGGAAAATAAAATGGTATGTTATTTTGTTAGTATGTTATTCTTGGGTTGCTGCTACTCATATGCAGCACTCTAAATTTGTAAATCTTAAATGTCATGGGCATGGGCAATTGCCCATGCCCATCTGCCTAACTTTTTTCTAGATTCTGTTACAGTAGCACAAGCCTGATATGACTTTATCAATATTATTGAAAAATATAGAAAACAGCAGTGGGCCTAACTCTGAACCTAGAGGGAATCCACTAATAACGTTAGTCCACTAGGAGCAATGTCCATTGATTACCTGGCGCCTCCGTAGCCAGGTGGGAAGGAGCAGCAGTGCGTAGCACACGCTTCTTGATTAGACCGGGGTCCGAGCCCGTCACCACCAAATACGGAGGATGCGGAAAGGTCATTCAGGGAATGACCACCGCATATCCCGGAGCAATATGGCCTTAGTTGCTAATGCTCCTAAAAACCAAATAACAACAACCATTGATTACCACTCTCTGTCTTCTTCCACTTAACTATCCCTTTATGCATAGCAGCATCTTACTTGTAATGCCACACTGCTGCAATTTGTACAGCAGTCTTTTATGTGCAACAGTATCAAAAGCTTTACTGAAATCTAAGCGTATGTTATAAGAATTATTTTTTACATCCAGTTTGTTTGCGACTACATCGCAGTATGCAATCAAGTTAGTTAAACTACATTTCCCCTTAACAAACCCATGCTGTGTCTGAAATATAATTGCAGCCTTGTCTAGATGATCCTGCATTACTTCTTTAACCAGTGACTTCATTACTTTCCCCGGAACAGAAGTTAAACTAACAGGTTTGTAATTATGTGTCACCCTTTAATTCCCCCCTTGTGAATTGGGGATAGCACTTCTCCAGTCATTGGGCACCTCCCCTGAATCCAAGGATGCTCTCATAAATATGGCTAAGGGTTTGCTTACTTCCTTCTCTGCCTCCCTTAATATAATTGGATAGATCCCATCCACCCCAGGTGCCTTTCTTATGTTTAACTTCAATTTCTCTTCTGCATTCCCTTTTCTGAAGAATTCCTCATGTTTGAATGTAGATGCAAAATGCTCATTCAGTTTTTCAGCAACCTGAGCAGGATTGGATCATCAACAGTCAAACCATTGATATCAAGTGGACCAATTTAATTCATCCCCTTCCTTCTAGTTTTTACATAAGTAAAGAAGTGTTTTGCTGTTTTGCTTTGCATCCTTTGCCAAAGATTTTTCGTAATCTGCCTTCGCTTGCCTAACCTCATTTGTGACTTGATTACAGACTAGTTTATATCTACCATAGATTTCTTTGTCTCTCGATAATTTTTATGCATCCTGTGCATTTTTCTTTTCTGCTACGTGTTTCATCAGTTCATCTGACATCCATTTAGGCCTATACCTTTAAGAGAATTCCTTAGTTGGCATGAAAACCTAGTAGCTTCTATGATTAATTCCTATGGTTTCCATTTAGAATTTGCTGATGGTAACATCATCAGTTGGCTCCACTGTTTAGAATTTAAAACCCGTACAAGCCCACTGTAGTCACCTTTACAAAACCTAAAAACCCTTCCTCTACCCTTGATGCTAGTTACATATTTAAATAATTCCCAAATCTGTACACTGTGGTCACTGCCACCTAGTGGTTCTTTTTTTCTGCAGATTCTTAATGCTCATGCATTAAGTGCAGCAGTGATTATTCATATAATTACTGCTGCACTTAATCCATCACTTAATCATCAATAATCACTTATATTATAATTATAATATAAAAAAAATATATTATTATTAACGTAAATGATACTTTTTATATAAAAGTGATGGATTTTTATAATATATTATAATAATAACCATTGTCATATTTTAAAAATAAATTTTAGATTCAGTTATTCTAAATCTTTAACTCAGTTCAGCTCTTACAACGAAATGGTGCCTGTGGCTGGAATTGCCCTTTCCATACTCTGTTTTGTCTCTGTTCACATCTGAACAATCTTTATACTATGCAAACTGCTTTGCCCTGTTATTTCACTACTTTTAAATAAATAGCATCATTGAAAGATAAAACCATCATTTGATACTGCTATGTATGATAGCCTGTTTTGGAAGTTACTAGTCTCTCTTCAGATAGTTCATTGAAATATGCAATGCTTTATGTAGAAGACAATGCCAAAGAGTTTGGGCACTATTGATAATTTTCTGAAATTCATAATTTTGAACTTCTGACTTAGCATACTGAATGGCAACAACTGAATATCAACTTATTTTGCCATTGTTTTGTTAGAGAATTTTCACTAGAGACCACCTATATTGAGGTTTAATAGTCCCAACATGGTTTCATGGCAATTGTTTAATTTTTTAAATAAATGACAGATTAATCTTTTGGTAATGCAATTTGTATTACATTGTCTAAAATTTAATGTCTAAAAGAAAATGATAAATTCCTGTTCACATAATTTATTGGCTTAAATTTAAACATGAGATTAGAAAAAATTTGAATTGTGCATTTAAATTAGCTTGACAAAACAAATTTTTACATAATAGTTCATTGAAATATGCAATGCTTTATGCAGAAGACAATGCCAAAGAGTTTGGGTTGGAATTAGTTAAAAAAAATATCAGAAAACTGAATAAAAAAAACTTTTTATTTTATTTTGTAACCTAGATATCTGTAATTTTTTTACAGTAAGTGATGTTTTGGTTGCTCATGTGAGAATGTTTATTTTTATCTGTAGTTAACAGTAATTCCTTATAGTTATTTTTTATAATGTCATTAAAATTTTTTATTTTTGTTGAAGAAATCGGCCTCTAAAAAACTAGAAATAATTGTCGCAGCATAAAATGAAATAGCTTTCTTAGGTAGTATGATATTTGCAGTGGTAGAGCTAGCCCTTATTTTATTTTATTTTTTGACGTAGTTTTTTGTTGTTACAAGAGGTCTTATGGTTGTGTGCTAGATTCCGTGCTCTGAAATATAGCCATTTTAGTCTTAATTCCATCCTTGGTTATTTGAAAAATAACCTTGAAAGAATCCTTGCTTGGTTTTTTTGAAAAAAAAAAAGTTGGCAATCTAACCTAAACACATTGCCTTTGTTATATGGTTACATGTTGACAAGCCTTTTCACATTGCCCTTCAGAAAATCTGGTCACTTTATACCAGAAGTTATAAATATATTATTTTGAAAACAGGATCAACATCAGTTATCTTGTATTGTAAATATTGCATTTATTTCCTAGCTGACAGCTTTCATTAATCTTAAACTAGTGTTTGCTTTGTATGTCTTTTACAATGGTCATTATTAGCTTTAGTTATTTGTAAGCATGCCATTAACATGATTTTATTGTGATGAGGTGTCCTGGGGTTACTAATTTTCTGAACTTAAGGTACTTTAATATCAGATGATCATATTGTGTGAATTTATGAATCCTTGCTTTCAAAATAATGTACTTTGATATTACTGGGTGAGTTTAAATGGCATTTTTTTCCCCCTGTATTATAAATAAATAAATTTGAACAGCTAGACATTAAACATATTAATAGTGTATAAAGGATCTAGAATTAAACATATTAATAGTGTATAAGAGATCTAGCTGTCAAATAAATTTGACATCTAGATCCCTTATACACTATTAATATGTTTAACTTAGAGTTAGTGCTTCATTTTCTTTGCCTGCCGAACCTCCTTTGTGACCTGATTACAGACTAGCTTATATCTGCTATCAGGCGACGCAGAAGCCTGTAGCAGATATAAGCTAGTCTGTAATCAGGTCACAAAGGAGGTTCGGCAGGCAAAGGCGGATTACGAGAAATCTTTGGCAAAAGATGCTAAGAAAAACAGCAAGGATTTCTTTACTTATATAAACTCTAAAAGGAAGGGGATGAATATGATTGGACCACTTGACATCGATGGTTCGACTGTTGATGATCCTGCTCAGATAGCAAACAAACTGAATGAGTATTTTGCATCTACATTCACACGTGAGGAATTATTACAATTTGAAAATGGAAGAAGGTTATCAAATTGTAGCAGTGTGCTTAATGATTTTGTAATAACTGAGAGCAAAGTGGAGGAGAAATTGTTGAAGTTAAACATAAGAAAGGCACCTGGGGTGGATGGGATCTATCCAGTTATTTTAAAGGAGGCGGCAAAGCAACTAAGCAAACCCTTAGCCATAATTATGAGAGCATCCTTGGACTCAGGGGAGGTTCCCACGGACTGGAGATGTGCAAATGTGTCCCCAATTCACAAAGGTGGATCGAAGGGTGACACGAGTAATTACAGACCAGTTAGTTTAACTTCTGTTCCGGGTAAAATAATGGAGTCGCTGGTTAAAGATGCATTGCAGGATCATCTAGACAAGACTGCAGCGATAACTCAAACACAGCATGGGTTTGTTAAGGGAAAGTCTTGTCTGACAAATTTGATTGGTTATTATGATGTGGTTACAAAGGAACTGGATGCAAAAAATAATTTTGATATCATATACTTGGATTTCAGGAAAGCTTTTGACACTGTTGCGCATGGAAGACTACTGTACAAATTGGAGCAGAATGGTATTAAGGGTAAGTTGCTACAATGGATAAAAGGATGGTTAAGTGGGAGAAGACAGAGGGTGGTAATCAATGGGTGCTGCTCTTCGTGGACTAATGTTATTAGTGGAGTCCCACAGGGTTCGGTGTTGGGTCCACTGTTGTTTTGTGTATTTATCAATGATATTGATGAAGGTATATCAGGCTTAATGTCGAAGTTTGCAGATGACACAAAGGTTGGCAGGGTTGTTAATGACAGTAATGGCAGTGTGCTACTGCAACAGGATCTAGATAATTTGGGCAGATGGGCTAAGAAGTGGCAACTGAAGTTCAACCTTGACAAATGCAAAGTACTGCATATGGGTAGAAATAACCCCAGAGAAACGTACCAACTGTGTGGTACTACACTTAAGGTGGTAGAAAATGAAAAAGACCTGGGAGTAATTGTGCAGTCAGATATGAAGTTTTCTGAGCAGTGCAGACAGGCTGCTAGGGCGGGTCATGGGGTTTTGTCAATGATATATAGGAATTTTGCTAGCAGGGAAAAGGAGGTGATTGTCCCTCTGTATAAGGCAATGGTCAGGCCACGCCTTGAGTACTGCGTACAGGTCTGGAGGCCTCATTTTAGGAAGGATGTAGATTTGCTTGAGCGTGTACAGAGAAGAGCAACACGATTGGTGAGGGGAATGAAGGGATTCTCTTACCAAGAGAGGCTTAAGTTCTGCAAATTGCAGTGGCTGGAGACTAGGCACCTGCGCGGTGATCTGATTGAGGTCTATAAGGCCTTGAATGGGTTGAGCACGCTGAATTCTGATGGGATCCTTCCACTTGTTCAGATTACCAACCTACGGGGACATAAGTTCAAATTAAGAAAGGACAGATGTAGAATAGATGTGCGGAAATTTGCCTTTAGCCAGCGGGTGGTTAATTGCTGGAACAAACTTCCATCTGTCGTTGTAGAAGTTGATAGGTTAAATAAATTTAAGGAGGAACTGGACAGGCATTTGGAGGGAATGGTGTGATTTTTTTTTTTTTTTTTTTTGGCTGATGCTGCATAAGCTCCTACACTTGCTTTCTTGCATCATGTGCCACTACTACTACTACTACTACTACTACTACTATTTTTCTTTTTCAAGAATGTGTCCTATTTAATATTTGTTATTTAAATTCAATCTTTATATCTCATTGCATAATTAAAATTCTTTTATTCCTGTTACTTAGCACTACCCAGGTTTGATGAACAACCACAAGACACAACTGTGTTTCCTGGTCAGACTGCATATTTTCCTTGCACCATCCAAGGCATCCCTCCAGCAACAATAGAATGGCTAAAGGATGAGCATACATTACAGATAGATCGTTCACGTATGATGATCTTACCTAGTGGTGCCATCGAAATTGATCATGTTCAAACCACCGATGCTGGCACTTACAGGTGTAATTCCTCAAACATTGAAAAACATCGTCTAAGTATGCCAGGTACTTTGAGTGTCAGCTTAGATTATGGTAAGTACATTCATATAATAGATTAAATTGATAGTACTTGCATCTGATTTTTAGAAATTGCTATTAGCTTTCTAGTGGGCATGTTAAATCAATTACAGCAGCAGGCATGGCACATTGGTGTACAGATTTCATTCATCAAGTTTTTTGGGAAAAACAGCAGTAATAGTTGAAAATGGGAAATTTAAAAAAAATTATTCTTAATTCTGACACCATATTGGATAATAAAATCAAGAATTATTTCCTGACTGCTTTTGAAGGTCAACTTTTGGTCAAGGAGCATGCAAAAATAAAACTGAAACAAAACCTGAGGAAAATTGGAAATAAGGTTCTGTAAAAAATAAGGTTCCTTAAAATGGAACCTTATTTTTTACAGCTGTATAACTCCAATAAAAAATTAATTAATGGTGTATTTGTGTGTGGGGGGGGGTGGCTTTACCATAATTAAGGAATACTAAAATTTTCACAATTTTTGAAAATGTTTTCAAAATTTGCAAAAAAAACTGTTTTTAATTGATGACATTAGCAAAAGTATCTGCTAATAAGATAACAATAGTCTATTCTCATTGCAGTTACTTCACAGCATGGGAGATCAGTTATTTGAAAAGAGTTGTTTTTTTTCTTAACAAATTTTAATTTGCAAATAGCTTATTCTGTAAAAAAATGGGTGCAGGTTCTGAATTTCACAAAGAGACAGGAAAAGAGCTAATCTAATGAGCTCTTTACCTTTCACAGTCATGCATTTTAATAATCATAATAATCACCATTTCATAATCATGCTTATTAAAGTGTAGAAGTCTCTGTGCCTTTTAGTATTGACCAACTTGAGTTAAATTTCATTGATTGTTATGTGTGATCTCCCACATTACAGATAGATCAAATGATGAAATGTCAGTAACTAATGAAACAGTCATCTTATTTTTGGGGATGGGTTTGCCACCAAAATACAAATAAATAGAAGCAATCTTCCTGCAAGCAATCTCTCTAGTTAACAGGACAGATTGCTTGGAGTGAATTTATGGCTTTATATGGGTTGAAAAAAGTTAATGATAATGGAATTCTGTTTCCCAGACCTTGCATGCATGCGCGTGCATGCACACACACACACACACACACACACACACACACACACACACACACACACACACACACACACACACACATGCACGCTGAAATTTAAAAAAGGATGGCTTCTGGAAAAATGGCAAAAATTTGCTTTGAACCAGAGAGTAATTGATGTTTGTCACAAACAAACTACCACCCTGGTGTTGAGGAACTGTGTTGTTTGAATAAATTTACAGAACTAGTCATATTATTAGATGGGATGGACAAATGAGGCAGGTAGGGTTTTTTGTTGAAAGTAAGCATGCTTTCTTTCATTATTTGCAAGTACTACTACAAATAATAATAAATTGCATGTGGAGGTAAGCACAAATTCAGTGTTCCGATAGGCTGATAGGACTTGAAGAATAGGGAATGGAATCAATGTCCTTGAAGGATTAAAAGAGGATCCCATCAACCACTTAGATGCCCAGCTCAGCACTAGAGCCCCATGCTCCAGCATCACACAGCACACTGGTATGCTCTGCAGCTTCTTGTGGGATCAAGGATCTTATAGGTGCTACAGGAAGTAGCTATAGTTGGTGACTCAATTGTCAGGATACTGGGAAAATGTTGTGAAAAAGTTGAGGGCAATATTGAGAAAAAGTCGTGAATTAGGAGTGAAATTGAAAGCATCTGCAATTCTGCTCAGACACAAGAGTGAATATGTGATGAGAGCCTTGTCAATCATTTTGGCTGTGGAGAGGCTGTGCAAAGCCTGTTGGGTAGAATATTTCTCAGTGTGGTGTGCACTTCTTAACAGGAGAGACTGTTTTTAAAGGGATGGGATTAGCTTAAATTGAAGGAATGTAAGAATGGGATTTCCAACCAACCTCATGTTAGGTTGGTTGGAAAACTGCTGGATCGGGCTAGGGGGATATGCAGACATAGATTAACATGAGGGGCCATAAATTCAAATTCAGGAATAATGGTTGCAGGACAGTTGTGCATGTCTTCAGTCAGATGATAGTAGATTGCTGGAACAAATTTCTATCTGTTGTGCTAAATAAATGAATAGTTTAAATAAATTCATGGTTGTTGTCATTATTTGGTTTTTAGGAGCATTATCAACTAAGGCCATATTGCTCCGGGGATATGCGGTGGTCATTCCCTGACCTTTCCGCATCCTCCGTATTTGGTAGTCATGGGCTCGAACCCCAGTCTAATCAAAAAGTGTGTGCTACACACTGCTGCTCCTGCCCACCTGGCTACGAAGGCACCATAAATTCGTGGAACTAACAGTTACTGCAGGCAAAGGTGTAAATGATGTTTTCTCTGCCTCTGTTGGACCATGCAGCAGCAGCCTGGAAAGCGAGGTGTTGGATTTCAAATACTGCTGGGGGATTCGAATGGAACAAGCATTATGTGGACTCTGTTAGGGTTACTAAGAGTAGAAACAGGTGCATGTATGCTTGAGTGTACACTAATGCAAGATCAAAGTAAATAAATTTGATCAATTTGAAGTGCTGATTATATCATCAACTGCAGACGTTGTGGGGATATTGAATGTCACTCAGTTGTAAAGGATGCAGGGAGTACAGTGTATACAGGAAGGACAGGCAAGGTGGAGGAATTATGTTCTTAGTTAAGAAGAATATTAAATCTAAGGCAGTGCATCCAGTTGACTTGGGTGATGAGTGCATTGTTTAGTCAATTTGATGTGATATAAGCATTTGGGAAAACAAAATTGAGAGTAGAAGTATGTCATAAGCCTAATGACTGACGAGTATAATAAACACTGCATTGACATATTGATGTGGGATTTACTTAAAGTAACTACTTTTGAGAGCAAAGGGAAGGGCTTTTGCTTTTGTGAAGGTGACTATAATCTTCTCAGACAGTTTTAAATGGTAAAAATGGTGAATTTTCATGATAAATTCAGGTGATTGAGACACTTGCCCTAGATAAAAACTATTGTGCCATCAAATCACAAATGTCCTGGTTGCTGACAAAAAAGTATTTTGCATCTACATTTATACATGAGAAATTTTTTAGGGATGAGATCACCAAAGTATATAAATTTTTCTAATAGGGAGCTAAATTATTTCATGATAACAGAGAAAAGTGTAGTAGAAATTGTTGAAGCCAAAGGTAAAAAAGGCAATTTGTTGGTTGGGATCTATCAAAGTACAGTTATGCCCTCATATCCACTGATTCAATTACCCACGGAAAAAGAAACGAAAAAACTTAACACATACTACTCACGTGTCCAGTATGATGCTTCCCTTTATTTTTTTACAATGTTGATTTTAAATCGAATAGCTTCCTTTTTTTTTTTACAATGTCGCTTATGGTTTGATCACCAACATTATAATGATTCTTTAGAGATTTAACGGATGCACAGTTTTCAAACTTTTGAATAATTTGAAGTTTTTGTGTAATTTGAAACCACAACTCTTGTGTTTGCCCATCATTTTGGCGATTTCTAAACAAAAAAAAAAAAAAGAGGTTATTATAAAAAAAAAAATTCTGACATAAATAACACAAAACACGTCACACCACAAAAAGACAAACAAAATTTGTCCTTTTGTGGTGTGACGGAACACAACAATCGACGCGATGCACTAAATCAAACTAAACATTTGGTCTTGAAGTGTCCCTGTAAATAAATTGAGTCTGCTGTACTTTATTATTACCATATTTAATGTTGGTAATGTCTTTCTGTATATTGAATTTATCAATTAAACTTTATTATACTTATATATGTACAAGAAAATCACGTTATATATGGGGTCAGCAGGTGTTTGCTTATATCCGCGGTTTCAGCCATCTGCAGTATGTCTTGGAACGTTTCCCCCATGGATACGGGAGTCTTACCGTATATTATTGTAGGCAGCAGTGGAGGTAAGCAAATGTTTAGCAATAATTATGTAAGCATCCTTGGTTCAGGAGGAGTTCCCTATGGATTGAAGATGTGCAATTGCATCCCAGATTCACAGAGGAGGTGCATTACGGATACATTCAAAAGCTGACAAATAATTGCAGGCCTGTTGTTACCTTTAATTCTGCTCCAGGAAAAATATTAGATTCATTGCTTAAAGAAGTAATGCAGGACATCTAGACAGGAACACAGTTATTTTGCAGTCACAGTATTGATTTGTTAAAGAGCAATCTTGTCCAACCAGTCTGATTGAATACTATGATGTAGTTACAAAGGAACTAGATGCAAAAAAATAATTTTGATACTTATATTTCAGAAATGCTTTTGATACTGGTGCATGTCAAAGATGTATAGTTTGGAGCAGTATGGCATTAAGAGCAATTTACTGCTGTTAATAAAATGTTGGTTGAGTGGGAGAAGACTGTGGTTATCAATGTGTTCTGCTATTCTTGGGCTAATGTTATATAGTGGAGTCCATCAGGATTCAGTGCTGAGCCCATTTTGTTCTATATTTATTAATAATATTGACTAAGTTTACAGATGATTCTAAATTTGGCAGACTGAGACATTAACAAATGCAAGGTATTATATATGGGTAGCCATAATCCCAGAATAATCTACCATCTGTCTGTTATTGCATTCAATGCATTGGAGAATGAAAAAAGACCTAGGGATATTTGTGCAGTCAGATATAAAGTTCTCTGAGGAATGTAGATAAGGCTGCCAAGATAGCTCATTTTTTGTCAGTAATATACAGGAATTTTGTCAGTAGGGATAAAGATGTGATTATTCCATTGGTTAAAGCAATGATTAGGCTGCATCTTGAGTATGTACAGGTCTAAAAGCCTCATTTTGAGAAGAATGTGGATCTGTTGAAAGGAGTGGAGAAGAGTAATAAGTTTACTGAGAGGAACAAAAGGGTGAATGTATACCAGGAAAGGAAATAGTTCTAGAAACTATAGAAAATTGAGAGGGTCAGGATGCAATATAAAATTTTTGGAAAATAATAAGAGGCCTGGATCTTGGTAGTTTATATTTAGGCAGCATATTGTACAATTGGTAAATTACTACGTGGGGGGGAGCGTTTCGAACACGCGATTCAATAGGAAACATTCATGGAGCGGACCGTAGCTAATGAGTACAGATCAGAGTAAACATTTTGCCCCTAAAGAACAATGAGCCGAAACAAAAACAATTAAGATAGAGATGGAGCTCAGTAATGGAGATACTCAAGAAATTTAAGTACACACTTTAAAATTTCACGGGGGCAATTAATGACAGGTGTAGCCAGGCAAATACAGGGCATAGATGGGTGTGGATGTGAGGTCACAAAGAAGATCTGGAAACTTCTTGGCTGACCGGAACTTCCGTTTACCTTTCTAGAAAGTTCCAGAAATTGCTGGAAAACCGGAAGTCCTCATATAAAGGATGGAAGACACGCCCACAGAAGCGTATAGGAGACGAATGGGAATTACAGGGGAAGGGATGTACAGGTCAGCGATTGGCCAGAGTGAAAAGCGTAGGAAATTTTGAAATTCAGAGTGAGGAGAAAGAAAAGTTTTTTTTTTTTTTTTTTTTTTGGGAGAGTCTTTGGAAGTGTGTGGAGGAAGACAGTCGTGTAGCAGAGTCGTTGCTGAGTCTTGGGGAGATGGTTTAGTAATGGGAAGGAAATTTTCCTTGTGAGAAATTTCGTAAGTCTAAAGTTGGGGAAAGAATATGTCCATGTGGAAGAAAGATGATCCAGAGTAGCCAATGAATACAACAACATTGTGAGAAGCTGATGAAATTCATAGTGAAGGAAGGAGAGCGCCCAATGAGAATTCTAGAGAATGACATAAGAAAAGGATCCTTATTCAACTCAACAGAGCGAACCTCAGGTAGATTGATGTATTCCAAGGTTGAGCAACCGCCCGCCTTCTAGTCTACGCCATTACGCTGATGGTTACGGCAGCCCTGAATAGTAAAATCACTTGGAAAACCAGTAAGTGACAGTTCAGTAAGGAAAAATCTTAAGTTAGCCTTGAATGGTTTAAGCATGCTCAATGCTGATGGGATTCTTCCTCTAGCTCAGAAAAATCACCTGAGAGGGCATAAATTCAAATTGAGGAAAGACAGATGTAAGATAGACGTGCGGAAATTTGCCTTTAGCCAGCGGGTGGTTGGTTGGTGGAACAGACTTCCATCCCTTGTGGTGGAGGTTGATAGCCTAAATAAGTTTAAGGCTCAGCTGGACAGGTATTTTTAATAAGCAGAGGGGTGAAGTGGAAGTGGGTTTTTTTTTTTTTGGCTGATGCTGCATAAGCTTGCTTTCTTGCATCAAATGCCTCTACTAATGCTAATGCTAATAAAAAGTAATATACTTGGGGAAAGTACTGTTTATTTATAGTGCAACACTGAGGCCATTCATTTAGATAGCTTAACAATCTGAGAGGTTGATTTCATTTGAAAAGATTTCTGTTTTCAAATGGCATGAACCTCTGTGTTCTAAAAAAATAGATTAGTTTTGTTGATTTAATAAATTTTATAGATAGCTATTTGAAGCGTATCTATTAAAATTCATAATTAAAAAAACAAACAGAAAACATTAAGTTATTGAATTTTACAAATTAATTATTCATTATCATGATATTGGTTCATTGCTGTCGTCACATGGTGGTAGTAATGGGCTTAAGCAATATGAATAAAAGTGGCTTGCTTTGTGGTAAGATTTCAATAATAATTTGATTTCATAAAAATTTGCTTATTTGATAATTAAAGAAGGAATACTTTCTATGTATACAAAATACATTTTGCATGCATTATGACACTACAGATATTTTGAAAAAATATCCGTAGTGTCATAATTTCTCAAGCAACTTTGAATGGTAGTATGGAAATTTTGAAAATTTTAATATTTTGTTTATTAAAAGAAAATTCTGTATTCTAAGTTTCTTAAATTAGGTGTAGTAGGTTATCATAGTGTAGTACCACCATAGTGTAGTAGGTTTGCCACTTGCTATTCCCTTAAAATGATTGACACTCAAACCTCATCGCAGTTATAAGAAATCTTTTCTAGGTCTTTAGTTAGCTAAAGATGCATTTTTTAAGCATGTTAGCATATATGTATGAAGTGCCTATTGTCTCCATGATATTCGACCAACCATCCGTATGTAAAAACTTGACTTCCAGTGTATGGATTTTAATAAAATTTTATATTTGGCTAATTGTGTGAGAGATAGAAGGATACATGGTTAGCCATTAACTATGATTTAAAGAAATTAAAAACACTGTTACAATTTACACTTAATACTTTGGCAATGTTTCATGGTTCAACTGAACCCCATCATCAGGCTTAATGGGGAAGTTAAACATAAAAGAAATCAAATTAGCAATTGTAGAGTTACAACATGATGTGCTATGAAGTTACATTAATGAATTTTAATACAATATTGGCATTCTGATGCTTGAGTTAATATAAATTACTTAAATTAAATTCTTTACAAAATTATAAAGAATATTTGCGAGAAATTATCCACAAGGGCTATTGAGAAGATTTGAATTTAAATTTGGTGTTATAAAAAGGAGGCACACAAAAAATGTACAGAAAATTAAATTAATACCCATTAATGCAAGAGGAATATGGGGAATATGGAAGTAAAATCTAGGGAAGAATTATCAAAATGACTTACCTGAAATGGTTTTACCATTCTAGAGAGAGAGAGAGAGAGAGAGAGAGAGAGAGAGAGAGAGAGAGAGAGAGCAAGAGCAAGCTTGAAGTACAGTGCTAGACTGGAAATAGCTGAACTGGCAGTGCATGATTTTTTTTATAATTCAACTTCCCCTATAGGTCTGATGATAGGATTCAGTTGAACACTCAAAGTGTTGCCAAAGTATTAAGTGTAAATTGATGTGTTCCCCTTTAGTAAATACTTTTAAAAAATCTATCACATAGTGTAACATTGTTCTTAATTTCTTAAAATCATAATTTATATTTGGCTTTTTTTTTCTTTCTTTTTTTTTTTTGGAAGATTTGTTGAGCCATTCCAAATTTCATTAAAATTGAACAAATAAAAATCAAGTAATTATTATTTTTTGTCTGTTTGTCTGCACATAATAACGTGATTTCCAGTGGATGGATTTTCATGAAATTTTACATTTAAAGGGATTTGTTGAGCTACCCCAAATTTAATTGAAATTGGACCCATAAAAATCTAGTAATTATTATTTATTTGTCTGTCTGTATGTAATAACTTCACACTCAGTTGTTGGATTTTGATGAAATTTTATTATTAGTAGTAGTGGCATATAATGCAAGAAAGCAAGCTTATAAAGCTTAACTAAAAACCTCCGACATCACTTGTCCATCCACTTCAATAATTTGTCTAGTTTTTCCTTGAATTTATTCAAAATGCCCACTTCCACAACACCAGATGGAAATTTGTTCCAACGATCAACTGCTTACTGACTGAAGGCAAGCCCTACACATCTATCCTGCAAGTATTCTTCCTCAATGTGAATTTATGCCCCTTCATGTGTGAGAGAGCATAAATTCATATCGAGGAAGGATGGTTACAGGTCTGAGCAAGAGGAAGAATGCTATCAGCATTGAGCTTGTTCAATCCAATGAGCTCAGTCTAATGAATTCAGTCCAATGCCTTAAACACCTCAATGAGATCACCTTGCAAGTGCCTAGTCTCCAGATGCTGCAGTTTTCAGAACTGAAGCCTGCCTTGATAAGACCACCCTTTAATTCTCTGCACCAATCTCATTGTCCTTCTCTACCCCTGTACTGGCAGATCTACATCCTTCTTAAAGTGAGGCCTCCAGACCTGTATGCAGTACTCAAGATGTAGCCTAACAATTATCTTATACAGTGGGATAATCATACGCTACAGGGTGTCTCAAAAATATTGGTACAAACATTTAAGGGAGGTAAGTAACATCTAAAGAAATGTGAATTGCATAGGAACCCATAACCGGAAACATCATGGGAAAGTAGTAGCAGAGGCACAAGAAGCAGAAATGACACAAGACAGTAATTAGTGGCAAACATTTATTTGACATAATATTAACAATGGAGTACGAGATGGATGCATTTCATGATGATACAACAGATGCTCGAAGGTTCCACCATGAGACGCGATGCATGCGTGACACCTACGCAGCATGGATTGGCGGACACGGTCGAACACACCTGGAGTTTCTTTGACAGTAGCAGCAGTGCAGACGAGTCTCGCCCCGAGATCCATTTCCATCTCCACAGGCGATTCATACACGATAGATTTGAGGGCCCCACCACAGAAGAAATCAAGGCTCGATAAATCAGGTGAGCGTGAGGGCCAGGCAACGGGTCCACCATGGCCAATCCATCGACGCCCAAAATGCCTGTTCAAATGGTCACAAACACACCTTCCATAATGGGCAGGTGCCCCGTCATGTTGAAACCAAAATGTTGCATCTCACATTTGCCGGAACATCGTCAAGTAACCCGTAGAACTTGTTCAAGAAAGATCCGATATTTAGCGGAGTTCATGCGGGATGGTAACAGGTATGGGCCGACTAAGCAGTCACTAGCCATACCTGCCCACACATTTATTGCAAAGTGATGTTATACCGCATGGGGGTGCACACCGTGTGGGTTGTCGTGAGCCCACACATGAGCATTGTGCTGATTGAATAAGCCTTCCCGAGTGAAATAAGCCTCATCCTTGAACAAAACATAGGCTGAAAAATTCAAGTCTTGAACACTTTCTTGGAGAAACCACTGCGCAAAAGCCACACGTGCAGGATGACCTTGGGGGAGCAGTAACTGAACCCTTTGGAGATGAAAGGGGTGTAAGGAATCGTCATGCCAGACACGCTATACACTGCAACGAGACACTCCTAAGGCAGAGGCAACGGTATGTGTGCTGGTAGTAGGATTATTCTGGACGGCATTCAACACCCTTTCTTCCATGGCGGGAGTTTGCGTCGAACGTGGTCTGCCCTCACTACTCCTGTTATCTCTAAATGACCCACAATCGCACAAATTTTGATGCAAACGTGCAAACAAACGGTGGTCCGGTACATGTCTGTCTGGGAAGTGTTCTCCATAAATTTGTTGAGCGGCTCGTACATTGCCCTCTGCTAATCCATACACTAGGTGCATGTCTGCCAGCTCACAGTTCGTATATCTATGCATGCTCTTCGTGCAGCGACTACTGCTTGAATGAGTAAACCCGAAATTTTCCCTCTTGCGAACTGATGAACAGCACCGTGTACCGACTTATGGTGACGTTTCCGGTTGTGGGTTCCTATGCGATTCACATTCCTTTAGATGTTACCTACCTCTCCTAAACTTTTGTACCAATATTTTTGAGACACCTTGTATATGTGCAAAATTCTTGTAAGTATACTAGAGTATGATTATTTCTGTACTTATAAGATTATCGTAGACAAAACTCTACAAGCCGTCATGGCAGTCTGTCTGTATTGCTCAGTGAACTTCATATCTGACTGCACAGTTTCCCCCCAGTTCTTTTTCATTTTCCGCTAGCCTCAGTAGTACCACACAGTTGGTATGTTAATCTGGGATTACTACTACCTGTATGCAGTACCTTGCATTTGTCAATGATAAACTTCGACTGCCATTTTTCAGCTCATCTGCCCAATTTTTTTTTTACATTTTGTTGTAGCAGCTTACCCTGATTACTGTCATTTACCACCATGTCAACCTTTGTATTATCTGCAGACTTAGACATTAAGCCTGATATCCCTTCATCAATATCATTAATAAATATAGAAAACAATAATGGACCTAGTATTGAATCCTTGGTGATTCCACTAATAACATTAGCCCATGACGAGCAGTGACCATTGGTAACCACTCTCTGTCATTTCCCTCTGAACCAACTCATTACAGAGCAGCAATTTTCCCTTAATGCCACAAGGCTCCAATTTGTATAGTACTCTTTTATGTGTAACTGTATCAAAAGCTTTCCCATTCAGTTGTAACTGCATATGAGTCAAACTTTCAGTCACAAAAAGTACAGGCAGAAAAATATAATTTGAATTTCAATACTATATGCATGCTTCCATATAATGTACCCTACTACTACCCCTTACCATGACATAGTTACGCAGTGCACTTGCAAGATCCAGCAATAGTGCTGCTGGCTCTGATGGAGTTTATTATGCCATGATATATCATTTGATTCAAGAGTCCCATTCTGCTCTTCTAAAACTGTATAATAGGGATTTTGATGAGGATTACTATCCTACTAGCTGGTGTCATTCTATTGTATTAGCTTTCCCAAAACCAGGAAAGGACGATTCTGGTTGAGCAAATTACTGACCTATATTGCTTTAACTAGTTGGAAAAACAGAAAAAATAATTAATGCCTGGTTGACATGGTTCCTAAAGACTGAAAACATTCTAAATCAAAATCGATATGGCTTTTGAAGAGCTAGATCAACACTTGACCGCATGGTCAAAGCTGAAGGAAACATTTGAAATGCATTTATTAGGATGAACATTTAGTGATGATATGTCTTGATATAGAAAAAGCTTTTGACACAACCTGGCGATATGGGATTCTTCACAGTCTCTATGAATCTGGTCTTCGAGGTCATCTTCCAAGATTTCTGCTAAGAAAAACAGCAAGGATTTCTTTACTTATATAAACTCTAAAAGGAAGGGGATGAATCAGATTTGTCGACTTGATATCGATGGTTCGACTATTGATGATCCTTCTCAGATAGCAAACAAACTGAATGAGTATTTTGCCTCTACATTCACACATGAGGAGTTATTAAGGAAGGAAAATGCAAGAAGTTTATCAAATTGCAACAGGGTGCTTAATGATTTTGTAATAACTAAGAGAAAAGTGGAGGAGAAATGGTTGAAGTTAAAAATAAGAAAGGCACCTGGAGTGGATGGGATTTATCCAGTTATATTAAAGGAGGTGTCAAAGGAACTAAGCAGACCCTTAGCCATAATTATGAAAGCATCTTTGGACTCAGGGGAAGTCTCCACGGACTGGAGATGTGCAAATGTATCCCCAATTCACAAAGGGGGATCGAAGGGTAACACGAGTAATTACAGACCAGTTAGTTTAACTTCTGTTCCGGGTAAAATAATAGAGTCACTGGTTAATGATGCATTTCAGGATCATCTAGACAAGACTGCAGAAATAATTCAGACACGGCATGGGTTTGTTAAGGGAAAGTCTTGTCTGACAAATTTGATTGGATACTGTGATGTGGTTACAATGGAACTGGATGCAAAAAATAATTTTGATATTGTATACTTGGATTTCAGGAAAGCTTTTGATACTGTTGCACATGGAAGACTGCTGTACCAATTGGAGCAGTATGGCATTAAGGGCAAGTTGCTATAACGGATAAAAGGGTGGTTGAGTGGGAGAAGACAGAGGGTGGTAATCAATGGATGCTGCTCTTCGTGGACTAATTTTATTAGTGGAGCCTCACAGGGTTTGGTGTTGGGCCCACTGTTGTTTTGTATATTTATCACCGATATTGAGGAAGGTATATCAGGCTTAGTGTCGAAGTTTGCAAGTGATACAGAGGTTGGCAGGGTTGTTAATGACAGTAATGTCAGTGTGCTACTGCAACAGGATCTAGAAAATTTGGGCAGATGGGTTACAGAAGGGCAGAAGTGGCAACTGAAGTTTAACATTGACAAATGCAAAGTACTACATATGGGTTGAAGTAACCCCAGAGGAATGTACCAACTGTGTGGTACTACACTTAGGGTGGTAGAAAATAAAAAAATCTGGGAATAATTGTGCTGTCAGATATGAAGTTTCTGAGCAATGCAGACAGGCTGCAAGAGCAGGTCATGGGGTTTTGTCAATGATATACAGGAATTTTACTAGCAGGGAAAAGGAGGTGGTTATCCCTTTGTATAAGGCAATGGTCAGGCCACACCTTGAGTACTGCGTACAGGTCTGGAGGCCTAATTTTAGGAAGGATGTAGATTTGCATGTGCAGGGAAGGGCAACAAGATTGTTGAGGGGAATGAAGGGGCATATCCTCTTACCAAGAGAGGCTTAAGTTATGCAAATTGCAGTGGCTGGAGACTAGGCACTTGCGAGGTGATCTGATTGAGTTGTATAAGGTCTTGAATGGGTTGAGCATGCTGAATTCTGATGGGATTCTTCTACTTGCTCAGATTACGAACCTAAGGGGTTATAAATTCAAATTGAGGAAAGACAGTTGTAGAATAGATTAGTGGAAATTTGGGACACCTTTAGCCAGCAAGTGGTTAATTGCTGGTACTAACTTCCATCTGTCATTGTGGAAGTTGATAGCCTAAATAAATTCAAGAAGGAACTGGACAAAATTTTAGAGGGAATGGTTGTGTGAATTTTTTTTTAATTTAGTTATTTTATTTTATTTTTTTAAATTTAGTTATTTTATTTTCTTTTGTTTATTTATTTATTATTATTATTTTTTTTTCCGACTGATGCTACACAAGCTCATACAATTGCTTTCTTGCATCACATGCCTCTATTACTATTACTATTCATCTGGAACTTTTTAAGCAGTAGATCCTTTCAGGAACGTTTTCACTCTGCTCTCTCCTAGACATTTGTGCAAGAAGGAGGTCACCAGGGTTCTGTGCTTAGTGCCATGCTCTTCTCCATCAGGATTAATTTAATTACCAAATATATTCCTAACACAGTTGAAGTATATCTGTATGCTGACAATCTGGCAATCTCATGCCACTCTCAAAACATGTGTTTAATTGAAAGACTGCTTCAAGGCACTATTAGCAAGCTTGTTCAGTGGGCAAAACATAATGAATATAGAATTTCAAAACAAAAGGCAACAGCAACTCATTTTTGCCGTAAATGTAATTTAAATCCTGATTCAGACTTACAACTTGACTCCAATCCAATTACTTTTCAACAGAGTATTCGAGTTCTTGGATTAATCATGGATAAAAAACTTAGTTTCTTGGAGCATATTAAGCATATTTGTACAAATTATCTAAAGAAGCTGAATACCCTTATGGCAATTTCTGCCATGTTATGGAGTGCAGATTGATACATGCTGCTACACTTATATCAGTCACTAATTAGATCTAGACTAGACTATGGGTATATGCCTCCACCAGAGAGAGAGAGAGAGCATTAAAATGGTTTGATCCTGTATATTACAATGCCCTTGAATTGCATCAGGAGGTTTTCTTACACTGCCAGTTCAGAGTCGCTATATGGAAGAGTACACAAACCATTATTCCTATGTCGGCATACCCTGCTATTAAGCAGTGCAGCTAAAATCAGAATGTTCCCACATCATCTGATATGGCAATATGTGTTCACACCAAAATGGCATAATTTGTATCAAAATAAACCTTTGCATGTAGCATTAGATTACAAAACTTAAACACGTTCTAGGAACTAAATATGAATAACATAATGCCAGATTAAAACACAGCTATACCCTGGGGAGTTACTAGGGAATGTGGCGCCGTCTGGTTGCAAATCACAGTTTGGTGCCCCCCTTTAAAATTTTCTTCATATGTGTAATGTGAGTTTTGTGTTTTTCAGGACCCCTTGAATGTTGGTGCCCAGGTGCAGTGCACCCCTAGCGCCCTCGGTATGGCCCGCCCATGGCTATACCATCATGGCAAATACCTTTGGCACAGGTTGAAAAACATTTCCAACAATGGGGAAAGAATGCCCTTTCAAATTTCAATATTAAGCAGATTCATACGCTCACTGTTTTCATTTCTCTTATTTCACTCAAATTTACACCAATAGTTCCAAGACAGCCAGAAAAGTTGGTGCAGCTGTAGTCCTACTAAAAGTTACAATATCTCGGCAGCTCTCTCTCTCTGGAGTGCAGCACTTACACTGCAGAACTGTGTGCTATCCTGATGGCTTTAGAGAATGTAAAACAGTCTTTATACCCTCAAACCATTATCTATACTGATTCCTTAAGCGCTGTATCCGCTCTTCTGTGTAAACTTCTTTCCAGTCATCCGTTACTACAACAACAAATTCGAATAAAGTTCGTGCAACTTCTTGCAAACAGACAAAATATAATCTTCTGTTTGATTTCTGGACATGCTAGAATTGCAGGCAATGAAGAAGCAGATTTTTCTGCCAAGAATGCGAGTCATATAACATCAGACATCTAAATAGCTTATGCCGATTATAAACACATCATACAATGTACCAGTATCAAAAAATGGCTATCTATTTGGCAGGAATGCAAAAGCAATAAACTGTTCCAGATTAAAAATGATCACAAGCAGTGGCTTTCAAGCTTAAGAGGGAATAGGAAGGAAGAAGTTGTGCTTTCTAGATTGCGGATTGGGCATACCCACCTAATTCATAGTTACCTACTTACACAGGATGATCCTCCACTATGCAGCAACTATCAAACTCAAATCACAGTAAATCACCTTATCACTTGAATGCCCATTATACTCTAGAGAATGGCAAATAGCTTTCTCCTCACATCTTCATTCCTCTAATCAACTTTCCTTACAGTAAATTCTTGGAGACCGTCCAGATATAAATGATATTTTTACTTTCTTGAAAACAGTAAACAGATATCATTTGATTTGAACCCATCCGTTTATTTTAGTATACCAAACCTGTACCAACTAAAATTGTAATAGGTGCATCATAGCATTAGTAGCCCTTGCACCAATAACTCAAACAACAGCAACAACAACCCACCTCCGATCTCTGACAATAGCTGATGCCATCACACTTCGAATTGCGGGCTAAAGTTATTGTCCTCAGCTTCTGTCCATCTGAGTACCTTTCTTTACCGAGCAAGAATTATGGATTCACAGGGCATGGATGATGCTTTGCAGTGCTTGGTAAGAACTGTAACTAATGCAAATGGGATATTTGTGGATTTTGGTGAACTTTTGATACATGTTGGAAAAATGTCCTGATGATGCTACACTTGTTTAAGTGCTCATTAGCAATCTACAGTATAATGAATGCTCTTTCAGGGATTAGACAGTTACTGTTAAAAGTACATACAGGTTAATCACAAGAAATGTAACAAGAGGTGTCAAGGCTCTGTACTTAGTTCAGTGATGTGGAATCTAGTTTTGGAGGACTGCTCCTTTTTTTAAAGATTTAAATCATGTATTGATAATTGCTTATGCAGATGATCAGGTGATGCCTATGAAGGAAAATTTGCAAATTCAGTAAGAGAACAGAACAGAAAAACCAGTCATTAATTGAACTTGCAAATGGGGCAAACTACACAAGCTGACTGTTTCTGGAACAAAACAAAACAAAACCTTATTGCTCAAGGGGAATTCATTTGTAAATAGGCATTCACGTATCCTGATCAGAGGGATCAGTCAGTAGTTGTGGTGGGGGGGTGCCTCCGTAGCCAGGTGGGAAGGAGCAACAGTGCATAGCACACGCTTCTTGATTAGACCGGGGTTCGAGCCCATCACCACCAAATATGGAGGATGCGGAAAGGTCAGGGAATGACCACCGCATATCTCGAAGCAATATGGCCTTAGTTGCTAATGCTCCTAAAAACCAAATAACAAACAAATAAAATCAGTAGTTGGGCAGGACCTTGAAATACCTTTGTATACAGCTTGAAAGAAATTTGAAATATATAAGTTACATCAATTACATTTCAGGAAAGATAAAGAACTTCATGGGGATGGTCTATGAAGATCATTCCTATGAACATTTTTTGAACATCTCTTTTTTTTTTTTAATACCACCTAAAATCCAAGTTGGTGCTTCATAAGTTGCTATAGGAAGAAAGGTACCATCATATAATAACATCGTGCTGTGCCTGTTATCCCTATTCCTTCCAGTTTATTCTTAATGACCTGGAAGGAATGTTGCAACATGGAGAAGAAATGAGAAGAGCTATACAGTGAGACTACAGATTATTAGAATGAATATTTTATCAGTGCAGAGCAAGCATGGCTGTGAGGTATTCATTCTAATTAATATGGTAGGTGCTTGATCTGTGACATGGATAGCAGTAATTTTTGGCTAGCCTGATCCATTTTGGTATCACTACCACCCAACTGGCTGAAGCTTATGTTTTAGAGATATAGGTTGTCACAGCAAGCCATGACTGTTGTGGCTTGTGACTAAATGCTATCTGTGTGATCTAATAATTATATGCTACCTGTGTGATTTAGTGATTAAATGCTACCTGTGTGATCTCTTTGGGTCTCTAACACCGTTGAACCATAGAATAAAAAAAAAAAAAGATAGTCTGGAAACAAAACCCTACTAATGTCGAATTTGAACTTTATATTCCCATACTATTGAACTTGCTAAGTAGAATCCTTCATAGCTCTGTACTGCATAGGTCAAACATGATTGGACTACTTCTTTGGTAATATAGTGGAAACTTGCATGGCTCCTGGTACTGCACAGCTCATCCTACATGGTTTTGAATTTCCTTATTCTGCTAGATTCTCTTCAACTGGAAATATACCATATGTTTCTCAATTCAATGATATCATACTGATTTTGTGATACCTTTTCCAAGTGGAAAGTGAACAATACCATATGTTCCTCAACTTGACAATAGCAAGGTGGGTGGCTTTCTTGCATCATTTGCTACTACTAATACTAATACAGGAACTCCCCGACTTGCGTAATACTTGACTTACGGAAATTTGATTCTACGTAAGTTTTTGCCGGCCACTGCAAACTTAAAAAATTCATGGAAACGTATTTTGCATCTGATAGGAATAAATGGAGGCATCGTTAAAATATCATAATATGAACCCAATAATACTTTTTTTTTTTTTTTTTTTTATAATTCGTTCCAAGTCCTTGGAAGTTGAAAATTTTACTGTATTACTAAGCTATTTATCTCTTTAAAAGATCATTTTTTAATGGAAATTGCACTACCCTTTCATTGTAATATTTCTGGAACAAAACAAAACAAAAACCTTATTGTTCAAGGGGAATTCATTTGTAAATAGGCATTCATGTATCCTGATCAGAGGGATCAGTCAGTAGTTGAGCAGGACCTTGAAATACAAGTGTATACAGCTCGATAAGTTCCCATTATAAGAATCAATTTTGAATGCCTTTGTTAATATTTTTCTAAAGCAAGTTTCTTGAGGTCACGACTAAAAAACATAAAAACGATTTGCAGGTAATGCAGCACTTTCTGGTTTATTGGGCTTTTCTGTTAGTGCATCTAATTATAAACGGGTAGTAAATTCGATCTTATTGCATTTGCAATAATAGCGATAACTGCAATTGTGTGGGTTTTTACGCTATTAATATGTGAAATGTGTTCCACTTCACTGAAATCTTCAATCATATAAAAAACAAATTTTCAGAAACTTCTCACCATTCCTATTTACATATTACAATGATGATGGGAAAGGGACCAATGGAAAGTGCAATTGCTGGCAGTGCTAGGAAATGAAACAAAATTGATTTAGAAATGAAGATGAACATGATGAAGAAGTACGAAGCAGGACAAAGTTTGTGATCTATTTCACCGAAATTAGGTCTCATTTCTTCAACAGTGAATACTATTTTAAAGGACAGTGCATGTATAAAAGAACATGTCAAAGGAGCATTGCACTTAAGATCAACAAAAGTGATCACAAAACAACATTCAGGTGCTATATCGAAGATGGAACAGCTGTTAATAATATGGATGGAAAATCAGATTCAGAAGCGAGTGCCCCTGAGTCTAATGACCATTCAAGCAAAAGCAACAGGTATTTATACAGATATTAAGGATAAGCACAGTGATCCCCAAGCCAAGTTCATGGCAAGCAATGGGTGGTTTAATAGGCTCAAGCATCGTGCTGGTTTCCGAAACATTAAAGTATGCAGTGAAGTCACCAGTGCTAATTCTGCAGCTGCAGAGAAATTTTGTAATGTGTTGGAAAAAAAATATTGATGAAGGCAGCTATTCAACGCAGCAAATTTTAAATGTTCATGAGACTGTACTGTATAGTAAAAAATGCCGGATCAAACATACATTGCCAAAGAAGAAAATACAATGTCAGGTTTCAAGGCGTCAAAAGATAGGGCCATGCTCTTGCTTGTGGATAATGCAGCGGGAGATTAAAGATTAAAACTACTGCATGTGTACCATTCTGGAAATCCTCATGCATTTAAGGGCATCAATAAAGCCACCCTACTCATGCATTTCTGATCGAACCAGAGAGCATGGATAACAATATCTCTCTTTGAGGATTGGTTTAAATGCTGCTTTATTCCCGAGGTTTAAAAATATCGTAAAGACAATGATGTTCCTTTCAATATTTTGCTTCTATTAGATAATGCTCCTGGACATCCTGTGCATCTAGATGATTTCAATTCGAATGTGAGAGTCATATTTCTACCGCCAAACACGACTTCACTCATCCAACCTATGGATCAGGGTGTTATTTAAAATTTAAACGCATACTATTTACACACAACATTTGCTCAGGCATTGTCTGCAGTAGATGATGAAAAAAAATTTACATTAAGAGACTTTTTGAAATCTTACAATATTTACCATGGCATCTTAAACATTAATAAGGCCTGGGTGGAAATTACTAAAAGTTATTTAAATGGCGCATGGAAGAAAATATGCCCATGGCATGTAAAAGGCTTTGAAGGGTTTGAAAAAGACAAATCGTATGAAGAGGTTGCTGATAAGATTGTAAAGGTTGCAGAGCTACCTTTTAATAGAGGTAGAAGAGAAGGAATTATCTAACGAAGAACTTATTGACTTGCAGGCAGCGATAGTGAAAGGAGGAAATGCTGTTGAAGCTCAAGATGAACCAATTGAGGAGCCGAGACGCTTCATCACCAGAGAGATGGCAATGGCATTTCATGAAATTGCGTCAGCAATGGCGACATTTAAAAAGATGGATCCTGACCGCGAACGATTCTTAAAAGTTAACAGAGGGGTGAATGATATGCTTGCTTGCTACAAAGAAATCTACAATGAAAAAAAAAAAAAAAAAAAAAAAGCCACCGTCCAGTCATCCATTATTATGTTCTTTCGTAAGGTTGAGCAGCCAATCCCTTCTAAATCATCACAGCCCTCAACCTCCACAGTGGCGTAGTTATCAGCTGCTGACGTCGATTCTGGCAACTGTGCGGACGTGCCTTTCTGCCACTCTTGGAACAGAGAAGTTTTTTCTGATTTATTTTCTGCTTTATTAGTTTAAATTGACATATTAACTTATTTTCTAGAGTAGCTTTATATTCCTATTTACGGTACTTAAGTGTAAAGTAACTTAGATAGAGATTTTGTAGGTATTACTTAGTATCGGAAAGGGTATCAAATCCACGTGTTACCGATCGTAAATAGCAGCCATTGCTACGCGAAAATTAATCAGTAAAATCTATTAATCTTGTCGAACTTCATTGGCAATTAAATTATACTTTTAACTATACATATAACCACTTAGGTTACGTAATATAAATAATTAGTAAAAATAAATAATTAATACATAACTTGATACGGAAGTTATATAAAGGAATTTCGTAGATAACACTCGTTACTGAAACAAATATTTCGTAGATAACACTCGTTACTGAAACAAATATTTCGTAGATAACACTCGTAGATTTCGTAGATAACACTCGCTACTGAAACAAATATTTCGTAGATAACACTCGTTACTGAAACAAATATTTCGTAGATAACACTCGTAGATTTTGTAGATAACACTCGTTACTGAAACATAAATATAGTGTTATAACTGTGTTGGGATACAAGTTTAGGATTTAATTTTGTACTGAAATTGAAATTTTTATTGAAAGTAAATCGAAATCATGACTCAAACCATAGCAGCAAAGCAAAAGGCTCAAGCTAATGGGAATGCTGTGGCTCAGAGGAGAACTGAGGGGGGCAGTTGCCCTCTGAATCACAGCCTTTTAAGATGCACTATTTGCTTGATGTTTACGGAGCAGTCAGGTATGGGACATGATACTGCCAGGGGGATGTCTTTGTATGTGCGCGATGCAAGGAGTGTAAGGAAATGGCGTCAACTCAGCATTGCTATGGGCCTATATGAGAGCTTGAAGGACAGGGTGGATGCCATCGAAGGATTACAAGTGAAGGACCCATCAAGCTCTCAGCTGCCCACACCAATGCCAGAGCTTGCACATGGTCATCACGCAACACAGCGGCAGCCCCCAAGGCAGAATGCGCTGGTCCCAAAGGAACTAGTAGTTGTTGGTAACTCTATTGTCAGGGAAACGGGAAACATGCTTTGTAAAAAGGATAGGTGGAACAGGACCAGGGTATGTCTGCCAGGGGCAAAGGTTGATGACGTAGAGCGGATATCATCTTTTAAGGGCACAAAAGGTGATATAGTTGTACACGTTGGCACTAATGATATTAAGAGTAGGAGACCGGCGGAATTACTTAACAAGTACAGGTCACTGATGAAAAAAAGCCGTGAATTAGGGTTGAATTTGAAAGTGTCTGCAATTCTGCCCAGACACGATAGGAGGGAGTATATGATGAGAGCCCTGTCGATCAATTCGGCCCTGGAAAGATTGTGCAGGGCTCAAGGGGTAGAATTTTTTTCAGCCTGGTCTGTACTTGTTAACAGGAGAGACTGTTTCTACAGGGATGGGATACACTTAAATAGAAAGGGTGCAAGAATGTTTGCTGATGCTATCGAGGCAGTGTTAGGAGGGTCGGAAAACTGCTAGATTGGGGGGATACAAGGACTAGTAGTTGTTGGTAATAGATTAACAGTAGCCACTGGCAGAGAAGAAAGTGATTCTTGCACTGCTTCTATTGGAATGAGCAGCAGCCTGGAAAATAAGATGCAGGATATTTCAGAGACTGCTGGGAATCATTGGGGTACAAATAAACACATGGGTTGTGTTAGGGTGGCTAAGAGGAAGAGCAGGTGCATGTATACTTGCGTGTACACCAATGCTAGGAGTCTGGTAAATAAATTTGATGAATTTGAGGTATTGCTCAAAACATCAAAGGCAGATATTGTTGGGATTTCAGAGACGTGGTGTCACACAGCTATAAGGAATGCAGAACTGGAATTTGGGGAGTACAATGTCTACAGAAAGGATAGACAGGATAGGAAGGGAGGAGGGGTTATGCTATTAGTTAAGAAACACATAAAATCCAAGGAAGTGAAGCCAGTCAACATCGCTGGACAGTGCAGTGTCGAGTCAGTTTGGTGTGACATAAGCATTGGGAGATCAAAATTGAGAGTAGGAGTGTGCTTATAGGCCTAATGACTCTGATGAGTATAATAAGAAACTGTACAGAGAAATAGAGTGGGCCTAGTAAATCAGAGAGTCTTATTATGGGGGATTTTAATTTCCCAGATATTGACTGGAATTTGGGGGCTGGTCACTCACACACTAGCAAGGCTTTTGTGGATTTATTGGATGATTGTTTTCTACATCAGTATGTTCGGGAGGCAACTAGAGGGAGTAATACTCTTGATTTGATTATCAGTAGTGATTCTTCATGCATTAAGAATCTGCAGATAAATGAACCACTAGGTGGCAGTGATCACAGTGTTCTGAAGTGGTATTTACTCAAAGAGGTAACTACCATTAGGGGTAAAGGGAAGGGGTATTGCTTTCGTAAAGGCGACTACGGTGGACTGAGACAGTATTTAAATTCTATACATTGGGATCAACTGATGATGTCACCAACAGCAAATTCAAAATGGGAAGCATTCAAAGAACTTATCTTGGAAGCTACTAGGCTTTACATACCAACTAAGAAATATTGTTCAAGGTTTAGGCCTAAATGGATGTCAGATGAATTAATGAGGCATATGGCAGAGAAGAAAAATGCATGGGATACATACAAATTAATACGTGACACAGAAGCCTACGATAGATACAAGTTGATCTGTAACCAAGTTACAAAGGAGGTTGGGCAGGCGAAGGCAGATTACGAGAAATCCTTGGCAAAGGATGCGAAGAAAAACAGCAAAGAGTTCTTTACTTATGTAAACTCTAGAAAGAAGGGGAAGAAACAGATTGGTCCACTTGATATCGATGGGTCAACTCTTGATGATCCTGCTCAGGTAGCTAACAAACTAAATGAATATTTTGCATCGACATTCACACATGAGGAGTTATTCAGCGAGGGGAATGCCAGAGGTGTATTCAACTCTGGCAGTAAGCTAGAGAATCTTGTAATAACTGAGAGTAAAGTGGAGGAGAAATTGTTGAAGATAAACACAAGAAAGGCACCTGGGGTGGATGGAATCTATCCAGTTATATTAAAGGAGGCAGCAATGGAAGTAAGCAAACCCTTAGCCATAATTATGAGAGCTTCCTTGGACTCAGGGGAGGTACCCATGGACTGGAGATGTGCAAATGTGACCCCAATTCACAAAGGAGGATCAAAGGCTTACACAAGTAATTATAGACTTGTGAGTTTAACTTCTGTTCCCGGGAAATTAATGGAGGCACTGGTTAAAGAAGCACTACAGGATCATCTAGACAAGACTTCAGTTATAGCTCAGACACAGCATGGTTTTGTTAAGGGGAAGTCTTGCCTGACCAATTTGATTGGATACTATGATGCAGTCACAAAAGAACTGGATGCAGGGAATAACTTTGATATTATATACTTGGATCTTAGAAAGGCTTTTGATACTGTTGCACATGGAAGACTGCTGCACAAATTGGAGCAGTGTGGCATTGGAGGCAAATTGCTGCTATGGATAAAGGGGTGGTTGAGGGGGAGAAGACAGAGAGTGGTAATCAATGGACACTGCTCATCGTGGACTAATGTTATTAGTGGAGTCCTTCAGGGTTCAGTATTGGGTCCTTTATTGTTTTCTGTATTTATAAATGATATTGATGATGGTATATCGAGCTTAATGTCCAAGTTTGCAGATGATACGAAGATTGGCAGGGTTGTCAAGGACACTACTGACACTATGCTGCTGCAACAGGATCTGGAAAGGTTGAGCAGATGGGCTAAGAGGTGGCAAATGAAGTTTAACATTGACAAAAGTAAAGTACTACATATGGGAAACAGCAACCCCAGAGCAACGTATCAACTCTGTGGTACTACATTGACAGTGGTAAAGAATGAAAGGGACCTGGGGTTGGTTGTGCAGGCAGATATGAAGTTCTCTGAGCAGTGCAGATGGGCTGCAAGAGTAGCTCATGGTGTATTGTCAATGATATATAGGAATATTTCTAGCAGGGATAAGGAGGTGATTATTCCCTTGTATAAGGCAATGGTCAGGCCATACCTTGAGTACTGTATACAGGTCTGGAGATCTCATTTCAAGAAGGATGTAGAGCTGCTGGAACGAGTACAGAGAAGGGCAACAAGATTAGTGAATGGAACAAAGGGGTGCTCTTACGAAGAAAGGCTTAAGTTTTGCGAATTACAGTGTCTGGAGACTAGGCAGCAGCGAGGTGATCTGATAGAGGTGTACAAAGCCTTGAATGGTTTGAGCATGCTCAATGCTGATGGGATTCTTCCTCTTGCTCAGAATAATCACATGAGAGGGCATAAATTCAAATTGAAGAAAGACAGATGTAGGATAGATGTGCGGAAATTTGCCTTTAGCCAGCGGGTGGTTAGTAGGGGGAACAGATTTCCATCCCTTGTCGTGGAAGTTGATAGCCTAAATGAGTTTAAGGCTCGGCTGGACAGGTATTTCGAACGAACAGAGGGGTGAAGTGGCAGTGGTTATTTTTTATTTATTTATTTTACTTTAATTTTTTTGGCTGATGCTGCAGAAGCTTGCTTTCTTGCATCAAATGCCTCTATTAATGCTAATGCTAACAATGCTCGAGAGGTAAAACTTGCTGACGTCGAATCTGGCAACAATGCTCGAGAGGTAAAACTTACTGACATTATGCCTGTCTCTTCTCTTTTTTTTGTAATTTTATAATTTTGAAATTTTTTAAATTGCACGCTTTTATAATTTTCCTTGCACATTCGATAAAAAATCGAATAATAATTCTGTTTACATGTTTGAAGAACATTTATTTTTTGATTCGATCAATTTAGTGAGCACAGTTGCGAGTGCTGCACAAGCATGGGGGAAATTCCGATTTACATAGCGTTCCGCAGAACGCAACCTTTACGTAAGTCGGGGAGTTCCTATACTAATGCAAAATGCAGTGATAAATAGCTAGACACTGATTTGTGAAATGTAGCCTTTCTACCTTCGAAACTTCAAGTCAAATACAAAATAAATAAACTTCACCTGCAATGGAAATGATTTCTGTGTAGTAAACAAATTATATCATAAACAATTCCTAGAATTTGCTCTCTGTGACCCTTTCACAAAACCTGGAAGCAGGATGAAGAAAGAAAGAAGGGGGGGGAAAGGTAATATCTGGATTTTTCTTTCTTGTGACCCCTTTAAAAAAGCAGTATAAGCAGGAAAGCAATTTAAACAGGAGTATAGTAGATATTAGAAAATGCATGGCATTTCACAGGATTGATAATTGCACTGTATTCCATTTCATTTTAACTCGGAACTTAACTAGCTGGTGTTACAACAACTAGTCTGAACTACATCGTGCAACTTGGATTTAGTCTCAGTGCTTCGTTTTGTAAACATTACATTAACTAGTAAAAATGCAAAGTGTTAGAAATGAAACAAAGTAAAATTAAAGTCATAAGTCAAGTTTTGCAGATTTAGACTTGGGACATGAATCTGTAGTTTCTGCCCCGACACTACTACTGGTAGTGTCGGGACAGAAACTAGGGATTGGCACTGCTCTCCTCTAATACTGACCTCTGGATATGTTTTCATCAAGATTTATGAAATTGATAAACTCAGAAAACATGCTAAATTCACCAGGATCTGATAGCACCTCTTCTAAATTCAACTATTCCAAGTTGTTTTATTGTCCTCATAATATTTTCATTCTTATGTTGTTATTTAGAGAATAGTTCCTTAGAATGTGCCAGGACTCCTGTGTCATCAGACTCAAAATATGGAGAATCTTCTGAGCCTAATTATTCAACTTGTCTTTAAAAGGTGCATTTCCTGCATGAAATACAGGATTGATAAAATACACTCCAGCCAAGGTCTTATTTTGACATCAACCGTTGTAACTTCCTGATGATTGGATTTTGGATTTATTGGATGATTATTCTCTACAGCAGCATGTTCAAGAGGCAACCAGAAGGAGTAATAATACTCTTGATATAATTATTAGCAGTGATTATTCATGCATTAAGAATTTGCAGATAAAGGAACCACCAGGTGGCAGTGAGCATAGTGTACATAGTGGGATTTACTTTAAGGGGTAAATGGAAGAGATTTTGCTTTCATAAAGGTGACTACAGTGGTCTCGGACAGTTTTTAAATTGTGTATAGTGGGACTAACTGTCGGTGTTACCTACAGCAAATAGTTTGTAGCTTCCAGGTAACACCGACTAACTGTCGGTGTTACCAGGAAGCATTCAAGGAACTAATCTTGGAAGTTACTACACTTTTAATACCAACTGAGAAACACTGTTTAAGGTTTAGGCCTAAATGGATATCAGTTGAACTAATGAGACTTGTAGCAGAGAAGAATAATGCATGGGATGCATTATAGATTATCAGGCAACACAGAAGCCTATGGTAGATGTGCACTAGTCTGCAATCAAGTCACAAAGGAGATTAGGCAAGTGAAGACTGATTACGAGAAATCGTTGGCAAAGGATGCCAACGATTATGAACTTTTGAAGGCTTATGAACTTATTAATTACATACTTATGAACTTTACTATTAAACTCTAGAAGGAAGGGGATGAATCAGATTGGTCCACTTGATGTTGGTGGTTCGACTGTTGATGATCCTGCTCAGTTAGCTGACAAACTGAATGAGTATTTCACATCTACATTCACACATGAGGAATGCTGTAAGAATGGGGAGGACAGAAGTTTACTAAACTCTTAACATGGAGATAAATGATTTTGTAATAATGGAGAGCAAAGTGGAGAAGAAATTTTTCAAGTTAAACATAAAAAAGGCACCTGGGGCAGGTGGAATCAATCCAGTTATATAGAAGGAGACAGCGAGGAAAGTAAGCAAACCCATAGCCATGATTACAAGGACATCCTTAGATTCAGGGGAAGTCCCCATGGATTGGAGATCACCCCGGGGGCTCACATCTGGTGAGTATGGGCTTGGCACACCCAGGATCCTGAGCTGGATATCATCATTCTTCTCTTCTCTTTCTTGGTGATTCCCTTCTACTTTTGACTCTCTCTCTCTCTCTCTCTCTCTCTCTCTCTCTCTCTCTCTCTCTCTCTCTCTCTCTCTCTCTCTCTCTCTCTCTCTCTCTCTCAGAGTAACTCTGGAATTTTTTTTTTTCCTGGTGCAGCATAAGCCTCAGGCTTCCTTGCACTATATGGCTATTAATAATAATAATAATAAAATATTTGTGTCACCCTTTGAATCCCCAATTCACAAAGGGTGAAACAAATAATTATAGACCTGTTAGTTTAACTTCTGTTCCGGGAAAATAATGGAGTTACTGGTTAAGGTGATGCAGAATCACCTAGACAAGATTGCAGTAATTCAGACAGCATTGGTTTGTTGAGGGGAAATCTTGTCTGACCAATTTGATTGGATACTGTGATGTGGCCACAAAAGAATTGGATGCAAAACATAATTTTGATATCATATACTTGGATTTCAGGAAAGCTTTTGATACTGTTGCATGTGGAAGAGTACTGTATAAATTGGAACAGTATGTCATTAAGGGCAAGTTGCTACAATGGATAAAAGGATGGTTGAGTGGGAGAAGACAGAGAGTGGTAATCAAAGGACAATGCTCTTCATGGACTAATGTTATTGGTGGGGTCCCCCAGCGTTCGGTGGTGGGTTCATTGTTGTTTTGTATATTTATCGGTGATATTGATGAAGATATACCAGGCTTAATGTCAAAGTTTGCAGATGATACGAAGTTTGGCAGGGTTGTTAATGACAATATGCTACTGCAACAAGATCTATAAAAGTTGGGCAGTGTGCTGAGAAGTGGCAACTGAAGTCTAACATTGAGAAATGCGAAGTACTGCATATGGGTAGCAGTAACTAACCCCAGAGAAATGTACCAACTGTGTGGTATTACATCAGGGTAGTGGAGAATGAAAAAGTTGTTGGGGTAATTGTCAGTTTGATACACAAAATTTTCTGAGCAGTACAGGCAGACTGCCAGAGCAGGTCATGGGGTCTTGCCAATGATATACAAGAATTTTGCTGACAGAATAAGGAAGTGATTAACCCTTTGTATAAAGCAATGGTCAGGCCACACCTTGAGTACTGCATACAGGTCTGGAGGCTTCATTTTAGGAAGGATGTAGAGTTGCTAGAACGAGTCAGGCAACAAGATTGGTGACGGGAACAAAAGGGTGCTCTTACCAAGAAAGGCTTAAGTTCTGCAAATTGTAGCATCTGAAGACTAGGCACCTGCGAGGTGATCTGTCTGAGGTGTATAAGACCTTGAATGGTTTGATCAGGCTCAATGCTGATGGGATTTTTCTTCTTGTTCAGATTACAAACCTGAGGGGGGCATAAACTAAAATTTGGAAAGAGTTATAGGATAGATATGCGGAAATTTGCCTTTAGCCAGCGGGTGGTTGATTGAAGAAACAAACTTCCATTTGTTATTGTGGAAGTTGATAGTTTAAATAAATTCAAGGTTGAAGTGAACAAACGTTTGGAGCAAATGGATGGATGAAATGGGAAGTATTTTTTTTTTTTTTTTTTGGCTGATGTTGCATAAGCTGGCTTTCTTGCATCATACATGCCTCTACTAATGCTAATGAGTGGGTAGGAAGGATGTAGAGTTGCTAGAACGAGTCAGGCAACAAGATTGGTGACGGGAACAAAAGGGTGCTCTTACCAAGAAAGGCTTAAGTTCTGCAAATTGTAGCATCTGAAGACTAGGCACCTGCGAGGTGATCTGTCTGAGGTGTATAAGACCTTGAATGGTTTGATCAGGCTCAATGCTGATGGGATTTTTCTTCTTGTTCAGATTACAAACCTGAGGGGGGCATAAACTAAAATTTGGAAAGAGTTATAGGATAGATATGCGGAAATTTGCCTTTAGCCAGCGGGTGGTTGATTGAAGAAACAAACTTCCATTTGTTATTGTGGAAGTTGATAGTTTAAATAAATTCAAGGTTGAAGTGAACAAACGTTTGGAGCAAATGGATGGATGAAATGGGAAGTATTTTTTTTTTTTTTTTTTTTGGCTGATGCTGCATAAGCTGGCTTTCTTGCATCATACATGCCTCTACTAATGCTAATGAGTGGGTAGTTCTTCCTTTGTTAGAAATGATCCTCATCTCATTTCATTCTCTCACCCTTAAGCCTATGGTGCCCATACTCTATACTGTTCTTATAGCAAGACTTACGAGGAGTGTTTTAAAAGTTTATGGCTTGGGTATGAAAGGGGAGTGGTACAATGTTAAAAAATTCTATATTTAATGTATAACACTTCAAATAATAACCCCTCAAGTTTCATTCAGTTTCAATAACATCTGTTTTTAATTACTGACCCTGAAGTGAATAGAGTTGTGTGAATGAGGAACGATGGACAAAATCAATCACTGTGCAATCATCCAATATATGTATATATATATGTACATACAGGTAGGACCCATTTTATGGCAGGGTTAGGTTCCAGCAAAACAGGGTCGTAATTTGTCTCTTGTAAAACAAGACCAAATTAAAATGTAATTGAATGAGATAGGTTCCAAAATTTTCCTGAGTATGTACTAATATTTCTGTTCTTTATAAATAATTAAATTTTTTAAACGTTTACTGCACATATTTTATTTATACTTATGCATAAAAAATTAATAAAATGAAATGTTAACTTACTTTGGTCCTGTGGAGTAATCGCTTCAGTACGTATTTACGTCACTGATATTTTATGTGACAATGGCATAATGGGGCAATATTAATGGGAGGTTCCTGGTTGAGGGTCATCGGCTTCTGAGGGTTCCTTTCCCTTTTTTGTCAAGAACTGTAGTATTGACGTCTGGCGTGACTTCCTACTTCTTTCTTCCAAGATGTTATAGTAGGGCTTCAACATCATGTTGACACTTCTTTGGATGGCTACGTTCCCAGTCAGGATCATTACCACAAAGTTCATCAAATGCACTACGAATTTTGGCAAGAGCACTCTGATTATGTTTTGTTTTTAATGTTCTGATTGGCTCCAACTCTTTCAGTCCATCTGGTGTGTCAGCCTTATGTTGTTGAAGTCGCAAAGTCAGTTCCTCCATTTCCTCCCACAAAAGTGGCTCACCATGACTCCAGCAACTGGTCAACATCATCTGGATCAACATTGTCAATGCTAACTTCCTTAGCTATGCGAGAAATATCTTTAGCCACTTCTGAAACTGGCTCAATCCTTACAAAATCAATCACTGCTTCGGGCCACAATTTATGCCCAGATGCCATTCATGAAGGACTGTGACACTTTCTCCCAGGCAGAATCAATGTTTGTGATAGCATTCGGGATGTTATACGACTTCCGGTAGTCCCTCACAGTTATATCAGACTGCACAGCCTCAACAATCCCTTTGAAAGTTGTACATAAATATACACCTTAAAGGTCGAAATTACACAATGGTCCATCGGTTGCAAAAGTGAAGTTGTGATGGGAGGCAAATTAGCATTAGCGTTACTAGAGGCATATGATGCAAGGAAGCAAGCTTATGCAGCATCAGCCAAAAAAAAAAAAAAAAAAACCACTTCCATTTCACCCCTCCGTTCATTAAAAATACCTGTACAGCTGAGCCTTAAATTTATTTAGGCTATCAACTTCCTCAACAAGGGATGGAAGTCTGTTCCACCAACCAACTACCCACTGGTTAAAGGCAAATTTCCACACATCTATCCTACATCTGTCTTTCCTCAATCTGAATTTATGACCTCTCAGGTGATTATTCTGAGAAAGATTAAGAATCCCATTGGCATTGAGCATGCTCAAACCATTCAAGGCTTTATACACCTCTATCAGATCACCTCACCAGTGCCTAGTCTCCAGACACTGTAATTTGCAAAACTTAAGCCTTTCTTCGTAAGAGCAACCTTTTGTTCCATTCACTAGTCTTGTTGCCCTTCTCTGTACTTGTTCCAGCAGCTCTACATCCTTCTTGAAATGAGGCCTCCAGACCTGTATACAGTACTCAAGGTGTAGCCTGACCATTGCCTTATACAAGGGAATAATCACCTCTTTATCCCTGCTAGAAAAATTCCTGTATATAATTGACAAGGCACCATGAGCTACTCTTGCAGCCCATCTGCACTGCACAATTACCCCCAGGTCCTTTTCATTCTCTACCACTGTCAGTGTAGTAGCACAGAGTTGATATGTTGCTCTGTGGTTGCTGTTTCCCCTATGTAGTACTTTACATTTGTCAGTGTTAAACTTCATTTGCCACCTCTCAGCCCATCTGCTCAACCTTTCCAGATCCTGTTGCAGCAGCATAACATCAGTAGTGTCCTTAACAAACCTGCCAACCTTTGTATCGTCTGCAAACTTGGACATTAAGCTTGATATACCATCATCAATATCATTTATAAATACAGAAAACAATAATTGACCCAACACTGAACCCCGAGGGACTTCACTAATAACAGTAGTCCACGATGAGCAGTGTCCATTGATTACCACTCTCTGTCTTCTTCTCCCCCTCAACCATCCCTGTATCCATAGCAGTAATTTGCCTCCAATGCCACACTGCTCCAATTTGTGCAGCAGTCTTCCATGTGCAACTGTATCAAAAGCCTTTCTAAGATCCAAATATATAATATCAAAGTTATTCCCTGCATCTAGTTCTTCTGTGACTGCATCAAGTATCCAATCAAATTGGTCAGACAAGACCTTCCCTTAACAAAACCATGCTGTGTCCGAGCTATAACTGAAGTCTTGTCTAGATGATCCTGCAGTGCTTCTTTAACCAGTGCCTCCATTAGTTTTCCTGGAACAGAAGTTAAACTCACAGGTCTATAATTACTTGTGTCAGCTTTTGATCCTCCTTTGTGAATTGGGGTCGCATACACAACCTCAACTTCCAAACAGTCATTGTGGATTTCTTAGAGGTTGGCTGGATGTCCTGGGGCATTGTCCAGTACCAACATGACTTTGGGAGTCAAGCCATTTGCTGCACAAAACTGAGCAACCTCTGGACAAAAGTACAAGGTGTACCATTTGCTAAAAATTGCCTGAGTCACCCACGCCTTTTTGTTAGAGCGCCAAAACATAGGAAGTTGTGTCTTCACCATGGCCTTCATTACACGAGGCGTCTCTGAATGGTACACCAACATCAGTTTGAGTTTAAATGTTCCCGATGCATTGCCACCCAGAAGCAACGTCAACCGATCTTTTGCAACCTTGAAACCAGGGGAAGACCTTTCCTCAGAGGCGATGTATGTCCTACTCGGTAATTTTTTCTAATAAATCTCTGTTTCATCCACATTAAAAACTAAATCAGGGTGATAGTTGCCTTCATCTATTAAGCATTTAAATTCGGAAGGATACTCTTCTGCCACTTAACGTCAGCAATAGCAGCCTCACCAGACACTTTCACATTGTGAAATTTATAAGGGTTTTTAAACCGATGAAACCACCCTTTGCTGGCCGCCGTAAATGTTTCAGTGCTACTAGACTCCTCACATATTTCATCAAATGGCGACTTCGCCTTGTCCAGAATTACCGCCTGTGTAACAGGAACGTTATTTTGGTTCATATCTTCAACCAACAACACTAACAATTTCTTCATTTTTTCAATTGTCTTACTGCGTGAATAAGTTGTTCTGGAGGATGACACACTTGTTATCACTGTGTGTGTGTGTGTGTGTGTGTGTATGTGTGTGTGTGTGTGTGTGTGTGTGCACTTCATTTTATCAACATTATCATAATCATTGATACAGTAGAAGGCACTAAACTTAACGGCTTACACACATCCAATCAACGCTCACAAACCCCCCCCCCCCCCGGTACAGACTCTGCCCTATGCTTAGAGCTCATGGTTACACAAAAACATAACAAAATTTTTTTTAATTTTTTATTATTAATGAAAAATTTATAATTTTTCATTAATAATACAAAATCAAATTAAAATAAAAATTTAAAATTAATTAATTAATTAAAATTAATTAATTAAAAATTAATTAAAAAATTAATTAATTAAAATTAATTAATTAAAATATTAAAACATTAATAATAATAATAAAATTTTTTTATTATTATTATTAATGAGAAACAGCACTATAATAACACTGTGTAACCTTTTAACAATTGAGGGAAAATTCACAACAAAACCAACATGGCACACTGAACTTAAACAACTCTAGGCGTTGCTATCATTCCATCCACAATGCATCACAAAAAACAAAAGAAACACCTAGTGCGTGTTTGAACTCACAGGCATTGCTGTGATGTGTTACTGAGTTTCGATTTTTTTTTGTTATTTTCAATTTTTTCAGATAATATTTTGAAGCAGTCGTTAATGTGAAACATCGTAAAATGGATCATCATAAAACGGAATCTACCTGTATATATATATGTATATTTTTTTTATATATATACCCTTATTTCTTTCATTCCTTTACTTTTTTTCCCATGTATTTCTTTACTCTTTTTCTTTCTCTCTATCTCTTCATTCTGTTACTTATATTTCTTATCTTATAATTTTATATATATTCACATATAAAGCACGTATTATATATATATATATATATATATATATATATATATATATATATATATATACATGGTAGAACGCCTGTTATCCAGAAGTCAGTTATCTGGAATAGTTTGAAAGGCTGATTTTTCTTCTCTTTTTTATTTTATTTTATATTAATGGTAGTGTTTGAGTCAAATGTTTATAATGTTACAAGAGTATTTCTATCTGCTTTTTTTTTTACTTCATATATCTGGAATGTTGGATTAGGAAACCATGAATGATAGCTCATGGTTTCCATTCACTTCCATGAACTCAATTTTCCACGGCATATTTTGTTCTCTTCATTTCATGTTAAGCTTAGTTTAGCTCCAGGTTCAGTAAGAATAATATCAGCCCAAAACTGTGCAATTTATTATTTTTCTCAATTTTTTACAATAAAATGTAAACGAAAAGAAACAGCACTAAAATGGGCAGAAAACAGGAAGAATCTGTTTTAATCAAAGTAATATTGTTAAGGAACTTGAGATTTAATAGCAAAAAAAAAAAAATCACAACAAATGAAACAAAAAAATGATTGAACATTATTTTAAAAAATTTATTTAAAATTTTTTTCTGCATAAAATTTGCAGTAAAATACTTATCTGAATATACACATATAAATGTGCGAATTTTTTTGTATAAGTTATTATTATTATTTTTTTTTTAAATTAAATCAATTCAAATTTTTTCACAATATTTAGTCTTTTTTTTCCTTTTACCTTAATACAGTATAACAGAATTTATTTAATCTTACCTTATGTTTGATTATCCAGATTATTTGGCTATCTGGAAGAGGTCTGACCTTAAGTATTCCGGATAACTTGATACTCTACTGCATAATACTTTTATTTGTTCCCTTTGGTTCATCTTATATCTATTTTCTTTAGTGGTAGGCTCATTATGTCTCTTTAGTGATATTTCACATTGTTTTGGCATTAGCTTTATCACGTGGGTGCCGGTCTAGATTTATTACTTATTGGGGTGTATTAATTTGGATTTGATTGCCCCATATTTAATGATTTAGAATTTATATACACATATTTTCCTACTATGTATCTTCATTATCTTCTTTTGTCTTTGTTATTTTTGTTTTTTTGCTCTTCTGTTTTTTTTTTTTTTTTCTCTTTTCTCTCTCTTTGATGATTTGTATTTCGTCTATATTCCACACAATGCATTGTTGGATTTTGCTTTATGCAGCCACTTATGTTTGTAGTTATCTGTTTTTTTTTCCCCTTTCTTTGTCTAATTTTTAATGATATTATTACTATTTAATATATATCTATATATATTAATAAATATATATTACTATATAATATTTATTTCATCATTTATTCATTTATTTTATTATAGCTGAAGCTAATCGAATATCGGCTCCTCACTTCATTGCAATACCCAAAAGTGCAATAGTCACCGAGGGAACAAATATAACTCTAGATTGTGCTGCAAATGGAAATCCTCGGCCTCGAATTACATGGCTAAAAGATGGAGCAACCATTGACATGGCGTAAGGCATTAATTTAATTTGCAGTATCAGAATTTTATTTGACCACAATTTAAGTGTGATCAATGCTTAATTTTGTTTTGAAATAAGAGAGAAATTATAAGTTATTATACAAATAATTAAACCAGTGAAAGCAGATATTACAAGTTTCTGTAAAATGTTTATTCACATGTTCATCAGCAGTTATGAATTGGCCACTGTTATGAACGAGTGGTGAAACTACTATAAACCCAGGTCTGACACCACACGGTGGGAGGAGAGGTGTAGTCTGTTGACTGGTTTCATGTGGCTGTTAAAGGTCATATGTTAGCCATTCTTGGAACCTGGCACAAGGGCCCAGAATTTATAGTTTGGCCTCTGATGAAGAGATAAATAGTAGATGTTCTTTTGAAGAAATAAAGACACAACTTCCTCCAATAAAACTATTTCCATGAATAACAAATAACAGAGAATAACAAAGATAAGTGTGAAACACACTTATCTTTGTTATTCTCTGTCTGTTCGAGTAATTACAGACCAGTTAGTTTAACTTCTGTTCTGGGTAAAATAATGGAGTCGCTGGTTAAAGATGCATTGCAGGATCATCTAGACAAGACTGCAGCAATAATTCAGACACAGCATGGGTTTGTTAAGGGAAAGTGTTGTCTGACAAATTTGATAGGATATTATGATGTGGTTACAAAGGAACTGGATGCAAAAAATAATTTTGATATCATATATTTGGATTTCAGGAAAGCTTTTGACACTGTTGCGCATGGAAGACTATTGTACAAATTGGAGCAGAATGGTATTAAGGGTAAGTTGCTACAATGGATAAAAGGATGGTTAAGTGGGAGAAGACAGAGGGTGGTAATCAGTGGGTGCTGCTCTTCTTGGACTAATGTTATTAGTGGAGTCCCACAGGGTTCGGTGTTAGGTCCACTGTTGTTTTGTATATTTATCAATGATATTGATGAAGGTATATCAGGCTTAATGTCGAAGTTTGCAGATGATACAAAGGTTGGCAAGGTTGTTAATGACATTAATGGCAGTGTGCTACTGCAACAGGATCTAGATAATTTGGGCAGATGGGCTAAGAAGTGGCAACTGAAGTTTAACCTTGACAAATGCAAAGTACTGCATATGGGTAGAAGTAACCCCAGAAAAACGTACCAACTGTGTGGTAATACACTTAAGGTGGTAGAAAATGAAAAAGACCTGGGAGTAATTGTGCAGTCAGATATGAAGTTCTCTGAGCAATGTAGACAGGCTGCCAGGGCAGGTCATGGGGTTTTGTCAATGATATATAGGAATTTTGCTAGCAGAGAAAAGGAGGTGATTATCCCTCTGTATAAAGCAATGGTCAGGCCATGCCTTGAGTACTGCGTTCAGGTCTGGAGGCCTCATTTTAGGAAAGATGTAGATTTACTTGAGCGTGTACAGAGAAGGGCAACAAGATTGGTGAGGGGAATGAAGGGATCCTCTTACCAAGAGAGGCTTAAGTTCTGCAAATTGCAGTGGCTGGAGACTAGGCACCTGCACGGTGATCTGATTGAGGTATATAAGGCCTTGAATGGGTTGAGCATGCTGAATTCTGATGGGATCCTTCCACTTGTTCAGATTACGAACCTAAGGGGGCATAAATTCAAATTAAGAAAAGACAGATGTAGAATAGATGTGCGGAAATTTGCCTTTAGCCAGCGGGTGGTTAATTGCTGGAACAAACTTCCATCTGTCGTTGTGGAAGTTGATAGGTTGAATAAATTTAAGGAGGAACTGGACAGGCATTTGGAGGGAATGGTGTGATTTTTTTTTTTTTTTTTGGCTGATGCTGCATAAGCTCATACATTTGTTTTCTTTCATCACATGCCACTACTACTACTACTACTACTACTACTACTATTCTTTGTAATGTGATAACACCCTGCTCACTTTGCTCTGTAATATGTTTGTATGGTTTGGCTGAAATAGATTTTGCATAATTTTGGTATCCGTGAATCTTAATAAAAATTCGTAGCAAAATTTATTTTTGGTATTCTTTTACTGCAGTTATTTTTCTCCTTTTAAATAGAAACTTATTTAGTTTTACATATGCAAGCCAAAAAGGTAGTAAGGAAAATAAATTATTTGGCTTATTAATACCAATAGAAGCTAGCTATAAAATGCCACTGAGTCACAGCACTGTCAGAGTAACACTAAAAATAAAAGTAAATACTTTGTATTTTTGCATTTATACCTATTTATATTTATTTTTTTATTGCTGCTTTGTATTAATTTTGTATTTGTAACCAGTGTTATGAATGACTAAATGTTATGAATTGTACTTGTAAGTCAAGAAAAAAGAAGCAAAGCAATGTGTCACACTCACACTGGCTATCACACTAGCTTAGATATAGCAATTAGCCCACCTGCGTGCATAGCAACGCTTTTGACTTTTCTCTACTGGCTCATACAGCATTGATTCCTGTTTCTAGTCTTGTATGTGAGCCAAAACATTATGACCAGTGAGCCAAAACATTATGACCACCTACCTAATATGATGTTGGTCCTCCATGTGCAGCCAAAACAGCTCATACCTGGTGAGGCATGGGCGCTACAAGATTTCTAAATGTGTCTTGTAGTAGCTGGTACCAACACGTAACCAGCAGATCCTTTAACTCCTGTAAGGTCCGTGGTTGAGACGGTGCAGATTGGAGTTGCTATTCTCGATGGGATTGATGTCTGGGGAATTTGGAAACTAGGGCAATACCTGGAAGTCTTCCTCATGTTCTGCAGACTAGTCTGGGCAGTGTGGCATGGTGCATTATCCTGCTGAAAGATGGCACTGCCAGAGGGGAAGACTGTTGCCACGAAAAAGAGTGTACTTGTTCAGCAATGATGCTTAGGTATTTATTTTTATTAAAACTAAAGGCGGCACCCAGAACATAAGTTCAAATCCACCTAACAACTCTCAACTGAGTATCTTACATCTTTCATAAAATAAATAAATAAATACAACATAGTAAAAACATAAAATATATAAATTAATTTAAAAATATTTAAATTAATTAAAAAACAAACAACAACAACAACGCATAAAATTTACACTAGCAAAACATCCATAACATCAAAAACAGATTTAAACTCAAGTATTGTACAGGTCTTCTTGGTGAAATGAATCTTATTGTCCAATTTTATCTTCAGACTTGATTGATTTGGGGAAGAACTGGGTTCGCTCCCAGAATAAGCTTTTTCCTTCGAGTAAAAACTTCTTTTGCAAAGGCCTGGAGTGCTGCAAGATTACTTGCTGTTTGGATTAGCTGTTCCACTGCAGTTGAGGAGAATCCCTGGATGTTATTCCTCAGCTTTTCTCTGGATTCATTATACATAGCACAGTTGAAGAGTATGTGGAACCAGTTCTCCTTTGCTCCACAGAAACAAAGCTCTGACTCTGAAAGTCTAAATTGAAACAATTTCTCATTGAGGGCACCATGTCCTGTGACTAGATAGGTTTCCATTGTGAGAGTAAACCATTTCATAACAGAATTTGCCTTAGGTAAGGTAAGGTGTAAGGTGTATTTAGTGTCGGACGGCACCAGGGGTTTCCCCCATCTCCACGTAGTTTTCATTGTGGGTGTACCAGTTCACTGGAAATGCCAGAGATTTAAAAGTGTATGGATATTGTATATGTGTAGGCTGTGTTCCGTTGTTCATCTGGTCATTTAGCTGTTGGACCCCTACTGAGGCCCAACGTTGCCCCACCTTCGCCCCGTGGAGGCAGACCAGGAACCCAGTAGACTTAAGTTACTCTGGCAGATCCTGCCACCTAATTTCCTGAGATTTCAGTGGCTAGGACCTAAAAAAAAAAGTAAATAAATAAAAAATAAAATAATAATAAAAAAGATAAATAAATAAAATAATAAAAAAAAATTTATATTGTATTTATATTGCATGTATATACATGTGTATACAAGTACATATATACACATGCATGTATGTACACACAACATTGGCATGTGTATGCGTCAACCCCACGTCAATCGATCGTGGGATTGACGTCGCTTGAGTTGGGCCGGAATGTGGGCGAAGATATTTTGGGTGTGTTTAAATTTAGGTGTGTGGGGCTTCGCTAGCGTGAAGATAGAGAGGGGGAACTGAAGACTGGGGGGGAGAAAGACAGAAGTATGCGGCCAATAGGGAAGACAGCCCCAAGTTTCAGTGTGGCATGCCCATGCCCCACCAGAGTAGAAATGATGGTGGGGGACGAGAGAATCGTTTCCCCAGGGGAGTAGGGTTTAAAGGTGAAGGGGGCTAGGGTGCCCTCTTCAGGCTGCCGTAAGGTTTTGGGAGCTAGGCTGCAGTTTGTTGTCTCTATTCTTGTCCATGGGACACTCATGGGGCAATCCCTGTTCTTTTTTTTTTCGTTGATTCTCTTCTTCTTTTTCCTTTCTTCTTTTCTTTATTCCTTTCTTTTCCGTTCATTTTCTTTTCTTCCACAGTTTTTTTTTTCCAGGAGTTGTCTCTGTCTTATGCGATTTGTTTATGTTCTGTACTATCAGTCTCGATGTATGGCAATTAACACCCTTCTCCTTGTGAAGAGGTCCTGTGCATGCTGGGAGAGCACTTGGTACTCCTCTTCCATGTCAATGAAGTGATGTTCAAGTCCTTTGGGGAGGTAATGGATTTTCGCAATGAGGGTGCGTCTGAGGTCTTTGTATTGTGGGCAGTCATAAAGCAGGTGGTCCCAGCTTTCGACCTCCCCGCACGTGCAATTTGGATCATCGGCGAGGCTGAAACCGAACAGTTTCTGGTTGAAGGGTCCATGTCCTGTGAGTAACGAGGTCAGGTGCAAGCCTGGGAAGAACCAGCCCAGTTGCCTTGGGTATATTTTGTTCAGTTCTGGAAATAATTTACAAGTGATCTCACCCTTTGTCGTCTCTGTCCATCTTTGCTGCCACTCCTGAAGGAGGTAGGTCTGTAGTCTTGCTCTTTCCGTTTTTTGACTGCTTGCTGGGTTGATTGTGAAGTCCTGATGATTTGCGGCCACTCCCTTTGAGTGCAGGTAGAGCAGTCCTGCTTTCACAGCCTCTAAATCCAGGGGTAGTGCTCCAGCAAGCACCTGCAGTGCAGGTGTGCTTACCGTGCGGCAAGCTCGTGTGGTTGCAGTAGGATGATCCTATGTGTCATATCCAGGATTTTCTTGTTGGTTACCAGTGATGTTTTGGTGTACCATACTGCAGCTGCATAGATTATTGCTGGGATGAAGGTTGACTTATAATATAGCATTAGGGCTCATTTTTTCAGTCCCCAATCCTTCCTCGTAATCCTAGCCACTAGGGCTGAGTATATTCTTATTTTCATTCTTATGTGTTTTAGGTGGGGTATGAAGGACAGGTTATTATCTAAGATAACTCCAAACTACTTCATTTGCTTGGTGAGTTTGATGGTCAGGCCATTTATTTTTATTTGGGGCGGACGCTGTACTTGAAGAGTTCCTTTCAGCAAGATGGATATGGTTTTCGTCTGTGCAATTCTTAGCTGTTTTTTTGTGGCCCAGTATTGTAATTTCTGCATTGCCTGATTACTGATGTTTTCCAGTTGGACTCTGGAATCTGCCTCAATAGTAACAATGAGATCGTCCGCAAAGGCCTGGGCCTCAGCCAGCCCCAAGTCCTGGCACAGAAAATCGTCCAAGACCATGTTCCAAATGAGAGGACCCAAGACAGACCCCAGTGGACATCCCCTATGTATGTTTCTTGTGATTTTTTGGTAATTTGTATTTATTTCAACTCTTCTGCCTGAAAGGTAGTCTTCCATTGCTTCATATAAGTTGATTGGTACTGCAGCTTCTCTCAGTCTGTTTGGGACACTCAGCCACCAAAGTGAGTCGAACGCCCCGACAAAATCGACTAAAATGACCAATAGATATTTTTTCCTGCACTCTTGTGCTTTCCTAAGCAGATCTCCAAGGGCATCCACTGTAGAGGATCCTGGCTTAAAGCCAAACTGATTTTTAGCTGCCAGGTGTGCCCTTTCATAGTGGTTCTGTATCTGCATGTGGAGCAGCCTCTCGTATAATTTACTGACCACTGAGAGCAGAGCGATGGGTCTGTATGATGATGGACATTCTGGGTTCTTAGTAGGGTTTTTCAGAATTAGCTTGGTGTTTGCAGTTTTCCACACTGCAGGGAATTTCCCTGTTTCTGAACATCTGTTGTAGACGGTGAGTAGGATTTGCGGGGCAATTTCTACTATTTTTTTCAGTATCTTCAGTTCGATCATATCAAGTCCCGGGCATTTGCTGTTTTTGATCCTAGTAGCAGCCACGCCGAGTTCCTCGTGGGTGAAGGGGGCTCGAGCGCAGGAGTGATATATTTTTCATTTTCTTTGCAGATTTTATGTTGTTCTTGCAGAATTAGGGTCGCGAGTTCCTTGAAAATTGTGTCGAGTATATTACCCATTGATTGCTCCCAGGTGGTTGTATAGTCTCCTTGCGAGGTCCTGGTGGTGCTGATCATCTCCCCCCTTGGGCAGTTTGTTTGTAGTCACCTTGTAAACTACATCCCAGGGGTCAGTGCTTCCTGCCATGGATACTAGACGCTCTCAGGAACGCTTCTTGCTTTTCTCTATCGTGTCCGTATAGTGATTTCTGGCTTCTCGATAGCGCTGTCTTAAAGCCTCCACTTCATGTGCGGGCCAAGTCCTACGGGCTCTCTGGAAATCTTTCCTAGCTTTTTGCATCTGGCTATTTCTGGAGTCCACCAAGGAACAGCACCAGGTTTTGGGTTTTTTCTTTTGATTGTTCAATCGCTAATGGTTTGTATTAGGGCTGTGGTTCCCCTCAGCAGGTCATCCAGGTCATTCTGTGGGTTTGCTTTCTATGGCTGTGATGAGCAGGTTTTGGAATGACATCCAGTCTGCTTTGGCAACTGCATATTTGTTTTTCTGTTGGTTTGTTAGTGTTACTGTTGTCAGTTGTCTGATTATTTTAAAGGTGATTGCACGGTGGTCTGAGGTAGTCCATGCCTCCTCCACTCTCCAGTCAGTCACAAATCCCGCCAAGTTCCTAGAGGCTAAGGATACATCAATCATAGCCTCCCAGAGGGTGTTGCAAAAGGTTGGCAAGTGGTGAGGTTGATTTAGCACTGTCAGCTGTGATCCTGCCAAGTAATCCTCAAGGAGTTGACCATTTTGGATTCCACGCCTGCCAGGAGTAGTACTGTGCCATGTCGGGGATCGACAGTTCATGTCAGCTCCTATGATGATTTTTTGGTTTGGTAGGATGTTCTGTAGACAGTGAAGATAGTCGATTGCAAAATCTATCTGTTGTCCTGGTCTACAATAGAGTGCCACAACGTACAGGTTCCCTAAAGCTGTATTTAGCTGGGCACAGGTGGCCCACTTCGTGCAGAACTGCGTGATTTTAGTCACTGTGATATTGCTGTTCCTTACCAGGAGAGCAGCCCATGGGGTGTCTTCAACTGTGCATATCACTTTGTAGGTGAGTGGGTAGCCTACAACCCTTTTCCCGTGCGAGTATGGCTCCTGTAATATGATGACATCCGCGTTTTCCTCTTCAGCTTTAACCCGGATCTGGTCGGCTACTGCTCTAGCCCTCTGCGCATTTATTTGGATTATTTTTAGTATATTTGTGTTGTGAGCTTTAATTTTCGTCCCCATAGTTGATTCTACTTTGGAATAAACTCTTGGCTCATTGGCATGTGGGACACTCAGTGAATGCTTGTGCTCTAGCTTTAAGTTTTTACAGTTTATGCAGGTAGGTTCCACATCTTTGTGGGAGCAGGCATTATATTCATGGCCCTTTTCTGAGCAGTGGCTGCATGTTGGGATGGTTTGTGCACACGTATGCGTGGTGTGACCGAACTTGCAGCAGCAGTAGCACTTCGGAACGACCACACATTCGTGATATCGGTAGCATCCCCATTCTATAAACACCCTTGTTTGGTTCTTCATGGTTTGCCAGGCTTCCGGATTTAGTTCTACTACCCAGTTTTTGTTTATTCCATCCCTCGCTTTAATGGAGTATTTGGGCATTGCTATCTCTTGTGGATTTTTGTTAGGGATTTTACCCTGTAGGTTTCTATGGTAGAGTTTGCACACTAATTGGTTCGATGTGATGTCTTTATCTACGTCGTATATTATTATGGCTGGCCCTTTTCTTTTGGGTGGTCAGCTGTTAGACCCAAAGTGGCTATTTTGGGGTTTTGTATTATTCCTTGCATCTCTTGCTTTGTCTCGGTTTCTATTGCCAGTCCTATGCTCCTCATCTTGCGTATTCCTCTGATTTGGGTTTGTTTGAGGTCTTTCTTCATGGTGGTTATTAGTTTTGTCTTAATTTCTTCACTTGTTCTTATTTCCTCGGCATTTTTGGGCCTTAGTATTACTAGGTTTGGCGTTGGGAGGAGTGTCTTTTTCTTTGGCTGTTCATTTCTTGGCATCTGTGTCACAGATGGTGGATTACTCAGTACACTTGCATAGGTAGGGGTGCGCTGTTGCATTTGTTGTGTGACCCTACATTCCTGATAGGCCTCCAGTTTGGCTGCATTTCTTTCTGCCTCACTGCAAACCTTGTGGAAGACAGTCTCCAGCTTGGTCCATATTCCTACAATATCAGCCCTAAGGGCAGCTGAGATTCTACTTGTGGAGTCTTTCAGTTTGTTTTCAAGCTCTGCCCGTAGGGCCAAAACCTGGTCCAGTACCGTTCCATCCGGCAATCTGGGGGTCTATGGTAGGCTGGGGCTGCTTACTTAATTCTTCGCTGTTCCCTAGTTGGGGGTCCTCATTGTTTTGCTTGTCTTTTAGTTCGCTTTGCAATCTTGTCTCCATTCCCGTACTCAGGGCGACATATTTCTCGTAATTTTTTTTTGAAGTTTGCTGTGGCTGTGCTCCCTCATCGTGATCATTCTTCTCTATAATTTGCAAATCATCATTTTGCTCTAGGTAGGTTGTTGCCTTCTTCGTTGGTGTTCATCTTCTGGCTGAAGTTCAGTCAATTTCTGACTATGGGTAATCATTTTGTCACAGGTACAGTGGTTTATCGAGGCTACTCCGGATTATTGAGGTCGGATCCACACATTGAAGAACCGGCTAGGAATGTTTACAAATGTTGCTGACCGTAAGTCCGTGGCACAATTTCAGGCCTAGCAGTGGTCAATCTAAACTTTTGATTCCCCACCAATGATTGGGGTGGGGGGGGTAACACCCAAGTATAAAAATAGTCCTAGAGAGGCCGGGCTAATTTCAATGGGGGGTTTTCTAAGACGCAGATAGCGTGGTTGTTACAGGTTTTTGTATTACATGCGTGTTTACGAAGATCCAATCTGTCCATGGTAAGTCTATGGTGGGGGGGGAAGCACAAGTCATTGTTTTTTATATTGTAGGCACACAAATAAGACTACTTTAAAATAAAACAAATAAAACCACTGGTTTTGGGGGGAGAATCACTGTCTAGGGTTATCAGCTTGTCGCCGACGACTTTTTTATCACAAAAGAAACTATATTCATCGTAACGCAGAGGCACACGACATTTAGTTACTGCTTTTAAGTTTTTGCTTTCTCATTTTAAATATGAGTGTAGTGGGAAGGTGAATGCTGTGAAAAGCAGGTGGTCGCTGCAAGGCAATTACTGCCAGAGGCATAGAGTGCGCCCAAGTAGTGCTCGCTAAAGAGCTTAAGCAGCAAGTGACCTTCAGCTATGACTGTCCTCACACAGGGGATTACCCTCCCCAGTCAATAGTGCAGTTCAACCGTGGTAGCAATAGAAATATGTTTGCCACAGGCTCCAATTCTAGAACAATGCCGCCAAGGCGGGCAGACACATTGTTACAAGCGTTGGATACAAACGAGTTGAAATGCACGAAAATGGCCCAGAAAAACAAGAAACGGATCTCACCACTGAGTTCCTCTTCCTTAAAAACCCTTGTATGGCACAAATCCAAAAGCTGGCACTATTTTTAACTGATTAAAACTATCAATATGCACGGAGTGACTTGCAGCACGTGTTACCAAGAAGGCAGCCATTTTCTGATTTGTCTTAGGTAGGTGGTAGACGTCAGAGTGCCCGGCACATGGATGACTGGACCCAGAGTATCCCAGCAGAACATTGCCCAAAGCATGACACCGCCACCACCAGCTTGTTTTCATCCCATAGTGCATCCAGACGGCATCACTTCCCCAGGTAAACGACACACACACACACCTGGCTGTCCACATGGTGCAACAGGAAACATGATTCATCGGACCAGACAACCTCTTTCCAAGGTCCAGTTTTGATGCTCATGTGCCCATTGTAGGCACTGTCGCCGGTGAACCATGGTTAGCACGGGCACTTGTAGTGGCCTGCGGCTACGCAGCTCCGTTTTCAGCAGGGTTCAATGTACCGTGTGTTATCACACATTATTTCCGTCACCAGCATTCCAATTACCAGCTAGTTGTGCACAGTCTCCCTTCTGTTGCCATGTACCATCTGGGAGAGCCTTTGCTCACCTTGAGCATCAATGAACCATGAACCGCCAGCGAGGTATTGTCCAACACCTCACTGGCAGTTTGTGGGTTTCCCCTCCTTGGACCACTTTCGGTAGGTACTAACCACGGCTGACCACGAGTATCCCACCAGCCATTGCCATTTTGGATGTGCTCTGACCCAGTCGTCTGGCCAATTTGGCCTTTGTCAAACTCGCTTAAGTCCGCTGCCTTTCCCATCTGAAGAACAAGAGTAACACTGGTTAATGGAGCTAAGTATCAGGTGTTTTTTATACCGTGTTCCGACCTGCGCACATGCCATATCACCTTCAGTTGCTTCAATTTGCATAACGGCTCGCTTGTCATATTTTGGCTCATCGGTGTGTGTGTGTGTGTGTATATATGTATATATATCTGATAATTAAAATAAATATGATATTTAAAATAAAAACATCAGCCATTATTGCCGTAAAATTAAATATCATATTTATTTTAATTATCAGATATAATTAGGCATCATGTGAAGGATGTGCATTTGCTGCCTCTAATGATAGCTACATAGCCATATTTATTTATTTTTATCACTTTTGCCTAACTTTTACCTCACATAATATATATGTATATATATATATATATATATATATATATATATATATATATTTTTTTTTTCTTTGGAACTACTGGTTGCCATCATCAGCAGCTGCAATTAATTGATATAGCTGCTGTGGAGCATTCCACAAGCCAATTACAAAAGGGGAAAAAAAAAATTCATCAGCCATTCATAACACATCAGCAAAGAAGAAAACAAAAGTTACATATTTAGCTTTTCTAGCTAGAGAGAGCTGGAGCTAAGAACAGTAGCTGCTGAATTGTATAACAAGACAGAAGACCCAGTTAAAATACAAGTTCTAGTTTGCGGCTGCCCATATTTTGAAGTGCATCCAGTGTGCCATAATTTCGGAATGTTAAGAAACAAAATTCCAAAATCCTCAACATTCAAAAAATTTGTAGATCACTTACTTTTGGGCTGAGCTGTAAATTTGAACAAACCACAAAATTTTATTAAAAGTTTATTCCTTGTATATAAACTAACTTCAACACACTTCTTAACTAACTAAGAAGTTAGTTAAGAAGCAAAGAAGAAATAAAACTGTTTGCAAAGTCTATAAACAAAAACCAAACATTGTTGCAAATAGCAGAAAGTTCAGTCAGTGTGGTGCTGTGGAGCGGTTGTTAATTTTATACATCTTTACTTTTACAGCACTTTTTACTGACTACTTGTGCCTTTGGGTGCCTTTTGAATACTTATATGTGTAACAGTATATCATTTCGAGTGCTGTTTGTTACTTATATGCCTCATATAGAGCAAATGTGTTAAAAGAAGAGAAATTTGGAAGAATTTTTTTCCCTTTGGTTGTTAAGTGTTTAAAACAGCATTAATTTATGATAAATTCATGGGGTATACATCTTTTAATTATCCCTTTTCATAAATGAAAAGGGATAATTAAAATGGAAATAATGGAAAGAAATTTAATCTTTATATTATAACCATGTCCCACTATCATATAGAAAACATTTCTTTCTTTGTGTTAGCATTTATTGACACATCTGTGGTGGCATTATTATCAGGAGAAGTAGGAAGAAACTCAAGAAAAAGCATTATAAACAACTTTCTTAAGAGAAAGTTGGTATAAATTGGTAACCTATTGGTAACCCTTTATTTCCAAAAAAAATAGGCAATACTCTTAATGAAATTAATCCAGTGGGGTGTTTACAAGTAAAATAAAATTACACCTTATAATAGAAATAGCATTATATAATACGTTAACGATCATAAATGACCTGTTAACTTATAATCAGTAAAACCATATCAGATCTATATTTAGATTCATTACCGCACAGTGTATGGCAAACTATGCCAACTATAGATAGGAAAACCAACACTAGTGTTTCTCTCAGATTGAAGTTGCGAGATAACTTTCATCCTCCATTAGACATGCATAGCAATAGTTCCCAAATTTTCACATGCAGCATTTCTTTGAATATGCAGGAGTAAACTTTAATTTAGAAGTCACCCAATGTAACGTACAATATTCACAAGCAAGCACTAGCTTTAATACCAATTTAGGAGCTGATAACCAAACTATTTAGGCATACGTGAAGCATGGTAAAACTTATAGAAAATATTTCAGAACTGTTTTCTGATTTTTAATTATAATCAGCTTAGTTTTAATCTGCAGAATGCTAAAACATACTAAAATACCCAAATTTTATTATTATTTTTAAAGTGATTTGGATAGTCGATTCAGTATAGTGGGAGTAGGAAGTTTACAAATAGAAAGCATTCAAGAAGGTGATGAAGGCATCTATATGTGTAGAGCAGAAAACCATGAGGATTCAGTTGATGCAAGTGCTACATTAGAAGTACAAGGTGATTCTGTAATGGTCATTTTTTTGTTATATTCAATTGCAGATTTAATTTAATGTATTTGTTGTTTTCAGATTATGGTCTAGTTATTGTAATTTCATCAGTTTTTAAAAGATGAATAGCTTTAAAATGCATAAATTCTCTATCTAGTTATAACAGAAAACACAAATTTTGCACATAAAATCATTATACATTTCATATAGTGAATTCCATGTTGTTATCTGTTATGTTAGCCCAGTGGTTTTCAACCTTTTTTTTTTTAATAACGGCACCCCTAAGTAATTTATTTTATATTGCGGCACCCCTACTCAATTTTCCGCCTGTTAGATCAGATTCTGTGTGTGTGTGTGTGTGTGTGTGTGTGTGTGTGTGTGTGTGTGTGTGTGTGTGTGTGTGTGTGTGTGTGTGTGTGCATTGTTGTTGTTTGGTTTTTAGGAGCATTAGCAACTAAGGTCATATTGCTCCGGGGATATGCTGACATGCTGTGGTCATTCCCTGACCTTTCCGCATCCTCCGTATATGGTGGCTCATGGGCTCGAACCCTGGTCTAATCAAGAAGCATGTGCTATGCACTGCTGCTCCTGCCCACCTGGCTACGGAGACGCCTGTGTGTGTGTGTGCACACGCGCGTGCACACACCCACACACACACACACACACACACACACACAATATTAAAAAATATATATGTTATATGATATTTATTATAATAATATAATAAAAAAATTACATTTCATAACACAAATTATATATATACAGAATATCATTTTATTCTTTATATAGAGGCACTACATCAATTATAGATCACCACAAAATTAAAAAGTTACTGTACACCTTTTTATAATGAAATAAACATATAAATTAAAAAATAATAATAAGTTTAAGGAACTTAAACCCAAATTACGTGGGCACCCCTGTTGAAAACCACTGTTAGCCTATATTTTTTTACCCAATACATCTTATGAAATGTATGATATTTTTGTGTGTGTCAAACTTCATTTTGTCATCATAGCTACATATAGTGATGCACTTAAAGAATAATTAGCTACCTTCCATAGTTTGAAGTTTTATGGTTCTAAATTTATATGGCTTTAATTCATTTACATCTTTTGCATTTTGGAAACTTATTACAACTCAACTGGGCTGTCAGGTCTTATGCTCTGAGTGCCTAGTTACCCACTGATAATGGGACAGTAACCTCTGAAATAGTCTGAATAATGGCAATCACTGAGAATAAATTACAATGTATTTTTGCTTATGGAGAATTGCCATTTATTTGAAAGTTAAGAGTAACATATCTCATTGTGATTTGTTTCAGGATATGAACTGCTTTTATGTACAAATTTCAGTTCACCATCATAACTAATAAAATGGTGTATTTTCACTATTGATATAATAATTATGTAGTATGAAGCTGTATAGCCTTAAATTTATGTGGGTTTAAATAAAATTGATCACTGTGATGAGAATTTCTTCTGAGGCTCCAAATTCGATTTAGAAAAAAAAAAAAAAAATTGTGTTTCACCATAATAATAATAATAATAATAATAATAATAAAGGGGCACAATTAGCCTAGTGGAGGAACACTAAGTACAAGAACTACAACTCATGGCAGCCGAAGTGGAAACAGAGGAAATGGCAATATCCAGAATAGAAGCATAGTGAAGAAGACTATAGAAAAATTCAAGGGAATGGACCCCCTACAAATACACATACCATACCGAAGCAGAGACCAAACAGAATCCTGTGGCAAGTCACAGACCATCTCAATCAGCAAATAATACTGGATTATATCAACAACAACGAAGTAACACTAGGTGCCATTTGCACAGCCATTTACTGTGTCACTGTAACAGCCACCTGGATGAATGGAAGAGACACCAGACACCAACAGAAAACAAAACAAAAAATACCAAGGAACTACCATCCACGGGAGGAGGGAAATGTATAAGTTATCTATTTCCATTTACTATTTATTAATTATTTTTTAAATTTTATTTTATTATTATTATTATTTTACTCTTTTTTTTTTTTTTTTTTTTTTTTGGCTGGTGCAGCATAAGCTTCCTTGCACCATATGGTCATTACTAATGATAATTCAAATACTAGTACTCAATCCATTTTAAGTCCTTAAACACTTCAATCAGATCATCCCACAAGTGCTCAGAAGCTGCAATTTGCAGAACTGAAGCCTTTCTAGATAAGAGCACTCTTTTGTTCCCTTCACCAGTCTGGTTTCCCTTCTCTGCACGTGTTCCGGCAGTTCTACATCCTTCCTAAAGTGAAGTCTCCAGACCTGTATATAATACTCAAGATGGGGCTTAACCACGGCCTTGTATAAAGGATAATCACCTCCTTATCCCTACTAGCAAAGTGTTTGAATATCATTGATCCCCCCCCATGAGCTGTTCTGGCAGAATGTCTGCGCTACACTTATAATTTCATATCTGACTGCACAATTTACCCCAGGTCTTTTTAATTTTCCACTACCCTGAGTGTAATACCACACAGTTGATAAGTTACTGTTGGATTACTGTTACCCATATGCAGTATTTGTCAATGCTGAACTTGCATTAGTCGATGTTAAACTTCCAACAGCCATTTCTCAGCCCGTTGACCCAATTTTCTTAGATCTTGTTGCAGTAACTCACCTGATTACTGTCATTAACCACCCTGCCAACTTTTGTATCATTTGCAAACTTTGGCATTAAGTTTGATATACTATCATCAATATCATTAATAAATATTGAAAACAACAATGGGCCCAGCACTGAACCCTAGGGGACTCCACTGATAACATTAGTCCATGAAGAGCAGTGCACATTGATAACCACTCTATGTCTTCTTTCACTTAACCAACCCTTTATCAATAGCAACAACTTGCCCTTAATGCTACATTGTTCCAGTTTATACAGGAGTCTTTTATGTGCAAAAGTATCAAAAGCCTTCTTGAAATCCAAGTATATAATAATAAAATTATTTTTTGCATTCAGTTTCTCGATCATTGCATTATAGTAACTTATTAGATTAATTAGGCAAGACTGCCCATTAACAAATTGATGCTGTGACTGCAGTATAAGTGCATTCCTGTCAAGATGGTCCTTCATTACTTCTTTAACTAGTGACTCCATTATTTTCCCTGGAACAGATGTTAAGCTAACAGGGCTGTAATTACTCATTTCACCTTTTGATCTCCCTTAACGTTAAAGTTAGACATAATGGCCATGCCTCCTGGATAGATCTAGATGGGAAGGGAACCAAGAGATACAGAATGGCAGATTCTGGTGGAAGAAGTACAACTTTCAATCAGGAAGCTCCACAACTGGAAACTGGCAAATCTCAGGAACAGATAATGTCTACAACTACTAGTGCAAGAACTTCATCTGCATACAGGCATATAGCAGAGCAGTTGATACAATCCCATAGTCACTGACTCAAGGAATCACTTACCTGAAGGCTAAGGACAAAGAAACCACAAACCTGGCAAAGTACAGATACCAATCACCTGTCTCCCAACAATGTACTGGATCCTGACCAGCTTCATAACCAAGAAGATATCAGATCACGTGAAGAACCAGAGCATAATGGCTCTTAACATAAAGCAGTAGGGATTTAAGCAGATGTGCAAAGGATGCAAGGAGCAATTGGCCATTGATGCTGCAGTTATGGAACAAGCCCCCTACAAGAAGCACCAAGACCAGTACTCAGCCTAAATTGAATACTGATAGAGACACTGAAGATCTACAGAGTCAATCCAATACTGACACACTTCCTAGAAGCCACCATGGAAAAATAGACACCCACCATCATAAGTCGAGAACATCATGATTAGACTGATTCCCGTCAAAAGAGGAATATTTCAGGGGGATGCCCTGAGCCACTATGGTTCTGTCCAGCATTCAAACCATTATCTACCATACTCAATAAAAGCAAGTATGGGTATACCTTAAAAGAAAGGAGGAAGAACCTGTACACCCTCTCTTACCAGATGTACATAGATGACATCAAACTCTGTGCCGCAACTGAGAATCAACTCCAACATCTAGTCTGGATCACTGAAAAGTTCAGCACTGACATCAGGATGCAGTTTGGCCTGGACAAATGCAAGACCCATGGATTGCATCAAGGACATCCAATTGGACGAAACTACCAGCTGAAGACCGGTGAAGTGATTGAAGCCATGACAGAGGGAGAGACCTATGAATGTCTGTGGATGATGCCGACTCACCAATTAGAACATAAGGAGATGAAGGCCTGTGTGACTGAGAAATGTCATCAGAAACTGAGAAGCCTGCTAAAATCAAAGCTGAATGGTGGGAACATGGACAGCAGTAAACACTTATGCAATCCTAGTACTAACGTGCTCCTTCTGGATCACAGATTGGACCAACACTGAACTGGAGGAGGTTATGAGATTGACCAAGATAATGATGACAAAGAGCCACCAGCACCACTCAAAGTAAGCCATTGAAAGACTGACCATAGTTCAGAAGGAATGGGGGAGGGGACTGAGTGACCTCATTGAGTAAGAGAAGAAGTCAGGCTATTAAGAACCTGTGGGATTGCTTCTAGGTAAACACAAAACCAATCTATCGAGCCATAAGAAAGATATAAAAATGGCACACAATATTCAACCTTAACAGGAAGACCCCACTCACACAGACGGAAGAAACAGAGACAAAAAGATGGACATTCCATGGCAGATGCTACAATGACTTCCATCAAGACTACATAGATAAGATGGCTTCCAATGCGTGGCTCATGAACAGAAAGCTCTTCCTCAAAACCAAAGGATTTATTCCCTCCATCCAAGACCAGGTAATCAACACCAGGAAAAACAGGAAATACATCACTAAGGACAGATGACATGTGTCCTCTGTTACTCTGGGGGTCCTTGATGATGCTGCCCGGCCCCAGAAACAATCCATGAGATGCATGCACAGTTATCAGCCAGATGGAGTACACCCAGAGACATGACCAGATCAGCAGGATAATACATCAGAATTTAGCTCAAAAATACCAGTCGATAAAAGAAAGTGTACCATATCACAAGTATAAACCACAGACTATATCAGAGACCCTCCTCAGAAACTATACTGGGACCATAATAATGGACAAGATGATCCTGCACAACTGACCAGACATATTGACAAGACCTGATTGACATAATTGTGGCCAACGCCAGCAACCTCCAGAAAACTTATGAGGAAAAGATCAGGAGGTACACAGACCTAAGTCAAAGAAATGTGGCATATGGAACAAGTAATGACCATCCCAATCACCATGTCAACCACAGGCATGGTGCCAAAGAGTCTGCATAAGAACCTAGCAGCAATTGCCCACCCCCCAGAAAACACTTACATGGAACACCAGAAAGCCATGATTTTGAACACCTGTAGGTTAGTAAGAGAGTTGCTCAACTAACAGAAATAACAATAATAGTAACCAGGCACAACCCTCCCCCTTGGTACCAGTACCCATCATGGGGTGGAAAAAATCCCTGAAAGGATCGAAAGATTTATTTTTTATAATAACAAACAATGCTCAGAGGAAAATAGACAACTGGATATTTGATGAAAACCAGAGATCCTTCTACAGGAACATTGGACAACAGGAGAAGGAGGGCAATGGATCCCTGATCAGAAGGCACTTGAGGAGTTCTGAGACATCATATGGATAAGCAAAGTTAGCCATAATGGCCATGGCCCTTGGATAGACCTAGGATGGAAGAAAACTAAGGACATAATGTTACAGAATGGGAGATTCAGGAGGAAGAAGTTCAACAGTTGATCAAGAAGTACCGAAACTGGATAGCCTCAGGGATAAGTAACATTCACAACTACTGGTACAAGAAGTTTAGCTGCACATACAGCATATAGCAGAGCAGTTTACCCAGATGATAAGGTACCCTGACACAATCCCAGAGTCTCTGACTCAAGAAATCACCTATCTGAAGGCTAAGAACAAAGACAACACAAATCCACAAAGTACAGACCAATCACATGTCTCCCAACAATGTACAAGATCCTGAGCAGTTAACCATTGAGTTAACCAATGTACAAGATCCTGAGCAGTTAACCATACAGCAGCTATGGATCGACCCTTCAAGACACACTATAACCTGTATGTACATGGTCTACATTGACTACCTCAAGGCCTTCAACTCCATAACCCTATAGCTGGCTGATAGAGACAGTAAAGATCTACAAAGTCAACCCAACATGGACACACTTTCTAAAAGCAACCATGGCAAAATGGAAGACCACTCACTATCAAGGTTGAGAACGTCATGAGCAGACTGATCCTCATCAGAAGAGAAACCCTCCAGGGAGATGACCTGAGCCCACTGTGATTCTGTCTAGCACTCAACTCACTGTCCACCATGCTCAACAACAGCAAGTATAATATTCCCTAAAAGAAAGGAGGAACTTGCACACCCTCTCTCACATGATGTTAATGAATGACATCAAACTCTATGTGGCAACAGAGAATTAACTCCAACAGGTAGTCCGGATCACCAAAGAGTTAGTTCGGCACTGACATCAATGCAGTTTGGCCTAGACAATTGCAAGACTCGTGGATTGTATCACAGAAATCCAGTCAGCTGGAATTATTAGTTGAAGACTGGTGAAGAGATTGAAGCCATGACAGAGGGAGAGACCTATGAATATCTTGGGATGATGCAGGCTGAATAGTTAGAACACAAGGAGATCAAGGGCCTGAGAAATACCATCAGAGACTGAGGAGTCTGCTAAAAAGAAAGTTGAATGGCGGGAACATGGTCAGAGCCATAACACCTATGCAGTCCCAGTAGTAATATACTCCCTCGGGATCATTTATTGGACCAACACTGAGCTGCAGAAGATTATGACATTGACAGGGATAATGATAAGAGCCTCCAGTGTCACCTGAAGTCAGCCATCGAGAGACTGACCATACCCTGGAAAGAAGGCTTGAAAGGTTTGATAAACCTCATTGAATAATAGAAGAAAGTGATTAAGAACCTGAGGGATTACTTCCAGGAAAACACAGTGCCAATCTCCCAAGCTATGAGGGAGACAGACAAACAACACACACTGCTCAACCTTAACAAAGAGACTCCACTCAGACAGACAGAATGATGGGCAAAGAAGATATTCCATGGCACACACACACACTACTAAGATGGCTTCCAACAAATGGCTCATGATCAGGAAGTTCTTCTCAAAACTGAAAAATTTATGCTTGCCATCCAAGACTAGGTAATCAACACTAGGAACTACAGGAAGTACATTGCCAAGGACCCCAGAGTGACAGTGGCCACACGTTGACAATTCCGCCTTGTTCCAGAAACAATCCAACACTGCAGGATTCAGAGTGATTACCTGACCGATTACACTCGTAGACATAACAAAGTCACCAGAATAATACATCTGGAGATAGCACACAAATATCAGTTCATCAAAGAAAGTGTATAGTATTAAAGTATGAGCCCAGGCCATACTAGAGACCCCTACTCACAAACTATACTGAGACCGTGCCTTAATAATGCACAAGACAATCCTGCACAATATACCAAACATAACCCTAATCAACAAGAAGGAAATGGCTACTTATGTGATCGACATAGCAGTGCCCAACACACCAGCAACCTCCAGAAACCCTATTCAGAAAAGATCAAGAAGTACACAGATTAAGACAGAAAGTTGAAGTAATGTGGTATATGGAACAAGTAATGACCATTCTGATCACGTCAACCACTGACATTGTGACAAAGAGCCTCCATAAGAATCTACCAGCAATAGGCCTCCCAGAGAACACCTTCATGAAACTCCAGAAAGCTGCAATCCTGAACACCTGTAGGATAGCCAGAATGTTCCTTAAACAACAGTAATAATAGTAACAGGACTCAACCAACCACCCCCAATGCACTTTATACCGGTACCTGTCATGGACTGTGAAAAAGGTCATAAGAATAAAAAAAATCATTATAATAATGATATGGTATAATCCCAAGTTGATCATATAACTGGGTGTTCTCTGACCTGTTGTCTAGGTAAACTTTACATATGAAGTTGTCTTTACATATGAAGAAAGGTAACAAATGAGGTTTGGGAATAAAAGCTTTAGTGATTAATCTTACATTATACAATATTATAGATTACTTTTACAGAAGGTATAATTCATATTTATATGTGAACACATTTTTTTAAATGAATCTGTGTATTCTTAAAATGTTTTCCTGTTTAATACTTCTGCTGCTGGCTTTTCTGACTGTGATTTCACTATAACTGAATTAATCAGCTTCTGTGAAGTTTACTTGACAAAAATATCTAGCTTTTCTTCTCTTAGATTGGAGGGAAAAATTCCAAATGGTAGGTTTGTTTTTCCTCCAAGTGGATGAAAATCTGAAGATGCATATATGCATATATGTGTTCAAGAAGCAGTAATGTGTTAATAGAAGGCTAAAATGCCTTTGCTGTCTTCAGAACCTTGTTAAGCAGGATTTTTCACAACAAATAATTTCTTAAACTATATCTATTGAATTATCAGTAATAAATTTCTGTTATGGTTTTTAAAATTCTAGTAACTTTTAGACCATTAATTTTTAATGGGAACATTTCTAACAGTATTCTTTATGCATGTAAATTTATATTCATTGTTGACATTTTCATACGAATAAATATTTCATTTCTTTTTCATTCTAGTTCCTCCTCACTTCGTTAAAAAACCACGAAACAGGTATGCTTATGAAAAGGAAGATATAGAGTTTGAATGTGAAGTATATGGAAAACCATTGCCCACTGTTCAGTGGGTTAAAAATGGAGATATCATCATTCAGAGCGAATATTTTCAGATCGTGAATGGTTACAATTTAAGGATTTTAGGTTTAGTAAGATCAGATATGGGTATCTACCAATGTATAAGTACCAATCCTGCTGGAAATACACAGGCTTCAGTGCAACTTATTATTTTAGATCCTGGTAAGTTAATAATATTTTGAATTACAAATAAAATTCCATTGTTATTTTTTTTTGCAATTAGAAACTTAAGTACGGTGTTAAATTTGTATATAGTATCATATTGCCAGGGGCTTTAACCCCCCCCCCCCCTCCATGATCCAAAAAAAAATTTTGTGATGAATTCTAAGTTGATGAATTTTGATGAATTCTAAGTTGAAACACTTAAAACACTGACAAAGAATTTTTTACTTTGATAATTTCTTTTTATTCACCATGTAGTTACAATAAATGTAAATATAAGGTACTCAAAAAGACATAAGCAGTTTCAGAAATAAAAATTGACGTTTATAATTGTCAGGACCTGCACATCTAGCAGAGAATCTCTGAAAGTTTTCTAGAGAGCCTGCAGACCTTCAGTACAGGCTCGAGTTACTTGGCAGATGTTGATTTGTAGCTATTTCTTAGCCAGTATGTCTGTGGTAATTGATGTTACTGCCTCAGTGATCCTGCATTTCAGTTCAGGAATGTGTGTTGGTGCAAACTCAGCGTCCGTTTGATAGTCCCACAAGAAGTTACATGGCATTAAGTGCAGAGGAAACCTTGGTGGGGGGGATGAGAGAGTGCAAATAGTACCACCAGGTTCTTTGTCTCAGGACTAGCTTTCCCTGTGGGGCAGTGCCTGGACTCTAATTCCAACCCTTCCCTCTCAATGTCTGGGCCTGGAGCAGCTGATCTGTCCCCATGCTGCTGCTGCTGCTGCTTGCCTGCCCACATAAAGTGAGGGGTATACACCATTCTGCTGGAAGGTGAAAATAGCGTAGTCTTCATGAAGCTAAGCATAAGCCAGTTATTCAGCTTTTTCAGGGTTTTATTGATCATGTTTTTTATGAGAAATTAAGGTCTATAAATTTTGATTTTCATTCGAGTGGTTCCATGAGAATTTTGAGTTCCCACAGTTGGTTATTGTGATGATTGACTTTCCCAAAATAATCAAAAAAATGGTGTTTACTGAAAAATAAGTCATGCTGCCAGATCACACTGTTCCACTTTCTTTTGAGTCATAGCAAAACTTTCATTACTAATACTTTCATTTTTCATTCAGTTTTAAGCCTTACATATTACACTCTGTCTGTCATCAGTTGGATCCTTCCCTTTGTATATACATCTTTTGCTTTCAGTCTGCTTACATGAATTGCAAAATTGAGTTAAGTTATGTTAGTTTGTTAATTTATTTTGTAGCGTGCACAGAAGTTATGTTGTATGCTAGTCACTAAGTTTGTCTGTACAAGTTGGATGATACAGAATGCTTTTTCTTATGGAGATTGCTATTTTAGCCATTTCAACACCTAAGCATTTTCTGTTTAAGCCTCCTAAGCCATGTTGACCTGGCAGTAACAACCTGTCCCCTCACAGGACCAGCAGGAAAATATTTAATGTTTTGACTAACTGGTTAGGGATCAGTAGATGTTACTTTTGTGTACTTGTATTTGTATACTTGTTTTTCTGTGTACCTTCTTATTGGTGTCTTTAGTCTTGTATTTGCTGAATTTTGGACTAATTTATATTATTTTTCATTTTGTATAAACTGTGATCCCCTGTGAGAGAGACCACCAAACCCTTTATGTTACCCCATCATGGCTTGCTGCATCTCTTCATCAGGCGCCTCCGTAGCCAGGTGAGAAGGACCAACAGTGTGTAGCACACGCTTCTTGATTAGACCGGGGTTTGAACCCGTCACCACCAAATACGGAGGATGTGGAAAGGTCAGTGAATGACCACTGCATATTCCCAGAGCAATATGGCCTTAGTTGCTAATGCTCTTAAAAACCAAATAACAAACAAACAAGCATCTATTCATCAGAAGCAGAACACATTCTTTTGTCACAATGTTAAGTTGCATTACATACCTTCAGTTTTATGTTTGAATTATTACAATAAAATGGATCTTTATTATTATGTACTTGGTGTTCCTCCTCCAGTTCGGGTTCAGCTTTGTAGTTGGTGGCTCACATCCTGCTTGATTTTTTCCAAGATTGAGGGAGCTGTTAGGTTCTTTTTGATGATGGTTTGTCTCTGTGCTATTTGCTGTTTGGCGACCTGAACAGTCAGGAATAGGACGAAACTTCACATCACTTGGTGTGAAGTTTCGTCCTATACATTAGCATTAGTTAAGGCATATGATGCAAGAAAGCAAGCTTATGCTGCATCAGCCAAAAAAAAAAAAACACCCATTTCACCCATCCATTGTTAACAGGAGAGACTGCTTCTACAAGGATGGGATACACTTAAATAGAAAGGGTGCAAGAATATTTACTGATGCTATCGAGACAGTGTTAGGTGGGTCGGAAAACTGCTAGATTGGGGGGATACAAGGACTAATAGATTAACAGTAGCCACTGGCAGAGGTGAAAGTGATTCTTGCACTGCTTCTATTGGAATGAGCAAAAGCCTGGAAAACAAGATGCAGGATATTTCAGAGACTGCTGGGAGTCATTGTGGTACAAGTAAACACATGGGTTGTGTTAGGGTGCATGTATACTTGCTTGTACACCAATGCTAGGAGTTTGGTAAATAAATTTGATGAATTTGAGGTATTGCTCAAAGCATCAAAGGCGGATATTATTGGGATATCAGAGACGTGGTATCACACAGATATAAGGAATGCAGAACTGGAATTTGGGGAGTACAATGTGTACAGAAAGGATAGACAGGATAGGAATGGAGGAGGGGTTATGCTATTAGTTAAGAAACACATAAAATCCAAGGAAGTGAAGCCAGCCGACATCAATGGACAGTGCAGTGTCGAGTCAGGTTGGTGTGACATAAGCATTGGGAGATCAAAATTGAGAGTAGGAGTGTGCTATAGGCCTAATGACTCTGATGAGTATAATAAGAAACTGTACAAGGCAGATTACGAGAAATCTTTGGCAAAGGATGCAAAGAGTTCTTTATTTATGTAAACTCTATAAGGAAGGGAATGAATCAGATTGGTCCACTTGATATCGATGGTTCAACTAATGATGATCCTGCTCAGGTAGCTAACAATCTAAATGAATATTTTGCATTGACATTCACACATGAGGAATTATTCAGCGAGGGGAATGCCAGCGGTGTATTCAACTCTGGCAGTAAGCTAGATAATCTTGTAATAACTGAGAGTAAAGTGGAGTTGAAAAGAAAGGCACCTAGGGTGGATGGGATCTATCCAGTTATATTAAAGGAGGCAGCAAAGGAAGTAAGCAAACCCTTAGCCATAATTATGAGAGCTTCCTTGGACTCAAGGGAGGTAACCATAGACTGGAGATGTGCAATTTGTGAACCCAATTCACAAAGGAGGATCAAAAGGCTGACACAAGTAATTATAGACCTGTGAGTTTAACTTCTGTTCCAGGAAAATTAATGGAGGCACTGGTTAAAGAAGCACTGCAAGATCATCTAGACAAGACTTCAGTTATAGCTCGGACGCAGCATGGTTTTGTTAAGGGAAAGTCTTGCCTGACCAATTTGATTGGATACTATGATGCAGTCACAAAAGAACTGGGTGCAGGGAATAACTTTGATATTATATACTTGGATCTTAGAAAGGCTTTTGATACTGTTGCACATGGAAGACTGTTGCACAAATTGGAGCAGTGTGGCATTGGAGGCAAATTGCTGCTATGGATAAAGGGGTGGTTGAGGGGGAGAAGACAGAGTGGTAATCAATGGACACTGCTCATCGTGGACTAATGTTATTAGTGGAGTCCCTCAGGGTTCAGTGTTGGGTCGATTATTGTTTTCTGTATTTATAAATGATATTGATGATGGTATACCAAGCTTAATGTCCAAGTTTTCAGATGATACAAAGTTTGGCAGGGTTGTTAAGGACACTACTGATGCTATGCTGCTGCAACAGGATCTGGAAAAGTTTAGCAGATGGGCTGGGAGGTGCAAATGAAGTTTAACCTTGACAAATGTAAAGTACTACATATGGGAAACAGCAACCCCAGAGCAACGTATCAACTTTGTGGTACTACACTGACAGTGGTAAAGAATGAAAAGTACCTGGGAGTAATTTTGCAGGCCGATATGAAGAGTTCACTGAGCAGTGCAGACGGGCTGCAAGAGTAGCTCATGGTGTCTTGTTAATGATATACAGGGATTTTTCTAGCAGGGATAAGGAGGTGATTATTCCCTTGTATAATGCAATGGTCAGGCCACACCTTGAGTACTGTATACAGGTCTGGAGGCCTCATTTCAAGAAGGATGTAGAGCTGCTGGAACGAGTACAGAGAAGGGCAACAAGATTAGTGATTGGAACAAAGGGTTGCTCTTACGAAGAAAGGCGTAAGTTTTGCAAATTACAGTGTCTGGAGACTAGGCACTGGCGAGGTGATCTGATAGAGGTGTATAAAGTGTTGAATGGTTTGAGCATGCTCAATGCCGATGGGATTCTTAATCTTGCTCAGAATAATCACCTGAGAGGTCATAAATTCAGATTGAGGAAAGACAGATGTAGGATAGATGTGTGGAAATTTGCCTTTAACCAGTGGGTAGTTGGTTGGTGGAACAGACTTCCATCCCTTGTTGTGGAAGTTGATAGCCTAAATAAATTTAAGGCTCAGCTGGACAGGTATTTCAAACGAACAGAGGGGTGAAGTGGAAGTGGTTTTTTTTTTTTTTTTTTTTGGCTGATGCTGCATAAGCTTGCTTCCTTGCATCATATGCCTCTATTAATGCTAATGCTAATTCACTTCAAATGCTTGTTCAGCCTTAAATTTATTTAAGCTATCAACTTCCACAACAAGAGATGGAAGTCTGGTCCAGCAATCAATCACCTGCTGACTTAAGTGAAATTTCTGCAAAAATAGTGATTCTACTATCTTTCCTCAATTTGAATCTATACCCCCCTCAGGTTCTTAATCTGAACAAGAGAAAGAATCCCATCAGCATTGAGCTTGCTCAACCCATTCAAGGCCTTGTACACCTCAATCAGATCACTTCGCATGTGCCTAGTCTCCAGGCACTGCAATTTGCAGAACTTAAGCCTTTCTTGGTATGAGCACCCCTTTGTTCTGCTCACCAATCTTGTTGCTCTTCTTTGTACTTGTTCTAGCAACTCTGCATGCTTCCTAAAATGAGGCCTCCAGACCTGTACACTCGTGTTTGTCTCTAGTTTCGTTGCATTGTAGTATGCTTACATGATGATTGTATTCATTTTGATGCTCCAATTCATGCATTGTCTTCCTTTCTGAGTGGTTACTAGCCCAGTTGATCAGGAAGCATTTACAGTTGGTCGGACTGGGTGGTGTTGCTGTTCATTTGTGGTAGCGATACAAGAGACAGTGCCACTTACTCCACTGGTGTTCATGGGAGACTGTCTCTGACTTTTCGAACTGACCCCTTTGGCTGAACATGAATGACTTTATCCTGCATCCCACTCAATGTAGTATGTTCAATATTTCTACTTCTTATCTTCATCCAGCTATGGAGATGGACCTGTTTAGCTTTGGCCTTTTTTTCCCTTTACTACTTTACTCTTATATTGACATTCTTGGAAAACCACTTCCTGTAATTTCCAGTAACCCTCACTCAATGCCTTTTGTGGTCGTCCATGAAAGGATGTCAGAAGAATTTTAAACAATCTCGATGCCAAGAAAACTCCAGGTGCTGATGGCATTTCTACACTTCCTCACAGAACCTTTGCTCCCAAACTTTCCTCTGATCTGTGTCACCTTTTTCACTTCTTATTCTACTAATCATTTTACTTCTGCTTGGAAATTTCTTCATATTTAGCCAGTTCCTAAAAAGGGTGACAAATCCCTCCCATCCAATTATCGTTTCATTGAGGGGAGTGCCAGAAGTTTATCAAACTCTTGTAATAACTGAGAGCAAAAGGGAGGTCTTGTCTGACAAATATGATTGGATACTATGATGTGGTCACAAAGGAACTGAATGCCAAAAATAATTTTGATATCATATACTTGGATGTCAGGAAAACTTTTGATACTGTTGCACATGGAAGACTGTGGTGCAAATTAGAGAGGTATGGCATTAAGGGTAAGTTGCTACAATAGATAAAGGGATGGTTGAGTGGGAGAAGACAGAGAGTGGTAATCAATGGGCACTGCTCTTCATGGTCAAATGTTATTAGTGGAGTTCCCCAGGGTTCAGTGTTGGGCCCATTTTTGTTTTGTATATTTATCAATGTTATTAATAAAGGTATATCAGGTTTAATGTCCAAATTTTCAGATGATACAAAGGTTGCAGGGTTGTTAATGACAGTAAAGACAGTATGCTACTCCAACTGGATCTATATAAGTTGGGCAAATGGGCTGAGAAGTGGCAACTGAAGTTTAACATTGACAAATGCAAAGTACTGCATATGGGTAGCAATAACCGAAGAGAAACATACCAACTGTGTGGTACTACACTCAAGGATGTGGAAAGTGTAAAAGACCTGGGGGTAATTGTGCAGTCAAATATGAAGTTTTCTGAGCAGTGCACATGGGCTGCCAGGGCAGGTGATGGAGTCTTGTCAATGGTATATAGGAATTTTGCTAGCAGGGACAGGGAGGTGATTACCCCATTATACAAGGCAATGGTTAGGTCCTACGTAGGTTACTGTATACAGGTCTGGAGGCTTCATTTTATGAAATATGTAGAGTTGCTAGAAAGAGTACAAAGAAGGGCAACAAGATTGGTGAGGGGAACAAAGGGGTGCTCTTACCAAGAAAGGCTTAAGTTCTGCGAATTGCAGCACCTGGAGTGTAGGCACCTGCGAGATGATCTGATTGAGGTGTATGAGGCCTAGAATGGATGAACAAGCTGAATGCTGATGGGATTCTTTCTCTTTCTCATAAGAACTTTGAGGGAGCATAGATTCAAATTGAGGGAAGACAGTTAGATGTGTGGAAATTTGCCTTTAGCCAGCGAGTAGTTGATTGGTGGAACAGGCTTCCATCTTTTGTTATGGACTTTGGTAGCCTAAATAAACTTATAGCTGAGCTGGACAGGCATTTGGAATGATTGGAGGGGTGAAATGTTTTTTTTTTTTTTTTTTGCTGATGCTGCATAATCTTGCTTTCTTGATGGTTGAGTGGGAGAAGACAGTCGCATGCCTCTACTAATGCTAATGCATTGCACTTACTTCTGCTCTTTCCAAAGTAATGGAGAAATCTATTAACTGCCAACTTCTAAATTATCTTGAAACTGTCCATGTGATCAGTGATCGCCAATATGGATTCCATCGGTGTCAGTCCACTGATGATATATTGACTTTGCTACCCATCTATGGACAAATTCAATGGAAAAGATTGGTGAATCTTAAGATGTTACCCTTGGCATTTTTAATGCTTTTGATCATGTTCGGCTTAAGTCTTTGAAAAAAAGCTCCCTTCTTATGGCTTGCCAAATTTCTTTTCCAATCTGGTGGGTATCTCTCTCACTCTTTCACACACACACACACACACACACACACACACACACACACACACACACACACACACACACACACACACACACACACACACACACACACACACACACACACACACACACCTTATAAATATATATTCTAAGCAGAAATATGTACACGTGTATAATACTGAATTTTTGTGCACTTAATTTTAAAATTTTAAAAATGGAAAAGATTAATAGTTTCTTTTTTATTTTATGATGTTTTTTCAGCAGAATTAATAAGAATTTCATTTTTCTGAAAATAGTTGTAAAAACAATTTTAAATTTATTTTAAATTTATTAAAATATATAACATTTAATAAGTATAGTAATTCATTAATAAAAAATTAAGCATACAGCAGCATACTGCGAAGAGAATACAACAGAAACAATTAAGTCACACTGATGAAGTATTTTTTGAATTCTGTCCAATAGGAACAGTTGGTAAATCTAATGAGTATAAATGGCAACTGAGAAATGATAAAAGAAGTTATTCTAGACTTTCTTACCCTTTTATACCTTTATTTTAAAGTGTTACTGTTCCAGACCTAGACCAAAGTTGATGACCATTAAGCTGATGAAATTAAAAACAGAGTAATGAAAATAATAAACAGAGTAGAGAGCTGATGAAATTAATTAATATCAAGAGTTTTACATCTCTTGATATTAATTATCAAGAGATGTAAAACACTATGACACATGTAAATCAATCTGTTGCAATGCGTTACTCATGGAGTAAAGAAATGCAGGCAGACTTTAAAAAGGCTTTGGCAAAGAGGATGCAATGTAGTAATAAAGAATTTTGTTTATACTAATGAGCTGAATACATTCTTTTCATCAATATTTACATCTGAGAATTGCTCTAATATCATTCATTAAAAAAAAACAAAAAAAACAGGAAAATAGTACTACCTAGCTTAAAATAATGCTCTGAAAATGGATTGGAGAGAAATTGTCCTCTGTATCTATTTATTTATCACCTAATTCAATTTCTTCAACTTCTAGATTACAAATCCAGTAAATCTATTCAATATCAGCTATTGCAAACTCAAATTGAACAACTGACACTAGCAGACACAGACTTCTTTTACAATTTTTAAAGCTATTTTCTGAATGCCATCTATTATAAGCTGTGTCGGAAACATAAATATTGCAGCACTCACTCAAGTATTTCTAGACAGTTTGTATATAAATAATCACTTTATTTGAAATGATCTTCAATACATTTATGCATAAATATTTTGAAGATATATTCCACAGTCATGGTAAATGCATATATACCACATGCGTTACTCTTACCCTTACTTTTAATTTTTGTATATTAGGTATATAGGGTATATTTTTGTGGCACACTATGACCACAGATGCCAATGCACCTAATAAATCTCCAAACAAACAATAGAGTATATTTTATATAATATGCCCTTATAACCCTTACCTTTAATTTTATATAATGGTTATTATTCATTTTTTGCAGGGTATAAATGACATGCAGCTTTTTCATGTGGTCAACTTTCATCCCTCCATCATTTTCTCCATCATCCTACCCTACTTGAAGCCTAATAAGCCCACAGTGAGTGGTGCCACTCACCAATGGGTGAGTGGCACCACTCACTGTGGACTTTCTGAAACTTTCTGTTTCCTGTCAGATGGAGTGGATTGGAGTTGACCATGTGAAAGGGCTGTTATTCTATATATGCTAGTAGTTTTCCTACTGTAATATTTTTTGTTACTGTTTTCTATTACTGGATGTTAAATTAATTTTATATTATTATTATATATGTTTTATATATTACTTTATTAGTGTAAAAAAAACCAAGAGAATGTTTATTTAGTTATTATTATTTTTTTAATTTCAGTTCATTTTTATTTTTTGCTTCTTCATGCTGTTATTTACTTCAACAGATAAAGTGTTATATTTTTGGCAGTTTTAGCTTGTGAATTGTCATTTATTTATTTACTTTTTTTTTACTGTTATTGCATGATATTTTTAGAATAGTTATTCAAATATTTTTTTATTTTTCATTTTTTCTTCCTTCCCTCCATATTTGTGCTTTATTCTAATCTTGTGATGGCATGCATTGCTTTCTTTGATGTATTATTGAAAATGCTGTCTTTAATCAAAATTCAACTGTTTACTTGCAATTTTAATGCTGAAAATATTATTACTTAATTCAATGTTCTGTTTTTGTATTGTGATTTTTCTTTTTGTCAAATTTATTAACATTCTGGCTTTTTTCTTTGCTTCCTAAACTGTGTTATTCCAATTAACTGGCTGAATTTTGTTTGCCTAATATGCCTAACATATAAAATTTGTACTGCTTTAAACTCTAACAGACTCTCCTAATCCTACTACCCATACTTCTATAACTATCCCTCAAATCCATGCTTCCTCAGGCGATCAGCCTCACAGTAAAGATGTTCCATCCCAACCCAGAGATTTGGCTGCTGTTATTGTATCCACTAGATTTGTTACTTTATCTTGGAGAGAACCTGTTCGTACGAATGGTGACATCTTTGCCTATTCTGTTTATTACAGAGAAGAAGGATCTACCAGGTAGTTTTATTTATTATTTAAAAAAAAAAGTTTTTTAAAAAACATTTAAAGCAATAAATGAATTATTGTTTTATCTGAGAAATTGTTAAGTTGTTATTCAAACTGGAATAAAAAAATAAACTAATTCATAATTTAATGCTTTTTAACTAATCATAATGTTTCTAGCTCTTTCATATTTAGGAATAATGATGTGAATTTAAAAAAAATTAATAAAAAAAATAATAATACTGAGTATGGTTCCCAGTACTCTTATCACCAACTTTTCAAGTCAGTGAATATAGTACTGGGAAGCAAGACTACATATGCATTATTTAAACACATCCTTGGAAAGGTAGTATAAAAAAATGAACACTCCATATAGATCTTTTATAAAAGACATGGGTTGCATAGATAATTGAAATTATAGTTATGAAAATCACTTAATTCCACTTGATAAATAGATGAAATCAGAGTGTATTAGTTCCTAAGTATAGCATAAGTTCCAAATAACCAAGAGTTGGACAACACTTTGGACCCTCTTTGAGTCTTTTATCAAATCCAAAAAAAAACTGGAGACATGCAGATGTATCTGCAATTCATAAACGGAGATCAGAGGGTGACATGAGTAATTACATACTTGTTAGTTTAACTTCTGTTACAGAGAAAATAAAGGAGTCACTGGTAAAAGAAGTAATGTAGGATCATCTAGACAAGGCCACAATTATACTTCAGACACATCATGGGTTTGTTTAAGGGAAATCTTGTTTGACTAATTTGATTGGATACTATGATGTGTGCCATAAAGGAAGTGGATGTAAAAAATAATTTTGAAATTGTATACTTGGATTTCAGGAAAACCTTTGATACTGTTGCACATTAACACATAAAAGCCTGCTGTACAAATTGGAGCAATGTGGCATTAAGGACAAGTTGCTACTATGGATAAAGGGATGATTGAGTGGGAGAAGACAGAGAGTGGTAATCAATGGACATTGCTCTTCATTGACTAATGTTATTAGTGGAGTCCCCAAGGGTTCACTGTTGGGCTCATTGTTGTTTTCTATATTTATCAATGATATTGGTGAAGGCATATCAAGCTTAATGTTCAAGTTTGCAGATAATACAATGGTTGGCAGGGTGGTTAATGACAGTATGTTACTGCAACAGGATCTAGAAAAGTTAGGCAGATGGGCTGAGAAGTTGCAATTGAAGTTTACCATTGATAAATGCAAAGTACTGCATATCTTGTTTGACTAAGAGTAATGTACCAACTTTGTAGTACTACACTCAAGGTAATGGAAAATGAAAAAGACTTGAACTGGGGCAATTGTGCAGTCAGATATGAAGTTCTCTGAGCAATACAGACAGCCTGGACAGCTTATGGGGTTTTTTCAATGATATACAAGAATTTTTCTAGCAGGGATAAGGAGGTGATTATCCCATTGTATATGGCATTTGTTTGACCACATCTTGAGTACTTCCTACAAGTCTGGAGGCCTCATTTTAGGAAGGATATAAAGCTCCTGGAACAGGCACAGAAAAAGGCAATGAGATTGGTGAGGGGAACAAAAGAGTTCACCTACCAAGAAAGGCTTCAGATCTGAAAAATGTAGTGTCTGGTTATTGTTATTTGGTTTTTAGGAGCATTAGCAACTAAGGCCATATTGCTCTGGGAATATGCGGTGGTCATTCCCTGACCTTTCCACATCCTCCGTATTTGGTGGTGACGGGCTCGAACCCCGGTCTAATCAAGAAGCGTGTGCTATGCACTGCTGCTCCTTCCCACCTGGCTACGGAGGCGCCGCAGTGTCTGGAGATGGGCCACTTGCTAGGTGATCTGATTGAGGCATTTAAGGCTTTGAATGGATTGAGCAAGTTCAATGCTGATGGGATTCTTCCTCTTGACGGAATACTAATGGGGGGGGGGGGCACACATTCAAATTAGGGAGGAAGGCTGCAAAATAGATGTGCAGAAGTTTGCCTTTAGTGAGCAGGTGGCTGATTGCTGAAACACCCAATTAAATAAATTCAAGGAAGAACTAGACAACTATTGGAGAGAATGAATAGGTGAAATGAAACCTATCCTTTTTTTTTTTTTTTTTTTTTTGGCTGAAGCTGTATAAGCTTGCCTTCTTGTATCATTTCTCACTTCTTATGTTAACGTCAGTTTTCCCAACTTTGAATCCTTGGGGACTCCACTAATAACATTAGTCCAAGAAGGTGCAATACCCATTGATAAAGAATGTGTCTTCTCCACTTAACCACTGCTTTATCCATAGCAGTAACTTTTATTTAATGCCACACTGCCCCAATTTTTATAGCAGTCCTTTACAGCAGTCAAGTTAATTACTCCTGTTATCCTTTGATCCCAGTCTACTGGTCTCATAATCATGGCTAAAAGTTTGCTGATCTCATTTTCTGACTTCCTTAATATAATTGGATTGATCCCCCCCATCCCAGGTGCCTTTTTTTTATGTTTAGCTTTAACAATTTCTCTTCCACTTTCTTTCAGTTATCACAATTCAGCTTCCTGTTAGATTTTGATATCCTTTTATCATCCCCATGCGTAAAAAATTCCTCATATGTGAATGTAGATGTAAAATAATTGTTCAGTTTGTCAGCAACCTGAGCACAATTCTCAACAGTTAAACCATTCATGTATTGTGGAGCAATATGATCATCCCCTTCCTTCAAGTGTTTTTATATAAGTAAATAAATCTTTGCTGCTTCTCTTTGCATTTACTGCCAGATTTCTCGTAATGTGCCTTAGGTTGTTTAGCCTCCTTTGTGAACTGATTGCAGAATAGTTTATACCTATTGTAGGTATCTGTATCATATGATAATTTATAGGCATCTCATTCATTTTTCTTCTCTGCCACAAGTTTTATCAATTCATTTGACATCCGTTTATTTTTGAGCCTTGAACAGTATTTTTTCATTGGTATAAAAGGCATAGTAGCTTCTGTAATTGCATCCCTGAATGCTTCCAATATATAATTTGCTGTTGGTAACTTCGTCTGTTTATCCCACTGCATAGATTTTAAGAAAACGCCTTTTCCTTTTTGCCCATGGCAATAATTACATCTTTAAGTAAATTCCTTATCAATACAGTGTGATCACAATATACTCCTAGCTGAAAGCTGTTCAGGGGTGAAGCATATGCAATAAATTGAATAAATAATAATAATCATCATTGCCACCTTGTGGGTCCTTTGTCTGCTAATTCGTAATGCATTATGGCTCGTTGCTCATGTTTCTCTTGTTGCCTCTCTGATGTGCTGGTGTAGGAAGTAATCATCCAGTAAAACCAGAGGTCTTTCTACTCTCTGAATGACCACCCCACATGGTCCAGTCAATATCTGGAAAGTTAAAATCTCCCATTATAAGACATTCTGATTTACTGGCCTGCTCCATCTATACAGTGTTTTGTTGTACTCATTGCAATCATTAGGCCTTTAACACAATCCTATCCTTTATATCACACCAAAGTGACTCAACATTGCACTGGACATCCATGTCCAGGATGAACTTTTATTTTCATGTGCTTCTTAACTAAGAGCACAACCCCCCTCTCCTGTCCTATCTGTCCTTTCTCAACACATTGTACTCCCCATATTCAAATTCTGCATCCCTTATATCTGAGTGACACCATGTCTGATTCCTTACAATATCTGCATTTGATGACTTAATCAGTACTTGGAATTCATCAAATTTATTTACAATTCTCCTAGCATTGGTGTATATTCAAGTATATGTGCATTAATACAGCCCATGTATTTACTTGTTCCACGATGACTCACAGCAGACATTGAAATTCCCGACACCTTTCTTTCCAGGCCGCTGTATGTTCCAATAGAAGCAGTTCAAAAATCAATTTTACCTTTACCTGTGGCTGCTGTTAATCTATTAGTCTGTGTATGTCTCCTCAGGCTAGCAGGTTTCTGACCCTCTTAACACTGTCTCAATAGCATATATTCTTGCACCTCTTCTATTTAAATGTATTTCACCCCTATAGAAAAAGTCTCTCCCATCAACAAGCACAGACCAGGTTGATAAAAATTATACCCCATGAGCCTTGCACAGTCTCCAATGCTGAATTACTCGACAAAGCTCCCATTGAGTACTCTTTCCTATTGTGGGTGTGCAGAATTGCAGATACTTTCAATTTCAGTCCTAATTTGCAACATTTTCTCAATGTAGCTCTGTACTTGTTTAATTAAATATTCATATCTCCTACTCTTAATATCATTAGTACCAATGTATAAACAATATCACTTTTGTGCCCTTAAAAGATGATAGCTGCTCTACCATGGCATAAACTTTAGCCCCCGATAGACATAGTCCTATTCCACCTGTCCTTTTTACCAAATGTTTCCCATTTTCCTGACAAGTTGAGTCACCAACTATAGCTATTTTCTGTGTGATCAAGGATCTCTAATGCAATGATGTTGTGTTGTCTAATGCTGGGGAATTGGCTCAAGTGTTGTGGTGGGCAGCTGAGTTCTTGATGGTCCCTCTTTTTTTAATCCTTTCAGTGCATTAATCCTGTGCTTCAAGCTCTCATATAACTCATCAGAATGCCAAATTTGCACTTAATCTCCTCATGCTCTTTGCAATTAACACACACACACACACACACACACACACACACACACACACACACACACACACACACACACACACACACACACACACACACACACACACACACACAAAGGCATCCCCTATGGCTGTGTCATGTCCTGTAAAAGATAGCTTTACAAAGAGGGCACAAGTAACACATATTATGTTCTACTACTGCTGTAATGTCCAGTGCCTCTATTCTACACACCAGTGATGTGCATTGTTAGAAGATAGTTTCTGCTTATGAGCAGCTGTGCAACCATGCTAACCCATTCTATATGTACCGAAACTCTCTCTCTGTCTCTCAGTTCGATTTATCAAGGGTGCCTTTGCAATTTTTTTCAACTGTGGATATTTTCTAGATGTCATTAATGGTTTTTGGCCTGGTTTGAATTGAGTTTTGGCATTACTTTCTATTTTCCATTGGCATTGTGTTTTCAACAGTTGGTTTTTATGTGTCCTACTCTTCTTACTTGGTAAATGGACATTTCTGCATGGCTCTTATGAAGTGATTTAGATCCTTGTTTTATTTTAATTCCTTCTAACTGTTATTGAGCAGGTATGCCTACTTTAATTGGTACTGCCACCTGCCTGTTGTGACATTTAGAATTAATCATTACTTCCTAAGAGTGAGGTATTCCAATATATGTTGGACACACATACGAGTTTTGCATTAGGAACACCTACCTAGTACTGTGTCAACTTTGCATGCAGCATGACCTGAATATGATATGATATAGACCCTGTGAGATGCTGGAGAATGCCCACAGGTATGGTAACGTACGTCAATTGCATTGCATTCCACAAATGCCGGGTATTCAATGGTACTGGATCTAGGCATTGAATTATCCATTCCACAATGCTCTGAACATGTTCAGTTTAGCTGAAATCAGGTGAATTTGATGGGTATGAGTGGATGGAGATCTTGCTTGAGTGCCTATTGAATGAGTTCAATGCCACGTTAGCCCTATGGCAGGAGTCGGGAACCTTTTTTGAGTAAAGAGCCAATTTGATCTAATTAAAAATAAAGAGAATTCGAAGAGCCTCAGCTCAAGCTGGGGCAGGGGTTAGTTTTTTAAGAAATGTAATAGAGTGGGAAGATGTTTTATTAAAAAATATATATTTTTTGAAATTTTATTTATGAAAAAATGTAACAAACATCCAATTAGGTACAAATAAATGTGGCTTTTGCTGCTGAATTTCTTGAGCGAGTCTCTCAACATCAGGTGAGTATGCCGTAATTTTCATCTTTAAACATGCTGAGAAACTCACATTGTTCGGTCTGTTTCTTGATTTATTTTTAATATAGTTCATGTTCGAAAATATTTGCCTGCAGAAATACGTCGAACCAAAAACTGAGAGAAGTCCAAACGCAGATATTTTCAAATTTATATGCTTGTCTTGTCTGGTAAACTACTCCATGCATCAAACACAATTTGGTCTTGTTTTCAACTCCTCTATTGCCATCCATTTATGTAGAATTGCAAGGGCAGCCTTTTGCCTCTCCAAATCCTTAATTTCAGTTTTAAGGCATTTTAGTCTTGTACTCCGTATGTCCTTGATTTTTAAGTCCTCTAACTCCATTTCAAATTGTGTTTCATGAGTGCTAATAGTTAAAGAACTGCAGTTACATGTTCAAAGAGCCACAGGTTGCCGATCTCTGCCCTATGGCATGGTGCTTGCTTTGTTGAATGGCATCCTGGTGGTACAGGAAGACAGCCACCATAAAAGAGTGTGCATGGTTATAATTAATGGACTTGTATGAATCTGCACTGAAGTGCTGTTCAGTAGGTACTGGAGAGCCCTGGAGTGTGCATGGTTATAATTAATGGACTTGTATGAATCTGCACTGAAGTGCTGTTCAGTAGGTACTGGAGAGCCCAGGGCCCTTGCATCCAAAAATACCTCAGACTATTCCTGCTGGTCTGTACTGTTATACTGTTCCTGTCTGTACTATACTGTTCCTGCTGATCTGTACAACTTTGTGCAGTAGGGGTTTGAAGCTTCAGTTCGTCTTTGTGGTCCAGTTGGAAAAGTGATTCATTAGATTAGCAGCCCATTCCAAGTCATCCGTTGTCAGTTTCTCTCTCCTGTGATTGTAGGCACATTTGCTTTTGATAGAGTACACAGGTTGACTGTATTCATGTTTCTTATGATAACCCAATCACACTATGTCCAACTGATGGTCCATGATCACATGGTCCTGGACAAAGTTTAGAGAATGTTACAGTTGAAACACAACCAAAAGGTATGTTGCAACATTTACATTTGATCCAATTAATCATTTTTATATCCTGCTAAAAAGTATTAATACATTAATTTTTAAATCAGAATGGCATTCTTCACCCTTACTGTTGGGTCAGTATAGCCCAACAGTTCTGCTGGCCAGCACTTCAGATCCTGTGGCCAACAGTGCACGATTGGTGGTTCTTCCCTGGTTAGTCTGCTGTTGGTGCACATAAGACAGCTGTACAGTAACACTGGACAAAGTTGGCCATATCCAAGATACCCCTCCTGATTTAGTCCCAGTGATCATCTGTTGGGTCTCATCACATTTCCAGCCCATTCCTTGCATGAAATTCTGTAGTATCAGGCTCTGCACTCATTTATAGACAGTGTCCTGTGTGACAGTGGTAGCTGGAGATGCAATGCACAAAGTCATATTTGGGAATGTTCCTAATAAAAAAACTGTCTCAGTTTATGTAGAATTGGATTTTGCTAAAGTAGTATTTTACTTTTCTAACAGGGAACGTGTAGTCAATACAACTCGTTTACGGCTGGAAGAAGTAAGCATTCAGAGTTTACGTCCATCTACACAATATTTCTTTCGAGTGGTGGCTTATAATCAGCATGGTCCTGGACAAAGTTCACAGGAAGTAACAGTTGAAACACAACCAGAAGGTATATTGCAACATTTAAATTTGATCCAATTAATCACTTTAGATTCTGCTAAAAAAACTGTTAACACATTAATTTTTAAACTTATGGATAAATGTGTTATCTGTTTAAATAATTACATATTTTTAAATAAGAACATTCTTCGTTCCATCATTACTCTATATTCCAGCATAAAGTTGACCTTTGAAGCACTGAAAACTGCCTAAAATTTTTTTGTGGTCAACTTACGCAAAGTATAAAATCATAAATGTGAAGTAAAGTCACATGCCTTGGTTAGAAAGACCAAGGCATGTGAATTCAGGGAATTCATTGAGAGTTATGTTTTTGTGTTTGCTTTTCAAGTTTTGGAAAAGTAAACTTTTAAGATTGCCATTTTTTTGACATACCTTTCATATTGAGGCATTGTTTACAGAGAAACTGATTTTCAGTTCATACTAAACAGGCAACAAGGAATAGTTCAGTTTATGTAAGCTTCCATGCATACATATGACATCAAAAAGTGAATGAGAGATGCTGCATCATCACCTGTGGATTTGGTTTTGTGACCTACATAAGGGAGTACTGCATAGGCTTATTACTTTCTTTTTAATTTATAGGAATAGTAGCAGTGTTCGCCCTATAGTGCAAGGAAGCCACAGACTTTTGCTGCACTGGCAAAAAAAAAGTAGATAAAAAAAAAATACAAATTATATGCTTCCTTCCTCATACAGGTAATTATCCAGTTGACTTGTGAATTTATTCACGCTTCAGCCTCAACAAACTTTGAGGGCAACTTGTTCCAGCAATCAATGACTTGCCGACTAAAAGAAAACTTCCTACAATCTGATCTAAAAACCTCAACCCCTGTAATTTGAATTTATGGCTTCTAGTTCTGGAATTCTTTATAACAGTAAAAGTTCCACCTTCATTCATTTTACGGATCTCTCTCAGAGCCTTATAGATCTCAATCAGGTCACTTCTGATAATTTAATGTGCTTTTATTAATTTACTGTAATTTCTTATGCAGTGTAAGAAAATGCCACATTGTAAACTTTTAAAAGAAAGAACAGAAATAATTAAATTAAAGAAGTAATTATTAACGCATATTTTACTGTGATACACCACTAATGAAGATGAGAAAAATGAGTGTAAAAAAGGAGGGGACTCATGTGGTACATATATGATTAAGCACAAATTTTCAAGTCAATAAAATTGAAATGATTTTTATGCCACATGATATGGTAATAACATCTTTATTCCCCCATATCTGCTTATCATTTATTCTGAATTATCAATTATCATAGATCAGCATGAAATGATCAACAAAGAAAATTCTGAGGGGTTTGCAAGGAAAATTTGGTAATGGTGTCTCTTTCACTTTTTGGTTCTGCAATCTTTACCTTGTTTTAGTTTCTTTCAAATTATTAAAACTTTGTGAAAGTTTAAAAGTTAATTTCTTTGGAGTGCCAATGGTAAAAATGATTGTCATTGCCAGTGAGTTCTAACTATTAAGGCAATATAATTTTCTGTTGAGCAACTGTTGTTACTCAAGTAATTTGTTGCAGAAAATAATATCATTCAGTGGGTTCTCAAAGTGAAAATGTTTGGAAATTTAATTGAAAAACTGAAATTTATTTTCCAAACATTTTCTCTGTGTTTGATATTGATACTTTTTTCTGTATTTGGTTTTGATCACAGAGAGACTTTCCATCCTCACTGCAGATTTGGTGAGTCCTTGGTGCTGAGGCTAGGCATATGTTCAACTTGCTGTACATTGTTATTGTTGTTGTTGTTGTTATTTGGTTTTTTAGGAGCATTAGCAACTAAGGCCATATTGCTCCGGGAATATGCGGTGGTCATTCCCTTGACCTTTCCGCATCCTCCGTATTTGGTGGTGACGGGCTCGAACCCCGGTCTAATCAAGAAGCGTGTGCTACGCACTGCTGCTCCTTCCCACCTGGCTACGGAGACGCCTGTACATTGTAAAGTTTTCATTGCTTACTTTAGTATACTTTAATGTGGGCACCATCATTGGCACTGAGTATATCCAGCCAGTAATTGATTACCATGTTTATTGCAGCCTAGCAGCATCTATTGTTGCAATATCAGGCTTCAGGTCATCAATCTCAATGACTGTAGTATAATACACAATATCGTTAACATATATTCATATAAAAAAATCAAGAGTGGGTTTAGGTGTTTGGGAAACTTGATGGCAAAGGGTTGGAAAAGAATTCATTGCTGCTTGAGATTTGGCATCTGCAACCACACATCATTCTGCAAGACAACATCCTCCCCACTAGGGTCTAGCTGTTCACCAGTATATTAATGCTGAATTTCTGAGGGGGGAATGGCAGAAAATCAGTTAGTGGCTGGATATACTCTGTGCCACCAAGGGTGCTTGCATCAAGGTATGCTAAGATAAGCAATGATAATGATTATTATATTGTTTGTTTTTCATTTACTGGGAAAAAAGCTCATCTTTAACAGCAGTGTGGTTTCTGTAGTGAAGTACTTCTAGATAGCAGTGTGAAACCTGTTCTATTTTGTCATTTAGAAAAAAAAAAAAAAAGTATTTCCACAGCTAGTCAACAGGCTTCAGCATAGAAAGAAAACTTAAAAGACATTTTAGCTGTTGTGCTGAAAACTTTGTTCAAAATTAAGTTTCTAATGAGCTTTTGGTTGACTCTGAAGAAAGAATATCCATTCCTTTCTGAAAAAGCAGTTAAATCCACATGATTTCTTATACACATATCTATACATGTAGGAGAAAACATTTTCAACTTGTAACTTAAGCCAAAATACTTTAGCAAGCTTGATGCAGACCCAGATTTGAGACTCTCTCTCTTTGTTGTGGAACCAAAGCTTAGTTTAGTTTCTTCAAAACAAATTCAGAAGCCTCATTAGAATAAAATGTATTTGTTTTAATTTTTTTTCTTTCATGTTTCCTGAATTTTATCTATCTTAACTATGGATTGATATACTATATCTTACAGAAACTTTCTTTCAATAAATTGAATATATTTAGAAGTTTATTTATTTATTTTTTTTAATTTAATAACTGTTGAAAGGGATGCATTGCAAAAACAATTATTACTTAAGGAGTTTTGTGTAGAAATTATTATAATTCAATGGGTTCTGAAAGAGAATATGTTTGGAAATTAAAATCAAAATTTGGGCAAATTACCTTGTGTTTGATTTTTATCATGGAGAGACCTGTTCTCACTGAAGTCCAACCAGTGGGTTCTTGGCACTAACACTTTAGTTTATGTTCAACTTAAAAACAAATACCATTATTCACTATTCTGCCTAAGTTGCTACTATGTTTTTAAATTGTATAGCATCACTAGAATAGATGCTTTTTTTTTTTTTTTTTTTTTGTGGCTGATGCTGTATAAACTTGCTTTCTTGCATCACATGCCTCTACTAATGCTAATACATCCATTATACATTAAAAATTTTGAGACACTGCAAGAACACATCTTGTCAAAGTTTACTGGCTTTGGAAAAGATATTAGCAGCTTAGTATTTGTATAATTTGTATTTGCAGCAATGGTATTTGTCTCTAAGTTGAACATAAGCCCAAGCCTTAGTGCCAAGGATATAGTGCTCAGTCTTCAATAAAAACAGAAATTCTCTCGGTGATAAAATTTGAAAACAGGTAATGTGTACATATTTTGATTTTATATCAACTGCTTCATTGATTTGTTTGTTTTGTTTTGGTTGGTTTTTAGGAGCATTAGCAACTAAGGCCATATTGCTCCGGGATATGCGGTGGTCATTCCTTGACCTTTCCGCATCCTCCGTATTTGGTGGTGACGGGCTCGAACCCCGGTCTAATCAAGAAGTGTGTGCTGCGCACTGCTGCTCCTTCCCACCTGGCTACGGAGGCGCCTGCTTCATTGAAATACCCCTGCAATCTTATAGCATTATTTAGAAACTACTGATCTAAGTTTTAACCATTTCAGGTGGTAAACTCATTTTAATGAACTGTATTGCAATAATCAGTGATAAGCATTACACTAATGGTAGAATGAATGGAAACAGATTGCAGAATAAATGGAAAAGACAAAATATTCTATTTGCTAATGCAGGAAGCAAATGAGACCAAATGGATTTGTGGTGGAAAATCAGTGCCACTCAATAGTTATAGGGAATATCTATTCATAGCAGTGATAGGCAGTGAAAGAAAACAAATATAAAAAGTTTCTGTTTATACTCAATTAGCCATGTAGAAAGAGGAGCCAAACAGCTTTATGTTACAACAGTCATATATAAAAAACTGAATGTTATTGTGCTAGTATGCAGATTCAAATATGCACTTTAATGTATGGCCAGGACTGGGCAGAGTAGGCTACATAATATGTATACATACCAAAAGAAAACAAAACAAAATAACCTTTTTAATAATTTTCAACTTGAATTATTGTTAATCCACCAAGGAAGCTTTTATAGTCAGGTTTATGAACTTCTAGGTGGGATTTGAAAGAAATATTTTGTATTGGCACTTTTGTCCCTTTTCTATTTCTACAAATCTTACTATTATTTTATTTTATTCTAATTTATTAAATTGCAGTCAATTCTGGTTATTTGGGACACATCGCGACTAGTGCACTTTGGCCCGATTAAGTGGCTGCTCCAATTATCTGAAGTTTCACGTAACGTAAATAGTTGAGTCATTAATCATTTGTTTACCATTGCATGGCCACCACATTCGCCTGACCTTACATGTGTGATTTTTGGCTGTGGGGTTGCCTCAAGGCCATTGTCTATCGAAGAAGTGTCCCTAACCTGGTTTTCTTAAAGGATAACGTAATGCAGCATGTGCAGAACATTACTCCAGAGGTGTTGCATTCTGCAGTTGAGCACCATGCATCAAATGCAATTTCTGGTCCAGAACAATGGTAATCATATCGAAAACCAACTCCACCATCAGCGACATCATCGACCATTGGGAGTAAACTGAGTGAGTTTGGAGCTGTGAAACCATTTCCTCTGGCAGTTTAGTTCAGTTTCTTTGTTTTTTTGCAAAGAGCACAAATAAAAATTTGCAATTTCATTAAGGTTTGTCTTAGTTATTTATTTGTTGGTATTTTGTCATGTCTTTCCTCTTGTACAGTGCCATATTGTACAATCCCCTATTGGCAGATTTTGGAACTAATTTTTTTTTTTTTCATGGGATCCTTCTCCACATGCCTTCAATAGTTTACTTACTAATTTTGGTGGCATTCTGCATATTATTTAGAGCTACAGAGAGCTCTGAATAGAGATACGTTAATTATGGAAACCCTGTATTTTCATTTATGCCCATATATTTTACTTATTCTGTAGATGGGTGATATCAGAATTTATTTGACTCGCATTCTTCTCACATTAGTATCTAGGCATTTTAAATAATAGAAATGAATAATTTTTCTCTGATAAAGCGTTTTTAACATTATTTTAGCATTTGGGTTTGCTAATGCATACATCTAAAAGTAGTTGTTTGATAATTTTTTGGTGCAGTGGTAAAAATATACCATCACTACTAATTGTCAGGCATCCTGTTGCATCTGAAAATTGCTATTGAAGGTATCATTTCACTGAAGCATAACCCATTTAAAATTATATCAGTGTAAAATTGTGATCTGTGATGATGCCACCTCCACCTTTTCTATTATTTCTGTTGTGGAAAGTTTGTTCTGTCTTGTTTTTTTTTGCTTACTACTTTTTAGGAAAATATCTATTATATTAACTGGGGAATTACTGTATGTATTTATAGTTGTACATTAGTGGAGGATAGAATAATGTAAACACCCACTAAAAACTATCAATGTTATGTTGGGCCACTGCATATGTGTGTGTACGCACATGCACACTGGTATGGCATGGCATAGCAGGGCATGAAATCCACAATACTCATACAGAAATCCAGAACTATTCATCCACAAGGAAATTTGCCAATTCATGGTTGTGGAAATCTGTATTGTAGGTGCCACTCCAGAAATTCTCTTGAATGTTCTGTTGGATTGATGCCAAGTGATTGGGAGGACCATAAGTGGGCAATTTTGAATTCATAATTTTTGAATCATTGCTTAATAATATGGACCCTGTGAGGTGTAGCATTACCATTCTGGAAGATATCTATTCTGGACAGGCAGAAATGCTGCACGAGAGAGAGAGAGAGAATGAATGTCATTAGAATTGAGTACTCAATTCTAATGATTCGATTCTGATTTGATTTAGAACTCAATGCTGATGGGATCCTTCCTCTCGCTCAGACTTCACACGAGGGAGCATAAATTCAAATTGAGGAAGGATGGTTGCAGGATAGATGTGTGATAGTTTGCTTTCAGCCAGCAGATAGTTGATGGTAAGAACAAACTTTGTGGAAGAGGGTAGTTTGAATAAATTCAGGGAAGAACTAGACAAACTATTGGAGGGGATGGACAAGTGATGTGGGAATTTTTTTTGGCTCTTTCTGTATAAGCTTGCTTTCTTGCATCATTTGCCATCTGAGGCCTTGTGACATGCTAATACATGTTCCCAGTACTTAAGTGTTTTATTATTCTGTCTATATAAACAATCATATCTTAAAAGTAAATCATATTTTTAATAATTTATAAATATCATATAATTTTTGAAATCTATTTTTTGTGCACTTTTCATTTCTGTTTCAGTTCACGTTCCTAGTCCAGCACAAAACTTGCAGTCTAAACCAACTTCTGCATCCTCTATATTTGTGGAATGGCAGCCACCTGATATTTTAAATGGACCTATTCAGAGATACAAATTATATTACATGGAGATAGGAACATCAGAAGAACATGAAGTTAGTACATCTGAAACCAGTTATACCCTTCACAATTTGAAAAAGTTCACTGAGTATAGTTTTTGGGTAGTGGCATACAACCAGAATGGACCAGGACTTAGTACTGAAGAAGTTACTTCAAGAACATATCCAGATGGTATGAAATTATTATTAATTATCAAGTGCTTAAATATTTGTCTTTTTGTTTGTATTATTTTAAATTACTTTGCATTAAAGTGGGAACTGTTTATTTTATTTTATTTTTAATTAGGGCAGAGTTTGTGAGGGAATAATAATAAATTAGAAGAAAAAAGATTTTGGCACTCTTTGCAAGTTCCACATTCTCTGACCAAGAAGGATGTATTATCTTATGGCTGTTCTCCCAGCTTTAATAATTGGTATTTGTCAGAGATAAGAGAGAGAGAGAGAGAGAGCAAGTGGGGGGAAGGAGAGAGGGGGGAAATGTGATAGCTCAGACTATACTTATATGCAAAGTTGTTTTGTATTGATTGACTGCCTCCTTTATATAACAGATGGAAACATGAGAATAGCTGTCAGTGAGCATTTAAATTCTATGCAGTGAGGTGAGTAAACATTGGGGTGTGTGTGTGGGGGGGAGAGTATAGAATACTATTTTAAGTCCTTCACATACTTAAAAAACTGATTCTAAGAGCATTAGCAGCTAAATCCTATACAGTGATTACACAATGGGGGGGGGGGGAGTACATAGACTATTCAAGTCCTTCGAATACTTATAAAACTGATTCTAGAGAATTTGATAAAATTTCTCCCCAAGATATCTTTATTATGTTTATTAACATTGAGGATAAAATGAATAATTTAATAATGCTGTCAGAAAATTATTTATTTTTCATTTATGAAATTATCTACCATGCAGTCTGCCAGTTAAATAACAGGACTGAATTTTCCTGTCTGCACTGTGAATGCTACATTAAAAAAGTAATGCACCATTTGAACTGCTATAGTGCGCTCTTTTGATAGAGTGCATGCGTGTGAGCCTTGCTTCGGTAGTTGTGGCAGTTGTTACAAGGTGTTGGTGGTACATTGTCAGAAATTTGATGGAGCAGCATTCAGTAATTAAATTTTATTTTAAGTTGGGTAAAAGTGTGATGGAAGCATTTGAAGACTTGAAAAAGTTTTATGGAGATGAGTGTCTATCCTGTACATGTGTGTTCAAGTGATTTGCATGTTTTCATGATGGACAAGAGTCAATTGAGGATGACCCCAGATCAGGACAGCTAGTTTCATTCAAACTGGAGAAAACATCGAAAGAGTCCCAAATCTTGTGAATGAAGACCAAAGAATCGCTATCCGTATAATCTCTGACATGTTGAACATTAATAGAGAAATGGTTTGCAACATTTTGAAAAATAATTTAGGAGTAACAAAAGATTTGTGCCACAAAGCTTGAACCTGGAGAGGAAAAAAAAAAGAATCAGTTGTTGTCGTGATTTCCTTGAATCTGTTGAAGACATCCCTGATATTTTGAAGTGAATTGTGATAGGTTAGGGAGTTGATGCTTCCAATACTACCTGGAGATGAAAAGACAAAGCTTAGAGTGGCAATCACTGAGCTCATCCATGCAGAAGATTTGACTCAAACAATCTTGCATCAAGATGATGCTGATTGTTTTCTTTGACATCAGAGGAATTTATTATTATTATTATTATTATTATTAGCCACATGGTGCAAGGAAGTCTGAGGCTTATGCTGCACCAGCCAAAAAAAAAAAAAAAAATTTCTGAATTACCCTGAGAGAGAGAGAGAGAGAGAGAGAGAGAGAGAGAGAGAGAGAGAGAGAGAGAGAGAGAGAGAGACAAGAGTCAGAAGTAGAAGGGAATCCCTCAGGCCATTACAGTCAACAGCCAATATTATTTGGGTGTTATGCAATATCATGCAATAAGACACAACTTGTTAAACGCAAGCTGTTCCATGACATGTCCACACACAATGTGAAGCAATTTTTGGCAAAGAAAACAGTCACAACTATTGAGCACCCTCCCTACTTGCTCATTTTGGCACCAGCAAACTATTTTTTTGTTCCTGAAAATTAAGAGGGTGTTGAATGGACAATGTTTTGACAACATTAAGGCCATCCAGGAGGAATGATATGGCAGCTAAAGGAAAATCTGTTTTAGGAAAATCTGATATAAAAATAAATAAATTTGCCAGTACATTTTTTTATAAATTAAGGGAAAAGATCCAGCTGAATAAAAATGTCCTATGAGGAGCGGTATGAAAGTAATGCCTCCTATATTTTTACTCAGAAAACTTAATTCCTACAACTGTGTCTTTTATGTCAATTAATCTTCAATCATTAATAAACACACTGTTATTTTTCCACAAGTCACCATCTTTTTCTATACACTTCTGCCATCTCTGAGTCGGATGCTGTATTCCAATCCTGTAAAAGTCCTTACTCTTGCTCTGGGGGGTAGGGTTGCAAATGCTGGTCTTGAGCTGGTCATCATCTGCAAAAGGGGTGAGGAAGAACAGTGCACCCTGGTTTTTCAAGGTTTTGCATTAAATATTTATTAATGATATTGATGAAGATATACCAGGCTAAGTTTGCAGATGACAAAGGTTGGCAGGGTGGATAATGGCTGTAATAATAGTAAGCTACTTCAACACAACAAGATCTAAAAAAATTAGCCTGAGAAATGCAGTTGAAGTTTAAAATTGACAAATACAAACGTATTGCATTGACTTGGTTGTCGTGCCGGAGTATAAACAGAAAAAAAAAAAAAAAAGATCTAAAAAAATTAGCCTGAGAAATGCAGTTGAAGTTTAAAATTGACAAATACAAACGTATTGCATTTACAATGTTAAGTTGGTTTGCAGTAATCACAGATTAACAAACCCAATTGTGTGGTATACACTCAGAGTAGTGGAAAATGAAAAAGACAGAGTAATTGTGCAGTCGGGTATGAAATTTTCCGAGCAGTACAGCCAGGCTTCCAGGATAGTTTATGGGGTTTTGTCAATGGTATGATGGAACTTTGCTAGCAGGTATAAGGAGGTGATTATCCCTTTGTACAAGGCAGTGGTTAGGCCACATCTTGAGTATTGTGTATAGGTCTTGTGACCTCATTTTAGAAAGGATATAGATCTACTGGAACATATGCAAAGAAAGGCAATGAGATTGGTGAAGGGAACAGAAGGGTGCTCTTTCCGAGAAAGGGTTCAGTTCTGCAAATTTCACTCGGGAGACTAGGTACCTGTGATGAGGTTTGATTGAGATGTTTAAGGCCTTGAATGGATTGAATATGCTCACAGCTGATGGCATTCTTCCTTTTTTTTTTTTTTTAAGAAACCCCAAACATGAAAGGTATTAGAACCTGTATTACTTAGTACCATGCATGGGTTGAAGGTTGAGAAGATAAAAGAAGATACTTCTTCACATCAGACTTGAATTTCTGTAAATGGTAATTTTCAGGAACTGCTTGTAAAGGGAGGTTTTTCCAGAAGATGGAAGTTGAAGGAATAAATTCGGAAGAAGAAAAGCTGGTTCTATGAGTTTCAAGTTGGATAGTAAAAGGATGTTGTCTGATTTCAGCACGTGTTCGGACTGGTTTGGAAGGGGGGGTAATTTTAGAAGCAAATTCAGAAGAATGTCCACGGAAATATTTGTAGAAAAGGAACAGAATGTATGTGAGACAGAGAGTGAAGAGACTTTGTAAGAGATGGATGATTAGTTAACCTAACCGCCCTGTTTTGAATTCAGTCTAAAAATCTGAGAAAGGTTAAAGGGGCACTGTTCTATGGGAGCAATATTCTGTGATAGTGGATTTGTGATTTGTACAGAAGAAGTAGCTGTTTAGAAAAAAGTAACACTGAGGCCCCCCCCCCCCCGATTTTTAGATGTAGAGGAAGCATATTTGTGATGTGCTTATGCCAAGAGAAATTAGAAGTCAGGATGATCCTAATAGAGATATGTGATCTTGTCTAGAAATCTGAGTGTGGTTGAAGATAAGCATAGGGGCAGAAGAATCCTTTTTGTGAGATATAAGACAGGACTGAGTTTTAGAAGAATTTAAATTAACTAAATTATCCTTGTCCCACTTGAGAATTACTTAGAGATCAGCATTTAAAGAATTGGTAGTGGATATTCGAGAAGTTGAAGTCTTTGTGCAGGGTAAGGTTTCTGAAACTGGAATGCAATGTGCTATCATCAGCAAAACTATGGAAGAAGATCATTAATATATAAGAGGAAAAGAGTGGGTGAAAGGACAAAACCCTGGGGAACAGGGTTTTGTCCTTTATTTATTTATTTTTTTTTATCATTATTTTATTTGCGGTTTTTTTTTTTTTTTTTTTGGCTGGTGCAGCATAAGCCATAGGCTTTCTTGCACCATGCAGCCATTACTAATACTAACACCAGCATTAGTGGAGAAGTAGAAGACAGGGAGCCATTTACCATCACCCACAGTGAGAGGTTAGAAAGAAAACCAGATACCCAGTTACCAAAAACAATTTGCGACTATAAGGTAGGAGCTCATTTAGAAGATCTTTATGCTAAACACGATCAAAAGCCTATTTCAGTTATATTATGAGACCTAATATAACTAATATAATTAATTATATCTCTCTAGAGTATCATTGTGAGATGGGAACCACCACTACCAAAATAATCTCAGAATGGGATCATAACTGTCAGGAACAACTGCTATTTTATGTGCTATTTTACGAGTTTCACTAAGCTTTTCCATTGAATTTGTGCATAGTGGGTAATATAAGCTAGTTTATCTCCAGTGGATCAGCACTGATGGAACCCATACTGCAATTAGATGGAATGATTCTAAATAGTTTAGCAGGCGGGTGGCAGTTAACGAATTTCTCCATTACTTTAGGAAGATTAGAAGTGCAATGGGATGATAATTGGATGGGAAGGATCTGTCACCCTTTTTAGGAACTGGCTGGATACGAGAAAATTTTCAAGCAGATGGAAAAACACCATTGGAATAAGAAAGTGTAAAAGGTGACACAGAACAGGAGTAAGCTCTGGAGCATAGGTTTTGAGAACAAGAGGAGAAGTACCATAAAATACTTTCTGACACTACACTCATGAGGGAGCATAAATTCAAATTGGTGAAGAATGGTTGCAGGATAGATGCGTGGAAGTTTGCCTTCTACTAGTTAATTATTGAAAAAACTTCCATCTGTTGTTGTGAAAGTGGGTACTTTGAATAAATTCAAGGAAAGTAGTAATACTAAGTCTCCATCATGATCCATTTGAGTTAGCATTTCTTTACAAAATTTTGATGGACAAGAAAATTGTGAAGTTTTAATTATTGCAGTACTTTGTACCCAAGGTATGACAAAGGTATGAGATGTTCTCTTATATTTAACAATGTTATTTATCTAGGAAAGATTGAGCTTTATTGCTCTTATATTTTGTAATCTTTTAAGGATGAAAACTTAAGTCTTGGGGCAATATTCATCATATACCCCTATTGGATAAGTTCAATGACATTACATGCTTATGTGCACAACACTTGAGATCTCTGTATGAATGTGGTCCTGACAGTTGCAATGTTTTCTGATGTATGGACAATACATATTCCACCCTGAAGCTTCTTTTTGAGAGCAGAACTAGTTTCTTCAAAATTACATACATGCTAAAATGGCATGAGCAGGTGGTACAGGATATTGATGCTTAAGCTTAAAGTGAATACAAAATAAACATCTAGTAGCTTTTGTAAATGTGCACTATTCCATTGTTCCATTATTACCAAATGGTATGATGTGGGCAAGAGTACATCAGGTGACACAAACCTCCCTTTCTGGTACCCAGAAAATTGGTTTTTCAAATTGTCAATTTCTCTTCCCCATCCTGTATATTGAAGTATGCAGTTGTGTAATACTGAATACGGACATTTGATTTTTGAAGAATAAGTAAAAACAGTTAGGATAAATGACAATTTACTTTTCTGAACCCTTATATTATTAAACTACTTCAAGTATTATTATTCTTTCATCCTTTAAAAATTGTTATTCCTTAATTGCAGATGATATTTTTTTCTTTACTTTATCTAATTTGTGTTATTACTACTATTTCAGTTCCCAGTGATACACCACAAAATGTAACATTAGAAGCTGCTAGTTCAACTGTAAGTATCTTATTAATTTTTTCATGTATGATATGCCTTATTAACATTTATTCTTAAGCTATTTTAGTTATATTATGAGACCTAATTAATAATAATATCTCTCTAGAGTATCATTGTGAGATGGGAACCACCACCAAAAGAATCTCAGAATGGCATAATAACTGGATATAAGATTCGTTATAAACTGAAGGGCAGTAGAAGAGGAGATACTGTAACAACAGATGGGAATAGGAGACTGTATGCATTAACAGGTTGGAATTTATTCTCATCATAATGAATATTGTAGGTCAGCATTTTTTTAAGCTGTGAGCACACTCTTCTTTCTGCAATAATGACAATAAAAAATACTTCAGGAAAAATAAAGATGCTATTGATGCACACTGATTGCAAAGGACACTATTTATGGGAGAAGGGGGCACAAGGAAAGAAAGCTTGGAACTGCTGTCATAGGTTATACATCTTTTATTATATTATGTTAAAGTACATTGAAAAATATCATGAGAAATAATTAGGTAGACAGGCAAATACAAAAATGAATTTTTTGCTCCTATCTGTCTAGGTAAAGTTAATAGTTTATAGCATCCAGTGGTTCACTATGAATAAGCATTCCTTTAAACAACTATTGTCGGTCACTGGGAGTCATTTTGACATCTCTCCCCTGTGTTTTTCTATTTCGCTTTAACTTTCACTTGAAAACCTGAATGGTATTAATGTATCATGCCCCTTTTTGTAACAAAAATACTTGCCTTGCTCCTGGTGCTGAAGTTTCTTTCTAGAAAAAGTTTATGGTGTTTATGATTTTTTATTGGAGATACCAATGTTTGACCTTCTATTACTGGATTACAATACTTCGAATGTAACATTTTTATTTTTTAGTTAAAAATTTGAGCATTTAAAAGTATTGTATATTTTGCACAAATTATTTTCACTGAAACTAAAACAAAACTTTTATTAATTCTGCTGAAAGGAAAAAAAAAACAGACATTAGATATGAAACTATTAGTCTCTTCCATTTTACAATTTTTAAAACTTCAAGTTTGCAAAATTTCAAAATTGTAGATGTATGTTTTTTTTTTTTTGGTGTATTTAAATATTTAAACCAAATACATGCATGTAGTGTGTTTATTTATTTATTTTTTGGAACAATGCCTGCTGTCATATGTAGATGCGACCACTAAACAAAAAAGTTGCAAGAATGCTGCATTGCACAGGCGTTTCCCTTACACCTTGCATGAACCATAAAACTTCCCTTCAAAATTGCTTTTAGGAAAGTGTCTGCATTTAGGAAAGTAGAAAAATTTCACTCATTAACTTTGAACAAAAAATTTTTGTACAAACATTCTTTTTGTAGTACACCTGTGAGGTATAGTGCAGGCATTGCCAGGGCAAAAATTCAATAAATCTCAACATTGAATAAAGCAAAAATAATCTTCCAAGTTGCAATATCTTGTATATGGTTTCATATGGCTTACCAATGGCAATGTGCATATTTTTTATTATTATTTAATATTTGTAACATATGTATATATTACAGACAAATCTGTATATTTATGAATGTTGTAATAAGATTATATGAGAAAACAAAATAGGAAACAAAAGGAAATATTTATTATTTAACATCTAAATACTAATAGTCAGTTCACAAAAACCACATTAATGACAATAATCGCAGTTTTATAATACGAAAATCGCAGATTAAAATTCGCAAAAAAAAACATACAAATTATAATCAACGTACAAGTATTATAATAATCTTATTCTTCTTTGTTTTTTCGCATATGTATCAATCACTTCATTTATTAATTTTTCCGATAACTCATTTGGGCATTCTCATTCGGGCACTTATCTTCATTCAATCTTGCAATGTTTCCTGTCCCATTCGGTTCCTTAATTTTGTCATCAACCGATTCATTGTGCTAAAAGAATGTTCTTCACTAGCAGTTGAAACAGGAATACAGCATAGCTTGATACATAATGTCTTAAGCTCAACATATCCAATATTTGATTCCAAAATTGAACGTATAAGATTGTTGTTGAGTTGACCTTCTGTTTTTGTCACATATTTAAATGAGCAAATATCATTCCAGAAAGGATCAAATTCCAAGTTTAGACAAGATGAGATTATCTTTATGTCATCTTCTGTTAGTTCACAGAAAGATTCAAACTTTGCAGTAACGTTTATATCAACATTGCTTTGTCATTAAAACGATCCTTCATTTGACTGACCATGGTATCAACAAATTTTTTTGCCATTTTGTACTAATATTTTCATTTAGAACAATTGGTCAAATATGATGAATAGTTTGAAGCATTTTACGATAATTTTTACAAATTGTACTTTCTGGGTTTTTGTTCTATACAATCTGGCAATACATTTTCTAAATGTTGTTTTGTTGAGTTGATAAGCATCAGCAGTGAAGATAAGTGGAGCTATTTTGTGAAACTGTACTCAAATTTGAAACAGCGAATAAAGCTTCGTGCAAGATGCAGAGATTAATTAAAAAGCTAGATTTTTCTAATTCCAATAAAATTCCACCTGCCAGTGATTCAAGGTTAGCTCCATCTTTGTGAATATGTTCACATGCCATCATGATGCTACTATAACACAACTTCACTGCAGTAATCGATTGGAAATGCTCAGCCAACAAACTTCAATCGTTTCGGGAATTTTTAACAGTGGCTCTTCCAGGTTAGTTTGTACATCATGTAATACTGTCTCAAGTTTTGATGATTTTTGAAACAAATTTAGATGTCTTTTATAATGTGTAACAGGTGTTGGTTGGATATTTATTTTTTGCACTAGTTAAGGCTAATGAAAGTGTGTGTGCTCGGTAATGAATGTATAGTATTTCTCTTTGTGCCATTTCAGAGATTTTCCTCTGTACTCCAACCCCATTAATATTCCCAGAAAAATTTGCAGCATCATCAAAGACCACTAAATATTTTAAGTCATTGTCGCTCTGTTTAAATTCTCTCGCAATAGTTTGAGTTATCGCTTCCGCATCTGTACTGTCAGGTTTGACCAAACAAAAAAACATTTCCCTGATGTTTCCATCATCCACAAAACATATTAAGATAGTAATTTCAGTTATATTGTTGATATTCGTTGTCCATTAAAGAGAAGTATTTACCTTTAATGTTCTTCACATCCTGCTTATCGAGTACTTTGGCAATACATGAAATAAATTCAGATCCAGTTGCTTTACTGATATATGTTGAACGGCTGCTTTGCTCTTCTATCCAGGCATTTAGGGTTTCATCGTGTTTAAGTATTATTCATTTAATTAAAGGTTCATATTTTGTTGTGTGAGGTATTTCGTCTTTAGCCAAAAAATATAAGCCCTCAATTAAAACAAAAAGAGATTTCCGGTTATCACATTTCTGTTTTTTGCTTTCATTAATTAGTACTAACATCATATTGTGAATGATGTTACCATCCTGAATAAGGTAAATGTTGGAAGTGATCACAGAATGGTAAGATGTACACTTGATATAGATGTAGGAAAGGAAAGGAAAAAACTGACTTGAGTAAATAATACATAGGTCTTTGAGATAACAGAAGAGGAGAAAAAGCAGTATGTACTGGAACTTAAGAACAAGTTTGAGCTTCTGCAGACTGCTCAGGACCAAGGTATTGATGAGGAATATTACAACTTTTTGAAAGTGATAAAGCCCAAGAAACCTATAGGGAAAAAGAAATCCAAAGAAGAAAAAAATTAGTCAAGAAACACTTGTTATGATGAACCGAAGGCGAAAAATGAAGAGCAAGATAAACACTGACAAGGAAAAAATTGAGTATACTGAGTAATGCAAAGCCATTAGAAAGAGACTCAGAGAGGACATAAGAAGATTTAACACAAGAAAAGTAGAACAAGCATTAAGGGAAAACAAAGGATTTAAATCAGCAGCCATGAGCAGTAATACAGAAAGACAAATGATACTGAAACTGAAGAATAGCGATGGTGTACTTATAAACAGCAGAGAAGGCATAATTCAAATAGCAGAAGACTACTATAGAGAATTATACAAGGAGCGAGGGAATGATGCCAGCAGTGTGTGTGTGTGTGTGTGTGTTGTTTGGAGCATTGGCAGCTAAGACCATATTGCTCCGGGGATATGCAGTGGTCATTCCCTGACCTTTCCGCATCCTCCGTATTTGGTGGTCACGGGCTCGAACCCCCGTCTAATCAAGAAGCGTGTGCTACGCCCTACTGCTCCTGCCCACCTGGCTACGGAGGTGCCAGCAGTGGGGAAGATGGATTGTAAATTAGCAACACATACGACATACCCGATATTCTTCCTGATGAGGTAGAACATGCATTGAAGAAAATGAAGAATCAGAAAGCCCTAGGGGAAGATGAAGTTACTGTAGAGTTGTTAAAATTGGGAGGGAGAGACATAACACAAAAACTGGTAAGGCTCTTCATAAAGCTCTTCATTAGAAAAGGTGTGACGCCTAAGCAGTGGAATAATGCAATCATAGTTTTGCTGCATAAGAAAGGAGATAAATCAGAAATTGGAAATTATAGACCAATTAGCTTGTTATCCCATATCTACAAGTTGTTCACAAGGGTCATTACTAACAGATTAGAAAGAATACTTGATGAGAATCAACCTAAAGAGCAAGCTGGCTTTGTGACAGGATTCTCAACTATGGATCACCTTCACGTAATATCACAGCTAATGGAGAAAGCAAATGAATACAAAACACCATTATGCCTGGCATTTGTGGATTATGAAAAGGCATTTGACTCCATACAGCATAAGGTAATGTTTTGGGCACTGGAAAGACAAGGCATAGATGCCCCACATATTATGATTTTGAAGAAAATATATGAGAATGCTACATGCTACCTCCTTTATTAGACTAGACAAAGACAGTAGGAAATTTAAAATCGAGAAAGGAGTTCGACAAGAAGACACACTATCTCCGAAGCTGTTTACTGCTGCCCTTGAGGAAGCTTTCAGAAGATTAGACTGGTCGCAGAAAGGAGTCAGTGTGAACGGAGAGTACCTAAACCATTTACGATTTGCAGATGACATTGTGGTCATAAGCCACGATCCCAAAGAATTAGAGGAAAATCTTAATCAGTTATGCACAGTTAGTTAGGATTTTGGACTAAAGATGAATATGGCTAAAACACAAAAGTAATGATGAACAAGTATGCCACAGAAAGGGAAATAATGATTGAAGGAGCAGTAATTGAAAAGGTGGAGTCATATACTTATCTGGGACAAGTTATTAGCTGTAATAATGATAAATGGCTGGAAGTCAAGAGAAGAATAAATTTTGGATGGATAGCATTCAGGAAATATAGTCACATACTGAAGAGGAATATCCCAGTTTGTCTGAAATGTAAAATAATGAACCAATGTATACTTCCCACCATGACTTATGGAAGTGAAACTTGCACTCACCAAAAGAATGGAAGAGAAGCTGAGAACTACACAGCAAAGAATGGAACGAATTATATTGGGAATCAGACTGTTAGATAAGAAGAGAAACACATGGATTAGGCAGCAAACTCAAGTAAAGGATATTCTTATCAAAACTAAAGAACTAAAATGGTCTTGGACAGGACACATAGCTTGAAGACATGATAACAGATGGGCTAAGAAAATAACAGAATGGTACCCAAGAGGAGCTAGTAGAAAACCTGGAAGACAAAGGTGGAGATGGATAGATGAAATTCATGAGTTTGTGGGTAGTAATTGGATGGCCAGTGCTCAAAACAGAAGGAACTGGAAAGTTGCTGGAGAGGCCTTCATCCTGCAGTGGATTGAAAATGGCTGATGATGATGATGATGATGAATTGGTTTATGCAGTCCTTGTGAATGAATTTTCTCCATGGAAAGACTGTATGCATGCTGCTCAGAATTATTATATTTTTCAAGCTTACCAATTTTATCACTTGCCTTCTGAAAATTATTGAAAGGTGCTGAAATAAATATGCTGCCGTTGTTTGGAGCGTGTTCAAGTCATTTCTTAGAAAAATCTTGCAAAACTTACGAGACGCTCCACTGTGACATTTGTCAAAGTATATCAAGTTGTACTTGCTTTCCCAATTTTTGTTATAATTTATATATTTTTTTCAAGTTATCTAGTTGCCTACCTCTTTCTGCAACAATTTCCACTTCGTGTGTGTTGGGATTAGTGCTTGTGTTACTATTCTTTGTTTTTTGTCACTGATGCCATGTGTTTCTTTATTTTCTTCTTTTTCCTTGATAATTATCACAGGTTTATTTTCTGCTTCTACTTCAGAACTAAGTTTTTGCTTTTTATAAAAAAATGAAAGTAGACTCCTTACTACTGGTTTTCAGCCATAATCAAGGGATAATTCTATTTGTTATTATAAATGAAACTTGCTAAAGTTTCATGCCTACAATCGTACAACTGGCTCATGATAAAATCACTTTACGGACTCTCCATAATAAAATTTCACTCAAAATTACAGTTGAAGGCTATACAATATGTAGTAAGTGCCGGTTATTGTTATCATGTTTGTGAATTGAATTTTGATTCTATTAAACAGCGATTGCAATATGCAAAAATAGGATTAATATTACCCATAGACTATAAAAATGAAGATATAAAGAACAAATTTACACTTTATTTTCTTACCAATTAACAAAATTAAATGATACGAGAATATAGGAAGAATATTCCTATCCACAGGTTAGTAAATTAAAAATAAATTTACGCTTACGGACATAGCTTAATTAATATATATACTGACTAAACATAACAGTTTGTAATCTGATATTTCTCTTCACTGACTTTTTTTGGGGGGGAGGAGTTGTAAAATCGAAAACAGTAAAAAAAAAGAAGATAAGTGTTAATTATTAACAAAGAACACGTGATGTCACACAGACATAAGCAATGCAGAATTGGAATTTGGGGAGTACAATGTATACAGAAAGGATAGACAGGGGAGGGGGGGGTTATGCTGTTAGTTAAGAAACACGTAAAATCTAAGTAAGTGCATCCAGTTGACATGGGTGGACAGTGCAATGTTGAGTCTGTTTGGTGTGACATAAACACTGGGAAAGGGAAAATGAGAGTAGGAGTATGTTTTAGGCTTAATGATGCTGATAGGTACAATGAACAGTTGTGCAGAGAAATAGAATGTGCCAGTAAATCAGAATGTCTTGTAATGGGGGATTTTAACTTTCCAAATATTGACAGGAACTTGTGGCTTGGTCACTCGCACGCTAGCAAGACTTTTGTGGATTTATTGGAGGATTGTTTTCTACAGCAAAGCGTTCAAGAGGCAACCAGAGGGAGTAAAACCCTTGATCTGATTATCAGCAGTGATGATGAATGCATTAGGAATTTGCAGATAAAGGAACCACTAAGTGACAGTGATCACAGTGTACTCATGTAGGATTGTTGTTGTTTGTTATTTGGTTTTTAGGAGCATTAGCAACTAAGGCCATATTGCTCCGGGGATATGCGGTGGTCATTCCCTGACTTTTCCGCATCCTCCGTATTTGGTGGTCATGGGCTCGAACCCTGGTCTAATCAAGAAGCATGTGCTACGCACTGCCACTCCTGCCCACCTGGCTAATGGGATTTACTTTAAGTATAACTGCGATCAAGGTTAAAGGGAAGAGTTTTTGTTTTCATAAAGGTGACTACACAGGTCTCAGACAGTTTTTAAATTCTGTAGCGTAGGATCAACTGATGATGTTACCAACGGTGAATTCTAAATGGGAAGCCTTCAAGGACTTAATCTTGGAGGCTACTAGGCTTTTCATACCAACTAAGAAATACTGTTCAAGGTTCAGGCCTAAATGAATGTCAGATGAATTAATGAGGCTCATGGCAGAGACGAAAAATGCATGGGATGTGTATAAATTATCAGGCGACACAGAAGCTTACAACAGATATAAGGTAGTCTGTAATCAAGTCACAAAGAAGGTTAGGCAGGCAAAGGTACATTATGAGAAATCTTTGCCAAAGGACACAATAAAACCAGAAAAGAGTTCTTTACTTATGTAAACTCTAGAAGGAAGGGGATGAATCATATTGGTCCACTTAAGATGGTTAGACTATTGATGATCCTGCTCAAGTAGCTGATAAACTGAATGAATATTTTGCATCTACATTCACACATGAGGAGTTATTCAAGGAGGAGAATGCCAGAATTTTCATCAAACTCTAACAGGGAGCTAAATGATTTTGTGATAACTGAGAGCAAAGTGGAGGAAAATTGTTGGAAGTTAAACATAAAAAAGGCACCTGGGGCAGATGTAACCTATCCAGTTATAAAGAAGGAGGCAGCAAGGAAAGTAAGCAAACCCTTGGCCATTATTATGAGAGCATCCTTAGAGTCAAGGGAGGTCCCCATGGATTGGAGATGTGCAAATATATCCCCAATTCATATAATGGAGTCACTGGTTAAAGAGGTGATACAGGATCACCTAGACAAGACAGCAGCAATAGTTCAGACACAGCATGGGTTTGTTAAGGGGAAGTCTTGGAGGTGTTATAGAGTTGTAGAGGGGAGGTGTTATAGAGTTGTAGACCAATTTGATTGGATACTACGAGGTGGTCGCAAAGGAACTGGATGCTGAAAATAATTTTGATATCATATACTTCGATTTCACGAAAGCTTTTGATACTATTGCACATAGAAGACTGCTGTACAAATTGGAGCAGTATGACATTACTGCAATGAATAAAGGGATGGTTGAATGGGAGATGGCATAGAGTGGTAATAAATGCACACTGCTCTATATGGACTAATGTTATTAGTGGAGTCCCCCAGAGTTTGGTGCTGGGCTCATTGTTGTTTTGTGTATTTATCAATGATATCAATGAAGGTACATCAGGCTTAATGTCCAAGTTTGCAAATGATACAAAGGTTGGCAGGGTTGTTAATGACACTAAAGATGGTATCCTACTGCAACAGGATCTAGAAAAGTTAGGCAGATGGGCGGAGAAGTGGCCACTGAAGTTTAACCTTGACAAATGCAAAGTACTGCATATGTGTAGCAGTAACCCAAGAGAAATTACCAACTCTGTGGTACTATACTCAGGGAGGTGGAGAATGAAAAATACATGGGGGTAATTGTGCAGTCAGATATGAAGTTCTCTGAGCAGTGCAGATGGGCTGCCAGAGCAGGTCATGGAGTTTTGCTAATGATATATAGGAATTTTGCTAGCAGAGACAAGGAGCTGATTATCCCTTTGTATAATGCAATGGTCAGACCACACCTTGAGTACTGTATACAGGTCTGAAGGCCTCATTTTAGGAAGGATGTAGAGGTGTTATAGAGTTGTAGAGTAGTACAGAGAAGGGCAACAAGATTGGTGAGAGGAACAAAGGGATGCGCTTATGAAGAAAGGCTTAATTTCTGCAAGTTTCAGCTTCTGGAGACCAGGCACCTGTGAGGTGATCTGATTGAAGTGTGTAAGGTCTTGAATGGTTTGAGCAGGCTGAATGCTGATGGGATACCTCCGCTTGCTCAGACTAAGACCCCAAGGTAGCATAGCTTCAAATTGAGGAAAGACAGCTGTAGAATAGATGTGTGGAAGTTTGCCTTTAGCCAATGGGTAGTTGATTGCTGGAACAGACTTTCGCCTGTTGTTGTGGAAGTTGAAAGCTTAAATAAATTTAAGGCTGAACTAGTCAAACATTTGGAGTGACCGGATGGGTGAAATGGGAATTTTTTTTTTTTTTTTTTTTTTGGCTGATGCTGTATAAGCTTATGGCCAGTGCAAATTGCAACATGATATGCACAAGTGAGACAGAGTAAAAAGTTCACTAAGTTTAGATATAGGAATGAAGAAGAGAAGATTCTGAAAATTTATTCATGTTTTTTATATGATTGAAGATTTTATGTTAGGGGAAACACGTTTCACCACAATAACATAAAAATCCACACAATTCCAGATATACATGTTATCGCAAATGCAATAAGACTGAGTTTACTACTCGTTTATAATAACTAACAAAAAAGCCGCATAAACTGGAAACTGCGAATTAACAATATCACGATAAAGATATCGTGATGTCCAGAAATGCACTTCAGAAAAATATCACAAAGGTTTTCAAAATTGATTCTTATAACCTAACATACGATTCTACTAGACAATGAAAGTGTAGTGTATATTAATGATTTGAATTGGTTTTTTGCACTCATATTTGCTTTCTCACTTTATGGAATGCTAACTGAAACTTCACTGCCGACCAAATCCTAACTTTGCTGAAAGAGTATTCTGTCCCAACTGCACTGTCTGTTGTACAGCTTTGAGTGATATAATTTGTAAAAGGTGGCAAGAATGAAAGATTGATATCCCTTTGACCGGCTTAATTTTTCTCATTTCAATTCCTGCAGATTTTCTTTGTTTCAGCTTTCCATATATGTATATAGTTTTATTATTTCTTTGTCCTTCGTAGGGCATTCATCAAGATAACCTGGCAAGATGATCCCACCACAAACTATATATAGTACCGATGCATATATAATAAAAACGATTATAAAATGTATTGTTTATAGGCTGCCACTAAGTCATTGTCTTGTTTGGGGTATACAAACAAAGAAGAAGACTCTTGCTTCACAGCCATAAGTAGACTCTTGCTGTGAAAAAAAAACAAATGAAGGGAACCTGAAACCCATAAAAAGAAAATGTCAATACTTGAAATAGTGGCTTTTAGTTACAATTTATGCAGCCAGAAATGTTGCCCATTTAATTATCTTTACTGGTGGTAAGAGTACCACACTTTGGGAAACACTGCTTTAGTTGATGTGATTTTTTTGTATTGTTTATTTCACATAAATTTATTTAATTTGTATTTTATAATTTTGACACTGTTGTAAACTGATAAAAATGGCCCCTAAAGAGTGCAGTAAGAAGAAAATTTCAATTAAAATTAAAAAACAGAAAACGTGGCAAAAGTTTCAACGTCCGTGATCTCATCTGGTGCAGCTGATTTCTCTGAGCTTTCAGTTTTTCTTCAGTCTTTCAGAATGGTGAACAGTGTTCTTTTAGGAATGCTGAACTGTTTAGCGACGTCAGTCTTAGTACACACACCATTATCTACACCTTGTAAAATCTTAATTTTGTGCTTCTAATTATTTTAAGTCAATGTTTCTCTGTTTAAATTCTCTCGCAAGGGGAAAGCTAGTCACTTTGTAGGAACATATTAATAAACATAGTGTATAAATTCTGTGTAATGAGATGAACTTCTAGTCAAAGTTAATTTCATTTTGCCAATGAGTGTGAAAAATTGCCAGCAAGAGTGGAGAATTGCCAACAAGTCAGTCCCGCCTCAAAGCTTATCATTAGCTTCAATTAACTAGCATTCTTGCATTTTGAAAAGCAAATATTATATAAAAACAAGACACAGTGGTGGAAATTTTTGGGTCATTATAGAAAATTCATTTGTCTTTCAAATTACAAATGTAAAATGGCATTAGTTTTATGGGAAGGCAGGGATCTACCCATAAGTCATTATAACATTTTGGGATGTTAAAAAGAGGCATGCTATTAAGAACTTTGATTGTATTTAATGGGAAGGAGCAGCAGTGCGTAGCACACTCTTCTTGATTAGACAGAGGTTCGAGCCCGTAACCACCAAATACGTAGGATGCGGAAAGGTCAGGGAATGACCACCGCATATTCCCAGAGCAATATGGCCTTAGTTGCTAATGCTCCTAAATAACAAACATTGTATTTAAATAGATGTTTTAAAACAACAGAATTACAACATATTGCTAATTCAGCGATGGGGAAAAAAAAAACGTTAGATGCATGTGGGAAGGAAGAGTAAGGTGGGCGATTATATGCATTGCATTACATTTTTGGCACATTCGATTATCACATTGTTATTTGGTTTTTAGGAGCATTAGCAACTAAAGCCATGTTGCTCCGGGAATATGCGGTGGTCATTCCCTGACCTTTCCACATCCATATTTGGTGGTGACGGGCTCGAACCCTAGTCTAATCAAGAAGCATGTGCTACACTCTGCTGCTCCTTCCCACCTGGCTACAGAGGTGCCGTTTATCACATAACACATGAAGTATCTCTTAGGTTAAAATCTCCTATGCAGTACATAATGTTTATCAAAACTTCCGCTGTTGTTAATCTGTGCATCCCTCGAAGCTAGCAGTTTTTCAATCCACACTGCCTTGAAAGCATCAGCAAATATTCTTGCATCACTTCTATTTAAGTGTATCCCATCCCTGTAGAAACACACTTTGGATCGCATTTATTGAAAAATACTCATCATGTACTCCCTTCTATCATGTCTTGGCAGAATAGCAGATACTTTCAATTTGAATCTTAACTCGCTACTTTTTCTCAACATTGCTTTCAACATTACAACATCATCAACTTAATCCCTGGCAGACATTTCATGGTCATACTAATGTGTTTGCTGTCGTGACATTTTTTCGATATACCCACAAGACGATTAAACACCCTCATATATAAAGAATATATATAGTGCATATATATATACATATATGCTTTTCATGTTGGCTCTGTGGAGTAATACTCATGTTTTTTGTTTTTTTTCATCTGAGCTCTCTGACTATATGTACACTGGTGGTCAAAGAAATTGCATCACCTAGCAATTTCACATTTCTAACCCTTTTTCATGATGGTATGTTACATTAATGACTAGCATCACCCCAAAGGTTGCGGATTCGATTCCTGCCTCGGGCTTGGATCAAAGTACTGCAAAAACCTTGGGAGGTGCAATATGGCCACAGAAGCCGATGCGCCAACAACTACCAAATCAAAAATCAAAAACTAGCATCACAAATAGAAATATAAACAAAAGATATTTATTAATAGTTAAGGCAAAGCTAAGTAATATTTGACAGGTGCTCTCAAAATATTCCAAAATGAGCATTTGCAACCTTTATACAACAGTTTTGGTAAAAACGACAATTACGGCTGGAATGTTATCAGAAGCCCTCAATTTGCTTCAGTTTATCATTTTAAATGGAAAACAAAATGAAAAGTTCACCAGGTGCAAACTAATATTTAGTTGAACCTCCTCTGGCCCTGACGACAACAGCACACCATTGAGAAGATCAATTTCTGAAGATAATCAACTGATAGTTCGTGGTTCCAAACATGAATTATGGCTTCCTGAAGTTCAAGAAGGGTCTTTGGTTTCTTTCTGGCAACTGCAGATTCCAGACAATGCCAGCAGTTCTCTGTAGGATTCAGGTCCGGCCGGGCTGTTTCCTGACCAGCTAACAGTTGTAATAGACCGTTCTTCCAACCATTTTTTCACCTGTAACAAATGTAAACACATTACTGTTGAACCTCTAATGCACAAATGAAGCTAAAGTAACTACAGAAGTGCCTACTTACACTTTTCGCCCAATGACAAGGAGCAGAGTCATCCTGAAAGATGCAGTTACTTGGCAAGTTGAAATGGTCTCTAATGGTTGGCAGCAATTTGCCTTCCAATATAGCCAGGTATCCATTGGAATTTACAGAATCTTTTATAAACTGCAGGTGACCTACCTCTGCGTTATGAAATGCACCTCCATATCATTTGGCTGGTAGGGAATTTCACTGTAGGCACCATACAGTCTGGATAGTATTCTTCACCACATCTATGGCGAATCATTTGTCTCCCATCAGAGCCATGCAGGTTGAATTTCTTCTTATCCGAGAAAATAACTCACTTCCACTGCTCGGGGGTCCATTTAACATGCTCCTTACACCAAATTAATTGGGCGTTTTTCATTTTTTGTGTGAGGAAGGGCTTCTTCTTAGGACAATGGGCTACAAGTCCATCTTTGAAGAGGCGTCTTCTGACTGTTACTGCATTTGCAAACACTCCTGTATGTTCTTCCCATTCTCTTTTCAGCTCAGATGAAGAAGCTTTGTGGTTTTTAAGGCATAACTGCTTCGAAACACAGCCGTGTTTTGGTGTAGAGACTCGTTTGCTTCTGGTTCCTTTTTTTCCTATCAGCAGAACCACTATTCTTGAGCTTTGGAAAGAAATTTACTCACTATCGACTGATTACAAGACACTCTATAAGCAATATGACGGGAAGAACATCTTTCCTCACATAAAGCAACAATTGCTCTCTTTCTTCGTGACGTCAACTGCACGTAACTTGCCATCCTGACACAAGCAAGGAATGACTGCAACTCTTGCAGAGCATTCTTATATAGCTGAAAGTGGTGCCTCCGTAGCCAGGTGGGCAGGAGCAGCAGTGCACAGCACACGCTTCTTGATTAGACCAGGGTTCGAGCCCGTGACCACCAAATACGGAGGATACGGAAAGGTCAGGGAATGACCACCGCATATCCCTGGAGCAATATGGCCTTAGTTGCTAATGCTCCTAAAAACCAATAACAAACAAAACAAACATATAGCTGAAAGTAACAGCTGATGCAATATTAGCCCCAGTGGCTCACATCTGGTGAGTATGGGCTTGGCACACCCAGGGTCCTGAGCTGGATATCATCATTCTTCTCTTTCTTGGTGATTCCCATATACTTCTGTTTCTCTCTCTCTCTCTCTCTCTCTCTCTCAGGGTAAATCAGAATTTTTGGCTAATAATAATAATAATAATTACGTCATCACCTAAGCATGTCAATCTTATCTGATGCAATCTGGGAGAAGTACTGCCATATACTTACATTATTCAGATGACAATTGCAATTTTAAGGTTTGATGCACTTTCTTTGAATATTATGTATGTATATTGTATATAATTTGTATTAATATTAATTAAATTACCTTGTCCATACTGTATTAAAAAGTGCTAATTTCATTTCATTCCTTTTTGGCCTTTCACTTTTTTTTTCTACTGCTATGGACAAGTATAGAAACACAGTTCCTGATACATGGTCAGGAGTAGTCCCGTGATGAAATACCTCATCATGTATCAATATTTCTGCTCACATAAGATCAAGCATTTTTGCATTATTAGATTCTATATTAGAACGTTTACTAAAATTGTTTTCCCCCCCATATCTGATGACAGCTATACCATTTACATTTCATTTTTTTTATTTTCATTTTATTTTTATTTTCATTTTATTTTTATTTTCATTTTTATACCATTTTCATTTTTATTTGCAATTTTTGTTGTACTAATTTTACCTTACATTTCCTCCGCTTTATATTGGCTTGGCAATTCAGCCCATAATTTACTTAATTCATCATAACCTCTTGGATATTAAAATTCTTTCACCTTTCACTAATCTACCACTGTTCTTTTTCTACTTTCCTCACCCTTTTAATTACTGGCACCTTGTGTAACTTTCACATCCACTTACACTTAATTTAATTTAATATTAATACAAATTACATATAATCTTGCATCCTTTAATGCTGCTTTGCACTTTTAGGTGCATCTGTCATATCTAATTTATTAATCTTGCATTCACCAAAACCATTTCATCTACTGTTTACCTCTTTTCTATGTGACTCCTTAGACTTTTCTTTTAAAGAGTTACATTAAAAATCCATTTATATATATATATATATATATGATGCACAAGTTAGCATGAATACATCATTTCTGTATGCAGCCAACTACTAAGTAGTTAAGAATTGGCATCATTTTAGTATATCTCAGATTGTGAATTCCTTCACAATGAGTTATCATGATATTGCACTCCTCGAATAAGTAACTCTCACCATTGGAGAAGAGTACTGTTACTTATTCTTGGCAGATACCACCACCCAGACGGAAACCTTTTGTAAAATTTTATGGGATAAGAAACTGTGTTATCCAATATCTGTCCCTATTAGACTTAGGAAAGCAAAAACGTGGAGGAAAGTGATAGTAGGAGAGGAGTAAGAAGAAATGCCATTGAAAGAAGAAAGGTGCAGCTACTCCTCACTCATAAATCCCTCAAATAGGCAATATTTCCCCATTAGGGAAGACCGTTATTACCTATTCTCAGTAACTCGGGGGCGTCTCCTTAGCCAGGTGGGAAGGAGCAGTAGTGCATAGTACATGCTTCTTGATTAGACCGGGGTTTGAGCCTGTCACCACCAAATATGGAGGATGCGGAAAGGTCAGGGAATGACCACGGCATATCCCTTGAGCAATATGGCCTTAGTTGCTAATGCTCCTAAAAAAAAACCAAAAAAAAAAAAAGTAACTCGGGCAGCATCGAGCCCCCACATATGTCACTGTTTTGAAGCTTGTTGTTGGCTTCTCATCGGTGGGTGGGCAGGTACCCTGGTGTTGCAATGAGGACAACCCAGTTATGAAGTATAACTTCACAATATGGGAGATGCCTGAAGGTGTGCAAGTAATTTAGATTTCAAAGCATTTTAGGGCTAAAAGCCTCAGATTGCGAAGAAGTTAACTGATGCACAAGTTAGTCTAAAATGCTTTGTAATCTAAATTACTTGCACACCTTCAGGCATCTCCCATATGGTGAAGTTATACTTGATAACTGGGTTATCATTATTGCAACACCAGGATACTGCCCACCCACCAACGAGAAGCCAACAAGCTTCGAAACAGTGCCGTTGGGTGGTAGTATCTGCCGAGAATAAGTAACAATGGTCTTCTCCATTGGTGAAACATTACTTATTCGAGGTAGTGCAATATCATGGTAACTTGTTGTGAAGTTATTCACAATATGAGATATAATAAATTTTGCCAATTGCCAGGTGGGCAGGAGCAGTAGTGTGTAGCACACGCTTTTTGATTAGACTGGGGTTCGAGCTCGTGACGACCAAATACGGAGGATGCAGAAAGGTCAGGGAATGACCACCTCATATCCCGGAGCAATGTAGCCTTAGTTGATAATGCTCCTATAAACCAAATAACAAACAAGCATACAGAAATGATGTATAGATAGTATGAACCAAAGCTATAATACTCAATACGTTCTATGTTGATATCAACATTTGTAAAATAATAAGAGAAGTATACCTCAATATAGTACGTAGAACCATTACGTATGATACTCTCCAGAAATTAAAACGAAAAAATCGGAAAACTTACATTAGAGTAACAAATAATTTAAAAAATAATTAAAAATCAATTTAACACAATAAAACTCAATTTAACGCAAATAAAAATAAGAAAATTAATTAAAAGAATTTAACGAAAAAAATTACAAAACAATTTTCCTTCCTGAAGCTGACAACGCTTTTCGACCGTATGTCGTGATCACAGGAAAGACTCCTGTAGTTAGCAGGAGAGACTGCTTCTACAGGGATGGGATACACTTAAATAGAAAGGGTGCAAGAATATTTGCTGATGCTATTGAGGCAGTGTTAGGTGGGTCGGAAAACTGATAGCTTGGGGGGGATACAAGGACTAATAGTTTAACAGTAGCCGCAGACAGAAGTAAAGGTGATTCTTGCACAACTTCTATTAGAATAAGTAGCGACCTGGAGCAAGGGGTGTTGGGGGTTTCAGGGACCGATGACAGTCATCGTGAAATAGGTGGGTATATGGGATATGTTAGGGTGAATAGGAATAGGAGCAAGTATGCTTGCATGTATACCAATGCTAGAAGTATAGTAAATGAATTTGAAGTGTTGGTCAAGACATCAAAGGCTGATATTGTTGGGATAGCAGAGACATGGTGTCACACAGATATAAGGAATGCAGAACTGGAATTTGGGGAGTACAATGTGTACAGAAAGGATAGACAGGATAGAAAGGGAGGAGGTGTTATGCTGTTAATTAAGAAAAACATAAAATCAAAAGTAATGCACCTAGTTGATATAGATGAACAGTGCACTGTTGAGTCAGTTTGGTGTGACATAAGCACTGCGAAAGCAAAAATAAGAGTAGGAGTGTGTTATAGGCCTAATGACTTGAATGAGTACAATGAACAATTGTACAGAGAAATAGAGTGGGCTAGTAAATCGGAATGTCTTATAATGGGGGATTTTAACTTCCCAGATATTTACTGGAACTTGTGGGTTGGTCACTCACACACTAGTCAGATATTTGTGGATTTACTGGATGATTGTTTTCTGCAGCAGCATGTTCGAGAGGCAACCAGAGAGAGTAATACTCTTGATCTGGTTATCAGCAGTGATCATTTGTGTATTAAGAATTTGCAGATAAAGAAACCACTAGGTGGCAGTGATCACAGTGTACTGATGTGGGATTTACTTAAAGATTTAATTACCATCAGGGGGCGCCTCCGTAGCCAGGTGGGAAGGAGTAGCAGTGCATAGCACACGCTTCTTGATTAGACCGGGGTTCGAGCCCATCACCACCAAATACGGAGAATGCGGAAAGGTCAGGGAATGACCACCGCATATCCCGGAGCAATATGGCCTTAGTTGCTAATGCTCCTAAAAACCAAATAACAAACAAACAATAACAAACAAACCATCAGGGGTAAAGGAAAGGGTTTTTGCTTCCGTAAAGGTGAGTACAGTGGTCTCTGACAGGTTTAAATTCTGCACAGTGGGATTAACTGACGATGTTACCAACAGTAAATTCTAAGTGGGAAGCATTCAAGGAATTAATCGTGGATGCTACTAAAAGTTTCATACCTATCAAGAAATATCATTCAAGGTTTAGGCCTAAATGGTTATCTAATGAACTAATGAGACTCGTAACAGAGAAAAAAAATGCATGGGATGCATATAAATTATCAAGCGACTCAGAAGCCTATGGCAGATATAAGCTAGGCTGTAATCAGGTCACAAAGGAAGTTAGGCAGGCAAAGGCAGATTACGAGAAATCCTGAGGGGATGAATCTGATTGGTCCACTTGACATCGATGGTTCGACTGTATCCCCAAATGTATCCCCAATTCACAAAGGGGGATCGAAGGGTGACACGAGTAATTACAGACCAGTTAGTTTAACTTCTGTTCCGGGTAAAATAATGGAGTCACTGGTTAAAGATGCATTGCAGGATCATCTAGACACGACTGCAGCAATAATTCAGACACAGCATGGGTTTGTTAAGGGAAAGTGTTGTCTGACAAATTTGATAGGATATTATGATGTGGTTACAAAGGAACTGGATGCAAAAAATAATTTTGATATCATATATTTAGATTTCAGGAAAGCTTGTGACACTATTGCGCATGAAAGACTATTGTACAAATTGGAGCCGAATGGTATTAAGGGTAAGTTGCTACAATCGATAAAAGGATGGTTAAGTGGGAGAAGACAGAGGGTGATAATCAATGGGTGCTGCTCTTCATGGACTAATGTTATTAGTGGAGTCCCACAGGTTTCGATGTTGGGTCCACTGTTGTTTTGTATATTTATCAATGATATTGATGAAGGTATATGAGGCTTAATATCGAAGTTTGCAGATGATACAAAGGTTGGCAGGGTTGTTAATGACAGTAATGGCAGTGTGCTACTGCAACAGGATCTAGATAATTTGGGCAGATGGGCTAAGAAGTGGCAACTGAAGTTTAACCTTGACAAATGAAAAGTACTGAATATGGGTAGAAGTAACCCCAGAGAAACATACCAACTGCATGGTACTACACTTAAGGTGGTAGAAAATGAAAAAGATCTGGGAGTAATTGTGCAGGCAGATATGAAGTTTTCTGAGCAATGCAGACAGGCTGCCAGGGCAGGTCATGGGGTTTTGTCAATGTTATATAGGAATTTTACTACCAGGGAAAAGGAGATGATTGTCCCTCTGTATAAGGCAATGGTCAGGCCACGCTTTGAGTACTGCGTACAGGTCTGGAGGCCTCAATTTAGGAAGGATGTAGATTTACTTGAGCGTGTACAGAGAAGGGCAACAAGATTGGTGAGGGGAATGAAGGGATCCTCTTACTAAGAGAGGCTTAAGTTCTGCAAATTGCAGTGGCTGGAGACTAGGCTCCTGCGCGGTGATCTGACTGAGGTGTTAAGGCCTTGGATGGGTTGAGCACGCTGAATTCTGATGGGATCCTTCCACTTGTTCAGATTATAACCTAAGGGGGCATAAATTCAAATTAAGAAAGGACAGATGCAGAATAGATGTGCAGAAATTTGCCTTTAGCCAGCGGGTGGTTAATTGCTGGAACAAACTTCCATCTGTCGCTGTGGAAGTGATAGGTTGAATTAATTTAAGGAGGAACTGGACAGGCATTTGGAGGGAATGGTGTATTTTTTTTTTTTTTTTTGGCCGATGCTGCGTAAGCTCATACACTTGTTTTCTTGCATCACATGCCACTACTACTACTTCTACAGGAATGAAAATTACTGAATAGGGTTGAGTATGAAACTTAAATAGGGATTATTTGTCTTCGTGCATGCACGTAAAAGTCCACGAATCGGAGATGAGATATGGCTGACGAACATTAACAGAATTTTCACGTATAATTACATTGGACATAAGGAATTTGGCTTCGTCAAATAAAAAAGTATATTTTTCGTTAACGGTGTGAAAGACTAATTCTGAAGCTGCTTAATGAGAAGCACAAACTGAGGCCGCATGTTGATTAACACGAATATTCCAAGGAAAACGTGTTGAACCCTGGTAAGACGAGTCGCAATCACTGCAAGAAATGTTGTATACCAGGTCATTAATTTGTGTTGTGAACGAGGAAAGGACTGAGCGATTGTTTAGTGTAGTGTGTAATTTCTGTATTGGCCTGGCCACAATTTTAAGTTCAGTATCTTTAAAGAAACTGTTAAGCTGTTTGTGCCACTATTCAACCTATGGGACAGAAATAAAGTATTTTTTGATATTACTATTGTTGGTTGGTGTAGTATTTTGTATCCTATCCTTAGCTTGTACCCTAATTCAGTTTATTGTAACAAGGGGATAACCCCTGTTTAAGAATCTGCTGGTTAATATTTGTATTTCTGAGCCCAAAGCAGATTCTGTCGTTGAATATTTGTAGGCATTTAGAAATTTATTAAAGATAATCGATCTTTTGTAGGTGAACGGGTGATAGCTGTTATAATGTAGAAGCATACCGGTATTTGTAGGTTTTCAATAGATGTTAAATTGGATTTTATTCGAGTCCCGAGTAAGCGTGAAATTTAGAAAATTTTATGACTTTTTATCCCTATCCTCCGTTTCCAATGTAAATTTGTGCCTGGAATGAATATTATTAAACGAATGTAAGATGTTTTGGATAGTACTACTATCAGTAATAACTAGAACATCATCTAAATACCATAGTATGTGATATGGGATCGAAAATGCGTCAAATGTATATGCTCAATTTTTAGAGATAGATCTCCAACATTAAGCTGCTCAGGCTCAATCCCATTGACAAACAAAAATTTGTTTGTACACTTTGTCTCAAAAGATGATATAGTTGGCCTCAACTAACAGTTTAATTAAATGAAAAATTTCCTTAATAGGAAGCTTCGTATTATTAATCGGTATCAAGTTATTATTTAACATATCCCAAATAATATGTAATATGTATTCGACGTTTACATTCATATATAATGAGGTAACATCTATTGAGAATAAATTGTCATTATTGCCAAGTCTACAATCCTTAAGGTTATTAAATAATGTATTGTAGTTCTTAATCCAAAATTGTATCGCCTGTCTGAAGGGTTTTATAATGCTATATACCGTATTTCCTTATGTATAAGAAGCACCTTTTTTTCAAAAAATTTGGGGTCTAAAAACTGGGTGCATCTTATACAGTGGTTGCAGATTTTTTTACTTTCATTTCCCGCTTTTTCGTGCTTGTTGTCTTTGCGCTCATTGTTTGGCACTTGTTACCGGTATATTAGGTTACGTTTTGCCACGTTCTGGCCAGAAATGGCTCAGAAAAGATTTTCGTACAGTGCTGAATTCAAGTTAAAAGTGATCCAGTTTGCAAAAGTGAATGGAAATCGTGCTGCTTCTGCCAAACGTAAGTTTGGTCCTCCTCCAACTGAGAAAACAATCCTAGACTGACTACGGGAAAAAGAAACCCTACTGAAAATGCCACGGCAGAAGAAGGCCATGAGAGGCAAGTCAGCAAAATGGCCTGATTTAGAGAGAATTGAAGACATGGATTGAAGAGCAAAAGGCAATTGGAATTCCTGTGTCCACAACGATGGTTCAGCATGAGGCAAGAAGAATTGCTGTTGAAAAAGAAGTTACTGATTTCAAAGGAGGACACAATTGGTGCTTCAGGTTCATGAAACGGAATGGACTAAGCATTCGTACACGCACCAGACTTGCCCAAAAGATGCCTGAAAGCTATGAGCAGAAGGTTCTTGAATTTCATCGTTTTGTCGTTCAATGTCGGAAGACACATCAGTTTGAGTTGGGACAGATTGCAAATATGGACGAAGTCCCCCCTTCAATTTGATGTCCCAAGTAACAGAACTGTTGATAAGAAGGGGGTGAAAACTGTAACTGTGAAGACAAGTGGACATGAAAAGAGCCATTATACAGTTGTTCTAGCTCGTTGTGCCGACGGAACCAAGCTGCCTCCTATGCTGATTTTCAAATGCAAAACAATGCCAAAAGAAGACATTCCTCGAGGAGTGATTGTCCACGTTCATGACAAGGGTTGGATGGATGAGGGTGGGATGAAGATCTGGTTTGAGAAAGTTTGGAGCAGGAGACCAGGTGGGCTCTTACGCAAACCTGCCCTATTGGTGCTTGATCAGTTCAGGGCACTCATAACAAAAAACACAAAGAAGATTGCTGCAGAGCAAAAAACAAAACTTGCCGTCATACCTGGAGGCTTGACATCACAGCTCCAACCACTTGATGTCAGCATTAACAAACCCTTCAAAGCTGCCACGAGAGACGGATGGAACCAATGGATGAAGTCTTCTGGGGACAATTTAACACCAGCAGGAAGAGTGAAGAAACCAACTATTGGAGAAGTTTGTACCTGGGTGAAAAGATCCTGGGATAATATCAAGATTGAGATCGTTGTCAAGTCATTTAAGAAGTGTGGCATTTCAAATGTCGGAGATGGAACTGAGGATGAGACAATATATGAAGACAGTGATTCGTCATCAGACACAGATAAGGACAAGCTAATGGATGGGAGTTTTGATAGTGATGAGGAGTTGTATGAATTTTATGATGAATAAAACTTGAGTTCAATAACTTTATGTAATACATTTTTTTTAAAATTTCGGGCCCCAAAATTAAGGTGCGTCTTATACATGGAGAAATATGGTACATCTGTGGCTAAGGATGAAAATGCCGAGTTTCTGTAGGAAACAGTATGCCAAATAGGAAATCCAGTCTTGTGTAATTTTACCTGACCTAAAAGTGTAAAATATTCTATGTCTGGCCTTCAATTCCTTTAACTGAGCCATAGTAATGTAGTCATTTTTTCGATATGTGGTTAACGTTTTATTGTATTGATTGACTAAATTGGTAAATAGTGCCGGGTCTACTTCAAGATAAATGGAGGTATCTGAAACAAATGATGCTAACTTATTAATATAATCAGGTTTATCGAGTGTTACCACTGTATCTCCTTTATATGCCCTTTGTATAATGTCTTTATTTTCCCGAAGTTCACATAAAGCTGAACTTTCATGTTCACTTTTATCCAAAGGATTAAATTATAATTTAATCCTTTGGATAAAAGTGAAATCTGGTCCTGCGATAGCATATAAGAGGAAAGATTTGTAACCTGTTGATATGTCGGTTCGTTGAATGCTGGGCGAGGGGGTGTTCGCGAACTAGCTGACGTATTCTGTGGTAGCATGTTGTGTGTATGCAGGGGGGGTCATCCCCCAACTTGGTCGCAAGCCCGCGACAATGTTTGCAATTTGTTAATATGTCTGTTTTTTATATCTGAGGCCTGTGCTTCCCATCGCAAATCAATGGAGGTCTTCAATACAGACCAATCGTTAGGATGTAAATAATTTTTTAATTTATTGTGAAGCTTCCTATCCTGGGAAAGGTATTTTTGTTTATTAGTATATCGAGATTTTAACAAGTTTAACGATATTATGTGATGTGGCAAGTGCTAGTTGTTTTATGCGTGAAATTTTTTGATTTAAATTGACCCTAGCAAACTTCAGAATGATGTTGTTTTGAAGGCAGTATTTTAGAAACGAAATATGGTAACTTTGGGCCGAGTATCTTAGCGTTAATTTAATGTAATTTTGCACCAAGCTGTTCAAAAAAAGCCTCCATAATTATGTGTATCAATAGGTTATACCTGGGTATTTCAATTTTACATTTTAATTTCTGGAGAGTATCATACGGAAGGGTTCTACGTACTATATTAAGGTAAACTTCTTTTATTATTTTACAAACAGAAATGATGTATTTACACGAACTCATGCATCAGTTAACTTCTTCACAACCTGAGGATTTTAGCCCTAAAATGCTTTGTATGTATGTTATTGAAGGTCTCTTGAAATAATTATTCAAAGAGATGTTCAAATAATTATGCAAAAGAACACATTATAAGATTTTAAGGTTAATCTGTATATAAACAGATCACCTTGAAATCTTACATATGAATTGTCATTCGATTTTGATAAAATGGAGCAGAACTACAATTGAATTTCAAACAGTGAAGGTTTTCTTATTGAGATATTAAATTTTTATTTGTTATCTTTGGGTGTACCTTTTATAACAAGACAGAGGTCTATATTTGTGGTGATGATATGGACTATAAACATCACAAAAATGCTAGAATTCTCAAGAATTTATTATGTCAGCTATAATATTTAATTTAATTTTTTTATTTTAATAGAGGTGAAAAATTTTTCTTCTGTTGTGTATATTACTAAATTGTTTATTTCTTATTAAAGGATTAGAACGAGGAGCACAGTACAGTGTCAAGATATCAGCTCTTTCCATTAATGGGAGTGGGCCAGCAATAGACTGGATGACTGTTGAAACCTATCAGAATGATCTTGATGGTAAGTTTTATGTATCTAATTTATGTGGATTGGTCACTTGCACACTAGCAAGACTTTTGTGGATTTATTGGATGACTGTTTTCTACAGAAACATGTTCGAGAGACAACTAGAGGGAGTAATACTCTTGATCTGATTATCAGCAGTGATTATTCATGCATTAAGAATTTGCAGATAAAGGAACCACTGGGTGACAGTGATCACAATGTACTGATGTGGGAATTATTTAAGGATGTAACTACCATCAAGGCTAAAGGTTCCGAAGGGCTTTTGCTTTCGTAAAGGTGACTACAGGGGTCTCGGACAGTTTTTAAATTCTGTACAGTGGGATCAACTGATAATGTTACCAACATTGAATTCTAAATGGGAAGCCTTCAGCGACTTAATTTTGGAGGCTACTAGGCTTTTCATTCCAACTAAGAAATACTGTTCAAGGTTTAGGCCTAAATGGATGTCAGATGAACTAATGAGGCTCGTGGCAGAGAAGAAAAATGTATGGGATGCATATAAAGTTTCATGTGACACAGAAGCCTATGGCAGATATAAATCAGTCTGTAATCAAGTCACAAAGGAGGTTAGGCAGGCGAAGGCAGATTATGAGAAATCTTTGGTAAAGATGCACAGAAAAACAGTAAAGAATTCTTTATTTATGTAAACTCTAGAAGGAAGGGGATGAATCAGATTGGTCCACTTGATATCGATGGTTCAACTGTTGATGATCCTGCTCAAGTGGCTGAAAAACTGAATGAGTATTTTGCATCTACATTCATACATGAGTTATTCAGGGAGGGGAATGCCAGAAGTTTATCAAATTCTGGCAGGGAGCTAAATGATTTTGTAATAACTGCAAGTAAAGAGGATTTGTTGTTGTTATTTGGTTTTAGGAGCATTAGCAACTAAGGCCATATTGCTCCGGGAATATGCGGTGGTCATTCCCTGACCTTTCTGTATTTGGTGGCTCACAGGCTTGAACTCCGGTCTAATCAAGAAGCATGTGCTACGCACTGCTGTTCCTGCCCACCTGGCTATGGAGGTGCCCCAGCAAAGTGGAGGCGAAATTGTAAAAGATAAACATAAGAAAGGCACCTGAAGTGGATGGAATCAATCCAGTTATATTAAAGGAGGCAGTAAAGGAAGTAAGCAAACCCTTACCCATAATTATGAGTGTCCCCAGACTCAGGGGAGGTCCTCATGGACTAGAGGGGTTCAAAAGGGACACAGGTAACTATAGACCTTTAGTCTAACTTGTGTTCTGGGAAAATAATGAAATCACTAGTTAAAGAAGCATTGCAGGATCATCTAGACAAGACTGCAGTAATAGTTAAGACACAGCATGGGTTTATTAAATTTGATTGGATACTATGGTCACAAAGGAACTGAATGCCATATATAATTTTGATATCTTATACTTGGATTTCAGGAAAGCTTTTGATACTGTTGCACATGGAAGACCGCTGTACCAATTGGAGAGGCATTAAGGGTAAGTTGCTACAATGGATAAAGGGATGGTTGAGTGAGAGACGGCAGAGAGTGGTAATCAATGGAGACTACTCTTTGTGGACAAATGTTATTAGTGGTGTTCCCCATGGTTCAGTGTTGGGCCCATTGTTGATTTGTATATTTATCAATGATACTGATGAAGGTATATCAGGTTTAATGTCCAAGTTTGCAGATGATACAAAGGTTGGCAGGGTTGTTAACGACAGGTAAAGACAGTATGCTACTCCGACTGGATCTAGATAAGTTGGGCAAATGGGCTGAGAAGTGGCAACTGAAGTTTAACATTGACAAATGCAAAGTACTGTATATGGGTAGCAATAACCCAAGAGAAACTTACCAACTGTGTGGTATTACACTCAGGGAAGTGGAAAGTGAAAAAGACCTGAGGGAAATTATGCAGTCAAATATGAAGTTTGCTGAGCTGTGCAGAAGGGCTGCCAGGGCACATCATGGTGTCTTGTGAATTATATATAGGAATTTTGCTAGCAGGGACAGGGAGGTGATTATTCCGTTATACAAGGCAATGGTCAAGCCACACCTAGAGTGCTGTTTACAGGTCTGGAGGCCTCATTTTAGGAAGGATTTGGAGTTGCTAAAACAAGTACAAAGAAGGGCAACAAGATTAGTGAGGGGAATAAAAGGGGTACTCTTACCAAGAAAGGCTTCAGTTCTGCAAATTGCAGTGCCTGGAGAGTAGGCACCTGTGAGGTGACCTGATAGAGATGTATAAGGCCTTGAATTGGTTGAGCAAGCTGAATACTGGTGGGATTCTTCTTCTTGCTCAGATTAAGAACCTGAGGGGGTACAGATTCAAATTGAGGAAGGACAGTTGTAGTAGATGTGTGGAAATTTGCCTTTAGCCAGCGGGTAGTTGATTGGTGGAACAGACTTCCATCTTTTGTTGTGGAAGTTGATAGCCTAAATAAATTTAAGTCTGAGTTGGACAGGCATTTGAAAAGAATGGAAGGGTAAAATGGGAGGTTTTTATTTTTACTGATGCTGCATAAGCTTGTTTTATTGCATCGTATGCCTCTAATGATGCTAATGGTGATGATGATGCTGATGCTAATGTATTATTATGATAATTTGTTTATTTATATGATAAGCATTCTTAATAAGCCAAATTAAAGATGTGTGTCCCTTATGTATCATAAGGGATATGTACCTTTAATTAATGTTATTTATAAATAAGTAACAATTTTACAGTTGAGAGTTTGTTTTAGATTCAGAACACTATAAAATATGCTTTCTCTGAACTTTCTAGATTTTGAAAACCCTTATATCCCTGAGGGTATAAGGGTTTAACCCTTATATCACTGAGGCTATTAGTAATAGAGGGTTTGTATGCGCCAGATTAAGAAATGTTGCTCTGTTTTTCATATGTTAAAGTATTATTTTACTTTGTTTAGCTTATGCACAGTAGTACATTTACTGTATATCAGTAACTCATTTATTTGTGGCTCTTAAAACAATATATAGATTCAACCTTGTATTGTTCACTCTGGATAAAAAATATTCATGTTAGTTGAACCAAGGTATAAAAAGAAAAGCTTCCATTAGTCAGACTCTTATTAGTTGAAGGAGGAGTTTTTTATTTATTTTTTATTTCTTAAGTTAGGGTAGTCCTAAGCCAGACTATGGCAAATCCGCAATGTATTTATGTACATTACTACTACTATTACCATACCTAGCAAGTCCGTTCCATGTTATGTTGCACATCTGTTCTGCTCCATAGCAGACTTGTATAATATATAAATTATCACACATAAGTTGGTTCCAGTCCATACTTGTATAGAACTCAGTAATCAATGAATACAAATCAATGAATTAGGGTTGTAACATTTTATCTACCCTGGTGCAGTGTAAGGAGCTGCATCATAAACTAATAATATATCTTCCGGATTGCAGCACAAAGAGCTGCATAAACCAATTACCACACCTTCTGTATTGCAGCATAAGGAACTGCATTGTAATTAATTACCACCTCTTGTCAATATGCACAGCACAATGAACTGTGCATCCTATGACAGTTGTTCATCCTACAGATGCAGCACCACGGGTTGCCCATATGAATTCATGATCTATATATCATCATAAATTCACAATACCATGAAATGTGTTGAAGGAACTATAATCTACCATGTATTCTTCTACATTTATCTCCATATATAATAATCTGCACTATACCGATCCAGAAGCTTGTTCCTTTACTTCCAGTGGTATTTTCCCCACGAAATTCTTGTGCCATTTAACTTTTTTTTTTTAGCTAGCCTAGGCAATCTTTCATAACCAAACTAAGCTGCTACAGGACACCTTCAAATATTCTTCCATTTCAGATTACCTATATACTGTCCAGAGCCACTACATATCAGTGTCTTCCTGATACAATATGTTCACATATTTCATTCCTGAAATACAATTCCCCTAAGTCCAAACACAGTTGTATTCGTATATTTTATTTCTTGAAATGAGTAAAAATGCTACAGGACAAGCATTCCACCTTTTAACTCAGAATTTTACCACACATTCATTTGTCCTGCATAAGCTACATTCCATTCTGGGTTTTCAGCTATTATGATTTTTCTAGCTAGCTATATAAGTAAAACTTCCATTTCATTACCATATGATGTACTGATATTTCTTATTGTAAACCCTGATGCTGCAGTAGTATTCTTCTTCTTTTGAGAAAATTTCAACTGCCATACACTAAAATGACTTAAATGTCTCTTCTGTTTTCAACATGCACTATTCTTTGTCTTCTTCCCACGTGCAGATTTCTTTAGTTGATTCTTGAAATTCCATTCTGAGATCCACATACTCAGTGCAATGGAATGCATTGTTACTCCATGTTTCCCTATCTCCACAATGACACCTGTCATTTGTTGATATTCCTAACTCATACAGTTTTGCAGAAATAGATCCATGCCCAGTCAATAAGAATAAAATTCGCAGTTTTGGTTCAAACCATTTCATCTCTTTATATTATAATCCATCTACTCTGTGCAGAAATTTTCTTGTTATTGCCCCCCCTTTCACTGTTCATCCAGCGTACTTGCCATATGTTTACTAACTTGTTCCAAGTTCACTTGAATACCATATGTTTGACACCTTTTCTCTCTCTCTCTCTCTCTCTCTCTCTCTCTCTTGTGATATGGTAACACCCATATATGCCAAATATAGGTTTAATGGCATTTTGCCTGCTATTAATGGCACTTGTTTGTCACTCAGGTAAATTTATGGCACTCAGGCAATTTATTACCTGAAGTGCATCTGTTGAAACTGTTCTGTAGCACAATGCAAGTTTCATAAGTATGTTTCTTTGTATAGTGTATAACTTACTGATATCCCTTTTTTTGCAATGTAACTAATCCACCCTGGAATTCCATAACTCACTATAGACAGGAACACACATTTGTAAAATAAGTTTAATGCTTTTCCTTTTATCCTCTTTTCTTTTCTGGTTATCCATGATATCATCTCAACAAAGTTTGTTACCTTTTCTCTTATGCTCTTTACACGACTCTGAAACCTTAAACCCTATCATTTTGCATTACACTCTGCTGTAATGCATACCTCATTCAATCGAACTGTTGGTTGTTTTGTTGTTGATAGTTTTTCTTTTAACAGTAATGTTTTTATCTTATCTTTCAAAACAGTCAATTTATATCTTTTACATCAGCTATACAGCTCCTTCATTATCATGTTTGACTGCCCTTCTGTTTCTTTTCTCGAGTTTCCCCTTACCAACATACCAGATCATCCACATATGCAATCATATCAATATTTTCATATTCTTGCCTCAGCCTTCTTCTTCTTCTGGCGTTATAACCCATCTTAGCCATCTCAATAATGTTCCACCAGTAAGCCCTCCCAGAAGTCAAACTTCTCCAGCTTCCTATTCTCATGGTCTTTAAGTCCTCTTCTATGTCATCCACCCATCTTTTCTTGGTCTTCCTCTTGCCCTCCTCCCGATAGGTTTCCATTCCATTATCCTCTTAGTTGTTCTGCTGTCATCCATTCTCATTACATGTTCCAACCAGGCAAGTCTGGCTCTTCCCAAATCTGACGATGTCCACACCCTGCATAAAATTGTCAAGTTCATGGTTCATTCTGATCCTCTAGGATCCATCAATGTCTTGTACGGGCCCAAAGACTTTTTTCAAAATTCTACGCTTGAACACTCTCAACAACCACTCATCTTTACTCATTAATGTCCAAGCTTCACAACCATATGTTACAACTGGTCTAATGAGACATTTGTATATCCTTAATTTTAAATGTCTGTTTAATACTCTAGACTTCATTAGTTTTTCATGTGCATAGAAGCATCTGTTTCCACTCAGGATATGGGACTTAATTTCATTAGTAATAGAGTTGGATTACTTTATCTTAAACCTAGATAGGCGAAATTTTGAACATGCTCAAACAAGAAGCTGTTGGTTCTTAAATTTTCCGTGTTATCTGCCATTCTCTGGACTTCCATATATTTTGTCTTCACTTTATTTATCCTAAGTCCTCTTCTTTGTGCTTCACTATCCAGCCCGGCCACTGTTTTCTTCAGTGCTCCTTTAGTCCTACTGATAATAGCGACATCATCAGCATATGCACAGACCTGCACTGTCTTTGTGCCTATGTGTCCATCACTTCTAATTTTCTGACGGCCATCTCTAAAACCAAGCTAAATAACACAATAGAGAGTGCATCGCCCTGTCTAACATGAGCATTAATCTCAAAGGGAGTCGTCAGCTCATTGTCAATTCTCACCACTGCTTTAGAGGCAGCCAGAGTTGCTTTTATGAGCCTAACAATCTTTGCAGGTATGCCCAGGAGAAGGGGATCATTTCCTCTCTCTTGAGTGAATCAAAAGCTTGTTTGAAATCTACATATAGGTTAAATAAGTGTATATTATACTCAAATGATTTTTCCTGTATCTGCCTTAAAATGAAAATCTGGTCAGTTGTTGAGCGATTGGGTCTGAAACCAGACTGATATTCTCCAATGATTTTCTCTGAATATGCTGCTAGTCTGTTATAATTCTTGCCTCAGCCAGTCTTCCAAAATCATGTTCCACATCAGTGGACCAAACACTGAACCCTGTGGACATCCCCTTACAGCTTGTCTTGTAATACAGTTATGTTCTGAACATAGCTTTACTGTACTATTTCTAAATAACTTTTTAGAACATAATAGATATTTTTACTATCTTTTACTTGCCTCAAGACCATCAAAATGCTGTGCCAAGAAATACTATCAAAAGCACCCTCAAAATCTATGAATAAGCCCAACATTTAGTTACATTGCACCTTGCCAAAATGAGGAGCGTAGTAATTTTATTGAGATTTTTGTTTGCTCTGAGACTACAAGTTGTGGCTAATACAAGGTGTGTGGCTAATAATGACGACTGCATGCACAACCACTATACACCAAATGTCACCTGTAAAACAAAGGCACAACGGTTGTCCCTGAACCTTTCCCTGTTGTCTACTAAATCATGTTCCAATGCACTCATTCGCTTTGCAGCGAGACAGGTTTTCATACCTTGTGTTTTTGCAGTTTTCCGGACATTTTAACAAAACTAAACAAAACACCAATTGAAAGATATGACATAATATTTTGAAAATTTATTGGGAAGATATTGTCAAGAGCTCACCTGCTTGAATGGTATAAAAGATTTTAAGAAGGAAGAGAGAAGGTGGAAGATGATGAATGACCTGGCCATCCAGTATCCATGAAAACTGATGAAAATGCGGACCAAGTGAGAACATTGATTAGAAGTGATTGTTGTTTAAACATTAGAATGGCTGTATCAGAATTCAGTATGGACAAAGAAATAGTTAGACAAATATTAACTGAAAATTAATGTCAGCATTAGTTGCCATAACTAGGAGTTCAAATTCAGCCATTTTATTGACAGCACTTTTTACAGCCATTTTATTGACAACACATTTACTGTTGTCATTAATACTAGCATTTCAAATGAGGATTTTCCTCCTTTGGAACCTACACAGGACATAACGTCAAGTCAACCAGATGCAAAATTAAATGCATCCTCTATGGTAAGTCTTTTCAGAATAGATTCTTCTCCTTCAAAAAGGCCTCTGAAGTTGGGAGAGTAATACACATCCAAAATTTAAAACAAATACACCAACCGTTTAACTATAACGGTTTAATACTGAAAACTATAAAATGTACCAAACGATACTGCACTGTAAAATAATATATGCAAAAAACTGATTTACAAAATAAAATATACAATAAAATTTTTAAAAATATAATAAAATATAAATAAAATATTTAAAATACAATAAAATACAATAAAATTAAAAGCGATAAAACATTGACTGAAGCTTTCGGGGGCTTCTGCCTCCTTTCTCAACAACAATGATGTTTAAGCAACACATCCTTAAGTAACAGGCTCACAGCACACGTGGCTGACCAGGCACATGCTCAATATTTCTGCCATGTGATCCAGAACCGGAAGCGGCTCGGGAGCGTGGAAATATAAAACGCTCGTCTTTTGCCAGGACCACGGCTTCCAGCAGGGGGGGGGGGGTGAAATCGAACACCCCTGTCCCTATTCATACTATTGTTCTCAGATGAGCCTATCCACAAACTCTCCAGCCACTTATGGTCCCAGAACCTATGCGCCCGGTCAATGTGGATAGGCTTGTCTGAGAACAATAGTATGAATAGGGACAGGGGTGTTCGATTTCATCCCCTGCTGGAAGCCGTGGTCCTGGCAAAAGACGAGCGTTATATATTTCCACGCTCCTGAGCCGCTTCCGGTTCTGGATCACATGGCAGAAATATTGAGCATGCGCCTGGTCAGCCACGTGTGCTGTGAGCCTGTTACTTAAGGATGTGTTGCTTAAACATCATTGTTGTTGAGAAAGGAGGCAGAAGCCCCCCGAAAGCTTCAGTCAATGTTTTATCGCTTTTAATTTTATTGTATATTATTGTATTTTAAATATTTTTATTTATATTTTATTATATTTTTAAAATTTTTATTGTATATTTTATTTTGTAAATCAGTTTTTTGCATATATTATTTTACAGTGTAGTATCGTTTGGTACATTTTATAGTTTTCAGTATTAAACCATTATAGTTAAACGGTTGGTGTATTTGTTTTAAATTTTAGATTCTTCTCCTAATGATAATTCTCAAAATCAAGACTATCAGCAAACAAATACTGTTGTTTCAATAGCTGATGCTCTGAATGATGGTAGAGCTCAGGCTCATAAAATATATAAAGAAATTGTTGAACTTTTTACTAATGAAAGCAATAGATTTACTAAAGTAACTACTAATTTTCTTTAGGAAAAACTTAGTGACTTAGAATTTATTCTTAACAATCTATTTATAGACAATGAAAAACTTAAAGTTAGAAATGAGGAATAGCAAAAAAATGGTCAATATTCTTTCATCTTTGGCTTCACATACCACATCTCATGCAGATGCCTTAAAGAATTCAAGGGACAGTGCTGTGCTGCTGCCTGTATACAAGTACCAAACTGTCTAACCATCATCAACACAAAACCTGAATATTGCTATTTCTACAGACTCCACTCAATCAAAACCTAAGCCTAAACCCAATATAATCTTATGCAAGGCTACAGATTCTAGTACTTGTTCCATCAGTAAAGATGTTTTTGATAACGTAGCTAAGCCCTTCCAACAGTCCTTAAAAAAGATTAAAATAAAATCAATAAAAATGGTAAAGAACAAAGGTTGCTGTGGAGACAGACAGCCGCCTCAGAAGATATTTGTAAGATAGCGTCATTAACTTTGCTGACAGACTTTTAATTTATGATGTAGACAAATTCCTCCAAGGAGGAAATACTTGAGGATCTTTTTTTATAAAAACTTAGTTAACCTTAAAATTTTAGGTGATTTTTTTTTTTTTTTTCTTTAGTGTCTCAAAGGTCGTTCTATTTGTTGGAATACAGTAGACTCTCGATTTCCCGGTTAATCCAAAAATACAGAAGTTCCCGACATACATAAGAGATACGTTCCAGGACTTCTTACTTCGTTGAGTTTTCCATAACTCGGGAATGACTAGTAACATATTGCTACTATATTATTATTGACAAATCTGAATTCTGCAGATACCTGTTAACGTTTGACCATTTTCATACATCCTTATTAGTTTAATTTTCTGATCTAAAAAATCGCTTTCCTTTTTTTGGTAGATTTACTACTAGTGCTGTCACCCGCGAGAGTTCACATTTTGCTAAAGCACATTTCTGGAGGTCACTACCATAAAACAATAAAAACAATTTGCATGTTCCGTGTTATTGGACTTTTCTGTTCATGCATCTAGTTATAAACAGGTAGTAAACTCGATCTTATTGTATTTGCAATAATATCGATAGTTGGAAAATTCTGTGTGTTTTTAATATTATGGTGAAATGTGTTGCCCCTTCACTGAAATCGAGGTGCCTCCGTAGCCAGGTGGGAAGGAGCAGCAGTGCGTAGCACACGCTTCTTGATTAGACCGGGGTTTGAGCCCGTCACCACCAAATACGGAGGATGCGGAAAGGTCAGGGAATGACCACCGCATATTCCCGGAGCAATATGGCCTTAGTTGCTAATGCTCCTAAAAACCAAATAACAAACAAACAACAATCACTGAAATCTTCAGTCATATAAAAAAAAAAAAAAAACCATAAATAAATTGTAAGAATCTTCTCTTCTTTCCTATTTTTTTGCTTGTTACTCCATATCTCACTTGTGCAATTTGTGCGTGCCGTGATCATCGTTATTGATTGCTTATTTTATTTATTATTATTATTTTTTTTTAAATTTTACAATCCTAAAAAAAAAAAAAAAAAAAAAAAAATTTGAGTGAAAAAAAATTTACGTAAATCCATAGTTGCATAAGTTGGGGACTTACTGTATCGAAAAATGTTCAGCAGCTTACGTAAAAAATTATGGCAATAGATAAAAAAAAACTTACCACGCACTACTCGCGTGTCCAATACAATGCTTCCCTTTATTTTTTGCGATGTCGATTTTAAGTCTGTAGCTTTCCTATATTTTTTACGATGTTGCGCATGGTTTGGTCCCCAACATTATAATGGTTCATTAGAGATTTAATGGATGCATCGTTTTCAAACTTTTGAATAATTTCAAATTTTTGTTTAACTGAAAGTGCAACTCTTTTGCATTCACTCATCATTTTCGCGATTTCTAAACAAAAAAAATGTTTATTATCCCTGACATAAATAACGAAACAATCGGGGTACACTAATATCCCAATGACGACTTATAATGCCGCTTGTCACTTTTTTTATGACTTGCAAAACATCTGTTTTGCAAGTCATAAAAAAGTTATACCTATTTATTCACTACTTGAATTTTATGATTTCTGGTTGGTTTTTTTTTTTAATTTGGAATCTTGACGTGTCCCGGTAAATCGAGAGAGTGCTGTATATGCTAATATGTTGGAAAATTTTGATCACACCTCACATAATACTTTGTTCATGTGTTTAATTTGTTATAAATTGGAATAATAACCAGTATATCAGTTACTAATAGGAACTGATACACTGGTTATTATTCCAATAACAAAAAAAAAAAAAAAAAAAAGGTTACATAAAATATACTGTGGATATCTCTTTCAAAATATGTACATTTTGGTTAAGAATTTTTTTTTTTTTTTTTTTCTGCATTGATTTTTCAGAGTCTAGAGTCCCTGACCAACCTAGTTCATTACGCGCTCGTCCTTCGGCAAATTCCATATTTGTAAGTTGGACACCTCCAAGGAACCAGAACATCATGATTAGAGGATATACTATTGGCTGGGGTATTGGATTTCCTGATGTGTATACAAAAGTGTTGGATGGAAAACAACGCTATTATACCATTGAAAATTTACGTACGTATTATGATATTAAAGTGAAATGTTGTTATGGCAAACAGGTTTTGATTGGCATGCTAATAGAAACACCTATTGGTCAGTGTGCCAAAAATTGTAAATTACCTGTTATATAGTCACAAGTCATATATTTCTTTTAATTACTTCTTTCTTAATCATATACTTCTAATAATAATAATACAGTTTTTTTTTATTTATTTCTTATAAATTTAAGTATACAAAAGATGCAGTTTTTTTTTTAACTTGTAGTTTTTAACTAGACCAAAAGAACAGATAAAGTGCACAAAAATATAAGGTAACTAAGATAATATGTTTATTTATTTCAACCTGTTTTGATTTCTGTAACTGAAAATCCTGATATTTTTAGTTGATAATCTGAAGACTGAAGAATGATATTTGTTACTAAATGGATACAACATTGTAGTTTTGAAAAATATATGCAGTGATAACCCAGTTTAATATAATACAATAAAATATACAATAGCAGAAGCTTTCAAGATTGTAGCGTCTCTTTTTCAACTGATAATTTGATTATCAGTTGAAAAAGAGACGCTACAGTTCAAATGATGCAACTTCCTTCGTCTTGAACCTAAGCAGCAAACAACTATCCACTGAACAGCTCAATGTCTTATCCAACGGCATGAAGTTCGCCATCATACCATCTAAATCTCCAGTCACACGGCTTACTATGGGTATAGAAGCCAGTATTACCAACCTTCCTGAAGAAACTGCCAACAAGATCCGTTTCAGGACTGCTGCAATCCTCTGCATCACTCGACAAACTTACTCAAACCTTAACCATTTCCAACATGCCGCCCTGTCATCTATAAGAAAAGACAACACCATTGTCATACTTCCTGCTGATAAAGTTCGCCGGACTGTTATATTAGACCGGTCAGCCTACTGAGAGAAAGCCCTGGCCCTACTATTAGACCCAAACGTATATGAACCTCTGTCTGATCCACCCATTAAGGTCTTGAAACATCTAGAGACACGTCAATAAACTTGTCCATACGTGGTTTAAAGATAAGAAAATCTCGACTACAACTCAACGTCTTCTACATGCTACTGGCTTCCAACTACCACAATTCTATGGATTGCCAAAGATCCACAAACCGGGTGTTCCCCTCAGACCTATAGTGTCATGCTGCAATGCCCCAACATATGAACTATCCAAGCATATTGCACGCCTCCTCTCACCTCTTGTAGGAAATACCACACGCACCTTCAAAAATAGCAGCGAATTCATCCACCTCATTAAGGACCTTTCAATCCCTGACAGCACCATCATGGCGCAATCCAAACCGCATCATTTCATGTGGTTTCTTTATTCACTTCAATTCCCGTCCAACAGGCCGTGCACTGCGCCAGGAGGCTCCTCAAGAACGACTTAAGCCTCCAATCCAGAACATCACTATCCACTGATGACATCTGCACCGCACTCAACCTATGCTTATCAAGCAGCATCTTCACCTTTGAGGATTCAGTCTATCAACAGGTCCATGGCTCTGCTGTGGGTGCCCCTGTTAGTTACATAGTAGCCAACATTGCCATGGAAGATTTGGAGGAGCAGATACACCTGTACCTATTACAACATGGTGCAGATATGTTGACGATATTTTTACTGTAATACCATGTGGCTCTGAAACAGCATTACTGGAATACCTCAACTCCCTGTCTAATTTCATCCAGTTTACTATAGAGGTCAACAACGCGCTCTCGTTCCTGAATGTCTTAGTGCATCGCATAGGCCCAAGTCTAGACTTCGGTATACTGCAAACCTATGTGGTGCAGACAATTTGCTAACTACAGATTCGGCAACGCACCCGGTCATCTCAACAGCACTGCCCGCACCCTATTCTCCAGGGCTTGGGGCCATTCCAGCACTGATACAATTAGACGTAACGAGATTTCCTGTGTGAAGACGGACCTAACCAAATGTGGTTATCCATCCCATGTGCTAAACAGGTGCCTATTACAGGCACAAGAACTCACATCCCACCCAAGACCACCGAACCAAGACAGTATACCGTCTGCCTACATTCCCTATTATCCAGGTGTGTCAGGACAGATCTCAAAAATTCTTAGAAATTACAACATCAAATGCATACAGTTACCCTGCAGAAACCTACGTTCACTTGTCTCCAGTGGGAAGATCCCTGTCACACCTCTCTTACGCAGCAATGTAATATATCGCATCACCTGTAGAGACTGTGACAGCTGCTACATAGGAGAGATATCAAGACATCTCCAAGATTGCCTTACGGAGCATGACAGAGCAATCCAGCTTGCCGAAACTGACCAGTCCGCAGTCGCGGAGCATTTTTGGGCAACCAACCACGATCTTGATCCCAAACATGACTTCGAAATAGTAGACCACTCATGACACTTTTGCCACCGCCTATGGCTAGAGTCACTTAATATATTAAACAATTCAAAGGCCATAAACTGCTGCAAAGGCATACACTGCACCCCATCCTAGAGACAACCATTTTGATGTTGGATTAAACAGCGTGCATCTGTGCGACAACAATAGAAAACCAGCTTGAGTGAATAACGTGCCTCACTCTCAGCTCATTGCACTATATATGTTGTATTCAAATCAAATTATCAGTTGAAAAAGAGAAGCTACAGTCTCGAAAGCTTCTGCTATTGTATATTTTATTGTATTATATTAAACTGGGTTATCACTGTATATATTTTTCATAACCATGGACCCCCAGTACACCAGGCCTATTCGTTACAACATTGTAGTTGTTCAGTAGCACACATAAAGAATGATACCATTTTCTCTGTAATTTTATTATACTATAGAAAATGAAATTTCAAGGAAATAATTTTTTTACCATTATATTTCAGTGTCATTTTTTCTTTTCAAATAATATTCAGTGTTGTTTAAATATTTTTATTTTTCAAATAATAATATTTAAATATTGAAATAGTAGTAATGGGGATTGTATTTAAATATTGAATCCTCACCTTAAACAACAGCAGCCACTTCGTAGACGCAGTAACTTTGAATTACAGAACAGGTTGCTGGTATGTTGTAATATTATTATAAGGTGCAAAATTTAAATCTTGAATCTTGATAAAAATCTTAAATCTTTAAATCTTGAATCTTGAGTTTAAATCTTCATCTTGAAAAGTTTTAGTGCACCAATAAAGTTTTGTAGCATGCTAAGTTTGATATTCATGTCAGCTATTTGAAATCTCTAATGCTACTGAAAGTAAAACTATTTTAGCTCTTTCGTATAGGGTTTAGTATGAGCCTGTGAGTAATGACGAAATTAATTCCCAGGCAGTAATATAAGATTACATGGGAGTATTTCAGTGTGCAGTAGTTGAAACTGAATAAAATTCATATACTTTACTCTATTTCAGCCATGAGGCCATTCTGCTCCCACTGAAGACCAAGGCCAAATAGTTAGCGTTATAACTATTATATTATAAACATAGCGGGCTTATGTTTAGCTAAGAGACAAGTGCACATTATCCTTCGTTCTGTCTAAGTTGCTACCTTTTAAAAATTGTTTAGCATCACCTGTACAGGTGAACCTTCTGTATATTAAAAATTTGAAACATCCTATTTCAAAGCTGCTAGCTTCTCATCAGCTAGCAAGTGGCCTCTATTAGTGAGCCTATGCTGAAGAGCTAATAATGTATTTTGTCTAAGTGAACAGCCAAGCAATTCAGAAGTTAAATTTTCTGTATAAGCCATAACAGTTTCCCATAACAGGTTCCCAGGTTGAAAAGAATTTAAATAAATTTCTCAAGAGTTTAAATGCTTGTAAAACTTTATTTAGATTTACAGTAAACTCTGTAAAATTTGGTGCTTTACAGTCTGATACATTTTACAAAAAAATCAAAATATTGCAATCCAGAAATATTAAGAAAGCAATCTGGTATTAATATCAGTGATCATATTTGTCTTTAAGAATTCATGCAAGAAAAGTGATATTTCTTTCTTTATAAGATGCTTGCAAGACTATCTTGTCATTACTCTGTATTTGCAGCCGGAAGGATTTAAACTGCAAAGATAATGCAATGGTCTTATTTCTCTTGGAGAAACTTGCCCCTGCAATGGTCTTAATTCACTCAGAACAGACTTGCCTTTGCAACTGTCTTAATTTTCTTAAAAAAACTCGCCTTTGCAATGAGTTGCCCTGGTACTGTAGTTTTATGCAGATGGCCTTTCCAAAGGTTAATTAGCCATTTGTTTAAAAGATGAGACTGCTATGACAGCATGTTCAAGGACTAATTGGTCCCCTCATCAGATAGCAGATGGTCTCTAATGGCAGCACTCAGGAAAAACAGTTGTAAATAAATTTTAATATGAGCTACTATGCAATACATGAAATCAGTTTTCAAAGTTGTAGGATAGCTAAAGCTATCTGCTGAAAGTAGTACAATGCGAGGGCAGCCTGTTGTCCCGGTATTGCCCTTCTTTGTATTTGTTTCTCATTGTAAATATAACAAAGGCAAGTTTGTAATGTTTGTAAATGTTTATAGCTGTAAATAAAATGAATTATTTGTGCTTAATATTTATTGAAATGTCTTCCTCTAAAACTTCTCAGCCGCTAGGCGTGTTGAGACTCTAAAATCCAGCAACCTCAGTCACCTCTCAATCCCCAATATTGCTGGATTTTAAAGTTTACTGTAATTTAACATTTATTAAGAAATTTATAAGTAAATATGCAGACATTAATTTCATTCAGTAAAGTTTTTAATTTTCTCATTAACCAGCTCATTCAGTTTCGCTGACATCGTGTTTCATTTATTTATTTATTTTTTATTCCAGAGTTAAATGATTATACTGTACTATTTATGAATATATGTCATTATTATTTTTAAAGCTTATTATTGATGAGTAATAATGTAAACTTGCAGTAGTTTTTATTTATTTGATAACTAAAGTGGTTTATCTCACTCCAACTTTGAGAATTATAATGTGGCCACATGCAAATACAAGTATAAAAATTCAGATTTTTTTATTTAGTCATAAATTCTGTATAGACTTCTGAAATAAAGTAAAATCCCTTTACAATGAATACTGTTTTTACAAATGATTCATTATAATGAAAATATTTCCAGGTCCCATATGCCCTTTATTATTAGCTTCTTTTTATTTCAAAATATTTTTGATGAAAATTCAGTACAATGAATTATTTTCAAAGTCCATCTGTGCATAAAATGCATTGGTTTACAATCATATAAAAAATAAAAATAAATAATCAAATAAAAATAAAATTCACATATTAAACTAAAAGGAATTACTATAGATTATCTCAAACTTCTTTGAGATAATCTATAATTAGATTATCTCAAAATTAGATTCATAATTAGAACAAATAGTGTCAATTCACCAGACATAGCCACAATCATCAAACAGCAGATGAGGAATGCAGTGATTGTTAATCGTACAGCTTTGTTCTAACCTTCTTTATCAGCTAAGAAGTCTATGGCACAAGTTCCTGATAAATACTGCTACTATATGCATAGCGTACAGTTGTCCAAAATATCCAAATAGATTATGGACTTTGTGGTTTCAGCTCCTACCACTAACGGACCAAATCCAAATCTCCTGAAACAGCCCCATACCATGAGAGTGCCTCCATGAAACTCAATATATGAGATTATACATGCTGGCAGGAAGCATTCTCTGGGCAATCTTCACACCTAAACATATCCATAAAAATGAATTATCATGTAGTGAAATTTACCATTCCACAGCAGCTCCACTATTTTAGCACCCATGAACCTTGGGAATAACACTAATCCAAACAAAGTTTCACATTGATGATTTTGATATTGGACTTGCACAGTGTTACTTTACTATTGAATCTAAGGTTATGAAACTCCTTACAGATGATTGATATACTGGCTGATATTCCCGCGGCCTCTTGAACCAGTTCTTTATCTTCATAGGTGAAGTGTGTGAGAGGCATAAACTACTCTATTCTTTTTCAAACATGTCTGTTTGTAAGCCTTCCAGATTTTTTTGACACTGAGGTATCACCTAAAGTCTTCCTTTATCATTCAAAGATAAAATTATCTTTGAATAATATCTGCCACAGTGAATTTTGAAAGGTTCACATGAGTCACAGTTGCATGCACAGAGGTGTCACTGATGTGGTATCTGGTCACAATCCCAGATTGAAGTTTGTAATTTCTGATCCATGACCCACGACATGTTCTGGTATGAAATTTGCAATCCTCTAAGGAAGTGTAAGATGAGAGAATGTTGGAATCTTTGGAGGAAAGGGTGTTAAATGTAAATTACCTTTGTATTTATTTTTATTTATATTTTAAAATATTTGCAAGGAAATTTAAAAACAAAAGCACCAACCTTTTTTGTAAATATGGTTTATTAAGCGTCTAGCTACTAGAATTTTTTATTATTTTTTATTTTTTATGAAAACCTCAAACATGAGAGATATCAGAACATATAGTACTTAGTACCGTGCTTGGGTGGGGGGTTGAGAAGATGAAAGAAGATATTTGTTAACATTAGACTTGAACTTCTGTAGACTGTAATTTTCAGAAAATACGTATGAAGGAAGGTTGTTCCAGAAAATGGCAGTTGAGTGAATAGACAAAGAAAATGAAAAGTTGGTTATGTGAATTTGAAGTTGGACAGTAAATGGATGTTGGCTTGTGACGGCACATGTTCAGACTGTTTTGAAAGAGAGAGCAGGAATTATAGAAGCCAGTTCAGAAGAACTGTGCCCATAGAAGTATCTGTAGAAAAGGCATGCAGCAGAAACAGTACATGGGAGGAATTGAAACAGAGTTGAGAGGAGAGATAGGCAAAAGTTGCGGCCAATAGCTTTGGCAAGAGACCAGAATGCTCGGCTACCATTAGAGTAAGAAGCAAGTTTTCTACTCTTTGCCTGTTCAAAGTCTAGTTTGGACTGATTAATGACTGCTTTACAGTTGTTGTGAGCTTTGGTGTAGGCAGAAAATGAAACTGAAGAATTGGAAAGAAGCCAATTATGATATGCAACATTCTTCTCCTGAACAGCTTTAGCACATTTATTGGAAAACCAAGGTTTAGATAAAGGACAAGATTTTAAAGTGGAGTGTGGAATAAAGGATTCCATTCCTACAAGAATAATTTCACTGACACGATCTGAGCAAACGTTGACATCAGAAGTTTTGAAACAGTAATCCGACCAAGGAAAAGAAATCTCGCAGGTCATCCCATTTTGCATTCTTGTAATGCCAAACAACACGAGGTTGGGAATAGCCATGAGATAAAGGCTCCATTGTAGAAGAGACAATCATCAAGTTGTGATCTAAGGTGCCTAAAGATCTGACTACTCACTTTGACCGTGTACTTAGACGGGTCGTTTGTGAGAAAAAAATCAAGCATGTTGGTTGTATGGTTAGGATTGTCCGGTATTCTGGTAGGTAAATGAACAATCTGAGTGAGGTCATTAGTAATTGCAAAAGCCTCAGCATCCTGACCAGCTGGGTCTGTGTGACTAGAGAATGGAAGCCAGCTGGAGTTGTGAACATTAAAATCACCAAGGAAAATTACCTCACTGTTAGGAAAGTTGGACTGGAGAAAGTCAAGTTGCAAAGAGAGGAAGTCAAAGAGCTCCAAGTGATTAGTGGAGTTGGGAGAACAGTAGAGACAACAGATGAATTTGACACAATGAGGTAGAGAGATTTTAAGCCAGAGAAGGTTGAAAAGAGGAGATTACAAATTATCAAGTCTCTGACAGGGAATTTCGGAATGAACATATGCAGAAGTACCACCTTTGGGGCAAAAGGAATCATACAGCGAATAGTTTGGGCAACTGAGATGAGCAGTGGTTGTATCAACCAATAACTGAGATTCTGTCAGCAGAAGTACATGGGGTTCAGCAGACTGCAAGTGGAAATGGACATCATTGAGATTAGAACTGAGACCACGTATATTTGTGAAATGGACTAGGAAGTGTTTGGGAGGTTTAGATCTTTTTGCAGATAAGCTTATTCCATTAGTTTGACAATTCATTGTGTATTCAATAGTAAGAAAAGTGGGAGGGACATGCTGTTTGAAGTAATGAAATTTTTGGACATGGTAAGAATATACCCAGATCCTTGACGTAACGTGGCCTCGACAATGCCCCCCCCCCCCACATACACACTACTCAGACTCCCTCCAGTCACTGTCTGGCAGAGTAGAGGTAACAATATTATACACTAGCTGATCCAGAAGCCTCCTAGAGAATTACCAATGGGTTCGGTCTGGTGTGCTAACTAGTGGCCGGCCTGCAAACGCTGTTTTAGAGCTGTACCCTCGAAATGTAAGGAAGTTTGGATCTTCCATGATATCCATCATAACCTCAAAAGACATCAGTCATACTGCATGATGGAAGAGATGAGGAAAGTTTGACCAGAACTTGGCTCTGGAGACTAAACACGGATTCCACCACTCCAAGCCTACAAAAAGCAAAGTGGTGGTATTGCATCGGTCCATGTGAGTCATCTATCACCTAGTAATAGGTCTACCACCCAGTTATTTGCTAGTTGATTACTGCCAAATATTTGTGATACAGCTATATCTTGGATTTTCTGGCCTCTTACACTTGTTTCACTTTCTTTTTAAGCTGTAATACAGAAAAAGTAATAAAAAACTTAATAACTATTATTTTATATTTTAGAGCCATCTTCTGAATATGTTATCAGCCTAAGAGCATTTAACCAGGTTGGTGATGGAAGACCAATATATGAAACGGTGAAAACTCTTATTGAAACAAGTAAGTGTACCTTTTATATATAGTAAAATGATATAAAAAATTCAGGAAAGCATGTGTAATGCTAGAGCTGCTTAATGAGAAAGCAACCCCTGAAATATTAAGATGAGGAAATAAAACAAAGTAAAACAGTATGTAAGAGGTCAAGCCTCTTAGCACTTATGGTGCTAAGATAATATATGATTATAATAATGGAATATAATATTTTTAAAAGAGTACCAACAGTGTTAAGAGTGCCAAGACAACACAGTAATAGCTATGCCATTTAAGAGGTAGGTCCAAGTGAATCAAATATTAAACAATATAAAAGAATAGTAAGTACAGTAACTTAAAAAAAATTAACAATTTAAACAAGTATGCACCATCCAGCTTTCTGACATCCTTCGAAGGATAAGCAATAATTTTGATGAACATTCACAATTTCAGTATGAGAATCATCAGCCAAAAACTACATGAGAATAGCAGTCCTTGTGTTATATCAAATATAATCTCAAAATTCTAGTTAAACCAAGGATGTAAATACTATTTACTTCTTATGATTAACTTCCTGTAATATTCATACAACTAAATATTACAATAAAAGCTAATATAATATGCAATGTTGTACTTACCTAATAAAAAAATGTATGGGTAGAGTAAAACCAAATTATATATCTTTGACCGTGTACTTAGACGGGTCGTGTACTTAGACAAGATGCACCCTAGAAATAAAAAATAAATAGTATTATAAATTGAAATACAATTTTTTTTTTTTAGTTTTTTTAGTGTATGTGGTGCCCTTACTTCAAATTTTTGGTTGTGCCCTGCACCTGTACTTCATATGCCTAATATTTGAGGGACTAAAGTATCAGACACTTTATAAAATGCCAAATACTTAATAAAATGTCAGATGAAAATAATATTCAATAAATAACTAAATTTTAATAAAACATAATAGAAACATTGTATTACATTTTGGGCTAGTGGATATTTATTAAGAATTGGAAAAGATAATTATATATATAGCTCTTACAGGATTTACTTCAGTTTTTTCTGTAATTTGGGGTAAGAAAAAGTTAAATTAATATATTAAAAGGTTCAAATGATTTCCAGTTATATCTTCTTACTAGTGTCCTGGACCACAGAATACAGAAGAAGAGGGTGGAGTCCGTGAAGTGAGGACTGTCTTTCTGACTTCTGGTTGGTTGGGAGCAAAGGATTATTGTATTGATATCCTCGGAGAACCTATGGGGTTGTGGAAATGATCTTAATGGCTTTGGAGCATCATCTGTTAACGGTCATGGCTTCTTTAGAGGTAAAGGACAGTTCACATGTTTGCTCATTACTATTTGTAGCTGCTGCTTATCTAGTGCAGGTTTTTTTGGAAGGTGTTTTGAAGTGAGGGGCCTGGTGGAAGTAGTGGTGTTTACATTATGGTAGGCTATTAGTTTGTGGTTTGTTGACTCAAGCTGCTGTTCTGACAGATCACCTCAGGCCTGTGGGGGGGGGCCCAGTTTGTGGAGTCTTCCCTTGGGGGAGAGCAATAATAGTCTTATTTTGAATTGATATCTCGGATCTAATAAGTGGGCTGTTGTAGTGGTCTTCTAGTGGCTCATTTGAAGAATGTAACATTCCTCTCCCTGCTTTTATTAAATTTCTTTGCAGGACTGGATTGGACCATCCAGGCCTCTAAAAATCATCTCATCTTCTCATCATTTTCTTCTCAGGCCCCATCTTCTTCTGTTGTGTATTATGGTGATGAGGTGATGATGATTGACTAACTGAATAATACCTGGTAGTTCTCTGGAGTGTTCATCTGATCTGTTTTTTGGCTTCTAGTATGACTGCTCAATGTAGTGTCTGTCATATTGATTGATCATGTAGACTGAATCATGGATTAATTAGGTAGGTTGGGTGGACACTGATTATTTAATAACATCAAAATTTGTACGCATTTACTGCATTTGACTTTGATTTTTGAGAAACGTTTTGCTCTCACTGAAAATCGAGTGCTGAACACTTGGTGCAGAGACCTGTGTTCAATTTAAGGGCAAATATCATTATCCACAGTTCAGCCCAAGTTGCTAAAATTGTTTTAAATGGTATAAAATCATAATGGGTGAATCTGCTATACATTTAAAAATCTGAGAAAATGCTACGGATTTCAAAAGCTTCACAGTTTATTGGCTTCTCATCAGCCAATCTCTGTTAATATACTGAATATATACTGAATGTATTTATGCAAAATAATATGTTTTATTTAAATGAATAGCAAACAGTATATGGAAGTAAAATTTCCATTTTAAAACATAATGTTTACCTTTGTCCCCCTAAGATTTGGACTGTTTTTGCCCTAAGCAGTATGCTGATATACAATTTCGAGGATATTTCATGGTTGGGATGGGCAAGTAGTTGGTGCTAAGACTTGGGCACATTATTGACAGTTAGCATTAGCATTAATAGAGGCATATGATGCAGAATCAGCCAAAAAAAAAAAAAACCCACTCCCATTTCACCCCTCCGTTCATTCAAAATACCTGTCCAGCGGAGCCTTAAATTTATTTAGGCTCTCAACTTCCACGACAAGGGATGGAAGTCTGTTCCACCAACCAACTGCCCGCTGGCTAAAGGCAAATTTCCACACATCTATCCTACATCTGTCTTTCCTCAATTTGAATTTATGCCCTCTCAGGTGATTATTCTAAGCAAGAGGAAGGATCCCATCAGCATTAAGCATGCTCAAACCATTCAACACTTTATACACCTCTATCAGTTCACCTCGCCAGTGCCTAATCTCCAGACACTGTAATTTGCAAAACTTAAGCCTTTCTTCGTAAGAGCAACCCTTTGTTCCATTCACTAATCTTGTTGCCCTTCTCTGTACTCATTCCAGTAGCTCTACATCCTTCTTGAAATGAGGCCTCCAGACCTGTATACAGTACTCTAGGTGTGGCCTGACCATTGCCTTATACAAGGGAATAATCACCTCCTTATCCCTGCTAGAAAAATTCCTGTATATCATTGACAAGACATCATGAGCTACTCTTGCAGCCTGTCTGCACTACTCAGAGAACTTCATATCTGCCTGCACAATTACCTCCAGGTCCTTTTCATTCTCTACCACTGTCAGTGTAGTACCACAGAGTTGATACATTGCTCTAAGGTTACTGTTTCCCATATATAGTACTTTACATTTGTCAATGTTAAACTTCATTTGCCACCTCTCAGCCCATCTGCTCAACCTTTTCAGATCCTGTTGCAGCAGCATAGCATCAGTAGTGTCCTTAACAACCCTGCCAACCTTTGTATCGTCTGCAAACTTGGACATTAAGTTTGATATACCATCATCAATATCATTTATAAATACAGAAAACAATAATGGACCCAACACTGAACCCTGAGGGACTCCACTAATAACATTAATTCATGATGAGCAGTGTCCATTGATTACCACTCTCTGTCTTCTCCTCCTCAGCCGTCCCTTTATCCATAGCAGTAATTTGCCTCCAATGCCACACTGCTCCAGTTTGTGCAGCAGTCTTCCATGTGCAACAGTATCAAAAGCCTTTCTAAGATACAAATATATAATATCAAAGTTATTCCAGTTCTTTTGTGACTGCATCATAATATCCAATCAAATTGGTCAAGCAAGACTTTCCCTTAACAAAACCATGCTGTGTCCGAGCTGTAAGTGAAGTCTTGTCTAGATGATCCTGCAGTGCTTCTTTAACCAGTGCCTCCATTAATTTTCCTGGAACAGAAGTTAAACTCACAGGTCTATAATTACTTGTGTCAGCCTTTGATCCTCTTTTGTGAATTGGGATAACATTTGCACATCTTCAGTCTATGGGTACCTCCCCTGGGTCCAAAGAAGCTTTCATAATTATGGCTAAGGGTTTGCTTACTTCCTTTACTGCCTCCTTTAATATAACTGGATAGATCCCATCCACCCCAGGTGCTTTTTTATGTTTATCCTCAACAATTTCTCCTCCACTTTCCTCTCAGTTATTACAAAATCATCTAGCTCACTGCCAGAGTTTACTTCACCTCTAGCATTCCCTTTTCTGAATAACTCCTCATGGCTGAATGTAGATGAAAAATACTCGTTTAATCTGTTAGCCACCTGAGCAGGATCCTCAACTGTTGAACCATCAATATCCAGTGGACCAATCTGATTCATCCCTTTCCTTCTAGAGTTTACATAGGTAAAGAACTTTTTTCTGTTTTTCTTTGAATCCTTTGCCAAGGATTTTTCATAATCTGCCTTTGCCTGCCTAATCTCCTTTGTAACTTGGTTACAGACTAGCTTATATTTATCATAGCCTTCCATGTCACCCATTAATTTATATGTATCCCATGCATTTTTATTCTCTGCCATATGTCTCATTAGTTCATCTGACATCCGTTTAGGCCTAAACCGTGAACAATATTTCTTAGTTGGTATGTAATGCCTAGTAGCTTCCAAGATAAGTTCTTTGAATGCTTCCCATTTTGAATTTGCTGTTGGTACATCATCAGTTGGTCCCACCGTATAGAATTTAAATAAAAATACTAAATAAAAATATAGAATTTAAATAAAAATACTAAATAAAAATATAGAATTTAAATAAAAATACTGTCTCAGACCATCGTAGTTGCCTTTACGAAAGCAAAAACCCTTCCCTTTACCCCTGATGGTAGTTACCTCTTTGAGTGAATCCCACTTCAGTACACTGTGATCACTGCCACCTAGTGGTTCTTTTATCTGCAGATTCTTAATGCATGAAGAATCACTACTGATAATCAGATCAAGAGTGTTACTCCCTCTAGTTGCCTTCCGAACATGCTGATGTAGAAAACAATCATCCAATAAATCCACAAAAGCCTTGCTAGTGTGTGAGTGACCAACCCACAAATTCCAGTCAATATCTGGGAAATTAAAATCCCCCATTATAAGACTCTGATTTTCGGGCCCACTCTATTTCCCTGTACAGTTTCTTTTATACTCATCAGAGTTATTAGGCCTATAGCACACTCCTACTCTCAATTTTGATCTCCCAATGCTTATGTCACACCAAACTGCCTCGACACTGCACTGTCCAGCGATGTCGACTAGCTTCACTTCCTTGGATTTTATGTGTTTCTTAACTAATAGCATAACCCCTCCTCCCTTCCTATCCTGTCTATCCTTTCTCTACACATTGTACTCCCCAAATTCCAGTTCTGCATTCCTTATATCTGTGTGATACCACGTCTCTGATATCCCAACAATATCTGCCTTTGATGTTTTGAGCAATATCTCAAATTCATCAAATGTATTTACCAAACTCCTAGCATTGGTGTACATGCAAGTATACATGCACCTGTTCCTATTCTTAGCTACCCTAACACAACCCATGTGTTTACTTGTACCGCAATGACTCCCAGCAGTCTCTGAAATATCCTGCATCTTGTTTTCCAGGCTGCTGCTCATTCCAATAGAAGCAGTGCAAGAATCAATTTCACCTCTGCCAGTGGCTACTGTTATTCTATTAGTCCTTGTATCCCCTCAAGCTGGCAGTTTTCCGACCCACCTAACACTGCCTCGATAGCATCAGCAAATATTCTTGCAACCTTTCTATTTAAGTGTAACCCATCCCTGTAGAAACAGTCTCTCCTGTTAACAAGTACAGACTGGGCTGAAAAAAATTCTACCCTTTGAGCCTTGCACAATCTTTCCAAGGCTGAATTGATCAACAAGGCTCTCATCATATACTCCCTCCTATCGTGTCTGGGCAGAATTGCAGACACTTTCAAATTCAACCCTAATTCCCTGGCAATAGAGTCACCAACAACAGTTTGGCATGCATTCACTAATAGAAAGCCAGATAAGAAGCCAGTAAGCTTTGAAACCACCATCCTTGCATTGGCTCAGATTTTTAAATGCATAGTAGACTCATCTGTTCTTATTATGGTGTTATTACTTTATTGGTATTAATGGCTCCCCAAGCATTCACTCATAACTGCAAATGTATTGTGTGTGTGTGTGTGTGTGTGTGTGTGTGTGTGTGTGTGTGTGTGTGTGTGTGTGTGTGTGTGTGTGTGTGTGTGTGTGTGTGTGTGTGTGTGCGTGCGTGCGTGCGTGTGCGCGCACGTGCGTTGCAGGCTGATTTGCATGATGTGTGGGCTGAGAAACCTGGAATAACTCTTGGAGAAAACCTCCGCCTGAGATTGACTATGGCCTCAGATGAAGAGGACTTTAGGAGAAATGAATGACAGATAGCAATGTGTCATGGCAAATAGCCTACCACAGAAGGTTCTAGTGATGCTATACTGTTTAAAAAGATATTAGCAACTTAAGGCTTAACTGGTGATAACAGTATTTGTCTTTAAGTTGAACATAAATCCAAGTCTTGGCACATGTCTTTAGTGAGAGCAGGAAGTTTCTCCATGACTGAAGTCAAACACAGTCACTGTGTGTATGAATTTTGATTTTATTTCAACTACTGCATTAAAATACCCTTGAATCCTATAGCATTTAATTATATGTTTGAGTTTCCTGTTCTAATTGTGATAATTCTTGTCATTCTTTCTCTTGACCTTGGGTGCCAAGGGAAGGTAAAGAGGGGAAGGGCTCTAGGAGCTTTGAGATCCTTGGGGTGGTTCTTGAAACCTGGTGGTAGTGCTGTATATGATCCTATTGGAGAACGTAAGTTAGTTCAGAAGGAGGATGCTGCAAAATGGCGTCCAGCTTTTTGGAACTGTTTAGCTTAAGGGCCCCTCAGGGTCATGCCTTTCATAATTCCAACTTCATACTTTTAGAATGGTTGGAGCATGGTAACACTGACTTTGTGTCAAGATTACACAGTACCCCCTTTCTTTATTTTTGTTACAAGAACATTGGGGAAGGTATGCTACGTTGTTTTCTAATTCCAGGGAGAAAGTTTTATTAGGATTCATGTTGATGTGGAAATCTGCCTAACAGTACTTATCATGGTTCCAGACAATGTACATGTACTAGCACTTCTCAGCTTAAGTATGTATTGCAAACTAGATAGGCAGCCAGGAATTTTCAACTCTGCTACAAAAGCCTCCATTAGAACTGAGTGGAGAACAGTAGACTTCCTTTTTTTGGGAGGAGAACTAGTTTTTGAATTGAAAATAGGCTGGCCTGCCATCACTCCAGCTAGCCAGAAGATAAAGTGAACACAAGAAAGCCCTTAAAAAGAAAAAGAGCATTGTTTGTGTTCCATAGACTAGGAATGGTCACCAGTAAGAAGAAATATGATTTGAACCTATTAATGTGTTAATTTAAGTTTTAGTTATTAACTCCCTTTGCTTAATTAGTAAAGATATTGAAGAAGATAATAAAGTAAATCCCTTACTGCCTAACTGCATATTGAAATGCTCTCGCTGCAAAATTTTAAATAAATTTTCACTAGCCTAGAATGCAGCGTAGTGTTTCTGTCCTTTTTAGTTTAAGTCCTGCATTCCAAAATTCCATTCAACATCCTTATTAAGTTTCATTAATCTCATGTAATAAAAGGGGGTGGTCAAAACATTCTGTGCAGAGTGTATAAAATGTATTAATAAATTATAGAATGGTATATTTTGATGTCTTTCAAAATAGCATGAAAAAAAAAAAATTGTATGTCAATGTCAGGCACCTCTATAGCCAGGTGGGAAGGAGCAGCAGTGCGTAGCACACGCTTCTTGATTAGATCAGGGTTCGAGCCTGTCACCACCAAATACGGAGGATGCGGAAAGGTCAGGGAATGGCCACCGCATATCCCGGAGCAATATGGTCTTAGTTGCTCATGCTCCAAATAACAAACGAGGTAATTCAGAATATCAATGTCTAATGCAGTTTCTAAAATTAATTTTTTTTATGTTGGGTGGAAGAAGAATGAATATCCAGAAAATCAAACATTGTTCATTAATCAATTTGATTAAAAATTTAATCAATCAATTAAAAATTTTTTAACCAAAAAGTGCAGAAATGTTAAAGAAATCCATGAAAGAATGACTACAGTGTTTTGGGGAAGTGTCATCCAGTTATGTTACTGTTGAAAGATGGTCAGTAGAGTTCAAAAGATGACAGGATGATCCATGGTCTGATTGGCCACCTGAAGCATTCAATTCTGAAACAATTGCCATTGTTTAAAAAAAAAAACAAAAATTAGAAAACAGAAGAATTAAAGTGTATGAACTTGAAAAAGTACTTAACATTTCCCCTGGAAACATTTTACATAAGCATTTTTAAAAATTAAAATTAATTTTTCCTAATGTAAATAGATTTTTATCCTGTTTGGTCACTGATGATAAAACTTGACTAGACTACATTTTTATGATCCTGAATCCAAATTAGAAAGAATTCACCCAACCTTCAGCTGGAAAAGGATTGGCCTCAGTTTTTGTGGACGGCCTCCATAGCCGAGTGGTCAGGAGTGGGAGTGCAGTAGCACACGTTATTTGAGTAGACCGGGGTTCAAGCCCCTGACTGCTGAATACGGTCGATCTGCCAACCCGCACTGGACCAACGTGGCAGATTATGGTCCATTTCCCTCAGCATGAATTGTTGAGAAGGCTTCCATCCTGCAGTGGGTTGATAATGGCTGCACTTTACTTGTTTCTGCGACACAAGGAGATTGTTGGTAACTGATTACATTGCACTTAAAACCACAATGACATGGGGGTATTATACCACTTTATGCCAAAGTAAAAGCTGAAATTTGGGGAAAAAGAAGAGGAAAGTTGGGTCATTGGGTTTTTCTTCTTCATGACAATGCATCTGTGCACCAAAGGCTGGCTAAAAGTCATGAAGAAATATATATATAGAATAGAAAATAAAGAAATATATATAGAATTTTGTATTTATGTCTTTTATATTCTGTTTTCAGAACTTTTTGACTACCCTCACATATCAAGCTTTACAACAACCATGTGCACAACTTTCAATGCTAATAACTTTGTAACACTTGGGTATGGGATACACTTTCATATCACATTTTCAGCTCAGAGCCATCTAGTTAATAACCTCCTGAGGTTATCTGTTACTTCTTGGAAGATCCTCTATATTGATGATATGTAGAACTAAAAAAATATGAATACTGATGCCATGTAAAACATGGAATCAATTTTATGCAGAAAATGAGAAATATAAACAGATAAAAGTGTGTTGCTTTAGTGCTGAAAGTACTTTCACTTACGTTTAACTTCCTTCTCATTTTCTGCATAAAATTGCTAATCACATTGTTTCAGTCCTACATAAGTAATTTATGTGAATGGTATTAATTGTTATAGTAAAATTGACTGTCCTGCTTTGTTTTATATTAAAGATCTTGAATGTTCATCGCTCACATTCAGTGGAATTTATCAAAATCACCTGAAGCTCATCTGAATTATGGTTTTATTAATTTAATTCCCTAATCACTTTGTTTATTTATATTATATGGGATAACAGAAATTTAGTTATTTATTAAAGTTACATATTATTTATGCTTAATTATTAGTATTTGACATTTTATGAGTAGTATTTGATACATTTAGTCTCTGTGGTGTCATTACTTTGTCTATTGTTTCACACAGTAGTGTATATTCATGCTGTGTAGAACTGAAATGAATTTTGAAATTTTATACAGAATAAAAGGGTTATGATGTATGGTGGGATATAGAGTTTAGTTCTACCCATGAGTATTTTATTATTAGGTAACTATAATAATTTTTTTTTGTATTATTTAACTGTTTTGGTTAATGAACAACTAAATAATTTTTGAAATCATGTGAATACAGCCTTTATCATAGTATTTATCTCTTGGGATTAACTAGAAATTATGAAATCACTAGGATGATGTACAGATTGCTATTTCCAGATAGTACTTGGATGACAATTTGCATATTTAAATGTTGAGCGATCGTCAAGATCGTACTGGTCATCCCTTGAAGGTGTGAGTATGCTTGGCAATGCATTTTTATGTTTAAATTGTTATTTTTAACTTGATTTATTTGATATTCTTTTCATGTCATTTATTGCTTAGTATTTGATTTGGACTGACCTGTTCAACTGTAGGCACTATTTTGCTGCCATGGAAGCATTTTTATGTTGATACTCACTAATGTATGTTACAACAAGTATAGGATTTTAAAATTAGCTGTCCAGAAATCAGAATTATTTCAAAAATTAGACTAAAAAGTTTCATATGAGTATCTCCTTTGAATTTGGAACTAGCTTGTTTTTCTTACTAGTGCTATTCACTGCTGGCATGAAGTATATTTAGCAATCCAAATTTTGGACTGCTGTGACTTGTGATGTGGCACTGTTTCGACATGCAGGGGCATCCCTAAGGAAGGTGGTGCCCGGGTGCCAGTTGCAATTTGGCACTCCCCTTTAAAATTTTCATCATATGTGTATGTAAGTTTCAGGTTTTTCAAAGTTCAAGGATGCCCCTTGAATGTTGGGGCCCGGGTGCAGCACACCCCTTGCATTCTCAGGACAGCCTGCCCCTGTTGACATGCAATGCGGCGCCTCCATAGCCAGGTGGGCAGGAACAGCAGTGCGTAGCACACGCTTCTTGATTACACCGGGGTTCGAGCCCATGATGACCAAATACGGAGGATGCGGTAAGGTCAGGGAATGACCACCGCATATTCCTGGAGCAATATGGCCTTAGTTGCTAATGCTCCTAAAAAAAAAAAAAAAAAAAAAAAAAAAAATGCAATGCTGTGAAAATTTGGCAAGCATTCACCAAAAGTGCATTTTCATTACAGAAAAATTTGCCATATCTTCTTGAATTAGCAAGTTTTCCTGTGTCAGTTTTACTGACACAGGAAAACTCTGTTGTATGCTCTCATATGAGAGCATACAACCTACGACCATTGATCCAAGGTGAGAACCCACATTTAGGAACAAATATTAAATGCTTTTTAATTTCTTCATCTTATATGTGGCGAGTTGTTGATCATACTTTTGGAAATGAGAAGTTCACAATTGACAAATGCATGCACACTGGGGTGTACAATTTGGTCTTCCAAAGTTTGTTTTATTATTAGGTAACTGTAATAATTTTTATTGCATTATTTAGCTTTTTTTTTTTTTTTTTGGGAAATGAATAACTAAATAATTTTTAAAAACAAGTAAATGTGGCTTTTATTGTGGTAATTATCTGTTAGGATTAACTAGAATTTTTGAAATCACTTGGATGATGTGTCGATTTCTATTACTAGGTGGTACTTGGCTGGCAATTCTAAATTGCTAAAGGAATTACTTACCCCACCTCACATTCTAATTTCTAAATTATGGGGGGAAAGAAGAAAACTGCTTGCAGTTATATTATATATCAATCATAGAGTTTGATTTTTAGAGGACTTTCCAATCATATTATGTCCATAAGTTTGATTGACATCTGGAAACATGCTGCTTCAGAAAGCTATGGCAAAGTATTCCATAGTGTTAGACTACTTACTTAGGCAATTCTTGCCAAAAATGTTTTGTTTTTCAAAAGATAAGTGCAGAATAATGTAAATTTTAAGAAATGATTACAAATACTTTATTAACAATTGAGAAATACTGGAATGGGTGTGTGTGAAAATTTTACACGACAGAAGTTAGGCCAAACAACTGGAAGTGTTGGTCATTATACAGTAGAGTAGTCAAGAAGCTGGTGCTGAGAAACATTGTGAACAAGCATGGAGAGATGTTCTGAACCTGTGGTTATAAGAGTGAATGTCCCACTGATTCAAATGCATGAATATAACCTATGATGGATAAGTTTGACCGAACGTCCTGACTACCATATGGCTGCCAACTATAGCAGTTAGTGGCCAGAAGGGCAAATAGTAAAAGTTTACATCCGTGAACATTTTGCATTTAGCATTTTACAATGATAAAATCCTGAATGGAAGTTTTAAATTGTAAAATGCCATTGCAGGCCATGGAGGAGGGTCACAAATGAAAAATAAGTTATTTGTATGTAGGGTGGGCCTGTGGAAATTGTAAACAATGTTAAGCTTAAAAATGGAAATATTTAAAGCATATTATACATTTAATGCACTAATAGTTTCTTCATTGTTTTACATTATTTAACAGCACTCACTCTTAAGGCCAGAATGCTTTAATTCCTGCTTGACCTTTTCTTGCATGAAGGTACAGAAATGCATTCCTTTGAATGACTATAATGTTCAAGTCTATGTGACTACTAAACACAGTGCTGTTGTCGTCTTCTCTCTATCTTGTGACCTCCTCTGACCTGATTTGGTCATCCTGGATTATAAACAGAATTTTTTTAAACAACTGCAGAAAATATTCAGATAAACAAGTGGCAAGTACAATGCAAGAATGCTCTAGAGATCTCTTGTCAATTTAAGGAACTTTTGGGAAGAACTTTTAAAATTTTCACAAGAAAGCTTGTGCAAATTTTATGAAATAAAAAGTGTACATTATCTTCAAAGGTCAGGCTGTCCTAATTTAATCATATTCACGTGATAAGAGCAGCATAAAGGGAAGCTCGGAGAAACTTGAGAAAGTCACAAAAAAGTTCTCCCCTCTCTGAAATTAGGAATTCCCAGGACAAGTTAGGCGCCTCCGTAGCCAGGTGGGAAGGAGCAGCAGTGTGTAGCACACGCTTCTTGATCAGACCGGGGTTCGAGCCCGTCACCACCAAATACGGAGGATGTGGAAAGGTCAGGGAATGACCACCACATATCCCGGAGCAATATGGCCTTAGTTGCTAATGCTCCTAAAAACCAAATAAACAACAACCAGGACAAGTTTCAGGGGAATAACAATGTTTTTAAAATTCACAATCTGTATTTGTACAAGCCCTAAATGAAGATGATCTTGACCATGAATTACAACTTGCAGAAATATTCAAAGTAAAGTAAAGTACAGAAAACAACCTAGAATAGTTGATCATGTCCTGTTGCTGAGGCTAGATCCAAATTAAATGGGCAGGTGAATAGACATAATTTTAGTTATTATGCCTTGGAGACTGCTGTTGTAACACATTTGAAACATATCCATATACATTGAGTGATCACTGAATTATGACCACCCCCTGTGAAAACTGAACATGACCCCTTGACCGTGTGAGGTACGAAGGTGTGGAGTTAGTTGACCTATGTAGCCTAAATAAGGTGTCAGTGGTTCAGTAGGTAGTAAAATTCCGAGCGGGATGGATAAAAGGAAGGATTTATCGGACTTTGATAAAGGACAGATTGTGGGTGCTCGACGAGCTGGTGCCTCGATTTCCCAAACGGCTGAACTGGTGGGGTATTCGAGAGCCACTGTAGTTGAAGTGTACCAGGACTGGCGTCAAAATGGTCCAGCGGCAAAACTGCAATGGTTAGCAAAAGGTTGATGTTAGAGGTGAGCACCGGGTCCAGCGACTCGTACAGGCAGAACAATTAGATTCAAATGTTTTTGGACTGCGGGGAAGCTGTTGGTGGTTGGGGGGACACTTTTGGCTCTACCACCTTCACTAGCCTGGCTTTTGCTATAAGAAACGTTGGCTCTTGCACTACAGGTATTTGATATTGTCTGCCATCTTGTCTTCCACTGGTGTTTCCTTCTAAAATGGCGATGTGATGGGAAAAATTGGAGGGAAAGTGCGGTTTGGGTGCTGCCTTTTTCAAATTGTGAAATTGGAAATAAAATGTATTATGTGTGTTTATATATTGTTAAAGGCCTTGGTAAGGGCCCCCTAGGAAACCTTTTATAAATAATTATTATTGATTTTTAAGTGAAAAGTGAAACTTTTGATTGTCGTATACTTTTGAAACTTTTGATTGTCAATTGATGGGACTACCCATCAATTGGGCTTGATTGGGCTCTCCTTTAGTCACCATATTAAAAGCCATATCTCTGTTCCTATTGGACAGATTGAGACTATATTTGATGTGCAGGAACATCAGATTTACTTCATTTTGAGAATTTTTGAATGCCCACTGGTGATAAAGAACAAAGTTATGGAATTTTGAAAATTGACTTGTTTTCAGTTGGTATCTTGGCTATTGGCAATATATACTTAATTAAACATTACAGATTGGAAAGCTGTTACTGCCCTGGTTGGAACTGATTTATCAGGGAGGAACTGTTTGTCTGCCAAGGACTTTTGGTACTTACTTAAGTCTTCTGAAGATTTTTCATCCGGTTTCTGGTTGAACTGTTAAATCGGAACTGTAAGCACAGTTGAACTAGTAAATATTTTTAGACCTGCATTTCTTTCCAGGGTTGATATTTTATTCTATTGTTGCTCAGTTTGATTTTCTTTGTTTTAAATTGTAATTAAATATACTGGTTGAAAATATATTTTGTTTGTTTGGACATTGGTAGTAGTAGTAGTAGTAGTGGCACATGATGCAAGAAAGCAAGTGTAGGAGCAGCATCAGCCAAAAAAAAAAAAAAAATCACACCATTCCCTCCAAATGCCTGTCCAGTTCCTCCTTAAATTTATTTAACCTATCAACTTCCACAACGACAGATGGAAGTTTGTTCCAGCAATTAACCACCCGCTGGCTAAAGGCAAATTTCCGCACATCTATTCTACATCTGTCCTTTCTTAATTTGAACTTATGTCCCCGTAGGTTGGTAATCTGAACAAGTGGAAGGATCCCATCAGAATTCAGCGTGCTCAACCCATTCAAGGCCTTATAGACCTCAATCAGATCACCGCGCAGGTGCCTAGTCTCCAGCCACTGCAATTTGCAGAACTTAAGCCTCTCTTGGTAAGAGAATCCCTTCATTCCCCTCACCAATCGTGTTGCTCTTCTCTGTACACGCTCAAGCAAATCTACATCCTTCCTAAAATGAGGCCTCCAGACCTGTACGCAGTACTCAAGGCGTGGCCTGACCATTGCCTTATACAGAGGGACAATCGCCTCCTTTTCCCTGCTAGCAAAATTCCTATATATCATTGACAAAACCCCATGACCCGCCCTAGCAGCCTGTCTGCACTGCTCAGAAAACTTCATATCTGACTGCACAATTACTCCCAGGTCTTTTTCATTTTCTACCACCTTAAGTGTAGTACCACACAGTTGGTACGTTTCTCTGGGGTTACTTCTACCCATATGCAGTACTTTGCATTTGTCAAGGTTGAACTTCAGTTGCCACTTCTTAGCCCATCTGCCCAAATTATCTAGATCCTGTTGCAGTAGCACACTGCCATTACTGTCATTAACAACCCTGCCAACCTTTGTGTCATCTGCAAACTTCGACATTAAGCCTGATATACCTTCATCAATATCATTGATAAATACACAAAACAACAGTGGACCCAACACCGTACCCTGTGGGACTCCACTAATAACATTAGTCCACGAAGAGCAGCACCCATTGATTACCACCCTCTGTCTTCTCCCACTTAACCATCCTTTTATCCATTGTAGCAACTTACCCTTAATACCATTCTGCTCCAATTTGTACAGTAGTCTTTCATGCGCAACAGTGTCAAAAGCTTTCCTGAAATCCAAGTATATGATATCAAAATTATTTTTTGCATCCAGTTCCTTTGTGACCACATCATAATAACCAATCAAATTTGTCAGACAAGACTTTCCCTTAACAAACCCATGCTGTGTTTGAATTATTGCTGCAGTCTTGTCTAGATGATCCTGCAATGCATCTTTAACCAGCGACTCCATTATTTTACCCGGAACAGAAGTTAAACTAACTGGTCTGTAATTACTCGTGTCACCCTTCGATCCACCTTTGTGAATTGGGGACACATTTGCACATCTCCAGTCCGTGGGAACCTCCCCTGAGTCCAAGGATGCTCTCATAATTATGGCTAAGGGTTTGCTTAGTTGCTTTGCCGCCTCCTTTAAAATAACTGGATAGATCCCATCCACCCCAGGTGCCTTTCTTGTGTTTAACTTCAACAATTTCTCCTCCACTTTGCTCTCAGTTATTACAAAATCATTAAGCACACTGCTACAATTTGATAACCTTCTTCCATTTTCAAATTGTAATAATTCCTCACGTGTGAATGTAGATGCAAAATACTCATTCAGTTTGTTTGCTATCTGAGCAGGATCATCAACAGTCGAACCATCGATGTCAAGTGGACCAATCATATTCATCCCCTTCCTTTTAGAGTTTATATAAGTAAAGAAATCCTTGGTAAATAAGTCTAGTGTGTATTCTTCTCCATCGTCTATGCCAGATGATTTGACCATAGCTCCAGACTTGGGTTTGGAATGTTTGACAGATTTTCAAGAACCTTTTTAAAAGATGTCAGAAATTTTAGAACAGCAGTTTCTGCCTTTGCATTCAACTCAAGTTGAGTTGAATGACTCTTCCAACATTGTAAATAATTGGGGTGTTCTGATCGGGTTAGGTGGCACCTCTACATTAGACTTTGTTTTCTCATTAAAGAATAATTTATTAGAAGTTTTAAAAGATGGGGATAGTGTGACTTCCAAAATGGTTATAGAAGTCAATAAAATCTGGAACTCCATGGAGAGGTTTTTGCTTGACCTGTCTATGGAAAACGAGAAATTAAACTAGGATTCAGGAAAGAAATTTGCCTGCTGTTCTTACGGTGCCAAGCTATGCAGGTGTGGCTGCCTTAAATGTGGGCACACAAAATGTTCAGAATTTGGATGTGAAAGGACCTCAGCCCAAACACGTTATTACGTTATTATTGTTCATGCAGACAAAGACAATGTCTACAAAACTAGTGAAGAAGTGAAATCTGAGGTGTCTAAGAGGCTTAAAGATGAATTTAAAAAGGTAAAAATTAAATCTGTAAGAAAGGTAAGAGAAAAAGGAATTTTGATAGAGATGCCTACGAACTCAGATTTAGAAAAACTTAAAAATTGTGAAAAATTTAAAGAGCTGAAGCTCTCGGTTGATCTTCCTAAAAAGCTGTCTCTGACCTTGCCAACATCATAAACTTTGATTGTTTATGATGTTGGCAAGGACATATCTGATGAGGATTTTCTTGAGGATGTCTTTGGTAAAAACCTTGAGTTGGGCATCTCAGAGGAGGAATTTAAGCAAATTTGGGCATCTCAGAGGAGGAATTTAAAATTAGATTCAAAATTAAATCTAGGATTAGAAACAACAGTCATTGGATCATTGAAATTTCGGGTTGGATTAGAAGGGCAATTATGGATTCTGGTGGTAGGATCTATATTACTTGGTCTGTCCATGGTGTGAAGGAAGGACTTTTTAACAGCGTCTAGATATTTTTTAAATTATGGCCATCCGGCCAGAAATTGTCACCAGGTTGGTAGTACTTGTGGCCATTGTGGGTACATTGGTCACCATATAACTGAATGTCCGAATAAGGAGGCTCTCATTGTTTGCCCCAACTGTAAGGCTTGAAAGCGAAAGGCAGATCATTCATACTGAGATAGTAAGTGTCCCAAATATATTTAAGGGCCCAAGAAGCTACCAAAATAAGAACAGATTATGCCTAGTACATCAAATAAAAATATGGATTTTAGAGGAAACTTTAATGTGCTGCAACTGAACTGGCAGCATAGCATCTCTGATCTGTCCAAAATAATAACTGAATATAACATACATATTCTTGGATTTCAAGAAGTCTATTCTTATAAAGGTGCAGTCAAAGGTCTTCCTTATGGCTGTAGGGTCATTCAGTCTAATACAGATTTTTCTGGTCAAGGCAGCAATGCTGTTGCTAAAGTCTGGGCAGTTCTAGTTGTTGCTGCTCCTGAAATCACAGTGACCAAGATAGCCAGTCTTTGTTCTTCTCACGCTGCCTGTGTTTGCTTGGAGGGTAGATTCAGCCAAATTTTTGCAATTTCCATTTATTTCCAGTGCAGTCAGCCTAATCAGGATATTAATCTTTTTCTAAATTATATTGAAAATGTTTTACACAGGCTAGCAGGTAGAAAGGTTATTTTCATGATCGACGCTAATGCATCTTCCACCCTTTGGAATAGTCCTATCTCAGACCCAAAGGGGGGAGTTTCTTGAAGAGTTCATTAGGATTAGCATCGAATAGTCCTATCTCAGACCCAAAGGGGGAGTTATTTGAAGAGTTCATTAGGACTAAGAATTTGACAGTTTGGAACACTCCCAATCGTCCTCCTACCTTCATGTCCTCTAGGAGGCAGTCATATATAGATATTACTTTGTCTAATTCTACCTTTGGTTCTCTCATCAGGGATTGGAAAGTGCATACTTCGTGGTCTGGGAGTGACCACAATGCTATTTCTTTCACTTTGGATTTTGTTCCATTTTCTCGAGGGTTGCGTGACTCTCATGACTTTCCAAGATATAGAACTTCGGGAAATTATTACTATGCAAAAAGATAGAAGAACTTAAAATTCTGGATGCAGATTCTCAGGCTATTGAGGTCCAAAAGTTAATTGTGATGGTTTGTGATGCTTCTCTTCGAAAAAAGAAACAAGAAAAACTTTGTTCGGTGGTGGTCGGTGGAATTGAGTGATCACAGGAGAAATGTAAAGAATTCGTGAAGGGATTTTCAAAGGGCAAAAAGAGGTAATAGGCTCAGAGGGGAAATAGAAAGTCTGGAACATATCTATATGGCTGCTAGGCAAACATATTTTAATACTATATATATCATGAAAAGAAAAATGCCTGGGACTGCCTCTTAAATACTACTATCAGTAATGATCCTTGGGGTTTACCCTACAAGTTAGTTATGGACAAGTTTTATCTGGGTGACATGCTCTCTTCTATGACATCTGGAGGCATGGAGACTATTTCCTGGAGTGAGTCAATAAATGCTATATTAGATAGCTTAATGTATCAGGATGTCACAGTACCTGAGGGCACTGAGCAGACAGACCTCAGAATGAAACATCTAATATATGAAGGAGAGGCTTTTAAAGAACCTTTTTTGAATGAAGAAATTAATCAAGCGATCCTTTCTATGAAAGACGGGAAATGTCCTGGCTTGGATTTGATTGAGGTTGCTGTCCTTAAACGTGTCTGCAAAGTGTGTCCGCAGATCATTTCTAACTTGATGAATGCTCTTCTTAAAGAAGGTATATTTCTTTGTCGTGGAAGATTGCAAATCTGAAGCTATTGTTAAAAAACCATAGAAAACAGTTTAGCGTTCCTGGTTCTTACAGCCGGTTGCTTTGTTGCCCATATTGGGCAAAGCGCTTGAAAAGCTTGTTGTCTTTAGATTTCAAACATATTACTCTGCTAAAGGTCTGAATGTCCATATGCAGTTTGGCTTCACTAAAGGCAAGTCGACTGTCGATGCTATAAAGTTGACCATTGATTCTTTGTCTTCCTCTGAGTCCAAGTATGTCCTCAGCCTCTTTGTAGACTTCAAAGGGGCCTTTGACACCATTTGGTGGCAAAGCATCCTGGCAAGGTTCAGGGAGGCCGGGGTCTCTCTTCCATTTTATCATGTGGTTTCCAACTATTTTTTTGATAAAAATATTACCATCTCTTTGGGTCTTTACAGGGTTTCCCATCCAACATGAGAATATTATGAAAATTGCATATGTGGACAATCTAGTTGTTCTTGTTTTCGGCCAGTTCCGTCTTGAATTGGAAAATAGGCAAACTTCATTTTGGAGGATTTGAATGATTGGTACAAAATTCACAAATATTTCAAATTTCCATTCCAAAAACCAAAACAGACGTTATTGAAGGGTTATCTTAACTTAAATAGGCCTCCAGATGTCAGATTGAATGATCAGGCAATCAGAATTACTAGATTATATAAATATTTAGGCATTATGATAGACAATAGATTTAATTTCATTACTCATATGAAGTATATCTTACAAAAAATTAAGGGTGTTATTAGAAAAATTATTAGAATTACAAAAAATCATTGGGGGTTCAAACCCTCGACCCTTAAGTTTTATTATTCTAGTATATTTATTCCTATTATATGTTATGCAGCTGGTGCTTGGGGCTTCAGGTTTAATAATTGCCTAATTAAAAAATATCTACTGCAGGCCCAAAGATTCTTCCTGCTGGCTTTCTCTTGTGCCTATAGGACAGTCTCAACTGTGGCCTTACAGGTTTTGTGTGGCAGGATCCCCATACAATATGAGGTTATGTTACAATATCTCTTGTATAATCAAATGCAAAAATATTCCTGTGCAGAGGAGCCTATTCAGTCGATTTGAATCTTTCTGAAAAAAAAAAAGAAGCTATTTCTAGGCTTAGACTGCAGTTTGTTAGGGACTGGCAGAACGATTGGTCTCTATCGGAATTTGGAAGAAATACTCACAGGTTTATGCCTAATATAACAGAATTTCCGTAGCCGAGTGGTCAGGAGCGGGAGTGCAGTAGCACACGCTCTTTGAGTAGACTGGGGTTCAAGTCCCTCACTGCTGAATACGATTAATCTGCCAACCTGCACTGGACCAGCGTGGCAGATTATGGTCCATTTCCCTCAGCATGAATTGTTGAGGAGGCTTCCATCCTGTAGTGGGTTGATAATGGCTGCAATTTACTTTTTTTTTTTTTTTTTTATAACAGAATTCAGTAAGCAACAGCTGACCTGGTTTTCTCCAGGTTTATATATATCTTTTCTTTTAACAGGTCATAAAAGCTTAAATTCTAAGCTTTTTTTCCTTTGGCCTTTCAAACTCTCCTAACTGTCATTGCAGTGCCCCAGAAACTGTTGAGCACACGTGATCTTTGACTGTGTGTCTTACGTAGACCTTAGATATAGATTACAAATATATATAAGTGGAGTGATATGTTTCATTTTCTTGTAAATAGAGAAAATTCGACAGCATTAGTGGAATTTGCTGATAAATTATTCAGCAGAAGGAAGCTTATTATGCATGGCAATCTCAATGACCATGGTTAATTTTACTGGATGTGTTAATCGTGTTCTGTTTTGTAATTTCTGGAAATGCTGTCTGTTTGAGTAAATGTATCTAATGAAATTACATTGATAAAATGTGTAAATCATGGAAATGTTTAACATGTGTAAATATTTATACTGTCAGCTTTTGGATTTGAGATTGGAATCCTAGATAGTTTATTGCTCGTGATTGGCTGATCAAGGCATGTTTAAGTTGTGAACTGAATTTAGACCTGATTGTAAATAGGTTAAATAATAGACTACCTAGTGATGGTTCCTGACTAGATTTGGATGAAATTAATTGAACTTTTGTCTTGGGTTGTTGGGATTCTGATAGAAAGTGCATGTTAATTGACAATAAATATCAAAGTTGCAGAATCTACAACTTGTTTTCAATTATATATCACGGCCATTAGCAATAAAAACCTAGTTGTGTTTAAAAGAACTGTTTTGGTAAATTGATTTTGCCCTTTTTGAACTTGATTTATTAGGGTGGAAATGTCTATTGCCAAGGACTTTTGGTTTAATAGCATATACTATAAGGTTTTCATTTTGTTATTGATGAACTAGCTGGATTGGAACTGTTACTGTATGTTCGATCTTGTGGTTTTTTTTTTTTTTTTCATAGTCCTGGTTATTATCCAGGTATTGGTGATACAGTTACTGTCTCTATGACTTGTTGAATTACTTACTGGCAAGAACTGGAGTTGTGTGTTTCTCCTAAAAGATTATTAATTATTAGTTGTCTAACAAACTAATGCATTGAACTGAGCCTTTTTTAGAATGTGGGCTTGTGTGGACTCACTTGCACCATGTCTTAATATTGGAAGTCTTGACTGTTGAGGGTTGAACCCTCAACAGTCATAGTGTTTTGGACCTCTGGTTTGGTGGCTCAGTACCTATTTAGTTAGTGCTTGGCAAGATAATCTCCTGAAATGTAGAGTTGGTGATTGACTGGCCCTTCATTGGCTGTAAAGTGTATATATATGTTCTGGAAGTTATTGTGGCCTCCCTCTGCATTTAGAGGATAAACATTGTGGAGTTAATATGTTGGCTACACAGTGTTATGTCATTGTTTTGTTTTTTGTGATTTGTAGTTGTATTAATTAGGTATATATTGTTTTCAGGATGTTTATTATAAATAGTTAAATTATTGTAAATAACTGATTTTTTCTCCCTTAACAATTGTTTGGGCCAATGTGTTATGTAAATGGGAGATGTCCTTTTGGAAATTATTCTTGCTTTTGTGGAGAGGCTATAAATTGGCCTTGTTTCTTCTCCTGAGTTGGGAGGGGCTGGAATGATTTTGGTTGCGGAAATGTATTCTAATTTTGTTTTATTGTTTCTTGCTGTACTTGTGGTTGGGTATTGCTAACTCTTTAATAGTATTGAATTGTAATGAGGCTTAAAACAACTTAGCTTTTGTCTAGACATGATTTTCTTTGTTTCCTGTTCACCTAATGTTAGGATTCAGGAAATAGAATTGGTTTGTTATTGTTTATGGTTGACTGATATTTGGTCTTAAGTTTAGATTAAGTATCTGTTCATTAGTCTTTCTTAAATCTGTTGTACTTTCTGACTCTATGTTACTCATTCTTCTGGGGGATGTCTTTTTCTTCTTCCCCTACTTTCTATCTCTATTTCCCCTTCCCCCCCCCCGCTCCCGTACTTCTCATTCTATTACCCATTTTCCTTTTCATAAAATACCTGAATACTTTGTATTATTTACTTTCTCTTCTTTCTTCTATTTCAGGGGATGTCTATTTCTTCTTCCCTTTATTTTCTATCCAACTTTCCTTTCCCTTCCAAATTCCCATACTTCTCATTCTTATATCCACTTCCTTTCCCTAAACACCTTGGGGCTCCCAGGCTTGCCTGTAGCCCCATTAAGTGTTTCAGTTTAAAAGCAGTCCCTGGCACGCCTCCTCTTGGCCAAGGTTGGGAGTCAGAGGGCAGGGAACTAGGTGTCCCCTGCCCCCTGGCTGCGAGGTTGCCAGGTGCTAGCACTCAACAGTCAACATAACAACACACATACTTACACACCTACATATATACACTTTCCAGCCTTGGCCTTTTGCCTTTTTAGATGCTACTGTGGTATATGGGGGAAACCCTGGAGATCGCAGTTAAAACAAACACGCCTTGTTCGGTTATAAGAATCATTTTAGAATGCCTTTGTGATATTTTTCTAAAGCATATTTCTGGAGGTCACTACCATAAAACAAATTGGGGTTTCCAGTGTATTGGGCTTTTCTGTTAGTGCAATCTATCATAAACATAGTAAACTCGACCTTATTGCATTTGTGATAATAACTGGAATTCTGTGGGTTTTTATGTTATTATAGTCTTCAATCATATAAAAAACTTTCAGTAAATCATATAAAAAATTCTCTTCATTCCTATTTTTAAGCTTTGTAACTTGTTACTTCATATCTCACTTGTGCGTATAGTGTTAGTTGCAATCTGCGTACCATGTACTTTGTTATTGATTGCTTATCTTTTATATTGTTTTAAATTTTACAACCCAAAAAAAAAAAGTCAGTGAACAGAAATATCAATTAGTTAGTATGTATATTACAGTATTAATTAAGCTACATACATAAACATAAATTTATTTTTATTTTGCTAACCTGTGGAAAATATTCTTCCGATTTTCACGTATTATTTAATTTTGTTAATTGGTAAGGTAATAAAGTATAAATTTGTGCTTAATATATCTTTACTTTTATAGCTTGTAGATAATATTCCTCCTATTTTCGCCTATTAGTAGAATTAAAATTTGATTCACAAACATGAACACAATGATCAACGCTTATTACATATTGTATACCGAATGGTATTTTATTATGGAGAGTTCATCATAAAGTGATTTTATCGTACAGTGAATCAATCATAAAGTGGATGTCCACTAATTGTAAACAGATTATTAAAGTCATATCAGCCAATATGGGGAATCTCATTACTAAGTGATTTTATCCCTCCTGATACTGCAGAATTATTATTAATAAATCTAGTGTTGTCTAAATTATCAATGATTATTATTTTTAGTAATTTTTCTAGTATTTTATTGGTTGTTTTTTCATAATTGTTCCTACATGATATGATAACCATTGAAGATTCATGAAATTTTGCTATTAAATATACAAATGTAGTGTTATTATTTTTGATATTTAATTTTTTCTGTAATTCAAGTAATTGTATAGCAGTGCTATTTGAATTAGCCTCATTGACCTGGTAGGTGGTACACTATGTAATTCATTAAGTTTTCATTGAAAAATTTTGTGCATACTGTTCATAGTTGTTCATAGCTTTGTCTGTTGGAGTTATTACAGTCTTTATATGCTTCTTTGAACTGTTCTTTTAGCAATTTATATTAAAAACTCTGGAATCCATATTAATTTTCAACTGCTTAAAAAGGCTTTCCTGATGGTTTCTTCAGCAAGTATAATCCATATATTGAACTCTTTGATAATTATGCCACATTTGTATGAAAGTTTTAAACAAAACTGAAATAAGCCCAAATGTATCTGTCTTAAACTTAACCTAATTTTAGTGCCAAACTTGATTCCATAGGACATTATATCTTAAATTCACAATTTTCAATAATTTCCAGGTTTTGAGTTGTTATGTGTTTATAGTATACATCAACAAAACTCTGTAATTATTTCTAATATTATGACAGAAGTATGGTAATTTGGAATCTTCTCTGGCTTAAAATCTTTCTACCTCATTGTGTCAAATTCATCTGTTGTCTCTACCATTCTCTCAACTCCACTTACCACTTGGAGCTCTTTGACTTCCTCTCTTTGCAACTTGACTTTCTCTAGTCCAACTTTCCTAACATGGAGGTAATTTTCCTTGGTGATTTTAATGTTCACAACTCCAGCTGGCTTCCGGTTTCTAGTCACACTGACCCAGCTGATCGAGATGCTGAAGCTTTTGCAATTACTAATGACCTTGCACAGACTGTTCATTTACCTACAAGAATACCGGACAATCCTAACCATACAGCCAACACACGATCTTTTTCCAACACACTTGATAGGTTGAATTACTGTTTCAAAACTTCTGATGTCAACATTTGCACAGATTATGTCCGAGAAATTATTCTTGTAGGAATGGAATCCTTTATTCCACGCTCCACTTTAAAATTTTGTCCTCTTTCTAAACCATGGTTTTCCAATAAATGTGCTAAGGTGGTTGAAAAGAAGAATGTTGCATATTGTAATTGGCTTGTTTCCAATTCTTCAGTTTCATTTTCTGCCTACACCAAAGCTCGCAACAATTGTAAAGCATTTATTAATCAGTCCAAACTAGATTTTGAACAGGCTAAGAGAAGAAAACTTGCTTCTTGCCCTAATGGCAGTGGAGCATTCTGGTCTCTTGCCAAAGCTATTGGCCACAACTTTTGCCCATCTCTGCTCCTGCCTCTGTCAAAACCAGATGGCTCTGTTATCACTTCAGCCAATGATAAAGCTGGCCTGCTAGCATCCCATTTTTCTTCCAACTCACGTATTAATGATCTTGGTAAAACACTGCCCACCATTCCCAACACGCTCCATTCAATGCCTCCTGTGGTCTTTCATCAAAAGGATGTCAGAAGGATTTTGATGAATCTTGATGCTAAGAAAGCTCCAGGTCTTGATAGTATTTCTCCACTTGTTCTCAAAACCTGTGCTCCTGAACTTAGTAATATTCTTTTCTGCCTTTTTTCACTGTCTTATTCCAAAGGTGTTTTTCCTTCTGCTTGGAAATTTGCTCATATCCAGCCAGTTCCTAAAAAGGGTGACAAATCCCTCCCATCCAATTATCATCCCATTGCAATTACTTCTACTCTTTCTAAAGTACTGGAGAAATCAATTAACCGCTAACTCTTAAACTACCTAGAAACTTTCCGTCTGATCAATGATCGCCAGTATTGATTCTGTCAGTGTCGATCCACTAGTGATATTCTGGCTTATGTTACCCATTTATGGACAAATTCAATGGAAAAGTTTGGCAAAACACAAGCAGTTGCTCTTGACATCTCAAAGGCTTTCGATCATGTTTGGCATAAAGGTCTTCTAAACAAGCTTCCATCTTATGGTTTGCCAACTGTTTTTTGTAATTGGTTATCCAGTTTTCTCTCTGATTGTCACTGAGAGTGATGGTAGATGGCTCTCTGTCTTCTAACTTCTCCACTAATTCCGATGGCCCCCAAGGATCAGTTTTTTCACCCACTCTTTTCCTCTTGTATATTGAAGACCTTCTTCCATTGACAGTAAATCCTATCTATAGTTTTACTGATGATAGCACATTGCATTCCATTTTCCATTTTGAGAAAACGTGCCCTGCTCAATCAGCTTCAACTTCTCGAATGTCCCCTACCAATTCCTTAAATGCAGATCTTCAGGTAATTCTCCATGGGGCAAGGACAACTTAGTTGATTTCAATCCTTCTAAAACTCAGTCTTGTCTTATATCACGTAAAAAGGATTCTTCTGCTCCTCTGCTTATCTTTGGTGACACTCCAATTTCTAGGCAAAATGATATATCTCTTTAGGGGATTACCCTGACTTCTAATCTCTCTTGCCACAAGCACATTACAAATATTGCGTCCTCTGCATCTAAAAAATTGGTTTTTTTCTTTTGCTGTTGGTGTTACTTTTCTTCCAAACAGCTTTTAATCTGTACAAATCGCAAATCTGCCCTACCATAGAATATTGTTCCCACATCTGGGGCGGTGCCCCCAAAACCTCTCTCAGGCTTCTAGATTCCATCCAGAAGACGGCAGTTAGGTTAGTTAGTGACTGCTCTCTAACAGAGTTTCTCCACTCACCATTTTAGAGACATTCTGTTTCTGCTGCATGCGTTTTCTACAGATATTTCCATGGGCACTGTTACTCTGATTTGGCTTCTATAATTCCTGCTCTCTCTTTCAAAACATTCCGAACACGTCCTGCCACCAGCCAACATCCATTTATTGTCCAACTTCAAACTCACAGAACCAACCTTTCATCTTCCTCGTTTATTCATTCAACTGCCATTTTCTGGAACAACCTTCCTTTATAAGTATTTCCTGAAAATTACAGTCTACAGAAGTTCAAGTCTAATGGTATCAAATATCTTCTTTCATCTTCTCAACCTCCAACTGAAGCATGGTACTAAGTACTATAGGTTCTAATACCTCTCGTGTTTGGGTTTTCATTAAAAAAAATAAATAAATAAATTAAAAAAATCTTCTGAAAGCTTTCTCAACAGCAGCAGTAAACAACTTAGGAGATATTGTGTCTCCTTATCAAACTCCTTTCTCAATTTTAAATTAGCTTCTATCTTTGTCTAGTCTAATAAAGGGGGTAGTATTCTCATATATTTTCTTCAAAATCATAATATATGGGGTCTCTATGCCTTTTCATTATCCACAAATGCAAGGCATATCCCCAAGGGGCTCATCTGGTGAGTATGGACTTGGCACACCCAGGGTCCTGAGCTGGATATTATCATTCGTCTCTTTCTTGGTGATTTCCTACTGCCTCTACGTATTTCCTGAAAATTACAGTCTACAGAAGTTCAGGTCTAATGTCAACAAATATCTTCTTTCATCTTCTCAATCTCCAGCCCAAGCACGGTACAAAGTGCTATAAGTTCTAATACCTCCTGTGTTTGGGGTTTTCAAAAAAAAAAAAAAAAACCTTATCTTTTACACTCAAATTCACTCTCTTTTTTGTTCACTGACATTTTTTTTTTTTTTTTGGTAGTAAAATTTAAAACACAGTAAAAAGGTAAGTCTCAGTCAATAACAAAACACATGGCACAGGCAAATTGGAACTAACACAGCACACACAAGCAAAACGGAGTTTAGATTTAGAAATGAAGAGCAGATTTCAGCGAATGGGAAATGCATTTCACCATAATAACATGAAAACACAGAATTCCAGCTATCGGTATTATCACAAATGAATAAGATCGAGTTTACTACCCATTTATTGCACTAACAGAAAAGCCCAATAAACTGTAAACTTCAAATTGTTTTTATTGTTTTATGGTTGTGACCTCCAGAAATGTGCTTTAGAAAAATATCACAGAGGTATTCAAAATTTATTCTTATTACTGAAAATGTGATTCTAGTAAACAATAAAAGTGTAGTGCATTTTATTGATTTGGATCAGTTCTTCGAAATTTGATTCTATTGAGCAGCTGATTCTAATAACCAGTGATCACTATTCATAGTAATATTCATACATTATTATGAATATTATATTCACAATATATTATAATACTTCATTATATTATATACATATGTGTGTGTGTGTGTGTGTGCATATGTGTGGTGTATAGATACACATATGTTTGTAGATGATATATATATATATACTGTATATATATATATATATATATATATATATATATATATACTATGCTTTTGATATTTTCATATCAATTATTAAATGTTATTTATTTATTTTTATTCTTAATAGCTCCTGAACCTTTAACACCTATGCTTCCTCCAGTTGGGTTAAAAGCTATTGTCTTATCTTCAACAACAGTAGTTGTTTACTGGACAGATACAACCCTTCCTCGTAACCAGCTGAAAACAGATAGTCGCTATTATACTGTTCGCTATACAAGTTATACCTATTCTTCAAATCCTAAATATCGCTATTTTAATTCATCTGATTTGAACTGTATGATTGATGACCTTAAGCCTAACACACAATATGAGTTCTCTGTGAAAGTGATTAATGGCCGAAGAGAAAGCACATGGAGTATGAGTGTATTGAATACTACACAAGAAGCAGGTTTGTATGATTTTTCTAACAGTTGACAACACAGTTTTTCATTTTATTTATATGAATAATAGAATCTTTCAGTAGAACTTGTTTAAGGGTATTTAGGTTATATTGGTATTCGGGTAATAATGAATGAGTGGATGTGCATGCACATGCTCACACCCACAACAACTGCAAACAGGCTGACCTCTCTGGAAGTCGTCACTCCAGCCTCTTCCCCCAATGCCTGGTGCAAGCACAAGCCCAAGGTGTAGTTCTTTCAACTAGGTCCCTGGATTCTAACTAATCAGAACTCTTCTCATTTTACCTGTAACCTCTTAAGTCAGTCAGGATTTTGCCTTGTAAGCCTGATACCAAGCCAATCAGATAAGCTTCATTCTTTGTAGATTGTATTTTTTCATCAGGGTGTGCTTACCTTGTTATCACAGCAAACACTAGAATACTTAGTGTTATTGCACTAAGTATTCTAGATGTTTTAATTTATTTTTCTTCTTTTCCTTTTGCCTTTACTCTAGCACAGAAGAAGAGGGGAGGGAAAAGTGGGATTGAAAATTTCAGCTATACACCATCCCTTTAATTATCATCTCTTCCATAATATTATTATATTTATCTTGACTGATCTGCTGATAATAAATCGGAAATATTTTCATACACAGTACAGTGTATGCTAATTTATTATTAATGGATTCTAATTATTATTGTTTTATTATTATTACTATTAGTGGCATAAGATGCAAGGAAGCAAGTTTATAAAGCATCAGCAAAAAAAAAAAAAAAAAAGCCCTCCCACATCACTTGTCCACCCGTCCAACAATTTGTCTAGTTCTTCCTGGTATATATTCAAACTGCCCACCTCCACAAAACCAGATGGAAGTTTGTTTCAAAAGTCAACAACCCACTGGCTGAAGGCAAACCTCCTCATGTCTATCCTGCAACCATCCTTCCTCAGTATGAATTTATGCCTCCTATTGTGTGTAGTCTCAGAAAAACAGAGTATGCCACTAGCAGTGAGCTTGCACAATCCATTCAAAGCCTTAAAAACCTCAGTCAGATCACCTTGCAGGTGATCTGACTGAGGTAGAACTACCTCATTGGTAGAACTACCCTTTTTTGGTAGAACTACATTGGTAGAACTACCCTTTCATTCCCTTCATCAATCTCGTTGCATTTCTCTACACACGTTCCAACAGATCTACATCCTTCCTAAAATTAGGCCTCTAGACCTGTATGCAGTACTCAAGATGCAGCAAAACCATTGCCTTATAGTGGGATAATCACTTCCTTGTCCCTGCTAGCAAAGTTAAATAAATTTTCTGTTTATACTCCGGGATGACCAAATGGTCAGAGGAGTTCACAAGACAGACAGAATAAAAGAAACAGCACCGTATTTAATAGTCACGGGCATAAACCCCAATAACTCAAGCCACGTGTACTTATGCACCCATGTGCCTGACCACTTGGCTACGGCGGCCGGTTCTGTATATCCTAGACAAAACTCCATGAGCTGTCCTGGCAGCCTGTTTGCATTGCTCAGAGAAATTCATATCTGACCGCACAATTATCTCCAGGCATTTATCATTTTCTGCTGCCCTGAGTGAAACACCAAACAGTTCATATGTTAATTTGGGATTACTGCTGTCCATGTGCAGTATCTTGCATTTATCAATGTTAAACGTCAACTTCCATTTCTCAGCCCATTTGCCTAATTATTTTTTTATCTTATTGCAGCAGCTTACCCTGATTACTGTCATTAACCAGCCTGCCCACCTTTGCATCACCTGCAAACTTAGACATTAAGCTTGATATATATTTCATCAATATCATTAATAAATATAGCAAACAACAATGGGCCAAGCACCAAACCCTGGGGGATGCCACCAATAACATTAGTTCATGAAGATCAGTGGCCATTACTAACCACACTCTGTCTTCTCCTAGTCTACCATCCCTTTATCCACAGTATTTGCTGTGGATAAAGGAATGGTAGACTGGGAGAAGGCTTTATGCAGCACTGCTCCAATTTGTACAGCAATCTTTTATTTGCAACAGTATCAAAAGGTTTCCTGAAATCCAAATATATGTAGTAGTAGTGGCATGTGATGCAAGAAAGCAAATGTATGAGCTTATGCAGCATCAGCCAAAAAAAAAAAAAAAATCACACCATTTCCTCCAAATGCCTGTCCAGTTCCTCCTTAAATTTATTCAACCTATCAACTTCCACAACGACAGATGGAAGTTTGTTCCAGCAATTAACCACCCGCTGGCTAAAGGCAAATTTCCGCACATCTATTCTACATCTGTCTTTTCAAAAGTATGATATCAAAATAATTTTTTGCAACCAGATCTTTTGTTACGGCATTATAATATCCAATCAGACTAGTCAGACAATATTGTTCCATAACAAATTCATGCTGTGACTGCGATATAAGTATCCCAAATTCGCAAATAGGAACATTTGTGAATTTGGGATACATTTTCACATCACCAGTCCATACAGAGCTCTCTTGATTCCAAAGATTCTCACATGATTAAGGCTTAGGCTAAGGATTATGACTTATCTTCTTTGCTGCCTCCTTTAATATAATTAGATATATCCCATCCACCCAAGTGCCTTTTTTATGTTGAGCTTCAACAATTCTTCTTACACTTTCCTCTCAGTTAACACAAAACCATTTAGCTCCCTGTTAGATTCTGATGAACTTCTGGATTTCCCCTCATTAAAGAACTCTTTATGCATAACTGTAAAAGCAAAATACCTATTCAGTTTGTCAGCAACCTGGGCAGGATCATCAACAGTTAAACTGTTGTCAAGTGGTCCTATGTGATTCAATCCCTTTCTTTTTTTGCTGCATTTCTTAGCATTCTTTGCCAGAGATTTCTAATAATCTATCTTAACTTGCCTAACCTCCTTTTTGACTCAGTTACAGACAAGTTTATATCTATTATAGGCTTCTATATCACCAGACAATTTATATGGATCCCATGCATTTTTCTTCTCAGCTACAATTCTCATCTGTTCATCTGACATCCATTTAGGTCTAAGCCTGGAATGGTATTTATTAGTTGTGATGAAAAGCCTAATAGCTTCTATGATTACTTCCCTGTATGCTTACCATTTTAGCATTTGCTGCTGGCAACATCAGACGATCCTACTGTATAGAATTTAAAAACTGACTAAGATCATTTTAGTCACCCTTACAGAAGCAAAAGCCCTTCCCTTTACCCTCGATAGTAGTTATATCTTTAAGTAAGTACCACATCACCATATTGTAATCACTGCCACCCAGAGGATCTTTTACCTGTAGGTTCTTAATGCATGAAGAGTTGCTACTGATAATCAAATCAAGAGTATTGTTTCCTCTAGTTGCTTTTTCAACATGCTGCTGTAGAAAATAGTCATGCTTGTGTGTGAATGAATAACCCACAAGTTCCAGTCAATATCTGGAAAGTTAAAATCCTCTATTATAAGACATTCTGATTTACTGGTCTACTGTTTGTTTGTTTGTTATTTGGTTTTTAGGAGCATTAGCAACTAAGGCCATATTGCTCCGGGATATGCGGTGGTCATTTCCCTGACCTTTCCGCATCCTCCGTATTTGGTGGTGACGGGCTTGAACCCCGGTCTAATCAAGAAGCGTGTGCTATGCACTGCTGCTCCTTCCCACCTGGCTACGGAGTCGCCCACTGGTCTACTCTACTTCTTTGTATATGTATAGTTGTTTGTTGTACTCATCACTGTCATTAGGACTATAACACACTCATATTCTCATTTTTGTTTTCCCAGTTCTTATGTCACACCAAACTGACTCAACACTACACTGGTTATCCATGTCAACTGGATGTGCTGCCTTTTATTTAAAATGCTTTTTAACTAAGAGCAGAATGACTTCTCCCCCCCCTCCTGTCCTGTCTGTCCTTTGTGTACACATTGTACTCCCCATATTCAAATTCTGCATCCCTTATGTCTGACCGACATCACATCTCTGATATCCCACAGTATCTGCATTTGATGACTTGATTAGCACTTTAAATTCATCAAATTCATATACTATGTTCCTAGCATTAGTGTACATGCAAGTATATATATATATACACACTTGTTCTTATTCTTAGTTACCCTAACACAGCTCATGTATTTTCTTGTTTCATGATGACACACAGTAGGGCTTAAAATCCCCGACACCTTACTTTCCTGGCTGCTGCATGTTCCAACAGAAGCAGTGCAAGAATCATTTTCACCTCTGTCTCTGGTTCTAGTTAATGTATTACTCTGTGTATCCCTCCAAGCTCTCAGTTTTTTTGACCCACGCAGCACTGCCTCAATACCATCAGCAAATATTTTTGCATCTCTTCTATTTAAGTATGTACCGTCCCTATAAAAACCCCTCTCTCCTGATAACAAGCACAGAACATAATTCTGCCTCATGAGCCATTCAGAGTTTCTCCAGGACTGAATTGATTAACAAGGCTTCTTCCTATTGTTAATCAATCCTGGATAGGATTGCAGACACTCAAAATTTAATCCTAACTCTCCAACTTTTTCCCAACACTGCCCCGTACTTTTTTAATTAAATCCTTAAATCTCCTATTCTTAATATCTCTACTTCCAAGGAAAATTTAATGTTGTGATTGTTAAGGAAGGGGTAGAAATTCCCCATCTTATTCCTGTTATTGTTCCAGATAATTAAATCATCATCCACATATCGGACCTGGAGATGGGGCAGAAAAAAAAAAATAGATGATTCAGAATTCTCCATATAAACTTCACCTAGAAAGATGAGGAGAGACCAGTCTGTTTCTGTACTGAGCCCTTTCTTTTGGAAGTGGATTTTCCTCTCAAGTTGAAAATGTGATTGATCCTGGTTAAGTCAGTTTTGGGTAAAATGTCAGTGGTCAAAAAGGAGTTAGGATATCTAGTGGAAATTGAGGTATTCATTTCATGAACTAAACATATTTTGTTGTCCATCACAGGTATAAATATATAATTCTTCTTCTTCTTCTTCTTCTTAATGCACTTTCATTGATATGAGTGGATCTCATGTCAATGATAGTGTAAAATCAGCCTACCAACATGTCTTATTAATCTTTAAGGAGATGGGTCGGGTAGAGGATTCTATTGATTTAACTAACCATTTGGTTAACTCTTGACTTATATATCAGCCACTAATGATTGGGGGAGTAGACAGAGAAACTTATCAAGGAAGGGAGGTCTGCAGAAGCAGCAAGATTTCTTGGGGATGGGGATACAACAAAGTAGTTGAGAAACACCGATGCCAACTAAATTTATGCTAACTATGTAAAAATCATATTTTTTTTCCTATAGAAATATAGCTGTATGTCTTATGTATCACAAGTATAACCATTTTATTTGTCTTTTACTTACTGTAATAGATTTTTGAATGGTTAGATTACAAATAACAAGATTGAAATATGATTTAAGTTATTTTTATGAAATTTTTAAATTTTATTGTATTTCAGTATAATATAGAAACAAAACTGGGATCCAGAAATTGTGATTTCATTGTATATACTGTGCAAACACACTATATGTATATAGGAAACTATTTTCTTTTACAAAATACTCTCTCTCTCTCTCTCTCTCTATATATATATATATATATATATATATGTATATATATATACACACACAAAGGGTACTAGGAAAGTTTTGCAATACAGCTTTGTTTATTTAATTTTTTCAAAGTAATTTCCTCTACATTCAATACACCTCTCCATCCTCCAAAACCAATCTTTAAACCAGTTCTGCCAAGTTTCACTAGGGAGTAAAGCACACTCGTTGTCCCAAGCCCGTAGAAGGTCCTCATCACTGGAAAACCCCCTCCCTTTTAGCTTCATTTTCACATGCGGGAACAGTGCAAAGTCGCAGGGAGCAAGGTCTGGACTGTAGGGAGGGTGCTCGAGAAGTTTCAGTCCTGTCGTGGTCAAATATTCGGTGCAGGCTTTGGCGCGGTGAGCTGGAGCATTATCGTCATGGAGGTACCAGGTGTCCATTCTTGACTTTGGCCGCAGGTTCTTCATAGATCCAATGACTTTAGGCAGGCATTGTTCAGTATACCACTTAGCTGTGACTGTCTTCTGCGTGTCCAAAACGACACGTTCCACAATTCCACTCGATTTGAAAAATACAGCTATCATTTTCTTCTTTACAGATCGGGATTTTCTGACAATTACGGGTGTTTCGTCATCATCAAAGACCCAAACTTTGTTTTGAGCCTTGGTCGGCAGATCGTAATATTACAGCCAAGTCTCGTCACCTGTCACGATGTTGTTCGCATACTGAGATTGTCCCTTATCAAACTTTTTTAACATCTCCCGGCACCAAGTCACACGTCGTGTCATCTCCTCTTCAGTCAGTTGATGCGGCACCCAGAGAGAACAAAGTTTCTTCACGTGCAAATGATCTTGCAGAATCGAACGAATTGCTGGTGCATTTAGGCCCAAAGTATCCTCTATCTGTTGGTAGGTCACTCGCCTGTTTTCGTCAAGCATTTTCCTCACAGCAGTAACGTTTTCCTCCGTAACTGACGTTCGTGGCCTTCCCGGTCTCTCCCCGAATCCTCCAGAGTGAAATTTCCCCTTTGGAATTCTCTATGCCACCTGAATATCGTTGTACGATGTGGACAATCATCATCTAGTGCAAGAGTCATTTCTTCTAAGCACTGGTCTATGGTTAAACCACGCACGAAATTATACCGCAAAACTGTCCTTATCTCATTTTGTGACCACGATGCCATCGCAAGCACTTTACACTCTCACTACTAATGAATAACTGAGCCCATCGACTTGGCGCGGCGGCTACTATGCATGTATGAACATGTCTCAACATGCAGCAACAAGCAGCTTCCTGTGATTCATTGTTGCGTCATATTGCAAAACTTTCCTAGTACCCTTTGTATATATATATATATATATATATATATACACAGGATGTTTCAAAAATGATGGTCAATAATTTAAAGGTGAAACGTACAAACTAAACCAAGAAAAAAGTCCCAGTGAAAATCGGAAATGAACTTTTCGAGATAATGCACATTTTCTGTTAAGATCTGCCACTGACTATGGGAGCACTAGTTTTGCAAAAAGCTGTGAATCCTTTTCTAAGGGTGATTTTATTAAACATAAGATAATACATTTTTAATTTTTGCTTTCAACACCACAGGATTTTGCAGATGTTACATGCTACATTATGTTCTTTCTAACACCCTTTCCTCAGTGTTGGGTGTTATGCTTCTGGGCCTAATTAGTGAACAATGTTACATTCTTTCACATGGTCATCTCTCCGCTACTTCCTCAGGGGCTTTGATTTGACAGATAGTCAGTATTAAATGAATGTCTCATGCATACCCCTTTCTGTAATCCTAATAACAGTTTTACTAGATCTTTATCATATTAAGTTTTTAGTTTTAGGTATACCGGATTATAAGTATATTTTTAATTTCTGAAATCCAAAATATTTGGTGCTAACGGTAAATAGATTGGGACCCAAAGCCCAATGGGTATGCATCAATATAAAATATGATACACATTTACCTGTAACCATTGTAGACTGTGACCACAATGGTTACAGGTAAACATGGGTCAAGAGTGAATTATTATATTCATTACATATTATATATTTGTAATAATGGTATTATTTGGCACTCGTTTGCAGTGCCTGAAGACTAGGCACCTGTGAGGTGATCTGATTAAGGTGTATTAAGGCCTTGAATGAGTTGAGCATGCTGAATTCTGATGGGATCCTTCCACTTGCTCAGATTACGAACCTAAAGGGGCATAAATTCAAATTGAGGAAAGACAGTTGTAGAATAGATGTGCAGAAATTTCCCTTTAGCCAGTGGGTGGTTAATTGCTGGAGCAAACTTCCATCTGTCATTGTGGAAATTGATAGCTTAAATAAATTCAAGGAGGAACTGGACAAACGTTTAGAGGGAATGGTTATGTGAATTTTTTATTATTGTTATTTTTATTTATTTACTTATTTTTGGCTGATGCTACATAAGCTCATATGCTTGCATTCTTGCATCACATGGCTCTATTACAATTAATATTCTCTCAATTTTCATAGTTGATCCTTGAAAACATCAGTAAAATTGGGTAGCATACAGTAATATGATTTAATATATATATATATATATTTTTTTTTTAGTTTCTGTGTGTGCTGTAAATTCTTTATGATATTGCTAAGATATCAACACCTGAGTCATACAAATAATTTTCTAACATATATTATTATTATTATTATTAGCCATATGGTGCAAGGAAGCCTGAGGCTTATGCTGCACCAGACAAAAAAGATTCCCGAGTTACCCTGAGAGAGAGAGAGAGAGAGAGAGAGAGAGAGAGAGAGAGAGAGAGAGAGAATCAGAAGTAGAAAAGAATCACCAAGAGAGAGAAGAATGATGATATCCAGCTCGGAACTCTGGGTGTGCCAAGCCCATACTCACCAGACCTTTAATAAAAATTTCCATGATTTATCATTGCACTTGTATTTTTCATGAAGTCTAACTTACAGACTTATTGAGCTATATATATATATACACACTAGGGTTAAATGAAAGTGCATCACCTATTAAAATTGTAATTGTCGTCCGAATACGTAAGTACAGGCATACCTCGAATAACGAATAGGATGCGTTCCACGAAATTACTTCGTTAAGCGAAACTTCGTTTTCAGAGGTAAAAATACTATGGCCGGAATAGGGATACGTTCCTACGTAAAGAAAATGAAAAGCTTTTTTTTTTTTTCGAACAAAGAAAAGTTTTATTAAATAAACAGTCAACTTACATACAAAGCGAAATCACATTTTAAAATATGAGTCTAAAGTTGATTGCTTATGCTTTTTTTCTGTTTCATTTAACAATTGCCTATAGGAGTTATTGCATTTAACACTGATCGCTTAACAATAAAACTTCTTCCTAAATCAGGATCATTTTCACTAAAAAAATTTAAAACATTTTCAAGGTCATTTTAAGCACATTTTTAAATCTTTGGTTAACACTTTTTCGGCAGGAACTTCTTTAACTTCGTCTTCATTATCTTTGTCTTCGTTGCTAACAAGGTTTTCTAAATCTTCCACTGAAAAACCATCATCTTCTGCATTCAATAAATTTCTAACGTCCTCTTCATCGACATTTTCGAAACCTATTGATTGAGCCATCTGGATAACTTCATTTCTAATTTCTTGGATGTTATTTTCTTCTTCTAGTACAACTTCTGGCCATATTTTGCGCCAAACTCCATTTAAGCATTTCTTAGTGACTTCTTTCCAAGAACTATCAATGTTTTCAATTGCGTTTTTAATGGTGTAGTTTTTCCAAAAAGTTAACTGTCATTTCCTCTTTATCCTCTAGTTCAGTTAAATTGCTTAATGTTTTACGCAGATAATAAGCTTTAAATGATGCTATTATTCCCTGATCCAATGGTTGAATCAGGGAAGTTGTGTTTGCTGGAAGAAACACAACTTTGACAGGACTGCATGTGTCCAACGTGTTAAGGTCAGTAGGATGTCCCGGAGCATTGTCTAACAACAAAAGAGCTTTTTCTTCAAAGTTGTTTTTTTGACAATACCGTTTTACTTCAGGACAAAAGTGGTTAACAAACCAATCAGTAAATAACTCCTTGGTAACCCACGCTTTTCTATTTGCTTTCCATATTACAGGTAAATTCATTTTTATGTTACCTTTTAACGCCCTCGGATTTTCTGAATGGTAAACTAATAACAATTTTAATTTATAATCGCCAGAGGCATTTGATCCAAAGAGTAACGTTAAACGGTCTTGTGGCTGCTTTGAACCCAGCAGCTGATTTTTCTTCAATAGAAATGAAGCTTTTTGTTGGTAGCCGTTTCCAGAACAAACCGCTTTCGTCAACACTGAACACCAAATTTGGTGGAAAATTTTCACGTTCAATTATTTCCTTTAGTTTTTCTGGAAACTTATTTGCAGCTTCTGTTAATTTTACACTATGAACCCTGGCCCGTTTTTTAAATTTCTTGAACCAACCACGAGAAGCCCCAAAGGTTTCCGTAATTTCTTCAGTTTGTTTAGATTTCAGGTGATTAAACTGGAATATTTTTTTTATGTTAAATGGGGCTTGAAATTGCGGACTTCGTTATATCGAAACTTCGTTATCAGAGGTAACGTTAACCGAGGTATGCCTGTATATGGCAATATTTCTTACAGATTGCATCAGATAAGATTGACACGCATAGGTGATGACGTAAGATTGCATCAGCTGTTACTTTCAGCTATATAAGCATTCTCTGCAAGGGTTGCTGTCATTCCTTGCTTGTGTCAGGATGGCAAGTTATGTGCAGTTGATACCACAAAGAAAGAGTGCTATTGTTGCTTTACACGAGGAAGGATGTTCTTCCCGTCATATTGCTTATAGGGTGGCTTGTAATCAGTCAACGGTGAGTAGATTTCTTTCCAAACTCAAGAATACTGGTTCTGCTGATAGGAAAAAAAGGAACTGGATGCAAACGATTCTCTACGCCGAAACTGGGCTGCGTTTTGAAGCGCTTATGCCTTAAAAACCGTAAAGCTTCTTCATCTGAGCTGAAAAAGCCCGATTAATTTGGTGTAAGGAGCATGTCAAATGGATCCCAGAGCAGTGGAAGTCAGTTATTTTCTCGGACAAGAAGAAATTCAACCTGCATGGCTCTGATGGGAGACAAATGATTCGCTGTACACGTGATGAAGAATGCCATCCAGACTGTATGGTGTCTACAGTGAAATTCCTACCAGCCAAATGATATGGGGTTGAATTTCGTATCACCTGCAGTTTATAAAAGGTAAATACCAATGGATACCTGGCTATATTGGAAGGCAAATTACTGCTAATCATTAGAGACCATTTCAACCTGCCAAGTAACTACATCTTTCAAGATGACTCTGCTCCTTGTCATTAGACAAAAAGTGTAAGTAGGCACTTCTGTAGTGTTTCTGCATTAGAGGTTCGGCAGTAATGTGTTTACATTTGTTACAGATGAAAAAATAGTTGGAAGAACGGTCCATTACAACTGTTAGCTGGCCAGGAAACAGCCCAGACCTGAATCCTATATAGCTGGCATCGTGTAGAATCTGCAGTTGCCAGAAAGAAACCAAAGGCCCTTTGTGAACTTCAGGAAGCCATAATTCATGTTTGGAACCATGAACTATCAGTTGATTATCTTCAGAAATTGATCTTGTCAGTGCCTCGATGGTGTGCTGCTGTCATCGGGGCCAGAGGCGGTTCAACTAAATATTAGTTTGCACCTGGTGAACTTTTCTTTTTGTTTTCCATTTAAAATGATAAACTGAAGCAAATTGAGTGCTTCTGATAACATTTCAGCCATAATTGTTGTGTTTACCAAAACTGTTGTATAACGGTTGCAGATGCTCATTTTGTAATATTTTGAGAACCCCTGTCAAATATTACTTAGCTAGTTGGACAGACAACTTGAGTAGTCGAGACCTGCTATAGTGGGTCTCGACTTTAGGACCTCCACATATTTTTTTCCTGTATGTCATATTACTTAGTTTTGCCTATTAATAAATATTTTTGTTATACAGTCAGTCCTCGTATAACACGTGTTTACACTACACAAATTTGATCATACACAATTTAAAAATAGGGGAACGATATCATATATAACACAAACCGAATTTGCTTATGCACAATTTGCCTCTGTGTTTACAAGAAATGGCAGCCGAACATGGAATCATCCCAACTGAACGGAACACGATAGAAATGAAGAGAGATTCTGAAAATGTATTTGTTTTTCATATCAGTGAAGGGGAAACACATTTCACCATAAGAACGTAAAAACCCACACAATTCCAGCTATCGTATTATCGCAAATGCAATTAGATCAAGTTTACTACCAGATTATAACAGATTCCATTAGCAGAAACGCAACTGGAAATTGTTTTTATTGTGTTTACGGTGTTGTTTATTCAGTTGCTACACTTGCGCAGCTTTGTTTATGTGTATCAAGCGTGCCTCCTCATTTTGTAATTGTGCTTTATTCCCTAAAAATGAGTAAAATTCTTAAAAGGTATGAAGAGGAAGCATCCTGATGAAGACACTACAGATTCAGAGAGAAAAAGAAAAGCAATATCGATAGACAAAGGCAGACTGGGTCAAAAATTCTTACCCGTGAAAGTTTGTAGCGGCATCATACTAGCGTTTATGGCCAAAATCACACCTCCATAGTCTTCTGGTCTCCGGCCCACTAGGGTTTCTCTGGTAAGGCCTTATGGCCAGTCCACCTCTGTTGATAGAGAAAAAAATAGAAATTGTGAAACACTTTGAGCGAAATGAACAAACATGTGATATTGCATGTGCAATATCACATGTTCATGAGGCAACACCGAGAAATCGAAATAATGCAGAGAAAATGAAAACAACCCTCATAGCAGGAACAACTCAAAATGTGTGTGTTTTTTTTTTTTTTTTTTTTTTGACTGATGTTATATAAGCTTGCTACCTTGCATCATGTGCCTTTGCTAATACTAAAAATCCATTAGATCAAGACAAAGAATTGGAAGAGGTGGAATGACTGTCATCTGTTTGGATAGAAAATCAAACAAAGAACAAGTTTACTTATTATAGAAGCAAAAGCATTAGCAATATTTTATTACGATTATTTATTTGTGTTTGGTAATGTTTTGGTTACAAATGTGTGTTCAATCTTGGGTGGTCAGCACCTAACCCTATTTTTCCCATAGGGTCTGTTGTTTATATTGCATGATTTTTCATTGCATGAGGGTTTCTAGGAACACAACTATCGTGCTATATGAGGACTGACTGTATTTCTATTTGTGATGCTATTAATGTAATGTAAGATACCACTGTGAAAAAGGGTTAGAAATGTGAAATTCCTAGGTGATGCACTTTCTTTGAAACCAGTGTGTATATATATATATATATATATATATATATATATATATATATATATGAATATGAGCTAAGTTAATAGTGGTAAGAGTTTTTAAAGTTAAAAAATGATATACTAGCTTATCAGGTAACCCAAAAACCATAGCGGGTACCCAACGTGACCTGGAAAAAATATAAATATATGCCATAAATATTTATGGCATATGGCACATACATGTCATGGCATATATTTATATTTTTTCCAGGTCACGTTGGGTACCCGCTATGGTTTTTGGGTTACCTGATAAGCTAGTATATCATTTTTTAACTTTAAAAACTCTTACCACTATTAACTTAGCTTATATTCATATTTATACAGACCGATGTAATGTTTAATCGTCTTAGATGGCATTAATTGGTTATGTGACTATTTAATATTTATTATAATATAAATTTTACTATTTGCTTTTTCATACTTGGAAATATATATATATATATATATATATATATATATAAAATTAGTAAATTAATAAGAGGGGTTTACCTCAATATAGTATGTGGAACACTTCCGTATACAATAGTATACGGAAGTGTTCCACAATAGTCTCCAGTAGTATACAATCGATACACACAATTATGGGAGATTTTTTGAATGGCTTGGTACAAAATTACATTAAATCTACACTAAGGTACTCGGCCCAAAGTTACCATATTTCTTTCCTAAAATATTGCCTTCAAAACAACATCGTTCCGAAATTTGCCAGGGTGAATTTAAATCAAAAAATTTCAGGCATAAAACAACTATCACTGGCGACATCACGTAATATTGTTAAGCTTGCCTTAAAATCTCGATATTCGGATAAACAAAAATACCTTTCCCAGGTTAGGAAGCTTCGCGATAAATTAAAAAATTATCTACATCCGAACGATTGGTCTGTATTGAAGACCTCCATAGATTCGCGACGGGAAGCACAAGCCTCAGAAATAAAAAACAGACACGTTAATAAGTTGCAAACATTATCGAATAGTTCAAGACACGTTCATGCGAATTCTAACACATTGTCGCGAGCTTGCGACCAAGTTCACACGAGTTGGGTGACATCCCCCCCACAGACACATAACGCACTACCACAGAATATGTCGGCTAGTTCACGAACACCCCCTCACCCAGTATCCAACGAACCGACATATCAACAGGTTACAAATCTTTCCTCGTGTACACTATCGCAGGACCAGATTTCACTTTTATCCAAAGGATTAAATTATAATTTACCACCTCGAAAGCTGCCAAAAAAACAATGCGTAATTGATATTGAATTTGGACTTCGTAGTGTTCCACAAAAAGATGTATTTATTCAACAAGTTAACCAAGTAGTGAATAACATAAAAGAAACGCGACTTTCTAAATTGAATACACATGACAGTTCAGCTTTACGAGAACTTCGAGAAAATAAGGACATTATTATACAGAGGGCAGATAAAGGAGATACAGTGGTAATACTAGATAAACATGATTATATTAATAAGTTAGATTCAGTTGTATCTGATACCTCCACTTATTGTGAAGTGGACCCGACTCTGTTTACCAATTTGGTAAATCAATACAATAAAACGTTAACCACATATCGTAAAAACGACTACATTACTATGGTTCAGTTGAAGGAATTGAAGTCCAGAACATACAATATTCCTGCACTTTTTGGTCAGGTAAAATTACACAAGCCTGGATTTCCGATTCGACCTATTGTTTCCTACAGGAACTCGGCATTTTCAGCCTTAGCCACACATGTATATAACATTATAAAACCTTTTAGACAGGTTATACAATTTGGGATTAAGAATTACGATACATTATTTAATAATCTTAAAGACTGTAGACTCAGCGACAATGACAATTTATTCTCATTAGATGTTACCTCATTATATACGAATGTAAACGTTGAATACACATTAGATATTATTTGGGATATGTTAAATAAAAACTCGACACCGATTAATTATACGAAGCTGCCTATAAAGGAGATTTTTCACTTAATTAAACTATTAGTTGAGGCTAACTACATCACCTTTCGAGACAAGGTGTACAAACAAATTTTTGGATTACCAATGGGTTTGAGCCTGAGTGGCTTAATGTCAGAGATCTATCTCTCAACAATTGAGCAGATACATTTGACACCTTTTCGTCCCCGTATCACATACTATGGGAGGTATTTAGACGATGTTCTAGTTATTACCGATAGTAGTACAATCCAAGACATTTTACATTCGTTCAATAATATTCATTCTAGACTCAAATTTACATTGGAAAGGGAAGATACGGATACTAAGTCATTAAACTTTCTAAATTTCATGCTTACCCGGGACTCGAACAAAATACAATTTAGCATCTATCGAAAACCCACAAACACCGGTATGCTTCTACATTATAATAGCTACCACCCGTTCACCTACAAAAGATCGATTATCTTTAATCAATTTCTAAATGCCTATAAATATTCAACGACGGATTCTGCTTTAGACTCAGAAATACAAATATTAACTAGCAGATTCTTGAACAGGGGTTATCCCATTAACACAATAAATCGAATTAGGGTACAAGCTAAGGATAAGATACAAAACACTGCACCAATCAACAATAGTAATATCAAAAAATACTTTATTTCTGTCCCATATGTTGAACAGTGGCACAAACAGCTTAACAGATTCTTTAAAGATACCGAATTTAAAATTATAGCTAGGCCTATACGGAAGTTACACACTATACTGAACAATCGCTCGGTTCTTTCGGCGTTCGCAACACAAATTAATGATCTAGTATACAACATTTCTTGCGGTGATTGCGACTCGTCTTATCAGGGTTCGACGCGGTTTTCTCTTAATATCCGTGTAAATCAACACGAAGCCTCAGTTCGTGCTTCTTGTTCAGCAGCGTCAGAATTAGCCTTTCATGCCATTAACGAAAAACATACTTTTTTATTTAACGAGGCCAAAATACTTAACGTTCAACGTAATTATACGCGACTATTAATTGCAGAAACCGTTGAAATTAAATTACACGAGAATTCTGTTAATGTTCGGCGGCCATATTTGATCTCCGATGCGTGGACCTTTACGCGCATGCGCGAAGACACATAATCACTATTTAAGTTGCAGGTTTAGCGGGATTCGGTAATTTTCATTCCTGTGATCACGACAGTCGGTCGAAAAGCATTGTCAGCTTCAGGAAGGAAAATCGTTTTGAATATTTTCATTAGATTCTTTTAATTGCGTTAATTTGAATTTTAATTGTTTTGAATTGATTTTGAATTGTGTTAAATTGATTATTTAATTATTTATATTTTACTTTAATTATTTATATTTTACTTTAATGTACCGGTAAGTTGTCGATTTTTTCGTTTTTTCCGTTTTAATTTCTGGAGGGTATCATACGGAAGTGTTCCACGTACTATATTGAGGTAAACCCCTCTTATTAATTTACTAATATTATTATCAACGTAGAACATATTGAGTATTTCAGCTCTGATTCATACTATCTAATATATATATAAAGTAAGAGAAAAAATGAGAGAGGATAGAAAGTGATAGAAAGTAACAAAAAATATGTAAAATAAGAGATAAATAATTACAAACTTGACAAAATAAGGATGTTGCCAGACAACTTACAAAACATCAAGTGTCAATGGCCAGGATTGCAAGCACAATAGCAGATACATGTTGCTATTTTGCTTACAAACCTGTCTGCTTACACCTGTTGTTTTGTAAGTTGTGTGATAACATCCTTAGTTTTCAATTTTGTAATTATTTTCCTTTCGTTTTAAATATTTTTTGTTACCCTCTATCTCCCTCATTTTTTTTCTCTCACTTTATTGCCCCTGCTCTGCACAGGTAGCATTTTGCTGCCTTTGCAAATTTTTCTGTAATCTTTTTTCCATTTTTCTGCCTTCCTGTTTCCACTTTCACATTATTCTATTCAATATATATGTATAGATATACACTGGTGTTCAAAGAAAGCACATCACCCAGGAATTTCACATTTCCAACTGTTTTTCGCGATGGTATATTACATTAATGACTAGCATCACAAATAGGAATATAAACAAAAGATATTTATTAATAGTTAAGGCAAAGATAAGTAATATTTGACAGGTGCTGTCAAAATATTCCAAAATGAGCATTTGCAATCTTTATACAACAGTTTTGGTAAAAATGACAACTATGGCTGAAATGTTATCAGAAGCCCTCAATTTGCTTTAAATGGAAAACAAAATGAAAAGTTCACCAGGTGAAAACTAATATTTAGTTGAACCGCCTCTGGCCCTGATGACAACAGCACACCATCAAGGCATTGAGAAGATCAATTTCTGAAGATAATCAACTGATAGTTTGTGGTTCCAAACATGAATTATGGCTTCCTGAAGTTCACGAAGGGTCTTAGTTTCTTTCTGGCAACTGCAGATTTCAGGCGATGCCAACAGTTCTCTGGCCAGCTAACAGTTGTAATGGACCATTCTTCCAACCATTTTTTCACCTATAACAAATATAAACACATTACTGCCAAACCTCTAATGCAGAAATGAAGCTAAAGTAACTACAGAAGTGCCTACTTACACTTTTCACCTGATGACAAGGAGCAGAGTCGTCCTGAAAGATGCAGTTACTTGGCAGGTTGAAATGGTCTCTAATGGTTGGCTGCAATTTGCCTTCCAATATAGCCAGGTATCCATTGGCATTTATGGAACCTTTTATAAACTGCAGGTGATACGAAATGCACCCCAATGTTATTTGGCTGGTAGGGAATTTCACTGTAGACACCATACAGTCTGGATGATATTGTTCACCTTGTGTACAGCGAATCGTTTGTCTCCCATCAGAGCCATGCAGGTTGAATTTCTTCTCATCCAAGAAAATAACTGACTTCCACTGCTCGAGGGTCCATTTGACATGCTCCTTACACCAAATTAATTGGGCCTTTTTCATTTTTTGTGTGAGGAGGGGCTTCTTTTTAGGACGAAGGGCTACAAGTCCATTTTTGAAGAGGCATCTTCTGACTGTTACTGCACTTGCTACCACTCCTGTATGTTATTCCCATTGTCTTTTCATCTCAGACGAATAAGCTTTATGGTTTTTAAGGCATAAGCATTTCAAAACGCAGCCCTGTTTTGGCATAGAGAGTCGTTTGCATCCAGTTCCTTTTTTTCCTATAAGCAGAACCAGTATTCTTGAGTTTGGAAAGAAATCTACTCAGTGTTGACTGGTTACAAGACACTCTATAAGCAATATGACAGGAAGAACATCCTTCCTCATGTAAAGCAACAATAGCACTCTTTCTTCGTGGCATTAACTGCACGTAACTGGCCATTCTGACACATGCAAGGAATGACTGCAACTCTTGCAGAGCATCCTTATGTAGCTGAAAGTAACAGCTGATGCAATATTGCATCATCACCTATGCGTGTCAATCTTATCTGATGCAATATGTAAGAAATATTGCCATATACTTACATTATTCAGACAATAATTACAATTTTAAGGGGTGAACACTTTCTGTGAACACCAGTGTATATGTAAAATCTATTATGTACAATGAAATAATTGATTTTAGACATTTATTTTAATATAAAGCACCTTCATCGCCACCAAGAGATTTGACAGTATTTGCTTCAGAGGATGACCCTATAACAATCAATTTGCATTGGCAGCCACCAAAACAGCCAAATGGTCAAATTACAGGTATGTTCACTTTTTTGGGATTTTTTTTTTTTTTCTTCCTTATTTCAGTTTCATATTTAAAATTTGTTTTGATATATAGACTTCTCCAAAATAAATATTGTTTAGTCACCATATAAACATTTAGTTATAAAACACATAATTAGTGACAGATTCCATGATCCTAAAAATTTGTTTAAAAAATTGAGCTTCTTCTTAAAGAAGATATTTCATAAGATATTGCTGTCATGTTGAAAGTACATTTGGGTAGGTTCATTTGCAAAACAAAGGCCTGAATTAAAGGAGAAACAGTAGTTTCTTTTGTAGGATAACACAAGGCCTCATGTTGCCTAAGTAGGACAAGATGTTCTATTGATTCTTTGTGGACCACCTTTAGAACCCCTTTCTCCCCTACAGACTACACCCTACTCCCTGTAGTTCTTGAGCATTTCTGAACTTGGAAAAACATTTATGGGAACAGAATTTTACAAGCAGTATCAAAGTGAAAAATGCCCTGGCCTATAATTAAAAATGCTCTTGGAAAATGGCTTCCACTGTATTTGTAAAACATTACAGAGCTCTACTATAAACTGTGGCTCCATAATGAATACCTTCAACTCAGGATAACAGGTACATTTTGCACATTTTTCAATTTTATTATCTCTTTCTTCTCCTTATGGTTTTTTTTCCCCTCCCATGATGGATATATTAGGTGTGTGGGATGGTTAGTATGTCCAGTTAATATTATTGGTCAAGGAACTCTCTGAATATCGTACAGGTGTTTAAGAGCAACCCTTTGTACCATTCACTAATCTTGTTGCCCTTCTCTGTACTTGTTTCAACAGCTCTACATCCTTCTTAAAATGAGGCCTCCAGACTTGATACAGTACTCAAGGTGTGGCCTGACCATTGCCATATACAAGGGGATAATCACCTCCTTACCCTTGCTATAAAAATTCCTATATATCATTGACAAGACACCATGAGCTACTCTTGCAGACCGTCTGCACTGCTCAGAAAACTTCATATCTGCCTGCACAATTAACACCAGGTCCTTTTCATTCTCTACCACTGTCAGTGTGGTACCACAGAGTTGATACGTTACTCTGAGATTACTGCTTCCCATATGTAGTACTTTACATATGTCAATGTTAAATTTCATTTGCCACCTCTCAGCCCATCTGCTCAACTTTTCTAGATCCTGTTGCAGCAGTGTACTGTCATTAGTGTCATTAACAACCCTGCCAACCTTCGTATCGTCTGCAAACTTGGACATTAAGCCTGATATACCATCATCAATATCATTTATAAATACAGAAAATAGCAATGGACTGAACACTAAACCCTGAGGGACTCCTCTAATAACATTAGTCCACGAAGAGCAGTGTCCATTGATTACCACTCTCTGTCTTCTCCCACTCAACCATCCCTTTATCCATAGCAGCATTTTGCCTCCAATGCCACACTCTCCAATTTGTGCAGCAGTCTTCCATGTGTAACAGTATCAAAGGCTTTTCTAAGATCCAAATATATGATATCAAAGTTATTCTTTGTATCCGGTTCCTTCATGACTACATCATAGTATCCAATCAAATTAGTCAGACAAGACTTCTCCTTAACAAACCCATGCTGTGTCCGAGCTATAACTGAAGTCTTGTCTAGATGATCCTGCAATGCTTCTTTAACCAGTGCCTTCATTAATTTCCCTGGAATAGAAGTTAAACTAATAGGTCTGTAATTACCTGTGTCTCCCTTTGATCCTCCTTTGTGGATTGGGGTCACATTTGAACATCTCCAGTCCACGGGTACCTCCCCTGAGTCCAGGGAAGCTCTCATAATTATGGCTAAGGGTTTGCTTACTTCCTTTGCCACTTCCTTTAATATAACTGGATAGATTCCATCCACCCCAGGTGCCTTTCTTGTATTTATCTTCAACAATTTCTCCTCCACTTTACTCTCAGTCATTACAAGATTATCTAGCTTACTGCCAGAGTTGAATTCGCCCTCTCTGAATAACTCGTCATGTGTAAATGTTGATGCAAAAAAAATGCATTTAGTTTGTTAGCTACCTGAGCAGAAACATCAACAGTTGAATCATCGATATCAAGTGGACCAATCTGATTCATCCCCTTCCTTCTAGAGCTTACATAAGTAAAGAACTCTTTGCTGTTTTTCTTTGCATCCTTCGCCAAAGATTTCTCATAATCTGCCTTTGCCTGCCTAACCTCCTTTGTAACTTGGTTACTGACCGCTTATATCTATCATAGGCGTCTGTGTCACATGTTAATTTATATGTATCCCATGCATTTTTCTTCTCTGTCACATGTCTAATTAGTTTATCTGACATCCATTTAGGCCTAAACCTTGAACAATATTTCTTTGTTGGTATGAAAAGCCTAGTAGCTTCCAAGATTAATTCTTTGAATGCTTCCCATTTTGAATTTGCTGTTGGAAACATCATTAGTTTGTTCCATCGTATAGAATTTAAAAAACTGTCTCAGACCACCATAGTCACCTTGACGAAAGCAAAAACCCTTCCCTTTACCCCTGATGGTAGTTACCTCTTTGAGTAAATCCCACTTCAGCACACTGTGATCATTGCCACCTAGTGGTTCCTTTATCTGCAGATTCTTGATGCATGAAGAAATACTATTGATAATCAGATCAAGAGTATTACTCCCTCTAGTTGCCTCCCAAACATGCTGCTGTTGAAAACAATCATCCAATAAATCCACAAAAGCCTTGCTAGTGTGTGAGTGACCAATCCACAAATTCCAGTCAATATCTGAGAAATTAAAATCCCCCATTATAAGACACTCTAATTTACTGGCCCACTATTACTCTACACAATTGCTCATTATACTCATCAGATTCATTAGGCCTCTAACATACACCTACTCTCATTTTCCCTTTCCCAGCGCTTATGTCACACCAAACAGACTCAACATTGCATTGTCCACCAACATCAATTGGATGCACTTCCTTAGATTTTATGTGTTTCTTAACTAATAGCATAATCCTTCCTCCCTTCCTGTCCTGTCTATCCTTTCTGTACACATTGTACTCCCCAAATTCCAGTTCTGCACTGCGTATGTCTGTGTGATACCATGTCTCTGATATCCCAACAATATCTGCCTTTGATGTCTTGACTAGCACTTCAGTCTCATTGAATTTATTAACTTTTTTTTTTTTTTTTTTTTTGATTTGGTAGTTGTTGGCGCATCGGCTTCTGTGGCCATATTGCACCTCCCAAGGTTTTTGCAGTACTTTAATCCAAGCCCGAGGCGGGAATCGAACCCGCGACCTTTGGGTTGCCGGGCAGGTACTTTACCCACTCGGCTAGCCCGGTCGGCAATTTATTAACTATACTCCTAGCGTTGGTGTACATGCAAGTATACATGCACCTGTTTCTACTCTTAGTTACCTTAACACAGCCCATGTATTTACTTGTTCCACTATGACTCCCAGCAGTCCTGGAAATTCCCATGGCCTTGCTTTTCAGGCTACTGCTCAATTGCATTTCAATAGAAGTAGTGCTAGAATCACTTTTACTTCTGCCAACGGCTACTGTTAATCTATTAGTCTGTGTACCCTCCAAGCTATCAGTTTTCCGATCCACCTAACTCTGCCTCGATAGCATCAGCAAATATTCTTGCACCCTTTCTATTTAAGTGTATCCCATCCCTGTAGAAGCAGTCTCTCCTGTTAACAAGCACAGATCAGGTTGAGAAAAATTCTATCCCTTGAGTCTTGCACAATCTCTCCAAGGCCAAATTAATTGATAAGGCTCTCATCATATACTCCCTTCTATCGTGTCTGGGCAGAATTGCAGACACTTTCAAATTTAACCCTAACTAACGGCTTTTTTTTAGAATTGTTTTGTACTTGTTAAGTAATTCTGCTGGTCTCCTACTCTTAATATCATTAGTGCCAACGTGTACAACAATATCACCCTTTGTGCCCTTAACGGATGATATCTGCCCTACAACGTCCTTAACCTTTGCCCCTATCAGACATATCCTGGTCCTGTTCCATCTATCTTTTTTGCACAATATGTTCCCCGTTTCCCTGACAATAGAGTCACCCACAACAACTAGTTCCTTTGGGACCAGCGCATTCTGCCTTTGGGGGTTGCCGCTGTGTTGCATGATATCCAAGTTCAAGCTCTGGCATTGATGTGGTCAGCTGAGAGCTTGAATGCCCCTTAATTTAAATCCTTCAAAGGCATCCACCCTGTCCTTCAAGCTCTCATATAAGCCCATAACAATGCTGAGTTGGCACCTGATTTCCTCGCACTCCTTACATTGCACACACACAAAGACATTCCCCTTGGCAATATCATGTCCCATTCCTGATTGCTCCACAAACATCAAACAAGCAGTGCATTTGAATAGACTGTGATTCAGAGGACAACCACCCTCCTCAGTTCTCCCCTGAGCCACAGCATTTCTACTAGTTTGAGCCTTTTGCTTTGCTGCTCTGGTCTGAGTCATGATATCTATTCAAGTTCAATAAAATTCCAATACAAAATATAACCCTAAACCTATATCCCAATACAGTTATAATACTATATATGATGTACAGTAAATCCCCGCTATTCTCGGGGGTTACGTTCCTGGGAAATGTAGCGAATACCGAAAACGCAAATACTGAATTATGGCTCCCATAGTAATAAAGGGGTTCCGTTCCAAAGTATGTAATATTTAAGAAAAAGTAGTCTAAAATTTTGTCTATATGTGTATTATATGTACCTTCATAATATGACAGTGCATAGTGAAATGCAAGCATAAGGCATCAAAATGAAAATAAGAAACAATTTAATATTAAATGTAATATTTATTAGAAATTTCAAATAAATCTTTCAAATCAGCGCCTTTGATAGCTAAAAAACGTATCCCACCAGTGCTATCACCAGTTTCACTAAAGTGTTGATAAAGGAGTTTTGCTTTTTCACGAATGATGAGTGAACTTAATGGAATTTTATTTTGAGTTCGGTCTTCTATCCACAGATTTAAAGCTTTTTCCATTTTTTCTAATTTAACATCACGAGTTACAGAGCAAATTTTTGAAGCAATTAGCGCATTTTCACGGACACTACGGCAGATTTTTTCTTCCGATTTTTTGATTGATCGTACCGTTGACTCATTGATTTTATAATGTTTTGCCACTGAGGAGACATTTTCACCATTAGAAATTTTGTCTAATAACTCAATTTTATTCGCTATTGTCATCACCTTCTTTGATCTTTTCACATTTCCCTTGTTATTCGTAGCCATATTTTTGTACGGGCAAGAAAGAACTTGTCCACAATAAAGTCACTTTCTTCCGTTAACACACTCGAAAAAGTCTGTTTTACACTGCAAAAGGTAGATTTATCACTTTTGTAAGCATACCAATTTACAAATTGATAAATTTATTCAATTTATAAGCATATAAATTAAAAGCAAACGACGAAACCTTCCATGACAAGTGCATAACACATACTGAACAAGGATTAGCGAGAAACATCCACGCTCGCGATTTTGTCATTCCTCTCCCCCCACCCACTGAGCGCTGTTTTGACTGGGAAAGATAATTTTTACCATGCCCATGTTTTTTTATGGCGGAAAATATTCACAGCGCTTTAAAATTCACATTTTTTTAGGTTAGTTACATTATATGACTTTCTTATCCCCTGTCAACTTATATGTATTAATTTATGATGTTACGTTTGTAATAACTAGGTCGCTGTATTTATTTAGTTAAAAAAGTACAATTCAATTGACAATGAAATTTAATAAGATTAATAAATGTTACTGATTAATTGATACTACTGTACTCGCTATCTAGTTTTCCATTAAACCTTACGCTAGCACACGTATCTTTTAACAATGGCGGCAAGTTACGAATGGTTATTCTACGGACACGAGGTATTATTTACTTTCCAAATCGCACTATCTAAATTCAAAATAAACCATGGAGCTTGACTATGTCTATAAGCTACTTATAGAAAATAATTTAATCTAACAATTAAGTCAATAAAGCGGCTAAATATAATTAAAAACTTTCGTTCGCGGGAGCTGCAAAACCTGTCCACGTATGGATTTGATACCCTTACCGATACTAAGTAATAACCTACAAAATCTCTATCTAAATTCAATTTAAACTAAAGTATTGTTACTATGAATATAAAGCAACTCTAAAAAATAAATTAATATGCCAATTTAAGTCAATAAAAAAGAAAAAACTTCTCTATTTGCTGGAGTCATAAAAACTTCGTCTGTTCACATGTACTCTCGCACCCACTCTCCATATTAACTGAAACTTCTCCAATATTTAACAGCAATTGTCAGAGCTACATAATCATTTTTATGTAGCTGACTCCGGTTGACAAAGCCTCCAACAATTATGAATCCCATTGGAGCCCACTGGGTTCCACTAGAACTCAATGTGCAACCGAAAACTCTCTGCACCATTACACCACCAACACCATGGATTGAAACAGCATCCACAAGTTCATGCTGTTTTCACCATATTCTGGTTCTCTCATCACTGTGAAACAAAGGAACCAGCATTTGTCAGACTAGGTAATATTTTTCCAATCCTCCACTCTAGTGGTGGTGATCCTGAGCCTACTGTAGCTGCATTTTTTTGTTTTTTACTTTTTGACAGTAGTGAACCTAGTAAGCCTCATCAGTTTTCAAATATTAGTTCATAAATTATTATTTTCCAAAACATCATTTGAAACATTATTTTTCAAATACAGTAGAACTCAGATAAGAAGTTTCCGGGGGACTGGAGGTTTAGAACTTCTTATGCAGGAAAACATTTTAGAAGGGAAAATTACCTAAGAGTATGAAATATTAACTGCACAAATAAAAATGAAAAGATGTGCATACATAAGCTAAATTTGATTTTTAAGTACCATTTCAGAATTTATAAATATTTTACTCTGCCTATGGGAAACATTTTTAAACTGAGGATTTCTAATTGCTTAACATTCTGTTCATTTAACTCATCACCAAGTTGGAAGAATAAGCTCCTTTGGAGTTTCAACGTACCTTAAAAGTTCACAATTACAATAAGACAGAGCAAAAATCCACTAAGTAATTCAGAACTGTTCACAACCATCAGAACTTAATGCTTAATGTGGTCTACGTATCAAATTATGGATATCGATGAAAACAATTGCAATATGTCACTTCCATTATATCAAAATGTTTATACTAAAAAAGTTTTACCTCTGAAAGCCTTAGACTACGGGAAATTCGCTAATCAAACAAGTTAGTGCAAAGCATCATTTTAGTTCGTAGTAAATCACCGAAGTAAGCATTGTTTTTGTTAAAATGGCATCGTTTTTGTTAAATCTCATATTGCAAATGCCTTCACAATGATTTTCCCTGATATTGAACTACCTAGAATAAGTAACAGTTTGACAGAGAATTCTTGAATAGGCAACACTTCGCCAAAGGATTCTGGAATAGGCAAAACTTCACCAATGGATTCTCGGCAGATACCACCACCACCCCTGGGTGGTGGTGGTATCTGCCGAGAATAACTAACATTAGTCTTCTCCATTGGCAAAAGCATTGCTTATTGGAGGTAGTGCAATATCAGGGCAACTCATTCACAATATGAGATGTGTATATATCAAAAGCAATGCCATTTCACCTACTTTGGTGGTTTACTATGAATTAAAATGATGCTTGGCACTAACTTTTTCGATTACCAAATGTTTATGTTGTTTAATATTTTTTAATATTAAAAAAAAATAATAATATTTTCTTTATTTAAAAAACATATGTGGGAAAATATCATTATAATAATACACCGTGTATTCTTTTATCACAAACCTTTTATGCAGGAAAATGTTTTACCCGGAAAACTTCTTACGTGGGAAAATAATACATTACAATACTGAATTGGGACTAAGAAACCAAATCTAATACAGGGGAAAGCTTCTTATGTGGGAATTTCTTTTCTAGGTTCTACTCTATTAGTTAATATTTTTAATTACATTTTGTAGATCTGCAGATATTTTTGCATTAGGAAAAAAAAAAGTAAGTAATGAAGAGAGTTTTCTTATAATTTTTTTTTTTCTGATTTGATTTTTTACAATCTCACTCTAATGTTGGGCTACTCACTCAAAATAAGAATATTTAAAAACGTTTATGTATAAAGGGGTTAAGGTAATTATGTTATCTTTTGGCTGTTCATCATGAACACATTCCTATAATTTAAAATATTGTAATTTCACAATTATATTACATAACAGTTGATGATTTCCTTGCTTCATTTAACTAATGTCAATAGGTAAAATTAAATTAGACAACATTTTAATTCCTATATTTCAGTATCACAGCATAGAATTGAATTTGTATTCTGCAGGTTATGTAATATTCTATACAACAGATAATACACAGCGAGATCGTGACTGGGTTGTGGAAGGAGTAGTAGGTGATAAAATGACTACAGCTCTGAAAGGTCTTACTGCTGATACAACATATTATTTTAAAATTCAAGCCCGTAATAACAAGGGATATGGCCCTCTCTCCCCTGAAGTATTCTATCACACTGGTCCTGGTAAGAAGTTTTTAAATAAACACTTTTCAATAATTAGAAGTGAACAGAATTGTACTCTCCTTATAGGCTTATGCCAGTTTCCTCTTTATTCTAAATATGTACTTACTTTATTTCAGTGTAAGAAGCACTTTATCACCCTGAATCAAATTTGAACCTTTTGCATATAAAAGCGGATTATTTTAATTTTTTTTTACTATTTTTTGTGATGTTTTAAAATATTATGTATTATTTTTATTTGATCATAATTTTTTTAAATTTCCAAAACTTTCATGCATGGATTTTTGATTAGTTTTATTTATAATTCAATTCTATAGTGTTAAGAAGAAAATCATATGGTATTATACCTTGTGTGTTTTAAGTATATGAAAATTCACTGTAGAAATTTAAACTTGTAATGTATGCTTAATCCAATGTATTGTGAAAATTTCCAAAAGAATGTTTGTATTTATACTAAATGCCATTGTGTGGGAAGCATAATGTGATAAACCTTGGTTGGTTGCTTGAATAGACCTTGTTTCTGAGTGGTGGTGGGTTGAAATTTTGTAACAAGCAAATGTTACAATGGGAAACTTAATATATAGCCAGGACTTGCATAACGCTAGTTCGATTAACACATTTTTCAGTTAGTGTTATTTTAAAAAAGTATTCTACTTTCACTTTACACAATGCAAATTTCCAGTTAACGCAATCTGTTTTTTTTTATGTGCTAGTTGAAAAAGATTTGAATCAATTGTGTCAGACAGACACTAAACAAACGTTTGCCTGCTGCCCACCTCAGTGTGTTCCATCAACCATTAGAAGAAGATGTGTTACTTGTTTGTCTCCTGCTAATAAAGTCAATGCAGACTTGCATTTAAAAATTCAAATTTTTAAATAAGCCAGATGAAAATGTTACCGCAAAGGAGATAATGGTAAAAGAACTAGATGAAAACTAGATCATATCGCAAAGAACTTCAAACAAAAGATTTGAGGCTCTCTGCAATATTTATTTTGCCAGGGCCCAGAGAAGATTGTTGTCAGCTATCGGAAATTGATTGATGAAAAGAGAAAGTCAACACTGTTCAAATGACTCTGTTCAAATATTTCTGTAAACAAATTGTTTCTTCATTGTGTATTTTATGTCAGAGGTTCCCAAACATACTCTGTTCACGGCGCCCTTAGTGTTTCAGTAATTTTTTCACGCTGCACCCAGACCAAAAGAAATACCTAACAGTTCCATTTATTAAGTAGTTAGGTCCAAAACAACTTAAAAAGAAATCTTGAAACTGTGAACTACCTCAAGCTAGTAGTTCACACTGTGTTCAACAGATATCAGGTATCACTGTGTTTCCCTTGAAAATTTAAAATATTCCACGGTGCACAGTTTGGGAACCACTGTTTTATGCAATAAACATTTAATTCCATAATTATTTACATTGTATACAGTTAAAAAGTTATTTAAAAGGTATTTTAAATATTCTTTATGGACATTCCAGAAGGTCAAGAACCAATTATAATTTTTCCTATTGATTATTATATTCGATTAACATGTTTCTGTTTTGCACGATGTGCTCACAGGATGAATTAATCACATTAATTGAGGCCAGCCTGTACTAAACTTAAACTTTGCCACAAAACATATTTTGCATCATAAATTTTGTGCGTGCAAAAATTTATGATGTTACTAATTAGCTGATAGTTCTTACAGGTAGTAAAGTATATAGGGTTATCTGTGTAGGAATGGGAACTAACGACATTAAGTGAAACCAAACTGAGGACTTGGTCGTGAGATATAAGATCATACTTAAAAAATGCCCTGAAGTGGTATCTTACCTTTTATAAAAATTTGAACTTGTGGAATGGTAATATACCAATCCATGGAATCAGGATGACTGTTATTTATTACAACACATCAGAAATAGCACAAGGAATACTAATATCTTTGAGCTGTTCTTCAGCACAGACCCAAGCTATATCAAAATTATGGAACTGAAGGAACTAATAGTGGGCAATGACTATAATGTCATAAACTGTATTAATATTGGCAAATGATGCAAGCTTATATACATAATTAGCAAAAAAATTATGTATATAAGCTTGCATCATTTGCCAATATTAATACAGTTTATGACATTATAGTCATTGCCCACTATTAGTTCCTTCAGTTCCATAATTTTGATATAGCTTGGGTCTGTGCTGAAGAACAGCTCAAAGATATACCCGTTCCAACAGTTCCACATCATTTTTTAAAATGAGGTGTCCAAAACTGTATCTAATTCTTAAGGTACAACCTAACCATTTCCTTTAAGTGTGATAATTATCTCTTTGTACCTGTTGGCAAAATTTCTGTATATCATCAACAGAACCCAATGAGAACTTGTCCTAGAAGCCTGTCTGCACTGTTTAGAGAACTTCATGTTGGACTGTACAATTACCTCTAAGTCTCTTTCATTCTCAACCACCTTGGTACCAACCAATTGATTTGTTATTCTGGGATTACTGCTGTTCATATACAGTACCTTGGATTTATCAATATTAACCTCAATTGTCACTCCTTAGCTCATCTGCCTAATTTTTCTAATTTTATTGCAGTAATACACCTTGATTCTTGTCATTAATTTGATTCCTACCAACCTTCATATCATCTGTAGATTTTGACATTATATTGTGTCTTCATTGATATTGGTAATAAACATTGAAAACAGTAAAAGGCCCAGAACTGAACTCTAAGGGACACCACTGATAACATTAATCCAAGAAGAAATGTGCTGAACCTTTTACCTGTTGCCACCATGTACTTAGATTTCAGTGAAGTATTTGATACTGTGAAACAGTATCAAATACTTTGCTAAAATCTAAGTACATGATGACAAAATTATTTCTTGCATCAAGTTCTTTTGTTGCTTCATTGTAGTAGCCATTCAAATTAGTTAGACCAAATTTTCCCTGAATGAATCCATGCCATGATTGCATTTAATTGCATTTGTGTCAAGATGATCCTGCATTACTTCTTTGATTACTAACTCCATTGTTTTACTTGGTACAGAAGTCAAGCTTACAAGTCTATATTTATTAATTTCTCCCTTTGATCCCACCCTTATGAATAGGGGAGATGCATATCTACAGTCCATTGAGACCTCCCCAAGTACAAGGATGTTCTCATAGTTATGGCTAAAGGTTTACTTATCTCTTTTGCTGCTTCTTTTAATAAAATTAGATAAATATTCAAAGTAATTTGACTACTTTGATAGTATAGTATTCAAGCATTTACTCAGATGTAAAGTCTGTTCCAAGCATCAGCCGCAATAAATGCATGCCACCTTATGGTATGTAGATAGATTTTCTGTAGCACCAAATACAATGTTATTTATTCCCAAATGCTTACTTTCTCATCTGTTTTCTATTGTTATTATAATAACTACAATTGATAAATTTATTAATTTACAACTAATAGTACTTTATACTACTTTATAATATTATTATAAAGTAGTATAAAGTACTACTTTATAATAATATTAATTTAATCAAATTCCCAAAATATCTTTAAAATTGGTACATCTTTAGCTATTTTGGATGTATCTGTTCACATGACATGTGAAGATTTTTATAATTATAATGAACAATAATTAATGCATTCATAAGGAAAAAGGTTGCTGCCCCTAGTCTGTTCATTCAACCCAAGTTCATTGCATTATGGTTCCCACAGAGTGGCATTCATTATGACTATCAGCAGTTTTTAAGTTAATTTTATCAACGTGTGGGATTAAGCAGCTGATTGGAGTTTGAACTTTTATTAAATTCTCATATACTTAATATTAAGGATAAAATGTGTTAAATTTCTGTTTAATTGTTTCAGTAAATGCACAATGAATACTAAGCATGTAAATAATTTTATTGCTTGCTGCATCTGTGTAGAATAAATATTTGTTTAGGCATGAGTACAGACAATGTTTCACTTGTGCATTGATTTTAATGTACACCTCAGATGAATTATTTGCAAAAGTTTTCTTTAATTTTATTTTTATTTTTAGAATATGATTATTATTTTATTTTTTTGTTTTTGCATGCTATGTGTGTGGTTTTGGTAATGTCTGCTCTTTATTTTATTTTTTTGCTGTGACTAACTTAGGTTTTCCTAATTCCCAGGGAGCAAGTTTTCAGGGTAAGAGATAAAATATATTTTTTATTTCTTTAATTCTTCCCCTCTCACACATTTATATAGACAAAATGTTTAATTTAATTATGTATGTATATGTGCATTTCATGTATTTCCTATGATAAACTGATAATTTTATCATTTATTTTTGCTGAATAAAATAAATGTGAGGAATATAATTTTATGCATGCATTTGGTTGCATTCATTGTTAAAATTGGTAATAGTGATACACACACACACACACACACACACACACACACACACACACACACACACACACACACACACACACACACACACACACATATATTGCATTGTAATTTAGAATTTAGTATATTTATATGCATAATCATTAATTTTGATAAGACGTTAGCTGTAGGTAATGAAAATTCATTAGGCAATTGTAATGAAAATTCCTTACCATTAGGTAATAAGCTACATAAATATAATATGTTTATAGGCCCTACAGAATTAAGATAGCCTTTATGGACTAACCTGATCACCTGATCCGTAAGCACACTAATACCTATAGTCAAACACCATTAATCGGAAACATTCCACAATAAGTTGAACATATAGATAATTATATATATATATATATACACAGGATATCTCAAAAATATTGGTACAAACGTTTAGGGGAGGTAGGTAACATCTAAAGGAATGTGAATCGTATAGAAACTCATAACCGGAAACGTCATGGGAAAGTAGTAGCAGAAGCACAAGAAGCAGAAATGACACAAGACAGTAATTAGTGGCAAACATTTATTTGACATAATATTAACAATGGAGTACGAGATGGATGCATTTCATGACGTTACAACAGATGCTCGAAGGTTCCACCATGAGACGCGATGCATGTGTGGCACCGACGCAGCATGGATTGGCGGAAACATCACGGGAAAGTAGTAGCAGAGGCACAAGAAGCAAAAATGACACAAGACAGTAATTAGTGGCAAACATTTAGTTGACATAATATTAACAATGGAGTACGAGATGGATGCATTTCATGATGTTACAACAGATGCTCAAAGGTTCCACCATGAGATGTGATGCGATGCATGCATGACACTGACGCAGTATGGATTGGTGGACACGGTCGAACACACCTGGAGTTTCTTTGACAGTAGCAGCAGCAGGGCAGATGAGGCTCTTCACGAGATCCATTTCCGTCTCATTTCACAGGTGATTCATACACGATAGATTTGAGGACCCCCCACAGAAAGAAATCAAGGCTTGATAAATCAGGTGAGCGTGGGGGGCCAGGCAATGGGTCCACCATGGCCAATCCATCGACGCCCAAAATGCCTGTTCAAATGGTCACGAACACACATTCCATAATGAACAACCACATGAACATTGTGCTGATTGAATAAGCATTGCCGAGTGAAATAAGCCTCATCCGTGACCAAAACATAGGCTGGAAAATTCAAGTCTTGAGCACTCTCTTGGAGAAATCACTGCGCAAAAGCCACACATGCAGGACTTGGGGGAGCAGTAACTGAATCCTTTGGTGATGAAAGGGGTGTAAGGAATCGTCGTGCCAGACACGCTGTACACTGCAACGAGACACTCCTAAGGCAGAGGTAACGGCATGTGTCTGGTAGTAGGATTATTCTGGACGGCATTCAACACACTTTCTTCCATGGCGGGAGTTCGCGTCGAACGTGGTCTGCTCGCACTATTCCTGTTACCTCTAAATGACCCATAATTGCACAAATTTTGATGCACATGCGCAAACAAACGGTGGTCCGGTACATGTCTGTCTGGGAATCGTTCTCCATAAATTCGTTGAGCGGCTCGTTCATTGCCCTCTGCTATTCCATACACTAGGTGCATGTCTGCCAGCTCACAGTTGGTATATCGATGCATGCTCTTCGTGGGGCGATTACTGCTTGATTGAGTAAACCAGAAATTTTCCCTCTCATGAACTGATGAACAGCATCATGTACTGACTTGCGGTGATGTTTCCAGTTATGGGTTCCTATGCGATTCACATTCCTTTAGATGTTACCGACTTTTCCTAAACATTTGTACCAATATTTTTGAGACACCCTGTATATATATATATATATATATATAGATATATTAATTGAGTTAAGTTATAATGTAAAACATGAAATAAAAGCTAGCAAGATCGCTACTCAAGAAAAACCAAAAACCTATACGGGTGCTAAACGTAACCTGGAAAAAAATATATATGCCAAAAATAACATAAAATAAGCAATACAAATGTACAATTAAAATGTTAATCTGTGACTAATTAATATTACAGATTAGAAATAATATTATAAAATAGATATAAATTAACTATCCTATTTGCTTTTTACATACTTGGATATATATATATATATATAATAATTACGAATAATAAAATTAAAATTTAGTAGAGAAATAGGATATGAATATGAATAGTGATAATATGAATTATGGATCAGGGACACTGCAAGAGCAAAGGTACCCTACAACCATAATGTATATATAAAATTATATTATTATTTATGTGTAGAATGTAGTAGGTATATATCTATTATTTAACTAATGCTAATAAAGAAAATGCGGTGTACCCTGAGAGCGATATATGTTGAATAAAGAGGGAAGAGAGGAAAATAAAAGAGTAACGTTATAAACAAGAAGAAACAAAGTGCAAATTTTGAAAAAACGAAATGCAAATTTTGAAAAGAACGACCAAGGTAGAAATAGCATTGCAGTATCTTTCATAATTTATGTGTCTTCTTCAGAGGTCATCCACCCAAATTAGTGGCACTTAATAGTTTTGCTTTACTTATATTTTATTTTTTCAAAATTTATTTTTAATTTCTACCACGTGGCTACTTACACGTGTTTTTTGACATACAGAACATGTCAGAAACAGAAGTAAGAGTATTGCTGTTCTTTTTCATAATTTGGGTGGATGACCTCTGAAGAAGACACATAAATTATGAAAGATACTGCAATGCTATTTCTACCTTGGTCGTTCTTTTCAAAATTTGCATTTCGTTTTTTCAAAATTCGCACTTTGTTTCTTCTTGTTTATAACGTTACTCTTTTATTTTCCTCTCTCCCCCCTTTATTCAACATATATCGCTCTCAGGGTACACCGTATTTTCTTTATTAGCATTAGTTAAATAATAGATATATACCTACTACATTCTACACATAAATAATAATATAATTTTATATATATATATATATACATATACACACACACACATATATATGTATATATACATATATAGTTTGTATTAATATTAAATTAAATTGAGTAAGTATAAATGGATGTGAAAGGTGCCAGTATCTGTAAGGGTGAGGAAAGTAGAAAAAGAAGGGTAGTAAATTAGCATCTGTCATACCTAATTTATTAATCTTGCTTTCACCAAAAAACCATTTCATCTATTGTTTACCTCTGTTTGGCACTCCCAGATAGGACCCAAAGTGCTATAGTCCCTCCCTTATGATCAAAATATTGTGGATTTATTTATTACTGCACGATGATTAAAGCTTAATGCTTCCCCTGAACACTGCTTTAGCCTCTACCATTAACTACTTTAACCCACTCCTTTAGAAAATTCTGGGATTGCCCCTGTGTGTGTATACATCTATTAGTCATAGTAACTTTAAAACCAGAATGTCCAGACTTTAATAATAGTGGTAAATTTGAATAAAATAAATTATAATGTGCATTCAAAAAAAAAAAAAAAAAAAGTAAACCCTCGATTTAACAGACCCAGATATAATGGATTTCGGGTTTAACGGACTGGACAAATAATAATACAGTAACGTATATATTAATCTCGATCATATTATTTTTTTTTTAGGTTATACAAAACTTCAGCGTTATTATTAATTAAAATTTAAAAAATAATTACCTATTTCCATTATTATTTTGATAATTACCTACTTTTATTTTTATAATCAAATTCAGGAAATTGTTTTTTATTCTTTCTGAAAATGTGTTCAAATAGCTGTTTTCCCAGATTACAGATAAGAGCAGGCAGTGATACAAGCTGCACGTGACTCAGAACAATAAACTGCAGGTCTACCGACTCACTTTGGTTCGGTATCAGTCTGCCTCAAGCTATCATCCGGTTAAGTTGTATACAGGGTGGTTCTGTGATTTCTGAATTTTGACTTTATTAAATAATTTTGCAATCCTTACAATTTAAAATGGCATCAAGTGATAGAGGAGTTAAAATAAAGTGTGTGAACTTAAATGTGGCACAGAAATTAGAGCTAATTGAGAAATTAGAACAAAGCGTCTCAGTAGCACGTTTGTGAAATTCACGTTGTAAAAAAAATAAACTGTTTCTGATATCCATAAATCAAATGCCAAATTGCAATATAATTTTATATTGTACAGTACTGTATATTGTATTAAAGCTTTTTTTACCTTAAGAACAATTAAAAAATGCCCCCCCCCCAGGTTACATTCGATTTATCAGACTTTCAGCATTAACGGACACCCCTTCTCCCCTATTATCTGTTAAATCAAAGGTTTACTGTATATGTATATAAACATATGTCCAAAAATGCTTTATTTTGGGCATGAAAGTGATTTACAACAATCATATGAAGTTGTGTCCTTAATCTGGGATGAAAGGAATGGAAGTGTGAGTGTGCGAGAACAGTTGTAAAACATTGATAGTAGTAGTAGTAGTGGCAAATGATGCAATAAAGCAAATTTATATAGCATCAACAAAAAAAAAAAAAAAAAAAAACTGCACACTTCACCCATCCATACCCTCCCCCAAGAAGTTGTCTAGTTCTTCCTTGAATTTATTCAACCCATCCACTTCCACAACAACAACAGATGGAAGCCTGTTCCAATATTCAACCACCCACTGACTGAAGGCAAACGTTTGCTCATCTATCCTGCAAACATCCTTTCTCAACTTGAATTTATGCCCTCTCATGTATGTACTCTCAGCAAGAGGAAAAATACAAGAATAATATTGTTGCCTTGCTGAAAAGAGTGCAATTTCAAAATGAAGGAGAAGCCTCTGCTTGCATTCTCACTATCCAGCCTTCTTTAAAAGTCAGCATATTCTTGCATAGTTATTCTGTGTATAATAGTAGTCATTTGCTGGGACTCATTTCACAACAGTGTTTTTTTAAGTTCAGAGAAATAACTTCATATTCCAATATTGATTACAGAGATATGCACCTCATGTATGATTGTGCTGGAGGGAATTCACTTGAAGCAAGATGATTATACCCTTCAAACTTTCTTAGCAAAAGGTTTCCAAATTATCAGACATTTGTGACCATTGATAGGTGTCAAAGGAATAGCAGTTCATTTTGACTCATTGTAAGGCTACCAGGCCTACTACAAGTCATCCATAAAGACACTGAAGATGAAATTCTTGATATGGGACAAGAAAGTCCACAGATGATTAGTAGACATTGTTGCTACTCTACAGATTCCCCACATATCTGTTTGATGCATCCTTTGGTAGCTCCTTTCATCTGCAGAAAGTGCAATCATTGACTCCAGCAGACTACCCTAAATAACAGCAGTTCTGTAATTTATGTAAAAAGTTCTGTCAGTGGCTTTACCATCACCATGTCCAATGTTCTGTTTTCGAAAATCAAATGCTGTTTTACCAATGAAGCAAACTTTTCACAAGATGATATCATCAACTTGCACAATTTACATAAGTAGTCAGCATAAAATTCATGTGATAAGGGCATTAAAAGCAATTCTTTGTTAACATCTGCTGTTGATATTGTTGGTAGTTAGTCAGCCGGGCCAGATATACTTCCCCAGCCACTGACTAATCAAGCTTTCCGACACGTTTTTTTTTTTGGAACTTATTTTGCTGGGATTGCTAAAAGATCACCTCTCTAGAAAAGGTGTGATTCGTGCATCATGGTGCACCTGCTCATTTCAGGCAGAAAGACAAGTGTTCTCCTATCCAATCAGATAGACAGGCCAGATACCCTGTTGATTGACCAGAATAGTCATCCAGTGCAAACCCCCTTGACTACTCCGTGGGATTGTTTAAAGAGTCTGTCATATAAAACTGAAGTTTCAGATATTGAAGAACTCCAGTGATGGTTTTATGAACTCACAAGCTGCCTTTTACAGTATAACTGGATATGTCTACCTCTGGGGTCTTATTCTCCTTTGCTCCTCTTGATGTACGACAAAATACATTTTTATGACACCTGTACATGGTCTTCCTCTGCACTGAGGGGACTGCATATTTTGCAGTGATGCCTTTTGTTCAGATTAACATTACTGGAATACAAAACCCTTATCTAGGTTCCAAGCTAACACCATAATAATCTAGGATGTTTGCCATGTCTTGCAACCCATGGAAATTTGGAAAGAGAGATCTGGTGGCTGAGGAGAGCCCAGCTCTAGCACACCACTTTGGCCTCTGCTTCAACAGGATGGATAATCATGGTTGGCTTATCCAAGATCAGTTGTCTAGTGAGCTTACCTGCACGATTCAATGATACTGATGCCATACCTGTTAGATATAGTGCTTGGGTAGCTCTGGCATCCACTTCTAAGCATGTTTATTGCTTTCTGAATAATAGGTACTCCTCTGGGCTCCATGATGAGGAGGAGCCTTGGCACTGAACCAAAAAATTCTCATGAATCCCTAATAAAGTAAATCCTTCTTGTGGATTTCAACAATGTTCTAATCAAAAAATTACGATATTGATTCAGACATGTCACCTTAGCAAAGGGGCAAAGAACTGAAGAAATATTAAGTCCATCACCTCAATTCCTAATAATTAAATACTGAGGATATCTTTACACTCAGTCACACAATGCACAGATGAGGGTATAATTTTGAATTGGGGGAGGGAGGGGATAATGGTTGAATAGATATCTGAATTTCCTTTAATCAAAGGTTGTTTATCTTTTGGAAACTGTCTACTTTTGTGGAGGTTTGAGGTTTTACATAAATTTAGTAATATTGTGAGGGAAGATATTGATAGGTCTTAATGGGTTGTTTTTTTTTTTTTTTTCCCCTTTCTTTTTTTGGTCAGTACTACATAAGCTTGCTTCCTTACATTATTTTACTAATACTAATTCACTTCATTAGTGAAAAGACTATATAAAAAATGTCACCCTTCTTCATCAAGAAGGATTTGGAAGGGCTGGCATTCTCCCCTAAGTCAGTTACTTCATTCTAGTGACATCTTTGTAGAGGCCAAAAGTGACAAACATTTAGAACTGCTTCTTGGAATCACCTCTAATGAGGAGAATGCTAATCATAGTAATACTGATACACAAGACACTACACTCATCCTGAGGTGTGATCTCAGGATGAGTTTAGTGGCTGGCTTGATTTGTGGTCTTGAATGGGACCTTGAAGTGACAGAGAAGAAATCTCTTCTAAATTAAAATCCCCTGAATCACAGCTACAAAATGAATATTTGATGATAGGAGTCTAGTCCCCACTATAAACTTTGGCCTTACTTTCAATCATATCTTAATTCAGTTGGCCCTGCCCATTGATGCGGTGCAAAAGAACATGAAATTAAGGAATGTTCAGCTCCAAAACCTATATATGTGTTAACTGCCAAATGGCAGCACCTGAGCTTATAAGTGATAGAAGGAAGAAAAAGAAATATGAGACTTATGCAGAGTTGAAACATATACCAGAAATTTAAAAAAGATAAAAGCTTATAAATCTGCATGTACAGTAATACCCCGAAGTTACACGATAGGTGGGTCCGACGAAAATCGCTTAAGTCGAATTCGCGTAAGTCGGGGTACAACTTTGCATATAAATTTTGTTTAATTGGGACCAAGGACTAACAAAAACACTAGTTTAGAAGAAAAATATTAATAAAATTGCAGTTCTTTATACATATTAATACAAAATATGTATTAAAAAAATAAATGACTTACGTAAAAAAGTTATTTCGATGTCGATGGGTTCATAAAATCTAACAAATTCATCTGACGACACAGAGACTTCTTTTTTTCACACAGAATTTCTTCGTAGCAAGCTAATATTTTTATTCCTTGCTTTGTAGCTATAACGCATTCTTCGTTGTAGTCTATGTTTTCTAAAATTTTTAAGCCCTTTTCAACTGAGCTTCTGTCAAGTTTGCAATTGTCATGCGCTTTTCGCCGTTGCCCCATTTAGGCCTGTAGCACGTGCAATATCACATGGTCTTTCATTTCGCTCAAAGCATTTCACAATTTCATATTTTTTTCTCTATCGACAGAGGCCGACTGGCCATAAGCCTTACCAAGGAAACCCCGGTGAGCCTGTGTAATTTTGGCCATAAACCATAGTATGAGGCCACTATAAATTTTTGACCCAGTCCGCCTCTGTTTATCGATAATTGCTTTTCTTTTTCTCTCTGAATCTGCAGTGTCTTCACCGGTACGCTTCCGTTTCACAACTTTTAAGTATTTTACTCATTTTTAGGGAATAAAGCACAATTACAAAACGAGGAGGCACACTTGATACGCATAAACAAAGCTGCACGCATGTAGCAACTGAATAAACAACACCATAAAGGCAGAGATACACTATTAACACCTCACATTTCTAGGGGTTATACCATAAAACAATAAAAATCCAGTTGCGTTTCTGCTAGTGGAATCTGTTATAAACTGGTAGTAAACTCGATCTAATTGCATACCGATAGCTGGAATTGTGTTGGTTTTTACGTTATTATGGTGAAATGTGTTTCCCCATAAAACAAATACATTTTCAGAATCTCCTCTTCATTCCTATCATGTTGTGTTCGGTTGGGGTGATTCTGCGTTCGACTGCCATTTCTTGTAAACACAAAGGCGAATCGTGCATAAGCCAATTCGGTTCGTGTTATATTATAAGATATCATTACCGTATTTATAAATAGTGTATGATCGAATTCGTGTAGTGTAAACACGTGTTATACGAGGACTGACTGTATACGGCTCGACTGATGCGATCCATTTCTCTCCTGAAAATGATGTAATTTCCGACAAACGTTGAGCACGAATTCGAATGTACACATATAAATATGACAGCAAATTCTTGTATATGTGTGCAGCTCATGCGTAGCAAAGTTGAATTTTGTTCATCTTTCGCTCTCACTCTCCGCCATCACACCGTATATCGATAACATATGAAAAACGACCTTGAAGATAGTGGGCGGCAGTGTTGCCAAACGAAAAAATCAAGAACCACGTAACTCCAAGTTCGCGTAAGTCGGGGTATTACTGTACTGAGATGGTTGCAGAGAAATTTTTCATCAAACAGAAACTGAAATAACTGAAATGTGACGATTACCTTATTTACTGGGAGATTAAAAGGGATAGCAAAATTAAAAGCATTTAATGTTACCATCTCTTTTGGGTAATAATACAAACCCTACACACATATGCTTTGTCAGAAGACAAAAACCTTTACATTTCTCGAAATCATCAGTGGTTTGAAAAAAATTAAATAGAACACCTAGAATGACAATGGCAGTCAGACAATGATAGCTAAATATAGGCACTCATTAATTTAGATGATTACTAAATGTTGAAACCTTATACCTTACATCCCTTATAATTTATACTTTACAACCCCACCCTATCCATTCACACAAAATATTTAATAAATTTAACACCATTCTGTTTCCAGAACAGTGCAAATAAACAAATTTGATATAAAATTTATATACATACTTACTTTTTAAGGGTATACATACTTTTTAAATTAAATGTTTCTTACCTTGATTAGTTGGATGGATGCAGTTGCCATTTGAATCACCTTGCTTCGTAAAACTGCTGAGGCTTTCCAAGTTTAATGGTACTGTATGCCAACTAAACTACATGAACCAAGGAAAAAATCTAAAAAAAAAAGTTTGTCCTTATTTTGCTTAATAACTGCTTCATACAAACATGCTTCCCTCCACCCAGGGAGGAGCAGTGCACACTTTAGGAACCTCTGACTCAAAGACTGATTCCGATTTGCACCTTACACCACTAGAGAGTTGCCACACATGTTATTATAGCAGTCTGACCTGCACAAATTTTATATTTCCTTTAATAGTACAAATACAGCACCAATACAAGCAAAAAAATAATAAACTTTAACATCATTAATACAAAAGGAATTTTTTTAAATATTTAAAAATACACTTCGGCAATCTGACTGACACTCATGACACACAGCATGTTGTTGACTCAGTTCTGCTTCCAATTCTGCTTACGAAAAAAGCATATGCCACACAATCCATCTGTTTTTCTGAAGCATTCTAGATGTTCAATGCATTATTTGGCAATTTCTAGGCAATTTTGAATTTTTCATTCTCAAAAATGGCTGATAAAATATCAGTGCCTAAATAAAAGTATAGCAAATAAACATAGCAGAGGGACCATTACTAATACCTTTCTGCTATGGTGAATATTTTATGTTACAATAATTATTATTTGATTAATTATGCTGCTTGTATTCATACAAGCACTGGACAAAAATATTAGTCATTTATGGTAATGAGGCACTTAATTCGCTTGAACATATGTCTCTTTTATGCTTGCTTACTTGGTTACAGCACTGAAATTAGAGTATAAGGTTAACCAGTTTTTTTCTATTTACGGGTGTACCAGCGGTGACTGAAGAAGCAAGGGTTTTCACCATGAAAGATATGACACAGAAAAGATGTCAGTGAGTGGCAAAAAAGGAGTGATAGCATTTGTCAGATCTAAAGGATATCCCACTAAAGAAGTAGCTGAATTTACTGTTTTTTCATAAAGAAAACACAGTAACAAAAATTTTTAAGGAATGGTGTGAGTTAAAACCAACCAGAAATCCACAATTAATTAAATTCTTAATTAAAAGGTGTGAAAAGGAAGCGACCTGGTGAAGACACTGCAGATTCAGAGAGAAAAATAAAAGCAATATCGATAAACAGAGGCGGACTGGGTCAAAAATTCTTACCCGGGAAATTTTATAGTGGCCTCATACTAGCGTTTATGGCCAAAATCACACCGGCCTCCGGCCCACCGGGGTTTCCCCGGTAAGGCTTATGGCCAGTCCACCTCTGTTGATAGAGAAAAAATATGAAATTGTGAAACGCTTTGAGCGAAATGAAAGACCACGTGATATTGCACGTGCTACAGATCTAAATGAGACAATGCCGAGAATTACAAAGAATGCAGAGAAAATAAAAACAACTTTCATATCAGAAACAACTCAAAGTGTAATTAAAATCCATTAGATTAAGACACAAAGAATTGGAAGAGATGGAACGGCTGTCATCTGTTTGGATAGAAAACCAAACAAAAAACAAGTTTGCTTACGACAGAAGCAAAAGCATTAGCAATATTTTATTACGTAATAGTTGTAATAAAATACATATTTTATTTGTAAAAAATACGTATTTTTTATTATTTATTATATTATAATAAAATATAATATAATAATAATAAAAATATAAAAAATTATAATATTTTTTATTACGTATTTTAACACGTATTTTAACAATTAAAATTACCCGATTATTTATTGTATTTTGTAATGTTTTTGGTACAAATGTGTGTTCAATCTTGGGTGGTCGGCACCTAACCCTACTTTTCCCATAGGGCCTGTTGTTTATACTGCACGATTTTGCATTGCATGAGGGTTTCTAGGAACACAACTATTGTGCTATACGAGGACTGACTGTATTCACAATATGAGATATATCTTAAAATGATGCCGTTTTGCTAACATTCTATTAATTCAGATTTGGCTATGTATTATTGATGCTTTTGCACTATACTTATACATAGTCTTCTGTAGACTGTAATTTTTATGGTGCACTATGGCCATAGATGCTGATGCACCAAATATGCACCTAAAATATCTTAAAAACAAACAAACATTGTAATTTGAGGAAATACATATGAAGGAAGGTTGTTCTAAAAAATGGAAGTTGAATGAATAAATGAGGAAGAAGAAAAGTTGAGCAGATGAGCTGAGAGGTGGCAACTGAAGTTTAACATTGACAAATGTAAATTACTGCATATGGGTAGCAGTAACCCCCAGAGTAACATATCAACTGTGTGGTACTACACTGACAGTGGTAGAGAATGAAAAGGACATGGGGTACTGTGCAGTCAGATATGAAGTTTTCTGAGCAGTGCAAATGGTCTGCAAGGGTAGCTCATGGTGTCTTGTCAATGATATACAGCAATTTTTCTAGCAGGGATTAGGAAGTGATTATCCCCTTTTATAAGGCAATGGTCTGACCACACCTTGAGGCCACATTTTAGGAAGGATGTAGAGCTGCTGGAATGAGTACAGAGAAGGACAACAAAATTAGTGAATGGACAAAGGGTTGCTCTTACAAAGAAAGGCTTAAATTTTGCAAATTACAGTATCTGGAGATTAGGCATCTGTGAGGTGATCTGATTGAAGTCTATAAGGCCTTGAATGGTCTGAGCATTCTCAATGCTGATGTGATTCTTCCTCTTGCCCATATTAATTGCCTGAGGGGACATAAATTCAAATTGAGGAAAGACTTGTAGAATTGATGTGCAAATGCCTTTAGCCAGAGAGTGGTTGAATGCTGGAACAAACTTCCATCTGTCATTGTAGAGATTGACAGCTTAAATAAATTCAAGGCAAAACTAAACAAACATTTGGAGCGAATGGATGGGTGAAATGGGAATTTTTTTTTTTTTTTTTTTTTTTTTTGGCTGATGCTGTATAAGTTTGCTTTCTTGCATTATATTCCTCTACTAATGCTAATTCTTAAAAAAACAGCATCAAGTGTTAGTACTGTATCATGGGTTGGTGCTCTATGTGTGCGATTCAGTGCAAGATGAGAAATTTAAGTGACTTTGAATGTAGTATAGTAGTTAGTGCCATACACTGATATAAGTATCATGGAAACAACAGTCACTCACATACAACTTGTCTCAGGTTTATCAAGATTGATCCTATAACCAGACCAGCTGACAGGAATTCTGTGGTTGGAAACTCGTGAAATGAAACGCTCGAAGAGGCTGATACACTTATGCAGAGCAATAGAAGCCAACAGTCAGTCAAATAACAAACCAATAAAAAAGTGGTAACCAAAGAGGCATTTTGATATGCACAACTTGTTTTACCTTATCATGGGTCACAGCTAAGGCTTGCATAAAACCGACAAATTTCAAAACTGAGTTTAACCGAAGTTTACTCTTAAAACCGGTTTTAAAACCAATTTTCTCAGACTTAGGGAAAATAATTAAAAGCTTATAACACATGTATTTATTTTATCTTGGGTAGATTGTACAAATTGTAATCAAATATTTTAAACAAAATCTATCACCTCTTATAGTAAAAAAAATAAAAAAATTAAAATGCTCCAAAAAAGTAACCAGCTTGAGATTATACAAAATTACAAATTGTATTCAAATCCTTTGAATAAAAACTATCTTCTCGTATAGTAAACAAAAAAATAATAAGCCCTATAATAATAATAAATAAATAAAAATAATGTGAAAAAAAACAGCTTGGGGAAATTACTTTACTATTTATTGCTCAGCTTTTTTCTGAAAATGATCCTTTAAAAAACACAGTATATTAAGCATTTTTCCTGATAGACTTGACCTTATTTTTGTGTTAAAGAGACCAGTGATCGAAAACACTCTCTCAGATTGGACACTTGTTGGTTTAATGGTCACCAGTGCTCTATAAACTTTCTCCAGCTTTTCACTTCTACTGCTAGTTGCCTCCAAAATTTTAAATTCTTTGCTGATTTCCAATTCACTCGGATATTTTGAAGGCTCTTCAGTTAATCTCTTTATTACACTATCATACTCTCGCATGAGTGTATCTCCAACATCGGAACTAGACGAGTCTTTGTTTTCTTCTAAAAGAACAGTTCGTTTATTTTCAGTTTCTTCATTCAACGCTAAGACTCCTTCAGAATGTTTTGCAAATAATCTCTGATAAATCTCTTCAGCATGCTTTTTCAAAACTTGCTTACTTGGAAAATCAAAAGTTCTTGAACCTGAATCTTCTTTCCTAAACTTTTTGGGGTTGTCTAGATAGCTCAGCAAAGCCACAGTTTGGCAATTTCGTCTTTCATTGTAACGCTGCAAAAGGCTTTGGTGAAACTTTAAAGCAAATGGATTTTCTGCTGTATCAAGCTTAGCAAGCAAAATTCTATTGAAGACTGCTTTAAGTAAGTCTGTATCTTCTGAGGTTATAGCCTTCAGAATCATTTCAACTGGTCGCAAAGTTTCATATAGCAATTCAAGTGTTTTCCAGTCATCGTCAAACACGGCTTCAGTTGACAGTACTGCACATAGACCATTTGGAATGAATTTTTCAATTTCAAAAATCTCTCAATCATATAGAATGTGCTATCCAATCTAGTCTTGCAATCTGATATAAGTTTATATTCTTTCCCATTAAATTTTGCTTTAACAAAATTTTGTAATGTCATTTTTGGTAGGTGATTTTCGAAAAAGCTTGCAAATTTTTCTGACTTTGTTAATAGTTTGTGCAATATTGGCCATTGGATTGAAGAAATAAATGAGCTCATCGGTAAAGTCGGTTTGATAAAGCATGCCTTGCTGTTTTACTTCAACTTCTTCATCATCACCACTTTCTTCATTATTTTCATTTTCTTCATTGTCTTTGGGAGACTCAGAGACTGTGGCACCATAATTGATTGCTTTTTCATAAAGTACATCTATAACTGACAGATGTATACAATGGGCTATACATTGTTGATGATGATTAGGCGTAATTTGCTTGCCAAACTTAATCATCATTGCTGCTCCATCGGTGGTGCTGGCAACAATATCCTCATCGAAGTTCAAACCAAATTCCTTCAAGTGTCCATTCACAATTTGCTCTTCTGCTATCAAGTGAACCATTAATCTCAATAAGACCTAATGACCAATGATTGTGTTTTGAATGCACATTTATATTCATATACCTTTTATTTTGTATAGACGTATATTCGTCTAGAGTCAGTGAATACCGTGCACCCAAAGCCAATGAATTTTTGAAATGCTGAATGAGTTCTTCTTTCTTAGTTTTATAATAATTCAGAACCATATTTTTAATTCTATTCACTGAGGCTGGTGGTAATTTATCGTATTTATTTCCCTGAAGGTGAAGGCTTGATTGTATAAACTCACTCTTGGCAATTAAATTAAAAGAAAATCCATCTAAAGCAGCTAATTTTGAAATCTCTTCTTCCATAGATTTTTTAATGATAAAGTTTTCTAATGTTCTTACCATTTTTACGCAAGGTTCACTGTTATCTTGTTTAATGTCGATCTGATGCATTTTCTTTAAATGCAACATCGAAGATGATGTAGACAGCTTCATTATCTTCTGACATTTCGAACATTATGCTTCATCTTTGCTTTTTCGAGCAAAATAATTCATTACTCTTAATATGTCTAAGATGAAAATCTTAGACATATTAAGAGTAATAAATATTAATTAGTAGGAATTTATATCACTGACAATTTTAAAAAAAAATATTGAAGATAACAAAGGCACAATACTATGCGTCACTCCCGCAAGCACTGAATGAAGAGTCTAAACGAGGCAAGTTTCAAAAATTTCACAAAAGAAATTTTTTATTTATTTACTTGCAATTTTTTTTTCCCCAATTAAATCTATTGTATTTTCAAAATTACATAAAAGCTAAATTTGGTGAAGCTGCTTTTTGGAGAACATTTGATCGCAAATTTAATAGGAATAAAGAAGCAAAAAACTTTATACGATTGAAATTTGATGCAATATTCAGCGAATCTGTTTCTAGTGGGTAACCATCAATAAGGCGCATTCCATAACTTGCCTGGCGAACAAGATAGATGGAACGGAGAAATGTTGAGCATTTTCTTTTACGCTATCGCTCCGACTCACTCAGTCGTAAATGAGTACACCTGCATCGTGCCATGATACAGGTTGGAAGATAAAAGGTACCCCTCCTAGATTTGGGCCACTTGCCCATGAGATTCGTACCTAAACATAAAATAAAATAAAATAAAATAAAAAACATGTTTAAAACATAAAGCAGTTAAACGATCCAGACAAACGAAAAAACAAAAGAAAATGTGCGTAACAAAAAACTATATTTAGGGGCTAACTAAGAAAATATTCAAATCCGGTTTTAGAAGCTCAGTTTCGGTTTTAACAACTCAATATGAAAACTGATATAACTGGTTTGCAAGCCCTAGTCACAGCTCACAAACCAGGTTCCACTCCCATTAGCAAAACGAAAAAGGTACTGCTACAGTGGGCTCTGGAACACCATCATGGGATGGTGGAGGATTGAAAAAATGAGTGACATATCCCAGTTCCTGCTGTTTCCCATTGATGGGTGGACTAGAATATGGTGAAAACAGCTCAAGTCCATAAACTCATCTTGAGTGTTATCAGCAATGCTGGCCATTGGTGATGGTAGTGTAATGGTGTGGGAAGTCACTGGACCAAGATTGTTGTAGCATGCTTTTGATATCTTGTTGAGTCCATGCCACAACAAATCCAAGCTGTTTCAAGGGTTAAAGTAACACCTACTCTCTATTAGGTGGGTGTACCTAATACAGTGGCCTCTCAGTTTAAATAAAAACTAGTGAAAAAACTAATGTACTGTATCTTAGGAAGTTTATATTTGATCTGTGTATTGTCAACTTCTGAAATAAACTTCCTCCTTATACAGTTAAAGTTTACCCAAGCAGCTAAGGTTTACTGTCTGGTTAACAGCTTGGTTAATAACTTATAGTGGTTGGTATTATAAGTGTGGACTTAAGATTTTTTTTTTATTTGCTGCAGTAAGCTAACCACTCTTGTTTATTTAGAATGGTTGAGAATTTAAATACTGTTTCAGCTTAGTAATGGAATCTTTTTAAGGAATATTATTAAATATGAGCCATATGTAAAAGATAACAAACAATAATACCGCCTGATTGAATTTGTATGGACCTGAGTTGTAACATGATCTGATGAAACGTAAGGTCATATTTCTGATTTGTTCAGTTGAGGAAGGAATGGTTAAAAATATCTTCTGAGATAAAAAATGTTGTTATGTTATAAAGGTATATGCCGAAATTGTAATTAAGAGTATCCAAAAAGTGAAGAATATTTTGCCAATAACTATTAGTTATAAAATTTGATTAAAGAAAGACCTAACATTTGACATATCAATATTAAAATATTTACAGCTATGAGTACAACTTATATTTAGTTTGTTGCCAGTGAACAGCATTAAATTTTTGCTGTGTGTATTGTACACTTTCAGAAAAGAAAACATTAATGCTCAAATTAAATAAATAGTGTTTCTAGACCAGGCTCATCATTCAGTATGCTATAAATTGTTGATAGGTATTGACACCAAATGGGCTAACTCCTCTGATCCTATGTGGCTGTCCTAGGGTATAAACTGAATTTTTATTTATTTTATTTTATTGTGTGGGGGGGATGCTGGGTCAGTTAGCAGTGATAATTCTGTCCTATGTATTATGCTGTAATTCAAAAAATTCCATTAACTTAAATTGTTTATGCAAATTTGAGAATGAATTAAGAAAGTTATAAATATTTTGCTAAACTTAATTTTCATAATTTTTGAAATAAAAAATTTAGTTAATTGTATATATTTCTTAATTTTTATTTTTATTTTTAATAAAGATGGCAAAGGACTGACCAATAGCATGTTGTACATCATCATAGCCTGTGTTTCAGGAGTAACTTTAGTAGTAATTATTGTTGTCAGCACTATTGTATGTCGACGTCGACAAGGATACCTTGGACCAGTTAGGAAAAAAGGGTAACAAATTTAAGATGTGTATATATATATATATATATATATATATGTATGTGCGTGTGTGCATGCGCGTGTGATGTCTTAAAAAGCTAACAGTAATCAATGACATGATCTGGCCAAGAAGGATGTGTGTGTGTGTGTGTGCGCGCGCGCGCTAGGTGCAGAGAGTGTGAAGAAATTAGTCAACAACTCAGCTTTCTGATGGGTATCTATGAGAGTTTGAAGAGTAGAGTAGATGCCCTTGAAGGAATTAAAGTGGGGGCCCATCGAGCTCTCAGGTGCCCAACTCAGTGCCAAAACTCACTCCTGTGCAACAGACAACACAGTGGCAATCTTCAAGGCAGAATGCACTGATCCACAGGAGCTAGTTATTGTCGGTAACTCTATTGTCAGGGAAACAGGAAATATATTGTGAAAAAAGGATAAATGGAATAGGACCAGGGTATGACTGCTGGAGGCAAAAGTTGATGATGTAGAGCAGATATCATCTTTTAAGGGCACAAAAGGTGATATTGTTGTCCACGTTAGCACTAATGACATTAAGAGTAGGAGATATGCAGAATAATTAACAAGTAAAAGTCAACATTGAAAAAAAATTTGCGAGTCAGGATTAAATTTGAAAGTGTCTGCAATTCTGCCCAGACGTGATAGGAGGTGGGGAGGGGATATATGATGAGAGCCTTGTCAATCAGTTCTCCCCTGGAGAGATTGTGCAAGGCTCTTGGGATAGAATTTTGCTCAGTGTGGTCTGTACTTGTTAACAGGAGAGATTGCTTCTACAGGGATGGAATACACTTAAATAGAAAGGATGCAACAATATATTTGCTGATGCTATCAAGGCAGTGTTAGGTGTGTCAAAAAACTGCTGAAAACTGAAAGTTTAGGGAATTAGCAGACTAATAGATTAACGATAGCCGCAGGTAGAGGTGAAAGTGGTTCTTGCACTGCTTCTGTTGGAATGAGCAGCAGCCTGGAAAGCACGGTGCTGGGGATTTCAAGGACTGATAGGAGTCATCATGGAACAAGTAAATACATAGGCTGTGTTAGGATAACTAAGAGTACAAACAGATGCATGTATACTTGCATGTACACCAATGCCAGGAGTATAGTAAATAAATTTGATGAATTTGAAGTGCTGGTTAAGACATCAAAGGTGGACATTGATGGGATATCAGAGACATGGTGTAACACAGATAAAAGGAATACAGGTCTTGGCTGACCAATTTGATTGGAAGTATACGATATGGTCACAAAGGAACTGCAAAAAATAATTTTGATATCATATACTTGGGTATCAAGAAAGCTTTTGATACTTATGCACATGGAAGACTTCAGAATGGAGGAGTATGGCATTATGAACAAGTTGCTGCTATGGATAAAGGGATGGTTGAGTTGGAGAAGACATAGAGTGGTAATAAATGGATACTGTTCTTTGTGGACTAATATTATTAGTGGAGTCTTCCAGGATTCTGTGTTGGGCCCATTTTTTATTTTTTTTATTTTTATATTTACCAATGATATTGATGAAGGTATATGAGGCTTACTGTCCAATTTTGCAGATGATATGAATTTTGTAGACTTGTTAATGACAGTAATGGGAGTATACTACTGCAACAGGATCTAGAAATGTTTGGCAGATGGGCTGAGAGGTGGCAATCGAAGTTTAACATTGACAAATGCAAAGTGCTGCATATGGATAGCAGTAACCCCAGAGTAAAATTCCAATCATGCAGTACTACACTCAGGGTAGTGGAGAATGAAAAAGAGCTGGTAGTAATTGTGCAGTCAGATATGAAGTTTTCTGAGTAGTGCAGACAGGCTGCCAGAGTAGCTCATGGGGCCTTGTCAATGATATACAGGAATTTTGCTAGCGAGGATAATCAGGTGATTATCCCTTTGTATAAGGCAACGAACAGACCACACCTTGAGGTCCTAAAATGCATACAGGTCTCCAGACCTGTATGCATTTCAGAAAGGATGTTGAGCTGCTGGAATGAGTACAGAGAAGGACAATGAGATTGGTGAGAGGAACAAAGGGTTGCTCTTATGAAAAAAGGCCTAAGTTCTGCAAATTGTAGTATCTGGAGACTAGTCACCTGGGAGGTGTATAAGGCCTTGAATGGTTTAAGCAAGCGTAATGCTGTTGGGATTCTTCCTCATGCTCAGATTATACACCTGAGGGGCATAAATTCAAATTGAGGAAAGACAGTTTTAGAATAAATGTGCAGAAATTTGCCTTTAGCCAGCGGGTGGTTGATTGCTGGAACAAACTTCTATCTGTCATTGTGGAAGTTGATAGCTTGAAAATTCAAGGGAGAACTGGACAAAGTTTTTGTGTGAATGGATGGGTGAAATGAGAAGTTTTTATTTTTTATTATTATTATTTTTTTGGCTTTTGCTGCATATGCTTGCTTTCTCGCATCATATACCTCTACTAATGTTAATGCTAATAAGAAACAAGCAACAGTATTATTAATTTGTAATTTGCATATTTAATATATGTACACAAATAGGACTCCAAAATACATTTGTAAAAGAATATTTTTATATATGATCTTTTGAATTTCTTACAAAAGGGCTGGTTTGTATTGGGTGCTGTTTTTTTATTTATTTTTTATTTTTTTATTCATAACCATTATTTTCTGGATGTTTTGTATTCTCATAAGAGTGTCAACTGAAATTTTGAAACATTCTAATTACATATAAAGAATTTATGTTGAAACTTTGAAACAGTTCCATTTAAATCTCAAATATTATAAAACTCCCTCTGTACACTACAGCATACAGAGGAAGTTTTCATTGTGAAAGAGTTAGACAGTGTTTGAAAAAAATAAATTGGCTTCTCAATCAGCTGAAAGGACATACTGGATATTCATCCATATACATACCTTCCATAGTGGATGAAGCCAGAAAAAAAAAAAAAAAAAAATTGAGATCTAAGAAAAGCTTGCAATATCTCTCATATGGTACTAATATGGAAATGTAACATAGTGAGAAAAATCTACTATTCTAATTTATCAGCATATCCTTAATATACACAGTCATCTCAGCCTTTAATTGAAATTGGGAAATGCACAGATTTAGTGTTTTGCAGTGAGATTTCCAATATTCTTGAAAAGAAATTGCACACTTTAAATAGAGTGTGATTTTCTGAGCTTATTTTCTTTTAGACAGATATATCAACAAACAAAATGATACTAGTTATTGCTATTGAAAATTCCTTTTGTTTTTGTTGAGTTGCAGCATGGTATGTACTTTCCAGCATCAACATCTTTGGACCAGTGTATGTATACATGTTCAAAGCTAAATAATGGAAGTCCTAATACAGTGAAACTGTTAAGGTCTTTGCAAAAATATAGATAATGGATCTTAAATATTCTTTTAGCAGCATGGTGTGCGGGTATATCAAGAACCGGAAATTAGTGAAGTCTGCTCTAATACTCTACTTTTGGAAAGCAGAACATTAGAGCAGATAAAAACAAAAATAAGAACCACAATAAATGTATCCAAAAAAAGAAGAATCCCCATCCCTCTTCTAACAGTCTTGAACCCATCCATACCGTTAAGATGCTCACAAAGGTTAGTTGCCAAACAGATATCTAATCTGACAACATCTAAATCCCTACTTGTGTTCTAAATACTTTCACCCATGGCAAAAAACTAACTTAAGATTGGCCCCAGGGGAGACCTTAAACTGAGTTTTAATTCCAAATTTAGTTTGAGTACAGTACAGAACATATAAATATAATGAATTGTAAACTATATAAATATAAATATTTATGATATTTAGATCTTATTTATAAAGTTGTAATTTATAATGCTCTAAATATTTAGAACATATAAATATAATGAATTATCTTGGTATGTGAGGCTGTTGGTATCATAAGGTCAGTATTACAGGATTGTAAGTATTCATAGTTATCCATTTACTTAATGTTAATTAATTTATTATTAATATTATTAACTAAATTAATAACTAGTGTAAAATTAATTAAAATTATTGAAAAATTATCAATTATTTAAAACTGTTAAAACTTAAATTATTTACATGATGGTTGCTAATAGCTATTTGTTAATTAATTCAAAACTAAACCTTAGAAATGTGTAATCAAATTAACATGTAATACTGTATAATTAAATTAATGGTAATAATGTGTAATCAAAATTAATAACTTTATGTAAATTGTATCACCATAATTTACTAGTTCTGCTGTCTTTACTGTCACTGGAGAAGTGGTACAGGAAGTACCACAAAATGTCTGAAAAAAAATCTGTAATTCATTAAGAAATAAAAGGCAGATTACATTCCATGCAGGTGTAAGTGCTCATTATTTTACCAATTTCTAATATAGATAATGTCCATTACTGCATAAAACAATATGCTCCAGTATGTCTTTTGTCTTCAAGAAACATGATGAAACCATAGGAAAGCCCATCCATGCAAAAGCACATATAAGCCCATCCATGTAAGCCCATATATCCCAACTCAGGAAGTACCTCTGAATAGTCCTCTTGAGGCAACTGTAGTCTCCAACAGTTAGTTTCCCCATTATAGTATGCTCTGTTAACTTGCCACCAAACTCAGATGTGCAGGGTGATGACCTGGAAAAATTCATCTTGCAACTACTAAATACTTTCTCTCTGTTAGCCTAAATGGCTCCTGCCTTCTGTGGGATATTTACCAACAAATGTAAACAACTCATTGAAGGACTTCTGGATCAAGACATCCTCTCTTTCCTTAATGATGGACGTCTCAACCATATTAACACAGAAATAGACTTAACAATATGTATTCCTCCTTATGTCCACTTTTCACGTGGAAAGTGAATCCTCTCAGCAGGGATCATTACCCAACAACCACAACCATGATAGGAAAAACTCCCTATCATCCTCGCACAATTTCAAGAAAGCAATTAGAAAAAGTAGATTGGGAAAAATATGAAGGTTTATCTACATTTGACTCATAAGTTGTTTACCATGAAACAGTAGATGTAGCAGTAACATAATCACCAAGAAAACCCTTCATCAATCCCCCAAGCACTGACATGCTTTCCACTTCATCTTGGTGGAGTGAGGAATGTGTGACAATGAGAACCAAATAAGACATGGAACAAATTTCACAAATATCCTGCTACAATTACCTTATCCTTCTTTGCAGAAGCTAGAGCCAGAGCACAGTATGTTAGATGACAGAATAAAAAAAACCTCTTCGATGCATTTTGCCTTGACAGTAAACTGGAAAACTAGCAGTTAAAAGTTGCATATCTTGCTTCAGTCATCTGGAACAAGGTGCAGAATTAAAATCAAACCAATCCATCCCCAACATTATATGGAAAGGAAATAATATTATACATATATGATTCAAAGTCAGAAACGATGGTAGAAGCAACAGCAGTTTTTCCCAGATGTTAACCTTGTCACAGCAACTTCCACAGGCATCTAGCATATGTACAGCAGACTGCAAGCAGAAAGCATTACTCCACACAAGAGTAATGTATTGTATAGTTACGCACGTGGTTTGAAATGCCATATTTATGAATGTTTAGCATTTATTTATTGCAGTTAATGTTCATATTTTCGATTCTGTTGATACTAGATATTTGAAAAAAAAAAAAAACTCGTAAAGCAGGAACTGCCTGTATTTACCAACAGTTTTTAACTTTTGCCTTGGACTATCTGAAAATTAAAGAAATACAGAATACATCTATCATCTACATTGACTTCTAAACATTACAGAACATTGTAGTCTATACTCAAATAGTTCTTTCTCACAATCAATATATTATAACAGAACTTCTGGAAAACAGGAGAGACATTATTTGTGCTGCGTTTCAGGACATTCTGAGATTGCAGGTAATGAGTCAGCTGCTGTAGCAATAAAATTACCTGTTCATCCTGTTGTTAATGGCTTTTAATTCCATATACATTTTAGCATTAGCATTAGCATTAGTAGAGGCATTTGATGCAAGAATGCAAGCTTATGCAGCATCAGCCAAAAAAAAAAAAAATAAATAAAAAATAACCACTTCCACTTCACCCCTCTGTTCGTTCAAAATACCTGTCCAGCTGAGCCTTAAACTTATTTAGGCTATCAACTTCCACGACAAGGGATGGAAGTCTGTTATACCAACCAACCACCCGCTGGCTACAGGCAAATTTCTTCACGTCTATCGTACATCTGTCTTTCCTCAATTTGAATTTATGCCCTCTCAGGTGATTATTCTGAGCAAGAGGAAGAATCCCATCAGCATTGAGCATGCTCAAACCATTCAAGGCTTTATACACCTCTATCAGATCACCTCGCTGGTAGCCGCCGAGTGGGTAAAGTACCTGCCCGGCAACCCAAAGGTCGCGGGTTCGATTCCCGCCTCGGGCTTGGATCAAAGTACTGTAAAAACCTTGGGAGGTGCAATATGGCCACAGAAGCCGATGCGCCAACAACTACCAAAATAAAAAAAAAAAATCAAACCTCGCTGGTACCTAGTCTCCAGACACTGTAATTTGCAAAACTTAAGCCTTTCTTCGTAAGAGCACCCCTTTGAAAATTCCTAAATATCATTGGCAATACACCATGAGCTACTCTTGCAACCCGTCTGCACTGCTCAGAAAACTTCATATCTGCCTGCACAACCACTCCCAGGTCCCTTTCATTCTCTACCACTGTCAGTGTATTACCACAGAGTTGATACGTTGCTCTGGGGTTGCTGTTTCCCATATGTAGTACTTTACATTTGTCAATGTTAAACTTCATTTGCCACCTCTCAGCCCATCTGCTCAACCTTTCCAGATCCTGTTGCAGTAGCATAGTGTCAGTAGTGTCCTTGACAACCCTGCCAACCTTCATATCATCTGCAAACTTGGACATTAAGCTTGATATACCATCATCAATATCATTTATAAATACAGAAAACAATAATGGACCCAATACTGAACCCTGAGGGACTCCACTAATAACATTAGTCCACGATGAGCAGTGTCCATTGATTACCACTCCCTGTCTTCAACCCCTCAACCACCCCTTTATCCATAGCAGCAATTTGCCTCCAATGCCACACTGCTCCAATTTGTGCAGCAGTCTTCCATGTGCAACAGTATCAAAAGCCTTTCTAAGATCCAAGTATATAATATCAAAGTTATTCCCTGCATCCAGTTCTTTTGTGACTGCATCATAGTATCCAATCAAATTGGTCAGGCAAGACCTCCCCTTAACAAAAGCATGCTGTGTCCGAGCTATAACTGAAGTCTTGTCTAGATGATCCTGCAGTGCTTCTTTAACCAGTGCCTCTATTAATTTTCTGGGAACAGAAGTTAAACTAACAGGTCTATAATTACTTGTGTCGCCCTTTGATCCTCCTTTGTGAATTGGGGTCACATTTGCACATCTCCAGTCCATAGGTACTTCTCCTGAGTCCAAGGAAACTCTCATAATTATGGCTAAGGGTTTGCTTACTTCCTTTGCTGCCTCCTTTAATATAACTGGATAGATCCCATCCACCCTAGGTGCCTGTCTTGTGTTTATATTCAACAATTTCTCCTCCACTTTACTCTCAGTTATTACAAGATTCTCTAGCTTACTGCCAGAGTTGAATACACCTCTGGCATTCCCCTCGCTGAATAACTCCTCATGTGTGAATGTCGATGCAAAATACAGTAATACCCCGAAGTTACGCGATAGGTGGGTCCGACGAAAATCGCTTAAGTCGAATTCGCATAAGTCTGGGTACAACTTTGCATATAAATACATATAAATTTTGTTAATTGGGACCAAGGACTAACAAAAACACTAGTTTAGAAGAAAAATATTAATAAAATTGCAGTTCTTTATACATATTAATACAAAATATGTATTAAAAAAATAAATGACTTACGTAAAAAAGTTATTTCGATGTCAATGGCTTCATAAAATCTAACAAATTCGTCTGACGACACAGCACCTTCTTTTTTCACGCAGAATTTCTTCGTAGCAAGCTAATAATTTTTTTATTCCTTGCTTTGTAGCTATAACGTGTTCTTCGTTGGAGTCAATGTTTTCTAAAATTTTTAAGCCCTTTACAATTGAGTCCTTTTCAATTTTCAACCTGTCAAGTTTGCAGTTGTCATGTGCTTCATGTGCTTTTCGCCGTTGCTTCATTTAGGCCTGTAGCACGTGCAATATCACATGGTCTTTCATTTTGCTCAAAGCGTTTCACAATTTCATATTTTTTCTCTATCGACAGAGACGGACTGGCCATAAGCCTTACCGGTGGGCCGGTGTGATTTTGGCCATAAACCATAGTATGAGGCCACTACAAATTTTCCCTGGCAAGAATTTTTGATCCAGTCCGCCTCTGTTTATCGATAATTGCTTTTTTTTTTTTTCTCTCAATCTGCAGTGTCTTCACCAGTACGCTTCCTTTTCACACCTTTCAAATATTTTACTTGTTTTTAGGGAATAAAGCACAATTACAAAACGAGGAGGCATGCTTGATATGCATAAACAAAGCTGCACGCATGTAGCAACTGAATAAACCATAAAGGCAGAGATACACTATTAACACCTCACATTTCTAGGGGTTACTACCATAAAACATAACAATCCAGTTGCGTTTCTGCTAATGGAATCTGTTATAAACTGGTATTAAACTCGATCTAATTGCATACCGATAGCTGGAATTGTGTTGGTTTTTACGTTATTATGGTGAAATGTGTTTCCCCTTCACTGATATAAAAAACATAAATACATTTTCTGAATCTTTTCTTCATTCCTATCATGTTGCGTACAGTTGGGGTGATTCTGCGTTTGACTGCCATTTCTTGTAAACACAAAGGCGAATCGTGCATAAGCCAATTCGGTTCGTGTTATATTATAAGATATCGTTACCATATTTATAAATAGTGTATGATCGAATTCGTGTAATGTAAACACGTGTTATACGAGGAGTGACTGTATACGGCTCGACCGACGCAATCCATTTCTCTCGTGAAAACGATGTAATTATCGACAAAAGTTGAGCACGAATTCGAATGCACACATATAAATATGACAGTTAGAATACAAATTCTTGTATATGTGTGCAGCTCATGCGCAGTAAAGTTGAATTTTGTTCATCTTTCGCTCTCATTCTCCGCTGTCGCACTGTATATCGATAACATATGAAAAACGACCTTGAAGATAGTGGGCGGCAGTGTTGCCAAACGAAAAAATCAAGAACCGCGTAACTCCGAATTCGCGTAAGTCGGGGTATTACTGTATTCATTTAGTTTGTTAGCTACCTGAGCAGAATCATCAACAGTTGACCCATCGATATCAAGTGGACCAATTTGATTCATCCCCTTCCTTCTAGAGTTTACATAAGTAAAGAACTCTTTGCTGTTTTTCTTTGCATCCCTTGCCAAAGATTTCTCGTAATCTGCCTTCGCCTGCCTAACCTCCTTTGTAACTTGGTTACAGATCAACTTGTATCTATCATAGGCTTCTGTGTCACGTGTTAATTTGTATGTATCCCATGCATATTTCTTCTCTGCCATATGTCTCATTAGTTCATCTGACATCTACTTAGGCCTAAACCTTGAACAGTATTTCTTAGTTGGTTTGTAAAGCCTAGTAGCTTCCAAGATAAGTTCTTTGAATGCTTCCCATTTTGAATTTACATCATCATCATGTAACATCATCAGTTGTTCCCACTGTATAGAATTTAAATACTGTCTCAGACCATTGTAGTCGCCTTTATGAAAGCAAAAACCCTTCCCTTTATCCCTGATGGTAGTTACTTCATTGAGTAAATCCCACTTCAGCACACTGTGATCACTGCGACCTAGTGGTTCCTTTATCTGCAGATTCTTAATGCATGAAGAATCACTACTGTTAATCAGATCAAGAGTATTACTCCCTCTAGTTGCCTCCTGAACATGCTGATGTAGAAAACAATCATCCAATAAATCCACAAAAGCCTTGCTAGTGTGAGTGACCAGCCCCCAAATTCCAGTCAGTATCTGGGAAATTAAAATCCCCCATTATAAGACTCACTGATTTACTGGCCCACTGTAATTCCCTGTACAGTTTCTTATTATATTATACTCATCAGAGTCATTAGGCCTATAGCACAGTCCTACTCGCAATTTTGATCTCCCAATGCTTATGTCACACCAAACTGACTCGACACTGCACTGTTCAGCGATGTCGACTGGCTTCACTTCCTTGGATTTTATGTATTTCTTAACTAATAGCATAACCCCTCATCCCTTCCTATCCTGTCTATCCTTTCTGTAGACATTGTACTCCCCAAATTCCAGTTCTGCATTCCTTATATCTGTGTGACACCACGTCTCTGAAATCCCCACAATATCTGCCTTTGATGTTTTTAGCAATACCTCAAATTCATCAAATTTATTTACTAAACTCCTAGCATTGGTGTACACGCAAGTATACATGCACCTGTTCTTGTATGCACCTGTTCCACAGCAGTCTCTGAAATATGCTGCATCTTATTTTCCAGACTGCGGCTCATTCCAATAGAAGCAGTGCAAAAATCACTTTCACCTCGTTTAACAGTGGCTACTGTTAATCTATTAGTCCTTGTATCCCCCCAATCTAGCAGTTTTCCGACCCACTTAACACTGCCTCGATAGCATCAGCAAACATTCTTGCACCCTTTCTATTTAAGTGTATCCCATCCCTGTAGAAACAGTCTCTCCTGTTAACAAGTACAGACCAGGCTGAAAAAAATTCTACCCTTGAGCCTTGCACAATCTTTCCAAGGCCGAATTGATCGACAGGGCTCTCATCATATACTCCCTCCTATCGTGTCTGGGCAGAATTGCAGACACTTTCAAATTCAACCCTAATTCACGGCTGTTTTTCAACAGTGACCTGTACTTGTTAAGTAATTCCGCCGGTCTCCTACTATTAATATCATTAGTGCCAACGTGTACAACTATATCACCTTTTGTGCCCTTAAAAGATGATATCTGCTCTACAACGTCATCAACCTTTGCCCCTGGCAGAAATACCCTGGTCCTGTTCCACCTATCCTTTTTACAAAGCATGTGTCCCATTTCCCTGACAATAGAGTCACCAACAACTACTAGTTCCTTTGGGACCAGCGCATTCTGCCTTGGGGGCTGCCGCTGTGTTGCGTTGATGGCCAAGCGCAAGCTCTGGCATTGGTGTGGGCAGCTGAGAGCTTGATGGGCCCCTCACTTTTAATCCTTCGAGGGCATCCACCCTGTCCTTCAAGCTCTCATATAGGCTCATAACAACGCTGAGTTGTTGCCTGATTTCCTTACATTCCTTGCATCGCGCACACATAAAGACATCCCTCATGGCAGTATCATGTCCCATACCCAACTGCTCCACAAACATCAAGCAAGTAGTGCATTTTAATAGGCTGTGATTCAGAGGGCAACTGCCCCCCCCTAGTTCTCCCCTGAGCTACAGGACTCCCATCAGCTTGAGCCTTTTGCTTTGCTGCTCTGGTCTCTCATTATTTCGATTTAATTTCAATAAAATTTCAATTTCAGTACAAAATTAAAACCCTAAACTTATATCCCAACACAGTTATAACGCTATATTTATGTTTCAGTATTGAGTGTTATCTACGAAATCCCTTTATATAACTTTCCTATCAAGTTAAGTATTAATTATTTATTTTTTGCTAATTATTTATGTTACATAACCCAAGTCATTATATGTATAGTTAAAAGTACAATTTAATTGACAATGAAGTTCAACAAGATTAATTATCTGATTAATTGACAATATTATGTACTATACTATATTAAGCTTATGCTATCTAGTTTGAGATATTTTGTATCGCGTAACAATGGCGGCAAGTTACGAACAGTAAACACGTGGATTTGATACCCTTTCCGATACTAAGTAATACCTACAAAATCTCTATCTAAGTTACTTTAAACTAAGTATCGTAAATAGGAATATAAAGCTATTCTAGAAAATAAGTTAACATGCCAATTTAAGCTAATAAAACAGAAAAGAAATCAGAAAAAACTTCTCTGTTTCAGGAGCGGCAAAAATCTATGTCCGCACAGGCTTCTCTCATTCTCAAAACCAATACAGATATACAGATTACATGCCAATAATTCTGCAAACCAACAATGCTGCCTGAGACAATAGCAAATGAACTAGCAAGAGCAGACTGGGCCAGTCTACTCTTGCAAGTTCATATATATATGTATATATTGCCCCACCATTCGCACAGATAACAGCAACTATTCACCTAGACATTGACTCTACTAGGTGTCTTAAGGTATCCATAGGGATCTGCAGCCATGCTATCTGCAGGGCTTTACACTCTGTCAGAATAGATGATGATTGCATGTCCATGTGCCTCACTTCCCATTCAAAAACATTCCAGAGTTGTTCAATTGGATTGAAGTCAGGCAAATTTGGAGGCCAATTAAGATGGGTGATATCTTCACCATGTTCCTTGAAACAGTTGGGCACAATGCGGGCCTGATGATATGGCAAATTATCGTCTTCGAAGATCCCATTTCTGTCCAATGATACAACATCATGTTGTATCATTGGACATGATGGAAAAAATACACCATGATGGAGTGCACATGGTTTCCTAAGAGCTGCTGTAGACCTCACCAATGAAGTATTGGTCCACATGCACCAGAAGTCCTAGTTCTTTCCAGCAAAACATGTCCCATATTAAGCAACCACTGCTACCTGCCTAAATAGTCGGCACCATGCATGATGGGTCCATGGACTTGTGTTGCTTGCACCATACATGAAGGCTTCTGTTGGCACGTTGCACCAGATATTTTAACTTATCCAACCAGCCCTCTAGTGTCCACCCAGCGTGTTGTGAAACCACAGCATTCACCATTGATGATGATTAGCAGTGAAGAGAGTGTGTCCCTTTGGTCGTCTGCTGTGGAACCCCATACATCTGAGTGTGCAGTGCATTGTCATTTTGGATATTTTTCTTGCATTCCCCATATTGTATTGTGATGTCAACTGTTGCACATGAGCTGCTGTTGAGCTTATGCAATGCTCTGCACTCTTTGCTCACCGTGAACATCCATCTTGTATAACTATTTACAGTTCTGTTCACAGGAGATAGATTGACCCAGTTGACACCATTTTTTGTTCACCTTAGCCACAGTGGTCCGTGAGCAGCCTACAAGGCATGACGTTTCTGATATGGAAGCACCTGAAGCATGGGCTCCCACAAATGCTCTTTTGAAACTCTGTGATATCTTTACTATATCCCATAACTGCTACTTGCTCAGTTTGACTTGAATGACCAGATGCAAATTACCACTGCTCTTTAGCATACAAAACAATTTGGCTTTTTATACTGTGAGCTATGTGGCATAGTCTATTATTCATGGAGCTGTTGCAATTCGGTGATCACTGAGTGTATATATACACACAAGCACACACCACCAGAGGAACTACATTCCTCTGTGACTAACAGTTCTCCTATTTTAGATTTTTAATATTTTGCCAACTGAAACTGTCTGTACTGTGGTCTCACTCTTTACTTTTTAGAATTAGGAAGGTTTTTCACCTTCATTGGTTATTATGGGCACAGTAATAATAACCAATAATATTGGTTATTATTGGAGTCTGGAGCCCTCTATGGGAAAATGTGGGTCAGGCTGGTGACACTCTTTGTCCCAGGATCTGTGCTGGCTCTTGACATGCCCTAGATATTTCATCTTTATTTTACCATTACTAAGATGTGATGTTCAATGATAATATATACATGCATTATTCCTTCATTACTTTCTTACCCTTACTTTTTAGAATAGGGGAGGCTTTCCACCTTCATTGGTTATTTACAGGAGCAACGTTGGGGTGGAGAGGTAGTACTCTGGGCCCAGAATTAGAATATGGGCTGGCTCATGATGTGCCTTAGGTATTTCATCTTTGTTTTACCATTACCAAATACTCAGATTAGGTTTTTACATAAAATATAATATGTACGTGCATTATTCCTTCATTTGTATTAAATTTGAGAATACTAAAATTTTACCTTTTTTTTCTGAACTCTAGTAATATATTTTGTAGATATGGTGTAGGAAAAGGTGGAAGCAAAGGTAAAACTGGAGGAAAGGAATTAAAACCTCCAGATTTATGGATTCATCATGATCAAATGGAACTGAAGTCAGTAGATAAGACCAGTAATGCTGAAACAACCATGACCGTAACCCCAATTCCTCGAAATTCACAAGAACTTGGTGATGAGCCACTCTTAGATACTCTGGAAAAAAAAAAAGGAACATATATAGGTAAGGATGGGATTAAATATAAACAAGTTGTTTCCTTCTGTACACACACATATATATATATATATATATTATTTTATTTAATTCAAGAAAACATACACAATAGTACCTCGATAACACTGTTGTACATCTCATAGAAATTAATAACAAATAACATCATAATGAATAAATTATTATAATTAATTGACCAGGATGGCATTAAAAAAATAAATAAATGATAAAATAAAAAAATTAATAATAATTGATTAGAGCTAACAAAAAAATTAGATGAGAGAGAATATAAATGCTAGCACGAGAGAGCATTAATGGCTTCAACTATGGTAACAGTACTCCAGTGACTTCTTGCAGATCTCCAATGAATTCCACATTATGTTTGTTGGAAAGTGAAGACAGTCTGTTTATTGGATTGAATTTCCAAAAGTCACTGTTGCATGGCTTGACATGAAAGGTTATACTTGTGATTGTCCTGGAAAGAATGTAGAAGTTGAAGAATTGGATTAAGTCACAATTCTGAGAAAGTATGTCATGGAGGAATGTGAGATCTGTTCACTGTAGAAAAAGTCTGCAGAGATTAAATCAGAAATCCTTGGAGGCCACTCATTGGGGCTGTGAAGAATTGGTACAGTTGCACCAATTCTCTGGATTTATGATAGAGAATCTTTCATTTTTACTTGGTTTGACCCTATTCTCTATCTGTCATGGTATAGTTGGTAACAAAGAGATTCTTCATCTTTTTGCAACAATTAGCTTCTCTATGTCTTTTTCTTTTCACAAAAAAAAATAATAATAAAACAACATTAAAATTCAATTCATTCTTCTTTTTTTAATTATGCAAGCTTCTGCTTATTATCATTAATGAATTGGCTGTAGTGGGCTGCATTGCAAAAACAGAAATGCTGCATAATAGCTTTGTGTGATGTGTAATGTGTGATATTTCACTGGACTTGTAGTGCAAATTTAATTACCAATGTCTAATAGTAAGATGGAAATCAAATACAAAGTAAATTTCACAAGTCTTATAGGCAAGATTTTCTATATATTCTAAAATCTGCAAAAGGTAACATGTTTGCATTGTGTACCTTGTGTAGATGTGATATTTCACTTTCAGTCAGTGGAAAACGCAATATAATCAGATATGTGCAAAAAAAAATTATTTAAAAACATGTAGTGCATAGAAAGAAATGCGAAAATAGATGTTCTTTTTCATGGTGACAATGCTGTCATATGTGCAATGTTTATTTGCATCTTTTTCTGTAGAACATATTCTTCCTCTGAGTGTGACCTTGTAGGCACATTTTTCAGAAAAAAAATGTTTGCTGCTAGCAAATAAAATATGGTTAGTATTAATAGTGGCAAATGATGCAAGAAAGCAACTTATACAGCAAAAAAAAAAAAAACTCATTTCACTTATCTGTCCCATCTAGTTCTTCCTTGAATTTTTCAAGCTATCCATTTCCACAACAATGGATGGAGGCTTGTTCCAGCAAACAATCACCCGTTGGCTGGAGACAAACTGTCTGAACAAAAGGAAGAATCCCATCAGCATTGAGTTGGCTCAAGCCATTCAAAGTCTAAATACCTCAAGCAGATGATCACCTTGCAGTTTCTAATCTCCAGATGGTGCAATTTGCAGAAATAAAGCCTTTCTTGGCAGGAGCACTCCTTTATTCTTCTCACCAATCTCGTTGCCCTTCTATATACCTGCTCCAGCACTCTATATCCTTCCTAAAATGAGACCACTAGACTTGTATACAGTACCCAAGATGTGACCTGAACATTGCCTTGTACAGTGAGATAATCACCTCCTTATCCCTGTTAGCAAAGTTAATGCATATCATTGACAAAACCCCATGAGCTGTCTTAGTACCCTGTCTGCACTGCTCAGAGAACTTCATATCAGACTCCACAATTATCCCCAGGTCGTGTGCATTTTCCACTACCCTGAGTGTAGTACCACATAGTTAATGCATTCCTCTGGGATTACTGCTATTCGTATACAGTACTTTGCATTTCTGAATGTTAAACTTCAATTCCCATTTCTTAGCCATTTGCCTAAATTTTCTAGATCTTGTTGCAGCAGCATACCTTCATTACTGTCATTAACCGCCAACCTTTGTATCATCTGCAAACTTAGACATTAACCCTGATATAACCATCATCAATATCATTAATAAATACAGAAAACAACAATGGGTCCAGCAACCTGTAGAACTCCTCTGATAACATTAGTGTATGAAGAGCAGTATCCATTGAAAACCACTGTTTGTCTTCTCCCACTCAACCATCTCTTTATCTGTAGCAGTAACTTTCCCTTACTGTCACTCTTCTTCAATTTGTACAGCAATCTTTTATGTGCAACTGTATCTGAAACTTTCCTGAAATCTGAGTATATCAAAATTAGTTTTTGCATCCAGTTGCCTTGTCACTGCATCATAGTATCCAATCAAATTGGTCAGACAAGATCTCCCCTTACCAAACCCAAGCTGGACGGAAGTATAACTGTACTTCTGTCTAGATGGTCCTGCATTACTTCTTTAACCAGTGACTCCATTATTTTCCCTGAAACAGAAATTAAACTAACAGGTCTGTAATTACTCATGTCACCATTTGATTCTCCTTTGTTGTGTATTGGGGATAAATTCACATGTCTCCAGTCTGTGGGGCCATAATTATGGCTAAGGGTTTGCTTACTTCCTTTACTGCCTCTCTTAATATAATTGAATAGATCCCATCCGTTCCAGGTGCCTTTTTTTATGTTTAACTTCAACAATTTCTCTTCCACTTTCCCCTCAGTTATCACAATATTGTTTGGCTCCCTGTTAGAGTTTGATAAACCTGTGGCATCCCCCTCCCCAAAGAATTCCCCATGTGTGAATGTAGATGCAAAATACCTATTCAGTCTGTCAGCAACTGAAGCAGGATCATCAACAGTGAAACTGTCAACATGAAGTGGACCAATGTGATTCAGCCCCTCTCTTCTACTGTTAATATAAGTAAAGAAGTCTTTGCTCCTTCTCTTGGCATTCTTTGCCAGAATCTTCTTGTAATCTACCTTGGCTTCCTACCTCCTTTGTGACTTGATTGTAGATGAGTTTGTATCTACCACAGGATTCTGCACCACCTGATAATTTATATGCATCACATGCATTTTTCTTCTCTGCCAAATATCTCAATAGTTCACATGCCATCCATTTAGGTCAAATCTTGAACTGTATTTCTTAGTTTGCATGAAAAGCGTAGTAGCTTCTATGATTATTTACCTGAATGTTTCCCAATTAGAATTTGTTGTTGGTAACAACATTAGTTGGTCCCACTATATAGAATTTTAAAACTGTCTGAGACCACTGTAGTCTCCTTTAAGAAAGAAAAACTCTTCCCCTTATCACTGATGGTAGCTACATCTTTAAGTAATTCCAACATCAATACACTGTGATCACTACCACCTAGTTTTTTCTTCATCCGCAGATTCTTAATGCATGTGGTTGTTGTGGCGCATTATAGCCTTAGCTGCTAATGCACCAATAAAACCCAAGAACCAACCATCTTAATGCATGAATAATCACTGCTGATAATCAGATCAAGATTATTACTCCCTCTTCTTGCCTCTCTAACATGCTGCTACAGAAAACAGTCATCCAATAAATATTCAAAAGTCTTGCTAGTGTGTGTGAGTAACCAACCCACAAGTTTCAGTCAATATCTGAAAAGTTATAATCCCCTGTTATAAGACATTCTGATTTAGTGGCCCATGCTATTTCCCTGTATGGTTGTTCGTTGTACTCATCATATCATTTGGCCTACAACATACTCCTACTCATCATAACATCATAATATCCTATCAAATTTGTCAGAGACTTTCCCTTAACAAACCCATTCTGTGTCTGAATTATTGCTGCAGTCTTGTCTAGATGATCCTGCAATGCATCTTTAACCAATGACTCCATTATTTTACCCGGAACAGAAGTTAAACTAAATGGTCTGTAATTAATCATGTCACCCTTTGATCCCCCTTTGTGAATTGGGGATACTTTGCACATCTCCAGTCCATGGGGACCTCCCCAGTGTCCAAGGATGCTCTCATAATTATGGCTAAGGGTGTTCTTAGTTGCTTTGCCGCCTCCTTTAATATAACTGGATAGATCCCATCCACCCCAGGTGCCTTTCTTGTTTAACTTCAACAATTTCTCCTCCACTTTGCTCTCAGTTATTACAAAATCATTAAAGCACCCTGCTACAATTTGATAACCTTCTGCCATTTTCAAACCTTAATAACTCCTCATGTGTGAATGTAGATGCAAAATACTCATTCAGTTTGTTTGCTATCTGAGCAATATCATCAACAGTCGAACAATCGATATCAAGTGGACCAATCAGATTCATCCCCTTCTTTTTAGAGTTTATATAAGTAAAGAAATCCTTGCTGTTTTTCTTAGCATCCTTTGCCAAAGATTTCCCATAATCTGCCTTTGCCTGCCTAACCTCCTTTGTGACCTAATTACAGACTAGCTTATATCTTCCATAGGCTTCTGAGTCGCTTGATAATTTATTAGCATTAGCATTAGCATTAGCATTAGTAGAGGCATTTGATGCAAGAAAGCAAGCTTATGCAGCATCAGCCAAAAAAAAAAAAAAAAAAAAAAGTAACATAAATAAATAAAAATAACCACTTCCACTTCACCCCTCTGTTCGTTCGAAATACCTGTCCAGCTGAGCCTTAAACTTATTTAGGCTATCAACTTCCACGACAAGGGATGGAAGTCTGTTCCACCCACCAACCACCAGCTGGCTAAAGGCAAATTTCCGCACATCTATCCTACATCTGTCTTTCCTCAATTTGAATTTATGCCCTCTCAGGTGATTTTTCTGAGCTAGAGGAAGAATCCCATCAGCATTGAGCATGCTCAAACCATTCAAGGCTTTGTACACCTCTATCAGATCACCCTGCTGGTGCCTAGTTTCCAGACGCTGTAATTTGCAAAACTTAAGCCTTTCTTCGTAAGAGAACCCCTTTGTCCCATTCACCAATCTAGTTGCCCTGCTCTGTACTCGTTCCAGCAGCTCTACATCCTTCCTGAAATGAGGCCTCCAGGCCTGTATACAGTACTCTAGGTGTGGCCTGACCATTGCCTTATACAAGGGAATAATCACCTCCTTATCCCTGCTAGAAAAATTCCTATATATCATTGACAATACACCATGAGCTACTCTTGCAGCTCGTCTGCACTGCTCAGAGAACTTCATATCTGCCTGCACCACCACCCCCAGGTCCCTTTCATTCTCTACCACTGTCAGTGTAGTACCACAGAGTTGATACGTTGCTCTGGGGTTGCTGTTTCCCATATGTAGTACTTTACATTTGTCAATGTTAAACTTCATTTGCCACCGCGAAGCCCATCTGCTCAACCTTTCCAAATCCTGTTGCAGCAGCATAGTGTCAGTAGTGTCCTTGACAACCCTGCCAACCTTCGTATCGTCTGCAAACTTGGACATTAAGCCTGATATACCATCATCAATATCATTTATAAATACAGAAAACAATAAAGGCCCCAATACTGAACCCTGAGGGACTCCACTAATAACATTAGTCCACGATGAGCAGTGTCCATTGATTACCACTCTCTGTCTTCTCCCCCTCAACCACCCCTTTATCCATAGCAGCAACTTGCCTCCAATGCCACACTGCTCCAATTTGTGCAGCAGTCTTCCATGTGCAACAGTATCAAAAGCCTTTCTAAGATCCAAGTATATAATATCAAAGTTATTCCCTGCATCCAGTTCTTTTGTGACTGCATCATAGTATCCAATCAAATTGGTCAGGCAAGACTTCCCCTTAACAAAACCATGCTGTGTCCTATGCATCCTATGCATTTTTCTTCTCTGTCACGAGTCTCATTAGTTCATTTGATAACCACTTAGGCTTAACCCTTGAACAATATTTCTTAATAGTTATGAAACTTTTAGTAGCTTCCACGATTAACTCCTTGAATGCTTCCCACTTAGAATTTACTGTTGGTATCATCGTCAGTTGATCCCACTGTACAGAATTTAAAAACTGTAGGAGGCCACTGTACTCACCCTTAATGGAAGCAAAAACCCATTCCTTTACCCCTGATGGTAATTATATCTTTAAGTAAATCCCACATCAGTACACTGTGATCACTGCCACCTAGTGGTTCCTTTATCTGCAAATTCTTAATACATGAATGATCCACAAATATCTGACTAGTGTGTGAGTGACCAACCCACAAGTTCCAGTCAATATCTGGGAAGTTAAAATCCCCCATTATAAGACATTCTGATTTACTAACCCACTCTATTTCTCTGTACAATTGTTCATTGTACTCATTCAAGTGATTAGGCCTTTAACACACTCCTACTCTTATTTTTTGCTTTCGCAGTGCTTATGTCACACCAAACTGACTCAACAGTGCACTGGTCATCTATATCATCTGTATGCACTTCTTTTGATTTTTTGGCACCTCCCTAGCCAGGTGGGCAGGAGTGGCAGTGCGTAACATACGCTTCTTGATTAGACCGGGGTACGAGCCCATCACCACCAAATATGGAGGATGCGGAAAGGTCAAGGGAATGACCACCGCATATTCCCGGAGCAATATGGCCTTAGTTGCTAATGCTCCTAAAAACCAAATAACAACATAACAACATTCTTTTGATTTTATGTTTTTCTTAATTAACAGCATGACACCTCCTCCCTTCCTATCCTGTCTATCCTTTCTGTACACATTGTACTCCCCAAATTCCAATTCTGCATTTCTAATATCAGTGCGACACCACGTCTCTGATATCCCAACAATATCCGCCTTTGATGTCTTGACCAACTAAAATTCATCAAATTTATTTACTATACTTCTAGCATTGGTATACATGCACCTATTCCTATTCACCCTGACACATCCCATATACCCACCTGTTTCACCATGACTGCCATCAGTCCCTGAAACCCCCAGCACCCCTCACTCCAGGTCGCTACTTATTCTAATAGAAGTTGTGGAAGAATCACCTTCACCTCTGCCTGCGGCTAATTTTAACCTTTTAGTCTGTGAATCCCCCCAAGCTAGCAGTTTTCCAACCCAACTAACACTGCCTCGATAGCATCAGCAAATATTCTTGCACCCTTTCTATTTAAGTGTATCCCATCCCTGTGGAAGTAGTCTCTCCTGTTAACAAGCACAGACCACGCTGAAAAAAATTCTAGCCCCTTGAGCCTTGCATATTGCCTCCAGGGCCGAATTTATTGACAAGGCTCTCATCGTGTACTCCCCTCCTATCGTGTCTGGGCAGAATTGCAGACACTTTCAAATTTAACCCTGACTCACGACTTTTTTGCAACATTGACCTGTACTTGTTAAGTAAATCTGCAGATCACCTACTCTTAATGTCATTGGTGCCAACATGTACAACAGTATCACCTTTTGTGCACTTAAAAGATGATATATGCTTTACAATGTTATCAACATTTGCCCCTGGCAGACATACCCTGGTCCTGTTCCATCTATCCTTTTTACACAATATATTCCCCGTCTCCCTGACAATAGAGTCACCAACAATAACTAGTTCCTTTGGGACCAGCGCATTCTGCCTTGGAGATTGCTGCTGTGTTGCTTGATGTCCAGGAGTGAGCTCTGGCATTGAGTTGGGCAGCTGAGAGCTTGACGGGCCCCTCATATTAATTTCTTCGAGGGCACCTCCCTACACCTCAAGCTCTCATAGACACCCAGTAGAATGTTGAGTTGATGCCTGATTTCTACACAAAGACATCCTCCTCCTTGGCTAGAACATGTTCTGTTCCAGAGAGTTCGGCAAAAAATTTCACAAGTTGCACATTTTTTTAGGCTGTGATGTGTTGGAGAATCGCCCCCTCATTTCTCCCCCCGAGTCACAGCACTCCTGCCACTTTGTGCCTGTTGCTTTGCTGCTCTAGTCGGGAGCATGATATTTTAAATTAATAAGATCAATAAATTTAATTAATTAATTGTCAATACTACACTATCTAATAAAATCCTAAATGCAGTGATGCATATTATGCTATATAATTATACATTAGAGCTTCCTAATTACCACAATTAAAAATTTGAATTCCCTACTACTCTATACAAAAACAATGGCAGCAAGATTCGAACGAAATAACAGTTTTACGTATATTAAGTAGTAATCTACAAAAACTCTTTATCTAAATTAAAATAAAAATAACCAGCGTAACTATAACAATAAGACTACGTATAAAGTACAATATAAAATAACAATTAGGTAAATAAAAAGGCAAACACATCGCTTTTTCAGAGCCTGTAATTCACAGCTGTAATTTTTAAAGAGAGTCAGCACCCCCAATAATGAATAGTGCAGTGGGTGGTTAATTGCTGGATCAAACTTCCATCTGTTGTTGTGGAAGTTGATAGGTTAAATAAATTTAAGGAGGAACTGGACAGGCATTTGGAGGGAATGGTGTGGATTTTTTTTTTTTTTTTGGCTGATGCTGCATAAGCTCATACACTTGCTTTCTTGCATCACATGCCACTACTACTACTCTCATTTTTGTTTTTATCAGTGTTTATGTCACATCAATCTGACTCAACATGTTAATGACAGTAATGACAGTATGCTACTCCAACAAGATCTAGAAAGGTTAGGCAGATGGGCTGAGAAGGGGCAACAGAGAGAGAGATATAAGACAAGACTGAGTTTTAGAAGGATTGAAATCAACTAAGTTGTCTTTGCCTCGCTGGAGAATTACCTGGAGATCAGCATTTAAGGAATAGGTAGTGGATATTCGAGAAGTTGAAGTTGTTTGTGTAGGGCAAAGTTTCTCAAACTGGAAGGCAGAATGTTATGTGCTATAACCATTGCCTTTAGCCAGTGAGTGGTTAATTGCCTGAACAAACTTCCATCTGTCGTGGAAGTTGATAGGTTAAATAAATTTAAGGAGGAACTGGACAGGCATTTGGAGGGAATGGTGTGATTTTTTTTTTTTTTTTTTGGCTGATGCTGCATAAGCTCATACACTTTGCTTTCTTGCATCACATGCCACCACTACTACTACTACTCTCATTTTTGTTTTTATCAGTGTTTATGTCACACCAATCTGACTCAACATGTTAATGACAGTAATGGCAGTATGCTACTCCAACAAGATCTAGAAAAGTTAGGCAGATGGGCTGAGAAGGGGCAACAGAAGTTTAACATTGACAAAGGAAAAATACTGCATATGGGTATCAGTAACCCCAGAGTAACATAGCAACTTGGTACTATGCTCAGGGAAGTAGATAAGGAAAAAGACCTGAGGGTAATTGTGCAGTCAACTACGAAGTTTTCTGAATAGTGCAAACAGGCTGCCAGAGCAACTCATCGGGGTCTTGCCAATGATATACATGAATTTTGCCAGCAGGGATAAGGTGATTAGCTCTTTGTATTAGGCAATGGTCAGATCACACCTTGAATACTGCATACAGGTCTGGAGGCCTCATATTAGGAAGGATGCAGAGTTGCTGGATTGAGTACAGAGAAGGGTAATGAGATTGGTGGGAGGGGAACAAAGGGGTGCTCTTACCAAGAAAGGCTTCAGTTCTGCAAATTGCAGCATCTGGGACTAGGCACCTGCGAGGTGATCTGATTGTGGTATTTAAGGCTTTGATTGGGTTGTGCAAGCTCAATGTTAATGAGATTCTTCCTCTTGCTCAGATTATTCACTTGAGGGGGCATAAATTCAAATTGAGGAAAGAGCAGAAATTTGCCTTTACTGGTTGATTGGTGAAACAAACAGCCATCTAATGCTACAATGTTGCACTGGCCATCCATTTTAACAGGATGCATTGCCTTAGATTTTATGTGCTTCTTAACCAAGAGCATAAACTCCCCCCTTGCCTTCCCTTGTCTGTCCTTACTGTATGCATTGTACTCCCCATATTCATATTCTTCATGTCTTTTATCTGAGTGTCACCACATCTCTGGTATCCGTAAATTGTCTGCATTTTATGACTTGACCAACACTCTTCAAATTTATTTGTTATGCTCCTGGAATTGGTGTACATGCAAGTATACATGCACCAGTTCTTATTCTTAGTTACCCTAACGTATCTCATGTATTTCCGTGTTCCACAATGACCCACATTAGGTTTTGAAATCCCTGATACCTTGCTTTGCTTTGCATGCAGCTGCATGTTCCAATAGAAGCAGTGCAAGAATCACTTCTATTTCAGCCTACAGCTATTTTTAATCTATTAGTCTGTGTATCTTCTTTTCCTTGGTCGGATTACTGTTTCAATACTTCTGATGTCAATGTTTGCTCAGATTGTGTCAGTGAAATTATTCTTGCAGGAATGGAATCCTTTATCCCACACTCCACTTTAAAATCTCGACCTTTATTTAAACCTTGGTTTTCTAATAAATGTGCTAAGGCCGCTCAGCAGAAGAATGTTGCATATTGTAATTGGCTTGTTTCCAATTCTTCAGTTTCATTTTCTGCCTACACCAAAGCTCACAACAATTGTAAAGCAGTTATTAATCAGTCCAAATTAGATTTTAAACAGGCTAAGAGTAGAAAACTTGCTTCTTGCCTTCATGGTAGCCAAGCATTCTGGTCTCTTGCCAAAGCTATTGGCCACAACTTTTGCCTATCCCTGCTCCCACCTCTGTCCAAACCAGATGGTTCTGTTGTCACTTCAGCCAAGGATAAAGCTGACCTGAAAGCATCCCATTTTTCTTCCACCTCATGTATTACTGATCTTGGTAAAACACCTCCCACCATTCCCAACACGATCCATTCAATGCCTCCTGTGGTCTTCCATCAAAAGGATTTTGACGAATCTTGATGCTAAGAAAGCTCCAGGTCCCGATGGTATTTCTCCACTTGTTCTCAAAACCTGTGCTCCTGAACTTACTCCTATTCTTTATCACCTTTTTTCACTTTCTTATTCCAAAGGTGTTTTTCCTTCTACTTGGAAATTTTCTCATATCCAGCCAGTTCCTAAAAAGGGTGACAAATCCCTCCCATCCAATTATCATCCCATTGCAATTACTTCTACTCTTTCTAAAATAATGGAGAAATCAATTAACCGCCAACTCTTAAACTACCTAGAAACCTTCCATCTGATCAATGATTGCCAGTATGGATTCCAACAGTGTCGATCCACTGGTGATATTCTGGCTTATGTTACCCATTTATGGGTGCCTCCATAGCCAGGTGGGAAGGAGCAACAGTGCGTAGCACACACTTCTTGATTAGACCAGGGTTCGAGAATCAGTTGAAAAAAAAAAAAAAACTCTTCTTATTATTTTACTAATTTTTTTTTTCTATTTTCCTTCTCTTTTTTAAGCTTAATTAATTTGACTGATAGACTTAATTTCAGAACTTTAAAATTTTTCTTGTTAAATGGAGCTTACATACTCTTTGTGAGCTTATGACACTTTAACACAGCTTAAAATCTTAGTAATAAATCTTTAATTTCTAATGAAAATATTATATTTATCTTTATTTGGGATACAAGAGTTTTTGTAAAATCCTCAATAAGTTCAACTATTTGGAAACCAATTTTTGGGAAACATTTCATTAATTATCACCAGTAGGAGATAATTAATTTAAATGCAGAACCTTATTCAATGGTTTGAGGTAGGAGTATTTCTGTAAGATAATTCTCTGAAGAGGTGTTCCTCTTGTTTATTTATTTATTTATTTATTTATTTTATTTCCTCCCCTGTACTTTAGTATTGCCATCAGTGGCAATTGTTGTTATTATTTTTGTACAACAGCTCCCCTCAATCACTAAGGTCCATAAGCTATGTGACTGTGTTAAAATATCAGAATTCCAGAAGCTGATGAATTTTCCCATATAATATATATTTAGTTTCTCATGAGCAATGAGACAAAAATTATAAAACAAAGTCATTTATTATACAGAACTACTGACAAGTATATACATAACTGGTATTCATTTACATTTAATCTATTCATTTTTCTTATTTAATCTGTTAATACATAATACATGCCATCATTTCCATAAAATTTCTCTCAACTAACATATCTGTTCTCTTTACAGCTGCAAACAAGCTAATTCAATCATTAGCATAGGCATATGATGCAAGAAAGCAAGCTTATTCAGCATCAGCCAAAAAAAAAAAAAAAACCACACCACTCCCATTTCACCCCTCCGTTCGCTGGAAATACCTGTCCAGTTGAGCCTTAAATTTGTTTAGGCTATCAACTTCAACAACAAGTGATGGAAGTCGGTTCCACCAACCAACTGCCCGCTGGCCAAAGGCAAATTTCCGCACATCTATCCGACATCCGTCCTTCCTCAATTTGAATTTATGCCCTCTGAGCTGATTATTCTGAGCAAGATGAAGAATCCCATTGGCATTGAGCATGCTCAAACCATTCAAAGCCTTATACACCTCTATCAGATCACCTCGCCGGTGCTAGTCTCCAGACTCTGTAATTTGCAAAACTTAAGCCTTTCTTCATAAGAGCAACCCTTTGTTCCATTCACTAATCTTGTTGCCCTTCTCTGTACCCGTTCCAGCAGCTCTACATCCTTCTTGAAATGAGACCTCCAGACCTGTATACAGTACTCAAGATGTGGCCTAACCATTGGCTTATACAAGGGAATAATCACCTCCTTATCCCTGCTAGAAAAATTCCTGTATATCATTGACAAGACACCATGAGCTACTCTTGCAGCTCGTCTGCACTGCTCAGAGAACTTCATATCTGCCTGCACAATTACCCCCAGGTCCTTTTCATTCTCCACCACTGTCAGTGTAGTACCGCAGAGTTGATACGTTGCTCTGGGGTTACTGTTTCCCATATGTAGTACTTTACATTTGTCAATGTTAAACTTCATTGGCCACCTCTCAGCCCATCTGTTCAACCTTTCCAGATCCTGTTGCAGCAGCATAGCGTCAGTGGTGTCCTTAACAACCCTGCCAACCTTTGTATCATCTGCAAACTTGGACATTAAACTTGATATCCCATCATCAATATCATTCATAAACACCGAAAACAACAACGGACCCAACACTGAACCCTGAGGAACTCCACTAATAACATTAGTCCACGTTGAGCAGTGTCCATTGATTACCACTCTCTGTCTTCTGCCACTCAACCATCCCCTTATCCATAGCAGCAATTTGCCTCCAATGCCACACTGCTCCAATTTGTGCAGCAGTCTTCCATGTGCAACAGTATCAAAAGCCTTTCTAAGATCCAAATATATAATATCAAAGTTATTCCCTGCATTCAGTTCTTTTGTGACTACATCATAGTATCCAATCAAATTGGTCAGGCAAGACCTGCCCTTAACAAAACCATGCTGCGTCTGAGCTATAACTGAATTCTTGTCTAGATGATCCTGCAGTGCTTCTTTAACCAGTGCCTCCATTAATTTACCTGGAACAGAAGTTAAACTAACAGGTCTATAATTACTTGTGTCAGCCATTGATCCTCCTTTGTGAATTGGGGTTACATTTGCACATCTCCAGTCTATGGGTACCTCCCCTGAGTCCAAAGAAACTCTCATAATTATGGCTAGGGGTTTGCTTACTTCCTTTGCTGCCTCCTTTAATATAACTGGATATATCCCATCCACCCCAGGTGCCTTTTTTATGTTTATCCTCAACAATCTCTCCTCCACTTTCCTCTCAGTTATTACAAAATCATCCAGCTCACTGCCAATGTTTACTTTACCTACATCATTCTCCTTCCTGAATAACTCCTCATGCGTGAATGTAGATGCAAAATACTCGTTTAGATTGTTAGCCACCTGAGCAGGATCCTCAACTGTTGACCCATCAATATCAAGTGGACCAATCTGATTCATCCCTTTCCTTCTTGAGTTTAAATAGGTAAAGAACTCTTTTCTGTTTTTCTTTGCATCCTTTGCCAAGGATTTTTCGTAGTCTGCCTTTGCCTGCCTAATCTCCTTTGTGACTTGGTTACAGACCAACTTTTACTTCCTCATATTAGCATTAGGAAGGGCACATTATGCAAGAAAGCAAGCGTATATAGCATCAGCCAAAAAAAAAAAAAAAAACTTTTTTTCACCCATCCCCTCGCTCCAAATTTTTGTCTAGTTCTGCCTTGAATCTATTTAAGCTATCAACTTCTACAACGACAGATGGAAGTTTGTTCCAGCAATCAATCACCCGCTGGCTAAAGGCAAACTTCCACACATGCCCTCTCAGGTGATTATTCTGAGCAAGAGGAAGAATCCGTTCAGCATTGAGCACTCAAACCATTCAAGGCTTTATACACCTCAATCAGATCACCTCGCAGGTGCCTAGTCTCCAGACACTGTAATTTGCAAAACTTAAGCCTTTCTTCGTAAGCGCAACCCTTTGTTCCATTCACTAATCTTGTTGCCCTTCTCTGTACTTGTTCCAGCAGCTCTACATCCTTTTTGAAATGAGGCCTCCAAACCTGTATACAGTACTCAAGGTGTGGCCTGACCATTGCTTTATACAAGGGAATAATCACCTCCTTATCCCTGCTAGAAAAATTCCTGTATATCATTGACAAGACACCATGAGCTACTCTTTCAGTCCGTCTGCACTGCTCAGAGAACTTCATATCTGCTGCACAATTACCCCCAGGTTCTTTTCATTCTCTACCACTGTCAGTGTAGTACCACAGAGTTGATACGTTGCTCTGGGGTTGCTGTTTCCCATATGTAGTACTTTACATTTGTCAATGTTAAACTTCATTTGCCACCTCTCAGCCCATCTGCTCAACCTTTCCAGATCCTGTTGCAGCAGCATAGCATCAGTAGTGTCCTTAACAACCCTGCCAACCTTTGTATCGTATGCAAACTTGGACATTAAGCTTGATATACCATCATCAATATCATTTATAAAAACAGAAAACAATAATGGACCCAACACGCAACCCTGAGGGACTCCACTAATAACATTAGTCCATGATGAGCAGTGTCCATTGATTACCACTCTCTGTCTTCTCCCCCTCACCCATCCCTTTATCCATAGCAGCAATTTGCCTCCAGTGCCACACTGCTCCAATTTGTGCAGCAGTCTTCCATGTGCAACAGTATCAAAAGCCTTTCTAAGATCCAAATATATAATATCAAAGTTATTCCCTGAATCCAGTTCTTTTGTGACTGCATCATAGTATCCAATCAAATTGGTCAGACAAAACTTTCCCTTAACAAAACCATGCTGTGTCCGAACTATAACTGAAGTCTTGTCTAGATGATCCTGCAGTGGTTCTTTAACCAGTGCCTCCATTAATTTTCCTGGAACAGAAGTTAAACTCACAGGTCTATAATTACTTCTGTCAGCCTTTGATTCTCCTTTGTGAATGAGGGTCACATTGGCACATCTCCAGTTCCAGTCTATGGGTACCTCCCCCGAGTCCAAGGAAACTCTCATAATCATGGCTAAGGGTTTGCTTACTTCCTTTGCTGCCTCCTTTAATATAACTGGATATATCCCATCCACCCCAGGTGCCTTTCTTGTGTTTATCTTCAACAATTTCTCCTCCACTTTGCTCTCAGTTATTACAAGATTATCTAGCTTACTGCCAGAGTTGAATACACCTCTGGCATTCCCCTCACTGAATAACCCCTCATGTGTGAATGTCGATGCAAAATATTCATTTAGTTTGTTAGCTACCTGAGCACGATCATCAACAGTTGAACCATCGATATCAAGTGGACCAATCTGATTCATCCCCTTCCTTCTAGAGTTTACATAAGTAAAGAACTCTTTGCTGTTTTTCTTTGCATCCCTTGCCAAAGATTTCTCGTAATCTGCCTTCGCCTGCCTAACCTCCTTTGTAACTTGGTTACAGATCAACTTATATCTATCATAGGCTTCTGTGTCATGTGTTAATTTGTATGCATCCCATGCATTTTTCTTCTCTGCCATATGTCTCATTAGTTCATCTGACATCCATTTAGGCCTAAACCTTGAACAATATTTCTTAGTTGGTATGTAAAGCCTAGTAGCTTCCAAGATAAGTTCTTTGAATTCTTCCCATTTTGAATTTGCTGTTGGTAACATCATCAGTTGGTTCCACTGTATAGAATTTAAATACAGTGTCAGACCATCATAGTCGCCTTTACGAAAGCAAAAACCTTTCCCCTTATCCCTTCTGACTGTGGAAGTCACTGACTTCCATTTGTACAGGAACTTATTACAGAATGACTGAGGGTTATGTTGAAAGAGTATAATTATGCAACTATTCAAATAAACAGTTCTTTTTACAACTAACATGCTGCCACTACTTTTTCCACAAAATTATAATTATTTATGATTTTAAACTTTTCAAATTAATTTTATATTTCAAAAAAATATTAGTTTATTCATTATTTTTATTATAATTTTGTTTTTTTCTTGCTTTTCCTTTTCAAATTCCTTTTTATTTAATTTTTTGTTTAGTTTTCTCTGTTTTTTTCTCCATTATGTTATCATTATATCAATAGATCATGGTAATGATAATGCAGAAAAACCGCCCATGACATGCCGTCAAGTACGAGCAAAACCACTAATGATTCCTGTGGAATCTCAACAGCCTTCTCCTCGAAGTTGTAAGTATAATAAATGTGCATTTTCTGGCCGTCTGAATAATATTGATTAATAGTATTTCATGCCAGAATATTAAATTCATTTGTTTGGAAATATCAGGATAATTAAATTAATTTGGGCTAAAGTAACATAACATAGACCATAAACATGGTGAGCAAACATACAAAGAACAAACTGCAAACAGTATTCAGTTAGTGTTTCAAGGTATTCATGCTAAAACTAGCTTGAATACCTTTTGACTATGTTTTTTTTCTCTTTATGATGATCATAAATGTAAAGAGTTGCAGCTGCCAAGATCTATAAGTACTCCAGTACTGCAGGTAGTTTTTGTGAAGCTTGGGAAACAAACAAAAAAAAAAAAAAAAAAACTAGGCCCCCTTTGATATATATATCGCAAGGAGCTGGATCTGGTGAGCATGGCAGTGGGAAACCATGGTGATGGAGTGCTTTGTAACAAATTAAATTCTTGAATGGAAATCAGTGTGTATGGAGGGACATTGTCATGATGCAAGCGGCAATTCTCTGAAACTTGCTTTCCTAGCCATTTTCTCCCAACAGCATTATGCAGTTGCTATGGATCTGTTTTGTAGTATTCCTGGTTTATCTGACAATGCAGGACAAACTTATAATGAATGCCATGTGAGTTAAAAAAATGTGATAAGCATGACCTTCACATTTGAACAAGATTTTCTTGCTTTTGAGGGCCTTGAAGAAAACAATTTTTCATTGAGAGGACTGGGCTGTTGTTTCTGAGTCATAGCCATATACCCATAATTTGCCACCAGTAATGATAAAAAACAAACACAATGTGTGCTTCAGCAGCAGTATGTTGATTGCAAAACACTTGTCCCTCTCTGTGATCATCAGTGAGATTCGAGGCATAAACTTGGCTGAAACGTCACATTCCAAAATCTTTTGTTAAAATTGATTCACATGTCCCATGAGAAATATCAGTATTTACTAGCAACTGCACACATAGTTAAATGTCAGTCATTCCTGATCAGATCACAAATGTGAGTGATTATATCACTGGTTTTTGAAATTAGCATTAGTAGAGGCATATGATGCAGGAAAGCAAGCCTATACAGCATCAGGCAAATGAAAAAAAAAAAAAACCATCCAACTTCACCCATCCATTCTCTCCAAAAGTTTGTCCACTTCTTCCTTGAATTTATTTAAGCTATCAACTTCTACAACTATAGACAGAAGTTTGTTCCAACAATCAACTACCTGCTGGCTAAAGGCAAATTTCTGCACATCTATTCAACAACTGTCTGAAACAAGTTACTGTGTCATAGGAATATAGAAGATATAGTGCTTAAGTTGGAAGCTACAGAGAGGTCATTTGCAGACATCCAGAAACATCAAAAATTATAGGATGGTCAGAGAGCAAGGATCAGCTTCAATATCTTTGCAATCCACTAAAAAGTATTCAAATGAAATATAGCTTCTTCTTCTCTGAAAGCAGTTTTTAACATTTTGTGAGTGGTTTCTTTTGTGATTTTCTCTAATTTGAAGCAAAATGTAATGCAGATTCCCTGCTGAGTATGTTCACTCATTTTAAAATGTGACAAAACACATACAACACCTTCTATTCAATGCATGCTAATTCAGACTGACTGCAGATGAACAGATGATTTCTGCTTTACTGTGACTAGATGTAACTAATTATCATGTGACACTTCACAACTCTCCAATTTCAAAATACAAATTTAATCCCTGAACATTTGATCACATCTAATTAAAAGACCAGAATAGTAACATTAGCATAAAAATCTATGATAAAAGGGAAATGTTTCAAGCAATATGTTTACTTAACTGCCACTGTAACATTTCAGAAGTTAACATTCCATAGAGTTCAAGGATAATTAATACATGCAGTAAGTTAGAATATATTATAACTGAAATCAAAATAAACTAATAATAAGATTGGCATATAATGGTATATTCATTGGATATATTTAATTTCATATGAAGAGATTATCTATGGTTTCATGGCCTGACATTCACACTTGTAAGTCAATCATTAAACAGATTAGTATTAGTAATGGCCATATGGTGCAAGAAAGCCTAAGGCTTATGGCCTATGCTGCACCAGCCAAAAAAAAAAATATATATATAATAATAATAAAAGAGTAATATAATAGTAATAAAAAAATAAAATAAAATAAATAATAAAATAAAAGTAAATAGGCAATCTTAGCGTTTCTCTCCTCCCGTACGTAACCATCAAGCTGATGGTTACCTACGGGAGGAGATTGACAAAAGGGCTTCTTCATATAGAAGCCCTTTTGTCGATCTCACAGGAAGTTACCCAGGCACCTCCGTAGACAGGTTGGCAGGAGCAGCAGTGTGTAGCACACGCTTCTTAATTAGACCAGGGTTCGAGCCTGTGACCACCACCACCTCCAGGGATATGCAGTGGTCAGGGAATGACCACCGCATATCCCTGGAGCAATATGGCCTTAGTTGCTAATGCTCCTAAAAATAGCCGCCTCCATAGCCAGGTGGGAAGGAGCAGCAGTGCGTAGCACATGCTTCATGATTAGACCGGGGTTCGAGCCCGTCACCACCAAATACAGAGGATGCGGAAAGGTCAAGGAATGACCACTGCATATTCTCAGAGCAATATGGCCTTAGTTGCTAATGCTCCTAAAAACCAAATAACAACATAACAACAACAGCTCCTAAAAACCAAATAACAAACAACAACAAACAGCAAGTTACCCATCTTTGGACCCTTTCAAGAATCTGTCTTTTTTTTAGGTGTGGTCTCCATACTTGAATGCAGTATTCCAATTCTGGTCTAACAATAGCCTTATATAATGAGATTATGATGTCCTTATCTCTACTAGCAAATGCTCAATAAATCATTGATAGGGCACAGTGAGTCTTCCTTGCAACCTGTCTACAATGCTCAGAGAACTTTGTCTAACCGTATCAGAACTCCCAAGTCCCTTTCTTCCACTACTGACTTTAGTTCAACTCCACCAAGTGTACAAAGGGTACTAGGAAAGTTTTGCAATATGACGCAACAATGAATCACAGGAAGCTATTTGTTGCTGCATGTTGAGACATGTTCATACGTGCATAGTAGCCGCCCCGCCAAGTCGATGGGCTCAGTTATTCATTAGTAGTGAGAGTGTAAAGTGCTTGCGATGGCATCGTGGTCACGAAATGAGATAAGGACAGTTTTGCGGTATAATTTCGTGCGTGGTTTAACCATAGACCAGTGCTTAGAAGAAATGACTCTTGCACTAGATGATGATTGTCCACATCGTACAACGATATTCAGGTGGTATAGAGAATTCCAAAGGGGAAATTTCACTCTGGAGGATTCTGAGAGGCCAGGAAGGCCACGAACGTCAGTTACGGAGGAAAACGTTACTGCTGTGAGGAAAATGCTTGACGAAAACAGGCGAGTGACATACCAACAGATAGAGGATACTTTGGGCCTAAATGCACCAGCAATTCGTTCGATTCTGCAAGATCATTTGCACGTGAAGAAACTTTGTTCTCTCTGGGTGCCGCATCAACTGACTGAAGAGCAGATGACACGACGTGTGACTTGGTGCCGGGAGATGTTAAAAAAGTTTGATAAGGGACAATCTCGGTATGTGAACAACATCGTGACAGGTGACGAGACTTGGCTGTACTATTACGATCTGCCGACCAAGGCTCAAAACAAAGTTTGGGTCTTTGATGATGACGACACACCCGTAATTGTCAGAAAATCCCGATCTGTAAAGAAGAAAATGATAGCTGTATTTTTCAAATCGAGTGGAATTGTGGAATGTGTCGTTTTGGACACGCAGAAGACAGTCACAGCTAAGTGGTATACTGAACAATGCCTGCCTAAAGTCATTGGATCTATGAAGAACCTGCGGCCAAAGTCAAGAATGGACACCTGGTACCTCCATCACGATAATGCTCCAGTTCACCGTGCCAAAGCCTGCACCGAATATTTGACCACGACAGGACTGAAACTTCTCGAGCACCCTCCCTACAATCCAGACCTTGCTCCCTGCGACTTTGCACTGTTCCCGCATGTGAAAATGATGCTAAAAGGGAGGTGGTTTTCCAGTGATGAGGACCTTCTACGGGCTTGGGACAACGAGTGTGCTTTACTCCCTAGTGAAACTTGGCAGAACTGGTTTAAAGATTGGTTTCGGAGGATGGAGAGGTGTATTGAATGTAGAGGAAATTACTTTGAAAAAATTAAATAAACAAAGCTGTATTGCAAAACTTTCCTAGTACCCTTTGTATAAGTTATTTTGGGATTACTGTTGCCACTTTTCTGGCCATTCCTGGAGTCTATCTAGGTCACTCTGAAGAAGCTCTGCTTGGCAGTGATCATTAACTACTCCACCAATCTTTACATTATCTTCAAATTTAGACATCACGCTCTCTATTCCTTCGTCGATATCATTTAAGAAAATCAAAAACTAACAGTGGTCCCTATACTGATCCCTGGGGAACCCCATTTCTTACATCAACAGAGTCTGAGGAATAACAATTTATCACAACCCTCTGTCTGGATGGCATCACAGCTCTGATGCCATCCTTATATCCATCTAAAGATTTTCCCTGTGATTCTAATCTGTTCCAGCTTATAAAGTAACTGCTCATGTGGTACTGAGTTAAATGCTTTGCTGAAATCTAAATAAACAATATCAAAATTATTTCCTAAATGCAGCTCATGAGTGACCTTGTCAAAATAGCTAACCAGATTAGTTAAACATGATTTTCCCTTTACAAAACCATGCTGCATACCCTTCAGAACTCCATTTCTGTCTAAATGATCCTGAATGCTACCCTTGATCATTGCTTCCATGATTTTTCCTACTACTGAAGTTATACTGACTGGTCAGTAATATCCCACTACACTCTTAGAACCACCCTTATGTATTCGAGATACATTGGTACTTTTCCAATCCAATGGAATCTTTCCTTAATCCAGTGAATCCTCATAATTAGCCTCAATGGTTCAGTGCACTCACTTGCCGCCTCCATTAAAATTGTAGGGTATATCAACCCCAGGAGCCTTACTCACCTGTAGGCTTGAAAGTTTTTTCAATTTTACTCCCATAATTTCTCAATGATTAAAGGGTTGTTCTTCTGTAAATATCGATGCAAAGTAACTGTTGAGGCCATCTGCAACATCAGCTGGAGTATCTAATACTATCCCACATCCATTACATAATGGTCTGATTGGGTTTGTCCTTCTCTTCATTGCATTTATATATGTGAAGAATTCCTTGTCCTCACTCTTTGCCAGCAATTTCTCATAATCTGCCTTTGCTAGCGTAACCTTTTCTGTGGCACTATCACAGATCAAATTGTAGCTTTTATAGTCTTCAGTACTTTTTATTGCTTTATAACTTTTCTATGCCATCTTTTTCTACTGAAGTAATCTACAACTTCATTATTCATCCAACACTTGGAATCCTCCTCCTCGTGCAGTGCTTTTTTTAATGGTATAGACACAATCAAGGCTTCTGTGATTAATGTTTTAAAGGCATACCATAATTCAGTTGTATTCGCTGTCTGTGAGATATCTACCCATTTAATAGAGGCCACTTAGTACCTTAAGCCATTGTAATTTTCTTTTCTGAAATTATAGCCGATTCCTTTAAATTTTTTGACTACTGCTACCTCTCTCTCTCTTCATCGTCCACCGTGGAACTCCATGATCACTTCCTGCTACTGGTTCCTGTACTGTCAGCCCTATTTTATCATCTGGTTCATAATGATCAGGTCTAGAATATTATTTTTCCCAGTAATTTCCTTGATATGTTGATACAAATAACAATCTTCTAATTAATTTTAAAATTTTGTCCCCCATGTCGAATTTCCTTCCCCTTTGCTTCAATCAATTTGAGGCAAATTAAAATCACCCATAATAAGACATTCACCCTTACTTGCCCATTCCATTTGCATGTAGAGGCTCTGATAATAATCTTCACAATTACCTGGCCTGTAGATTATTTGCACTCTCATTATACCTTTGCTTCCAATTATCTCACATCATACAGATTGTATACTAGCATGTGAAACGTCTGAATCCGGGGAAGCTTTCATCATACTCAGGCTGCTTTTGATAAGAAGCATGACCCCTCCACCTCTTCTATCTGCTCTATCCTTCCTAAATACAGTCAGTCCTCGTATAACACGTGTTTGCACTGCATGAATTCGATCATACACGATTTATTAATAGGGGAACGATATCTTATATATGCGAACCGAATTCGCTTATGCACGATTCGCCTTTGTGTTTACAAGAAATGGCACTCGAACACAGAATCACCCCAACCAAATGCAACACGATAGGAATGAAGAGAAGATTCTGAAAATGTATTTGTTTTTTCTATCAGTGAAGGGGAAACACATTTCACCTTAATAACGTAAAACCAACACAATTCCAGCAACCGGTATAATCGCAAATGCAATTATATCGAGTTTACTACCAGTTTATAACAGATTCCTCTAGCAGAAATGCAGCTGGAAATTGTTTTATGGTAGTGACCCCTAGAAATGTGCTTTAGTAAAATGTGAGGTGTTAATAGTGTATCTCTGCCTTTACGGTGTTGTTTATTCAGTTGCTACACACACACACAGCTTTGTTTATGTGTATCAAGCGTGCCTCCTCGTTTTTTAATTGTACTTTATTCCCTAAAAATGAGTAAAATACTTAAAAGGTGTGAAAAGGAAGCGTCCTGGTGAAGACACTGCAGATTCAGAGAGAAAAAGAAAAGCAATATCGATAAACAGAGGCAGACTGGGTCAAAAATTCTTACCCGGGAAAATTTATAGTGGCCTCATACTATGGTTTGTGGCCAAAATCACACCAGCCTCCGGCCTACCGGGGTTTCCCCGGTAAGGCTTATGGCCAGTCCACCTCTGTTGATAGAGAAAAAAAATATGAAATTGTGAAACGCTTTGAGCGAAATGAAAGACCATGTGATATTGCACGTCCTACAGACCTAAATGAGGCAACATTGAGAATTACAAAGAATGCAGAGAAAATAAAAACAACTTTGATAGCAGGAACAACTCAAAGTGTAATTAAAATCCATTAGATTAAGACACAAAGAATTGGAAGAGATGGAACGGCTGTCATCTGTTTGGATAGAAAATCAAACAAAAAACAAGTTTGCTTATGATAGAAGCAAAAGCATTAGCAATATTTTATTACGTAATAAAGTAAAGTAAAGTGCAGCCATTATCAACCCACTGCAGGATGGAAGCCTCCTCAACAATTCATGCTGAGGGAAATGGACCATACTCTGCCACGCTGGTCCAGTGTGGGTTGGCAGATCGACCATATTCAGCAGTCAGGGGCTTGAACCCCAGTCTACTCAAAGAGCGTGTGCTACTGCACTCCCGCTCCTGCCCACTCGGCTACGTAAGTATTTTATTATGATTATTTATTGTGTTTGGTAATGTTTTGGTTACAAATGTGTGTTCAATCTTGGGTGGTCGGCACCTAACCCTATTTTTCCCATAGGGCCTGTTGTTTATATTGCATGATTTTGCATTGCACGAGGGTTTCTAGGAACACAACTATCGTGCTATACGAGGACTGACTGTACATTGTACATACCATACTGATACTCATCATCCCCTGTTTCCAGGTGGCGCCACGTTTCTCTAACCACTAATATGTCAGCATTACTTGTCCTAACCAGCAGTCCGAATTCACTTATTTTATTGGCGACACTTCTGACATTACTGTACCTACAATTAAGACTCAGTGTTCTTGTATAGTTAACTACCCTGACACCCCACTTAAAAGTTATTTAAGATTGCTTCCCTGGCATTAGCTACCTGCTCATTTGAAATGGTTCTATCCCTCAGAGCAGTTTGCTAATATGATCTGTTGGGGTTATACACAAGGACTCTTGAGGTATGTGCAAGCATTACTTAGACCAATATTATCAGATGAATGCATATCTATATTACCCTTGTCCCCCCCCCCAAACTAGCAGTTACCCTAAACCTTTAAGGTATCCTCAATGACACTGGCAAAAACTCTTGCATCACCTTTGTTTAAATGTATCCTGTCTCTACAAAACAGATTCCTTCTACCTACAAGTGTGGGCCAAGCTGATAAAAAATTTTCCCCCAAAAGCCTTGCAGAGTCCTTCAAGTCTTAAAATGGCATAATATAAGGACATTATCCAGTTAAACTGGGGGAGGGGGGATTATGATTGATTTGTAGTTAGCTATATGTGCTGGAGTTCAGGCAAAAAACAAGGGTTTTTTTTTTTTTTTTTTCAAAAATCAGGTGTTTGTCATAAAAATCATGAGAAATTTTTGTGAAGTCCACATTGCATTAGAAATTAAACTTCACTGACAGACTACACATTTCATATTAAAACACAGCCATATGACTGTTTATAGAAAAATGTGCTTTCAATCATTTCAAACATTAATGTAAATAGGAGTTTTCTCTGTGGATTTCTGTTTAGATTGTCTGTTAGATATCAACTGATTATGACTGCTTCAAGAAAGATACTCTTGCAGAACTTCAAAACTGTTGACTCAAAGTTTTGTTGATAACATTATTAGGCATTTTTGTTTAGATTTGACTGTTAAGATCATTTCCAAAGCTTCACTGGAAATAGATCTGAATTGAATTTTTTTTTCTCCTAGTTAAATATTCTCTGGCAGTAAGATTGCTATGAGGAATTACTGAAATGCCAAAAATGACTTGGGATAATTTATTATATTTCATGATTTCTTGTGCACTGATCTGTTCCCTGACCAAGGACTACTGTACATCAGTTCCTTCTTCTTTCATAGCAGAGTCCAGTAGGTTCTCATCCTATTTCTTTATCTTTAATGGAACCAAGAAGTACTGCAGACATCTCCACAAAAATTTTCAAATTAATTTGAAAATGATGCATTGCCAATTGATGAAATTTATGCTGCCTTGGCATATATTGGATTTGAATCACATTGGTCCACTTGATGTCGATGGTTTAACTGTTAATGATCCTTCTCTGGTTGCTGACAGACTGAATAGGTATTTTGCATCTACATTTGCACATGAGGAATTCTTTGGGGAGGGAGCTGTCAGAAGTTTATCAAACTAACAGGGAGCTAAACAATTTTGTGATAACTGTGAAGAAAGTGGAAGAGAAACTGTTAAAGTTAAACATAAAAAAAGGTACCTGGAGTGGATGGGATCTATCCACTTATATCAAGGGAGGCAGCAAAAGAGGTAAGCAAGCCATTAGCCATAATTATGAGAGCATCTTTGGATTTGGGGGGGGGAGGAATTCCCTGTGAACTTAAATGTGCAAATGTATATACGATTCACAAAGGGGGGGGGGTGAAAGGGTGATGCGTAATTACAGACCAGTTGGCTTAACTTATGTTCCAGGGAAAATAATGAAGTCACTGGTTAAAGAAGTAATGCAGGACCATCTAGACAGGAGTGCAGTTATACCTCAGTCACAGCTTGGGTTTGGTAAGGGGAGATCTTGTCTGACCAACTTGATTGAATACTAAGATGCAGTGGCAAGGGAACTGGATGCAAAATATAATTTTGATATCATATACTTTGATTTCAGGAAAACTTTGATACTGTTGCACATAAAAGACTGCTGTACAAATTGGAGCAGTGTGGCATTAAGGTCAAGTTACTGTTATGGATAAAGGGATGATTGAATGGGAGAAGACAGAGTGGTAATAATCAGTGGTCACTGCTCTTTGTGGACTTATGTTATTAGTGGAGTCCCACAGGATTTGGTGCTAAGCCCATTGTTGTTTTCTGTATTTATTAATGATATTGATAAGGGTATATCAGGCTTAATGTCTAAGTTTGCAGATGATACAAGGGTTGGTAGGGTGGCTAATGACAATAATTGTGGTATGTTATTGCAATGGGATCTACAAAAGTTAGGCAGATGGGCTGAGAAATGGCAGTTAAAGTTTAATACTGACAAATGCACGATACTGCATATGGGTAGTATCGTGCATTTGTCAGTAATTCCAGAGTAACGTATCAACTGAGGGTAGTGGAAAATGAAAACAACCTGAGGTAATTGTGCAGCTTGATATGACATTTTGTGAGCAGTGTAGAAAAGGCTGCCAGGACAGCTCACGGGGTTATGTCAGTGATATACAGTAATTTTGCTAGCAGGGATGAGGAGGTGATTATCTCCTTGTATAAGCAATAGACAAAAAATGTCAAATGTGTCTAAAGTACTTTGTGGCTGATGCAGGTCCCCCCCCCCCCATTGATTGCTGTAGTGTCTGCAAGGCAGTCATATGAATATAGTGTTGTAAGTGTCAGTCAGTTTGGTGTGGTGTTTGTGCTTTTGGCTAAGATCAAAAGTCATCATTTGCCACTACTAATACTAATTTTATAAAAACATTTTTCAATGGGAATTTGTGCACTTACTATCTCTAAATAGTAGTAAATTTCCAACAAAAATAGTCTATGCAGCATTAGCATTAGTAGAGACAAATTATGCAAGAAAGCAAGCTTATACAGCACCAAAAAAAAAAAAAAAAAACTTCCCGTTTCACCCATCCATTCACTCCAGACATTTGTCCAGTTCTTCCTTGAAATTTTGCTCTATGAACTTCCACACCGACAGATGGAACTTTGTTCCAGAAATCAATCACCCACTGGCTAAAGGCAGATTTCTGCACATCTATTCTACAACTGTCTTTCCTCACTTTGGATGTGAGAGAAGAAGAATCCCAACCACATTAGGCTTTCTCAAACCATTCAAGGTCTTATACATACACCTCAATCAGATCAGCTTGCAGGTGCCTAGTCTTCAGATGGTGCAATTGCAGAACTTAAGCCTTTCTTTGTAGGAGCAACCCTTTGTTCCCCTCACTAATCTCATTTCACTTCTCTGTACTTGTTCCAACAGCTCTACATCATTCCTAAAATGAGGCCTGCAGACCAGTATTCAGTACTCAAAGTGTGGGCTGAACATTGCCTTATACAAAGAGATAATCACCTCCATATTGCTACTAGCAAAGTTCCTGTATATCATTGACAGGATGTTATAAGGTAATCTGACAGCCTGTGTTTTTATCCATTGCAGAAACTTGCCTTTAATATCTCACTGTTACTATTTGTATAGTAGTCTTTTATATGCAGCGGTATCAAAAGTTTTTCTGAAATCTAAGTGTATGATATCAAAATTAATTTTTGCTTCTAGTTCCTTTGTTACTGTGTCATAGTATCCAGTCAAATTGATCAGACAAGACTGCCCCTTAACAAGATATGCTGTGACTGCAGTATAACTGCATTCCTGTCTAGATGGTCTTGCATTACTTCTTTAACTGGTGACTCCATTATTTTCCCTGGAACAGAAATTAAGCTAACAGGTCTGTAATTACTCATGTCACTCTTTCATCTCCCTTTGTAAATTGGGGGTACATTTGCATATCTCGATTCCACAGAGATCTTCCTTGAACTCCAAGGATGCTCTCATAATCACAGGTATATTATCTTCACTACTTAAGAAAAGTTAAATCAGTTGCGATAGCCAACTTACAAGATTGCTCTTGGAAATAGAACCATTCCCCACAATGGCTCAGAATGGAACCAAGATGCATGCACTGGAATGCAGTGCATACATCTTGGACTACCGTATGCAGAGGTTTTAGTTATGGAATGTGACTAATAGTAGCCAAAGGGGTTAAGACAAATTTCAAGTAATTATCAGCAGTGGTTGCTTTATCTTTTTCATTAGTAGTTTTATGTCTGAATTTTTTTCTTATGAAAATTGAAAACTTCTTCAGTCGATATCCTAAGAATTTAAATTTTGTTATATCTACAGTTTTTTGTTCATGAAAGAGTGATGTATTTTTGAACCAAAAAATGAAAAAAAAAAAATAAGTTGAAACATACAAGTTAATTTAGTCTTTTAATTTATTGTTTGAAGCATTGTGTTTAGAAAGTTTATAAATATAAATTTTCTAATAGTTTTTGCAGCTTTTTTTTTTTGAAACAGAAGATGATTGTTTGGGTGCTAGTAATTAAATAAAATGCTTTCAGCCCACAGCAAATGGAAAAGTTATTTCTTAGTCAATATTCCTTGAGAGCAAATAAAATGGAAAACATTAGTAGTACTGTAGCTATATCTGTTTGATAACAAAAAAAAAAAAAAAAAAAAAAAATGTACTGTTTATATGCAAAAACATAATTTCTAAATAAGTTTCTTAAATAATGCATTCTGTATTTCAAGCCTTTTACTTTCTTCCATTGTTCTTTTATCTAGCGATTGCTGCAACAACACCTGTTCCCAATGGAACATTGGGCCAACATTTTGAAGGAGGATCAGGAAGTATTTCACGACCCTTATATCCTCGAACACAATATAACATTCCTCGAGCTCATGTTACTGTAGATGCTTCCCATTCAGGTAGGTTACTTTTTTTTTTCTTTTTTTTTAATTTTTAAAGGATCATATCATGTATGAAATTTGGTAAATTCTTGTCCTAAAGATCATTTATAATGTGGTTCAGTTTCTACATTATAACCTTAGATTACTATTATATTCATGTTATATGTTGATACTGTTGACTTGTAAACTTTATCATTCATTATTAAACTGAATGTTAAACCATAAAAAAAAAAGAAAAAAAAGTAATTATTGAATTATAGGTAGCAATAAGGAGCAATAAATAGAATTAATCATAATTTCTATATATGTCATTCAAAGCAGCATTGGCACAATGCTACTTTGCCTATACAGTGGTTTCTGACATTGTGTATAGTTCTTTTACACCTTTGGGAATGATATGAATTTAAGAAACTAATAAAATATTAGTAGATAAGAATTTAAACTTACATAAATACTTTTGCTTCTGAAATTTTAGAGATTGCTTCTAATAACTGATCATTGGACACAATTTAAAATGGCAATTACACAAGTCTGTAAGATTATTTTGACTCATTATTAGATGCACGTACAATTTCAGTAGCTGTTAGTAGATGAAGTTAAACATGAAACAAAGATTTTTGAATTGATAATTTTACAAGTGGTTGTGTAGTAATCTAAAGTGACACATCCTTACTTATTGCTGTTTAACTGAATATCTGTGTCTACTCTTTGTGGCTTATCCGGGATGCAGTAGATCCATGTACAAAATATGAATATTGACCACCAAGTGGGATTGCCACTTGTTGTATCTGATGGATCCCCTTGTATGCTGATGGGCCTAGGTACACCTGTTACGTATCAGATAATATACTCAGCTACTGGATCATTTTATATAAATCTGCTTTTGGGTCTGTACATGAATTCTGCAGAACAGAGTTCAGAGGATTGCAATTATGGACTACACTTAAGTTTTAGAAGTGAAGTCCACAGGGATTGGTGCTGGAACTTTTATTTTATTATTATTATATTTTTTTTATTTTCTTAAATGATATTGATGAAGGGATATAGAGTGGAGTGTATTTTCAAAATTTGCAGTTGATACAAAGATTGGAATGGTTGTAAATGATGAGCATCAAACAGCTCTCTTTCAGGATGATTGGATAAGCATAAGCAATAGTCAGATAAGTGGGCTTTGTTTTTATGTAGCAAAATATAAGATGCACTTGTGATATAACAACCAAAAAATAACTCATTCACCAGGAGGAATTCAATTAAAAACAGTGGGGGAGTTACAATCCAGGCAGGCAAGAAGTTCTCTTTTCAGTTCGGACAAGCAGCAAGTTTATCCATGTGTCCTAATAATGATTTTTCAAAAATGTTGCATGTAAAGATATGAAATTCATAATTCTACTGTATAAAGCATAACTAAATACCTTAGAGGAGGATCTGATCCTTGAAAATCATTAGTAAAATGAATGTGAGTAAAATTCACATGGTTATAAATGAAGTTAAAGATTGGAGCCATAAATTAAAATTAAGGCAAAAGAATTATTGACTGAATTGTTGGGAGCTTCCTATTATTAGTTGTGGTAATAGTAGTAATAGTGACATCTGATGCAAGAAAGCAAATTTATTTATAAATCGTCAGCAAAAAAATAAAAAAAAAACAACTTCCCACGTCACCTGGTCATGCCCCCCAATAACTTGTCTAGTTTTTCCATGAATTTATTTATTCAAACTACACACTTCCACAACAACTGATAGAAGTTTAATATAGTTGTAGAAGGATGTTACGTGGTGGTTTTCCATGGAATCTAGCTTTTAATAATGACCATTCTTATATCACTTGAATATTAAGATAGTTTATTCAGCAGCGAAGGGCAACCAGACTGGTGAAGGGAATAAAAGCGTGCTCTTACTTAGAAAGGCTTCAGTTCTGCAAACTGCAGCATCTTGAGAGTAGGAGATCTGATTGAGGTGTTTAAAGCTTTGAATGGATTGAGTAAGTTGAATGTTAATGGCATTCTTCCACTTGCTGACACTACACATGAGGGAGCATAAATTCAAGTTGAGGAAGGATGGTTGCATGGTAGATGTGGGGAAGTTTGCCTTCAGCCAGTTGGTGGTTGATAGTTGGAACAGGCATCCATCTGCTATTGTGGAAGTGGATGGGTTGAATAAATTCAAGGAAGAACTAAACAGATTCTTGGAGGGTATGTGTGGGTGAAATTTTTTTTTTGGCTGATGCCATAAAAACTTGCTTTCTTATTTCATTTGCCATTACTACTAATAATAATAAATATTTTAAAGTATTGTTGATTAAATTCAACCCCTTGTTTTCTGTTTACATAAGTGGCCTAAAACATTTTTATGAAGAATGCTTCCTTAAATACAGAAATTTTTGTTGTTCTGGTGGTTTGTGGAAAGGACTCTAGTGGGGACTTTGCAATACAGCTAAAATGCAGTGTACCTTCAAATAAAAATGTTTTATTTAATTTCTCTATTGAAAATTTGAAATTATTTATGGCTGAAATATTGTTACACAGAGACATTTGTCTGTTGTAAAATTGTGTCACATAACTCTTTTGAAATTGCAACACACATCTACACAACCTTCACTGAAAAAGTATTGAAACTTTTTGGTTTGTTACATTTCAACTAGTTTGCTGCATCATTTATTTGTTTCATGATACTCTTTATTAGTTGTTATTCTTAGATACTCTTTTTAGTTGTTGTAAAGATATATTTGTATTTAATCGGAGAATTAACTGATCAGTGAGAAAATTTGGCAGATTTTGGCAACTTATATGAAGGAGTGTCAGTAGATAACATTCCTTGAAGATTTGTTACTTACGAAATAGAAGAAAATTTGCAACCACTTTACATTCTGTACAAAGAAAAAAAATATCAGCATAGAAACTTTCTTGGATGTATACTTAATATGGCAACAAATTTTTAGAAAATAATCTGTTGGCAACTGTGAGTGTATATGACCAAAAAAAAAAAAGAAAAATTATGTCACACAGAAATTTTGCATCTAGTGTGATATTTCTACTCTTAATGGATTAGTATTTGAAATCTGAATTGTTACAGCATCTTTATATGTTATGTACTTGACGTAATAACAAAATTTCAATTTCCGTATTGCATTATGAACCTATAAAAAGTAGTACCAAATAAAAATCAGAAATCTTTCATCTATATTTGTTTTGTGTAAGGAAAATAGTGAGTGCTATTCATAACAGATTGTTTATTTAAAAAAAAAACATTATTATATACTCTTCAATGTTTTCTTGATATAGTAACTAAAGTTCATAGAAATATATTTATATTTCTATGAAGGAAGAAATATATTTATATTTCTATTTCTGGAAAATGTTACTTTCACCTTACATTGTATAAAAGAAAAAAGTGTTCATTACTCATAAATTGGTTTTTTGCAAATCAAATTGTTGTACCACCTTTCTTGGGTGGGTTTTTGATCTGCAACCAGAAATATACCTCCTTCTGAACCTTATACACCTCACTGAGGTCCCTTCCCTCTTCTTAAGCTGTTTCAATGCCAAGCTTTGCAGTCTAAAACTCAGCTGTAGGAACAGTTGAGAAGAAGGATGAAGAACAAAGGTTGGATGACATTGTAATGGACACTGTAGTGAGTTTATTACATTTAGTATAACCAAACACAGATGAAGCCTATAATTTCCTACTTGATCTGTGCTTAATGCCACAAACTAACAAACATAATGAATAAAATGTATCAAAATTTATTACTGCGGTTCTTCACAGAAACAATTAATTGTTATATGGTCCATTCAGCAAACAAACAAATCACATGGTATGTTAATGCTAAGCAGAGTTGAATGCTCATACTTTCTGAATTCCTTTTCAGAATTGAGGGGCATAGAGCTGTATAAAATAAGCAGCAGTCACCATGTAAAATTTTAACTTCAAAAAAATAGTAATAGATTCACCATATAGTGCAAAGAAGCCATAGGCTTTTATTGTACTTGCCAAAAAAAAAAAAAAAGAAGTAGATAGGAAAGTAAAAATTATGTGCTTCCCTCTTCACATAGATAACTATCCTATTGGCTTTTGAGTTTATTCAAACTGTCAGCCTCAGCTATCTGCAAAGGCAACTTGTTCAAGCAATCAACAATTTGTTGGAATTCCAGAACTCTTTGTAACAGTGAAAATTTCACCTTCATTCATTTTACTAACTCCTCTCAGAACTCTATAAACCTCAGTTGGGTCACCTCTGAGGTGCCTGATTGCCAAGCTCTGTAGCCCATATAATCAGAGTCTTTCCTTCTACTGTGATCCCTTTTGCAATGAAAGAAATAAAAGAAAAAGACTTCTGCATGCCATTACAGAAAAAAGGCTTTATTTATTTCCAAAAAGTATCTCTAAAATTGCATGATTAATGCTTTCTATGAATTTGTTGTGTAATATGAAATAATTCTTCATAGAGAATAACAATTTTATATGAAATGGCAATAACAAAATAGCAATTCTTTTATGGGTACACTTCTTTTGGTCATGAATGGAAAGTGCTCATGACAGCAAAGAAAATTTTACAGATTCAGTGTATACTATATACTAATTACAGAGAACATTAACTGTGACTGGTAATAAACTAACAACATTCAAGCAATTCATCAGTTCATTCATGCTTCCTGTTCTGTCAGCAGGTTTTGCTATTCTGAATATGATTTCATAGTCTAAGAAAGGTTATCACTTGACAAAAAAATTTACTCTAAATGAATACACCACATTGTTCTGCAACTGTCAATATGCAAATAGAATAGCTGCTTTCCCTCTCAGTGGTAGGTGTTTACTTTTACACATTTCCTGTGCATAATTACTATTTTATTGATATATTTTTTACTTTGTGTCTAGTTGAGGTGAGGTAGAGAAGAAGTTGCAAGTCTTTGTGTGATGGTATCCCCCAGCATAGCAACAGTTTCATTCTCCCCTTTCCTTCACCTGAATAACTGAATTGGTTAGAATGAATGTTCATTGCTGCTAACCAATTCAGTTTTTCAAGTGAAAGGAGACATTGGAACAATTTTTTTTATATGCCAGTTTATATTTTTAAATCAGATCATGTCTTGCTGGGGGAACATGATCTCAACTACAATATATCCAATATATCCAAACACAGTATAATGAGCCACAGAATATCAAGGTTTTGCTATACTTAAAATGGGAGGTCAGTCATAGTTTCAAAATATATAATTTCTAATATTTAATGTCTTATTCAAAAAAGTTTTAAGAAAATGATTGGATTTGTACTATATTTCAAAAAATAATTCACATTGCAGCTTACTATATTTACCTCAAGTAAAATAATTTTAATTAAACTGAAAATTTTATGATAAAACCCCATTAGGTGTGACACCTGAGCTTCCATCGCCTAGTTCACACGGTCAACAGACCCCTCTAACTTATGAAGCAGTAACAGGACGAGTACCTTCACCCCCACCCCAGATGTCAATGGGAAGTGCCACACTAATGAGCACAGGACAACATCCATCATATACAAATACCCTTGTATCGACAACAGGTAGTGGTAACAACAGTGGTGAGCCTGGTAGTACTGGTACTATTGGAAAAAGGCCATCAGGCCATCCACTGAAAAGTTTCAGTGTTCCTGCACCTCCGCCACAAAGTGCTCCCACAACGCCTCAACCAAAACACATAGGTAAGAAATAATGGAAAGTACTCAAGTCATATGAAACATATGTCATATTCATGAATAGTCTCTAGAAAATGAATTTGTTGTATTTAATTTTTTACATAGTGTGAAAATTAGTAACCAGTCATCACCAGCCACTTAAGTTATTATGATTTTCAATTAAATTTATTTTCTACTTGTTTATTGAAATTAAATTTCAATTAAATTTATTTTCTACTAGATGAGATTAATTTACAGCAATTTAAACAATTTGATTCATTATTCTACATTTTTGTGGGTTCTTTACTACTTGATAAAGAACCTGCAAATAACCCACATAGTAGAAATTTTAAAAGCTATGTGTGCACACAGCCTTTCAAGGCTCATTTCTTATATTATTATATGATTATGATTATTACATTTCTTATTAATGTATTTCTTATATGATTTCTTATTTGATTTTACATCAGAAACCACAAATAGTATTGCAACCAGAATAGAAGGGAACTGCATTGTCTGTTATGGGTGCACGAGTCTCATCCTTTTACTAGTTGAACTTGATATTGAGCTTCTATATACTTGGACCACCAAAAAGGAACTAAATTTATTTGATAGTGGAGTAGCTTATTAAAACTGTACACTATTAGTGTTAATAAGTAAAAATAAATGCACAAGGCATAATACATTACAAATTTAAATTTACTATTGAACATTCAGTGAAATACACCATTCTTTGTTCATAATAGTAAATTGTAATGAATGGGATCAATTTAATTGTATCTCATATTGTGACTACCTTCGCAACAGGTAGTCACAATATGAGATACAATTAAATCGATGCCGTTCATTACAATTTACTGTTACGAACAAAGAATGGTATATTTCACTGAATGTTCAATACTGTTAGTGTGAATAAAAGCAAAATGATGCCAGGAAGCCAAACTTATTTAACATCAACCTTTGGGGAGAGGGAGACCTATCATCTGATTCCATTCAGGTATTCTCCAACCTTTCTTAAATTTACAAACACTATTTCTACAAGATTAGATGGCAAGTTGTTCCAACAATTTGCCATCTATGGTCCATGGAAATAACAAAGGCAGAGGCAGAGGCATTTTTCTAATTTTAGTTCAGTTTCATCAACTTTCAACAAGTGTGGCAAACTTTATATGGAGCCAATGTTTATCTTGATTGCCAGTTATCATCCCAAAATATATACGAACTAAAAAGAATGACACATTCTCAATAAGTGTGCATATGTACACTATCCACTCATAGACCAACTCTACTGGCAGGTTCTCTGTTCATGATATACTAGAAAAATTAGTAACCAGCATTCAGCAACCATTAATAATAATAAAAAAAAATGCAATACTGGTGCATTATCTTCGCAGACAACAAAATTAAGACAAAATATAGTAATATTTTTGTATGTATGTTGGGGGAAAAATGGATGTAATTTTTGAACTCATTGTATGCAAATTACTAAAGGATACAGAATTATTACACAAGTATTGTACAGCCTCATTATGCTTCTGAATAAATTATATTTTATACTCAGTGCAGCAATCTCATATTGTGAAGGCACTTTGCCCTAATTTGTTTTAATATTACACTACTCTAAATAAACTTGCACTACTCTAAATAAACTTCTTCATTGGAGAATGCATTCACAATATCAGATTGATGCACTAAGTAGAAAACTTAGTTTGCTCATTGCTATGTACATATTGAGGCTGAGCCCTACTTGTACAGTAATGTTTTATAATTCTCTAGCATATAGCTTTTGCCATATATTATTAAAGGACACAACACTGAAAACTTTTATGGCAGTATGTTGATTTCAGGAATGAATGGGTGGTATGGCACATGCACAGAAAAAGAAACATTCTTGGCTTGAGCACTGCACATCTCCTCTTCAAAAAGCATTGACTGCTTTCTGAAGAGTTTTTTGAGTTCATGTTTTGATGTTGATTTACTGAATAATCAAATAATAAATTATTGCTCTTTGTTTATTCTGTTATTTGCATAGGATCCATGAAATACATGTTTTATTTCCTATTTTATTAAAATTCAGAAAGAAATATGTAAAATATATTACAAAAAGTTGACCAAATATTACATTGAGGCATATGCAGGGAAGTGAAAACAGTTATTTTTTATGTTATTAATGAATTGGTAAAAAAGTCGATTAGCTATTTCCTTTTCACCTTTATTACATACAATGGAAATCAATTCAATTAATTTAATTAAAAAATGCAATTTCTTATGAAAAGCATCCTTGGATATAATCTAATTAGATTAACTTCACTCAACATAATTATTTGATTGTAAATGTAACTTTATTAGTTTGTGGCAAAAGGTTACAAAGACATCCAAATAATTCACTCAATTTTGAACAACATTTTGAACTCAGCTTGAAGCTCATTATCAAGTTTGCACTTGAAAGACAACCGCTGAGTGCCACTTAGAGTATGCTTTGAGAAATATTGATTATTATGCATTCATTTATTCATAACTGGACCACCTAAATGATATTGGTTTAGTTCCATAAAATGATCCAATATCTCAATTACTCATCATATAAAGTTTGCAATATGGTGATATAGTTGTACAAAAGGGCACAAAATGTGATATAGTTGTACATGTCTGGAGGCCTCATTTTAGGAAGGATGTAGATTTACTTGAGCATGTACAGAGAAGGGCAACAAGATTGGTGAGGGGAATGAAGGGATCCTCTTACCAAGAGAGGCTTAAGTTCTGCAAATTGCAGTGGCTGAGACTAGGCACCTGCGCGGTGATCTGATTGAGGTATATAAGGCCTTGAATGGGTTGAGCACGCTGAATTCTGATGGGATCCTTCCACTTGTTCAAATTACGAACCCTAAGGGGGCATAAATTCAAATTAAGAAAAGACAGATGTAGAATAGATGTGCGGAAATTTGCCTTTAGCCAGCGGGTGGTTAATTGCTGGAACAAGCTTCCATCTGTCGTTGTGGAAGTTGATAGGTTGAATAAATTTAAGGAGGAACTGGACAGGCATTTGGAGGGAATGGTGTGATTTTTTTTTTTTTTTTGGCTGATGCTGTATAAGCTCATACATTTGCTTTCTTGCATCACATGCCACTACTACTACTACTATTCCTACATGATGTTGACACTAATGATATTAAGAGCAGGAGACCAGGAGAATTACTTAACAAGTACAGATTACTGTTGAAAAAAAGCCGTGCATTAAGGTTGAATTTGAAAGTGTTCACAATTCTGCCCAGACACGATAGGAGGGAGTATATGATGAGAGCCTTGTCGATCAATTCGGCCCTGGAAAGATTGTGCAAGGCTCAAGGGTAGAATTTTTTTCAGCCTGGTCTATACTTGTTAACAGGAGAGACTGCTTCTACAGGGATGGGATACACTTAAATAGAAAAGGTGCCAGAATATTTGCTGATGCTATCGAGGCAGTGTTAGGTGGGTCGGAAAACTGCTAGCTTGGGGGGATACAAGGACTAATAGATTAACAGTAGCCACTCGCAGAGGTGAAAGTGATTCTTGCATTGCTTCTATTGGAATGAGCAGCAGCCAGGAAAACAGAATGCAGGATATTTCAGAGACTGCTGGGAGTCATTTTGGTACAAATAAACACATGGGTTGTGTTAGGGTAGCTAAAAATAGAAACAGGTGCATGTATACTTGCATATACACCAATGCTAGGAGTTTGGTAAATAAATTTGATGAATTTGAGGTATTGCTCAAAACATCAAAGGCAGATATTGTTGGGATATCTGAGACGTGGTGTCACACAGATATAAGGAATACAGAACTGGAATTTGGGGAGTATAATGTGTAGAGAAAGGATAGACAGGATAGGAAGAGAGGAGAGGTTAAGCTATTAGTAAAGAAACACATAAAATCCAAGGAAGTGAAGCCAGTCGACATCGGTGTACAGTGCAGTGTCGAGGCAGTTTGGTGTGACATAAGCATTGGGAGATCAAAATTGAGAGTAGGAGTGTGCTATAGGCCTAATGACTCTGATGAGTATAATAAGAAATTGTACAGGGAAATAGAGTGGGCCAGAAAATCAGAGTCTTATTATGGGGGATTTTAATTTCCCAGATATTGACTGGAATTTGGGGGCTGGTCACTCACACACTAGCAAGGCTTTTGTGTATTTATTGGATGATTGTTTTCTACATCAGCATGTTCGGGAGGCAACTAGAGAGGGTAATACTCTTGATATGGTTAACAGTAGTGATTCTTCATGCATTACGAATCTGCAGGTATATGAACCACTAGGTGGCAGTGATCACAGTGTGCTGAAGTGGGATTTACTCAATGAAGTAACTACCATCAGGGGAAAAGGGAGGGGTTTTTGCTTTCATAATGGCAACTACGATGGTATTTAAATTCTATCCAGTGGGACCAACTGATGATGTTACATGATGATGATGTAAATTCAAAATGGGAAGCATTCAAAGAACTTATCTTGGAAGCTACTAGGCTTTACATACCAACTAAGAAATATTGTTCAAGGTTTAGGCCTAAATGGATGTCAGATGAACTAATGAGACATATGGCAGAGAAGAAAAATGCATGGGATACATATAAATTAACATGTGACACAGAAGCCTATGATAGATATAAGCTGATCTGTGACCAAGTTACAAAGAAGGCTAGGTAGGCAAAGGCAGATTATGAGAAATCTTTGGCAAAGGATGCAAAGGAAAACAACAAAGAGTGCTTTACTTATGTAAACTTTAGAAGGAAGGGGATTAATCAAATTAGTCCACTGGGTATTGATGGTTCAACCGTTGATGATCCTGCTCAGGTAGCTAACAAACTAAATGAATATTTTGCATCGACATTCACACAATGAGGGGTTATTCAGTGAGGGGAATGCCAGAGGTGTATTCAACTCTGGCAGTAAGCTAGATAATCTTGTAATAACTGAGAGTAAAGTGGAGGAGAAATTGTTGAACATAAACACAAGAAAGGCACCTGGGGTGGATGGGATCTATCCAGTTATATTAACGGAGGCAGCAAAGGAAGTAAGCAAACCCTTAGCCATAATTATGAGAGCTTCCTTGGACTCAGGGGAGGTACCCATAGACTGGAGATGTGCAAATGTGATCCCAATTCACAAAGGAGGATGAAAGGCTGACAGAAGTAATTATAGACCTGCGAGTTTAACTTCTGTTCCAGGAAAATTAATGGAGGCACTGGTTAAAGATGCACTGCAGGATCATCTAGACAAGACTTCAGTTATAGTTCGGACACAGCATGGTTTTGTTAAGGGGAAGTCTTGCCTGACCAATTTGATTGGATACTATGATGCAGTCACAAAAGAACTGGATGCAGGGAATAACTTTGATATTATATATTTGGATCTTAGAAAGGCTTTTGATACTATTGCACATGGAAGACAGCTGCCCAAATTGGAGCAGTGTGGCATTGGAGGCAAATTGCTGCTATGGATAAAGGGATGGTTGATTGGGAGAAGACAAAAAGTGGTAATCAATGGACACTGCTCATCATGGACTAATGTTATTAGTGGAGTCCCTCATAGTTCAGTGTTGGGTCCATTATTGTTTTCGGTATTTATAAATTATATTGATGATGGTATATCAAGCTTAATGTCCAAGTTTGCTGACAATACAAAGGTTGGCAGGGTTGTTAAGGAGACTACTGACGCTATGCTGCTGCAACAGGATCTGGAAACGTTGAGCAGATGGGCTGAGAGGTGGTAGTAGTAGTAGTAGTAGTAGTGGCATGTGATGGAAGAAAGCATAAAGGTGGCAAATGAAGATTAACATTGACAAATGTAAAGTACTACATATGGGAAACAGCAACCCCAGAGCAATGTATCAACTCTGTGGTACTACACTGACAGTGGTAGAGAATGAAAAGGACCTGGGGGTTATTGTGCAGGCAGATATGAAGTACTCTGAGCAGTGCAGACGTGCTGCAAGAGTAGCTTATGGTGTCTTGTCAATGATATACAGGAATTTTTCTAGCAGGGATAAGGAGGTGATTATTCCCTTGTATAAGGCAATGGTCAGGCCACACCTTGAGTACTGTATACAGGTCTGGAGGCCTCATTTCAAGAAGGATGTAGAGCTGCTGGAACAAATACAGAGAAGGGCAACAAGATTAGTGAATAGAACAAAGGGTTGCGCTTACGAAGAAAGGCTTAAGTTTTGCGAATTACAGTGTCTGGAGACTAGGCACCGGCGAGGTGATCTGATAGAGGTGTATAAAGCCTTGAATGGTTTGAGCATGCTCAATGACGATGGGATTCTTCCTCTTGCTCAGAATAATCACGTGAGAGGGCATAAATTCAGATTGAGGAAAGACAGATGTTGGATAGATGTGCAGAAATTTGCCTTTAGCCAGCGGGTAGTTGGTTGGTGGAACAGACTTCCATCCCTTGTTGTGGAAGTTGATTGCCTAAATAAATTTTATGCTCAGCTGGACAGGTATTTCGAACAAATGGAGGGGTAAAATGGAAGTGTTTTTTTTTTTTTTTTTTTTTTTGGCTAATGCTGCATAAGCTTGCTTTCTTGCATCATATGCCTCTACTAATGCTAATTATAAATGATTTGTAATATAAATGATTCATTTTGAATATAATTGTATTTAATTATTTGCATTATACTGATCCTTTATTTTAACAATATGGAGGAAAAATTTGCCATCGTTTGTAGAAACCTAATTGTAATGATTTTTGAAATAATAATCACATGATACTTATTGTACAACTACTACATAAAAGAATAGTTCTCAAATCCTAAAAAACTAAACGAAAGTGGTTTATTTTACTTATTATACAAGAAAAAAATTTTTAAATAACTATTTAATACGCTTATTAAATAACTAATCCAAGGTAATGTTAAAACTGTTTGAAGTGGTCTTAACACTACTGTGATTTGAAATCTGTATTATTTTGTATTGGGCAAGAAAACTTCAAACCTTAACTATTTTGTGAGAATATTGCTGTTTGTAAAAGAGGGTGAAAATTGTTTTTATTGTGATAAAGTCACATTATTTATATGAAAAAGTATAGTGCCCCTTTAATTTTCAACTTCACCTTCTCTATTGAAATATAAAATCTATAATCATTATTGACTTTTAGCAATTTATGTTACTGTTTAACATACTTTATTTCATAATAACCCACAGTAGTGTACTTTAATTATTAATCCCATGAAAACTTAATTTCTCACAGCTGTCAGGCCACAACAGGCTGCTAGCCCCCACAAAAAAGTGTCAATATCAAATAACACGCCTTCCACTGCCTCTACAAGTGGAAGTTCTTCACAGCAGTCAACTCTCAAATCGCGGCCAGGTGTATGCATCATTACTCCTAGAGCTCCTGATGTTACGACGAAATCAGGAAAGGAAGAAGAATTAGCTGTAAGTTTTTTTTATTTGATTTTAAGAGAACATAAGACTCCTTTCACAAACCATTACTCATATTGCATCTATTGCTGCAGTTCTAACCTTGATAAAACTCAATTCCATCTTTACTTACTGGCGCCTCCGTAGCCAGGTGGGAAGGAGCAGCAGTGCGTAGCACACGCTTCTTGATTAGACCGGGGTTCGAGCCCGTCACCACCAAATACGGAAGATACGGAAAGGTCAGGGAATGACCACCGCATATCCCGGAGCAATATGACCTTAGTTGCTAATGCTCCTAAAACACCAAATAACAACAACAACAACCATCTTTACTCTTTTAACTTCTACTTCTTTTTCTTAATGAAATCTTAGCTGTCAGTTTCCTGAACCACAGTTAAATTCACTTTCTCTAATTATTTGTTCTATGTTTTGATATGATTTTTCTGCATAGAGACATCTTAATTTGGAATCCCATCTTTTTGTCCTCCTTTGGCCCCAACTAAATTAATTGATATGAGCCAGATTTATTTCTGGCTCATATCCGAATATAGGTTAATTTTTCCACCTAGTTGAATAATGTCTAATACAAATTGCTCGTTTACCTGGTCCTTGAGGTTGTCGCAGACATTCTCTCAGATATGCCAGATGAGCTGTACTTGCTAACTGGGAGTCTAAAATGCTGATGGAACTGATATTTGGGTGACCGGCAAAGTCCGGTCGGTCTGTGACAGCCAAGTCCTCTGCTTGTATTACTAACAGTCTCACCTTCACGATGGTGGGACTGTTAGTAATCCTGGGTATAACCCCCATGCACAAGCACACTGTGGGTGACCACCCATGTGTGAATCAACATAAGCAGTTGCATTCCTCCGTATGGTGTGGGCACCACACAAAAAAATGCCGCCCCTCTGTGTTACCAGGCAATACCACCACTTTGCTTATTGGAGGCTTGAAGTAGTGGAACCCATGTTTAGTCTCCAGAGCCAAGTTCCGGTCAAACCTCCCCATCTCTTCCATCACACAGTACGACTGATGTCTTTTGAGGTTATGATGGACATCATGGTGAGATCCAAACTTCCTTACATTTCAATGGTACGGCTCTAAAACGGGTGCAGGCTGGCTGCTAGTTAGTACATGGACCGAACCTATTGGTAACTCTCCGGGATCAGCTAGTGCAGTGGTTTTCAACCTTTTTTTAATAATGGCACCCCTAAGCAATTTATTTTACTTTGTGGTACCTCTACTCACTTTTCTGCCTGTTAGATCTGATTCTATCTATCTATCTATCTATCTATTTGTGTGTGTGTGTGTGTGTGTGTGTGTGTGTGTGTGTGTGTGTGTGTGTGTGTGTGTGTGTGTGTGTGTGTGTGTGTGTGTGTGTGTGTGTGTGTGTAATGTTCTTACTGTTTGGTAAAGTTTACCCGAATAGGTACACGTCAAGTGTGCAATGTTATTGCTATTATACATGGGGCAATTAGGCATTATACGTGCATGAAATTATATTAGTTAATTTTATTTTGTGGTATCTATCTGTAGGGAATTAAGTGTATAAGGACCAAACTAACAAGTTATTAAAAGTAAACTAGCTTTAGCCTGGAAGGCCTATATAAAAGTATATTAATGAAAAATGGAAATAAAAATAAAAAATGATAATGAAAAATGGGGATAACAAACAACGAAAATAAAAATGTAAATAACATTCTTCCACTTGGTCATCGGTTCTGCAACGGGTAGGTATGAGACATTCTTTTAGTCTGGCTATCAGTCTGCTCAAAGCCCCTGAAGAAGTAGCAGACCGATGACCAAGTGGAAGAATGTTATTTACATTTTTATTTTCATTGTTTATTATCGTTTTTTATTGTTATTTTTATTTTTCATTATCATTTTTTTATTTTATTTCCATTTTCATTAATATAATTTTATATAGGCCTTCCAGGCTCAAGCTAGTTTACTTTTACTAACTTGTTAGTTTGGTCCTTATACACCTAATTCCCTACAGATAGATACCATAAAATAAAATTAACTATATATATATATATATATATATATATATAATTTTATCCTTTATATAGATGTATTAAATAAACATCAATTATAGATCACCACAAAATTAAATAGATACCGTATACCTTTTTTATAATGAAATAAATATATAAATTTAAAAAATAATAACAACTTTAAGTAACTTGAACCCAAATTACGTGGCACCCCCTGGAATGTTGTTGCGGCACCCTAAGGTGCCACAGAACCCCAGTTGAAAACCACTGAGCTGGTGTATAACCTTGCTACCTCTACTCTGCCAGATAGTGATTGGTGGGAGTCCGAGTAGAGTGTGTGTGCGGGGGACATTGTCGAAGCCAAGTTATGTCAAGGATCTGTGTATATTCTTACCATGTGTACGCCATATCCAAAATTTCATTACTTCATACAGCATGTCCCTCCCACTTTTCTTACTATTGAATACGCCATGAATTTTCAAACTAATAGAGTAAGCTTATCTGCGAAAAGATCTAAACCTCCCAAACACTTCCTAGTCCATTTCACAAATATACCTGGTCTCAGTTCTAATCTCAATGATATCCATTTCCATTTGCAGTCTGCCAAACCCCATGTACTTTTTCTGACAAAATCTCAGTTATCGGTCAATTCAACCACTGCTCATCTCAGTTGCCCAAATTATTCGCTGTATGATTCCATTCACCTCAAAGGTGGTACTTGTGCATATGTCTGTTCTGATATTCCTGTCAGAGACTTGGAAATTTGGAATCTCCTCTTTTCAACCTTCTCTGGCTTAAAATCTCTCTACCTAATTCTGTTAAATTCATCTGTTGTCTCTACCGTTCTCCCAGCTCTACTGATCACATGGAGCTCTTCGACTTAATCTCTTTGCAAATTGACTTTCTCCAGCCCAACTTTCCTAATAATGAGGTAATTTTCCTTAGTGATTTTAATGTTCACAGCTCCAGCTGGCTTCCATTCTCTAGTCACACAGACCCAGCTGGTGGGGATGCTAAGGCTTTTGCAATTACTAATAACCTTGCACAGATTGTTCATTTACCTACCAGAATACCGGGCAATCCTAACCATACAGCCAACTCGCTTGATCTCTTTCTCGCAAACGATCCTTCTAAGTATATGGTCGAAGTGAGTGGTCCTTTACACACCTCAGATCACAACTTGGTGATTGTCTCTTCTCCAATGGAGCCTTTATCTCATGGCTGTTCCCAACCACGTGTTGTTTGGCATTACAAGAATGCAAAATGGGATGACCTGCAAGGTTTCTTATCTGCTTTTCCTTGGTTGAATTACTATTTCAAAACTTCTGTCAATGTTTGCTCAGATCATGTCAGTGAAATTATTCTTGTAGGAATGGAATCCTTTATTCCACATTCCACTTTAAAATCTCATCCTTTATCTAAACCTTGGTTTTCCAATAAATGTGCTAAGGCCATTCAAGAGAAGATTGTTGCATATTATAATTGGCTTGTTTTCAATTCTTCAGTTTCATTTTCTGCCTACACCAAAGTTCATAACAATTGTAAAGCAGTTATTAATCAGTCCAAATTAGATTTTGAACAAGCTAAGAGTAGAAAACTTTCTTCTTGCCTTAATGGTAGCCAAGCATTCTGGTCTCTTGCCAAAGCTATTGGCCGCAACTTTTGCCCATCTCTGCTCCCAGCTCTGTCAAAACCAAATGGTTCTGTTGTCACTTCAGCCAAGGATAAAACTGACTTGCTAGCATCCCATTTTTCTTCTAACTCATGTATTAATGATCTTTGTAAAACACCTCTCGCCATTGCCAACACGTGCTATTCAATGCCTCCTGTGGTCTTCCGTCAAAAGGATATCAGAAGGATTTTGACGAACCTTGATGCTAAGAAAGCTCCAGGTCCTGATGGTATTTCTCCACCTGTTCTCAAAACCTGTGCTCCTGAACTTACTCCTTTTCTTTGCCGTCTTTTTTCACTTTCTTATTCCAAAGGTGTTTCTCCTTCTGCTTGGAAATTTGCTCATATCCAGCCAGTTCCTAAAAAGGGTAACATCCCTTCCATCCAGTTATCGTCCCATTGCAATTACTTCTACTCTTTCTAAAGTAATGGAGAAATCAATTAACCCCCAACTCTTAAACTATCTAGAATCCTTCCATCTGATCAACGATTGCCATTATGGATTCTATCAGTGTCGATCCACTGGTGATAATCTGGCTTATGTTATCCATTTATTGGCAAATTCAATGGAAGAGTTCGGTGAAACACAAGCAGTTGCTCTAGACATCTCAAAAGCTTTTGATCGTGTTTGACCTAAACAGGCTTCCATCTTATGGTTTGCCAACTGTTTTTTGTAATTGGTTATCCAGTTTTCTCTCTGACTGCTCACTAAGGGTGATGATAGATGGCTCTCTGTCTTCTAACTTCTCCACTAATGCTGGTGTACCCAAAGGTTCAGTTCTTTCCCCTACTCTTTTCCTCTTGTATATTAATTACCTTCTTCCATTGATTGGAAACCCTATCCATAGTTTTGCTGATGATAGCACATTGCATTCCATTTTTCCAGTTTGAGAAACTTTTCCCTGCTCAATCAGCTTTAACTTCTCAAATATCCATTACCAATTCCTTAAATGCCAATCTCCAGGTAATTCTCCAGTGGGGCAAAGACAACTTAGTTGATTTTAATCCTTCTAAAACTCAGTCCTGTCTTATATCTTGCAAAAAAGGATTTTTCTGCTCCTATGCTTATCTTTCGTGACACTCTGATTTCTAGGCAAGATGATATATCTCTTTTGGGGATTACCCTGACTTCTAATCTCTCTTGGATCAAGCACATTACAAATATTGCTTCCTCTGCATCTAAAAAACTTGGTTTTCTCTTTCGTTCTAGGTGTAACTTTTCTTCCAAACAGCTGTTCATTCTGTACAAATCGCAAATCCGCCCTACCATGGAATATTGTTCCCACATTTGGCGCAGTGCCCCCAAAACCTCTGTCTTCTAGATTCCATTCAGAAGAGTGCAGCTAGGTTAATTAGTGGCTCATCTCCAACATAGTCTCTCCACTCGCTGTCTCATAGATGTACTGTTTCTGCTGCCTGCCTTTTCTACAGATACTTCCATGGGCACGGTTCTTCTGAATTGGCTTCTATAATTCCCTCTTTATCTTTAAAAACTGTCCGAACACATATGGCGCCTCCATAGCCAGGTGGGGAGGAGCAGCAGTGTGTAGCACACGCTTCTTGATTAGACCGGGATTCGAGCCCGTGATCACCAAATATGGAGGATGCAGAAAGGTAAGGGAATGACCACCGCATATCCTCGGAGCAATATGGCCTTTGTTGCTAATGCTCCTAAAAACCAAATAACAACAACCGAACACATACCGTCACCAGCCAACACCCATTTACTGTCCAACTTCAAACTCACAGAACCAACTTTTCATCTTCCTCATTTATTCATTCAGCTGCCGTTTTCTGCAACAATCTTCCTTCATACGTATTTCCTGAAAATTACAGTCTACAGAAGTTCAAGATCTAATGTCAACAAATATCTTCTTTCATCCTCTTAACCTCCAACCCAAGCATGGTACTAAGTACTATAGGTTCTAATACCTCTTGTGTTTGGAGTTTTCATAAAAAAAAAAAAAAAAAAAAAGACCCTACTAGAATTCAAGACATTTTTAGTCACCAACTTAATGTATTTGATTTTTCCTCCTGTTCTGTTCTGTGTCATCCTTTTTATACTATTTTTATTTCAGTTCTTTTTCTATCTGCATGTAAATTCCCTCTTATCCAGCCAATTTCGAAGAAGAAAGACAAATCTTCACAATTCAGGTTTTGGTTTATTGCCTTGACTCCAAAACTTTTTTAAATAATGGGAAAATCCATTAAGTGGGTGTACACTTATACTGTACTATCATAGAAAACTATAGAAAGTATATACAGTTACATTTTTTGTCTCTTCATAATTTCTAGTTTGGATTCTGTCAAGAAGTTTCTTAGCTTAGTGTCACTCATCTTTAAATGGATTATATGGGAAAGGATGCAGAAACTTAGCCCAAGGTTCTATATTCTAAACTTTCTTTTGCCACCTACTTTTTGGCGCCTCCATAGCCCGGTGGGCAGGAGCAGCAGTGCACAGCACAAGCTTCTTGATTAGACTGGGGTTTGAGCCCGTGACCACCAAATACGGAGGATGCAGAAAGGTCAGGGAATGACCACCGCATATCCCCGGAGCAATATGGCCTTAGTTGCTAATGCTCTTAAAAACCAAATAACAACAACAACAACCTACTTTTTTTCTTTTGTATATCAGTGACATTCAGTTGACTGGAAATCTTGTAATTTTTAAGTTTGAAAAATTCCTGAACAAATAGCCACAATTTCTTGAATATCCACCACCAGTTCCTTAAGCCATTCTCCTTCCACCGTGCATAGACCACTATAGACCATACTTTAATGGTGGATGGGGATTTACTAGCTGCATATGGATTGAGAAGAGGAAAGATACTTGCTGACACTGGATTTGAATTTCTGAAGGCTGTGATTTTCAGGAAATCACAGCCTTCTCCCCCGAAAAAGGGGGAGAAGGTTGTTCCAAAGAGAAATCTTACTTCAGAAGTAGAAAGAATAAATGAAAATGGAAAGTTCACTGTGATTGGAGTTGAAATGTAAGCAATTCACAAGCTGGTACACATGTTCAGACTGGTTTGGAAGGAAGAAATAAAATTATAGGGCAGGGGTCGGCAACCTTTTTTGAGTGAAGAGCCATTTTTGATCTAATTTTTAAAAAAAGAGAATCCAGAGTCTCACCTCAGCTCAAGCTTGGAGGAGGGGGGAGTTTTTTAAGAAATGTATATTAAAAATATATATTTTTTGAAATACTATTTATTGATACTGAAAAAATGTAACAAACATCCAGTTAGGTTTGAATTAATGTGACTTTTGCTGCTAAATATCTTGAGCGAGTCTCTCAACATCAGGCGAGTATGCAGTAATTATCATCTTTAAACATGCTGAGAGACTCGCATTGTTCAGACGGTTTCTTCATTTATTTTTAATATAGTTCATGTTCGAAAATATTGCCTGAAGAAATATGTGGAACGAAAAACTGAGAGAAGTCCAAAAGCAAATATTTTCAAATTTATATACTTGTCTGGTAAGCTCCTCCACGCATCGAACACAATTTGGTCTTGGTTTTTCAACTCATCTTTTCTGTCCATTTGTGTAGAATTGCAAGAGCAGCCTTTTGTCTCTCCAAATCCTCAATTTCAGTTTTAAGGCATTTTAGTCTTGCACTCCACATGTTCTTGATTTTTAAGTCCTCTAATTCCATTTTAAATTGTGTTCCATGTGGGCTAAAAGTTAGAGCCGCAGGTTGCCAACCCTTGTTATAGGTGTTAATTTAGAAGAAAAGCTTGAGTATCATTTTATTTTGGGGTTTTTGGGGCATGACTGCTTTGAGCATGGTACATTGGTTCATATGGTATGCTAGTTTGTACATATCCTTAGAAATATTCATAGAAAGGCATGCAATAGAAACTGAATATCTGTGTGGTAGGGAGTAGTGGGTTTTTGTAAGAGAGTATTCTGTGGACGGACAGATTTCTGTAGTTAGCAGCTGTTTAGAAGAAATGCTGAGAGTGAAAGCAAAAAACTAGTCCAAGCAAAATACCTTTTTTTTCATGTAAGTGAAGGAATCTTTATGTTATGCTTATGCTAAGAAAGAAATCTCTTAGCTTAGTGTCACTCATCTTTAGCTGGATTCTATGAATAAATTCTGAAAAGTTAAATATTTATCTGAAAAATTAACTTGGATTGGGCTTGTAGCATGGTGATGTTCAGTATTCAAGAAACATCATATTGAACATGCAGCCCACCTGGTTGCAGGATTGACATCTATGTTATATGCATGTTAACCCTCTAGAAAGTGTAACAGGATATGCTTCCTCATAATTATATGTGTTACTTATTATATTGGTTTGGCAATAAATGGAATGTATATCTCATAATTGGTCATTAACATCCACTTATAGAATTCGGGTCTCTCTCTCTCCAATGTGATCTGCACTATTCTTTTCTCATCCATTATAGTCCTGCTGTTCTTTGGACTTCATTTCACCATTTGGCTCAGGCTCTTCCTCTGTCTCTTTTCAGTTCTTGGTATACGTTCTTTTTTTGCTTTTTGTGTCCACTATTATTTCCCTATATCCCATCCATCCCATTTGTTTCTTTTCTTATCTTTAATGGTTATTCATCTATTTTTTGTTCATTCTCCAAGTTTTTGAGCATAGGTCACTGCAGACAAAATGTTTCTTGAATTTTTCTTTTTTGCGTAATAGATCACAGTTGTCTTGCTTTTTTGGGCCTTGGAGAAGACAGTCTTCTGTTGAGAATACTGGGCCCTGGCTTGTAGCCATACCCACGATTCATCACCAGTAATGATAATGGAGACAGAGTATAGGTCAAAAGCAGTGTGTTAATGAATATCCTGATATTCAAGAACTCACTGTTCTCTGTGATCATCAGAAAGTAATGAGTTCTTGCATGTACTTTGCATCAGAGATGCAGAGATGTACTTTGCATCAGAGATGCAAAGCACAAACTTCACCGAAACATGTCACTTTCCTAAATCTTGTGTTAAAGTTGATTGACATATCTCATAAGAAATACCAATTTAAGCTTCATAGATAGTTAAATGGTGATCATTCCTGATAGACCCACAAACATAACCAATTGAACCATTAGTTTTTTCTTCTCAAACATAACCAATTGAACCATTAGTCAGAAATGTGTTGTTTAAAGACTGAAAAGTCTTCAAACAACACATAACATCTTCTCTGAAAGCTGTTTTTAACATTTTATAGGTTTCTGTTGCACTTTTGCATGATTTGAAATAAAATTTGATGCCAATTCATTGCTTAGTAAAATAGCTCATTTTAAAATGTGACAAAACATATTGAACAATTTCTATTTTACACATTACTATGTCTAGATGAGTCACAAAACGTTGCAACAAGTTGAAACTTGCTACAGTGCCACAGTTTCAAGATACAAAGTCAGTCCCCAAATTTTTTGATCACGCCCCATACATTATTTTGGTTTTTGCTTGTTCACCTTAAGTCTTACTCTTTCTTTTTCTTAATTATTCAACAATTAATTCTCTCTCTCTCCCTTTAAAAATTTTTGTTTTAAATGTATTCTTTTGTTTAATGATTATTGCAATCCTGGATTGTGTAAGGCCATATTCACTTACAAGTGCACTTACTTTAATGCCACAATTTTTATGTTTTAAAATAATTTCTTGCCTTGTTTGTAAAGAAATTGATTTCTTGCTTTTCTTTTTTTTTCATACTTTTGATACTATAACTATTGATTTAATTTAGTAGAATCACAAATTTACAAAAATCTGAGAGGAGAGAGAGAGAGAGAGAGAGAGATGGAAGCCTCATTTTAAAAAGAATTTGGAAAATTAAATGCACTAGGCATAATCCTTATGGGTTTTGATAATTAACTATATAATATCGGTGTAAATACACCATAGTTAACCCATATATTTGAGCTACGATTGTAGCGTAGAAGGCATCGTTTTAAATGTATCTCATAATGTGGTTGCCTTCACAACAAGATAGCTACTATTGAATTACTTCAAATAAATAACGCTTCTCTAGTAGAGAAGACTACTGTTATTTATTTTCAGCAGTGCCACCACCCAGACGATCGTTTCGAAGCTTTTTGGCTTCGTCATCAGTGGGCGGGCAGGTACCCAGGTAATACAACAAGCCATCTCAGTTGCGAAGTTATATCCACATTATGAGAGATGCCAGAAGGGTGTGGTGGTAATGTATTTGGAAAATTAAATGCACTAGGCATAATCCTTATGGGTTTTGATAATTAACTATATAATATCGGTGTAAATACACCATAGTTAACCCATATATTTGAGCTACGATTGTAGCGTAGAAGGCATCGTTTTAAATGTATCTCATAATGTGGTTGCCTTCACAACAAGATAGCTACTATTGAATTACTTCAAATAAATAACGCTTCTCTAGTAGAGAAGACTACTGTTATTTATTTTCAGCAGTACCACCACCCAGACGATCGTTTCGAAGCTTTTTGGCTTCGTCATCAGTGGGCGGGCAGGTACCCAGGTAATACAACAAGCCATCTCAGTTGCGAAGTTATATCCACATTATGAGAGATGCCAGAAGGGTGTGGTGGTAATGTATTTGGAAAATTAAATGCACTAGGCATAATCCTTATGGGTTTTGATAATTAACTATATAATATCGGTGTAAATACACCATAGTTAACCCATATATTTGAGCTACGATTGTAGCGTAGAAGGCATCGTTTTAAATGTATCTCATAATGTGGTTGCCTTCACAACAAGATAGCTACTATTGAATTACTTCAAATAAATAACGCTTCTCTAGTAGAGAAGACTACTGTTATTTATTTTCAGCAGTACCACCACCCAGACGATCGTTTCAAAGCTTTTTGGCTTCGTCATCAGTGGGCGGGCATGTGGATATAACTTCGCAACTGAGATGGCTTGTTGTATTACCTGGGTACCTGCCCGCCCACTGATGACGAAGCCAAAAAGCTTCGAAACGATCGTCTGGGTGGTGGTACTGCTGAAAATAAATAACAGTAGTCTTCTCTACTAGAGAAGCGTTATTTATTTGAAGTAATTCAATAGTAGCTATCTTGTTGTGAAGGCAACCACATTATGAGATACATTTAAAACGATGCCTTCTACGCTACAATCGTAGCTCAAATATATGGGTTAACTATGGTGTATTTACACCGATATTATATAGTTAATTATCAAAACCCATAAGGATTATGCCTAGTGCATTTAATTTTCCAAATACATTACCACCACACCCTTCTGGCATCTCTCATAATGTGGATATAACTTCGCAACTGAGATGGCTTGTTGTATTACCTGGGTACCTGCCCGCCCACTGATGACGAAGCCAAAAAGCTTCGAAACGATCGTCTGGGTGGTGGTACTGCTGAAAATAAATAACAGTAGTCTTCTCTACTAGAGAAGCGTTATTTATTTGAAGTAATTCAATAGTAGCTATCTTGTTGTGAAGGCAACCACATTATGAGATACATTTAAAACGATGCCTTCTACGCTACAATCGTAGCTCAAATATATGGGTTAACTATGGTGTATTTACACCGATATTATATAGTTAATTATCAAAACCCATAAGGATTATGCCTAGTGCATTTAATTTTCCAAATACATTACCACCACACCCTTCTGGCATCTCTCATAATGTGGATATAACTTCGCAACTGAGATGGCTTGTTGTATTACCTGGGTACCTGCCCGCCCACTGATGACGAAGCCAAAAAGCTTCGAAACGATCGTCTGGGTGGTGGTACTGCTGAAAATAAATAACAGTAGTCTTCTCTACTAGAGAAGCGTTATTTATTTGAAGTAATTCAATAGTAGCTATCTTGTTGTGAAGGCAACCACATTATGAGATACATTTAAAACGATGCCTTCTACGCTACAATCGTAGCTCAAATATATGGGTTAACTATGGTGTATTTACACCGATATTATATAGTTAATTATCAAAACCCATAAGGATTATGCCTAGTGCATTTAATTTTCCAAATACATTACCACCACACCCTTCTGGCATCTCTCATAATGTGGATATAACTTCGCAACTGAGATGGCTTGTTGTATTACCTGGGTACCTGCCCGCCCACTGATGACGAAGCCAAAAAGCTTCGAAACGATCGTCTGGGTGGTGGTACTGCTGAAAATAAATAACAGTAGTCTTCTCTACTAGAGAAGCGTTATTTATTTGAAGTAATTCAATAGTAGCTATCTTGTTGTGAAGGCAACCACATTATGAGATACATTTAAAACGATGCCTTCTACGCTACAATCGTAGCTCAAATATATGGGTTAACTATGGTGTATTTACACCGATATTATATAGTTTAAAAAGAATGTAAATTTCTTGGAAAGGAGTGCAGAGAAGAGCAACTATATTAGTCAAGAACACAATGTGGTACTCTTACAACAAAAAATTTTGGTTCTGCAACTTGCAGCAGTTGGAAACTAGGCACTTGTGAGGAGAACTAGCTGAAGTTTTTTAAAGTTTTGAATGAATTTAATCATCGTTAAATTCATTCAAAATTGACCAAACTTAATGATGTTAGTATTCTTACTCTTTCTAAGGCAACACACACAAAGGAAGAAACTTAAAATGAAAAAAAAAAAAAAAAAAAATTTTTTTTAAATACAAAAAAGGTTTTTGCAAAAAATATGCTTCAGCCGTTTCACACACTTTTTTTTTTTTTTTTTTTTTTTTTTTTTTTATGTGATTCATCATTGGAACAAACTGCCATTTGGTGTTGTTATAGAAGTGGGCAGTTTGAATAAATTTATAGGATTGAACAAATTATTAGAATGGATAGGCAAATGAAACAACTAGAGGGGTTTTTTTTTTTTTTTTTTTAAGTCTGCTACTGCATAAGCTAGCTTCCTTGCATCATTTTACTAATACTAAAATTAAAAATTTGTCATTGAGTCCATCATACTGTCACAAAGAATTGAGAATGAAAAAAATTTCAAATAAAATGGATACTAAAAGTAATTTAAATGACTGGTGTATAGCATATACTGGTGTATATGCTATACACCAGTTATTTAAATTCCCTTTAGCTACAAAAGTTTTTTTTTTTTTTTTCCCACATTGTTAACAGAATTTTATCTATTTTTTGCATTGTTGCTTAGCTATTTTCAAATGACTACAGTTGGCAACATTGATGTTGATGTGATCGCCATTCTAGTTCAAGGTGTCACACAGTTTGGTTGTGCATAATGTTTACTACTTCAGTATAATTCAGACTTTAGCTGCACCTGTGTCTGCCAGGCACAAAATGGTGCCCCCCATCATTTTTTTCTCAACCTGCCACTGATTATAACAGAGACCAAACCAAAGTCCATGGAGTGGTATCATGAAGGACTGCCTTGCCACACAAAATTTTAGAGAGAGCCAGTAACTACCAAGATAATCGCATCAGTTTTTTAGGATGGAGAAGGGGTGATATTCATCTAATCCTGTGTTACAGTGTAGTGCAGTGGTTTAAACCGGGGTGCCGCAACAACATTCCAGGGGTGCCACGTATTTTGGGTTTAAGTTACTTAAACTTATTATTTTTTTAAAATTTATATGTTTATTTCATTATAAAAAGGTGTACAGTATCTTTTTAATTTTGTGGTGATCTATAATTGATGTTTACTTAGTACCTCTATATAAAGAATAAAATTATTATATACTGTATATATATAATTTGTATTAGGAAATGTAATTTTATAATTATATTATTGTAATAACTATCATATATAATATATATATTTTTTTAATATTATATATATATATACAGAGAGAGAATCGGATCTAACATGCAGAAAATTGAGTAACATGCACAAAATAAAATAAATGACTTAGGGGTGCCATTATTAAAAAAAGGTTGAAAACCACTGGTTTAGTAGTTTTGCCACTTGTCAGTTTTGGAGATGCCTGGGTTCAAGTGTCATTGGAGGACTTGAGTCAGGGCTGTATTTGTATTTAGCTGAACTCAGGTTAAGGGAGTTTGGTTTTGGCCTGCGAGTTATTCTGGTTTTTTTCTGCCTGCACAATATGATTTAATGGTGCCTCCGTAGCCAGGTGGGAAGGAGCAACAGTGCATAGCACACGCTTCTTGATTAGACCGGGGTTCGAGCCCATGACCACCAAATACGAAGGATGCGGAGAGGTCAGGGAATGACCACCGCATATCCCGGAGCAATATGGCCTTAGTTGCTAATGCTCCTAAAAACCAAACAACAAACAACAATATGATTTAATACACATAGTGCAATGTGGCCTTAGATGCTATTGTATTATATAAATGATAATAACAACAATAATATCCATTGATTACCTTCAAAAGGATAAATCCATTATGAATAAATATTGTTCTTCCTTGATACTGAATTTCATGAGCAGTTAAAAGCCAAAGGAACTTTTACAAGGGATTCTCATCCTGCATGGCAGTGCCTCCTAGTTACAGGGTTCAAGACCAAGATGGTGCTATGTAAGGATGATCTAGAAAAAATGAAGAACTATTGAATCAGTTTTGTAGCTTTTAGAGGTGTGTTGAATAAAACATAATTACCTCTAAAAGGTGACCATGATCCATTTCCAGATTGCCTCATTCTTTCGATGGTTAGCCAGAAACTTTTCAAATGCCTCTTATATTTGATAAAAATGATTCTTTTAAAATAATTTGAGTGGTATTCATTAGAAAGAAATTCCAGTGTAGCAAAATGATTTTATGTTCCCACCGGTGATAAGTTGGTTGTAGCAAGATTTTACCGTGTGTGTGTATTTGTGTGTGCATGCACGCGCACATATGGGTGTATAAATACACAAGTATTTTAGCTAGAAAAAAAAAAAAAGAATAAAGACTAAACCAATTTAGCTAAGAATAAAGTGACTAGGTATATGTGTCTTTAGTCCAAGCAAAAGCATTAACATTCCATTATTTTTTATATAATGTATAATTATGAAAAATATAATATATTTATCCTCTTTTGCAGCCATCTTATAGTACCGAAGAATTAAATCAAGAGATGGCTAATTTAGAAGGACTAATGAAAGATTTAAATGCAATTACTGCCTCAGAGTTTGAATGCTGAGAACTGTGTACACAGTGTGCATTATAGTCACAAAATGAACTACAGTCTGCCTTCCTACTTTGGTGCAGATTTATGTGCCACAAACAGTTATTATTGACACTATTAGTGCTATAATTTTACTTGTTTATACAGTACGTCAGCACAGATGGGAGAAAGACAGAAAGAAAATAAAACTATTATGACTTGTATCTCAAAGAGAGAACAGTGTAATTATTATTCTTACAGTGGCCTAGCAAACAGTGAACTTTGTGGAAGTCTAAAGTTAAATAACCCGGTAGAATCAGAGAATTGAGCATCTGTGTCCATCTGATTGCTGAGTTTCAGAAGAAATAAAGAACTGTAAATTTCTTTCAAAGTTTATTGATAATCACTTAGTAGTGCATTCATCAAATTCAGATTAAATGCTGTATTATTTTGTTAAAGGAAAGGAAACTTTTCATCATTGTATACCTCAGATCTAACTGTTGTATGTTTTTATGTGATAGCATCATTATGTTTTGAATTTCATTTGTTTAATATTCCCATATCAAAAATACATAGCATTTAGGTTTTGTGAATCTCACAGTTGCAGTTTTATTTTGCTGGTGCTTTAGTCATATATTAAACACATTTGCTCATGTGCTCTGTTAAGGAAGAAAATGACAAAATACCTGCAATAATTTGAATTAATTATTTTGATTTTACTTTGCTTCCCACTCCATTTACTAAATTGTGTGTGTGTGTGTGTGTGTGTGTGTGTGTGTGTGTGTGTGTGTGTGTGTGTGTGTGTGTGTGTGTGTGTGTGTGTGTGTGTGTGTGTGTGTGTGTGATACCAATTAAATAAGGGTGAAAACAACATTTTTTATCCTAGATATAGTAAGAGGCAAAAACCACTAATCTGTTGCAAGTGCCATCTTTGTACATATACTAAAGTTTTTGATATGTATATGTAAAGGATCTGCCTTTTTGCCAAACTATGAACAAATATTAGTTGTGCCAACTTTGTATGAATAATTTTTTAAAGAAATGCTTGGTTTATATATGTCTGAATGTCTCGTGACATTTCATTTTACAAAAATAGAATAATTGTGGTAACTAATATTAAGTTTCTTTTCATTAAATTTTCATGAGATTAGTATAATTAATTACTCAGTTTATTATACAATATAATAACCATCAAATAGTACTCATATTTCACACTACAAAAATTCCTAATAATTCCTTCACTATCAGAAGTATTATTCTTAGTTTTCATTTTTATTTACATAATTGTCATTTTTTTCCTTCATCAAAATGTACCAGTTCATTTAACTTAATAGAGGCATCCTTTATTTTCATCTATCAGTAAATAATATTTTTTCTCATTGCTTCCTAATGTTTGTATTATAACTGACATTTATTTATTGTATACTTACATATATTCTTATTCTAGTACCTTGACAATGTTTTCAACAGTTTGGGTGTATTTACAGCTTTTTTATTAATGGCATTTTTTTCCCCTAAGTGTTTTGTTTATTTTAAAATTTGGTCTTATTTTAAAATCAAAAACAAAGGTATATTAAATGTCAGATAGTACAGTCGGTCCTCGTATAACACGTGTTTACATTACACGAATTCGATCATACACGATTTATAAATAGGGGAACGTTATCTTATATAACACGAACCGAATTCACTTATGCACGATTCGCCTTTGTGTTTACAAGAAATTGCAGTCGAACGGGGAATCACCCCAACCGAACTCAACACGATAGGAATGAGAAGATTCTGAAAATGTATTTATGTTTTTTATATCAGTGAAGGGGAAACACATTTCACTATAATAACGTAAAAACCAACACAATTCCAGCTATCGATATAATCGCAAATGCAATTAGATGGAGTTTACTACCAGTTTATAACAGATTCCACTAGCAGAAACAAAACTGGAAATTGTTTTTATTGTTTTATGGTAGTAACCCCCAGAAATGTGCTTTAGTAAAATGTGGGGTGTTAATAGTGTATCTCGGCCTTTACGGTGTTGTTTATTCAGTTGCTACATGCGCGCAGCTTTGTTTATGTGTATCAATCGTACCTCCTCGTTTTGTAATTGTGCTTTATTCCCTAAAATTGAGTAAAATACTTAAAAGGTGTGAAAAGGAAGCGTCCTGGTGAAGACACTGCAGATTCAGAGAGAAAAAGAAAAGCAATATCGATAAACAGAGGCGGACTGGGTCAAAAATTCTTACCCGGGAAAATTTATAGTGGCCTCATACTACGGTTTATGGCCAAAATCACACCGGGATTTCCCGGTGTGATTTTGGCCATAAACCCGGTGTGATTACAGGGGAAATCCCGGCCCACCGGGATTTCCCGGGTAAGGCTTATGGCCAGTCCGCCTCTGTCGATAGAGAAAAAATATGAAATTGTGAAACGCTTTGAGCGAAATGAATGACCATGTGATATTGCACGTGCTACAGGCCTAAATAAGGCAACGCCGAGAATTACAAAGAATGCGGAGAAAATAAAAACAACTTTCATAGCGGGAACACTCAAAGTGTAATTAAAATCCATTAGATTAAGACACAAAGAATTGGAAGAGATGGAACGGCTGTCATCTGTTTGGATAGAAAATCAAACAAAAAACAAGTTTGCTTACTATAGAAGCAAAAGCATTAGCAATATTTTATTACGTAATAGTCGTAATAAAATACGTAAGTATTTTATTACGACTATTTTATTTAATATAATAAATTTTTTACGAATAAAATACGTATAAAATTCGTAAAAAATACTTTTTAGTATTAAAAAATACTAAAAATACTTTATTATAATATAATAAATAATAACAAAATATTTTTTATTATATTATAATAAAAATGTATTATTTTTATTACGTATTTTAATCGTTATAAAATACTTACGTATTTTATAACGATTAAAATTACCCGATTATTTATTGTGTTTGGTAATGTTTTGGTTCCAAATGTGTGTTCAATCTTGGGTGGTCGGCACCTAACCCCACTTTTCCCATAGGGCCTGTTGTTTATATTGCACGATTTTGCATTGCACGAGGGTTTCTAGGAACACAACTATCGTGCTATACGAGGACAGACTGTATCCGGATTTTTTTTTATTGGACTTGCCTAACAAGCCAAAATAATAAGAATAACTGTACTCTCGTGAAATTATGGAATGCTCAACTCAAAAAATAAATGGGTCTTCTCTTGTGCCATTTATTGTAATTATGTACACTGATGGCCAACAGCTGAATTCTAAGCTCAAAAATGTAAAACTGACCAATTTTGATACTGATGGCCTTGGAGTTTTCTGTTACCTGCGTGTTGCTTATATAAAAAAGAAATAAAAAAAGTGACACAGAAATTTAGTTTACTTATAAAGCAATTCTTTATAGTTTCTTAAAATATTTGTTTAAGTTTATTTCATCTTCATTTTTCTATACCAAAGGATTTATTTTCTATATTTTGATAGCATTTATTTTAATAACTATAGGATAATAACTTATCCTATTGTTTTAATAAAAACAATAGGATAAGTTATTACAGTAAAAGAGTATGTCAACTAATTTTAAGAATAAATAACTTTACAATTTCCTGTAGTTAAAAACTATTTGTATTTTACAAATTTTAATTATAAATAAAATTATTTTAAAAGATAAAGTTCAGATTGCATTAAACCTATTTTTCCACTACATAAGATGCTTCTATTTATCATAAATAAAAAAATTATATATATGCAAGTGCTCTTCAGAAGTGCTCTTGCTATTAAGTATATTTCTATTGCTAGTTAGCCATTCAGGCCATTTGCCATTCTTTATACTTTTTCTTGTGAAATATAAAATAGTAGTTATTTTTTTCCTAGTGATATAAACTAACATTAAAAAATTGTTTTGTGGTGTAACTATGTTATGTATTGCATCATTATGGAAGAGGACTTGCTTATATTTGTCTACAACCAACATAATTGGAAAAACCTAGGAATTTTTGGGAATTCAGCTGTGTTTGGAGAAGTCAGCAAATATCAAGTAAAAGAGCAAATTGTTTAGGAAATTTTAAGTTTATATGTATATAGTTAATCCCTCTTTATTTTTCACAATTCAAAAAATAATAAACATGAAAGTTAACAGAAAGCAGGTCAATGAATACAGTATAAAATGCATTCTTTAATTCTTGAAGAAAATTTAATTTTAAAATATTGCTAATTTCATTTTATAAATTTATTTTTTTTTTAATTGTAGTTTTTCGGAAAAAATATATCAAAAACTGCTGAGAAATTTATACCACAAATAATTGTACAGTAATTATGACTATTATCTACACTCTTTCAGAAAAATGAAAAGTAATTCATAAAAATAACTCAGAAACACCTTGTTTCTAAGGTTTTTTTTTTTTTTTTATAACTCAGAAAGGATTTGGTCACAAACGTTTTTTTTTTCTTTTTTTTTTTTTTTTAATTAATTTCATGTATATAGCAGATTATACACTTTTAGTAAAGATAAAGACAACTCTTTTATACTGGTAACATATATTGTGAATGGAATATATGTGATTATTTGATTGTGTTAAGATTAATTTGTACATCTTTCACTGTATTGCCGAATGTGAGATTTACAGTAAAAGACTTTTTCTACAGTTTTGGTTCTCTGCTTTCACTACATTCACACTACATTATATGATAAATATATATAACACTTGAGAATTTATTATGCACATTTAGAGAAAAAAAACAAAAAACTATAAAACACACATACATATACAAATCATTCAGAATGCTTTTGTTAGGTCACTAGTGGACTATTATAGTTATTAAGGCCCAATAAACTCAACAGTCTATCAAGATAAACTCATCCCAAAGCATGCTTGAGCATAGGTAGGTCTAAAGATAAAAATTTGTTAATTTGGATACAAATTTATAAGTATATAAAAGTATTTTCCTATCCTGTATTGCATTATTTACATAAATAAACAATTTTTTAAATAAGAGATTGCTGCTAGTACAACTGATGTACAACAATAAGTATGATAAGCTCATCCCAAAGCATGCTTGAACATAGGTATGTCTAAAGACAAAAATTGGATAATTAGGATACAGATGAAGAAACATATCAAAAAGATTAACAAAAAAATACATTATAGAAGTGTTTAGAATTTAACATTACAGTATTATTAAGAGAAGCATTATCGAGATGATTGAATAAAAAGGATATTCAAAAATTTAATCTTTCTATAGAATCAAATGTGTAGTTTATACCTGAAATATACAGTGCAGGAATTTAGTTTAGAAGAAAATGAAAGTTGTTTTATTTAAGTTGATTTTATGAGTTATTGCTTAAAGTTCTCAGATGGAGTACATTGAATGTTGATACAGTTGGATTAAAAGTCGAAAAAAAAAAAAATTTTTGAATACAGCAACCTTAAACCAGTGGGGATCATTAGGGGAAATCCTTTTGAAAACATCCAGCATATGAAGTGCTGGAAGTTTTCGCTTTGACAACAACACAACACAATAAACAAATTATTGTGCAGGTTGCAAGTTGGACCAACAAACACCTTCAAAATGCATGATGGGAATATGGGGGGCACATGAATGGACACACATTTAGAGAATTATATTTGTTAAATGCACAAACAGCTCTTACAAAATAATCAAGATATCCTCACTAGGCTCTTAAGTTCATTTACTTGAAAAGAGCTTCAGAAACTTTCAAGTATAAAAATTTTTTTTCTTATACATTAACAAGAATTTAAAAAAAAAGCTATTTAATATAAGTAGGTACTTTATATACTGTATATATATTTATTTATATTTATAAAGTATGAAAGAATGGTATTTTATGGCAAGTATATTTAACTGCAAGGATGGAAATAAATAAAAAGATTATGTAATCATATCTTCAGCACAAAGCAGCTTTAGAAAAATAATCTAATATAAATATATGTAATAAGAAATAAATACCAAAAGATATTAGATAGGTGTAATATCTGCAGACCTAGGAGTAAAGGAAAGTGAGAAAATTAAAGGAAACTGCAAAAGATACGAGGATGGTTCAATAAAGAATTGCCCTGACCTAGCTGCAGAGGTGCTAGCCTTTTAATTCTTGGCACAAGTTTTAGTCCTCTACATAGCCACCGTGCAGATTTACACATTTTTCCCATCAATGGATGAGGATACGGATACCATTTTTGTAGAAGCGGTGAGGTTGGTCTTTGAACCATGACTGTGTTGCAGAAATGAGTGTCTCATCGTCAGGGAAGTGAGTCCCCCGAAGAAATGATTTGAGGGAAGGATGCAAGATCTGATGAGTAGGCTGGATGGGGCAGTATTTCATATCCACAAGTGGCCACGTGTTGTTGCAATTTGTGAACTGGGGCATTGTCTTGAAGCATTCTCACACGTTTGACAGCATGCCACACCTACATGTTTTGATTTTCTCCCGTAATTTTGTGAGTAAGTTGGCATAATAGGCACCTGTAATTGTTCTCCCTTTTGGCATGTAATCAGTCATTAAACCTTTCTCATCCCAAAACACTCAACAAGACCTTTCCTGCTGACGCTTGGGCCGTTGCCTTCTTAAGGTGTGGGGAACCATGATGTCGCCATTCCATGGACTGCTTTTTACTTTCAGGGTCGAAATGGTGTATCCAACTTTCATCCTGAGTGATTAGAGAAGAGAAAAAGTCTTCCTCATTTTTTTTGGCACAGGGCTAACAACTTGTGATTTCTGTTGTCGATCAGCCTTCTGTAACTCAGTCAATAATCGGAGAACCCATCTTGCACTCAATTTCCATAAATGGAGTTGGTCATGAAGGACTGTTTCAACAGAGCCCACACTAATCTTCACCTCCTGGGACAATTCACACACAGATATCCAGCGATCTTCCATGATTAACGACTCCTCTTTTCTGATTGTGCTGTCATCAATGGCTGAATGGGGACGACCTGGAATGGGCTCATATTCTGCCTTTGTCCGACCACACCTAAACTGTCTATGCCAGTGCTTCACTATGCCATAGGATGGGGCTTTATCCTTATATACAGCAGTCATCTCGTGGATTTCTTTTGGAGATTTCCCCTTCAAGAACAGATACCAGATTACAGCTCTGTAAGAAAAAAAAAATTAAGACATAGGGATGAAATTTTACACCTTTAGTACAGAGATATGTATGATATTACACAAAATATGATGACTGCAATATGTGGAAGTAGGTGAGGGCGATTCTTTATTGAACCACCTCGTAAATTGAATTTAAATTAGAAATAAATAGAAGCATTGGTATTAATGTTTATGTCAATAATTTATTTTATAATTTAAAATGGTAGGCTAAGTGTAGTGTAGTGTATTGTTACAAGTCATGCGGCACCATGGGGTTCCCCTCAACTCCACGTCATGACTGATGTATTGCTAACTCTGTGAAGGCCAGATAGTGTGTGCATTGCATGGTTTGTGTAGTTTTGGGTTATGTTGTTTGTCTCCAATTAGTCTAGGCATCAATTAGCATTAGCATTAGTAGAGGCATTTGATGCAAGAAAGCAAGCTTATGCAGCATCAGCCAAAAAATAAAAAATAAATAAAAAAATAAAATAAAATAAAATAAATAAAAAATAAAATAACCACTTCCACTTCACCCCTCTTTTCGAAATACCTGTCCAGCTGAGCCTTAAACTTATTTAGGCTATCAACTTCCACGACAAGGGATGGAAGTCTGTTCCACCAACCAACACCTACTCGCTAAAGGCAAATTTCCGCACGTCTATCCTATATCTGTCTTTCCTCAATTTGAATTTATGCCCTCTCAGGTGATTATTCTGAGCAAGAGGGAGAATCCCATCAGCATTGAGCATGCTCAAACCATTCAAGGCTTTATACACCTCTATCAGATCACCTCGCTGGTGCCTAGTCTCCAGACACTGTAATTTGCAAAACTTAAGCCTTTCTTCGTAAGAGCACCCCTTTGTTCCATTCACTACTCTTGTTGCCCTTCTCTGTACTCGTTCCAGAAGCTCTACATCCTTCTTGAAATGAGGCCTCCAGGCCTGTATACAGAACTCTAGGTGTGGCTGACCATTGCCTTATACAAGAGAATAATCACCTCCTTATCCCTGCTGGAACACCACCTATCCCTAGTTTCCATACAGGGAACTGGGCCAGAAAGAACACCCCTGTACTTATTATTCAGACGACAATTATAATTTTAAGGAGTGATACAATTTGAACACCAGTGCATATGTGCAAAACGTATACGTCCTAGCTGATCTGACCCGACAGAGACCAAAAGGAAGGAATAAAATTCAAACATAAATAAAAATAAATATATAAGTATTAAATAGAGTTAAAAAGCTAAAATAATGCCCATTAAATCTAGTTAAAGGGAAAAAGAATGAAAGTTTGAATTTAAAAAAAAGGCCAAATACAGTATGAAATTTAAACAAAGTAACTTTAGATAACGGAATAAAGCCAGGTTAATGCCAGCTTACAGTATGCTTAGACCGGAATCGTTGAAGTTAGGTACGTGTGGTGTTTACAGAGCAACATGAAAGACCTAAAGATGAAAGTCAATAGTTCTCTGTACATTATATTTATATCAGTTGAAGTAACCCGGAGTGAGGGTGTTGAGGAGAAGGTGTGAAATCGTTAAAGTGAACTGTACCCATGTGACAGGGAAGTAGGCAATTAAACAAATGAGGCAAAATGCCAGCAAAGGGAGAATCAATGACTAACAAGGTAGTGTAGAAAAGACACTGAACTTTGTTTAAGAAGAAAAAAAGCAGAGGAATAGCATCTCGATAATATTTATGCATATCAACCCACTGCAAGATGGAAGCCTCCTCAACAATTCATGCTGAGAGAAATGGACCATAATCTGCCACGCTGGTCCAGTGCGGATTGGCAGATCGACCGTATTTAGCAGTCAGGGGCTTGAACCCCGGTCTACTCAAAGAGCGTGTGCTACTGCACTCCCGCTCCTGACCGCTCGGCTACGGAGGCCCTTATATATGCATATATATATATATATATATGCAGTTACAAGTTATAAAAATTAGAAAAAGAATATGGCTGGATAATTTGAGGGAATGGACAAGCAAAACTGTGGAAGAATTATTTCATGATGTTTACAGCTGATGCTGATCACCAATCCCAGATGGGACAGCTGGGATTGGTGATCACATGTTGCAAATATTAAATAATAATAAAAAATATACTACATGTACCCGAGTTTACATCCCCCCCCCCCAGTGGATTCAACACTGGTTCTGAAGGCATGGGTGGATGCCATGTTGGACTATCTTTGCTCCTAACTGATCGCTTTACTACGTAAGGCGATCACGAGACAAATCATATAATGTGGTGTCAGCTGATCATGCAGCATAGATGCTGAGACTGCACCTTGCCTTCATAAACGCCATGTGATATCGAGGGTGCTATGACAATGCTGCTTTCGTCGGATTTCAGTGACAAGCAGAGAAAGCGAGACTACGGGGACCATTTTCTACACATTTGTATAATGCTAGGGAAGTGGCGCTGCAGTGAATTACATTCCAGTGCTTTTCTTTCCCACTTTTTGTTGAAGATTTAATCGTCAACTTTTAATTTTAAGAATAAGATTAAAAATTAAAACTCCTCACGTGACCGAGGGTGCTATGCCAGTGCTGCTGCTTTCCTCAGACTTCAGCAACATGCAGAGAGAGACTTGTATATTACATTTCGGGGCACCCCATTAATTAAATTCATCTGCTGTGCTGTGTCCTATGTTAATTGCGTGCGTTCTCTGGTTGATCTGTCTGTTTTGCTAGATGAAAAACCTCTATGCTCGAGACCGACTAAAGCAGAGAGAGAGAGAGAGAGTAGAGGAACAGTTTACTACGCATGTGGAGAATGATAAGGAAGTTGCATTAGTGAATCTCATCCATATACAGGGTGTTTCAAAAGTGAGGGTCAATAACTTAAAGGTGAACTGTACAGACTACAATATGCAAAAAACGCCTAGTAAACATGGGTTGTTAAGTGAATCGTTTTCAAGATATCGCACATTTCTAGTTGGGATCCACCACTGACAAGGTAAACTGTACAGAGTTGGGATCCATCACTGACTGATTTGTTTAGGTTAGGTTATGCTCATTCTCTCCCTTTCACCTTTCTCAATGCTCTGAGACGTAGCAGGTATACTAGTAATTGTCAAAGGATAGTCAACATGGAAAGGGATTACAGCAACGAAGAGTATGCGGGCATGCATTTCATGTATGGTAAAGCCAACGGCAGTGCACTCGAGGCTGCATGTTAGTACCAAGAAGCATTTACCAGTCAAAACCAGCCCAACAGGCACACATTCCTCAGGGTACATCAACACCTTAGAGAACATGGGCGCTTCACACAGGGAGTACGAGCAGGTCGCCCCAGAAGCATAACACCTGATGTTAGAAAGAATAAAAAAACAACCAAACTATTTAGGCCACTTGAATAATTAAATTAATCTGCCATGCTGTGTGTCTTATGTCTAGTAATTCATGTGTTCTATGGTCGATATGTCTGTTTTGCTGGACGAAAAACCCTGCTGTCCACGCCTGAGACTGATAACTCAGCCACGGAGTGTAAAAAGCCCATTAAAGTTCCTTGCGTCATGAACGGGATTCGAACCAAGGCCTTTTCCGCCCGGTGTGTGGAGAACGGTTATGCTGCCACTGTGCTACCTCCCAGACTGTTACAAAGAATAAGGTCAAAGTGTGTATGTTTTAATTGCAGTCTCCAGGGTTTCCCCTATATACTGCAGTAGCATCTGAAAAAGCAAAAGACCGAGGTCGGCAAGTGCATATATGTAGGTGTGTTGTTATGTTGAGGGTTGAGTGCCAGCACCTGCCACCTTTGCAGCCAGGGGACACCTGGTTCCCTGCCCTCTGACTCCCAACCTTGGCCATGAGAAGGTGTGCCAGGGACTGATTTTAAACTGAAACTCTTACTGGGGCTATCAGTGACAGCTAGCCTGGGAGCTCCAAGTTGTTTAGGAAAAGTAAGTGGATATAAGAATGAGAAGTATTGGAATTGGAAGTAAAAGTTGGATAGAAGATAAGGGGAAGAAGAAGAAATAGACATCTCCTGAAATAGAAGAGAGAAGAGAAAGTAAAAAATACAAAGTATTCAGGTATTTTATGAAAAGGAAAATGGGTAATAGAATGAGAAGTATGGGAGCAGGGAGGGGAGAAGGGAAAATAGCGATAGAAAGTAGGGGAAGAAGAAAAAGGCATCCCCTGTTTGTTTGTTTGGTTTTTTTTTTAGGAGCATTAGCAACTAAGTCCATATTGCTCCGGGAAATGCGGTGGTCATTCCCTGACCTTTCCGCATCCTCCGTATTTGGTGGTGACGGGCTCGAACCCCGGTCTAATCAAGAAGCGTGTGCTACGCACTGCTGCTCCTTCCCACCTGGCTACGGAGGGGCCTAAGGCATCCCCTAGAAGAAAGAGTAACATAGAGTAAGAAAGTACAACAGTTTTAAGAAAGACTAGTGAACAGATGCTTAATCTAAAGTTAAGACCAAATATCAGTCAACCATAAACAATAACAACAATATGTACATTGGCTCTAGCTTTAGACCATCCCACAATACAAGTGGGGAGACATTAATAAATCAATTCTACTTCCTGAATCCTAACATTAGATGAACAGGAAACAAAGAAAATCATGTCCAGACAAAAGCTAAGTTAAGTTTTAAGCCCGTTACAATTCAATACTAGCAAAGAGTAAGCAATACCCACCCACAAGTACAGTGGGAAACAATAAAACAAAATTAGAATACATTTCTGCAACCATAATCATTCCAGCTTCTCCCAACACAGGAGAAGAAACAAGGACAATTTATAGTCCCTCCACAAAAGCAAGAATAATTTCCAATGGGGACATCTCCCATTTACATAACACATTGGCTCAAACAATTGGTAAAGGACAAACAAATCAGTTATTTGCAATTATTTAAATATTTTTAATAAACATCTAGAAAATAATATATACCTAATTAATACAACTACAAATCACAAAAAAAAAAAAAAAAAAAAACAGTGACATATCACTGTGTAGCCAACATATTAACTCCACAATATCTATCCTCTAAATTCAGAGGGAAACCACAATAACTTCTAGAACATAGGTATATACACTTTACAGCCAATGAAGGACCAATCAATCATCAATTCTACATTTCAGGAGATTATCCTGCCAAGCAATAACAACATAAGTACTGGGTCACCAAACTATAGGCCTAAAACACTATGGGAAGTTCAACCCTCAACAATCAAGACTTCGAATATTAAGACAAGGTGCAAGTGAGTCCACACAAGCGCGCATTACCAAAAAAAAAAAAAAAAAAAGGCTCAGTTCAAAACATTACTTTGTTAGACAACTAATAATTAATAATATTTTAAGAGAAACACACAACTGCAGTACTTGCCAGTAAGTAATTCAATAAGTCATAGAGACAGTAATTGTATCACCAATGCCTGGATTACAGCCAGGACTACGAAGGGAAAAGAAAAGCACAAGATCAGACATACAGTAACAGTTCCAATCCAGCCAGTTCACCAATAACGAAACGAAAACCTTATAGTGTATGCTATTAAACCAAAAGTCCTTGGCCAACAGACATTTCCACCCTAATAAATCAAGTTCAACCAGGGCAGATTCAATCCACCAAAACAGTTTTTTTAAACACAACTAGGTTTTTATTGCCAATGGTCATGATATACAATTGAAAACAAGTTGTAGATTCTGCAACTTTTATATTTATTATCAGTTTACTTGCACTTTCTGTCAGAATCCCAACAACCTAAGACAAAAGTTCAATCAATTTCATCCAATGCTAGTCAGGAACCATCACTAGGTAAAGTCTGTTATTTAATCTATTTACAATCAGGTCTAAATTCAATTCATAACTTAAACATGCCTAGATCAACCCCAGGGGTTGATGTAGGCATGGGTTGATCTGGTGAGTATGGGCTTGGCACACCCAGGGTCCTCAGCTGGATATCATCATTCTTCTCTTTCTTTGTGATTCCTTTCTACTTCTCTCTCTCAGGGGTAACTCGGGAATATATATATATATATATATATATATATATATATATATATATACTATCATTGAATTATATTAAATAAAGTAAATTATAATGAAATAAATAAATAAATCCTTAAGCGTTCATTAGAGGCAGCGACATGCAATTCCTCCATATGAAGCTGAAATACATCCAATTTTTTAAAATTAAATAAAATATAACATAAGCCAGTAGTATGGTAAAAACTGTAGAGCGAATATTAACATAAATTAACCCAAATAAACAATCGAACGAAAAAAGGAATAGATATAATTAGTAGCCCAGAAACCCTTATATAATTTCTATCTTTAAATCCAATTAACAAAAACTATACAAAATTTAGGATAATGCCAATTATTTATTAATTTAGCGGTACCCCCCCTGAAAGGTACCAGTTCCAAAAGGCGTGAAATATCACCAAAAGAGGGTTAAAGGAACTACCAAACGATAACAAAATCAAAATAAATTAAAATAAGATAGACTGACCATCATGCCCCATCTCGACAGAGGACCACGAGGCCAATAATGGTCATGAAATCGCTGCATTTCAATCGCTATACAAATCATCGCCATGGTGAAAAGATCGAAGTACCAATTCACCCTCCCTCCTCCGATCGATCCACCAATGCAGAGGATTTGCACGGCGGTGGTCCTTATGCAGCGAAAAATAAAATATAGAACAGACAGCACTCTAGAGCAAAGCCACACCACTGACATAATGTAAGCTGAATCAGCTTATCGGAGGAGGGAGGGTGAATTGGTACTTCGATCTTTTCACCATGGCGATGATTTGTATAGCGATTGAAATGCAGCGATTCCATGAACATTATTGGCCTCGTGGTCCTCTGTCGAGATGGGGTATGATGGTCAGTTTATCTTATTTTAATTTATTTTGATTTTGTTATCGTTTGGTAGTTCCTTTAACTCTCTTTTGGTGATATTTCACGCCTTTTGGAACTGGTACCTTTCAGGGGGGTACCGCTAAATTAATAAATAATTGGCATTATCCTAAATTTTGTATAGTTTTTGTTAATTGGATTTAAAGATCGAAATTATATAAGGGTTTCTGGGCTACTAATTATATCTATTCCTTTTTTCGTTCGATTGTTTATTTGGGTTAACTTATGTTAATTTTCGCTCTACAGTTTTTACCATACTACTGGCTTATGTTATATTTTATTTAATTTTAAAAAATTGGATATATATATATATATATATATATATATATATATATATATATATATATATATATATATATATATATATAGTATATGTATTCCTGAGTACAACTTACGACTCATAGTGATTAACCAGTTACTAAACATAGCTTTAGACCCAGTACTGAATCTAAAAGAAACACCTTCTTTAATATCTGCTTCAGTAACCACAGATTCTTTAAGGTTTCTACAAAATAAATCCTCCATAAAGTCTTCCCTGGATACCTCCTTTGGAATATTATATACTAGGAGAGAAGGAGTAGAGAACTTAATCATATCTTGCTTCAACCCTTTATTAACCAAACGTTCAGATTCCACTAATCTAGCCAAATCCTCTTGTTTATCAGTCTCAATTAAAACATCCTTATTTTGTAACAAACGTAAGTTTCTAATTCTAATGTCTATGAAAATGTCTTCATTATTACTTAGTTTGGTTCACCTTTAGAGTGAGAGCAGACGCCCCATACTTGTGTCACTGACTGTATGTGTAAAACGATCGGAGGAAGGCTGTGTTTTACTTTCGTTTTCACGTACAATTGACGCTGCACAAGAAAAGGAGTCGTGAAACATTACACCACCGTAACGTGTCCGCTAGTTAGTAACGAGAGGTCGTCATTCGCGATTGCTATCTAAAAATAGCATTTTTTTAGCATTAGTAGAGGCATTTGATGCAAGAAAGCAAGCTTATGCAGCATCAGCCAAAAAAAAAAAAAAAAAAAACCCACTTCCACTTCACCCCTCTGTTCGTTCAAAATACCTGTCCAGCTGAGCCTTAAACTTATTTAGGCTATCAACCTCCACCACAAGGGATGGAAGTCTGTTCCACCAACCAACCACCCGCTGGCTAAAGGCAAATTTCCGCACGTCTATCCTACATCTGTCTTTCCTCAATTTGAATTTATGCCCTCTCAGGTGATTTTTCTGAGCTAGAGGAAGAATCCCATCAGCATTGAGCATGCTTAAACCATTCAAGGCTTTATACACCTCTATCAGATCACCTCGCTGGTGCCTAGTCTCCAGACACTGTAATTTGCAAAACTTAAGCCTTTCTTCGTAATAGCATCCCTTTGTTCCATTCACTAATCTTGTTGCCCTTCTCTGTACTCGTTCCAGCAGCTCTACATCCTTCTTGAAATGAGGCCTCCAGACCTGTATACAGTACTCTAGGTGTGGCCTGACCATCGCCTTATACAATGGAATAATCACCTCCTTATCCCTGCTGGAAAAATTCCTGTATATCATTGACAATACTCCATGAGCTACTCTTGCAGCCCGTCTGCACTGCTCAGAGAACTTCATATCTGCCTGCACAACCACCCCCAAGTCCCTTTCATTCTCTACCACTGTCAGTGTAGTACCACAGAGTTGATACGTTGCTCTGGGGTTGCTGTTTCCCGTGTGTAGTACTTTACATTTGTCAATGTTAAACTTCATTTGCCACCTCTCAGCCCATCTGCTCAACCTTTCCAGATCCTGTTGCAGCAGCATAGTGTCAGTAGTGTCCTTGACAACCCTGCCAACCTTTGTATCGTCTGCAAACTTGGACATTAAGCCCGATATAATATCATCAATATCATTTATAAATACAGAAAACAATAATGGACCCAACACTGAGCCCTGAGGGACTCCACTAATAACATTAGTCCACGATGAGCAGTGTCCATTGATTACCACTCTCTGTCTTCTCCCCCTCAACCACCCCTTTATCCATAGCAGCAATTTGCCTCCAATGTCACACTGCTCCAATTTGTGTAGCAGTCTTCCATGTGCAACAATATCAAAAGCCTTTCTAAGATCCAAGTATATAATATCAAAGTTATTCCCTGCATCCAGTTCTTTTGTGACTGCATCATAGTATCCAATCAAGTTGGTCAGGCAAGACCTCCCTTTAACAAAACCATGCTGTGTCTGAGCTATAACTGAAGTCTTGTCTAAATGATCCTGCAGTGCTTCTTTAACCAGTGCCTCCATTAATTTTCCTGGAACAGAAGTTAAGCTCACAGGTCTATAATTCCTTGTGTCAGCCTTTGATCCTCATTTGTGAATTGGGGTCACATTTGCACATTTCCAGTCTATGGGTACCTCCCCTGAGTCCAAGGAAGCTCTCATAATTATGGCTAAGGGTTTGCTTACTTCCTTTGCTGCCTCCTTTAATATAATTGGATAGATCCCATCCACCCCGAGTGCCTTTCTTGTGTTTATCTTCAACAGTTTCTCCTCCACTTTACTCCCAGTTATTTCAAGATTCTGTAGCTTACTGCTAGAGTTGAATACACCTCTGGCATTTCCCTCGCTGAATAACTCCTCATGTGTGTATGTCGATGCAAAATATTCATTTAGTTTGTTAGCTACCTGAGCAGGATCATCAACACTTGACCCATCAATATCAAGTGGACCAATCTGATTCATCCCCTTCCTTCTGGAGTTAACATAAGTAAAGAACTCTTTGCTGTTTTTCTTTGCATCCCTTGCCAAGGATTTCTCGTAGTCTGCCTTCGCCTGCCTAACCTCCTTTGTAACTTGGTTGCATATCAACTGGCATCTATCATAGGCTTCTGTGTCATGTGTTAATTTGTATGTATCCCATGCATTTTTCTTCTCTGCTATATGCCTCGTTAGTTCATCTGACATCCATTTTGGCCTAAACCTTGAACAATATTTCTTAGTTGGCATGTAAAGCCTAGTAGCTTCCAAGATAAGTTCTTTGAATGCTTCCCATTTTGAATTTGCTGTTTGTAACATCATCAGTTGGTCCCACTGTATAGAATTTAAATACTGTCTCAGTCCATCGTAGTCGCCTTTACGGAAGCAATAATCCTTCCCATACCCCTAATGGTAGTTACCTCTTTGAGTAAATCCCACTTCAGCACACTGTGATCACTGCCACCTGGTGGTTCATTTATCTGCAGATTCTTAATGCATGAAGAATCACTGCTGATAATCAGATCAAGAGTATTACTCCCTCTAGTTGCCTCCCGAACATGCTGATGTAGAAAACAATCATCCAATAAATCCACAAAAGTCCTGCTAGTGTGTGAGTAACCAGCCCCCAAATTCCAGTCAGTATCTGGGAAATTAAAATCTCCCATTATAAGACACTCTGATTTACTGGCCCACTCTATTTCCCTGTACAGTTCCTTATTATACTCATCAGAGTCATTAGGCCTATAGCACACTCCTACTCTCAATTTTGATCTCCCAATGCTTATGTCACACCAAACTGACTCCACACTGCACTGTCCAGCGATGTCGACTGGCTTCACTTCCTTGGTTTTTATGTGTTTCTTAACTAATAGCATAACCCCTCCTTCCCTTCCTATCCTGTCTATTCTTTCTGTAGACGTTGTACTCCCCAAATTGCAGTTCTGCATCCCTTATATCTGTGTGACACCACGTCTCTGATATCCCAACAATATCTGCCTTCGATGTTTTGAGCAATACCTCAAATTCATCAAATTTATTTACTAAACTCCTAGCATTGGTGTACACGCAAGTATACCTGCACCTGTTTCTATTCTTAGCTACCCTAACACAACCCATTTGTTTACTTGTACCGCAATGGCTCCCAGCAGTCTCTGAAATACCATGCATCTTGTTTTTCAGGCTTCTGCTCATTCTAATAGAAGCAGTGCAAGAATCTCTTTCACCTCTGCCAGTGGCTACTGTCAATCTATTGGTCTTTGTCTCCCCCCCCAAGCTAGCAGTTTTCCGACCACCTAACACTGCCTCGATAGCATCAGCAAATATTCTTGCACCCTTTCTATTTTTTAAATAAGTAGAACTGATCAGACTTTAGATCTAGTGATTGCCGCTGGACAGTCGAGAAAAGCAACCTGATACAAATATGAAGTTCGCCGATGCCCCCTCATGAATTCCATTTTGATTACATCAGGTCTCCTAGATGACAGTTCCTGTGTTTTCTCCCCCCCCCCCGACAAAATTAACCCGAGCCAATGCGGTGGGTAGGCTCGAAAGAGGGGGACCTATATATATATTGAGGGAAGACAAAGAAGGGGGGATTGTGGTTGGTTGCGTACTCTGATATCTTAGAGTGGTGGTGGAAAACCAGTAGCGAAGTTTTAGGAAGAGAAAGGCGTACTGTATGAAGGAAGAAGAGGAATATCCGATGGATCGTTGTGAGGAATCTAAAATCTCTGATATGAGGCAGAAGCTGGCAGTAAGTTGTCCCTCGCTGCTTGATCACATACCAGATTAAATTGACCAACATCAGGTCCTACACTTTACTTAAATATTAAGCCCCTAACAGACATTTCTCCTCCTGGGTACACACTATGACGAATATTGAGTTTTATAGCACTTGAACCTTAAAATGTATTATTAATGCGACCCATTATTAAATGTAATATTGTTAATCATTGTTGAACGCACATGTTAATTAGACACTAGCACCCCAAAACTTGAACAAGCAAGATGTTTGTAAGTTCTTGAGAGTATGAGCAGTGGCTGTTTATAAAGGCCTCACAAAGAACACAAACCAACTAATATACATGTAACAATTATGTCTCAACTTTTAGTATATTGTGCAATCTTCAGTATATCGCGAATAAGGTACAGAGTCACTCTTTAATAATGAGGTGCAACCAGCCACTACTTTGATTCATTTGTATCATATATGTATATGTCCAATAAATCATGTTTTGTTTGTTTACTCCTGCCTCTTGACTATTCCCTAGTTACACATAACTCACTGAATAAGTTATTGTAAAAGAACCACCATTTGCCGCCGCTCTGGAGTCTAATCATCTGAAAAGGAACCAGAGTGGAAATCACAGCGCCATCTCTCTTTCCGACCACATCTAATGTACATCAGAGATAAGATTCGGAAATACTCAGCTATGGTCGCTAGTCTCCAGGAGAGATTGGGGCCTCAACAGACAAACCCTATCACTTTACTACAAGACCACACTTATTCCAATTATAACTTACGTCTCTGCAGTTTGGTTCCATAAACCCGCCAATGCAGCCAACAAATGTCTTCTGGTCACAGTCCAAAGAATCAATCTACTTACAATCATCCGCGCCTGCCGCACGCAAGCCACTACACTCTACAGGTCCTGGCGGGGCTCTCCCGTTCGTCCTTGAATTAATCGGAAGTGGCATGTTGTACCACCTAGATAAAGGATCCACGCGTACCCTCCTGGACTCCACACTTGATCCGGAAAAGCCCCGAACACAAACTGGAAAAAGCAAGACTCCAAAGACACATGCGGCAGGCATGACAGACCAGATGGACGGCCTCGACGAAGGGGGAAGTTTATATGGCTGTCATTCAGTCCAGCCACGGTTTCTCGAGCTCCTGAATTTTGAATTATTTAATGTGTTTAAAGTGTTTTCTTCCACTGGAAAAGTGTGCCAGCTGAAAGAACTAAGCAAGCGGATTATGTGGGTGAGAAAATTATGTCATTACCAGAGTTATCTTGCGAGAACCCTGTCATTATCTACTTAATCTCATTAGGCTTTGCATTCTGCTGACCGCATGCTAACGTGTTTTGCTGTAATCACATACGTATTGTTGATAATTAGGCTTAGCGGTTTCACTATTTCTATTTAAAAAATAAGAATCTGGGGTTTGAATGATATTGGCTATCATCTCCATCATCAAACAAACAGGTACTTCATGTTTTATACTTTTTTATGCTATTGCTTCCATTATATTAGCTCTAACCCGTATACAGACAGCAAACACTAGTGCCCTAAAGGCATATGACGACATCGTGGTCAACCTTGAGAAGTCACAAAGCCCTGCGCTGCTGAACCCCCAGGCTTACGTTAAACTCTCCTATTCTTTCAACTAAAATACAAGCGGTTTTAATTCTCCGCAGAAAAGTAATTAGTCGGGCAAATTTCAACCTAAAGGCAAAGTATGGCAGGATCAGAAATTTCGACAAGCACTCCCACGTGCTTCCGTTGTAATGTAGATCATCAGGAAGCAGTAATCCAATGTACGTCATGTCGACAATTTTACTGCGCGACCTGTACCAAATGCGATATCAAGCGGTTCAACAAGCAGCGACGTCAAAAGTACATCTGCCCATTCTGCAAAGAAAGTAAAGAACAAATGACAAATGCAACGGAATATGTGGATATCCAGAATGACACGGAGATCGAAAATAAACAAACAAACGTCCAAACATCAAATTTTAGTCAGACTCACGCTGCAAGTCAAACTGACTCAGTAGCGGATAACCCAGAATGTGAAATGGACCCAGAGGTCTGCAGTCAACAACCAATCATCGCGACACATGAAAATCCTGTGGAATGCAGGAAAGAAAGCCAAGAGGAAAGTGACCTCCTTAATGATGAGCAAAACAGGTTCCTGAAATACATTAATGGCATCTGTACAGAACACATGAATTTGTACCACATGCAAACTGCAGAATTACTGGAAAACATAATGTGGAAACTGACATCGATTTCTGACAGTCTGCAGAATTTATCTGAAGAGAACCGGCAGCTTCGTGTACAGAACAATGACATGAAACAAGAAATAGGTCTCCTAACCAATCAAGTGTGTCAACTAGCAACCTTATTTATGCCAAATGAAAACATATATCCAACGTCCCACACAACATGGCTTAGGGAACCTCGGAAAACAAGCCACAAGAAATAGAATTGATACACGTTTCCAACGCTAAAAGGAATTATACTCACCAATTTATGTATAATGCAATGCCTCATATGCCTGTCACCTTTAGCCCAATGGCAGCCGTAACACAAGGAGATAACAATCAGCTTAATAGCGAAGATGCAGGGCAGAATGACTGTAACTCACCCAATCCTGCATCTAATAACACTGGGGGTAGCCACTCAAAGACCTCTCAGGTGGCCCTCTACACAATACCGACCCAAAATACTACTAAATCTAAAAGGTTAAAGGAGACAATCAATACTGGAAATGGTGCATCAAGACCCACATTTGCAGAAGTAGTCACCGGCAAAAATGATGCTGAGAAAAACCAAAAGATCACACCAGCAGGGCTCATAGGCAGCCTCTACTCCCTGGCATCCCTCACCGACCAACATGTTCACTCAAAAGAAACCCGGATGACATATTCAACATATCAGAACATGGAACATGAAAGACAACATGGCAATAGATATGCCACAGAACTTTCCTCGAAGGGTACTCTTGCTAATTCGTACAATATCACAGCAGTTCAGACTCGTGGTGGAATCTTTATATCTCGACTGGAACCGACTACTAAACCAGACAGCATTAAGGCTATGTTTACAGAAGTACATGGGATGAATATTGATGTGAGACAGAGAAGAACCAAGTATCCAACCTACGCCTCCTTCATCCTTACCTGCCACCCAGAGAAGATGAGCTTCGTACTGGATCCAAGGCTATGACCCCCTGGAACCCTCGTCAAACCCTTCCTAGATCAGAAGCCAAGAACCGCAATAAACCACCGACATCAACATCAAACGCAATAGCAATTAAAGCTACCAAGCTCCTAAGCAAACAAAACGCATGAGAAATCAGATAACTTCACTTGGAACAAACTTACCATAGGAAACAAACTGTCCACATATCATTCAATCCAACTCTCAGCAGATTATAATGACAATCCCCAGGGCTCCAGACCTGTAAAGAATATCCCTGTACACATCGCAATGCACAGTAGACCAGTGCGAAGCTTAAAAAGAGACTTGCCACCTGTACGAACTCCAGGTACTATGGCTACCACCATTCGAATTGTCTATCAAAATGCAAGGAGTATTTTAACAAGCTAGACACTGTCGAACAGCTTCTCCTCTCTAAAATCTTTGATATTCTCTGCATTGCCGAAACGTGGCTTGGGAATGGGCGGGACTCCCTTGTCCTCAGGCTGGGTACCAGATGCTCAGTTCCTCCAGAGAGGATCGTAGAGGGTGGGAGTCGCAATATTCTATAATACCACTATCTTCTCATTGGCACATTCTGTGGTAACCAAATCCCTTGCATTTGAAGCTGCTATGGTATCCCTCAAGCTCAATGCCAACCTGATAGACATAGCAACAGTATACATTCCACCAGGCCCAAACAGTGACATCATTGAAGATGTGATCCACTGGCTGGTAAATCACCTCCCTGCCTCTGCTAAGCACATTATTTGTGGAGATTTCAATCTTCCACCTACTCTCACACATCTTAGTAGGAAACTCATTAGAAGTGTGAATTCATTGGGTATCGGCCTACTTAATTGCCACCCCACGAGAGGATCTAATCTCTTGGATCTGATATTCTCCTCAGCACCATTCGACCTCGAAGACAGTCCTCAAAACCTATTTCAATCCGATCACGAACCCATTGCCTTACTCCTGCACTTAGCCTCACCTAACTTTGATATCCAAGGCCCAAAAAAGAAAAAAGACATCACAGCACCCAAATTCATTGATCCACCACGATGTCTCGAAGCTGCATCTTCGATACCTTGGGAGGCTCTCAATAATTGTGATCTCGAGCTAGCTGTGGACCTCATGACTAGGTGGATTCGAACCATTGCAAGTTATGGTGCTACAAAAACTCTCTGCATCATTCCCCGTTCGAGAGCTTGGTGGACACCAGCACTGAACAACAGCTTTCAAGAAAAACAAAATCTGCATAAGAGATGGAAAGAATCAGGCGCTGTACAAGATCGTATTGCCTTCTCCAGAGCCCGAGCAGTTTTCAACCGTCAGAAAATATTTGCAATTATAAAGCATGTAAATTCAACCCTACGAAAAGGCAAATCGTTTTGTGACTCTCAGCACACAGGAATTCCTAAGACACTGGACCTTGAACTGTGGATGGACCATGTTGCACGGTTCTCAAACACTGTGGCCCCCATGCATCTAGGCAACTTACCCATCAACAACGTCCCTACTGATATGCTCGCCACCGTTCGCATCACCAGGAAGCAGCTTATAACTGCTATAAATGGATTGCCACCCACTGCAACTGCAGGCCCCGATCTTGTGCCACATTTCATGATTAAATATCTTAGCTCGTTTATCATCGATCCGCTACTATCAATTTTTAACCGTGTATTAACGCAGCACTACTTTCCCCCTCTCTGGAACAGATATGCTGTGAGGCCACACCCTAAATGCCAATCTGCAACCCTCATTAAACAGTTCAGGCCAATCTCTCATTCTTCCAGCCTCTTGAAGCTCATGGAGAAGACATTACTTTCCACCATCACCAATCAAATCATGCCTCACAAACCCCCACAGATTCACTATGGCATTCCAGGTAGATCCACAGTCACCAATTTAACATCGATAACCAACACCATTCTCAGTTCACTAGAAGCTAAAGCAGAGCTTTCTGTCACCTACATTGACCTGGAAGCTGCTTTCGACTCCATCAGTATCCCCTCACTTGTTCACCTCCTAGAAAACTACTTACATAAAAGGTGACATGTTGTGGTTTATCACAGCCCTGCTCTCTGAGAGAACCATTCTTCTTAAAGCGGATCAACACACAATCCGGAGAAAGATCACTGCAGGAGTTCCCCAAGGCGGAGTTCTCTCCGGAGCATTATTCACCGCAGTTATTCTTCCGTTTGTGCAACAGAGAGAAGACATACTCTGCTATGCCGATGATATTAAGATATTTACTCAGATTAACCCCGGCGAACATCTCTCAAACATCAATAAAAAGATCTGTGAAAAGTTACATAACTTAGGATCCTATCTCCATCAATTTGGCCTCCTCATTAACCCTGCCAAATCAGCACAAATTGTCTTTTCTCTGAGGCGCCAACCCACTGAAATCCAAGCCTCTCTAGACGGCATTCCCTTCCCAGTGGTCAAGATGCATACAGACTTGGGAGTCGTCTTCAACTATAAACTGAGCTTCAACCCCCACATTGACAAGCTCACAGCAAAATTCTGTCAAATGCGCTGGACCACAAAACAACAACTGCTCCACGTTAAGGATCTAGATGTGACTCGTCGATACATATACACCTCAGTATACTCCGTCGTACTGTATGCCTCGGAAATTTGGGGGTCCGCGGTCCCTACCAACATCAAGCGCGTGTACTCCGCCGAATACTGGCTCCTTCGTTGGATCACGTAAAAACATCGTCGTCCACCTCAGCAAAGGACAACTGCGATGGCGACGTCACTTCACTTTGCCCGACTTCCAGATCTTGTATTTGAAAAACGCCTTGTTCTCACTGTCAAGATGACAACCGGAATGGTCTCGGAGCCAAGCATCTGGGAACTGTGTGGCTGAAGGATCCCTCTACCCGGACTGAGGTCAGCTCCCACGCTCACAGCTCACTATAACAGATTATCGCTTAGCGACCGCTATCTCCCCAGAGAGATGCTCCCCACAATTGTTTCAATTGACGGCGACCTCTGTAGGTTTGTGAAGGATCGGAGGTACCGAAGACAGATCCTTAAGAGCCTGACCTTGGCCAGGCAAAGTGCACATTGATAAGGGCAGCATAATAATGCCCAATATATTGTAAATAATGTTCAAAGCACGATGTCTTTATGAATGTGTTGTAAATAAAGTCAACAATATCTTTATCAATATAAATATTAATATAACGTTATGTAAATATGAATATCTCTATTATTTCATTGTGAATACTGTCAAAAGCATAAAATGTTCCGTAAATAATCTGACACTGATTCTATTTTATTGTTGGCTCTGGGGGATGAGCCCGAACTTCGATGTGGGCCCCGTTCCCCCAAGGCTATTGTCCACCAACCAATGTAAAACCCCTGACATTGTTGCTGTGAAGGGTCTATTGTATATACCATGTTTGTATACAATAAAGATTAAAGAAAGAAAGAAATCACTAAAAATGTTCATCCCGATAGCTGACAGGTTTTACCCTAGCTCCCCGACCTGGTTCCACGAGAATTCCATGTGACGTTTCTCCTCACGGGCCATGGTGCATTTAACGCCACACTCACCTAATTTCGGATCACTCAGGACCTCCTATGTATCTGTAGAGAAGTGGAGAGTTGGCACCATATGATATTTGACTGCAAACTCTACGAAGACATCAGATGCATTCTCAGCACAAAAATAATATACCTGCCACGAAACATGGAATTGCACCTACTGGGATCCTTACGAAATTTGCGCAAGCACTATTTCTGCGAAGAAAAGTCCTCATAGCGGCAAACACATAACTCCCGAGAACAACTGTTTGGTTTACGCCCGCTGTTGATTGACCAAAGGGAATGAAACACTGGACTACTCCGATTCCAAACGCAACACTGCCAAATATATGGGTAGCACAACGGCCTAGATGACTCAGCAATGCCACAAGAATGGATACCATGGACGGGACAATGGTCCCATGTATCACCAAAAACCAACTGACTCAATTGCTGAGTCAACTAGATGACTCAGCAATGCCACAAGAATGGATACCATGGACGGGACAATGGTCCCATGTATGACCAAAAACAACTGACACCTCTTGGATTGCCCTGCACTGTCCCAGGATCTGCAACCGGACTTGACCTGCGTAATTTGACCACGACATCTGCATCTTTGCTGCCAGTGCCATTTTGGTGATCCTTACCAACTCACTTACTCGATACCTTTATTCCTTCCCCTGGCTGGGAGGGGAGGATAGGGGCCGGACTTCTGTATCCTCCCTCCCGGCTGCCCCTTCCTCTGGTGGGGAATGTCCCCGCAGATCTGTCTGGGGTCGCCTTCTTTATAGTCCCCATATCTCTGTCTGTCTGTCTCCCCTCACTCTAACTAAAACGGCAGTGTACGCCCCTAAATTAACACAGCTAAAAATTAATAGCGTCAAAATTCCAATCTCGCTCTTATTATTAATCCATTTCGGCTTAATCAAACTCTAGCGTTTGTCCATTTTTTTTTTTTTTTTTTTTTTTTACAATAGGCCGTGCCACTGAAATCTTCGGAAACTAGGTGGCATGGCGAGACAGATTACGAATATAATCTACTGGGTACCTGACTTACCCTGCCTCCTCGTGGCAAGTGTGGGCAACGCTGGATCACATTAGGGGCCCAACGGCTAATTGGTTATAAGATACAATGCACCACGACATAACCCAACTGAATAATAGCCATATAATTTTTAAATAATTTTTAATATGATGAGAGCCTTGTCGATCAATTCGGCCCTGGAAAGATTGTGCAAGGCTCAAGGGGTAGAATTTTTTTCAGCCTGGACTGTACTTGTTAACAGGAGAGATTGCTTCTACAGGGATGGGATACACTTAAATAGAAAGGGTGCAAGAATATTTGCTGATGCTATCGAGGCAGTGTTAGGTGGGTCGGAAAACTGCTAGCTTGGGGGGAGACAAAGACCAATAGATTGACAGTAGCCACTGGCAGAGGTGAAAGAGATTCTTGCACTGCTTCTATTAGAATGAGTAGAAGCCTGAAAAACAAGATGCATGGTATTTCAGAGACTGCTGGGAGCCATTGCGGTACAAATAAACACATGGGTTGTGTTAGGGTAGCTAAGAATAGAAACAGGTGCAGGTATACTTGCGTGTACACCAATGCTAGGAGTTTACTAAATAAATTTGATGAATTTGAGGTATTGCTCAAAACATCAAAGGCAGATATTGTTGGGATATCAGAGACGTGGTGTCACACAGATATAAGGGATGCAGAACTGCAATTTGGGGAGTACAACGTCTACAGAAAGGATAGACAGGATAGGAAGGGGGGAGGGGTTATGCTATTAGTTAAGAAACACATAAAAACCAAGGAAGTGAAGCCAGTCGACATCGCTGAACAGTGCAGTGTTGAGTCAGTTTGGTGTGACATAAGCATTGGGAGATCAAAATTGAGAGTAGGAGTGTGCTATAGGCCTAATGACTCTGATGAGTATAATAAGAAACTGTACAGGGAAATAGAGTGGGCCAGTAAATCAGAGAGTCTTATAATGGGAGATTTTAATTTCCCAGATATTGACTGGAATTTGGGGGCTGGTTACTCACACACTAGCAGGGCTTTTGTGGATTTATTGGATGATTGTTTTCTACATCAGCATGTTCAGGAAGCAACTAGAGGGAGTAATACTCTTGATTTGATTATCAGCAGTGATTCTTCATGCATTAAGAATCTGCAGATAAATGAACCACTAGGTGGCAGTGATCACAGTGTGCTGAAGTGGGATTTACTGAAAGAGGTAACTACCATTAGGGGTAAAGGGAAGGGTTATTGCTTCCGTAAAGGCGACTACGATGGACTGAGACAGTATTTAAATTCTATACAGTGGGACCAACTGATGATGTTACCAACAGCAAATTCAAAATGGGAAGCATTCAAAGAACATATCTTGGAAGCTACTAGGCTTTACATACCAACTAAGAAATATTGTTCAAGGTTTAGGCCAAAATGGATGTCAGATGAACTAATGAGGTATATGGCAGAGAAGAAAAATGCATGGGATACTTACAAATTAACACATGACACAGAAGCCTATGATAGATACAAGTTGATATGCAACCAAGTTACAAAGGAGGTTAGGCAGGCGAAGGCGGATTACGAGAAATCCTTGGCAAGGGATGCAAAGAAAAACAGCAAAGAGTTCTTTACTTATGTAAACTCTAGAAGGAAGGGGATGAATCAGATTGGTCCACTTGATATTGATGGGTCAAGTGTTGATGATCCTGCTCAGGTAGCTAACAAACTAAATGAATATTTTGCATCGACATTCACACATGAGGAGTTATTCAGCAAGGGGAATGCCAGAGGTGTATTCAACTCTAGCAGTAAGCTGCAGAATCTTGAAATAACTGGGAGTAAAGTGGAGGAGAAACTGTTGAAGATAAACACAAGAAAGGCACCCGGGGTGGATGGGATCTATCCAGTTATATTAAAGGAGGCAGCAAAGGAAGTAAGCAAACCCTTAGCCATAATTATGAGAGCTTCCTTGGACTCAGGGGAGGTACCCATAGACTGGAAATGTGCAAATGTGACCCCAATTCACAAAGGAGGATCAAAGGCTGACACAAGTAACTATAGACCTGTGAGCTTAACTTCTGTTCCAGGAAAATTAATGGAGGCACTGGTTAAAGAAGCACTGCAGGATCATTTAGACAAGATTTCAGTTATAGCTCAGACAACGCATGGTTTTGTTAAGGGGAAGTCTTGCCTGACCAACTTGATTGGATACTATGATGCAGTCACAAAAGAACTGGATGCAGGGAATAACTTTGATATTATATACTTGGATCTTAGAAAGGCTTTTGATACTGTTGCGCATGGAAGACTACTACACAAATTGGAGCAGTGTGACATTGGAGGCAAATTTCTGCTATGGATAAAGGGGTGGTTGAGTGGGAGAAGACAGAGAGTGGTAATCAATGGACACTGCTTATCGTGGACTAATGTTATTAGTGGAGTCCCTCAGGGCTCAGTGTTGGGTCCATTATTGTTTTCTGTATTTATAAATGATATTGATGATGGTATATCAAGCTTAATGTCCAAGTCTGCAGATGATACAAAGGTTGGCAGGGTTGTCAAGGACACTACTGACACTACACTGCTGCAACAGGATCTGGAAAGGTTGAGCAGATGGGCTGAGAGGTGGCAAATGAAGTTTAACATTGACAAATGTAAAGTACTACACATGGGAAACAGCAACCCCAGGGCAACGTATCAACTCTGTGGTACTACACTGACAGTGGTAGAGAATGAAAGGGACTTGGGGGTGATTGTGCAGGCAGATATGAAGTTCTCTGAGCAGTGCAGACGGGCTGCAAGAGTAGCTCATGGAGTATTGTCAATGATATACAGGAATTTTTCCAGCAGGGATAAGGAGGTGATTATTCCATTGTATAAGGCAATGGTCAGGCCACACCTAGAGTACTGTATACAGGTCTGGAGGCCTCATTTCAAGAAGGGTGTAGAGCTGCTGGAACGAGTACAGAGAAGGGCAACAAGATTAGTGAATGGAACAAAGGGGTGCTCTTACGAGGAAAGGCTTAAGTTTTGCAAATTACAGTGTCTGGAGACTAGGCACCAGCGAGGTGATCTGATAGAGGTGTATAAAGCCTTGAATGGTTTAAGCATGCTCAATGCTGATGGGATTCTTCCTCTAGCTCAGAAAAATCACCTGAGAGGGCATAAATTCAAATTGAGGAAAGACAGATGTAGGATAGACGTGCGGAAATTTGCCTTTAGCCAGCGGGTGGTCGGTTGGTGGAACAGACTGCCATCCCTTGTGGTGGAGGTTGATAGCCTAAATAAGTTTAAGGCTCAGCTGGACAGGTATTTTGAACGAACAGAGGGGTGAAGTGGAAGTGGTTTTTTTTTTTTTTTTTTTTTTTTGGCTGATGCTGCATAAGCTTGCTTTCTTGCATCAAATGCCTCTACTAATGCTAATGCTAATGCTAAATCTCTTCCCTCCACAGAGTACTGTGTTTCATGAACAATGCATACAGCACAGAAATGGGGGAAACCCCTGGTTTCGTTAGACTCCAAATACTTACACTTTGCCCATGTGTACTGTGTCTGTAAATTGCGTGTGTTCTCTGGCCTACTTTGCTTAACAAAAAACTTTTCTATCTACGTCTGAGCCCGAATAACTCAGCCACGGAGCGAAAAAAGCCCATAAAAGTTCCTCGCTTCATCGACGGGATTCGAACCCGTGCCGTTTCCACCAGGTGTGAGAGGAACTTTGACGATACCACTGTGCTACAGGCGCAGTACTGCGCAATATAGCCAAAGATTCTGATATGCCTAAAACCTTAAAACAACCAGGGCTGGCCACAAGCATGTCCAACCAGTTGTGTTGAACAGGGCCCCGAGCTGAAAGGTCTAAATAAAATATCATCCGCGTAATTTTCGCATTTCTATCAATGAGCCTACCGCCGTCTTACCCACATCATCGTCACTTTAAGAGCGGTTGCGCGAGTCGAATTGAAAATTTCTAGAAGTGGAGCGGATACTTCATTCTCAATGTGTACGTTTAGTTTGATGTTGAATAAAGGACGTTATTTAAAAATGCAATTTTTATATCATTCTCCCTTTCAATAATATCTTTATTGTTTGTGTGATTATTGGTTTTTATTATTATTTATACATGTTCCAATTTATATGATATAACTGCAATTGTGTGCCCTCGTGGGCAGCACAGTTGGTAGGATCGCCGTACCTCCTCACAGTTCGAGTTCCGTCGATGGCAGGAGGAAGTTTTATGGGGGTTTTTCACAACGTGGCTGGTTTAGTCGGTCTCAGGCAAAGTAGGATGGTTTTACTCCCTGAAACTTGGGTTTTTCGTCCAGCAAATAGGAAATAGACTTCAGAACACAAGAAATTTACAGACTGAGCTTTACGGCCTTAGTCGCTGATGCTCCGAAAATCCTACAAAAACGATTGTAATTGTTAAACAACATTGTTGATCAATGTATTAAATATTATTCGTACTTAAAATTTTTGTTCAGTATAATATAAAATGATCATAGTGCACTTTAGGCCTCTTGCTCTAACCTACACGTCAATATAAAATTATTTAATTATTTCTTAGTTGCTGTAAAATTTAACAAATAAAAACTTAATAAATCATTATTATAAAAACATCTCATATAAGTTTTGCATAGGACCTCAGGACACGCAAGTATTTCCTGAATAGGGTCCTGCGAGTAGTTCTTGAACAGTGTCTGACAAATTTTTGGGACTGCCCTGGAAACAACAAACCAAACAGAAGTGCGAAAATTTGCTGTTAGACCCGAAGTAATTGATTGTTGGAACAAACTTTCATCTAATTTGTGAAAGTGGGTAGTTTGAATACATTTAAGAAAGAATTAGATAATTTATTAGAGTACTGGACAGATCAGGATTTTTTTTTTTTTTTCTTGTTGCTGTATAAGCATGCTTCTTTGCGCATTTGCCAATACTGAAATTAATACTAATGCTGATATTAAATTCTTGACATTTTACAGTTGTAGAAAGACTTTTTCCATTATTTGTAAATAAAATTAAATTGAGCGAAGCCCCTCAAACCTAGGGAAAAAAAAAAAAAGTATTGCCAAGAAAAGCCTAAATAGCACAAAGTTGTAAGATATTCGGTGGCCTGTTGTTTAAGCCCACTAGATGTCGCATGTGATGTACTGTGTATGTTCCGTTTACTGTCGTGCTTGTCTTATTGATGTTATGAGAACTGTCACTGCTTGTGTTTTAGTGAGGAAGTTATTTATATATCAGGCAATGTAGATAATTTTGGCATTTACTTAAGCAGCCCTTTAATTTATTATAACCTAGTTATTTAATTATTTATTTTTCCTTTTGCTTATTCTATAGGAATAGGTACAAGTCATTTTATTGACCTGCCTTCTTCACACCGTGTCAGGCTTATTTATTTTTTGCCTGTAGTAAAAGTGCCGGTTACCCGGCTAATGCCTGTGTATAGTAGGGCGAATTTAATGGGTAAATGGCTCAATTTTATTTTAGTATTACTAATTCATGGAAGATAGAATCTCAACACGCTGTATTCATTGTTGCTTACAGTGTGAGGATATTTAATTAATTTATTCATTGTTTCTGAGCAGACGAAATGTTAGTTAAATATTCCAAAAGCATGTGATTACCAATAATAGTAAATGATTTTAGAAGAAAAGTGGTTAAACTTCAGAAAGAGACTAGGTTGAAATTTACTTTATGGTCATGAATCTTTGCGACAAGGAGTGAAGAGCTTTCCTAACTCTGCCTACTGATTCTCAGTGATTTGACGATCTATTCCTGTGGTAAGAAACTTCGTTTCCCGATTTTAAGACAGTGCAAAAAGGGAAACCCGAAACTATTCCCCCTTCACACTCGCTTAAAGTCGGGAAACAATTTCCGCCTTTGCAGCTAGTTTTAAATCTGGAATAGATCGTCCAATCATAGCGAACAGTGGGAGGAGCTAGGCTAGCTCATCAATCCATGTCGCAAAGTTCCATGGGTACGCACCATAAAGTAAACTTCGACCAGAGACTCTTACCCATGGATCTGCGATATGGAGCAATGGATAAGCTTACCTCCTCCTACTGTTTTGTAGTGATTGGACAATCTATTGCATCACATAATTGTGTTTACTGATTTAAAACCAGTGATGGATGGAACTCCTAAACTGTTTATCAGGAAACAATTTCCTCCATTGACGCTGGTTTAAAAGTACGAAATGATTCTTCCCCACCCTCTTTACTGCTGGTTTTAAATTAAGAAACAAAATTATGTGGAGGAATAGAACGTCCGATCAGTATGAAGCAGGGGGCAAATCTGATTTGCTGTTGCAAAGATCCATGGGTAAGGATCTCTTATTAAATTTAACAAAAAAAGTACCTTCCCACAAATTGAAAAGCAATTTGGAGGTAGGGCTAGAATAACTTTTTTCAGTAAAGCATTTTGGGATATGCCAGATAGTGCTTGTCAGTGGGGTGCAGTCAAACAAAATCAGGGATAGGATGATGCAAAATTACAGTGGTTATTCAGTGACTAAGATTTAATTTTTTTAGCAATTGCAGTTTGTTGTGTAAGGGTTCTTGGAGAATGAGAACGGTGTAAGTGGAGGTTTCTGAAGTCATAATGTGTCACCATTTATTCTCCTTACCTTATACTCCATAATTCTGCAGACCCTCAACAAATTTGGTCCTTGAGGTTGTCACTGACATTCTCTCAGATAGCCAGACAGGCTACTTGCTACCTGGCAGTCTAAGCGCTGATGGAACTGATATTCGGGTGACTTTCAAGTCAGGTGGACCCAATTTCAGCGAAGTCCGATCTGTGACATCCAAATCCTCTGCTTACACCTTCACAATGGTGGGACTGTTAGCAATCCTGGGTATAACCTCCATGCACAAGAACACTGTGGGTGGCCACCCAGGTGTGAACCAACGTAAGAAGTGGTCAAGGAGTGGCACCCATACTACATGGAGGAATGCAGCCCCTCTTGTGTTACCAGGCAATATTAGGTGGTAGACGACTCTCATCAACTGGTGCAATACCACCACTTTGCTTATTGGAGGCTTGAAGTGGTGGAACCCATGTTTAGTTTCCAGAGCTAAGTTCTGGTCAACCCTTCTCCATCTCTTCCATCATGCAGTATGAATGATGTCTTTTGAGGTTATGATGAACTTCATGGTGAGATCCAATCTTCCTTACATTTCAAGGTACAGCTCTAAAATGGTGTTTGCAATGCGGCCGCTAGTTAGTAAACCAGACAGAACCTATTGGTAACTCTTTAGGAGGCTTCCGGATCAGCTATAATAATCAGTGTATAATCTTGCTAACGTTACTCTGCCAGATAGTGACTGGAGGGAGTCCGAGTAGTGTGTATATGGGGGCATTATTGAGGCCACATTATGTCAAGGATCTGGGTATATTCTTACCATGTGTATGCCATATCCAAAAATGTCATTACTTCATACAGCCCCCCTACCCACTTTTTCTTATTGAATACACCATGAATTGCCAAACTAATAGAGTAGGCTTTTCTGCAAAAAGATCTAAACCTCCCGAACACTTCCTAGTTCGTTTCACAAATATACGTGGTCTCAATTCTAATCTCAACAATATCCATTTCCACTTGCAGTCTGCCAAACCCTATGTACTTTTTCTCACAGAATCTCAGTTATCGGTTGATTCAACTACTGCTCATCTCAGTTGTCCAAACTATTCGCTGTATAATTCCTTCGCCTCAAAGGTGGTATTTGTGCTTATGTCTTCTGATATTCCCTGTCAGAGACTTGGTAATTTGTAATCTCCTCTCTTCGATCTTCTCTGGCTTAAAATCTCTCTACCTCATTGTGTAAAATTCATCTGTTGTCTCTACTGTTCTGTCAAATCCACTAATCACTTGGAACTTTCCAACTTCCTCTCTTTGCAACTTGACTTTCTGCATTCAAACTTTCCTAACAGTGAGATAATTTTCCTTTTTGATTTTAATGTTCACAACTCCAGTTGGAATCTGTTTTCTAGTCACACCGTCCCAGCTGGTCGAGATGCTGAGGCTTTAGTAATTACTAATGACTTTGCACAATTGTTCATTTACCTACAAGAATACCGGACAGTCCTAACCATAGAGCCAATACACTTGATTTTTTTCTCACAAACAGCCCTTCTAAGTACACGGTTGAAGTGAGTGGTCCTTTAGGCACCTCAGATCACAACTTGGTGATTGTCTCTTCTCCAATGGAGACTTTATCTCATGGCTATTCCCAACCTTGTATTGTTTGGCATTACAAAAATGCAAAATGGGATGACCTGCGAGATTTATTTTCTTCTTTTCATTGGTTGGATTACTGTTTCAAAACTTCTAATGTCAACGTTTGCTCAGATCGTGTCAGTGAAATTATTCTTGTCGGAATGGAATCCTTTATTCCACACTCCACTTTAAAATCTCATCCTTTATCCAAACCTTGGTTTTCCAACAAATGTACTAAGGCTGTTCAGCAGAAGAATGTTGCATATTGTAATTGGCTTGTTTCCAATTCTTCATTTTCATTTTCTGCCTACACCAAATTCGCAACCATTGTAAAGCAGTTATCAGTCCAAACTAGATTTTGAACAGGCTAAGAGTAGAAAACTTGCTTCTTGCCCTAATGGTAGCCGAGCATCCTGGTCTTTTGCCAAAGCTATTGGCCGCAACTTTTGCCCATCTCTACTCCCACTTCTGTTAAAACCAGATGGTTCTGTTGTCACTTCAGCCAAGGATAAAACTGACATGCTAGCATCCAATTTTCCTTCCGACTCATGTATTAATGATCTTGGTAAAACACCTCCCAACATGCTCCAATGCCTCCTGTGGTCTTCTGTCAGAAGGATTTTGATGAATCTTGATGCTAAGAAAGCTGCAGGTCCTGATTGTATTCTCCACATGTTCTCAAAACCTGTGCTCCTGAACTTACTCCTGTTCTTTGCTGCCCTTTTTTCACTTTCTTATTTCAAAGGTGTGTTTCCTTCTGCTTGGAAATTTGCCCATATCGAGCCAGTTCCTAAAAAGTGACAAATCCTTCCCATCCAATTATCATCCCATTGCAATTACTTCTACTCTTTCTAAAGTAATGGAGAAATCAATTAACTTCCAACTCTTCAACTACCTAGAAACCTTCCGTCTGATCAATGATCGCCAATATGGATTCTGTCATTGTCGATCCACTAGAGATATTCTGGCTTATGTTACCCATTTATGGACAAATTCAGTGGAAAAGTTTGGTGAAACACAAGCATTTGCTCTTGACATCTCAGGCTTTTGATCATATTTGGCATAAAGGTCTTCTAAACAAGCTTACATCTTATGGTTTGCCACCTATTTTTTGTAATTTGTTATCCAGTTTTCTCTCTGATTGCTCACCGAGAGTGATGGTAGATGGCTCTGTCTTCTCCACTAATGCTGGTGTACCCCAAGGTTCAGTTCTTTCCTCTTGTATATTAATGACCTTCTTCCATTGACTGGAAATCCTATCCATAGTTTTGCCAATGATAGCACATTGTATTCCATTTTGAGAAACCTTGCCCTGCTGGATCATCTTCAACTTTTCGTATATCTGCTACCTGCCGACCGGGTTAGCCGAGTGGGTAAAGTACCTGCCCGGCAACCCAAAGGTCGCGGGTTCGATTCCCGCCTCGGGCTTGGATCAAAGTACTGCAAAAACCTTGGGAGGTGCAATATGGCCACAGAAGCCGATGCGCCAACAACTACCAAATCAAAAAAAAAAAAATATATCTGCTACCAATTCCTTAAATGCCAATCTCTGGGTAATTCTCCAGTGGGGCAAAGACAACTTAGTTGATTTCAATCCTTCTAAAACTCAGTCTTGTCTTATATCTTGCAAAAAGGATTCTTCTTTTTCTATGCTTATCTTTGGTGACACTCCGATTTCTAGGCAAAATGATATATCTCTTTTGATTATTACCCTGACTTCTAATCTCTCTTGGCACAAGCACATTACAAATATTGCTTCCTCTGCATCTAAAAAACTTGGTTTTCTCTTTCGCTCTCGGTGTTACTTTTCTTCCAAACAGCTGTTCATTCTGTACAAATCGCAAATCTGCCCTACCATAGAATATTGTTTCCACATCTGGGACGGTGCCCACAAAACCTCTCTCACGCTTCTAGATTCCATTCAAAAGAGGACAGTTAGGTTAATTAATGACCCATTTCTAACAGAGTCTTTCCACTCACTATCTCATAGATATTCTGTTTCCTCTGCATGTCTTTTCTATAGATACTTCCATGGGTACTGTTCTTCTGAATTGGCTTCTATAATTACCACTCTCTCTTTCAAAACAATCTGAACACGTGCAGCCACCAGCCAACATCCATTTACTGTCCAACTTCAAACTCACAGAACCAACTTTTCATCTTCCTCATTTATTCATTCAGCTGCCATTTTCTGGAACAATCTTCCTTTATACGTATTTCCTAAAAATTACTGTCTACAGAAGTTCAAGTCTAATGTCAACAAATATCTTCTTTCGTCTTCTCAACCTCCAACCCAAGCACTGTGCTAAGTACTGTAGGTTCTAATACCTCTCGTGTTTGGGGTTTTCAAAAAAAAAAATCATGCTCCAAGAATATTGCTACAGAGAAAATTAGTAATTATTTGTCCTTTTAGAATACAAATAAACACAACTTGCTATTTAAGAATCACATTATTAAAAAGCAGTTGAGAGAAAGTTATATGAGGTTATATAAGTTATATAAAAAAAGAGAAAGTTATATGTAGTGTGCTGCATATTTGTGTAATAATGGCAAGAATAAAACAATTGGAAATAAAATTATATTTATACCTTTTCTTGTTATTCTTTAGTTTAAGATTATTATTCTTTTAAAATAATTTTTAATAATAAAGTTACAGAAACAAAAAGAATTAATTTTATTTATACAGACAGATTTTAATTTATTTGGCATGAAGTCTGCTTGCAAAATGATAAAAAGCAAGGTTATGTAGCATGATCCCTTAAAATGACGTAACCGGGGCATGGGTGCTGGCAGCATGGTGCAAGTGCACCAATTTGGATTTCGAAGTAATACGTAATTTTTAATATTTTCATTAATTTATTGAAACAATACAAATTCTTTCTTTCAAAATACAAATATTTTCTCCTACTGATCACGAAACATTGGCTCATCTGTACACATAAATCAGTCAAACTTGACTTAATTAAAATATTGCATGCATTCTAAAAATTTGGTCAACAAAAAATTTATTGCCACGTGCACCACCTTGCAAAATATCATGCCGGTGCCCGTGAACCAGGGTCATTTACTCTTACTTCATATTCTGGCTTCTTTCAAGTATATGTTCATTCTTCTCTTCTTTTAAATTCAGATGAATTTCCCAACCCGAGAAAAATAGGTTGGAGTATTTTTGGCAACTATTGCATAATACCACACCTATTGGAATGTTAACGTATTAATTGCCATAATGTAAATAAAAAAAAAAAAAAAAAGATTTATAGCAGTCATCAGTTTTCCACTTTTTTATTTTTTGAAAATACAATTATACTGTGTTCTGTATACTGCACCAAATATACCATGACTTGAACAGTAAAGTGAACAGTGATATGTGTCACATTGGCTAAAAGTGAGACACTTGCTAAGTCTCATTAAAAACATTAATTGTAAATATTATTTGTACGTTGAAATACTAATCATAATATATATTTACATTTTGGTTGGTGCTTGATAGAATCAAAACATTGTATTCCTGACCTCAGAGAGTTCTTTCAAAAAATATATATTTTTGAAATGTAAACTTAAGGCATTCAACACTTGTTGGGGTTGAAACAGTACTGTCAAACAGTTTTCTGAGCAGAGTGTGTGTGTAGACAGGTTGCAAAGAAGGTCCATAGTGACATATTGATGATTTATCAAACATTTGTTTGTAGAGATGGGCAAGTTGTAATCACACTATATAAGCCAACTGTAACACTATACTTAGCATGCTGTGTCTAAGTATGTGGATTGCACCTAAAAAAAGATGGAGATTCTTGAATGCATCTAAAGATGTGCAGCTGAGTTGGTGGTATTTGCAAAAGGGCACCCTCCCATATGAAGAAAGACTTTGAATATATGTACTACTGAGATTGGCAACTACTTTGGCTTAGAGGACACCCAATGGAATTTTGTAAGGCTCTGAGAGAGTATATAGTAAAATGAATAAAGGTGACATTTTCATTCTTATAAATGATTCCAGAACCAGAAGCTATAAATTCCGATTGTTGAGAAAGAGCATTAGATTAGATTGTAGGAAGTTTTTTTTTTTATTTTACCATAAAAACTCTTAGTTACTGGAATAAGTTATCTCTGTGGGTAGTGGAGGCTGACAGCTTGGGAAGGTTCAAAGTTTAGTTAGTATGTGAGAAGAGAAATACATTGATAGTTTTTCTTTTTTATATGTTTTGTTTTTTATTATCATTTTTTGTTTGTTTTATTTTTGTCTGGTGCAGAAAAGCCTACATCCTACTAGCCACAGCACAGCTATGTGGCTAGTACTAATAATGAAAGTATGATGAAAAAATCTGCAAATAAAATTTCAAAACTGAATGAATATGTATATGGCACTTATAAATTTTTGTTATTTTTTAAAATTTGTAAATGAAACCATAAACTCCTGGGTAACCTTTGCCCATCAATATGATATAACTGGTTCTACAATATTTTCTATTTTCATTTCAGTGTACTATGGATTATGACACATTTAAATTTTTGTTTTGTGTTTAGCAGATGCAAGGTGAGCAAAAGCTTCTACTTTTCTTCTAGACAATTCTTATTCCTAAGTGGTGTCCGAGAAATGCCAGCAACGGGTGTCTCACAGATACTATATATATTGTCATAACGCTTTGATTTTACTGGCTAAATGCAAGCAATTGAAAAAATACAGATGTTCATGTTGTGTCTAGGTTTCAATCTGGGTGATCAGTAACCTTAATTTCTAAATTAATGCAATAAAAACTGTTGATTATTGTTTGATATTTTTTAGTTGAGTTTCGCGAATCATAATTAATAAATCACCATTATCGATTCAGTAAAAAAGCTAAAAGTTAATTTATTACAATTAAAACAAAAAAAAAAGATCACACATGCCACATAAATATCTTTGTTAAAATTGAGAGCTCGAGCAATGGAAAGTTAAATAGGATATGTAATAATAATTATATATACAGGATATTTTGGCAAAATTTGGAGAGAAGGTAACAGTTACACTATCATGTTATACAAATAATATTAAGAAAGCTACTAGAATTTTTGTAAGCCATGTACTCTTATTTGTATAACATGATAGTGTAAAGATAGCTACAAATTTATGTAAATAGTTCACCCAGATGGTTCTTGTTTTTCCTTTTTTTTTTTTTTTTTTTTCAGGTAAGATTCTCGCTAGCAACAAATTTTAAACTTCTATTTTATTTTACTAATTTCAGTTTAAGTTATTCTTAGAAATGGAACCTTTTTTTGTTTTGTAGTAGTCAAAATAAATAGTAACTCTCATCTGTATACATTCCACATGTTTATTTAATGAAAAAAACTTTCGAGCCTACAGGCCAGTAAGGCTCCTGGAGTTGATGGTATATATATATATATTTTTTTTTTATAAAACCCCAAACACGAGAGGTATTAGAACTTATTTGTATAATTCATCTTCTCAACCTCCAAGCACAGTACTAAGGTTGGAGGTTGAGAAGACGAAAGAAGATATTTGTTGACATTAGACTTGAACATCTGTAGCTTGCAATTTTCAGGAAATACGTATGGAGGAAGGTTGTTCTAGAAAACGGCAGTTGAATGAATAAATGAGGAAGATGAAAAGTTGGTTCTGTGAGTTTCAAGTCGGATAGTAAATGGATGTTGGCTTGTGGCTGCATGTGTTCAGATTGTTTTGAAAGAGACAGCGGTAATTATAGAAGCCAATTCAGAAGAACAGTACCCATGGTACTGCGAGATATAAGTATCTATACAAAAGGCATGCAGAGGAAACAGAATATCTATGAAATAGTGAGTGGAAAGACTCTGTTAGAAATGGATCATTAATTAACCTAACTGTCCTCTTCTGAATGGAATCTAGAAGCCTGAGAGAGGTTTTGTGGGCACCATCTCAGATGTGGAAACATTATTCCATGGTAGGGCGGATTTGAAATTTGTACAGAGTGAACAGCTGTTTGGAAGAAAAGTAACAGTGAAAGAGAAAAAGTTTTTTATATGCAGAGGAAGCAATATTTGTAATGATTAGAAGAGAGATTCTAATCTCTCTTCTAATGTAATGATTAGAAGTCAGGGTAATCCTCAAAAGAGATATATCATCTTGCCTAGAAATTGGAGTGTCACCAAAGATAAGCGTAGGAGCAGAAGAATCCTTTTTGCGAGATATAAGACAAGACTGAGTTTTAGAAACATTGAAATCAACTAAGTTGTCTTTGCCCCACTGAAGAATTACTCAGAGATCGTATTTAAGGAATTGGTAGTGGATATTTGAGAAGTTGAAGCTGATTGAGCAGGACAAGGTTTCTCAAAATGGAAAGTGGAATGCAATGTGCTATCATTGGCAAAACTATGGATAGGATTTCCAGTCAATGGAAGAAGGTCATTAATATACAAGAGCAAAAGAGTGGGGGAAAGAACTGAACCTTGGGGGACACCAGCATTAGTGGAGAAGTTAGAAGACAGAAAGCCACCTACCCTCAGTGAGCGATCAGAGAGAAAACTGGATAACCAATTACTAAAGACAGTTGGCAAACCATAAGATGGAAGCTTGTTTAGAAGACCTTTATGCCAAACATGATCGAAAGCCTTTGAGATGTCTAGAGCAACTGCTTGTGTTTCACTGAACTTTTCCATTGAATTTGTCTATAAATGGGTAACATAAGCCAGAATAACACCAGTGGATCGACACTGACGATCGTTGATCAGATGGAAGGTTTCTAGGTAGTTTAAGAGTTGGCGGTTAATTGATTTCTCCATTACTTTAGAAAGAGTAGAAGTAATTGCAGTGGAATGATAATTGGATGGGAGGGATTTGTTACCCTTTTTAGGAACTGGCCGGATATGAGCAAATTTCCAAGCAGAAGGAAAAACACCTTTGGAATTAGAAAGTGAAAAAAAGGTGGAAAAGAACAGGAGTAAGTTCAGGGGCAGCTTTGGTGTAGGCACACGTTTTGGGAACAAGTGGAGAAATACCATCAGGACCAGGAGCTTTCTTAGCATAAAGATTCGTCAAATTCCTTCTGACATCCTTTTGCAGGAAGACCACAGGATGCATTGAATGGAGCATGTTTGGAATGGTGGGAGGTGTTTTACCAAGATCATTAATACACGAGTTGGAAGAAAAATGGGATGCTAGCAAGTCAGCTATATCCTTGGCTGAAGTTACAACAGAACCATCTGGTTTTGACAGAGGTGGAAGCAGAGATTAGCAAAAGTTGCGGTCAGTAGCTTTGACAAGAGATCAGAATGCTTGGTTACCATTAGGGCAAGGAGTAAGTTTGAACTGATTAATAACTGCTTTACAATTGTTACGAGCTTTGGTGTAGGCAGAAAATGAAACTGAAGAATTGGAAACAAGCCAATTACAATATGCAACATTCTTCTCCTCAACGGCCTTAGCACATTTATTGGAAAATCAAGGTTTGGATAAAGGATGAGATTTTAAAGTGGAGTGTGGGATTAAGGATTCTATTCTTACAAGAATAATTTCACTGACAAGATCTGGGCAAACATTGACATCTGACGTTTTGAAACAGTAGTCCAACCAATGAAAAAGAAGAAAAGAAATCTCGCAGGTCATCCCATTTTGCATTCTTGTAATGCCAAACTACACGAGGTTGGGAATAGCCTTGAGATAAAGGCTCCATTGGAGAAGAGACAATCATCAAGTTGGGTTGTTTAGAAGGGTTGTTTTTGAGAAAGAGATTAAGCTTGTTGGTTGTATGGTTAGGATTGTCCAGTATTCTTGTAGGTAAATGAACAATCTGTGCAAGGTCATTAGTAATTGCAAAAACCTGAGCATGTCGATCAGCTGGATCGATGTGACTAGAAAACGGAAGCTAACTGGAGTTGTGAACATTAAAATCATCAAGGAAAATTACCTCATTGTTAGGAAAGTTGGACTGGAGAAAGTCAAGTTGCAAAGAGATTAAGTCGAAGAGCTCCATGTGATCAGTAGAGTTGGAAGAACTGTAGAGACAACAGATGAATTTGACAGAATGAGGTAGAGAGATTTTAAGCCAGTGAAGATCGAAAAGAGGTGATTCCAAATTACCAAGTCTCTGACAGAGAATATTGGAATGGAGATATGCACAAGTACCACCTTTGAGGCGAAAGGAATCATACAGCAAATAATTTGGGCAACTGAGGTGAGCAGTAGTTGAATCAACTGAGATTCTGTCAGAAAAAGTACATGAGGTTTGGCAGACTGCAAGTGGAAATGGATATTGTTGAGATTAGAATTGAGACAACTTATTTGTGTAATGAACTAGGAAGTGTTTTTGGGAGGTTTTAAATCTTTTCGCAGATAAGCTTAGTCTATTAGTTTGACAATTCATGGTGTATTTAATAGTAAGAAAACGTTGGGTGGGGGCATTCTGTATGAAGTAATGAAATTTTTGAATATGGCATACACATGGTAAGAATATACCCAGATTTTTGGCATAATGTGGCCATGACAATGCCCCTCCGCATGCTAACTACTCGGACTCCCACCAGTCACTGTCTGGCAGAGTAGAGGTAGCAAGATTATACACTAGCTGATCTGGAAGCTTCCTAAAGAGATACCAATAGGTTTGGTCCAGTGTACTAACTAGCGGCCGGACTTCGATCACTGTTTTAGAGCTGTACCCTTGAAATGTAAAGAAGATTGGATCTCACCATGATGTCCATCATAACCTTAAAAATCATCAGTCATACTGCATGATGGAAGAGATGGGGAAGGGTTGACCAGAACTTAGCTCTGGAGACCAAACATGGGTTCCACCACTTCAAGCCTCTAATAAGCAAAGTGGTGGCATTGCGCCGGTTGATGAGAATCATCTACCACTTAGTAATGCTTGGTAACACAGAGGGGTGTCATTCCTTCATGTGGTGTGGGTGCCGCACCTCGACCCCTGCTTACGTTGGCTCACAGCTGGGTGGTCATCCACAGTGTGCTTGTGCATTATGCCCAAGGATTACTAACAGTCTCACCATTGTGAAGGTGCAAGCAGTGGATTTGGCTGTCACAGACCGTCCGGACTTCGACAAAATTGGGTCTACTTGACTTGAGTGTCACCCGAATATCAGTTCCATCAGCGTTTTAGCCTCCCAGGTAACAAGTACAGTTTGTCTCTAGCATATCTGAGAGAATGTCTGTGATGATCTTAAGGACCCTATAATCTTAAGGGAGGCAACAATTGAGTGCAATTTGCCATTGAGTGTAATAATGAGAGCATCACTGGACTTGGGAGTGAATCCATTGGATTGGAAAAGTGCCAATGTATCGAAGATACATAAGGGCAGTTGTAAGAGTGAAGTGGGAAATTACTAGTCGGTTAGTCTAACTTCAGTAGTAGGGAAAATCATGGAGACATGATCATTTAGATAGAAATGGAATTTTGAAGGATACTCAGCATGGTTTTGTAAAGAAAATCATGTTTAACTGATCTGGTTAGCTATTACAGGCCTGACGTAGCCAAGTGGTGAGGAGTGAGAGTGCAGTAGCATGTGCTCTTTGAGTGAACTGGGGTTAAAGCCTGTGACTGCTAAATATGGTTAATATTTGTATTGATAATTTATTGTAAACTCCTTTGACCTGGTGGTCGTGACCTTGGAGTATAAATAAGAACATGTTTATTTATTTTGACCCGGTCACTCAAGAGCTGGAATTATGTAATAATTTCAACATTGTTTATTTGGATTTCAACAAAGCATTTGACCGAGTCCCATATGAGCGGTTACTCTATAAGCTGGATCAGGTTGCGATCTCTGGGAAAATCCTTAGATGGATAGCTGGATGGCTTCAGGGCAGGAGGCAGAGGGTTGTGATAAATAGTTATTCCTCAGATTGTGTTGATATAAGAAGTGGGGTTCCCCAAAGATCAGTATTAGGACCACTGCTTTTGATTTTCATAAATCACATCGATGAAGGAACAGAGGGCAAGATGTCTAAATTTGCAGATGATGTAAAGATTGGTAGAGTAGTTAATGATCACTGCTAAGCAGAGCTTCTTCAGAGTGACCTAGATAGACTTCAGGAATGGTCAGTAAAATGGCAGCTATGCTTTAATCCAGCAAGCTGTAAGGTATTGCACCTGGGGAATAGTAACCCCAAAATAACTTATACACTTGGCGGAGTTGAAAGCCTGTAGTGGAGGAAAGGGACTTGGGTATTACGATATGGTCAGACATGAAGTTCTCTGAGCATTGTAGACTGGTTGCAAGGAAGGCCCATGGTGTCCTGTTAATGATTTATCAAACAATTGTGAGTAGAGATTAGAATTGAGACCACATATTTAGAATTGAGACCACACAGAGATAAGGATGTCATAATCCCATTATATTAGACTGTTGTTAGACCACACTCCAAAAAGGCCTTCGTAGCCAAGTGGTCAGGAGCGGGAGTGCAGTAGCACATGCTCCTTGAGTAGACCAGGTTTCAAGCCCCTGACTGCCAAATATGGTCGATCTGCCAACCCTCACTGGGCCAGCGTGGCAGATTATGGTCCGTTTCCCTCAACATGAATTGTTGAGGAGGCTTCCATCCTGCAGTGGGTTGATAATGGCTGCAGTTTACTTTAATTTTTTACTTTAGACCACACTTGGAATACTGTGTTCCAGTATGGAGACCACACCTAAAGAAAGACATTGTGCTTCAAGAAGCACAATGTCTTTCTTTAGGTGTGGTCCAAAGACGGTAACTCGCCTGAGATCGGCAAAAGGGCATCCATTTGAGGAAAGACTTTGAATCTGTGGGTTTCAGATCTTGAAAACTAGGCACCTTAGAGGAGACTTGATCGAGGTGTTTAAGGATCTGAGAGGCATGAGCAAAATGAATGAGGATGAAATTTTCAGTTATAAATGATTCTAGAACTAGGGACCATAATTTCAAGTTATGGGGGAGATGTTTAGACTGAATTGCAGGATGTTTTATTTCAGCCAGAGAGTTATAAATTATTGGAACAAGTTACCTACATGGATTGTACAGGCTGACAGTTTGGGGAAATTCAAAGGACAGCTGGATAATTTCCTACAGGTGGAGGGACATGTATAGGTTGTCTATTTCCTTTTTTCTTATTTATTATTATTATTTTTTAAATTTTCTTATTATTTTATTCTTACACTGGTGTGCAAAATTTAAGGACCTGTCAGGTTTTCACCTGTAGCTTCTTGTAGGAGTGGCCTGGATATTATTATTATAGGGGCGCCTCCGTAACCAGGTGGGCAGGAGCAGCAGTGCATAGCACATGCTTCTTGATTAGACCGGGATTTGAGTCCGTGAGCCACCAAATATGGAGGATGCGGAAAGGTCAGGGAATGACCACCGCATATCCCCGGAGCAATATGGCCTTAGTTGCTAATGCTCCTAAAAACCAAATAACAACATACAACAAATATTATTATTATTAGCCATATGGTTCAAGGAAGTCTGAGACTTATGCTGCACCAGCCAAAAAAAAAAAAAAAAAAAATTCCCGAATTACCCAGAGAGAGAGACAGAGAGAGAGGGTTCACCAAGAAAAAGAATGATGATATCCAGCTCAGGACCCTGGGTGTGCCAAGCCCATACTCACCAGATGTGAGTATGGGCTATGGGAAAAACATACCAAAGGAACCTCGTGAGGTACAGAAATGATGCAGGAAACAAGAACGGAAACAAAATGATACAGAGGGACTTTATTCAAAAATGGCAACATATCACTGCCTGCCATGATACAGATGCATCACTGCCAAAGATGGAGCAAAGGGAAGAGGTGGCCCTCAGTAGGAGATATGGCCATCCATAATGTCAGTGCAGGCTTTGCACTGCCTGTTCATACTTAGAACAATGTTGTTGATAAGGTCTTGTGGTTACATCGTCCATTCCTCTGTTAGTGCCATCTTCAGCTGGTGAACATTTTCTGGTGGATGTGGACATGCCGCTAGGTGTCCCATATGTGTTCGATGGTATTTAGATCGGGAGAAGTGGGCAGGCCAATCCATATGAACAATGTCCTCACTTTCCAAAAGCATATCAACAGCTGCAGTGCAATGGGGTGTGGCGTTATCATCCTTAAACACGAACTTGGGGCCAATGGCACCTCGGAACAGACGCACATGGGGAAGGATTACCTCAGTACAGTAGCGTGCACTGGTTACAGTACTGCCTTCCAGTATCTGGAGCTGTGCACGTCCATCCAAGATAATGCCTCCCCAGATGAGAACACCTCGACCGCAATATTGATCCTTTTCAGTGTTGTTTGTGGGGTGATACCATGTGCTAACCTCTCGCCAGATTAGCTGATTCCAGAATCGCTGTCGCCTCCATAGCCAGGTGGGAAGGAGCAGCAGTGCGTAGCACACACACTTCGTGATTAGACCGGAGTTCGAGCCCGTCACCACCAAATACGGAGGATGCGGAAAGGTCAGGGAATGACCACCGCATATTCCCGAAGCAATATGGCCTTAGTTGCTAATGCTCCTAAAAACCAAATAACAACAACAAAACCAGAATTGCTGCTGAGACTGAATCTACTCTCATCAGTAAAGAGTACCTTAAGTAAAGATTTTATGGTTGTAACCTTTAGAAGTAGTGCTGATCCTTAAGTTTTGCACACCAGTGTGTTTTTTTATTTTATTATTATTATTATTTTTTTTTTTTTGGCTGATGCAGCATAAGCCATAGGCTTCCTTGCACCATGTGCCCCTTGCTAATATTAATACTTCATATTTACTCAGCATTGGGAAACTTAGTGGGTATATATCATTTTACTACTCTGATGATAAACTGAGGAATGCAAAGTATTTTGGCAGTAGTCTTAAAAATATCTGCTATTGGACACTCATTCTCCATCACTTTATCCTCCATTTTAACTGTTGTTTAAAGTTGGTTGTATGAGTGACAGCTGGTGGGATTTAGTTTCTTTTTTAATTTTAATTTAGTGTAGTTTAACAAGACTATCCAGTGGTCCAAAAGTTGTTTTAGACTTTTTGTTGCTTAGTAGACAAGCTGAATCCTAATTTTTTTCTATGTAATGTTATAATTTATCTTTTCATTTCAGGATTGGTTAAGATTTCAACCAGTGTTGAAATCTTAATCTTACCTCTTTTTATTTTAATTTAAAAAAAAAATAATTTTTAGCTGTTTTCCTGAATTGAAAATGCTGATCTATTAATTATGATTTGTTAAACTTCATTTAATTGAACTAAAATGAAAAGGAGAAACAAATAATAATAATAAAGTTTTGTCATATTTTGTAGAATTTTCAAGGTCTCCAGTCTCCAGATTGGCAAACTCAGCATGAACGTGTGTATTTTTTGTCAGCTGCTTGCGTTTAGCTGGCAAAAACTCTATGGCAAGATTAAACACCATGCACTGCAAATGTGAGTCTTGCAGACTCCACATAGAGATGAAAATCACCTGAAAGGAAGATAGACATTTTCCTCACCTCGCATCTGTTAAACACCAAACAAAAATTGTCTCCTGATTCATAGAACATTAAAATGAAAACAGAAAATACTGTATAACCAGTTAGGGAATATTGTTGGGCAGAGGTACATGGGTGGAGATTTAATTTCATTTACAACTTTAAAAAATAATAAAAAAATGTGTCTGTTATATGCCATACTAGCAACAGAAGGTTAAGGGTTTACTGTGCTTTCATTATGGGCAAATGTAGTTTTAAAAGTGGATGGTTAAGTAAATGGTAATAGAGGATAACAGAAGTACAACATCAGTGAACTGTCTTGTACTGTATGCTTACAACCTGTTGTTATTATTATTAAAGGATTTCTTGGAATAAAGCAGCATTATCTCTCTCTCTCTCTCTCTCTCTCTCTCTCTCTCTCTCTCTCTCTCTCTCTCTCTCTCTCTCTCTCACACACACACTATATAAAGTTAAGTGGTCTTCAGCTTAATTTGACATTCTGTGAGCTTCTAATAGTTAGAGCAGAACTGTGTGCATCTGCAGTATTTGGGATGTAGCTCACACAGGACTTTGAGTGATGAAAACCATGGCTTTGCAGTTTTCAGATTTGTATGTTTTTGTATATATTTGTATATTCAGATTAACATTTCTTCTACATTTTCTCAAGTTCTTACACATTGTTCAGCCATTTTTGCACTTAAAACTTAGACAAATAAAATAAACATACTTCGATAGCTTTCAGACATAGGTTGCCTTTCTTCAGTTGAAAAATGTTAGTACAAAAATTAATAAATAATGCTCGGTATGGAGGTGAACCGCGTGAATGAGTGCTGTCAACAATTAGCAGTTGGAAAATTTGGGCAGCATACCTAAGCTTTTTATATATATATATGTATGCCTATTTGTATTTTTTTATGTATTACTGATGTATGCTTATTTTTTGTTTATTATCTATATATATATATAAACGCTTAGGTATGCTGCCCAAATTTTCCAGCTGCTAAATTGTTGCCAGCACCCGTTCACGCGGTTCACTCGGTTCACCTGGGCATTCTTTATTAATTTTTGTACTAACGTTTTTCAACTGAAGAAAAGCAGCCTACACCTGAAAGCTATCGATGTATGTTTATTTTATCTGTTTTCAATTTTAATAAACTATTCTAAGTTTTAAGGAGTGTAAAAATGACTGAACAGCATGTAAGAACTTTGAGTAAATGTTGAAGAAATGCTAAAGAAACATTAGATGAGAGATCTAAGAGACCAAAGTGAGACTCTACAACTATGAAGAGGGACAGAAAACATTGAAGAAAGAGAAGCAAGATTGGAAATGAGAAGATGGGCGAAATGCTGTAGGACCAATCAAATAGAAGTACCGGATGCGAATAATCAACAAGCTGTAATTAATGTGGAAGAGCATGACATAGGAAATGTGTTACAACTGTGAGCAGTGCAAGATATTGGGAACATTAGTTAAACACATCGAATAAATACACTAAGTGCTGTCATGATGGAAAGGTTTCATTTGATCCACTCACTGTCTGAGACACCTACACTATTACGAGAGCTGCTTACAGGGGATACATGTGGAGAACATATGAGTACAACTCACCAATGGCATTTGCATCAATGGGTGCAGAGATTAAATCACCGGCTGGAAATGGTCCATACTGTTTTAGAATACACGACCAGATTTACCATTTGGCCTCGCCACTATATCCAAACAAGGCAAATAAGCAAGGATATAGACAACTTTATATTTTCAATTCTGTTGAAGCAACAATAAAATGGCTTGAAAAACAATCAAACCAAGGGTGTATGGCAGAAGTAATGCAACAATTGGACGAGATGCTGTGACAAGTTAACCCATTTCTGAGTCATATAAACAAATGCATCAAATAACCGAGGCCCATCCAACGATGAATGTGTGCATGGCACTTATAGAAGACCCGGACTTAGATAAGATATAATGCACCTACACCCAAAACGGAGGTTGCTGCAATATTTGTTGGAGAAGAATTATGTCACTGCTAAACAAGAATGGTGAAGGCTGAAGGATCTAGATTAAACTATTCACGCCATAATCAGAAAGATGGCATATGTTACACCAGGTACAATTAGTTACTTTGTATTTGATTTATATTTTGAACAACTGATGCTATATATGATTAAATCTTACATTACATACTTGGTAACGTTTTATCATATATTAATAAATTTATTAATCTTTATAAATGATTATGTTTAATCATTTATAATGAAGGTGCTCATACAGGTCGGAAGCCTCATTTTAGGAAGGATATGGATCTGTTGGAATGGGTGCAGAGAAGGATAAGATTAGTGAGGGGAACAAAAGGGTATCTTACTAAGAAAGGCTTCAGTTCTGCAAATTGCAGTGTTCGAACCGCTTTGGAAGGGAATTATAGAAGCCAGTTCAGAAGAACAGTGTCCAGTGAAGTATCTTGAATGAATCGACTCAGTGTTATAATAAAATTCTGATAAACATTCACATGCTGTTATGTAAAAATCCATTGACAGTTAACTCAGTAGTTTTGATTGTCATTACTTTACTTATCCATCTTGACACAATTTCAAATGATGTGCATCATAGTCAAGCAACATATTAATTTAATATTCTACATGCAAACACAACTTATCAATAAAAATTTTAACTTTCTGGATCTGTATAAGTAGGTCAGGGTAGTGGAATTTTTTTTTATGTAAACCCCAAACACAACAGGTATTAGAACCTATAATACTTAGTACTGTGCATTGGGTTGAAGGTTGAGAATATGAAAGAAGATACTTGTTGACATTAGACTTGAACTTCTACAGATTGTAATTTTCAGGAAATATGTATGACGGAAGACTGTTCCAGAAAATGGAAGTTGAATGAATAAATGAGGAAGAAGAAGAAAAGTTGGTTCTGTGAGTTTGAAGTTGGACAGTAAAAGGATGTTAACTGGTTGCAGTACATGTTCGAACCACTTTGTAAGAAAGAGGAGGAATTGTAGAAGCCAGTTCATAAGAACAGTGCCCATGGAAGTATCTATAGAAAAGGCATACAGTGGAAACAGAATATCTATGAGACAGTGAATGGAGAGACTCTGTTAGAAATGGGTCATTAATTAACCTAACTGTCCTCTTTTGAATGGAATCTAGAAGCCTGAGAGAGGATTTGGGGCCACCGCCCCAGATGTGGGAACAATATGGTAAGGCAATTTTAAGATTTGTACAGAGCGAACAGCTGTTTGGAAAAAAGTTAACAGCAAAAGAAAAATCTCAGTTTTTTTAGATGCAGAGAAAGCAATATTTGTAATGTGCTTTTGCCAAGAGAGATTAAAAGTCAGGGTAATCCCCAAAAGAGATATATCATCTTGCCTAGAAATTGGAGTGTCACCAGAGATAACCATAGGAGCAGAAGAAATAAGACAAGACTGAGTTTTAGAAGGATTGAAATCAACTAAGTTGTCTTTGCCCCACTGGAAAATTACCTGGAGATCAGCATTTAAGGAATAAGTAGTGGATATTCGAGAAGTTGAAGCTGTTCGTGTAGGGCAAAGTTTCTCAAACTGGAAGGCAGAATGTTGTGCTATAATCATTGCCTTTAGCCAGTGGGTGGTTAATTGCTGGAACAAACTTCCATATGTCGTTGTGGAAGTTGATAGGTTAAATAAATTTAAGGAGGAACTGGACAGGCATTTGGAGGGAATGGTGTGTAAAGTACTACATATGGGAAACAGCAACCCCAGAGCAACGTATCAACTCTGTGGTACTACACTGACAGTGGTAGAGAAGGAAAGGGACCTGGGGGTGGTTGTGCAGGCAGATATGAAGTTTTCTGAGCAATGCAGACGGGCTGCAAGAGTAGCTCATGGTGTATTGTCGATGATATATAGGAATTTTTCTAGCAGGGATAAAGAGGTGATTATTCCCTTGTATAAGGCAATGGTCAGGCCACACCTAGAGTACTGTATACAGGTCTGGAGGCCTCATTTCAAGAAGGATGTAGAGATGCTGGAACGAGTACAGAGAAGGGCGACAAGATTAGTGAATGGAACCAAGGGGTGCTCTTACGAAGAAAGGCTTAGGTTTTGCAAATTACAGTGTCTGGAGACTAGGCACCAGCGAGGTGATGAGATAGAGGGGTATAAAGCCTTGAATGATTTGAACATGCTCAGTGCTGATGGGATTCTTCCTCTTGCTCAGAATAATCACCTGAGAGGGCATAAATTCAAATTGAGGAAAGACATGTAGGATAGACGTGAGGAAATTTGCCTTTAGCCAGCGGGTGGTTGGTTGGTGGAACAGACTTCCATCCCTTGTCGTGGAGGTTGATAGCCTGAATAAGTTTATTTATTTACTTTTTTTTTTTTTTGGCTGATGCTGCATAAGCTTGCTTTCTTGCATCAAATGCCTCTACTAATGCTAATGTGTTTTTTTTTTTTTTTTTTTGCTGGTGCTGCATAAGTTCATACACTTGCTTTCTTGCATCACATGCCACTACTACTACTACTATCAGCAAAACTATGGATAGGATTTCTGGTCAATGGAAGGTAGTTAATATACAAGAGGAAAAGATTGGAAGAAAGAACTGAACCTTGGAGAACACCAGAATTAGTGGAGAAGTTAGAAGACTGAGCCATTTGTCATCACCAGTAGTGAGTGGTCAGAGAGATTTTGGTTTGCCAACTGTCAAAAAAACAGTTAGCAAACCATATGATGGAAGTTTATTTAGAAGACCTTTATGCCAAATACGATCAAAAAGCCTTTAAATATCAAGAGCAACTGCTTGAGTTCACCAATCTTTTCCATTGAATTTGTCCATAGATGGGTAACATAATAGCCAGGATATCACCAGTGGATTGGCACTGTTGGAATCCATACTGGCGATCATTAATCAAATAGAAGGTTTCTAGATAATTTAAGAGTTGGTGGTTAATTGATTTCTCTATTACTTTAGAAAGAGTAGAAGTAAGTGCAATACGATGATAATTGGAGGGAGGGAGAAGTTTGTTACCTTTTTTAAGAAGTGGCTGGATATGAGCAAATTTCCAACCAGAAGGGGGAAAAAACCTTTGGAATAAGAAAGTGAAAAAAAGGCAATACAGAACAGGAGTAAGTTCAGGAGCACAGGTATTAAGAGGGAGGAGTACCATCAAGATTTTTCAAAATCCTGATATCCTTTTGACAAAAGACCACAGGAGGCATTGAATGGAGTGTACTGGGAATGGTGGGAGGTGGTGTACCAAGATCATCAATACACAAGTTGGAGGGAAAATAAGTTGCTAGCATGTTATCTTTGGCTGACGTGGCAATAGAACCATCTGGTTTTGACAGAGATGGGCAAAATTTGCAGCTTTGGCAAAAGACGAGAATGCTCAGCTACTATTTGGACAAGAAGCAAATTTCCTACTTTTAGGCCTGTTTGAAATCTAGTTTGGACTGATTAATAACTGCTTTACAATTATTATGAGCTTTGGTGTATGCAGAAAATTAACCTGGAGAGGAATACTACCAGAATGGGGAAGAAAGTGCTATCCTTTCTGTATACATAATGTGGAGGTGTACATTCTCCTTTTCTTTCATTTCTGCTGGCAAAAAAACCTTTAGACTTGTCCTTTTATTCTGAGAAGCTTTTTGGTTCTTTCAGTTTCTGGTGTTGTACTTTGTTAAAGTTATTACTATTACGACCATCTCAGAGATATAGTATCTTACAGTAGTTAACTCTTGGTTATAAAGATTGGTGGTTTTGTATGTCCAAGGTAATGGGTAAAAATAATCAGTGTGTTAAAGCTTTGGACATGTATCAATAAGTAAAATGAATCACTGAAAGCAGCAATGTTATACCCTGCATCGACATATTTTGATCAGTGTCACTTTGATGTGGCCATTTAACTTTCCCCTCCCCCATCAAGAGATTGTACTGTTTCCCCAAAGTAGTGTAGTTCATTCCAAGTGACTTTTTTTTTTTATGAAAACCTCCAAACACAAAAGGTATTAGAACCTATAGTACTTAGTATCATGCATGGATTTGTCATTAGAAACTTGGGGAGTCTGAGAGGCCTCTAATGATAAACAACTGTTTGCCATTATTCAGCCATATGTGATTTCTTCATTGAAAATATTTGATGTTTAACTGATAATAAATGAATAAGCAGCCAAATTGCTGGTGAAACTCAAAATTCTGCTAGTTGTAACTACAAAACCTTATAAACCTGAAAACACTGAGTTTTAACTCCTGCTACATTTTTGAAGACCATCTATGGCCCCAGTAGTAATAAAGTGAACAAATCATCAACTATAGGATGATTATGCAATATTCCAACAGAACATTAAATTAACATTAAAAAAGAGAAAAATGAGCAAAAAAAAACCTGTCATTTAAATATAGTTAATAATGGAAACAATAATTAACACAAGCATGTAGATATAACTACAGAAAATAGCCATAGTGACATTGTCAGCTGTTTCCAATGTTGATGAAATGATTGTACTAAATGGAGGATGAAGTGTAGACAGATTTTTGTGTATCTAAGATAATGATCACTATGGTCAAACATTTTGGGTGTGTTGCATGTAGAATGAGTGAAACGAATCAACAGAAATAGCATTTTAAAGAGCACAGACCAGTAGGAACTTTCATTGGAATTAGATAATAAAGACTTATTGCAAAAAATTTCTATTTCATGAAATCAAATTAAGTAAACATTAATTGTAATTTCTTTATTTTAGGGCTACAGCAAAGCAAAAATACATCCATGTCTTATACAGAGTTGGAGCAGGGATATCAGGGTCTGAAACAATCCCGTCCATTTTTTTATATAGGTGAAGATGAGAATCACTTTTCATTTAGGCCAGACAAGGTAGTTCTTTAAAAATAGTTTTCTTTAATTAATGTTCCATATTTAGGAATGAAGGTGTTGAAGTTCAATTATTTTATGTTGGCATGTAAATTAAGAAGGCAAGACTTTTTTGATGATTACACACATTTAATGTATATAAGTGAGAATATTAGAAGTAAACATTGGCTTGGAATTCATGCATGTGACTGAACAACTTAAAGAAGCAGGCTTTTGCTGCCATGAAACTTGCAAATTTTTTTTCATTAATGAGAATGTTTTAGTAATCCTTAGTCCTGTATAAACTGATTAAATTTCGGATTACACAGGAAATATTTTTATTCTAAGTATATCACATGAGAACTGTGTTTAGGGATATAAATATATTCTTCCACAAATGCATAAACAGGTTTTTCTTATATCAAGTATAAATTAAAAAATAAATCCTGTTAACTCTCCTTATTATATCCACATGCTATTTCCTTTATGTTGATAATTTCTGATTGTTCACATGATTGAAAAGTAATTCAGTTCTCAGTATCAAATATCAAGATCGACACTATCCTTATGTTTAAAAGCATCTATATATGGAATATTTATGTAAAAAATTTTACTACAGTGTAGGGGTTGGCAGTAATGTTATTGCTGCTGTTCCATAGTGGGCCTATATGGTTCACTCCTTTCCTTCTAATGTTTGTGTATTAATAAGGCTAAATGCATTAAGGAAGAAAATGTTTTCTGCATCAGCCAAAAAATGAGAAAATAAAAAAAATTAAAAAATAATAATATAAAATAAAAGAGAATATTTATACCAATCCCATTCCCAAAAGGTAACCATCCAATTCTGCTTTGAATTTAGCCAGACTCGCCACCCATGCCAATATGGGAGACAATTTATTCCTGTGTTTCATGAGATTCAGCCTTCTTTTATTCGGTGAGATTTTATTTGTGCCCCTGGTTCTTATCTTACCTGTTAGGGAGAGCCAAGGATGGAGAGCATAAAACTGACTGCGCAAATATACAATCCAAATTTTATTTAAAAATTGTGAATAAATAAAAGTTGAAAAATGAATTACTTAAATCAAACTTCTAGTATAATACTATAATAATTAATGATAAACACCAACCAAGAAATTAACTGAAAATTTACTATAAAATAAAATAAAATCAAATAATATACAGTGAATATAATGAAAATAAAATAAAATACAATAAAGATTAAAATATAGTTACAATATAGTTATATTATAGTTAAAAGCAGTAAAATTATCTAAAATAAACTAGGTTAAAAGCGATAAAACAATGAAACCTGGAGCTTTCAGAGACTGCTGTCTCCTTCTTCAACAGCATACTACTAGTGCTAAGACACATCCTTAAGTAGCAGGTCCATGGCACTCATGCACGTAGTCATCAGACACATGATCTACATTCTCCATGCACGTATCGGAAACGGAAGTGGCTCGGGAGCGTGTCAAACAGAACCGGTCATCCCTTCTGAGGACAACTGCCTCACAGGGGGTGTAAACGGGTCCCCCTGTCCCTATTAATAGTATTGTGACTGGATGAACCAATTCGCAAGCTCTCGAGCCACTTGCGTTCCCAAAATCCATGGGCGCGGTCAGTAATGACCGCGTCTTCAGGGGAGATTCGATGTTGCTTTTCCCAGAAATGCTCTGCCACAGCAGACCTCGCATAGTTAGCAGTCTTGATAGTGGTCGTGTGTTCCCCCAGACGGTCCTTTAAACGATGCCCCGTTTCCCCCACACAATCCGGGCACTTAATCTCGTAGACCACATTGCTAGTATGGTCCTGGGCTACGGGATCTTTAGCTTGAGATATCACTGTGGGCAACCTCCGACCCAGAAGTTGCACACAACGGGTCTGGCACTCCCGCAGTGCCCGTACAATGCGTTCTGAAAGGCCCGGATAGTAAGGAATGTATGCAGTAGCCACAGGGGCAGGCGACTCCCTATGATTGGACTCAGCCCTATAAATATATTTGTCCAAGACCCTCTGGGGGTATCCACATTTCCTGAGGTCTGCCGTGACTCTGCAAATTTCCATTTCCTTTTCTTCCTATAGGGCTGAGTCCAATCGTAGGGAGTCGCCTGCCCCTGTGGCTACTGCATACATTCCTTACTATCCGGGCCTTTCAGAACGCATTGTACGGGCACTGTGGGAGTGCCAGACCCGCTGTGTGCAACTTCTGGGTCGGAGGTTGCACACAGTGATATCTCAAGTTAAAGATCCCGTAGCCCAGGACCATACTAGCAATGTGGTCTACGAGATTAAGTGCCCGGATTGTGAGGAGTGTTATGTGGGGGAAACGGGGCGTCGTTTAAAGGACCGTCTGCTGTGGCAGAGCATTTCTGGGAAAAGCAGCATCGAATCTCCCCTGAAGATGCGGTCATTACTGACCGCGCCCATGGATTTTGGGAATGCAAGTGGCTCGAGAGCTTGCGAATCGGTTCATCCAGTCACAGTACTATTAATAGGGACATGGGGACCCGTTTACACCCCCTGTTTGAGGCAGTTGTCCTCAGAAGGGATGACCGGTTCTGTTTCACACGCTCCCGAGCCACTTCCGTTTCCGATACGTGCATGGAGAATGTAGATCATGTGTTTGATGACTACGTGCATGAGTGCCATGGACCTGCTACTTAAGGATGTGTCTTAGCACTAGTAGTATGCTGTTGAAGAAGGAGACGGCAGTCTCTGAAAGCTCAAGGTTTCATTGTTTTATCGCTTTTAACCCAGTTTATTTTAGATAATTTTACTGCTTTTAACTATATTTTAACTATATTGTAACTATATTTTAATCTTTATTGTATTTTATTTTATTTTCATTACATTCACTGTATATTATTTTATTTTATAGTAAATTTTCAGTTTAATTTCTTGGCTGGTGTTTATCATTAATTATTATAGTATGGAATTTCCCAGCCCCATAGGCCTGTTTGAAGATTCTAGTATAATGTTTTACAAAATAATACAAATAATGCTGTTTTTTATTATAAGAACTTTTATCATAAATGAAGTATACAGTGGATCCACACTTTACGATATTAATCGATTCCATTGTATCATGAAAATATCGTAATGTGAACCCAATAACACATTGTTTTTTGGTATTTCATTTCAAGACCTTGGAAGTTGACATTTTCGCTATATAACTAAGCTGTTTATCTCTCTAAAAGGTCATTTTTATAATGGAAATTGTATTAATTTTATAGTCAAATAAGCACAACACAAAAATCCCTTCAACCAGAGGATGCAAAAACAAAACACGCCGGCAAGTTTACAAATGCTGCTAGTGGCTGAGAGGAAGGACCACGCGGTCTGGTTGGAGACAGTCATAAGCCCATTGTAAAGTGAAATAAGTAGGCACCTGTTTACATGATCACTGGTTAGAAGAATCAGCGCTTAGTGCTTTATAGAATCAAATTTCAAAAAAAACAATTCAAATCATTAAAATGCACTACACTTTCATCGTTATCATATGTTCGGTTATAAGAATCAATTTTGAACACCTTTGTGATATTTTTCTAAAGCACATTACAGAGTTCACTACCATATAACAATAAAAACAATTTGCAGTTTCTAGTTTATTGGGCTATTAGGCTTTTCTGCAATCTATTATAAACGGGTAGTAAACTCGATCTTATTTCATTTGCCATAATACCGATAGCTGGAATTCTGTGGGTTTTTACATTAGTATGGTGAACTGTGTTTCCCCTGCATTGAAATCTTCAACCATATAGGAAACATAAATTTTCAGAATCTTCTCTTCTCTTCTCTTCATTCCTATTTTTTAAGCTTCATAAACTTGTTACTCTGTATCTCACTTGTGCAATTTGTGTGGGCTGTGCTCTTTGTTATTGATTACTTATCTTTTTTACCGTTTTAAATTTTGCAACCCAAAAAAATCAGTGAACAGAAATATCAGTTAGTTAGTATGTATATATTACAGTATTGATTAAGCCATGTACGTAAGCATAAATTTGTTTTTATTTTGCTAACTTGTAGAAAATATTCTTCATGTATCGGCGCCTCCGTAGCCAGGTGGGCAGGAGCAGCAGTGTGTAGCACACGCTTCTTGATTAGACTGGGGTTTGAGCCCGTGACCACCAAAAACGGAGGATGCTGAAAGGTTAGGGAATGACCACCGCACATCCCCGGAGCAATATGGCCTTAGTTGCTAATGCTCCTAAAAACCAAAACATCTTAATGTATCATTTAATTTTGTTAATTGGTAAGGTAAGGAAGTGTAAATTTGTGCTTTATATCTTTACTTTTATAGCCTGTGGATAATATTCCTCCTATTTTCCCTTATTAGAATCTCCATTTAATAGAATTAAAATTAAATTGACAAACGTGATCACAAACATGACCGAGAGGTAATAAACGGAATTTATTATTTATCACCAGCGCTTACTACATATCATATAGTGAATGGTATTTTGTTATGGAGAGTCCATCGTAAAGTGATTTTGATCGTACAGTGAACCAATTGTAAAGCTGGGGTCCACTGTACACTGTACCACAATTAATTTTACAGGAAGTGCATTTTATAGAATCGGCATACTAAAAAAAGGCTAAAAATGTCATTAGAATCGAAACACAATGATATTATGTAAAACATTGCATACTTCTTATAGGTAGTTAAAATTATGATCGAAAAATATTTTTTTTCAAAGTATATAATAAACTTAAAAGTTGAAAATTTTAAATGTATATTTATACAGTAGAGCATCAATAATTTGAACTGATTGGTACCGGGGTTAGTTTGGACTTCTGGCTTGTTTGGATTTTCGAACTTTTCAAAAGTACTGTTTTGGAGACTAAAAAAAAAAAAGGTTTAGTAAGTTTAGAAATACCCAAACTAAGTTGTATTTACGTATTTTTATTCATAAGTAACAAAAAATTGGAACTTTCAGCTACAATGACGTGTGTGTATAGGCCTTTAAATGAAAATAATTATTTATTTTTTGCTACACGATTTTTGAACTTCCTTTCTTTGCTGCCAGATATGTCACTCTTTTCAGCAAGAATAGTTGAGTTGACAGCATTCAGTTTGTTTGTTGATTTTCATGTATCATTTAATTTTGTTTTAATTGGTAAGATAATAAAAGTTTAAATTTGTGCTTTATATCTTCATTTTTATAGTTTGTGGATAATATTCCTCCAATTTTTGCACATTAGAATTGCCATTTAATAGAATCAAAATTCAATTCACAAATGTGATCACAATAACTGGCACTTATTGTAATTATTTTATGGCACCAACATAAAAAATAAATAAATGCTGGCTCTTTCGGATTATTGATGATTGGATTTTCGACACTACTGTAATTATAAATGTAAATTAGTGATAATACAAAATTTTCTGTAGTAAAGAACTTTTTTTTTTTGATACATCGTAGAGGATAGTGTCGTGATCTATATCACGGACAATGTCTTTTTTAACTGATATCAGGACAAATACCTCTAAATGGTATGAATTTAAGGTGCTTCTTAACCTATTCTTGATGAATTTTAAACTTATCACAGCTGTATTGTTGCATTTGGAGTTTACATGCCTTTTCTTGTCATATTCCATCTAATTTCACTAATTTCTGTTATGATTCAATCCATGTATTTTTCTAGTTAGCATTGTGCTTCAAATGTTCCAGTGTTCTCTGCTTCCTGAGCTTTTGCTTAATGAAAGTTTTGCTGCCTAGTACACTAGTCCATTTCTTATTTTTTCTCCAGTAATTTATTTCATTTTCTCTATTAAATTCTGAGTTTACACTTCCAGGATTTCTTCTAGCTTATTCCTCTGTACTTATCTGTTTTACTTATGGCAGACTTTATTATTTTATTTTCAATTCTATGTTAATTATATTAACCTTTGCAAACTACCATCTTTCAGGTTTTGCTGCTTGCATTGCTTGATTAATTTTATTACCACTGGCATAATGCTCTTCTAGTCTGTTCCAATCTTAACGCATGATCCTGCCCCAGTATCTCACACACACACACACACACACACACACACACACACACACACACACACACACACATACATACAGAGCTTTCAAAATTTCATATTTTTGGTTCTTCTTGCTTATAAATTTTAATCATTTTAACATCATTAATAATAAATTTAGTTATAAATTTTAATCATAATTTTAAATTTAGTCATAAATTTTAATATTTTAGTCAATGTAGATTCTGATATTTACTGTATGTAGCTTGAAACAGAATTAGAATATATTTTATCCTCACCAGAGGTGCTATTTGTAGGTATTTATATTTGGGTCCATACGTATTTCAGTTTTAATGATTTTGTATGTTTTGCTGGTCAGGAATGTATTTACTTCCTGATTGTCATAGTGTAGGGACTACAGCTGCTCATCTCAGTCCCTTGCTAGGTTGAGAGGTTACTGAAACAGTACATTCTTCTTTCATCTGTCGCACTTCCTTATAGCTTTCACGTGAAGAGAGATGGAGTGCCAGTCATTGAATTGTTGAGCAGTTGTTTGCTGCTTCTTTTTTATGCTCAGTATTTAAATAATTTATCTTCTTTTGAGCTGATTATATAAGTTTTAGTTTACATGGCATTGTGCACTCGACATAACACGCTTGAAGAGAGAGATAGAATGACGTGATATTAGCATTAGTTGAGACATATGATGCAAGAAAGCAAGCTTATACAGCATCAGTCAAAAAAAAAAAAAAAAAAACTCTTCCCATTTCACCCATCCAAGTTGCTCCAAATGTTTGTTTAGTTCAGCAATTAACTACCCACTGGCTAAAGTGGCTAAAGGCAAATTTCTGTACATCTGTTCTACAACTCTTTCCCCAATTTGAATCTATGCCCCCTCAGGTTCTTAATCTGAACAAGTGGAAGTATCTTACTAGCATTGAGCCTGCTCAAACCATTCAACGCCTTATACACTTCAATCACATCACCTCGTGCCGACTGGGCTAGCTGGGTGGGTAAAGTGCCTGCTTGGCAACCCAAAGGTTGTGGGTTCGAATACCGCCTCGGGCTTGGATCAAAGTACTGCAAAAACCTTGGGAGGTGCATTATGGCCACAGAAGCTGATGCGCCAACAACTACCCAAAAAAAAAAAAAAACATCACCTCGCAGGTGCCTAGTCTCCACATGCTACAACTTGCAGAACTTAAGCCTGCCTTGGTAAGAGCACCGCTTTGTTCCTCTCACAAATCTTGTTGCCCTTCTCTGTACTCATTCTAGTAACTCTGCATCCTTCCTAAGTAAATATGTGATTTGGACTTGCTTGGAAAATCCAAAAGCTCTTCACTTTCAGAGACAGTTAGCTAAGCAGTTAATTGCAAGAGGTGAAGTGAGATTTATGCTTTTCTGAAATTCCAAACATTGCTACCACCCTTCAGATGTGCACATCAAAAAAGTCACATGAGCAGCAAGTTGGTCTATTTTCATTCACAATTTAGTTTTTTTTGGAATAAAAGGACTAAAAATATTATTAAATTGTATATTTTGTAGTGCTATCCATTAGTTTTGTGTTATCAGGGACACAATTACAATTTTAATTTTTTTTTTTAAATTCCACTGATGCTACAGAGTACCAACAATGACAGCCATCTTTGTGAGTGAAAACGTATTATGCAAGTGGCGTGTAGAATACTTTGTACACCGTGTATATCTTTTTTGATAAAAAGAAAGGATAAAGTAAATTAGAATAAGATGATTGTTCTTTATTTTAACATTATTTTGATTTTTCAATTAAAAAATAAATAAATTTAGTCTGTTTGAATCAAATCTCATGAGTGGATGTGTTATCATATTTTATTATATAGTATCGGTGTAAATACACCAAAGTTAACCCATAAATTTGAACTACATAAGTAGTGTAGAAGGCATCATTTTAATTGTATCTCATTGTGGTTGCCTTCACAACAAGATAGTGATATTGCACTACTTCAAATAAATAACGCTTCTCTAGTAAAGAAGACTACTGTTATTTATTTTCAGAGGATACCACTACGCAGACTATCGTTTCGAAGCTATTGGGCTTCATCATCAGTGGGTGGGCAGGTACCCTGGTAATGCAACATGCCATCACAGTTGCGAAGTTCCAAAATATGAGAGATGCCAAAGGGTGTTGGTAAAAATGTAATTAGAAAACCAAGTGCACAAGGCATAATTCTTATGGGTTTTGTAATTAACTATATAGTATCGGTGTAAATACACCATAGTTAACCCATAAATTTGAACTACGTAAGTAGTGTAGAAGGCATCGTTTTAATTGTATCTCATATTGTGGTTGCTTTCACAACGAGATAGCGGTATTGCACTACTTCAAATAAGATACAATTAAAACGATGCCTTCTACACTACTTATGTAGTTCAAATTTATGGGTTAACTATGGTTTATTTACACCAATGCTATATAGTTAATTACCAAAACCCATAAGAATTATGCCTTGTGCATTTCGTTTTCAAATATCATATTTTATGTACTAGTAGTGAGAAAACTGATGGCCAATCTTTCAAAATGGAGAGGAAAAATGTAATTACAATGTCTCAGTGGATATAAGGGACAAATAGGTGGAAAGGTTTTTATTTGTACAGAAAAAATCTTTTTTTTTTTTTTTGTGGCCAACAAAAAAGTTTAAAATATCTATAGAACCATAGCATAAAACCCAAGAATGTGAACTGTTGTAAGGTGGCCAAAGTTTTAATAAAGTCAAGAAAATTAATGATTTTGCTACTTCCATAAAACTGCGGCCATCTTACAGGTCTCACCAGGAGATACTTTGCTGCTGAGCAGCTGATTTTTAGTAATGTCTACTATTCAGTACCACTGCACAATTACAAAAATATTAATTGCATTTGGAATAAGATAGTACATGCATACATACAGGGCTGGTCCCTTTGGTGGGGGAAGAAGTTGGGTCCAATGCACCTGGGTACCCGATTGGAAACGGTGCAAATTCAAATAAAATGGCAGTCTTTCCCTCTGCACTAACAAAGGAGGATGGTATTCCTAACATTAATTCTTGTACCTGGGGTTCCTTCAGGGAACACAAAGTACAAGAATTAATTGTATCCAAGGGAACCCTGGTACATATCTTGTATGTATGCAGGGTATACATACAAGAAATGTATATATAGACTAGCCCTGCAAACTTAAATATAAGACATAAATTTCAAGTTATAATTAAAACTTTTATGGAAGGAAGAAAATCATAAATATTTTCAGACAGAGCAGTGAAGCTTATGTTGTCATTACAGTATTAGTTGTTTCATTTTACTACTGCATCATTAACTATATACAGTAAAATCTTGTTAATACAAACTCGGTTTATACAAAGTACTCGTTTGTAGAAAGCACATACCATTCCCCTGCAAAAGGATAGGCTTTTCTATGTAAATATATTCATTTATATATTTACATAGAATTCGGTTAATATGTATTACAAAGTTCTTTTTCACCCCATGAGAAATAAATATTGTCATTTTGTATGTTTAATACAAATCTTGGCAGATCCAATTATTGCCCCCGGCCACCTGGCTCCTTACTTACCAAAGGATGGCACTGACTTGTTAGAAAATAGTTTTGTGTAAACAAAAGCAGTTTATGGTAGCTACAACATCAAGCGCACTCTGAAAAACATCTTTCTGAAGGATGAGTTGTTAAATTAACAAAAGAAAAAGTTTTTCTAAGTTGTTTACATGCACTCCCTCGCTCTCCACAGGAATATGGTCAGTGCAATTGTTGCCCCAGTTCAAAGAATCTTTTGCTGTCGTATACAGCAATCTATTTTTTGTGCCATTTTATCTGAGCTGATGTCTTTTTTGGAACTTGTCTTTAAATTAATTTAAAATTTATTTATATTAAATCTTATCTGGCAGTGTTATGGCGACAAAACGTAGACTAACAGAATTAAGCTTGGAAATTAAACTAAAAATTATACAAGAGGCTGATAGGATGGAAAGAAGCAAAATGGACATTCCAGAGGAATACAACATCCCTTTATCTACAGTACTGAAAAGACTTGAAATGCGTGACACTGGAGCAGTGATGACAAACAGGAAATGAATTCATGGTGCAAAACACAAGGAGCTTGAAACAAAACTTTTTGAGTGGTACCAACAAATGCGTGCATCTAATTTGCCAATATCAGGTCCAATTTTGCAAGAAAAGGCAAATTATCTAGCTCAGCAACATGGGATTAGTGACTCCAAAGATTTAAAGACAGGAATAACTTGGTTTCGTGAAATGTTTGCAGTGAGTCTGGATTAGTCGACAAAGAAAAGGCTACAGACTGGTTGTATTCTGTACGGTCCATCCTTGAAAAATATGAGGCAAAGGATATTTTTAATCTTGATGAGACTGGTTTATTTTATAATTTTCTGCCAAACAAAACATTTGCTGTTCGAGGAGCGTCTTGTCATAAGTAAACAATGACTCACCGTTCTGTTATGCTGCAATTCAGATGGCAGTACGAAACTATGCCCACTTGTGATTGGTAAATTTCCAAGCCAAGATGTTTTAAAGCAGTTAACCAACTTCCCTGTGATCATGAAGCCAATAGAAGTGCTTGGCTTACCGTCAAAATTTTTCAGTCTTGGTTATCAAAATTGGACAGAAGAATGGCTTCAGAAAAAAAGGAACATTTTGATGATTCTAGACCATCGTACAGCACATTCTGTCGAGACACTTAAGTTGACAAATATATGGCTGTTGTTTTTAACCCCCCCAATACCACCAGTTTAATGCAAACACTGGATCAAGGCATTATTTATAACCTCAAGAGAGCATATAGAGCCCGCCTGATAAGGTACTTGATCCGCAACATAGAAGGAGGGAACAATTTGCATCCAAATTGAAATGTCTTGGATACTATCTGTAATCTTGTTATTGCTTGGGAAAGTATTACATCAAGTGTAATAATCGACTGCTTCAGAAAGAGTGGCTTTGGAGAAAAACATGGTCCAGCAGACGAATGTGATAGCATCAGTGAGGAATGGAGGAATTTGAAGGAGCATATGGATTTTGTTGGCGAATTTGAAGAGTTTGTGAAGGTGGATGATGAAGTTGCTACCACTGCAATGCCAACACCAGAAGAGCTGCTGGGTACCAAACAAAATGATGATGTTTTTGTTACCAGTGGAAGCGAAGTGAAGAAGCGTGCACACTGCCATCTAAAAAAGATTCCCAAAATGCATTGAACATAATGGAGAATGTGCTGGCCTGCAGTAACGTTGATAAAGAAACAACTATTGCATTTGATAACGTCTGTGCTGTAGTTAAAAATGCATATAGGACAAAAACTGTGCAAATAACATTGGATTCTTTCTTTAAATTAGATTAATTTATTAAAAAGTTAATGGTTTGTATGTCTCCTTTTATATTAAGATTGTAATTCTTTTTACTGTGATACTACAATTTGGATATATCAAAATGTATACTGTACAATATTTTCATTTCCGTTAATATTGCTTTTCTCTTAGTTTATCTTACAAATAAAATAAAATCTTTAAAAAATATGTTATTCCTATTACTGTATTGTTAGACTAGGCTTTTGTTTTTATTTTATTTTATTTTTATTAATTTATTTTTGATATTATTATTTATTATTATTCTTAGATATACAATATGTACCAAAAAAAAAAAAAAAACAAAAACGGTAAAATTTTTACACTTTTGGGGGGCCTCGTTATTACAAAACGTGAAAATTTAGGTCTCTTGAACTTTGTATTAACGAAATTCCACTGTATGTATTTATTCCTACTCTTTTTTTTTTTTTTTTTTCATATACAGGCATACCTCGAATAACGAATAGGATGCGTTCCACGAAATTACTTCGTTAAGCGAAACTTCGTTTTCAGAGGTAAAAATACTATGGCCAGAATAGGGATACGTTCCTACGTAAAGAAAATGAAAAGCTTTTTTTTCGAACAAAGAAAAATTTTATTAAATAAACAGTCAACTTACATACAAAGTGAAATCACATTTTAAAATATGAGTCTAAAGTTGATTGCTTATGCTTTTTTTCTCTTTCATTTAACAATTGCCTATACGGAGTTATTGCATTTAACACTGATCGCTTAACAATAAAACTTCTTCCTAAATCAGGATCATTTTCACTAAAAAAAAATTTAAAACGTTTTCAATGTCATTTAAGCACCTTTTTAAATCTTTGGTTGTTAACACTTTTTCAGCAGGAACTTCTTTAACTTCGACTTCATTATCTTTGTCTTCGTTGCTAACAAGGTTTTCTAAATCTTCCACTGAAAAACCATCATCTTCTGCATTCAATAAATTTCTAACATCCTCTTCATCGACATTTTCGAAACCTATTGATTGAGCCATCTGGATAACTTCATTTCTAATTTCTTGGATGTTATTTTCTTCTTCTAGTACAACTTCTGGCCATATTTTGTGCCAAACTCCATGTAAGCATTTCTTAGTGACTTCTTTCCAAGAACTATCAATGTTTTCAATTGCGTTTTTAATGGTGTAGTTTTTCCAAAAAGTTTTAACTGTCATTTCCTCTTTATCCTCTAGTTCAGTTAAACTGCTTAATGTTCGACGCAGATAATAAACTTTAAATGATGCTATTACTCCCTGATCCAATGGTTGAATCAGGGAAGTTGTGTTTGCTGGAAGAAACACAACTTTGACAGGAATGCATGTGTCCAACGTGTTAAGATCAGTAGGATGTCCCGGAGCATTGTCTAACAACAAAAGAGCTTTTTCTTCAAAGTTGTTTTTTTGACAATACCGTTTTACTTCAGGACAAAAGTGGTTAACAAACCAATCAGTAAATAACTCCTTGGTAACCCACGCTTTTCTATTTGCTTTCCATATTACAGGTAAATTCATTTTTATGTTACCTTTTAACGCCCTCGGATTTTCTGAATGGTAAACTAATAACAATTTTAATTTATAATCGCCAGAGGCATTTGATCCAAAGAGTAACGTTAAACGGTCTTTGGGTGCTTTGAACCCAGCAGTTGATTTTTCTTCAATAGAAATGAAGCTTTTTGTTGGTAGCCGTTTCCAGAACAAACCGCTTTCGTCAACATTGAACACCAAATTTGGTGGAAATTTTTCACGTTCAATTATTTCCTTTAGTTTTTCTGGAAACTTCTCCTGCTAATTTTACACTATGAATCCTGGCCGGTTTTTTAAATTTCTCGAACCAACCACGAGAAGCCCCAAAGGTTTCCGTAATTTCTTCAGTTTGTTTAGATTTCAGGTGATTAAACTGGAATATTTTTTATGTTAAATGGGGCTTGAAATTGCGGACTTCGTTATATCGAAGCTTCGTTATCAGAGGTAACGTTAACCGAGGTATGCCTGTATACTCATATCTCATGTGGCATGTTCTTACAACTCTGCTTCTTCCATTAACCTTGTCTTGGTGTGTTATTCTAATATTTGTATTATTTCTAGTATTGTGTATGCAATGAACTGTTTTGTTACTAAAATCATACTGTAATATTTTTTTTTATTTTTCTCTTTGATAAGTTTTTTAATGCTTTTTGATAGGTTAATTAGTTTTATAATTCTAGATTTTTGTGTATTTTGTATTATGAATAATTCATGAAGTGATCATTTTCCAGATAATTTCATCTAGTAGTTTAGTACTTAGTTGCATAACTTTAGGGTACATTAGCAGAAGACAAATCTGTTTTTCTGAATAAAATATTCATGAATTTTCTTTTCAAATGTCAGATGAATTGCATGAGACAAAACAAGATGCCTTGGCTACACTGTACTTTTGATTTTGTTTGTTGTACATCATTCTTATATATTGGCTTCTAGCCCTTTGCTGCCTAATTTTCCTTTGTTTTTGTATAGTTTCACTTTCAGTAAATCTTTGGTTTTTTTTTTAGTAAATCTTTCTTATTAGTATTTTTGCATCTCTACTGTATGAACCTTTTCCAGATGTTATTCTTTTGACTTGTTTCAGTTTACAATTTAATTTTATTTAATTTTGAATTTGATCTCATTTTAATTCTATTTTTTTTAAAAAATTACTTGTGTCAAAGATTAGGTGTGTGTAGCAACCTTAAATTCTTATATGAAATTTTTTGTTTGGTATCTTAAATATCATCTTCAACTTTTTACCTGCAGTCAGTATTTGCTGTCATCTGCTGCTGATAATTGAAACTGTGTTTTATGGCCCTTTCCTTGAAGAAAGTGCAGAAAATTGGTTTATTGAATGTGCGTCTGTAATTATTGGTATTTATTTTGTGAGGAGAAAATGGTGGAAACCTCATTCATAGCTGCCAACTCTGTGGATTTATGATGGAGAACTCATCTTTTTTATTCAGTTTGACTGCTCTGGTTTACTAGGGTTGGTATTATAGAGTTTCTCCATCTGTTTATTTATTTTTTTTTCACAAAAGAAAAAAGATGGAGAAACCTACTTTAAATGTAAATTCAGTGAATTTCTTAATTTTGTTAAAGGGTATGGCTGCAGTAAAAAACTGAGAATACCTGTTCAGTTAGGCACAATTTATTCTGCAAGTTTCATTTCCATACTTTTGTTACCTCAGGAATGACACCCTTTCTCAATTTAGAAAGCAATAATGATTAATAAAAGAACTTAGTTTATTAAATACTAATATGATTAATGATTTGTTTTCAAAGAAAATAAATTATGCATTCTCAGCTTGTAATTTGCATTGTCAAAAGCCTGGAAATACCCCAGGGGCTCATCTGGTGAGTATGGGCTAGGCACACCCAGGGTCCTCAGTTGGATATCATCATTCTTCTCTTTCATGGTGATTCCTTTCTACTTCTAACTCTCTCTCTTTCTCTCAGGGTAACTTAGAAATTTGTTTGGCTGGTGCAGCAAAAGCCTCAGGTTTCTTTGCACCATATGGCTAATAATAGTATGAGCCAAAACACTAACGTCCCCACCAATAACTTAGTAAAAGCCATCATTCTTGTTGATCACGATTACAGGAGACCAGTAAGGCAAGTATAGTGACAACGAATACCAAAACAAGTTTGATGTGGTAAAACTTTAACCTAACTTTGAACTAATTAAACTTTAATTTAACATAAGTATGTTAAAAAAAAAAAAAAAGTGTGTTAGCACAAGTTTATACTGTTGAGGTGATGTATATCTGATATGATCCTATGAAATGTTAAAACTCCAGATATTTAATACTCTTATAGCAGAAGTTGTATGACTTTGTGAATAAATTTGGTAAATTGCTGATTTGCATTAGTTTGGTGACCTTTCTATCATGAATTTAGTTTGGACTTTCTATTGTAAATTCCTCAGACCAAAGCATATTCTCTTATGGCAATCAAAAGTCTGCAGCCCCCAGTTGGTCAACTTGCCACTGGAATTCAAAGATAGCAAATTACCTAACTGGGTTGTCATTCTTGGCATTTTAATAATTCTTCATAGCAATGCTATCAGAAAATATTCAACCAAGTGAGAGAAAAAAAAAAAACTGAATTAACACCTTTCTGGCGCAGTTTTGGAAATACTCTTGACAGCCAAGTCAGAATAGCAGTAGGGTTTTCTTTAAGCTGTTTACTTGCACAATTGCACAGTGGTTTTGGAAGTTTCATGTACTAAATTTTTGAGTGCACAATACATTTTGAAATACAACCAAATATTACTGTACCTGGGTCCCAGCTTACTAGGAATTGTTTCTCATGAAGGTTTCTTATATTTCTATTACTGTAATATAAACTATGCTTTATATCTGTTAGGAACTATACATACAGGAAATCTAGGAAGAGTCATGGCACAAACAAATTATGGCCATGTTGCCCTTGTGCTGTAAAGCCCATAAACAGTAAAATAAAGCCCAAAAAATAAAGCCCATAAACAAATAACGAAAAAAAAAAAAGAAGCAATTCAGAAAAAAAAAAAAATTGGGGAAAATGCACCTCCTTGATAACATATTGTCTTACTGTCATTAAAGGGAGATATGAGAATTCTGTAAGGATTACTTCCAATTGTTCACTCTGTAGTTCATAAAATTTGTCAAACTGTCAAGGATCACTTTCGTAAAGCTAATTTTATGCATTTTTTTTTTTTTTTTTTTAATGTAAACCCAAAGCACGAAAGCTTTTAGAACATATAGTACTTAGTAACATACTACTTAGTAACATACTATGGGTTGAGGGCTTAGAAGATGAAAGAAGATATTTGTTGGCATTAGACTTGAATTTCTGTAGATTGTAATTTTTGGGAAACACACTGAAAGTTCAAGAAAATGGAAGTTGCGGGAAAAAATGAGGAAGACAAAGTTGGTTCTGTGAGTTTGAAGATAGCTAGTAAAATTATGCGGACTGCTTGCAGCACGTTCGGACTGGTTTGGAAGAAAGAATGGGAATTTAGAAGCCATTTCAGAAGAACAGTGCCCATAGAAGTATCTATAGAAAAGGTATACAGTAGAACCAGAATATCAATGAGAAAGAGTGCAGAGACTTTGTTAGACATGGGTCATTTAATTAACCTAACTAATCTCTTTTGAATAGAGTTTAGAAGCCTCAAAGTTGTTTTGGGGGCACTGCCCAGATGTGGGAACAATATTCCCTGGTAGGGCTTATTTGTGATTTGTACAGAGTTAGTAGATGTTTGGAAGAAAAGTAACACCAAGAGTGAAAGAGAAGACCAGTTTTCTAGATGCAGGGGAAGCAATATTTGTGATTATGCAAAGACAGATTAAAAGTCAGGATAATCCCTAATAGAGATATTTGATATTGCCTAGAAATCTGAATGAAAATAACCATTTAAGGAATTGGTAGTGGATATTCGAGAAGTTGAGTCTGTTTGTGCAGGACAGTGTTTCTCAAATGCAAGATGCAATGATGCAATGTGTTGTCATCAGTAAAACTATGGATAGGATTTCTGTTCGGTGGAAGAAGGTCGTTAATATACTAGAGGAAAACAGTGAAGAAAGAACAGAATCTTGGTGAACACCAGCATTAGTGGAGAAGCTAAAAGACAGAGTCACTTCCACCACCTGCAGTGAGCAGTGAGAGTGAGAACTGGATAACTATTTACAAAAAAACAGTTGGGAAACCATAAAATGGAATCTTATTTATCAAAAGCCTTTGAGATGTCAAGAGAAACTGCTTGAGTTTCACCAAACTTTTCTATTGAATTTGTCAGTAGATGGGTAACATAAGCCAATATATCGCAAGTGGATTGACACTGACGGAATCCATACTGGTGATTGTTGATCAGATGCAAGGTATCTAGATTGTTTAGAAGTTGATGGATTCTCCATTATTTTAGGAGTAGAGGTAAGTGCATTGGGACGATAATTGGATGGGAGTGATATGTCACCCTTTTTTGGAACTTGCTGGATGTGAGCAAATTTCCAATCAGATGGGAAAACACCGGTGGAATAAGAAAGTGTAAAAAGCAATGCAGAACAGGAGTAAGCTCAGGAGCACAGGTTTTGAGAACAAGTGGAGAAATACCATAAGGACCTGGAGCATTTTTGGCATCAAGACTATTCAAAATTCTTTTGATGGAAGACTACTTAGGAGTGTAATGTGAAGGATAGGAGGTGGTTTACCAAGATAATCAATATAAGAGTTAGATGAAAAGTAGGTCAGCTTTATCTTTAGTTGAGATAACAATAGAACTATCTGGTTTTGACACACATGGGACTAGATATGTGCAAAAGTTGCAGCCAGCAGCTTTGGCAAGAGACTAAAATGCTTGACAACCATTTGGATAAGAAGCAAATTTCCTACTCTTAGCCTGTTCAAAATCTAGTTTGGACTGATTAATAACTGTTTTACAATTGTTGCAACATTGGTGTAGGTAAAAAATGAACCTGAAGTTTGGATGCAAGCTAATTGCATTGTGCAATATTCTTATCTTGAACAGCCTAAGCACACTTATTGGAAAACCATGGTTTAGATAAGCGTTTCCCAAACTTTTTTAGTCACGAAACACTTTTCATCTCACAACATATTGATGGAACACATATATTTATGGAACACTTAAGAAACACAAGGTTAGCTGGAGCCAAAGAAGAGTTTGTAATATTTTATTACATATGATGCACTGTGCATCAAGAGCATATTTATTTCTAACACATGTACAGCCGAAATTCAAATAACTGTCATCACACTTGCGTTTTGGTCTTTTATTAGTTGGTTCCTGTTTTTTTTCACTTCAGATTTTTGGGGAGCAGAAGGCTGTGATTGTTCATTCCCACTTTGAAGTGTGACCATATTGTGTTCCTTTTCATCGACCACAGTTGCAATACTAGAAGTACAGTCAGTCCTCGTATAGCACGATAGTTGTTCCTAGAAACCCTCATGCAATGCAAAATCATGCAATATAAACAACAGGTGCCGACCACCCAAGATTGAACACACATTTGTAATCAAAACATTACCAAACACTACAAACACAATAAATAATTGTAATAAATAATAAATAATTACACTACAAACACAATAAATAATTGTAATAAAATACTTACGCATTTTATTACGACTATTACGTAATAAAATATTGCTAATTCTTTTGCTTCTATCGTAAGCAAACTTGTTTTTTGTTTGGTTTTCTATCCAAACAGATGACAGCCGTTCCATCTCTTCCAATTCTTTGCGTCTTAATCTAATGGATTTTAATTACACTTTGAGTTGTTCCTGCTATGAAAGTTGTTTTTATTTTCTCTGCATTCTTTGTAATTGTTGGCGTTTCCTCATTTAGGTCTGTAGCACATGAAATATCACATCGTCTTTCATTTCGCTCAAAGCGTTTCACAATTTCATATTTTTTCTCTATCGACAGAGGCGGACTGGCCATTAGCCTTACCGGGGAAACCCTGGTGGGCCGGAGGCTGGTGTGATTTTGGCCACAAACCATAGTATGAGGCCACTATAAATTTTCCCGGGTAAGAATTTTTGACCCAGTCCGCCTCTGTTTATCAATATTGCTTTTCTTTTTCTCTATGAATCTGCAGTGTCTTCACCAGGATGCTTCCTTTTCACACCTTTTAAGTATTTTACTCATTTTTAGGGAATAAAGCACAATTACAAAACGAGGAGGCATGCTTGATACGCATAAACACAAAGCTGCGCGTGTGTAGCAACTCAATAAACAACACCGTAAAGGCAGAGATGCACTATTAACACCTCACATTTTACTAAAGCACATTTCTAGGGGGTTACTACCATAAAACAGTAAAAACAATTTCCAGTTGCATTTTTGCTAGTGAAATCTGTTATAAACTGGTAGTAAACTCGATTATACTCGATTATATATTATTTGCGATTATACCGATAGCTGGAATTGTGTTGGTTTTTACGTTATTACGGTGAAATGTGTTTCCCCTTCACTGATATAAAAACATAAATACATTTTCAGAATCTTCTCTTCATTCCTATCGTGTTCCGTTCGGTTGGGGTGATTCTGCGTTCGACTGCCATTTTTTGTAAACACAAAGGCGAATCGTGCATGAGCGAATTCAGTTTGTGTTATATAAGATATCATTCCCCCATTTATAAATCGTGTATGATCGAATTCGTGTAGTGTAAACATGTGCTATATGAGGACTGACTGTACTTGCCTCTCGTTTTAAAGTTCCTTTTTTCAACCACAAATCCAATTTCATTTATTTTAATAATAGTATTTCGAAATACTGATAATTATCAAAAAAAATTTAAAGAAGGAAGTGAGTTTAGTTTTGATATCATTTCGCTTCCCTCTCTCCTCCAATCTGTGTACTCCAGGCTAAATCGCGTACGAATGTCATATTAGATCACTACATTGCTACTATGGTGAAAGAGGCCTATGCGCTCAAGATTCATATTGTTAAAACAAAAATTATAGTTCCTCAGAGCAAACGGTTTAATATACTTAGAACATACATACAAAGAATGGTTTAATATACAAAAAGCTTTTAATATACAAAAAGCTTTCGGCTGAGTAGACAGCCTTCTTCAGTTAAACAGAAAATATTAAATGAAAATGACAGTTAGAATGGAGATGTGCACTGCCAAACTGGTGTGTGAGGCGTGTGGCTAATTGTTTGAGGTTGAAGTTCGTGGCTGTGACGTATGATGGTAACACGGCCAGCGTTTGTCTATGGACAGAATTATTGCTTCTGTGATGGGGTTAACTTGACAACCACTGTTCCTGTTCAAAGAGGTATCCGAGCATTTTATGTTTAATGATTCCAACCAGGTGTGCCGTAGGTAATGGTGGGACCTGTCCACAACCACGCCATCGCGGTATGGGTCAATGTCATGGTGGGTTGTCCAGACGTGCTCGGCAATAGCTGAGTGCTCTACATATGCCAAACAGATCGCCCTTTTATGTTCTGAGAGGCATTTCTCGAGCCAACGTCCAGTCTCTCCAAAGTAGCAACTAGTGCAGTCACGGCAAGAGATGCGATAGACCAAACCGCTCTGCAGAAGGGTGGGGACAGGTGTTTTCACGTTGGAAATGAGAGAACGTAGTTTCCTGCCTGGGAGTTGGATGCACTTTATCCCATGTGATTATAGGATTCTACCGATCCGTTGTGACAGGTTGGGGTAGTATGGGATAAATGCCCTCGTGGATGACTCACCACTGTTGATGCTACTGTTGGTTGCTACGTTGTTGCGTGCCTGTAGGTCACACCTGTTAAGGGTGCGATGGGATAGCCACACCTCGCAAGGTCCACTTTGACCCTGGTGATCTCTGTGCGTCTTGCACCTACAGAGCTCTAGAACCTTGCTAACAGGTGCAAGTTAGCAAGGTTCGGGCAGTGGTGAGAAGGTGTCCCCGTGCGTGTGCTGACCGGAAGTTGGTAAATTGGCCAGCACACATAGGTTTACGATAAACTGTCGTCTTCAAGCATGTGTCTTCGCGCCGGACGAGGGTATCCAGGTATGGTATGGTGTTGTTCAACTCCAGCTTAATCGTGAATTTTATGAAGGGCGATAGTGAGTTGAGGTGGGTTGGGATTCGCTGACCTGAGTCTCTAGGGATAACTACGAACACATCGTCTACATAGCGACACCAAAAGGCGATGTGATCTGGTGCGTGTGTAAACGCACGTCCCTCTAACTCCTCCATCACTATGTTTACCGTGACCGAGCTGACAGGGGAACCCATGGCTGTGCCATGCGCCTGCTGATAAATTGAGTCGCTAAACATGATTGCACAACCTGTTAAGCACAGTCTGAGGGCGGTGGAAATGTCATCAGGTGTCAGTCTGGTTCTGTGGCTAAGGGTTTCATCATTGTCCAAGAGTTGTCTTGCACAAGAGATGGCAAGTTCCACTGGGATGGAGGTAAAGAGTGATATTACATCGAACGATGCCATGACTTGATGTTGTGAGATGGATATAGTGCGGATCCTTTCTATAAACTCAATACTGTTGGAGACGGTGTAGGTGGTCTTGCCAACTAGAGGAGAAAGAAGCCTAGAGACAAACTTAGACAATTCGTAAGTCGGTGATCCACAACAGGATACAATTGGTCTTAGTGGTGTGTCTTCTTTGTGTACCTTCGACAGGCCATAAAACCTTGGGATCTGACACCCGGAGACACGAAGGTGATTACCGGTTGACTGCGTTATCTTCCCCTGTTTGAGCCAACTATTGATGAGGATATTCACCTCTGACACCCATCGTTCCAATGCTCTGATGGGGGTAATGGTTAAGGGTTTGTAGACGGAAGTGTCTCGCAAGAGCAGTAAGGCTTTTGCCACGTAATCAGTGCGGTTCATTACAGCCGTACGATGGCCTTTGTCTGCTGGTAGGATGACGATGGACGAATCCCGTTTTAGTGCCTTGAGGGCAGAAATCTGCATACGGCTGAGGTTTGAAGAGACGGGGCGAGCATGGTGTAGAACTGCTGCAGTCTTTATGCGGATTGCGTTGGCCACATCTTCCGGGAGGTGTATTAAACATGTTTCCACGCCTAAGGCGATGTCAGTGATCGGTGGGTGCTTTGGAAGAACGGCAAATGCCATGCTAAGAGTCAATAGGTCTATTTGTTCTGCAGATAACTGCTTGTTGCTCAGGTTCAATACGAAATCTGTGCAACCTGTGGAAGGGGCATTATGCTGGCGACGAAATTGACGGGATTCATTAATTAAAGTATCGAACTTACATTTCTGCCGGGCACAATAACGATCTGATTCTCTGATGATCCTATTTACACTAATGTAATCAATACTTTATGCTACCAGGCCGTCAGGTTTGGTCTATCGCATCTCTTGCACTAGCTGCTACTTTGGAGAGACTGGACGTCGGCTTGAGAAACGCCTCTCAGAACATAAAAGGGCGATCCGTTTGGCAGATGTGGAGAACTCAGCTATTGCCGAGCAGGTCTGGACAACCCAGCACGGCATTGACCCACACCGCGATGTCGTGGTTGTGGACAGGTCCCACCATTACCTACGGCGCACCTGGTTGGAATCGTTAAACATAAAATGCTCGGATACCTCTTTGAACAGGAACAGTGGTTGTCAAGTTAACCCCATCACAGAAGCAATAATTCTGTCCATAGACAAACGCTGGCCGCGTTACCACCATACGTCACAGCCACGAACTTCAACCTCAAACAATTAGCCACACGCCTCACACACCAGTTTGGCAGTGCACATCTCCATTCTAACTGTCATTTAATATTTTCTGTTTAACTGAAGAAGGCTGTCTACTCAGCCGAAAGCTTTTTGTATATTAAACCGTTCTTTGTATGTATGTTCTAAGTATATTAAACTGTTCGCTCTGAGGAACTATAATTTTCGTTTTAACAATACATTGCTACTTTTTAGTAATGTCATTACCTATACACATACTTCTCTATGCAAAAGCCTGCCGAAATAGTGTTCCGCGGTCTATTTGATTATTAGTCTATGCCAGTATATTAATAATTGAAAAAAAAATAATGTTAAAAATTATAATGAAACAAAAGTGGTGTCCGTTACAAATATGCAAAATTTATTTATTTTATTTTTTTAATTATTAATTACGATTTTTTGTGGAACACTTCACATTTCACGGAACACAGTTTGAGAAATGCTGGTTTAGATAAAGGATGAGATTTTAAGGTAGAGCGTGGAGTAAAGGATTTTATTTCTACAAGAATAATTTCACTAACACGATCAAAGCTAGGGGGTAGATGACTCTCATCAACCGGTGAAATACCACCACTTTGCTTATTGGAGGCTTGAAGTGGTGGAACCCATGTTTAGAATCTAGAGCTAAGTTCCGGTCAACCTTCCCTATCTCTTCCATCATGCAGTATGATTGATGACTTTTGAGGTTATGATGAACGTCGTGGCGAGATCCAATATTCCTTACATTTCGAGGGTACAGCTCTTAAACGGTGTTCGCAGGCCGGCTGCTAGTTAGTACACCAGACTGAACCTATTGGTAACTCTCTAGGAGGCTTCCGGATCAGCTAGTGTATAATCTTGCTACATCTACTCAGCCAGATAGTGACTGGAGGGAGTCCGAGTAGTGTGTATGCGGGGAGCATTGTCGAGGCCACGTTATGTCAAGGATCAGGGTATAGTCTTACCACATGTATGCCATTTCCAAAAATTTCATTACTTCATACAGCATGTCCTACCCACTTTTTCTTACTATTGAATACACCATGAATTGTGCACCTCCGTAGCCAGGTGGGAAGGAGCAGCAGTGTGTAGCACACGCTTCTTGATTAGACCGGGGTTCGAGCCCGTCACCACCAAATACGGAGGATGCGGAAAGGTCAGGGAATGACCACCGCACATCCTGGAGCAATATGGCCTTAGTTGCTAATGCTCCTATAAACAAACAAACCATGAATTGTCAATCTAATAGAGCAAGCTTATCTGCGAAAAGATCTAAACCTCCCAAGCACTTCCTAATTCATTTCACAAATATACGTGGTCTCAGTTCTAATCTCAACGATGTCCATTTCTACTTGCAGTCTGCCAAACCCCATGTACTTTTTCTGACAGAATCTCAGTTATCGGTTGATTCAACTACTGCTCATCTCAGATGCCCAAATTATTCGCTGTATGATTCCTTTCGTCTCAAAGGTGGTACTTGTGGATATGTCCATTCTGATATTCCCTGTCAGAGACTTGGAAACTTGGAATCTCCTCTCTTTGATCTTCTCTGGCTTAAAATCTCTCTACCTCATTGTGTCAAATTCACCTGTTGTCTCTACCATTCTCCCAACTCCACTAATCACTTGGAGCTCTTTGACTTCCTCTCTTTGCAACTCGACTTTCTCCAGTCCAACATTCCTAACAGTGAGGTAATTTTCCTTGGTGATTTTAACGTTCACAACTCCAGCTGGCTTCCGTTTTCTAGTCACACCGACCCAGCAGGTCGAGATGCTGAGGCTTTTGCAATTACTAATGACCTAGCACAGATTGTTCATTTACCTACAAGAATACCGGACAATCCTAATCATACAGCCAATACACTTGATCTTTTTCTCATAAAGAACCCTTCTAAGTGCACGGTCGAAGTGAGAGGTCCTTTAGGCACTTTAGATCACAACTTGGTGATTGTCTCTTCTCCAATGGAACCTTTATCTCATGGCTATTCCCAACCTCGTGTTGTTTGGCATTACAAGAATGCAAAATGGGATGACCTGCGAGACTTCTTTTCCTTGGTCAGATTACTGTTTCAAAACTTCTGATGTCAACATTTGCTCAGATCGTGTCAGTGAAATTATTCTTGCAGGAATGGAATCCTTTATCCCACACTCCACTTTAAAATCTCGTCCTTTATCTAAACCTTGGTTTTCCAATAAATAGCTAAGGCTGTTAAAGAGAAGAATGTTGCATATCGTAATTGGCTTGTTTCTAATTCTTCAGTTTCATTTTCTGCCTACACCAAAGCTTGCAACAATTGTAAAGCAGTTATTAATCAGTCCAAACTTGAATTTGAACAGGCTAAGAGTAGAAAATTTGCTTCTTGCCCTAATGGTAGCCGAGCATTCTGGTCTCTTGCCAAAGCTATTGGCCGCAACTTTTGCCCATCTCTGCTCCCACCTCTGTCCAAACCAGATGGTTCTGTTGTCACTTCAGCCAAGAATAAAGCTGACCTTCTAGCATCCCATTTTTCTTCCAGCTCATGTATTAATGATCTTGGTAAAACACCTCCCACCATTCCCAACATGCTCCATTCAATGCCTCCTGTGGTCTTCTGTCAAAAGGATATCAGAAGGATTTTGATGAATCTTGATGCTAAGAAAGCTCCAGGTCCTGATGGTATTTCTCCACTTGTTCTCAAAACCTGTGCTCCTGAACTTACTCCTATTGTTTGCTGCCTTTTTTCACTTTCTTATTCCAAAGGTGTTTTTCCTTCTGCTTGGAAATTTGCTCATATCCAGCCAGTTCCTAAAAAGGGTGACAAATCCCTCCCATTCAATTATCGTCCCATTGCAATTACTTCTACTCTTTCTAAAGTAATGGAGAAATCAATTAACTGCCAACTCTTAAACTATCTAGAAACCTTCCGTCTGATCAACAATGGCCAGTATGGATTCCGTCAGTGTCGATCCACTGGTGATATTCTGGCTTATGTTACCCATTTATGGTCTAATTCAGTGGAAAGGTTCGGTGAAACACAAGTAGTTGCTCTTGACATTTCAAAGGCTTTTGATCGTGTTTGGCATAAAAGTCTTCTAAACAAGCTTCCATCTTATGGTTTGCCAACTGTCTTTAGTAATTGGTTATCCAGTTTTCTCTCTGAGGTTGATGGTAGGTGGCTCTCTGTCTTCTAACTTCTCCTCTAATGCCTGTGTCCCCCAAGGTTCAGTTCTTTCCCCCACTCTTTTGCTCTTGTATATTAATGACCTTGTTCCATTGACTGGAAATCCTATCCATAGTTTTGCCGATGATAGCATATTGCATTCCACTTTCCATTTTGAGAAACGTTGTCCTGCTCAGTGAGCTTCAACTTCTCGAAAATCTGCTACCAATTCCTTGAATGCCGTTCTTCAGGTAATTCTCCAGTGGGGCAAAGAAAACTTAGTTGATTTCAACCCTTCTAAAACTCAGTCGTTTCTTATATCTCGCAAAAAAGGATTCTTCTGCTCCTATGCTTATCTTTAGTGACACCCCGATTTCTAGGCAAAATGATATTCAATGAAACTTCCCTTTAATGGACAGCCATGGGGAATGAAAATATGTCCGTTAGAGAGAAGTGTCCGCTAACAAGAAGTCTGAGGGAGAAAAAAAAAAAAAAAAGAAAGAAAAATCGTTAAACGCTTAATGTAAAATTAAATTGAAATATATACAGATTTTGAACATTATTTTTGTAAATAATATACAATTACATACACAAGAGATAAAGAAAAATCGTTAAATGTTTAATGTAAAATTAAATTAAAATATATATAGATTTTAAACAATATTTTTGTAAATAATATACAGTTACATACACAAGAGATAAAGAAAAATCATTAAACGTTTAATGTAAAATTAAATTAAATTATATACAGATTTTGCACAATATTTTTGTAAATAATATACATACAATTGTGCTATGCATATTATGACTTTATGTTAAGAAAAATACATCAGTAATCACTTATTTTCTTCTGCACCTTCTTCCGGCTGATAATTTTGTTTTCAACATTTGTTTGGAGTGAAGAAACCATCGAAAGTCCTTCAGTATCTTCTTCAGCGGTGAAAAACATTTTTAAACGATTGATTTGTACGAGCGCTTGTTCTATTTTCATCGGTGGTTCGTCGTTAATATGTTCTTTGACAGAATGACCTCCTTCCATTTCTTCATCCTCATGAGAAACTTCTTGAAAAATATCGATGATAATGTCGTTGATATCTAGAGCACCATCTTCTGTAGTGAGGTTTGAGTCTACATCTTTGTAGCCAGGGTCACTTGTAGCGGAAGTATCGTACATTATCAATAGATGTTGAAGTTCTTGTTCTTCTTGGTGCTCCACATTGCTGTTTACAACTTCAATTTTTGCGTTTGAGAAGCCAGACTTTACAAAACAGTTCACGACAGTTTGTTTTCTAATTGTGTTTACTGATGAGGAAATCCATTGAATCGCATCTAGGATGCTGATTTTCTTTGCAAGGTCACTCGCACATGTTACATCGTTCATGTTTGCAATGAGATGTCTTAAAACATGTTTTCTGTAGTGAAGTTTAAAATTTTTTATTATCCCTTGATCCAAGGGCTGACACTCTGCAGATGTGTTTGGTGGCAGAAAAATGATTTGAATGTTGGACAATTCAATGTGTGGGTGAGATGCAGCATTATCCATGAGAAGAATAATTTTTCTGTTTTGACGAATCATGTTTTGCTTAAAGTGACATATCCATTCGCTCATGATATCTCGTGTCATCCAAGCTTTTTTATTAGACTTCCAGTCAACATTCCAAAGATTCAACTTTATGCCCTTGAAACAACGAGGATTTTGTGGGTTTCCTATAACAAGAGGTTGTTCAAAGTCTCCCAGCATATTTTTACACAATAGTACAGTCAAGCATTCCTTAGAAATTTTTCCGCCCTGGCACTTTTCGTTTTTAAGACTCATTGTTTTTTCAGGAAGAGCTTTAAAAAAACAACCCCGTTTCGTCACAGTTGTAAATATCCTTAGCTTCAAAATCACGACATAAATCTTCAAATTTGACGGTCCACTCTGTTACAACCCCAGTATCAACAGATCCACCTTCACCACTTATGGTTTTCCAAGAAATTTTATGCCGAGGTTTGAACTTGTCTAGCCATCCCACAGAAGCTTTGAACTCATTTACTCCCATAGATTTCACAACCTCCAAAGCCTTTTCCCTAATAATAGGCCCATTAATGGGAATTTTTTTAGCACGTGCGCGACAAATTTGAAGTCCAACAGTTTTCGGGAATGATTTTTGAACCTGATCATTTCCGTGTTGCCAAGATTGTTTGAGCAGTTCATTTTTTTTCTTTAGGATGTCGCTTACCTGCGTCTTCCCGATTTTGAATTTTGCAGCGAGATTGCGAACACTTTTTTTGCCGATCATACGCATTAATGAGTTCGACTTTATCTTTTAAAGTTAAATGTTTATGAGAAGACATTGTGCACTTCACACGACACTGAACAAAACTGAAAACTGAAAAGACGAAAGGCCGACCATATTCTTCCCCCCCCCTGCACACACCGAATTCGTCAGAAGTTTTACACGTGCCTTAAAATTCTTGAAAAAGGGTTTAGAACCGCGACGTAAACCTTGATAAAATTCAGAGAATTGGAAATAGAAAATAAACACACGATTGAGGCAATACGTGGAAGAAACGTTCCTAGAAAAAGGGCCGTGAGCTCGCCCGCTGTCCGTTATGGGGAGATCAAATTAAGTGCTAATCTAAACGAAACAGTGCAGGTTGCCTGTCCGCTTCCCGTTACAGAGAATGTCCGCTAGACAGAAGCTGCAAACACGTTAAAACCAATAGAGGTGAGTTGGGGAATTTGAAAATGTCCGTTGTAGAGAGAGAGATGTCCGTTAACGAGAGGTGTCAGTTAGGAGAAGTTTCACTGTATCTCTTTTGGGAATTACCCTGACTTCTAATCTCTCTTGGCACAAGCACATTACAAATATTGCTTCCTCTGCATCTAAAAAACTTGGTTTTCGCTCTCGGCGTTACATTTTTTCCAAACAGCTGCTCACTCTATAAATCGCAAATCTGCTCTGCCATGGAATTTTGTTCCCACATCTGGGGTGCCCCCAAAACCTCTCTCAGGCTTCTTGATTCCATTCAGAAGAGGGCAGTTAGGTTAATTAATGATTCATCTCTAACAGAGTCTCTCCACTCGCTTTCTCATAGACGCACTGTTTCTGCTGCATGCCTCTTCTACAGATACTTCCATGGGCACTGTTCTTCTGAATTGGCTTCTATAATTCCCGCTCTCTCTTTCCAAACAGTCCGAACATGTGCCGCCACCAGCCAACATCCATTTACTGTCCAACTTCAAACCCACAGAACCAACTTTTCATCTTCCTCATTTATTCATTCAACTGCCGTTTTCTAGAACAACCTTCCTTCATACGTATTTCCTGAAAATTACAATCTACAGAAGTTCAAGTCCAATGTCAACAAATAACTTCTTTCGTCTTCTCAACCTCCAACGCAAGCATGGTACTAAGTACTATAGGTTCTAATACCTCTCTTGTTTGGGGTTCACATTAAAAAAAAAAAAAAAAAAAAGAGCAAATGTTGACATCAGAAGATTTAAAACAGTAATCCAACCAAGCAAAAGAAGAAAAGAAATCTTGCTGATCATCCCATTTTGCAGCTTTGTAATTCCAAACAACTCTAGGTTTAGAATGGTCGCTAGAGAATGGCTGTAACAGAGAGGACACCATTCACCATGGTGTGATTCTGAGGTACCCAGAGGACCACTCACCTTATCCAGGTACGTGGAATAGTTTTTTGTGAGAAAAAAATCGAGCATATTGGTTGTGCACTTAGGATTGTCTGATATTCTGGTAGCTAAATGAATAATATGTGCAAGGTTATTAGTAATTTCCAAGGCCTCAGTATCTCGACCATCTGGTATGTATGACTAAGAAAACAGAGGTCAGCTGTAGTTGTAAATATTAAAGTTGCTAAAGAAAATTACCTCACTATTAGGAAAGTTGAACTAGAGAAAGTAAAGTTTCAAAGAGAGGAACTCAAAGAGTTTCAAGTAATTACTGGGGTTGAGAGAAGTATAAAGACAGCAGATGAATTTGACAAAATGGATTAGAGATTTTAAGCCAGACAAGACTGAAAAGTGGAGATTCCAAATTACTAATTCTCTGACAGACAATATCAGAGTGTACATATACACAAGTACCACCTTTGAAGAAAAAGGAATCGTACAAATAATTAGGACAACTGAGTCGAGCAGTGGTGGAGACAACTGATAATTAGGATTCTGTCAGAAAAAGATTCCACCCACCCACCCCAGGGCTTGCAGACTGCAGGTGGAAATTGACATCATTGAGATAGGAACTTTTATATTCATATGTGTATGTTTGTCATATTCATGTATATGACAAAACCCCATGAGCTGTTCTGGCAGCCTGTCTGCATTGCTCAGAGAACTATATGTCTGACTGCACAATTACCCCGAGGTCTTTCTCATTTTCCACTATCCTGAGTGTAGTATCATACAGTTGGTATTTTACTCTGGGGTTACTGCTACCCATATGCAGTAACCCCCATCTGTTTATCAATTTTAAACTTCAGTTGCGATTTCTCAGCCTACCTGCCCAACTTTTTTAGATCCCATTGCAGTGGCATACTGTCATTAACCACTCTGCCAACATTTGTATCATCTGCAAACTTGGATTTCATTTTGCCTGATTTGCCTTTATCAGTATCATTGATAAATATAGAAAACCATAATGGGCTCAGCACCAAAACCTGGAAGATTCCACTAATAACATTAGTCCATGAAGAGAAATGTCGATTGATTATCACCCTCTGTCTTCTCCCACTCAACCATCCCTGTATCCATAGCAGCAACTTGTCATTAATGCCACATGGATGCAATTTGAACAGCTGTCTTTTATATGCAACAGTATTGAAAGCTTACTTTAAATTCAAGTATATGATATTAAAATTATTTTTTGCATCTAGTTCCTTTATGACCACATCATGGTAACCAGTCAAATTGTTCAACAAGATTTCCATTTAAAAAGCCCATGCTGTGTTTGAAGTATAATTGTAGTCTAGTCTGGATGATCCTGGATTACTTATTTTACCAGTGATTCCATTATTTTCCCTGGAACAGAAGTTAAACTAACAGGTCTGTAATTACTCGTGTCACCCTCTGAGATTCCCTTTTGTGAATTGGGGATACATTCACATATCTCCAGTCCATGGGGCCCTCCCCTGAATCCAAAGATGCTTTCATAATTATGGCTAAGGGTTTGCTTAATTCCTTTGCTGCCTCCACTAATATAATTGGATAGATTCCATCCACTCCAGCAGCTTTTTTATATTTAGTTTCAACAATTGCTCTTACACTTTTCTTTCAGTTATCACAATTATTTAGCTGCCCATTAAACTTCTGCATGGCATCCCCTTCTCCTAAAGAATTCCTCATGTGTGAATGTAGATGCAAAATACCTATTCAATTTGTAAGCAACCTGAGCATGGTCATCAACAGTTAACCCATTGACTTCAAGTGTCCCAATTTGATTCACCCCTTCCTTTTACTGTTAATATAAGCATAGAAGTGTTTGCTGATATTCGTTGCCAGAGACTTTTTCATGATCTGCCTTAGCTTTTCTGACTTCCTTTGTGACTTGATTGCAGACTAATTTATATATAGCAAAGGCTTCTGTATTGCATGATAATTTAAATGCATCCCACGAATTTTTTTTTTTTCTACGTGTCACTGTAGTTCATCTGACATTCATTTAGGTTTAAGCCTTGAACAGTATTTCTTTGTTGGTATGAAAAGCCTAGTGGCTTCTATGATTAATATCCTGAATGGTTCCCATTTAGAATTTGCTCTTGGTAACATTATCAGTTGATTCCACTGCATAGAATTTAAAAACTGAGTGGGACTACTGTAGTTACCCTTATGAAAGCAATGCCTTTCCCTTTACTCTTGACAGTAGTTACTTCTTTAATGAAGTTCCACATTAGTACACTGTGATCACTGCCACCCAGGGATCTTTTACCTGCAGATTCTTAATGCATGAAGAATCGTAGCTTATGACCAAATCAGGAGTATTGCCTCTAACAGAAGTCTTGTTAGTGCGTGAGTGATCAATCCACAAATTCTAGTCATCATCTGGATAGCTAAAATACTCCATTATAAGACATTCTGATTAACAAGCACACTGTCTCTGTATATCTGTTTGGTATACTGATTACACTCATTAGGCCTATAAAACACCTCTACTCTCAATTTTGTTTTTCCAGTGCATATCACACTAAAGTAACTCTTCATTGCACTGGTCAGCCATGTTGTTGACTAGATGCACTGCCTTAGATTTAATATGCTTCTTAACTGAGAGTATAGGCTTAAGTAAAGAAAGCCAACAGGAGATTTACAGGAAACTTACCGGACAAACTGGTTTTCCGCTACTGCAGCTTCGCACTCTACGCTCTGTAAATAGGTGATGCGTGCTAGCAGGCTGGAGCAGAGCTTGAAAACGATATATTGATTGACACATAGGCGTGACAGACTAGCCAAATATTAGTCTATTAAAAAAAAAAAAAACCACAGTTTACCAGCACCACAGTTTAACTGTAACAACTTGCTTCTGCTAACTGTGGTGCTGGTAAACTAACGTAACCTTTAAGGTTAGGTTAGGAAAGGAAACAAAATAAAAGAAAGATTCTTTATATTTATACATATAACATCAGTTAATCACTTTACACTATGATGTAATCTTGTGTTCACACACCAATGAGTACATCGTCTGTCACACCTACGAGTTAGTTAATTTATTGTTCTCGACTTCTGCTCCAGACTGATAGCACGTATTGCCTGTTTACTGAGCATACAGTGCGAAGCTGTGGTAGCAGCAAACCAGTTTGTCTGGTAAGTTTCCTGTAGTTTGCTGTGGTTCTAGTGTTGACTTTCTTTACCTTAGCCAGAGCATAACCCTTCCACCCTTGCCGTCCTGTCTGTTCTGCCTGTATACATTGCATTCTCCATATTAAAATTCAGCATCGCTTATGTCTGAGTGACACCATGTCTATACTTTTCCTACAATTTCCACATTTGATGACATAATCAGCGATTCATATTCATCCAATTTGCTCCTAGCATTAGTGTACATGCAAGTATACATGCAGTGTTCTTACTTTCAGTTACCCTAACACAGCAGCAGCGGCGCCTCCGTAGCCAGGTGGGAAGGAGCAACAGTGCGTAGCCCACGCTTCTTGATTAGACCGGGGTTCGAGCCCATCACCACCAAATACGGAGGATGCGGAAAGGTCAGGGAATGACCACCGCACATCCCCGGAGCAATATGGCCTTAGTTGCTAATACTCCTAAAAACCAAATAACAACAACAACCCTAACACAACCAATGTATTTATTTGTTCAGTGATCATCCACAGCAGGGTTTGAAATCCCTGACACTTTGCGTTTCAGGTTGCTGCACATTCCTGTAGAAGCACTATAAGAATCACTTTCATCTCTGTCTTGGGCTCTAGTTAATCTATTAGTCTGTGTATTCCCTCAAGCTAGCAGTTTTCTGACCCACCTATTGGTGTCTCGATAGCATCAGCAAATATTCTTGCTTCCCTTCTATTTAAGTGTATCCCATCCCTGTTAAAACAGTCTTTCCTGTTCACAAGCATAGATCAGATCAATTAAATATTTATTGATTATAAATATAATAATCTCCAATGATTATGTATTTATAATAGTATACTTTTGGATTTAGTTTTTGTATACATTTGCTCCCACCTCATTTTCAATCTCATTTTCTGACAAGTATTTCATTTTAAGAGCAGAGTTGCATGACTGGTTGTATTTATTACAGTCAGTTTGGGGTTGTTCTCAGGTATTAAATAATATACTGTGTGTGACAAGGATTATTTTTTTCCCATATTTGCCACTGGCATTCAAGTAGGTTCCTATTAATACTATTTTTGAAAGTATAATCTGATTATTGCTATAGTACTTATTAGTATTGTATATATCATGGGAAAAAGCAAATATGTTATTGTATAATTAATAAAAGGAGAATGTTTCAAATATAGGTTATTACAATATTTGAAACAGCTTCTAAAATAATGCTTCTGTGTATTAACTTTTTCAATCAACTGTCAAGAGATCCTTTGGTCTCTTTCTCGTGATGGTGACAGTGCCTAGCCATGTGTTGTTTAAAAACAGCTACAGCTGTTCATGTAGTCAACCTAAAGTAACTAGTGCCATTTTTCATTAGACAACATCGCCCATTAGGCAAATCTGTTATCCACTAAAAACTCGAGACACTGCTCTGACATGTTTGGAACTTGTTGGTTCTATTAGACTGTAGGTAGTGTTTATTAGCAACCTTATGTTAAGAGGCGTATAAATGTATAAAATCTATGCACAAGCAGCCAGTTTATCAAAAGAAAACTTCTTTTTGGAAATAAAACTTTTGTTATATGGCTGTTAAACCCCTGTAGAAAAGCTGTATATGAAGCCAATATTATAGTATAATTAATAAAAGGAGGACTCTTTCAGACACTGGTTATTGCAGTATTTAAAACAGCTTCTAAAATATTGCTTCTGTGCATTACTTTTTGCAGTTAGCTGTCAGGAGATGCTGTAATAACTTGGTAAAAAGCACTTGGTTTCTAAAGAGCACGACTGAGCACTGTCACTGTAACTGGAGAGACTACAGTCCTCTCATGGTTGACTGCAAAAGTTAACGTAAAGAACTTTATTTTAGAAGCTGTTTCAAACATCACAATAACCCGTGTCTGAAACAGTGCTCCTTTTATTAATTATATTATAATATTGGCTTTATGCAGCTTTTCTATAGGGGTTTAATATGTGCATAACAAAAGTTAAGTTTCCAATCTGAAGTTTCCCTCTGATCTACTGCTTGGCTTCTCATGCATAGATTTGATACATTTATTCACCTCTTAACACTAGGTTGCTAATAGGGCTGCCTGCTGTCTGATGATCATGATATTAACAAGTTCCAAAACAAGGCATAGCAGTGCCTTGAGTTTTTAATGGAAACAGATTTGCCTAATGGATGATGCTATCCGATTAAAAATTATACTTGTTACTTTAGGTTGACTACATGGACAGTTTTAGTCATTTCTAAAGAGCACTTGTCACTGTCACCTGAGAGATCAGTGATAGCACAAGGATGGTTGATTGCAAAAGTTAAACTGAGAAGCATTCTTTTAGAAGCTGTTTCAAATATTTTATTCATATTTAGTTATTCATATTTAGTAACGTGTTTCAAATACATTATTCATAGTTAATTCTTTTTTATATAGCTCCATTTTTGTAATAAGACATCCAGGATTATATTATAATATTTATGTATTTTTATCTTACTAGTTAGTATCATTTGTTAATCCTTTTCCTTTGATAGGATGTAAGAAAATTATTTGATTAGAAATGAGCAAAAAATTTTTTTATTGAGAGAGAAAGGTGCAATTCTTAAATGAATCTTAGCCTTGAACTTAGACTAAAAATTAAACTTTAGATTAAAACAAATAATAATAACAATACAAAAAAATATATATACGGTATATGTACAATATATATATAAAACACTGCTGCTCATTTAGACATTATTTGTTACATTTTGTTTTTATGCATTCTCTTAACTATTATTAAGGATTTTTTAAAGTGCATTTATTTTCTGTTCTTTTTTTTTTTAAATATTTAACATTTCAAAGATTATTTGCTGAATACATGCTTATTTTAGCATTATTTTCTAATTTTTGTTATAAGAGAAATTTGCCCATATTATGTCGGTATTTTCACTGTTGCGTAAAATTCTTGCTTTTCTTTTCAGAGATTTTAAACTTGTTTCGTCCCCTGTGTGTGTGTTGCATTTCCAGCTTGCATCATTTATTCGAAGCAGCAGTGAACCTTTCTTTGCAATGGTATCTAATGTATATTTCCCCTTATCCATAATAATAGCCAATACTGACAAGCAGTACTTTATCAAAAGCTGCTAATTTTGTTTTTATTTTTTATTTAAATTTTGACTTTCTATATTTTATATTTTAAGTCGATTTGTTTCTTGTTCAAACATTGTCTACATTTTACAAATAAAATTTAAAAACCTTGGTTTTATTTTTTTAAATTTTTAATTTTTTAAAATTTTTTCTTGAATTTTCATAACACTACTCAACATGATTGCTTGTCTCTTATGTATTTGTGCTCAGCTTGCGTAAAATGTCTATAGTGTATTGTATGACTGCATTTATTAATATGAATCTGCGATTAAGAGATACACCCATTTTCAAATATAGTACAGTATATATTATTTTTTGTTTTCTTATCTACTTATTTAACTCCCTTATACTGTTTTACTTATTTTCAGGTTAAGATATTTAATTTAGAAGAATATTGTTTAATAGTGCAAATGCATGAATGGCTAATTATAACAAATGCATGAAAGTTAATTTGTGTTTTCGGCATGCTCAATTTTATTTATATGAATTATGTTTTGGTTATAATTTATTTTATTTTAATGTGAATTTTTATTTCCCAAAATAAGTTCTGTGGGTCATAGAATAAGTGATAACCAAAGTCATTTGCATTAAGTTGCTTTGTACTTTCTTTTATAAAGAACTGCTGAAGTAGCTTGCTATTAGAAAACTATGAACATTTTTATAGGTGAATTATACTGAAATCATTCCTCATATTTTGAAGGAAAGAATTCCTTATGGCAAAGGTATTCTGGATATGTTAAATTAAACCATAGTCGGCCCAATTGGTGGTGAGGTAACTGATAGATCACAGAAGATGTATTATATATTAAAAGCATAAATATATTTCTTAAATCCAGCAGTATATATTTTCTGTTTGAATAATAGCTGTTATGAATTTGCAGAGCTCCTGATTGTTGGAGTACAGTAATCTGCCTGAAATAATCTCTTAAATGTTTTTAAGACATTTTTTTTTATTAGTTTTAATTATTTTTTATATTTTTGTATCTTAAAATGTCACAAATTTTTAGTTTAATAATTAAAAAGTTATCAGAATGCTTTAATTATTATTTAATTATTATCATTAGTGGCAGTTATTAGCATTTTGCTTTTGTATTTTTGAAAGCATGTGCTAATAATCTTATTATTTGACATTAAAACAAGCTTTTCACATCACCTATTCCTTGCTCTGAGAGTCCCTTCTGTCCTTAAGTAATCATTTACTGAAACTTAACTAAAAGTATGTTATTAGCATTTTGCTTTTGCCTTTTTGAATACATGGTAATAACTTTATTACCTGAACAACCTTAAACAAGTTTGTATATTTGCTCTCTTGTTCCATCATCATCGTTAAATTTCTTGTAAAACTCAATAAAATGGTTAAATTAAACTTATTAAAGTTAAAATAAAATAGAATGCAGCATATATAGATAAAATTAGATCAAATATACATAAATATAAGCATTAAAATATAGATAAAATATACATGAATAAAAGCATTAAAGTAGCTTTTGGGGTGAGGTGTTGCTTCATCAACTAGTTAGTGTACAGTATACTCGGTATATGTACATTGGGTAATATGACAGAAGATAATTGTGCATGATCATGAGATTATAACTGTGGTGCCAGTAATGTAGTACTGTGCATGTGTAATGAACAGCAGCACTCATCGCACTGAAGAATGGTGGACTGCATAATGGGGTATACATGAACTCCCCTATTGCAGTTTATAGTGCAGTTATGGTGAACTATATGAAGTGGTGATCATGTGAGTAGTCGATGGTTTCAATGTCACAACGAGGATCAAGATTATGCTGTTCAACCCAATAGTGCTCAGCAGCAGCAGAGTGATCAAAGTTGGCAATGTGGAGAGCCCGCTCATGCTCTGTGACATGATCTTCTAACCTCCTGGCAGTCTCACCAATGTAACAATCCCATGAGTGCTGGCATTCATTACACATGCGTAGTATTACGATACCGGCACCAGAGTTATGATCTTGTAATCATGCTCAGTCATCTTATGTCATATTACCCAACGTATATATACCCAGTATACCTTACACTACTAGTAACTAGCTGATGAAGGAACATCTTGCCTGAAAGCTACTATTTTAATGCTTTTATTCATATGTATTTTATCTATTTTAATGCTTATATTATCTAGTCTTATCTATATATGCTGTATTATTCTATTTTATTTTTAAAATGGTTAAATTAAACTTTAATAAGTTTAATTTAACCATTTTGTCAATTGCTACAAGAAATTTAACAATATACATCACAACGCTTAGGCCTGTTTTCTAATGATCTTATTCTTTGTTTTCCCCATGTGTTATGCATATATTTTTGAGGTTCTATCTGTTCATAGTTGTTCAGTTGCTGAAACTTGAAAACAAATCAGTGATCACATGTCATTTTTTTTAAAGAAAATCCAGAAAATAAGAATCCATTTAAAAATTACTAATTTGTTAAAGCTTTTGGAGGGGCCATCTTCACCCTTTAGTGATCAGAATAATTCTTTGTTAAAATGGTGGCCAGTTATTAATAATGATTATACATACCCCAGTTCTACAAGGATCTGTATAAAATTTAAGCATTAACATGCATGGGTAAGGGCATGTTGTCATGTAGGATTATTACTTCATAGTAACATCACTTTTTTGTATACATATGAAAGATTGATTTAAGTTAAGTGAAGATTAAGCATTAATTGAATATTAAATTTACTGATATGTTCAATCCAGTTCTAACTTATTAATATGTCCAATTCTGTCTTACCCAAAAGAAACCTTGCTGAGAATCCTCTTAATGTAACATATTAAGCATGAAATTAAATGCATCCTCAAATCTGACTTATTTGTATGCTAAAGCCTTTTAGGTACAGGCCTGGTGAAGCAGTAAAAACCAAATCTCACAATCTTGATGCAAAATAGAAGGATTAGTAGGTTTTTTTTTTTTTTTTTATCTCCTTTTACTCTATAATGTTATTCTGTCAGATTGAGAGCGTTGCATTTTCGGGTTATTTTGTCTTGCTGCAAATAGTCTGTTTAATGTTCACTTCATGTTATTATAAACTTCTGTTAACTTAATAAATCAGTCTTTTCTATTTATTAAATGTAAAATATAAATAGGTAGCAGTGATCATAATATATTGATGTGAGAGGTACTTAAATGTGTAACAAGGGTTAGAAGAAGGGATATTACCCTTTTAAAGTCGACTACAGTGATGTTAGGCAGTTTTTAAATTCCTTTTATTGCAACCCACTGATGTTATGAACTGCAAATTCTATGTGGGATGCATTCAGGGAAGTAATCGTAGAAGCTACTAAGCTTTTTATACCAACTAAGAGATATTAGTTCAAAGTTTAGACTTAACTGGATGTCAGGAATTGATAAGACTAGTGGTAGAGAAGAAAAATGTGTGGGATGATTGTAAATTACCAGGAATTCTGTATCCTGTAAGTGCATACCAGTCAGCAATCTAGTCACTAAGGGGGATTAAGCAAGCTAAGGCAGGCTATGAGAAGTCCTTGGCTAAGAATGCAAAGAATTCTTTGCTTATGATAACATTAGAAAGAAAAGAATAACAACATCGGTCCTTTAGATGAGAATGGCATAACTATTGATGATCTCATTCAGGTTGGAGACAAACTAAATAAATATTTTGATTCTTCATTTGTGTGAAGTTTTTAGGGATGAAACTTCAGAAGTACACCAAGTTATAACTGGGAGCTAGTGATTCAGTTATAACTGAGAAGAAAGTGGATGTAGAAATTGCTGAAGCTAAAAGTAAATAAGGCACCTGGGGCTTATAGGGTCTATCCAGTTATATTAAAAAAACAGCAAAATAGGTAAATGTATCTTTCACCATAATTATGAGATCATCCTTGGTTTAAAGGAGAGTAATATTAGTGGAGGCATATAATGTGAGAAAGCAAGCTTATACAGCATTAGCCAAAAAAACCAAAAAAACCTTCCCATTTCACCCATCCATTCACTCCAAAAGTTTGTCCAGTCCTTCCTTGAATTTATTTAACCTATCAACTTCCACAATGAGAGATGGAAGTTTGTTCCAGCAATCAACCACCACTAGCTCAAGGCAAATTTCCACCACACATCTATTCTACAACTGTCCTTCCTCAATTTGAATTTATACCCCTTCAGGTGTGTGTAATCTGGGCAAGAGGAATAATCCAATCAGCATCGAGCTTGCTCAAACCATTCAAGGCCTTATTACACCTCAATCAGATCATCTTGCAGGTGCCTGGTCTCCAGATGCTGCAATTCTCAGAACTTAAACTTTTCCTAGTAGGAGTAACCCTTTGTTTCCCTCACTAGTCTCGTTGCCCTTCTCTGTACTCATTCTAGCAGCTCTACATGCTCCCTAAAATGAAGCCTCCAGACTTGTATGCAGTACTCAAGGTGTGACCTGACCTTTGCTTTATACAAAGGGATAATCACCTCCTTATCCCTGCTAGCAAACATCCTGTATATCATTGACAAGATCCCATGAGCTGCTCTGTCAGCCTATCTGCACTACACAGAAACCTTCATATCTGACTGCACAATAACCCCCAAGTCTTTTTCATTCTCCACTACCCTGTGAAGAATGAAATGTGTTTCTTAAATAACACCATAATCCCTACTCCCTTCCTATCCTCTCTATCTTTTCTGTACACATTGTACTCCCCAAATTCCAATTCTGCATTCCTTATAATCTGTGTGACACCACATCTCTCATATATTCAAACAATATCTGCCTTTGATATCTTGACTAGTACTTCAAATATCTCAAATTTATTTACTATACTCCTAGCATTGGTGTACATGCAAGTATACATGCATCTGGTCTTACTCTTAGTTACCCTAACATGGCCCATGTATTTACTTGTTCCATGATGACTCCCAGAACTTTTTGAAATCTCCATCACCTTGCTTTCCTGGTTGCTGCTTATTCTAATAGAAGCAGTCTAAGTATCATTTTCATCTCAGCCTGTGGCTACTGTTAATCTATTAGTTTGTGAATCCACCTAAGTTAGCAGTTTTCTGACCCACCTTTTCTATTTAACTGTATCCTGTACCTGTAGAAGCAGTCTCTCCTGTTAACAAGCATAGATCATGCTGAGAAAAATTCAACCCCACGAGCCTTACATAGTCTCTCCATGGCCGAATTGATTGACAAGGTACTCATCATGTATCCCCACTCCTATCGCATGTGAGCAGAATTGCAGACACTTTCAAATTTAATCCTGACTCGAGACTTTTTTTAACATCGATCAGTACTTGTTAATTATGTCCACAGATCTCCTATTCTTAATGTCATTAGTGCCAATGTGTACAACAGTATCACTTTTTGTGCCCCTTAAAGATGCTATCTGCTTTACACCATCCTCAACCTTTTGCCCCTGGCAGACATACCCCGGTCCTATTCCACCTATCCTTTTTGCACAATATATTTCCCGTTTCCTTGGCAATAGTCACCAATAATAACTTGCTCTGTGGGACCTGCACATTCTGCCTTGAAGATTGCCATTGTGTTGCCTGATACACAAGAGTGAGCTTTGGCATTTAGTTGGGCAGCTGAGAGCTTGATGGCCCCATTTTAATTCCTTCAAGGGCATTACGCCATCCATTCTTTAAGCTGTCATAGTTGCTAATCAGAACGCTGAGTTGGCACCTAATTTCTTCACGCTTACTGCACCTAGAATGCAAAGACATCCTCTTTGGATTGATCATATTTCTATAGATTGGAAATGTGCAAATGTCTTCTATTCGCAAAAGGGAGTTAAAGGTCAATGTGAACAATTATAGATCTGTAAGCTTGTTTCTGTTCCAGGAAGAATAATGGAGTCAGTGGTTAAAGGAATATTTCATGATCATGATAACAGGAATGAATTTTACAGAAATCACAGCATGATTTCTGTAAAATTCATGTTAAGGGGGAATCCCATCTGACCACTGTGATTGGCTACTATGATGCAACAGCAAAGGAATGGAGTAGAATTGTAGTAGTAGAATTTCAGTAAAGCTTTTGTCGCTGTTCTGTATGAGAGACTACTGCAAATTGGAGTAGTGTGCCATTAGGGACAAGTTACTCTATGGCAAAGGGATGATTGATTGGTAGAAGACAGAGAGCAGTTATAAATAGCACTTTTTCTTGGATTCATGTTATTAGTGGAATCCCTTGGTGTGAGCTTTACTCGCATCGAGTAAAGGGACCATTGCTGGTCCCTTTACTCGATGAAGGCATATCTAGCTTATTATCAAAGTTTGCAGTGAAAGAGATATTGACATGATTTTTAATCAAGGCATACTACTGTAACAATACCTTGAAAAATTAGCTCAATGTGCTGAGAAGTGGCAATTGAGGTTTAACATTGGTAAATGAATGATACTGTATATGGCAGCAGTAATCTCAGAATAACATTGCCAGTTACGTAGTGCCATATTTAAAGTAGGGAGAATGAAAGAGACATAGCGGTAATTGTACAGTCCATCATGAAGTTCTCTGAGCAGTGCAGACAGCTTGCTAGAACAGCTCAAGGGGTTCTGTCAATGATATACAGGAAGTTTTCCAGCAGGGACAAGTAGATGGTTATCCCATTGTATAATAAGGCAGCTGTTAGACCACATCTTGAGTTCTGCATACAGTTCTAGAAACCTCATATTAAGAAAGATGGGCATCTATTGGAACAGGTTCAGAGAAGTGCAACCAGTTTGGTCAAGAACACTCTTAACCACAAAAGATTTTGGTTCTGCATATTGCAGTGCTTGGGCATTAGACACTTGCAAGGACACCTGTTTGAAGTGTTTAAAGATTTAAATGGATTGAGTAAACTTAATGATAGTATTCCAACTCTTTTTCAGACGGTGCACACAAGGAGATATAAAGTTAAATTGAAAAAAAAGGATGGCTGCAGGATATATGTGCAGAAATTTTCTTTCAACCAGAGAGTAATTGGTTCTTGGAACAAATTATCATATGTTGTTGTGGAAGTGGGTAGCTTGAATAAATTTATAGAAAAATTACACTTATTGTTTGTTAGAGGGGATGAACAGATGAGGTGGGGGGGGTTCTGTGTTTTTGGCTGATGCTGTATAAGCTTGCTTCTTTGCATCATTTGCAACTACAACTGACTATCACAGTTCAGAATTCTTTTTTTTAAAAGTTGAATGCATTCTGCTGTGTCATTTTACTTTTGTTTCAGAACTGTTTATTTTGTCACTAAGAAGTGATGTGCCATTAGGTGGTTTGTTGATTTTATGGTGCATCAGTATCTTAGTCCATATTGCACTATCATCTTAGTCCACACTCATGAAGTAATAGTGTATTATTTCTTCATGAGTGTGTTATGCTGTGAGCTATTCCAAAATCTGGAATAGCTCACAGTAAAAAACCCTGTTTCTGACATCAGTTAACAAGAGCCTCAGTTTGAGAGGCTTTTAACAATCCTCTAGTGTCCAATGGATTTGAACCCAGACCTCTCAAAGAAGTGCTGAAACCATTATATTGTAATAGAAGATATGTCATTAAGTAAGGTTCTGTGTAATGCTCTCATTTTTATTTGTCAGGAAATTGCTGACTATAAGGAACAGAGGGTGTGCTCAGAGCCACGAAAACCTGTGACATGTTAAAACTTGTGTTTGGAGAAGAAGCAATCAACAGAACTGAAACATTTAGGTGAATTTTTGAAATGGATTGATGATATTCTGGATGTATATCCTCAAAACCAGTGGAAATGTGATAAGAATTAAAGGACATTTAAATGTGTATATTTTCAACTTATATATATTAACTGTTATTTTATAAATACAGGCATACCTCGATTAACGAATAGGATGCGTTCCACGAAATTACTTCGTTAAGCGAAACTTCGTTTTCAGAGGTAAAAATACTATGGCCAGAATAGGGATACGTTCCTACGTAAAGAAAATGAAAAGCTTTTTTTCAAACAAAGAAAAGTTTTATTAAATAAACAGTCAACTTACATACAAAGTGAAATCACATTTTAAAATATGAGGTTAAAGTTGATTGTTTATGCTTTTTTTCTCTTTCATTTAACAATTGCCTATATGGAGTTATTGCATTTAACACTGATCGCTTAACTATAACACTTCTTCCTAAATCGGGATCATTTTCACTAAAAAAATTTAAAATGTTTTCAATATCATTTAAGCACCTTTTTAAATCTTTGGTTGTTAACACTTTTTCGGCAGGAACTTCTTTAACTTCGCCTTCATTATCTTTGTCTTCGTTGCTAACAAGGTTTTCTAAATCTTCCACTGAAAAACCATCATCTTCTGCATTCAATAAATTTCTAACATCCTCTTCATCGACATTTTCGAAACCTATTGATTGAGCCATCTGGATAACTTCATTTCTAATTTCTTGGATGTTATTTTCTTCTTCTAGTACAACTTCTGGCCATATTTTGTGCCAAACTCCATTTAAGCATTTCTTAGTGACTTCTTTCCAAGAACTATCAATGTTTTCAATTGCGTTTTTAATGGTGTAGTTTTTCCAAAAAGTTTTAACTGTCATTTCCACTTTATCCTCTAGTTCAGTTAAATTGCTTAAAGTTCGACGCAGATAATAAGCTTTAAATGATGCTATTACTCCCTGATCCAATGGTTGAATCAGGGAAGTTGTGTTTGCTGGAAGAAACACAACTTTGACAGGAATGCATGTGTCCAACGTGTTAAGATCAGTAGGATGTCCCGGAGCATTGTCTAACAATAAAAGAGCTTTTTCTTCAAAGTTGTTTTTTTGACAATACCGTTTTACTCCAGGACAAAAGTGGTTAACAAACCAATCAGTAAATAACTCCTTGGTAACCCACGCTTTTCTATTTGCTTTCCATATTACAGGTAAATTCATTTTTATGTTACCTTTTAACGCCCTCGGATTTTCTGAATGGTAAACTAATAGCAATTTTAATTTATAATCACCAGAGGCATTTGATCCAAAGAGTAACGTTAAACGGTCTTTGGCTGCTTTAAATCCAGCAGCTGATTTTTCTTCAATAGAAATGAAGCTTTTTGTTGGTAGCCGTTTCCAGAACAAACCGCTTTCGTCAACATTGAACACCAAATTTGGTGGAAAATTTTCACGTTCAATTATTTCCTTTAGTTTTTCTGGAAACTTATTTGCAGCTTCAACATCTGCACTTGCAGCTTCTCCTGTTAATTTTACACTATGAATCCTGGCCCGTTTTTTAAATTTCTCGAACCAACCACGAGAAGCCCCAAAGGTTTCCGTAATTTCTTCAGTTTGTTTAGATTTCAGGTGATTAAACAAAAATAATGCTTTTTCTTGAATCACCATTTGACTTAAAGGCATATGACGTTGTGACATATCATCTATCCACAAACTTAACATTTTCTCCATTTTTTCTAAAATTGGATTCCTTAAGCGAGTTAATTTTGCCGCTGTAACATCTGTACAATTCTGAGCAGACTGTTTTATTTTTTCTGATTGACTTAGTATGGTTGTTAAAGTTGATTGCGCTAATCCTCAAGAATGTGCCACATCGGATTTTCTTTCGCCGCTTTTAACACGTCGTACGATATTTAGTTTAGTTTCCAAAGAAATTGCTTTTCTTTTCTTTGATTCTGACATTTTAATTAACTAAAACAAAAATATTTCTATTAAAATTTACAAAATCTACGTTATGTAATGCTATAAAGAACCTACGTCGATTATTGCAATGCGCCACACTGAAACAACGTCAATCATGTAAACAACAACTAAATTACGCGATTGACACGCAAAACTGTTATAACAGACATGCCCGCAGCTCGGGAGCACTCGGGAATACGTAACGAGTCGCCGTCAGTCACCAATTGGATGATTGTCGGGCGTTGGCCTTAAATTGGAATATTTTTTTATGTTAAATGGGGCTTGAAATTGCGGACTTCGTTATATCGAGGCTTCGTTATCAGAGGTAACGTTAACCGAGGTATGCCTGTACTGCAAAAAAAAAAAAAAAAAACCCAAAACCTGCAAAATCAATGTACCAAAATATTAACTAAATATGAAAAATAGCCCCCAAAAAAGGTCTTGCATATAGTGCTATTTAGGCACTAAGCAGAATTTCAAAAAGAAAGAAAAAAAATAAAATAAAAGTGCTATAACTGGAGTTTACCATAGGTCAGAAACTTATGATCACACTCTAATCACAAAGAATGTTTAAAAATCCATATCTTATTTCCCCCCCCCCTCAAAAAGTAATTCAGACAATACACCTGGGAAAAAAAAAGTTCAATATATTTCTACAAATTTACCAAAAAACAATGAATGAATATACAAGAATTGATTATAAAATATACCCCAGTTTTTGTTCTCTTTTTAAATAAATATTTAAACTTGTACATTCAAATGAGCATTTCCCTCTTTAAAAGCATACTTATCAGCTTTCTCATTTCCAGAAATTGTGCCTATTGTGGATTCATGGGAAGTTTTCTTAGCTTCTGGATTTCAGCTAATTTTTTGTAACGTTTGATGGATGTATGTGTTAGATTTTTCAAACATGAGCTTATCAAATTTGTTGATATTGGTTCAAATACACAGTTAGGCAGCTGTGGCCATATTTAGTGCAAAGAACAGAGTATACCAAACATGTTTGGATTACAGCCAAAATGTAAACTGATCATATGATCAGCTTACATTTTGGTTGTGTTCTTGTCTATCATTTTTAGATAGTATTGGCATCTGTTTTTTTGTGACTCACTTGTGCTTCTATACATTTGCTTTTTTTAGTTAACCCAAAACCTAATGTTTTATGTTAACTCTCTTAATTATTTGTACTTTGTGTAAAAAAAATTGGGAAAATGCAAACTGTTCCTTACCTGGGGATTGATTTTTTTTTTTTTTTTTTTTTTTTTTCTATGAGTATTGCTTTTTTCAATGTGTTGGATGTCAGACACTTAACCCAGGCTAATTTCTTCTATGTGATACATGGAAGAAATGTTATTTATCTTTTATTCAAAGTAATCTTTGCTTTATAAATGCCTTAAAAATTGTTTTATAAATTTTTTTTTTGTCACTGTGTGATTGTAAAAAGTTGTATTACTTCAAAATGAACAAACAAAATGTCATGTGACAAAAGCAAGAGGCATTATAAACAGTTTTAAAAAGAAAAAAAAAAAGAAGAAAAAAGTATTGCTTACAATTGTAAGTATTGCTTATTAACTTAGTAACTATTGTATTGCTTACTATTATGATACAGTGCAACAAGGTGAACAAACACATCTTGTGTTTTGCATATGTTTTGATGTGTGTTACTTGTTTATATTGGATTTATTTTAATAAAGATTCATCTTAATTTCAGTGTTTTTTTTATGAGTAGCATTAATTAATAATTGTGGTCTTTTTATACTCTATATAGGCTTGATGTAGCTGAGTGATCAAACACGAGACACAGTAGCATATGCATCTAGTGGATTGTGTGACTGTTGTATTCATTGTTGAAATGACTAATTGTATACTTCTGACTTAGTGTTTATGTTGGAGTATAAACAAAAAGTGTGTGTGTGTGTGTGTAGATAAGTTTTCATTCTGAAATCTTACAGTGGTCTCTCTCTCCAAACTTGATGGATGTGGGAGTTTGTACTGTACTCATTTATTTCAAATTTATTTCTTTTCTGAAAGCTCCTGGTTGTAACAATGTGTTGTACCAATAAATATCCGGAAAAGTGTTTTCTGTGCTAGACACTCTGGTCTCCCATTAAAATGATTGTACATGTATTGTTAAATAATACTGAATACATGCTTAAATTATTATTTGCAACCTTATAAATATTCATGTTAATATCTCACAAAAGTTCCCATTGCCTTCATGCTAAGTTAACAAGAAAATGAAGAAAATAGTATAGTAGTAACACTAACTTTAAAAAACAGAACTATACTGTACTTACATTGTGTAATTTTAGTTAAATAGATAAATGTTGAAAGTGTTTCATTCTAATTAATTTTCGGTTAAAAAGATAACACTTTATGTAGTTGTTGAATATAGCAAAAGTTTGTAAGACTAAGCTTTCTGATACTTAAATTGAATGTGTTGTCAGAAGTTCTCGTTTGTAAATTGGAAGATCACTGTAAATAAAGATCATTGGAAGATCTTTATTTACTTAGCTACATTGGCATAAACACTAATCAACAACAGTGTGGTAGTCTCTTCAGAAACTTTCCTCACATTCACGTTTTCTTTCAGAATTGGACTGTTTATCGAATTTGAAAATAAAGTGTTTCAATTTAGATAAAGAGACACGCCTTTTATTTTATCATTAATAACAACCACAGAGGGTGTCTTACAGAATTAAATGAGAGTACAGTCAAGCCTCTCCTGTCCATAGAACTCTTCCAGCGATTGCCAGAAACAGTCACAAGGTTCTGACAACATGAATCCAGACCTTGCTGGATATCCAGACTATAGTAAGTCAGCATATTCAGATGTTTATTCTCAGACTTTCAAGTACCACATGGGATAACAATAACATCTCCTTTAGATTTTGACCAGAGTTTCTACAATCTGGCTGACTCATTAATTAATGCTATTTAGATAAGGATGCATACCTGGCAAGACAGGCAGATACTGAAGAAGGGGTCTGTCTGATTTCTCAACATCCATGCATATTGTTTTATTTAAAAATGTACTGGAAGCTTTCAGCAGCATATGTTGCCTTCATCTGCCTAGATTATCTTCCCATGCCCATTTCTTTAAGTGTGTTAGCTGTCTGGCTAGAGATCATTCAATATGAAAATGTCACCTTCTATTATATTAGTATTCTTCTATATTAGTATTGGCAGTAGTGAATGATGTGATAATGCAAGCTTATATAAAATTAGCAAAAAATAAACCATCTGTACCCATAACAATTTGTTTATAGAGAAACCTTCATCATTACCTCCAACAATTTGTCTAAAGAGAAACCTTCACATTACCTCTAACAATTTGTCTAATCCTTCTTTAAATTTATTAAGACTACCCATTTCCACAACACCAGATGGAAGTTTGTTCCAACAATCAGTTACTCTCTGGCTGAAAGCAACCATCTATCCTGCAGCCATCCTCTTCAATTTAAAATTGTCTCCTTCTGAGTGTTGTCTAATAAAGAGTAAGGATACCATCAGCATTTAGTTTTTTCAATACATTTAATGCCTTAAACATGTCAATCATATCTCTTTGCAGGTACAGTCTGTCCTCGTATAGCACGATAGTTGTGTTCCTAGAAACCCTCGTGCAATGCAAAATCTTGCAATATAAACAACAGGCCCTATGGGAAAAGTGGGGTTAGGTGCCGACCACCCAAGATTGAACACACATTTCGAACTAAAACATTACCAAACACAATAAATAATCGGGTAATTTTAATCGTTATAAAATACTTATGTATTTTATAACGATTAAAATACGTAATAAAAAATATAATATACTTTTTATTATATTATAATAAAGTATTTTTAGTATTTTTTAATACTAAAAAAGTATTTTTTACGAATAAAATACGTATTTTATTCGTAAGAAATTTATTATATTAAATAAAATAGTCGTAATAAAATACTTATGTATTTTATAATACGTAAGTATAAATTATAATACGTAAGTCGTAATAAAATGCTTACGTATTTTATTACGACTATTACGTAATAAAATATTGCTAATGCTTTTGCTTCTATCATAAGCAAACTTGTTTTTTGTTTGATTTTCTATCCAAACAGATTACAGCTGTTCCATCTCTTCCAATTCTTTGTATCTTAATCTAATGGATTTTAATTACACTTTGAGTTGTTTTTATTTTCTCCGCATTCTTTGTAATTCTCGGCGTTGCCTCATTTAGGTCTGTAGCATGTGCAATATCACATGGTCTTTCATTTTGCTCAAAGCGTTTCACAATTTCATATTTTTTTTCTCTATCGACAGAGGCGGACTGGCCATAAGCCTTACCCGGGAAATCCCGGTGGGCCAGAGGCCTGTGTGATTTTGGCCATAAACCATAGTATGAGGCCACTATTAATTTTCCCTGGTAAGAATTTTTGACCCAGTCCGCCTCTGTTTATTGATATTGCTTTTTTTTTCTCTCTCTCTGAATCTGCAGTGCCTTCACCTGGACGCTTCCTTTTCACACCTTTTAAGTATTTTACCAATTTTTAGGGAATAAAGCGCAATTACAAAACGAGGAGGCACGCTTAATACACATAAACAAAGCTGGGCGCATATAGCAACTGAATAAACACCGTAAAGGCTGAGATACACTATTAACACCCCACATTTTACTAAAGCACATTTCTGGGGGTTACTACCATAAAACAATAAAAACAATTTCCAGTTGCGTTTCTGCTAGTGGAATCTGTTATAAACTGGTAGTAAACTCGATCTAATTGCATTTGCGATAATACGGATAGCTGGAATTGTGTGGGTTTTTACGTTATTATGGTGAAATGTGTTTCCCCTTCACTGATATAAAACACACAAACGCATTTTCAGAATCTTCTTCATTACTATAGTGTTGCGTTCGGTTGGGGTGATTCCGCGTTCGACTGCCATTTCTTGTAAACACAAAGGCGAATCGTGCATAAGCGAATTCGGTTCGTGTTATATATCGTTCCCCTGTTTATAAATCGTGTATGATCGAATTCGTGTAATGTAAACACGTGTTATACGAGGACCGACTGTACCTAGTTTCTAGGTGCTGTGGTTTACAGAACTAGCCTTTCTTGGTAGGAACGTCATTTTATGTCCCTGATTAATCTTGTTGCTCTTCTCTGTGCCCATTCCTGAAATGAAGCATTCAGATCTGTATGCAGTACTCAAGGTGCAACCTTCCAGTGGGAAATACAATGTCTTATACAATGGGATAATCATCTTGTCCTTGCTGGCAAAATTCCTATATATCATTGACTGAACTCCATGAACTGTTTTAGAAGCCTGTCTGCATTGCTCAGAGAACTTCATGTTGGATTGTACAGTTCAACATGAAGTTGTTCTCCACTACTTTGAGTGTGGTATCACCTAGATGATATATTATTCTAGGATTACTATTACCCATAGGAGCTACAGCAATCTCAGAATTGTTATACCTCAATTATTCCTTTCATCCCGTCTTCCTAATTTTTCTAGATCTTGTTGCAATATACCCAGATTCCTATCATTAACCACTCTTTCAACCTTTGTATCATTTCTAGACTAGACATTACCTGATATATATCTTCATCAATATTGTTAATAAATATTGAAAACAATAAGGGACATAGTGATGAACTAGAGACTCCATTAATATTGTTAGTCCAAGAAGAGCAGAACCATTAATAATCACTGTCAGTTTTCTGTCACTCAACCATCCCTTAATCCATAGCAATAACTTGCCCCTAATGTCACACGTTCCAGTTTGTACAGCCTTACTGAAATCTAAGTTGTCAAATTTTTTTTTTTGCATACAGCATCTTTCTTTATGTTCAGTAATAATAAGTATTGTGTAATAAAAGCTGTGATTGCTTGCATTCCTGCCAAAATGATGGTCCTGCATTACTGTGAAACAGAAGTGAAGCTTACAGGTCTATAATTATTTACTTTGCCCTTTGATCCCCCACCATGAATAGGGGAGATATCTGCACATCTCTAATTGGGCCCACATGAATTCATAGCAAGACAATTCATTGTATGCAACAATTTAGTGCATGACAATTTGCTGTATGTGGCAATTTGATGCATGAAAGTTCTGTGTATTTGACAGTTCGGTGCATGATAGTTTATGAAAGAGTTTGGTGCATGACAGTTCAGTGTACAATACAATTTGGTAAAAGATAATTGGTAGCAATGACAATTTGGTGTTACCACACAGAGATCAGAAATTAACAAAATCAATGACATAAAAGGTTTAGGAAACAAGAGAAATTTTGGCGACTTAGGAAGGAGGAATGCAGAAATAAAAAAAATAAAAAAACCAAAAAAAAAAAAAAAAACATATTTTTTATCAATTTATTTTGTATAAAAGGATTTACTAGCATACTGCTAATTTCTTTCAATAAAAACTATAGTATGGGGTTGCAAATCAAACTTCAGAAGGTGTGCATTACCCAGCCAGCATCCCTTAATGTCCAATCTACTTTTGGTCTTTGGAACTCCCCCCCCCCCATGTATTTCCTAAAAAAATGCAGCTTACAGAAGTGAAGTGTGAACATGATTCTCATGTATCCCAAATTTTAACCTGTCCTTTGGCACCTTAATAAGATTTCCTAAAAAAAAAAGTAGAATGTGCATTAAAAATCAAAGGTGGATAGTATGATCCATAAAAAATATAAAATACTGTATCAAGGACTGTATTGTGATCACTAAATTCATGATTTACAACATGTATGTTAAATGTTTGCATTTGATTGTCTTGCTTTTTGCCATTCACTGAATTCTCCCAAAGAATTCACTAAATCATTGTACTTGCCAAAGTGTCATAGCCGCCAATCGTCTTTCACATACAGCAAAACGTTATGCACCGTTTTGTTGCATACAGTGAAACGTCATGCACCGATTTGTTGCATGCACCGAAATGTCATGTATCAAATTGACTCATGCTGTAAATTGTCATGCACTGAACTGTTGTACAACGAATTGACGTGATCACCTCAAATCTATAAGGACATGCAAATCCAGGGCTGCTCTTCTAATTATGGCCCAGGGTTTGCTTACCTTTTTTTGCAGCTTCTTTTAATGGATAGATACCATCTGCCACAGGTGCCTTATTTATCTTCAGCCAGAACAATTTCTCCTCCACTTTCTTCTCAGTTATTTCAAAAGTATACAAAGTTTTACTTTATATACTTCTGGCATCCTGATCCTTAAAAACTTCATGTGAATATGAATGCAAAATATTTATTCAGTTTGGTAGCTACATGAACAAGATCATCAATACTTATGCCATTCTTATCTAGTCTCTGAGCAGTGGTCCCTTTCTTGTGTTGACTGTGTTAATAAGCAACAAATATTTTGCTAACTTTTCTTTGCCAAATGCTTCTCATAATCTCTTAGTTTGCCTAATCCTCTTAATGACTTAATTCCAGACTAATTTATACTTACTGTAGGAGTCTGTGTTCTCTGATAATTTATAATCAGTTGGGGATAAGTCTAGAATTGGTTAGTCTCCTGTTCCTTTCAATTGTGTGTGTGTGTGTGTGTGTGTGTGGCTTTCACTAGGCATGCACTGAGGATTTTTCTGTTGGGGGAACAGAGGGACCCTACCCCAGGTCAGGGAACTGGCTGCTTTGACCTAGTGAAAATTACATAAGTTTTTTTTTGAGTCACGTCCAGACAGATGGGGCATATTTGGGCCAAAAGCTTTCACACATTGTTTTACCAAAAAAAGAAAAATAACTGTGAAGTTTATGCTAAAATTGGAATTCACCTAATATTGTTAGGAAGGAGACTTCATGATACTGTTTTAGAAACTTATCTGAGACTTATCTTATTATATCAGTGTTCACTTGAATGGCTTACCTCAGGGGTTCCCAAACTCTGTGGCCTGTGGGCCAGATCTGGCCTGCAGATATTTCAATTAGATTGTAATTGAAATTAATGTTTATATTAGATCACAATAAAATTTATGAAAAACACATTTTATAGATTATTTTAACATTTGTCGACTGATTAATAGTGTTGACGCCTGTGTCGTCAGCTTAATCTTGTTAAGATATTAATTCTGTTATTTCCACTTAAAGCTATTCTTTGAAACATCGTTAAAATAATCCGTTAATCTTGACCCCGTCATTAAATAGCAATAGGCATTAGAGACAGTAATTAGAGATTTCCTAATCCCTTGCCAGCCTGCACACCAACCATGATGTCCAGAGTATGGGAGCAAAGGTCACCCTAGGCTTCCACTACACAAGAATCCTGGTTCCAGGATAAAACCTGGCACCGGCAGCATGGTCTGACAATTGGTATTGGTAAGATCCTGAACCAGCCTGCACGTGAACCCTGATGTTCAGAGTATGAGAGCAAAGGTCACCCCTGGCTTCTACTATACAAGAACCCTGGATCCAGGATTAAAACATGACACTATCCTATTGGTTAATGGAGTTAATCCCTCTGCTATAAATTAACTGTTGGTAGCCTGTATGCACGTGTTTCTGGTAGCATCAGCAAGGGGAGGTTGTCGGCAGGTATAAATTTAATCTCTTTGTATTACCTTAGATTTCCAGCAATTCAAAACTTAATACTTCAGAATCGTAATTTGCAAATTGTGTTATTGGTAACTGTAACTGCAATATCCTAAAATATTCAAATTTTTGAATATTTTAGGATATTGCAGATACCCAAAACGCCACCTTATTAAACAATATTATAAATAATAGTTTTATATTATAATAATGTAGTTTATTAGACAAACCGCCTAATAAACTCTATTAATTTCCCATGATACATGAGAGATATGAATATGATAACCTCTATGTTAAAATATTTTATAAAATTAAGGCAAGTCAGTGCTTATTTACTTCAATATTCATGAGTATTTTTATTTTATTCCAGTGACCCCATAAAATTTATGTCAAAGTTGATATAAAAAAAAAATAAAAGTTGATGCTGAGTGTCACTCTTTTAATGAGCAGTGGCCAATTAATTACTTTTTTGCACTGCTCAATGATACTTGCATGTCCCTTATTTGCAGTGAAGCCTTGTCTGTCGTTGTTCAAGGAATATAATGCGAATGTCACTACACCACAAAACATGCCTCAAATTACAATAAATTTCAAGGAGCTTTGAGGCAGAAAAAACTCCAAAAACGAACCCAAACTTTTCAAACTCAACAGAAGATTAGAACTCATCAAAATTTATTTTCAGTTAGAGCTAGTTTTTGAGCCTCCCAAATCATTGCTAAAGAAGGAAGGGCCTTTATGGATGGAGAATTTGTAAAACAAATTTGTTTGGTAATTGCAGAAGTATGTCCCGAGAAAGTAAAGAATTTTGCATCTTTAAGTTTATCTTCATCAACTATAACGAGAAGAATTGAAGATTTAGGAGCCAATGTTCAAAATAAACTTGTAGAAAGTTTGTGAATTCACACATTTTTCAATAGCAGTTGATGAGAGTGAAGGTACAAGTCATACAGTTCAATTACTAATTTATATCTGAGGTGTAAATCAAAATTTTTCAGTAACTGAAGAGCTAGTTGCATTAAAAAGCTTGAAAGATACAACAGGTGAAAATATATTTTTGAGTTTGTCAGAAGGAGTTGACGGCCTCAAATTGAATTTGGATATTTGCTATCAGTGGTTACAACGTGTATGTTCGGTACTAAAATTGGGTTCATGGGTCAGCTTCATAAATATCTTGAGAGTAAAAATATTAAAAAAACCAATGCAATTTCATTGTATAATTCACCAGCAGTCTTTGTGTGGAAAAATTTTTGGCGTAGATTCAGTCATGTCAACTGTAATATCAACAGTAAATTTTATTCGCAAGACTGGTCTGAATAGTCAGCAATTCAAAAATTTTCTTGAAACAAGACTGAATATGATTTGCTGTAGTACATTGAAGTATGATGGTTGAGTAGTCGCGGTAACGTGTTGAAGCGATTTTTTTGAACTTAGGATCAAAATAGATCTGTTTATGATTTAAAAATTGAAACCTGTTCTGGAACTTCCAGATCTTAAATGGTTGTGGAACCTTGCCTTTTTAACAGATATATGTGAACACCTGAATTTTCTTAATATGAAACTACAAGAATGAGACAAACTTGTCAATGAATTGTATTATAATGTCAAAGCATTTGAAACAAAACTGGAGTTATTTAAATAATCAACTATTTTGGAATAATTTTTCACATTTTCCATGTTGCAATAATTTATCTAAAAATTTGGTTAGTTGTTATTTTTCCACTGAAAATTTTGTTCAAAATGTTAGTTTGTTGCAAGAAAATTTTGTGGATAGATTTTCTGATTTTAAAAATAATTCAAAGGTGTTTGAACTTTCTCAAAATCTGTGTGACATACTCATCAACATCGTTGATGAGAATTGATGACAATTTGAGTTGGTAGAACTTCAATCTAATGATGCATTTGAAGACAATATTTAAAAATGAAAATCTAATTCAATTTTATTCAACATTATCTTGGTCAGATTATCCAAAAATTAAAAATTTTGCAAGAAAGGTTACATCAATTTTCGGAAGTACGTGTATATGTGGGCAGACCTTTTCAAAAATGAAATATGTAAAATCAAAAATGCGATCATGTGTAACTGACTTGCATTTACATGACTTTTTAAGAATTCGAACTAGTACTGTACTTTAAAACCTGATATTACGAAACTTAGCCGCACTCTACACCCACATTCATCGCATTAATTATAATTTTGTTGTATTACTGACTGTATTTTTGTGATTAGTACAATAAATAAGTAATAATTAAAATTTGATATAAACAAACTGGTATATTTTATGTTACATATCCATTGATTTATTTTTGAATTTGTAGATATAGGTAGGTATAAAATTTGTTTCTCTCTGCATAACATTACAGTTATGCAGAGAGAAACAATGTTATGCAGACAAACTACATTGTCTGCATAACATTACAGTTATGCAGGCAATGTAGTTTTCAGTAATTAGGAATTTTCTCTGGTCCACCAAATATTCCAAAAATTCATATGTGGCCCGCTTCTCCAAAAGTTTGGGGACCCCTGGCTTACCTGATTCTCTGTTGCATGATTGTGAACCAGGTCATGCCATTAATGTCACTACTGTGCCTCTCATATTTGGCATTAGTGCCTTTTGTATTTTTCATATAACAAAGTTTATATGTTGACGCTAATAAACAATCTTATTACTTTGCTGTATGCTGTTAAATATGAATTCTGCTATTAATAGTAAAAAAGATGTGCCATGTATTTTTACTTAACTTTGGGAGGCATTTCATAATGCCCATCCTAAAGCTAACTGACCTGTTGGTATCAAGATTTGAAAGTGCTCCTTCATAAGCTTAACATGATTGCATCTACATTTATGCAACTCCTTCCACCAAGATAGTGTCTGTTCCACCAAGGCAATGGAGTGTTTGTTTTGCTGCTTGTGACCTCTGTGGAATTGGGAAAAGTGTTGTACACCATCTACAGTTTATTAATTGTGCCATGCTGCACATATTCAATATCGTGGTTTCCTACCTATCTATACAAGTGAGCCACAGTCCGAATTGTCTAAGATGTGACAGTGCCATATCACAACACACTCTTTGAGTGTAGTATTTATACAGCAGGGATATGTGAGATAGAACTTAACTCATAATCAAACCATGTGGCTGTAGCCTAGTGGTCAGACACGAGGGTGCATAAGTACATTTGCTTTGATTGACTTGCTAATTATGGGGCTGTTTCTTGTATTCTCTGTATCTTATAAACTCCTCTAACCATTTGATGGTCCTGGAGTATAAATATAAAATTTATTTTTTTTATGTATATATTACACACTCACTTCCTGAATGCCATACAGGCTGTGATGATAGTACACATTCATTCAGTTCTGTGTCAGCTTTTCATAATGGTCTGCTTTCTTTTAAGTTTTGTGGATGGGGGTGGGAGAGGATGTTTACTTTTGTCCAGTTCAAAGCCACACTAGCATTACAAGTGACATTGATGCAAGAGAGCAAGCTTATATAGTATCAGCAAAAAAAAAAAAAAAAAAACACTTCCCATTCATCTATCCATTTGATCCAAAAGTTTGTCCAGCTCATCCTTGAATTTATTTAAGTTATCAATTTCCATGACAGATGGAAGTTTGTTGCAGCCAACTATTTGCTGGCTAAAGGCAAATTTCTGCACATCTGTTCTGCAACTGCCTTGTCTCAGTTTGAATTTATGCCCACTCAAATGTGTAATCTGAGCAAGAGGAAGAATCCCATCAGCATTGATCTTGCTCAAACCATTTAAGACCTTATACACCTCAATTAGATCACCTTGCAGATGCTTAGTCTCCAGACACTGCCATTTGCCAAACTTAAGCCTTTCTTGGTAAGAGCACCCCTTTGTTCCCCTCACCAATCTCATTGTCCTTCTTTGTACTTGTTTCAATAGCTCTACATCCTTCCTAAAATGAGGCTTCCAGACGTGTATGTGGTACTCAAGTTGTGGCCTGACCATTGCCTTATACAGGGATAACACCTCCCTATCCCTGCTAGAAAAGTTTCTGTATATCATTAACTGAGTTGCTTTTGCAGCCTGTCTGCACTTCTCTGAAAACTTCATATCTGACTGAACAATTACCCCCAAGTTTTTTTTTTCATTCTCCACTACCCTGAGTGTAGTACTGCACAGTTTGTATGTTACTCTGGGGTTAGTGCTACCCATATGCAGTAATTTGTATTTGTCAATGTTAAACTTTAGTTGCCAGCTCATCAGCCCAACATTTCCAGATCCTGTTGTAGCAGCGTACTGTTGTTATTGTCATTAACAACCCTACCAATCTTTGTATCAACTGCAAACTTGTACATTAAGCCTGTTATACCTTCATCAGTATCATTGAAAAATATAGACAACAACAATGGTCCCAACACCGAACCCTGAACTCCAGTAATAATATTAGTTCACGATGAGCAGTGTCCATTTATTACCAATTTCTGTCTCCTTCCACTCAATCATCCTTTTATCCATAGCAGCAACTTTCCCTTAATGCCATTCTGCTCCAAATTGTATAGCAGTTTATGTGCAACAGTATCAAAAACTTTCCTGAAATTCAAGTATGCTATATCAAAATTAGTTTTTGCCTCCAGTCCCTTTACGATCACATCGTAGTATCCAATCAAATTGGTCAGGCAAGATTTCCCCTTAACATGCCATGTCTGAACTGTAACTGCAGTCTTGTCTAGATGATCCTGTATTGCTTCTTTAACCAGTGACTCCATTACTTTCCCCAGAGCAGAAGTTAAGCTAACAGGTCTGTAATTACTGCTGTCACTCTTTGAACACCCCTTTGTGAATTGGGGGTATATTTGCACAGTCCAGTGCCTCCAGGACTGGAGACACTGGATTCATGTCTCCAGTCCTGGAGACATGAATCCAAGGATGCTCTCATAATTATGGCTATGGGTTTGCTTACTTCCTTTGCTGCCTCCTTTAATATAACTGGATAGATCCCATCCACCCTCCACATGCCTTATGTTTAACTTCAACATTTCTCCTCCACTTTCCTCGCAGTTATTACAAAATCATTTAGTTCCCTATTAGAGTTTGATAAACTTCTGGCCTTTACTTCTCTACAGAATTCCTCATGTGTGAATATAGATGCAATATAACTCATTCACTTTGTCAGCTGTCTGAGCAGGATCATCAATATCAAGTGGATCAATCTGATTCATCCCCTTCCTTCTAGAGTTTACATAAGTAAAGTCTTTGCTGTTTTCCTTTGTATCTTTTGCCAAAGATTTTTCATAATTTGCCTTCTCCCACATATTGGCATCAAGGTTTGGATGATGCGGCTAACAACCGAGTTAACAACTCCTGCATATGGAAACGAGTCTTTCAGTCCCATATGCAGAAGGTAGCATTGATTTGTTGAGACAGTTGATTTTCTCCATTTTATCAGTAGCAGCTGGGCATCTTTTACCACACTTAAAAATCTCCTTTAGCTGTTCTGAAGTCTCTTTGCAAAGGACTAATTAATGTCATTCTATTTAACTGACTTTCTTTTATAAGTTTTTTTTTTTTCATCTTAACTCATACTGTTTGAATTTTTAATCTTTCCCCCTGATACCAAATACTATTCATAAAAAAAAAACAAAAACTTGTGCTTGGTACCTTAATAGCCTTAAATGCTGCATCTGTAATGTCTAATACTAAATTGACTGACCAACTGGTTTAAAGATACAGCACAGTCTTGATAGCTTCAAAACAAAGGCCCACATTAAATAGTATCTAATGTTTTTTAATGCCATCCATTACTACTGTGCATGCAAAAAGAGTAGCCTGGTAGAAGACAACGTAATAGAGTTATGAAGATGAAAAAGTGTGATGGCCTCTTCTGTTTCCCCCTCATAATAAATAAATAAATTTTCTGTGAACTCCTCTGACCAAACGGTCAGAGGAGTTCACAAGATAGACAGACTACAATAAACAGCACTGTATTTAGCAGTCACAGGATTGAATCCCGGTCAATCAAGGCGCGTGTACTTATGCACCTGAGTTTGACCACTCGGCTACGGCGGCCTTAATCATACCATCTTCACCTTTACTTTTCTAAAATTTAATTTGAAAATATGTTAATATTTTGTTACTTTGGTTTTCAGTGTAGAGCTCTTTATTAAAGAATGTGTAACTTCAACAGTGTTTATTAAATCATACAAGAGCACACATGGTATTATCACAAGATGAAAATTACACAACTTTTTTTAACACAAAAGAGTATTGTAACCACATCAAGTTTTACTTGTAAGGAACTATTGTCATTGTACATAAGCAAAGAAATAAAATTAAAAATAATTAACAGAAAATTTAAAATACTTAGATCGACCTAGATAGATTTTAGGGATGGTCAGAAAAAGTGGCAGATATGCTTTAATTTTAATTAATTTATATATAATATTATTTAAATAATTTATATAAAATATTTAATTAATTTTAAATTTTCTGTTGTTAATTATTTTTAATTTTATTTAGCATTAGCATTAGTAGAGGCATTTGATGCAAGAAAGCAAGCTTATGCAGCATCAGCCAAAAAAAAAAAAAAAAAACCCACTTCCACTTCACCCCTCTGTTCGTTCGAAATACCTGTCCAGCTGAGCCTTAAACTTATTCAGGCTATCAACTTCCACGACAAGGAATCGAAGCCTGTTCCACCAACCAACCACCCGCTGGTTAATGGCAAATTTCCGCACGTCTATCCTACATCTGTCTTTCCTCAATTTGAATTTATGCCCTCAGGTGATTATTCTGAGCGAGAGGAAGAATGCTATCAGCATTGAGCATGCACAAACCATTCAAGGCTTTATACACCTCTATCAGATCACCTCACTGGTGCTTAGTCTCTAGACACTGTAATTTGCAAAACTTAAGCCTTTCTTCGTAAGAGCACCCCTTTGTTCCATTCACTAATCTTGTTGCCCTTCTCTGTACTCGTTCCAGCAGCTCTACATCCTTCTTGAAATGAGGCCTCCAGACCTGTATACAGTACTCTAGGTGTGGCCTGACCATTGCCTTATACAAGGGAATAATCACCTCCTTATCCCTGGCGCCTCCGTAGCCAGGTGGGAAGGAGCAGCAGTGCGTAGCACCCGTTTCTTGATTAGACCGGGGTTCGAGCCCGTCACCATCAAATACGGAGTTTGCGGAAAGGTCAGGGAATGACCACCGCATATCCCGGAGCAATATGGCCTTAGTTGCTAATGCTCCTTAAAAAAAAAAAAAAAATCCTTATCCCTGCTAGAAAAATTCCTATATATCATTGACAATACACCATGAGCTACTCTTGCAGCCCGTCTGCACTGCCCAGAGAACTTCATATCTGCCTGCACAACCACCCCAAGGTCCCTTTCATTCTCTACCACTGTCAGTGTAGTACCACAGAGTTGATACGTTGCTCTGGGGTTGCTGTTTCCCATGTGTAGTACTTTACATTTGTCAATGTTAAACTTCATTTGCCACCTCTCAGCCCATCTGCTCAACCTTTCCAGATCCTGTTGCAGCAGCATAGTGTCAGTAGTGTCCTTGACAACCCCACCTACCTTTGTATCATCTGCAAACTTCGACATTAAGCTTGATATACCATTATCAATATCATTTATAAATACAGAAAACAATAATGGACCCAACACTGAGCCCTGAGGGACTCCACTAATAACATTAGTCCACGACGAGCAGTGTCCATTGATTACCACTCTGTCTTCTCCCCCTCAGCAAACCCTTTATCCACAGCAGCAATTTGCCTCCAATGTGGCCGACCGGGCTAGTCAGGTGGGTAAAGTGCCTGACTGGCAACCCAAAGGTTGCGGGTTCGAATCCCACCTCGGGCTTGGATCAGAGTACTGCAAAAAAAACCTTGGGAGGTGCACTATGGCCACAGCAGCCAATGCGCCAACAACTAAAAAAAAAAAAAAAAAAAGCCTCCAGTGTCACACTGCTCCAATTTGTGCATCAATCTTCCATGTGCAACAGTATCAAAAGCCTTTCTAAGATCCAAGTATATAATATCAAAGTTATTCTCTGCATCCAGTTCCTTTGTGACTGCATCATAGTATCCAATCAAATTGGTCAGGCAAGACTTCCCCTTAACACAACCATTTTGTGTCCGAGCTATAACTGAAGTCTTGTCTAAATGATCCTGCAGTGCTTCTTTAACTAGTGCCTCCATTAATTTTCCTGGAACAGAAGTTAAACTCACAGGTCTATAATTACTTGTGTCAGCCTTTGATCCTCCTTTGTGAATTGGGGTCACATTTGCACATCTCCAGTCTGTGGGTACCTCCCCTGAGTCTAAGGAAGCTCTCATAATTTGGCTAAGGGTTTGCCTACTTGGTCTGTTGCTTCCTTTAATATAACTGGATAGATTCCATCCACCCCGTGTGCCTTTCTTGTGTTTATCTTCAACAATTACTCCTCCACTTTACTCTCAGTTATTACAAGATTTTCTAGCTTACTGCTAGAGTTGAATACACCTCTGGCATTCCCCTCGCTTAATAACTCCTCCTGTGTAAATGTCGATGCAAAATATTCATTTAGCTTGTTAGCCACCTGAGCAGGATCATCAACAGTTGACCCATCGATATCAAGTGGACCAATCTGATTCATCTCCTTCCTTCTAGAGTTTACATAACTAAAGAACCCTTTGCTGTTTTTCTTTGTATCCCTTGCCAAAGATTTCTCGTAATCTGCCTTCGCCTGCCTACCCTCCTTTGTAACTTGGTTACAGATCAACTTGTATCTATCATAGGCTTCTGTGTCATGTGTTAATTTGTATGTATCCCATGCATGTTTCTTCTCTGCCATATGCCTCATCAGTTCATCTGACATCCATTTAGGCCTAAACCTTGAACAATATTTCTTAGTTGGTATGTAAAGCCTAGTAGCTTCCAAGATAAGTTCTTTGAATGCTTCCCATTTTGAATTTGCTGTTGGTAACATCATCAGTTGGTCCCACTGTATAGAATTTAAATACTGTCTGAGTCCATCATAGTCGCCTTTACGAAAGCAATAACCCTTCCCTTTACCCCTAATGGTAGTTACCTCTTTGAGTAAATCCCACTTCAGCACACTGTGATCACTGCCACCTAGTAGTTCATTTATCTGCAGATTCTTAATGCATGAAGAATCACTGCTGATAATCAAATCAAGAGTATTCCTCCCTCTAGTTGCCTCCCGAACATGCTGATGTAGAAAACAATAATCCAATAAATCCACAAAAGCCTTGCTAGTGTGTGAGTGACCAGTCGCCAAATTCCAGTCAATATCTGGGAAATTAAAATCTCCCATTATAAGACTCTCTGATTTACTGGCCCACTCTATTTCCCTGTACAGTTTCTTATTATACTCATCAGAGTCATTAGGCATATAGCACACTCCTACTCTCAATTTTGATCTCCCAATGCTTATGTCACACCAAACTGACTCGACACTGCACTGTCCAGCGATGTCCACTTGCTTCACTTCCTTGGATTTTATGTATTTCTTAACTAATAGCATAACCTCTCCTCCCTTCTTATTCAGTGTATCCTTTCTGTAGACGTTGTACTCCCCAAATTCCAGTTCTGCATTCCTCTTCTGTGTGACACCACGTCTCTGATATCCCAACAATATCTGCCTTTGATGTTTTGAGCAATACCTCAAATTCATCAAATTTATTTACTAAACTCCTAGCATTGGTGTACACGCAAGTATACATGCACCTATTTCTATTCTTAGCTACCCTAACACAACCCATGTGTTTACTTGTACAGCAATGTCTCCCAGCAGTCTCTGAAATATCCTGCATCTTGTTTTTCAGGCTTCTGCTCATTCCAATAGAAGCAGCGCAAGAATCTCTTTCACCTCTGCCAGTGGCTACTGTTAATCTATCATAATCTAAGGACATCATAATCCCATTATATAAGGCCTTTTTAGATCACAATTGGAATATTGTGTTCAAGTACAGTCTGTCTCCAGCATACGTAAGAAATATGTTCCAGGACTTCTTACACAAGTTAATTTTTATATAACTCGAGAATGAATAAAAAAATATTGCTACTATATCCCTCATGCCAAAATTACAAAAACTACATTATATCCTCAGAAGAATGAATAAAAATAGTTGTGCAATAACTATCTGTAAAGAACTTCACAGGGTTAAGTTACAAGAGATGCTGTCACAATTTACAATATGTGAATGAAGTGCACACTATATGATGATAGTTTGACTTGAAGTCGTTGAAAATGGCAGGATAACGTGAATCTCACTTCAACACAATAACCCTCCATGTGTAACAAATATTACATACAAAATGCAAACAAAGGCTCCCACTTCACTCTGAAACAAAACTGAACTGACTCTACAATCCAGAAAGAAAGAAAGGAAGGAAAGGATGTAGAGATGAAGGGCTAGAGTGTAATTCTCCGAAGAAATAGCTAATGGGACACACCTCAATCTTTTGTGGGGTTTAAATCTCAGTCTTTTGTGGGAGTGTCTCTGAAGCACTTCGACATAGTTCATCTCTCTCAAACATGTTGAATATTTCTTCAGAATTTTTAAAGCAGAAAATTAAATGTTAACTGTAGTTATTTACCTAGATTAAAGTTATGACCAGGCTATTATCCAACATAGTTTGTTTGGGAATGAAAATAAAAACTTTTATATTAAAACTTATAAACTTATAAAAACTTCCTTCATTTGACTTCACTCTTAAAAATTATACAGAAAGTGTCTTTATGATTTTACCAAAAAAATTTACGTAAGTCTGAACTTAAGTAACTTGGGTTTATGTAAGTCAGGGACTAATTGTATTATGACCGCACCTAAAAAAAAAAAGACATCAAGCTTCTTGAAAGGGTCCAAAGATGGGTAACTAGCCTGGTGAGATCGGCAAAAGGACATCCTTATGTGGAAAGACTTCAAATATGTGGGTTGCACAGCTTGGAAACTAGGCACCTTACAGGAGACTTGATTGAGTTATTTAAAACTCTTAGAGGCATGAGGATGAAATTTTCATGGTTGTAAATGATTCTAGAACTAGAGGCCATAAATTCAAGTTATGGGGGAGGATTTGTTAGACTGGATTGCAGGAAGTTTTATTTTAGCCAGTGAGTTATAACTTACTGAAGTTACCTACATGGGTGGTTGAGGTTGACAGTTTGGGAAAATTCAAAGGTCAGCTGGATAGTTACCTATGGGAGGAGGGAAATGCATATGTTGTGTATTTCTTTTATTACATATTAATTATATATTTTATTTCCAAATACGGAGGATGCGGAAAGGTCAGGGAATGACCATCGCATATCCCGGACCAATATGGCCTTAGTTGCTAATGCTCCTAAAAAACCAAATAAAAATTTATTTTATTTTATTATTATTATTTTACTTTTTTTTTTCTTTTTTTTTTTCTTTTTTTTTTTTTTTTTTTTTTTTTTGGTTGGTGTAGCCTTAGGCTCCTTGCACCATATGGCCATTACTAATACTAAATACATAGAGAAATTAAAAGGGAATCTAACTCTTTTTATATTTTCTCTATTTCTTCAAACTAAGATTTTAAAAGATTCGTTACTGGTGTATTTTAAATGGAATAACTGTTACATATTCTCTTGCAGTGATCACTAGCTACTATTTTCAAGTTAATTATTATTATTTTTTTTTCAATCAACTTCAATATAGCACTCCAACTGTTATTTTACTCAGTCTTCCAGCTTAGCTCTCCAACTATTCATGTTATTTCTTCTATCAATTAAGTCTTGTGTGGACTATATCGGCTTTCTGTCTGTGTTTTTACGTGTGTCTTCCAGCTCCACACACTGTTACACACTTATTCCTTCTTTAATTGTACATTAATTCATTAGCCCTTTCTGGGGTTATTCATTTGTCAAAATTGGTAAATGATGTTAAATTATGTGATTTCAGTTTTTTAATTTTACACAGCTTGCTTTAACTTCCATCTTTTCTTCTGTTCTTGTAAGAAGTGAATTTCATTAGCTTTTTACTTTCTTTTTCTTCAGCATTCTTGTCAGAAACAATTTCTCTTTTCCAGTTTTTTGTCTCTTTAACATATTATTTTTTACTTTGATTATTAATATATACCCCACTCCCCTAAATATAGTGCTACTAACTACCAAGGATCTTCTTTTGTATTTTTTACCAGAATCTGCTAGAGATGTCAGTTTCAACATATGTATTACTATGGGACCAAGTTGAAACATCAGTTCCACAATGCACCAAAATTCACTGAAATCAGGCTTGTTTTTAAGAACTTGGACAAGGAAGGAATCCATTTTAACATTTTTAATTGAAAAGTGCTCAAAATTTTCTCTATTTCTTTTCAGCCTTTGTATTCTTCAGGAGTGCCTTAAATAGTAATTAGCTTTTTCTGCAAAAAAGTATATTGCCATTCATAGCAATATACTTCTTCATTAGAACCATTTTTCATTATATACTTTTCCATTGGAACAATGGAAAACTAAGCAGTATTTCCTTAAATATTGCTTCAGTAGAGAAGTATATTGTCATGTATTTAAAGTGTATGCCATTACTCATAAGTAAGATGTATACTTTAAGCCATATACTTTGGGTAAATACATATAGTTCATTGAAGTAGTGCTTTTTATTTAGAGTAATGCAATATCATTGTGAAATGCCTCCACAATATGAGGTTGGTGCACTAAGTAGCAAAGCAGTTTGCTCATTGCTGTTTTCTACTTGTACAATAGCAATAACTGAAAATAGATACATGATTAAGATTTTCCCTGAGACATTAATAATTTTCAAATTCGATGAGTTTTACAAGTTTTTCCAGGTCCATAGGAACCCTGAATATATTTCTTAGGATACCGTGAGGGCTACAGCAATACTCTTCGAGGGCCAGGCTGTAGATTGGATACTGCTATTCCATTTGTCGTTTTTATATGGCCAAATGATCTTTGGCCACATAAACAACATATTAGGTTTAACAGGATAAGATTACAGTATAGCTTTTGCTGCTTATACTTTGCCTTTGTATTTTTTTGATTTTTACATCATTTTCAATTTTAACTATATATATATATATATATATAGTATTTAATTTTAATTATATATATATATATACTATATATGCTAAAGTTGGAAAGAGACAAAACAGCGCAGAAAGGAAAACTATAGGAAAATTTGGAATTGGTGAAACAAATGAAAAAGCTGAAAGATGTGGAATTTGCAGAATCTCAAGGAATGTCAGTAATGAACACTTTTTTCAAGAAAAGGGTGAACAGAAAGTGGACATGGAAGAGCCCAAATGGATTAACAACTAATGAAATCAACTTCATCCTCGCCAACAGAAGATATATTGTGAATGATGTTACCATCCTGAACAAGGTAAATGTTGGAAGTGATCACAGAATAGTACAAAGATGCACCATTGAAAAGATGCACACTTAATATAGATGAAAGGAAAAAACTGACTCGAGTAAATAACAGAAGAGGAGAAAAAGCAGTATGTACTGGAACTTAAGAACAAGTTTGAGCTTCTGCAGACCTTTCAGAACCGACAAGGAATACAACTTTCTGAAAGTGATCAAGCCTGAGAAACCTGTAGGTAAAAAGAAATCCAAAGAAGGAAAAATTAGCCAAGAAACACTTGTCACGATGAACCGAAGATGACAAATGAAGAGTAAGATAAACACTGACAAGGACAAAATTGAGTATACAGGAAGTTCTCGACTTTACGAGTTAATTCGTTCCTAGCGCGCGCTCGTAAAGCAAACTCTTAAAGTGGGAATTTATTTCCCATAGACAATGTTAAAAATAGGGGTTATGTTATCAATAACGAAATTAGCTAATTAGTTTGTTTAAACAATGATTGCTTTATCCAAAGAAATGAAAATTTAGCCTGTAAAATCAAGCAAATTATAATAATAGAGAAATTATTTATGACTTACAAATGTTAAAGAATGTTTATTCTTCATCATCATCATTGACTAAATGCACACTTGTTGATCACTCATTATTGGCTTGGCACTCGTTGGTTTGTTGCACAAGGAGTCGTTTTCTTCAGAAATGCTTCAAGACGCGTTTATAATCCAAGATAATCTTCTATTTTCTTTATAAATTTCATTAGCATGCATAAGCATTTTTTAACGGAATGCACAAATTGCAACTAACGCGATTTGCACGGAGTAACAAGTTTACGAAGCTTAAAAAAAAAGGAATGAAGAGAAGATTCTGAAAATTTATTTGTTTTTTTTTACGATTGAAGATTTCAGTAGAGGGTAAACACATTTCGCCATAATAATGTAAAAACCCACAAAATTTCAGTTATTGGTATTTTCACAAATGCAATAACATCGAGTTTACTACCTGTTTATAATTGCTTGCAGTAACAGAAAAGCCCAGTAAACCAGAAAGTGCAAATTGTTTTTATTATTTTATTGTCGTGACTTCCAGAAATGTGTTTTAGAAAAATATCACAAAACCGTTCAAAATTGGTTCTTATAATATATGATAACGATGAAAGTGTAGTGCCCTTAATGATTTGAATTGGTAACTAATACAATTTACACTATAAAAATGACCTTTTTAGGTTGTTTTTATATAACAAAAATTTGAACTTCCGAGATTGTGGAATGAATTACCAAAAAACAGTGTTGTTATTGGGTTCACATTACGATATTTTCACGATACGATGGTAATGGATTAATATCGTCAAGCGGAGTACACTGTATTGTATAGCTACGCACGTGGTTTGAAACGCGGTATTTATGAATGTTTAACATTCATTTTTGCAATTAATATTTTCGATTTTGTTGATACTTAAAAAAAAAAAAAAAAACTCGTAAAGCGAGAACTGCCTGTACTGAGTTATGCAAAGCCATTAGAAAGAGACTGAGAGAGGACATAGGAAGATTTAACACAAGCAAAGTAGAACAAGCATGAAGGGAAAACAAAGGACTAAAATCAGCAGTCATGAGCAGTAATACAGAAAGACAAATGATACTGAAACCGAAGAATAGTGATGGTGTACTTATAAATGGCAGAGAAGGCATAATTCAAATAGCAGAAGGCTACTATAGAGAATTATACAAGGAGCGAGGGAATGATGCTAGCGGTGGGGAAGTTGGATTGCAAATTAGCAACCACATACGATATACCCGATATCTTTCCTGATGAGGTAGAACATGTATTGAAGAAAATGAAGAATCAGAAAGCCCTGGGTGAAGATGAAGTTACTGTAGAGTAGTTAAAATTTTAAGGAAGAGACGTAACGCAGAAACTGGCAAGACTCTTCACAGAATACAATAGGAAAGGCTGATGCCTAAGGAGTGGAATAATGCAATCATTTTGCTGCATAAGAAAGGAGATAAATCAGAAATTGAAAATTATAGACCAATTAGCTTGTTGTCCCACATCTACAAGTTGTTCACAAGGGTCATTACTAACAGATTAGAAAGAATACTTGATGAGAATCAACTGAAAGAGCAAGCTGGCTTTAGGACAGGATTCTCAAATATTGATCACCTTCACATATTGTAGTTAATGGAGAAAGCAAACGAATATAAAACACCAATATGCCCGCCATTTGTGGATTATGAAAAGGAATTTGACTCTACACAGCATAATACAATGTTTCAGGCACTGGAAAGACAAGGCATAGATACCCCATACATTATGATATTGAAGAAAATATGTGAGTGCTACCTCCTTTATTAGACTAGACAAAGATGGTAGCAAATTTAAAATTGAGAAAGAAGTTCAACAAGGAGACAATATTTCTGAAGTTTACTGCTGCTCTTGAGGATGCTTTCAGAAGATTGGACTGGTCACAGAAAGGAGTCAGTATGAATGGAGAGTACCTAAACCATTTACAATTTTCAGATGATATTGTGATCATAAGCCATGATCCCAAATAATTAGAGGAAAATCTTAATCAGTTATGCAGAGTTAGTAAGGATTTCAGACTAAAAATGAATATGGCTAAAACAAAAGTGATGATGAACAAATATGCCACAGAAAGGGATGTAATCATTGATGGAGCAGTAATTGAAAAGTTGGATTCATATACTTACCAGGGACACCTCATTATCCGTAATAATGATAAATGGCTGGAAGTCAAGAGAAGAATAAATTTCGGATGGGTAGCCTTCAGGAAATATAGTCACATACTGAGGAGCAATATCCCAATTTGTCTGAAACGTAAAATAACGAACCAATGTATTATACTCTGTACCATGACTTATGGAAGTAAAACTTGGGCACTCACCAAAAGAACGGAAGAGAAGCTGAAAACTACACAGCTAATAATTGAATGAATTGTATTAGGAATCAGACTGTTAGATAAGAAGAGAAACCCGTGGATTAGACAGCAAACACAAATAAAGGACTTTCTTATCAAAACTAAAGAACTGAAATGGACTTGGGCAGGACACATGGCTCGAAGACATAATGACAAATGGACTACTAAGAAAATAACAGATTGGTACCCAAGAGGAGCTAAAAGAAAACCTGGAAGACAACAACGGAGATGGACAGATGAAAATCATGAGTTTGTGGGTAGTAAATGGATGGCCATTGCACAAAACAGAAGAAACTGGAAAGTTTCTGGAGAGGCCTTCATCCCGCAGTGGATTGAAAATGGCTGATGATGATAGTATTTATTGTTTTATTCATTCTGATCAGTATCTACAAAAAGATTTCATCCTCTTTGTGAGGAATGGTATATAATGATTTTCATCTAATCAGAAGGGGTGTCTGTTTAAATGAAAGGGTAGCTTCAGGAAGTAAATTACAACTATAGAGTTGCAAAAAGTTTATAGGAACTGAGTGATTAATGAATTTAAACAGGTAACTGCAACATAATTATTAGTTTTGGCAGTACTTGTTCATTAAGATTGTATCTTTGGTGGCATAATGCTGGTTTTTATTTTTCACTGTTTTGAAAACCAGCTGTAATTTTTTATTTCATTTTCATTAAAAAATGTGATAAATAACTTGAGCATAAATTTATTTTTTAATTGTCAAATGAGCATATTGATTTGATTAAAATTTTTCAGTTAAAGCTTTTCTGTTAAAAGAGTGGTAAAATTCATGAGGTAATGAATTTTATTATTCCTTTATTATTTTGAATTTCAGTGTGGATCAGTGCATTTTAATTTACTTATGGCCATTAAAAAAAATCACTTTTTCACTATTGGTATACTCAGAACACAGTTACACCCATTTGTGTAGTTTTTAGTTATGCAGCAGCCTTATTTGAAAAATTTAATCAAAAAAATTAATATAATGAAGAATAATATCCTTTCTTTAACATTGTTTATTATTTTATTTTAATAATATATTGAATGATGGCACAGTAGCATACACTACTGTGCCTGTTTTTGATCCAAAAAAAGTCTGTTGCTGGTACTCTATTTCAATTTAAAAAAATAGAAAATTTTTGTAATTATTTTCCTTATTGTTAAAATAACAGATAATAACACAACATACAGTTTTAAACTGTTCATAGCTCTCCCCCCCCCCTCAGTGAAATAGAACAGTGAACCATATACACCAATGTGCCTGCTTGCATGACTGTTTTTACATGTCTACTTGATGGTTAAATATGTATTATGTAGAGCATATGTAATTTTTTAAAATATTTGTTTGTATTTTTTGTTAAAAATTTAAAATATTTGTTTGTGATTTGTTGTCAGAAATATTATAGATAGAGATCTTGACAATCATATTAATAATTGATCTTGATAGGTTTTATTTATTGGACTCAAAATAAAGAAGTGTGGAGAAGCACATATGTTATTACAGGTGGGATTGGGCATTTGAAAAATTGTTACTTGACAATGGTTTAGGGCTATTTCAAAAAAATTTATAAAAATTACGTTACATTTTGAGTGGATTTCAGCAAGCCTCCCCCCCCCCCACACACAAATATTTTTCCTATCATTTTATAGTGGTTTTCCCTATCATTTAATTTTTAGTAAATATTTTACGTTTTAATAGTAATAGTATTTGGCATATAGTGCAAGAAAGCCACTGACTTTTGCTGCAAAAAAAAAAAAAAAAAAAGCAGGCACTATGATGTCTGGATCTTTCAGACATACAGAAAGGTGTGGTTGTCTGAAAGATCCAGACATCATTGTGCCTGCTTGTGTAACACTTTTTTGATTTAAAAAGATCTGTTTTGTTGTTTGTGCTCTGGATATCTGAAAGAATTTTTTTATGTAGGCTAAGTCATACTTAGCCTATGTTCCATCATTGCTAGTGTGAAATTTTGGCAAGATTCTTTTGTCTGATACTATAATTTCTTGTGGAATAATTTTTTTTTTCTACCATTCTATAGAATTATAAAAAGTATTATAATACTACTTATAAATCTTTATAATGCATAAGTAATGTTTTCCCAAAAAGAAATATAAGGCTATATTATATATAATGGCTTCAGTTTCTGCACTGATTGGTACGTACCCTCCTGCCAATCTTCCAGTAAGCACTGAAACAGCCATATGAATGATGGTCTTACATTATAGATAAGTAGCATTATATTTCTTCTTTTTTTTTTTTTTGGAGTCATTTATTTGTAGTGAGGTAAATCACTAGTTAATCTTTGAAGAAATTAACTTCTTTGTAACCTGAGGCTATTGCCCTAAACAAATTATGTAATTTTCAATTGCTGTATACCATCAGGCATCTCTCATATTGTGGAGTTATACTTTGCAACTGGGTTTTCATCATTGCAACCAGGATACCTGCCCACCCACCGAAGAAGAGCTGATATGCTTTAAAACGGTGCCATCTGGTTGGTGATATCTACTGAGAATAAATAACAGTAGTCTTCTCTATTAGAGAAACGTTACTTATTCGAGGTAGTGCAATACCATGGGAACTCGCTCTGAAAGATATTCACAATATGAGATATACTTAAATGATGCCAATTTGTAACAACTTAGTAGTTGGCTACATATAAACATGATGCTATAGCACAAACCTATACGTTAACTTCTTCCTAACCTGACGCTGTTGCCCTAAACAAATTATGTAGTGTTACACTTTAAGTAAGTAAATCTATATATACTGAATTATGACCACCCCTATGAAAAATAAATGCGATCCGTTACCATGTGAGGTACGAGAATGCGGAGTTAGTCGACCTACGTAGCATAGATAAGGTGTCAGTGGTTCAGTAGGTAATAAAATTCTGAGTGTAAATGGGTAAAAGGAAGGATTTATCGGAATTTGATAAAGGACAGATTGTGGGTGCTTGATGAGCTGGTGCCTCGATTTCCCTAATGGCTGAACTGGTGGGGTGTTTGAGAGCTGCCGTAGTTAAAGTGTACCAGGACTGGCGTCAAAATGGTCAAACAACAACCTGACGGCAAAACTTCAAAGGTTAGCAAAAGGTTGATGTTAGAGGCGAGTGCTGGATCCGATGAGTTGTACAGGCACAGCACACTGTTGAAGAGTCGACTACCCAATGCAACATGGATCAACCCGGAACATGACCATGTTCCGGGTAGACGACCCCTACGGCATCCTCTCCTAACCAAGGGTCATTGGCGTAAAAGACTTGCCTGGTGCAGAGAGCATGTAAGTTGGACATTAGAAGACTGGAAGGTGACTCATCCAACCAGCATGGTCGGATGAGTCATGTTATTTACTCCACACTATGGATGGTCGTGTATGGATTTGGCATCAACAACATGAGGCTCTTGATCCATCATGCATGATGTCAAAAGTGCAGACTGGTGGAGGTGGTTGTATGGTGTGGGGCATGTTTCACTGGCAGGAACTTGGACCCCTGGTGCATGTGGAACAATGTAACAGTGGTCTCTGCTATCATCGACTGCTTGCTGACTATGTACACCCTGCTATGTTACACTTTTTCCCAAATGGCGATGGTGTCTTCCAAGGTGACAGTGCGCCGAGCCATCAGACACTTGTTGTGCAAGAATGATTTGAGGAATACAGTTCTGACTTCCAGTATATCGATTGGTCTCAGAACTCCCCCCAATATCAATCCCGTAGAGCACTTGTGGGACACTATGGAAAGGCATATCAGGCGTCTGGATGCACCAGTCATCTCCATACGTGCATTCATTGCTGACCACATTACACACAACTTGGTTGGCCATGCCTCCTGAACGCTTCCGACATCTTGTTGAATCAATTCCATGTCGGATAGCTGCTGTACTGAAGGCAAAAAAAGGACCTACAAAGTATTAGGTAGGTAGTCATAATTCAGTCATCACTCAGTGTAAATGTATAATAGTGTTCCATTATAAATGAATAATGTATAGTGTTATAGTTCCATAATTAATTATAAATATAAACTGTTCCTGGTATCAGATTATGACCTGGAGTGACTATGCATGGCTGCTACAAATCTCCAGGTCATCTGTATCCTAAAGAATTATTTTTTTGAGTGATTTCCAGAGGGGGGAAAAAAAAAAAAACAGAGAGAGAGAGAGAAATTGCAAAAAATTATTTATTACCTCTGCTTGATCCTGGCTAATTCACTTCCCAAGTGAAAAATTTTTTTCTCAGTTTGGTTGGTTTGTGTTTGAGTGTTGAACTCAGGCTTTTTATTTGTTACCATCCTTTGAAAAAAAAAAAAAAAATAGTTGTCATACTGCCACAAAAGGCTTATCAGTAGCATAATTTATTATTAAAAATAGTAAAATAGTTTATAATCTTTTTTTTATTGTTTTAGAATAATCTGAATGTAGGAAAATTACTATGAGTTATAATTGAAGGAGAGGATTGAAATTGTAAAGTAGCATGCAAAATATGAAAATTCTGCAGAAGTTGCACACCAGTTTAAAAATGTTTTTGGACATTAAAATAATGATCATAAAGTGAAGTGTGAATAGTGCATAATCTACCAAAACCTTATCTGAAATTTGGACAGGAGGTGTTCTCAGACCTTTCTTTGAGGAAACCATAACAGGAGAAAGCTACCTGAGACTGCTAGAAGACAAAATAATTCCATTAGTGCAGTCCAAACTCAATTTTTAGCATTGCTTTTTTATGCAGGATGGAGTAGCAGTTCACTCTGCAAAAACTGTCTGTGGATTCTTAGACAAAAAGGTTCCCAGGTCATTGGATTTAGATGGTGGGGTTCCATTTAATGGTCATCGCACTCCCCGTTTTAACAATATGTGATTACTTTTTATAGGGATTCTTAAAGGAGAAAATATTTAGTAATAAGCACAAGTCTCTGCTGGAGTTTCAGCAGTCAATAGTTAGAGAATTTGAGAAAATTTCTGAGGAATTTTGCCTTGGTGTATATCACTCTGTGCCCAAAATACTATAGTTTTGTAAAGACCAAAATGGCAGCCAGAATTGAACACATGTAAAAAAAAATTTTTTTTTTTTTTTTTTGTTTTTTGTTTTTTAAGTTTATGTATATCATTTCTATGGTTTTAGCATTAATTAAAATATATATTTAAAATAATGTTTTTATTTACAATCAAATATGTTTCCTTACTTATAGCCCTCCCCTTTATGTGTGTGTGTGTGTGTACACACACTCCAATCAAAACATTATGACCACCTACACAATAGTGGGCATGTCCTTTTGCTGATAGTACTGCAGCTGTACGGGTGAGAAGGCATGGACTCTGTAAGTCCTCTGAACTTTGCAGGAGGTATGTTGCCAGAATTTTGTCCCATAGATCTGCAATAGTCTGTGGTAGAGGATCCAAATGCTGACTCTGTGGATCCACATAATCCCAAAGATGTTTTGGGGATTCATATATGGCGAATTTGGTAGCCAGGTAGCACCTAGAAGTCACTTTCATGTTTGGCGAACTACACTCAGACAATATTGGCAATGTGAGAGGGCACATTTCAGGTGTGTTCCAACACGGTGTGCCATCTTCCCAGATGGCACATCTTGTTGGAACACACCTGTGCCATCTGGGAAGGCTGATCAGCCACAATGGATAGGTAGTTTTTAGTATTCAGAGTGCAGTTTAGGTGTATGAGGGCTCTGAGAGATTTCCAGGCAAACATCCCCAATACCAAAACACTGTGCAACCTGCCTGTTTCTGTTGGACTGGGACTTTGGTGACAAGGTATGGTGACAAACTGCAGATTTCTATCTGCAGTTTGTCACCATACCTTCCATCTAACAACATAGCATAGCAGAAAATGTAATTCACTGGAAAAGACAACTTTTTTTCCAATTGTTAGTGATCCAGTGATGTTGTTCGGATGCAAACTATGTGCATCATTGTCAATGGATGGCCATAAGCATGGGTATCTCCAACTGTATACCCAGCTTCCTCCGTTTTTCCCACACTTGGAATTGACCATCTAAAATTTTACCATGGAATTCGGTTACGGTTAACAGGGAAATATTTGTGAAAGTCCTGCACATATTGTATTAACCAGTTTCCACTGTAGTTAGTACACAAGTCTTATGATTCTGTAAAATTTGAAGAAATATTTTCTTCACATTTATACAAAGGGTACTAGGAAAGTTTTGCAATACAGCTTTGTTTATTTAATTTTTTCAAAGTAATTTCCTCTACATTCAATAAACCTCTCCAACCTCCGAAACCAATCTTTAAACCAGTTCTGCCAAGTTTCACTAGGGAGTAAAGCACACTCGTTGTCCCAAGCCCGTAGAAGGTCCTCATCACTGGAAAACCGCCTCCCTTTTAGCTTCATTTTCACATGCGGGAACAGTGCAAAGTCGCAGGGAGCAAGGTCTGGACTGTAGGGAGGGTGCTCGAGAAGTTTCAGTCCTGTCGTGGTCAAATATTCTGTGCAGGCTTTGGCGCGGTAAGCTGGAGCATTATCGTGATGGAGGTACCAGGTGTCCATTCTTCACTTTGGCCGCAGGTTCTTCATAGATCCAATGACTTTAGGCAGGCATTGTTCAGTATACCACTTAGCTGTGACTGTCTTCTGCGTGTCCAAAACGACACGTTCCACAATTCCACTCGATTTGAAAAATACAGCTATCATTTTCTTCTTTACAGATCGGGATTTTCTGACAATTACGGGTGTGTCGTCATCATCAAAGACCCAAACTTTGTTTTGAGCCTTGGTCGGCAGATCGTAATAGTACAGCCAAGTCTCGTCATCTGTCACGATGTTGTTCACATACCGAGATTGTCCCTTATCAAACTTTTTTAACATCTCCCGGCACCAAGTCACACGTCGTGTCATCTGCTCTTCAGTCAGTTGATGCGGCACCCAGAGAGAACAAAGTTTCTTCACGTGCAAATGATCTTGCAGAATCGAACGAATTGCTGGTGCATTTAGGCCCAAAGTATCCTCTATCTGTTGGTAGGTCACTCGCCTGTTTTCGTCAAGCATTTTCCTCACAGCAGTAACGTTTTCCTCCGTAACTGACGTTCGTGGCCTTCCCGGCCTCTCAGAATCCTCCAGAGTGAAATTTCCCCTTTGGAATTCTCTATACCACTTGAATATCGTTGTACGATGTGGACAATCATCATCTAGTGCAAGAGGCATTTCTTCTAAGCACTGGTCTATGGTTAAACCACGCACGAAATTATACCGCAAAACTGTCCTTATCTCATTTCGTGACCACGATGCCATCGCAAGCACTTTACACTCTCACTACTAATGAATAACTGAGCCCATCGACTTGGCGCGGCGGCTACTATGCACGTATGAACATGTCTCAACATGCAGCAACAAGCAGCTTCCTGTGATTCATTGTTGCGTCATATTGCAAAACTTTCCTAGTACCCTTTGTACATAACATCATAAAAATGGCCACAGGCTGCATTCAAAAAGCTTGTGGCCACACTTTGTGAAACCCTGATATGAAGGAATGCTGTCCCTCTGTCTTACCGTGCAATACTAGGTGGTATATGACTCAACTGGTGCAATATAACCACTTTTCTTATTGGAGGCTTGAAGTTGTGAAACCCATGTTTAGTCTCCAGAGCAAAGTTCTGGCAGTCCTCAGCTCTAGCAATCATGTAGTATGATTGATGTCTTTTGAGGCTATGATGGGCATAATGGTGAGATCCAGCCTTCCTTACATTTTGAGGCTTACAGCCATAAAACAGTGTTCACAGCCTGGCCTCTAGATAGTCACTGTACCAAACCTATTGGTAATTCTCTAGAAGGCATCTGAATCAGCTAGTGCATAATCTTGCATCCTCTACTTTGCCAGATAGTGACTGGAGGGAGTCAGAGAAGGTCATCATCGAGGCATGTTATGTGAATGGTGGAGTATATTCTTGCTGTGTGTGCACCGTATCCAAAAATTTCATTATTTCATTCAGCATATACACCATGTTCTTCCCTTTACTTTTATGTTACTATTGAATATATCATGAATAGTCAAACCAATAGAACAAACTTAATTTTGAAAAGATCTAAACTTCACAAAAATTTTCTCATTCATGTCACATGTGCACTGTCTCAGTTCCAATCTGAATGATGTCCATTTCCAATTGCAATCTGCAAAGCCCTACTTTTTCTGACAGAATTCTAATTATCAGTTACTTCAACCACTGCTCAACTCAGTTGTCCTACTTATGTGTTTGATTCCTCTTTCTTCAAGGGTGGTACTTGTGTATATGTCCACTCTGATATTGCCTGTCAGAGAATTAGTAATTTGGAATCTCCTCTTTTCAACCTTCTTTGGCTTAAAATCTCTCTACCCTATTCTGTCAAATTCATCCTCTCTCTGTCTTTCTGTCAACCTCAGTAATTACTTGTAATTCTTTGACATACTTATTTTGAAACTTTACTTTCTCTAGTCCAACTTTCCTAGTAGTGAGGTAATTTTCTTTAGCAACTTTAATATTCAAAACTCCAGCTTGCTTCCATTTTCTAGTCACACGGACAGAGCTGGTTCAGATGAGATGCTGAGGCTTTTGCAATTACTAATGACCTTGCACAGATTGCTCATTTACCTACCAGAATACCCAACATACCTAATAATACACCCAGTGCACTTGATCTTTTCTCGTGAACAATCCTTTAAAGTACATCCAATGCTAATGGTTGAGGTGAGGCCTCTAGGCTCCTCAGTTCACAACTTGGTGATGGTCTCTTCTCAAGTGGGACTTTTCTCTTGTGTTCATTCTCAGCTTGTTGTTTGGCATTACCAGAATGTAAAATGCGATGATCTGTGAAATTTGTGTTCTTCTTTTCCTGTTTTAAATTTTCTGAAAACAACGTCTGCTCAGATTGTGTCATTGAAATTATTCTTGTAGGGCTGAACTCCTTTATTCCACACTCCACCTTAAAGTCTCATCCTTTATTTAAAACTTGGTTTTCCTATAAGTGTGCTAAGGCTGTTCAAGATATGAATGTTGTTTATCAGAATCGGCTCATTTAAATCTCCAGGTTAATTTTCTGCCTATGCTAAAGCTAGCAATTGTTAAGCAGTTATTAATCGATCCAAATTTGGTTTGAACAGGCTAAGAGTTGGTTTTGTCCCAACTTTAGTCGGGCATTCTGGTCTCTTGCCAAGTCTATTATTGGCCACAACTTTTGTGCATCTATACTCCCGCCTCTATTAAAACCCGATGGTTCTGTTGCTACCTCAGCTAAAGATAAAGCTGACTTACTGGCATTCTCCTTTTCTTCTGATGCTTGTAGTATTGACATACCTTATGACATACCTTAAGAGTTCTTATCTGTTACCCCAACTGGACGTATTATCTAGATGTTCTGGGGGCAAAGACGTTTCACGTGAGCAGGTAGCTAATATCAGGGAAGAGAGCCTAAAAAACTTCAAGGGTTGTGTTAGGGTTGTTAAATATACAAGAACAGTAAATCTTAATTGTTTATACAGTAACGTTAGAAGTGTCGTCAATAAAATGAGCGAATTCGAACTGCTGGTTAAAACAAGTAACGCGGACATAATAGGGCTTACGGAGACGTGGTGTCACCCGGAAATTGGGGATGATGAGTTTCAGTACGGCTTGTATAATGTATTTAGGAAGGATAGAGTAGATAGAAGGGGTGGTGGGGTAATGCTTCTTATCAGAAGCAGCCTGAGTGCAACGATAGCTTTCCCAGATTCAGACATTTCACATGCTAGTATAGAGTCTGTATGGTGTGAGATAGTTGGAAACAAAGGTACAATGCGAGTAGGCGTAATCTACAGACCAGGTGATTGTGAAGACTATGACAAAAGCCTCTACATGCAAATGGAATGGGCAAGTAAGCGTCAATGCCTTATTATGGGTGATTTCAATTTGCCTCTAATTGATTGGAGTAAATGGGAAGGAAACTCGACATGGGGAACAAAATTTTTAAATCAACTAGATGACTGTTATTTGTATCAACATGTCAGGGAAAGTACTAGAGAAAAGAATATCCTAGACCTCATCATCACACATGAATCAGATGACATAACAGGGCTGACAGTAGAGGAACCAGTAGCAGGAAGTGATCACGGAGTTCTACGGTGGATGATGACGAGAGAGGTAGCAGAAGTAAAAGGCAAAGGAATGGGTTTTAATTTCAGAAAAGGAAATTACGATGCCTTAAGGTACTACATGGCCTCTATTAACTGGGTAGATATCGCGCAGAGAATGAATACAATTGAACTGTGGTACGCTTTTAAAACATTAATCAAAGATGCCTTGAATGCGTATATACCATTAAAAAAATACTCCACGAGAAGGGTTCCAAGTTGGATGAATAGTGAAGTTGCCACATTACTTGAGCAGAAAAAGGTGGCATGGAAACGTTACAGAGCAATAAAAAGTACTGAAGCCTATAACAGCTACAAGGTGATGTGTAATAGAGCCACAGAAGAGGTTCGACAGGCAAAGGCAGTTTATGAGAAATCACTAGCAAACAGAGCAAAGAGGGGGGATAAAGAATTCTTCACATATATAAATGCCAATAAGAGCAGGACAAACCAGATCGGACCTTTACGTAAGGGAAAGGGGATAGTAATAAATACACCAGCTGCCATTGCAGATGAACTCAACAGTTATTTTGCATCGATATTTACAAATGAAAAGCCTTTTGTGGCAATGGGAAATTGTGGGAGCGAAGTTAAAAAATATGTAATTAATGATATTGAAATTTCGCAAGATTATTTAATGAAAAAACTTTCAAGCCTACAGACTAGTAAGGCTCCTGGAGTTGATGGAATATACCCTATAATCTTGAGAGAGCCGGCAAGCGAGTGCATTGAACCACTGAGGCTGGTTATGCGAGCATCACTAGACTCTGGGGAGATTCCCTTGGATTGGAAAAGTGCAAATGTATCTCCCATACATAAGGGTGGCTCTAAAAGTGAAGTGGGAAATTATCGACCTGTCAGTCTGACTTCAGTAGTAGGGAAAATCATGGAGGCATTGATCAAGGGTGGAATTCAGGATCATTTGGATCGAATTGAAATTCTCAAGGATACTCATCATGGTTTTGTAAAGGGAAAATCATGTTTAACAAATCTGGTTCGCTATTTCGAAAGGGTCACTCACGAGCTGGATTTAGGGAATAATTTCGACATTGTTTATTTAGATTTCAGCAAAGCTTTTGACTCAGTCCCACATGAGCGGTTGCTTTATAAGCTGGAACAGGTTGGAATCACTGGGAAAATCCTTAGATGGATAGAAGGATGGCTTCAGGGCAGGAGGCAGAGGGTTGTGATAAATGGCTATTCCTCAGATTGGGTTGATGTAAGAAGTGGGGTTCCCCAAGGATCAGTATTAGGACCACTGTTGTTTTTAATTTTCATAAACGACATTGATGAAGGGATAGAGGGCGTGATGTCTAAATTTGCAGATGATGTTAAAATTGGTAGAGTAGTTAATGATCACTGTCAAGCTGAGCTTCTTCAGAGAGACCTAGATAGACTTCAAGAATGGTCAGAAAAATGGCAGCTGTGCTTTAATCCAACAAAGTGTAAGGTATTACACCTGGGAAACAGTAATCCCAAAATAACTTATTCACTTGGTGGAGTTCAACTAAATCCAGTACTGGAGGAAAGGGACTTGGGTGTTACGATACGGTCAGACATGAAATTCTCTGAGCATTGTAAACAGGTTGCAAGGAAGGCCCATGGTGTCCTATCGATGATCTATCGAACTTTTGCAAGTAGAGATAGGGACGTGATAATCCCATTATATAAGGCCTATGTTAGACCACACTTGGAATACTGTGTTCAAGTATGGAGACCGCACCTAAAGAAAGACATCGAGCTTCTTGAAAGGGTGCAAAGAAGGGTAACTCGCCTGGTGAGATCGGCAAAAGGGCGTCCTTATGAAGAAAGACTTCGAATATGTGGGTTGCAGAGTTTGGAAACTAGACACCTTAGAGGAGATTTGATTGAGGTGTTTAAGGCTCTGAGAGGCATCAGTAAAATGAATGAGGACAAAATTTTCAAGATTATAAATGATGCTAGAACTAGGGGACATAAATTCAAGTTACGCGGGGAAATGTTTAGATTGGACTGCAGGAAGTTTTATTTTAGCCAGCGAGTTATAAATTACTGGAATAAGTTGCCTTCATGGGTGGTAGAGGCCGACAGTTTGGGGAAATTCAAAGGTCATCTGGATAGTACTTTCGGGTAAGGGAAGCGCATAGGATGATAGGATTAATTTCCTTTTTATTTAATTTTTAATTTCATTTTATTATTTTTATTTATTTATTAATTATTATTATTTATTTATTTATTTAATTTTTGTTTTTATCATTGTTTTGTTCGGATTTTTTTTTTTTTTTTTTTTGGCTGGTGCAGCATAAGCCATAGGCTTTCTTGCACCATACGGCCGTTACTAATACTAATACTAATACTTTTAGTAAACCACATCCTACCATTCCCAGTACACTCATTCAGTGTCTCCTGTGGTCTTATGTCAAAAGGATATTAGGAGAGTTTGAACAATCTTGATTCCAAGAAATCCCCAAGTATTTCTTCACTTGTTCTTAAAACCTGTGCTCTGAGCTTACTCTTGTTCTTATTGCCTTTTTACACTTTCTTATTCCACTGGTGTGTTCTTCCTTCTGCTGGGAAATTTCCTCTATTTTGGGTACTTTTATGTTACTCATCTATGGACAAATTCACTGGAAAAGTTTGGTGAATCTCATGTAGTTACTCTTGATATTTTTAAGTTGTTTGGTTGTGTGATTGGTGATTGTTTTTTCAAACTGGGTATTCAGTTTTTCCTCTGACCACTCACTGCAGGTGACGATAGGTAGTTCTCTGTTTTCTCAAACGTCTCCACTACTGCTTCTGTTCCCCAAGGTTCAGTCCTTTTTCCCACTCTTTTCAAAATATATATTAATTAATGACCTTCCACTGACTGGAAATTCTATCCATAGTTTTTCTGATGATAGTATGCACTCCATCTTCCAGTTTGAGAAACCTTGCCCTGCACAAACAACTTCAACTTCTTGAAAGAATATCCACTGGCAATTCCTTAAATGCTAAATGCTAAACTCAAAGGCCGCCTCCGTAGCCAGGTGGGAAGAAGCAGCAGTGCGTAGCACACACTTCTTGATTAGACCGGGGTTCGAGCCCGTCACCACCAAATACGAAGGATGCGGAAAGGTCAGGGAATCACCACCGCATATCCCGGAGCAATATGGCCTTAGTTGCTAATGCTCCTAAAAACCAAATAACAAGCTAAACTCAAGGCAATTCTCCAGTCAAGCAAAGATAACTTAGTAAATTACTCAATCCTTCTAAAACTCAGTCCTATCCATTTTTTTATAAAAAGGAGTTGTACTGTTTCTATACTAATCTTCAAATATTTAGATTTCTATACAAGATTACCTTGACTTAATCTCTCTTGGCTTAAGCACATCATAAATATTTCTTCCTCTGAATCCAAAAAACCGAGTTTTCTCTTTAGCTCCCAGTGATACTTTTCTTTTAAATGATTACTCAGTCTTTATAAATCTCAAATCTGCCCTACTGTGGAATATTGTTCCTACATCTGGGGTGGTACCCCTAAGCCTTTCTTCAGCTTCTGTTGGCTTATCTGTTACAAAGTCTCTCCACTGTGTCTCATATATGTTCTGTTTCTGTTGCATGCCTCTTTTATAGATACTTTTGTGGGCACTTTTATTCTGAATTGTCTTCTGTAATTCCCCTCTCACTTGTGTCCTAGTCTGAACACTTGCTGCAATCAGTGAACATCTATTTACTGTCCAATTCCAAACTCACAGAATCAACTTTTCTTCTGCCTCATTTATTATCTCTTGAATTTATCATCAGCTTTCTAGAACAAGCTTCCTTCACATGTATTTCCTGAAAATTACAATCTACAGAAATCAAGTCTAATGTTAACAAGTACCTTTTGTCTTCTCAACTTTCAACCCATGCATGTTACTAAGTACTAAGTTTCTAATACTTTTGTGTTTGGAATTTCATAAAGAAATTAAAATAAAAAATTTCTCTTTAATGATTCAAAAATTTTCACTGCCCTATCTTGTTATTTACATTTTTTTTATTATAGTGTTCCCATTTCAAAATGTAAATGCTCATTTAGTGAAGTTAATGATGAGGTTGTGCTTGAGCAATCATTCATTGGTGATTTCCACTGCTCATTGATGAGTCTCATGCTCATTGGCAAAATGAAATTAACTTTGACTAGAAGTTCATCACACAGTATGTATAGACTGTATATTTATTGTTAAGTATGTTTATCATTATGCCAATCATTTTACAAGCTGTAGATCATTAGTAGAGGCATATGATGCAAGAAAGCAAGATTATATAGCATTAGTCAAAAAAAAAAAAAACCTTCCCATTTCACTCATCCATTCACTCCAAATGTTTGTCTAGTTCAGCCTTGAATTTATTTAAGCTATCAGCTTCCGCAATGACAGATGAAAGTTTGTTCTAGCAATCAACCGAATGAATGGTTCGAGCTTGCTCAAACCATTCAAGGCCTTATTACTTCTCAGTCAGAACACCTCTCAGGTGCCTAGTCTCCAGATGCTGCAATTTGCAGAACTTAAGCCTATCTTGGTAACAGCAACTCTTTGTTCCACTCACTAATCTTGTTGCCCTTCTCTGTACTTAGCATTAGTAGAGGCATTTGATGCAAGAAAGCAAGCTTATGCAGCATCAGCCAAAAAAAAAAAAAAAAAAAACCCACTTCCACTTCACCCCTCTGTTCGTTCAAAATACCTGTCCAGCTGAGCCTTAAACTTATTTAGGCTATCAATCTCCACCACAAGGGATGGAAGTCTGTTCCACCAACCAACCACCCACCCGCTGGCTAAAGGCAAATTTCCGCACGTCTATCCTACATCTGTCTTTCCTCAATTTGAATTTATGCCCTCTCAGGTGATTTTTCTGAGCTAGAGGAAGAATCCCATCAGCATTGAGCATGCTTAAACCATTCAAGGCTTTATACACCTCTATCAGATCACCTCACCAGTGCCTAGTCTCCAGGCACTGTAGCTCAACATCTTTCCTAAAATGAGGCTTCCAGACCTGTATGCAGTACTCAAGGTGTTTGGCTGACCACTGCCTTATACAAGGGAATAATCTCCTCCTTAACCCTTCTAGCAAAATTCCTATGTATCATTGACAAGATCCAATGAGCTACTCTTACAGCCTGTCTGCACTGCTCAGAAAAATTCATATCTGACTGCACAATTACCCCCAGGTCTTTTACATTTCATTCTCCACTACCCTGAGTGTGGTACCTCACAGTTGGTATGTTATTCTGAGGTTACTGCTACCCATATGCAATACTTTGCATACGTCAATGTTAAACTTCAGTTGCCGCTTCTTATCCCAACTGCTCAACTTTTATAAATTGTGTTGCAGTAGTGTACCATCCTTATTGTCATTAATAACCCTACCAACTTTTGTATCATCTGCAAACTTGGACGTCAAGCGTGATATGCCTTCATCAATATCATTGATAAATACAGAAAACAACAATGGGACCAACACGGACCCCTGGTGAACTTCACTAATAACATTACTCCATGAAGAGCAGTGTCCGTTGATTAACACTCTCTCTTCTCCCACTTAGCCATCCTTTTATCCATCGTAGCAATCTTACCCTTAATGCCATACTGCTCCAATTTGTACAATAGTCTTCCATGTGCAACAGTATCAAAAGCTTTCCTAAAATTGAAGTATATGATATAAAATTTATATTTTTGCATCTAATTCGTTTGTGAACACATCATAGTATCCAATCAAATTGGTCTCGAACAGAAGTTAAACTAACAGGTCTGTAATTACTCATGTCACTTTTCAAATCCCCTTTGTGAATTTGGGATACATTTCACATCTCCAGTTTGTGGGGACCTCCCCCCCACAGACCGGAAATTGATGGAAATGTCCAAGGATGCCCTCATAATCATGGCTGAGGGCCTGCTTACTTCCTTTGCTGCCTCCTTTAATATAACTGTACAAAGACAAATAGATTAACAGTAGCCACTGGCAGAGGTGAAAAAGATTCTTGCACTGCTTCTATTGGAATGAGCAGAAGCCTGAAAAACAAGATGCAGGATATTTCAGAGACTGCTGGGAGACATTGCTGTACAAGTAAACACATGGGTTGTGTTAGAGTAGCTAAGAATAGAAATAGGTGCATGTATACTTGCATGCACACCAATGCTAGGAGTTTAGTAAATAAATTTGATGAATTTGAGGTATTGTTCAAAACATCAAAGGCAGATATTGTTGGGATATCAGAGATGTGGTGTCACACAGATATAAGGAATGCAGAACTGGAATTTGGGGAGTACAACGTCTACAGAAAGGATAGACTGGATAGGAAGGGAGGAGGGGTTATGCTATTAGTTAAGAAATACATAAAATCCAAGGAAGTGAAGCCAGTGGACATTGCTGGACAGTGCAGTGTCGAGTCAGTTTGGTGTGACATAAGCATTGGGAGATCAAAATTGAGAGTAGGAGTGTGCTATAGGCCTAATGACTCTGATGAGTATAATAAGAAACTGTACAGGGAAATAGAGTGGGCCAGTAAATCAGAGAGTCTTATAATGGGAGATTTTAATTTCCCAGATATTGACTGGAATTTGGGGGCTGGTCACTCACATACTAGCAGGACTTTTGTGGATTTATTGGATGATTGTTTTCTACATCAGCATGTTCGGGAGGCAACTAGAGGGAGTAATACTCTTGATCTGATTATCAGCAGTGATTCTTCATGCATTAAGAATCTGCAGTAAAAGAACCACTAGGTGGCAGTGATCACAGTGTGCTGAAGTGGGATTTACTCAAAGAGGTAACTACCATTAGGGGTAAAGGGAAGGGTTATTGCTTTCGTGGGACCAACTGATGATGTTACCAACAGCAAATGCAAAATGGGAAGCATTCAGAGAACTTATCTTGGAAGCTACTAGGCTTTACATACCAACTAAGAAATATTGTTCAAGGTTTAGGCCTAAATGGATGTCAGATGAACTGATGAGGCATATGGCAGAGAAGAAACATGCATGGGATACATACAAATTAACACATGACACAGAAGCCTATGATAGATATAAGTTGATCTGTAACCAAGTTACAAAGGAGGTTAGGCAGGCGAAGGCAGATTACGAGAAATCTTTGGCAAGGGATGCAAAGAAAAACAGCAAAGAGTTCTTTACTTATGTAAACTCTAGAAGGAAGGGGATGAATCAGATTGGTCCACTTGATATCGATGGGTCAACTGTTGATGATCCTGCTCAGGTAGCTAACAAACTAAATGAATATTTTGCATCGACATTTACACATGAGGAGTTATTTAGCGAGGGGAATGCCAGAGGTGTAATCAACTCTAGCAGTAAGCTAAAGAATCTTGTAATAACTGAAAGTAAAGTGGAGGAGAAATTGTTGAAGATAAACACAAGAAAGGCACCCGGGGTGGATGGGATCTATCCAGTTATATTAAAGGAGGCAGCAGAGGAAGTAAGCAAACCCTTAGCCATAATTATGAGAGCTTCATTGGACTCAGGGGAGGTACCCACAGACTGGAGATGTTCAAATGTGACCCTAATTCACAAAGGAGGATCAAAGGCTGACACAAGTAATTATAGACCTGTGAGTTTAACTTCTGTTTCAAGAATAATTAATGGAGGCACTAGTTAAAGAAGCACTGCAGGATCATTTAGACAAGACTTCAGTTATAGCTCGGACACAGCATGGTTTTGTTAAGGGGAAGTCTTGCCTGACCAATTTGATTGGATACTATGATGCAGTCACAAAGGAACTGGATGCAGGGAATAACTTTGATATTATATACTTGGATCTTAGAAAGGCTTTTGATACTGTTGCACATGGAAGACTGCTGCACAAATTGGAGCAGTGTGACATTGGAGGCAAATTGCTGCTGTGGATAAAGGGGTGGCTGAGGGGGAGAAGGCAGAGTGGTAATCAATGGACACTGCTCGTCATGGACTAATGTTATTAGTGGAGTCCCTCAGGGCTCAGTGTTGGGTCCATTATTGTTTTCTGTATTCATAAATGATATTGATGATGGTATATCAAGCGTAATGTCCAAGTTTGCAGACGACACAAAGGTAGGCAAGGTTGTCAAGGACACTACTGACACTATGCTGCTGCAACAGGATCTGGAAAGGTTGAGCAGATGGGCTGAGAGGTGGCAAATGAAGTTTAACATTGGCAAAAGTAAAGTACTACACATGGGAAATAGCAACCTCAGAGCAACGTATCGACTCTGCGGTACTACACTAACAGAGGTAGAGAATGAAAGGGACCTGGGGGTGGTTGTGCAGGCAGATATGAAGTTCTCTGAGCAGTGCAGATGGGCTGCAAGAGTAGCTCATGGTGTATTGTCAATGATATATAGGAATTTTTCTAGCAGGGATAAGGAGGTGATTATTCCCTTGTATAAGGCAATGGTCAGGCCACACCTAGAGTACTGTATACAGGTCTGGAGTCCTCATTTCAAGAAGGATGTAGAGCTGCTGGAACGAGTACAGAGAAGGGCAACAAGATTAGTAAATGGAACAAAGGGGTGCTCTTACGAAGAAAGGCTTAAGTTTTGCAAATTACAGTGTCTGGAGACTAGGCACTGGTGAGGTGATCTGATAGAGGTGTATAAAGCCTTGAATGGTTTGAGCATGCTCAATGCTGATGGGATTCTTCCTCTCGCTCAGAGCCGACCGGGCTAGCCGAGTGGGTAAAGTACCTTCCCGGCAACCCAAAGGTCGCGGGTTCGATTCCCTCCTCGGACTTGGATCAAAGTACTGCAAAAACCTTGGGAGGTGCAATATGGCCACAGAAGCCGATGCGCCAACAACTACCAAATCAAAAAAAAAAAAAAAAAAATCTCGCTCAGAATAATCACCTGAGAGGGCATAAATTCAAATTGAGGAAAGACAGATGTAGGATAGACGTGCAGAAATTTGCCTTTAGCCACCGGGTGGTTGGTTGTTGGAACAGACTTCCATCCCTTGTCGTGGAAGTTTATAGCCTAAATAGGTTTAAGGCTCAGCTGGACAGGTATTTTGAACGAACAGAGGGGTGAAGTGGAAGTGGTTTTTTTTTTTTTTTTGGCTGATGCTGCATAAGCTTGCTTTCTTGCATCAAATGCCTCTACTAATGCTAACTGGATAGATCCCACCCACCCCAGGTGCCTTTCTTATGTGTAACTTCAACAATTTTTCCTCCACTTTGCTCTCAGTTATTACAAAATCATTAAGCTCCCTGTTAGACTTTAATAAACTTCTGGCCTCCACATCTTTACAGAATTCCTCATGTGTGAATGTAGATGCAAAATACTCATTCAGTTTGTGAGCTACCCGAGCAGAATCCTCAGTAATCAAACCATCGATATCAAGTGGGCCAATCTGATTCTTCCCCTTCCTTCTAGAGCTTACATAAGTAAAGAAGTCTTTACTGTTTTTCTTTGCATCCTTTGCCAAAGATTTCTCGTAGTCTACTTTTGCTTGCCTAATGCCCTTTGTGACTTTATTACAGACTATCTTATAGTCTGTAGGTATCTGTGTCTCCCGATAATTTATTTGCAATCCATGCATTTTTCTTCTCTGCCACGAGTCTAATGGTGTGCATTCTAAGACCGACATTGTGAACAGTTCAGCATTTCTAAAAGTACACTGTTCACCATTCTAAAATGAAAAAATGATTGAAAGCTTAGAGAAATCTGCTTGGTATAGTAGGATCAAAGTACAATATCTGGTTCTTGAAAATGTGCTAGTGGAATGACTAATGATGATGATGCATGCAAAAAATGTTCCAAAAATGGAATCTTTTAAAAACTAAAGATGAATCATTTGCTCTTGAGGTGGAAGATTTCAGCTCTTCCAATGGATGATTCCAGAAATTTAAGACTTGTAATGGGCTATCTTCAGAAAAACTAATGCAGAAGTATAGTCCTAAAATGTTTTGTTGACATATGACGAGAACATCATCTTCAGTGCTGACAGAACTGTACTATTTTTTTTTTTTAAGTCGCTACCAGATATAATGCTTACATTTAAAGGTGAGAAATGTAGTGGTATGGGTTGGGGATGCAAAACATCCGATTACCATTCTCCTAACAGTAAAAATATCTGTCACAGGAAAGCTTCCTTTCTAATCATTGGGAAAGCCCCCTGATGCTTTAATGGTTTGCAGGTTACTGGCTATGTATTGACCAAACCAAAAGGATCTCGGATGTCACCAAAAATTTTACTTTGTAGATTTTGGTGGCATCCAAGAACCTTCTGGTTCATTTGATGAAAAATTTATGAACCAAACCTTTTGGTTTGGTCGATGAAAAATCTCTGAATCAGAGACTTAGGCAAGGTGAGTGGAGAAAAAAAAAAAATTTTGCTAATTATAGATAACTGCACTTCTTATTTGCCAAGTGAATGGCATATGTGCAATTACCATTGAGTACTTGCCACCTAATATGACAGTTCTTTTGCCACTTGATCAAGGTGTAATCCAGTGCTTCAAATAAAAAAAAAACTGTTACACAAAATTCTACTCTGTTCTGAAAAAAACAAATGTGAAAATGCAAAATTTTCCCCCAAAAAAATGTAAAAATAATGTACTGCAAAAATAAAATAAAATAAATAAAACATTCTTCCTGTATCACCCATCCATTCCCTCTGACAGTTTGTCTTGGTCTTCCTTGGATTTATTCAAACTGCCCACTTCCACAGCACAGATGGAAGTTTGTTCCAACAACCAGCCCACTAATTGATTTTTGATACTTATGTGTTTCTTCCTGGGATAAGATTGATGAAAAAAGTGATTGCTGACTGCTGCAACCGTGCTGAACAATGCAAGAAATTAAGCTTTCCATGCTTCTTTTATTGATTGCAAAGAACAGTCCAATAATAGTGAACACATTTTTGAGGATGTCTATCATCAGTTAAACTTAGAGGGAAATATATTTTGAAGACCATGCAGAAGTAGATTCAGATATTGTGTGTTTTGGGTTGTGCACAAATGAAGAGTAACTCACTGTGAATGTTACAGAACAAAAATTTTTACTGATGAGGAAGAGGAAATTATTGTGGTTGGCCAAGAAGTTTCACTGAAGAATGCCCATCAAGGATTAGAATTTTTTTTTTTTTTTTTTTTTTTTGAGTGCAGCCTCAAGTAGGAAAGTGAATTAACCACTAGCATGAACCTTGATTATCTTTTAAAAATGCTCTGCCACCAAAATACAAATTCTGATGCATTATTTTAAAACTGAAACCGATTCCTGTCTGTATTTAGGCCTTAATATCTATGAAGTGTACACATCATCAATACTGTTCATGCATATTACTGTATACAGTAATGACTTACATGCATAATTTACAAATTAATCTTACTGTGCCACACAATCAATGCAAAATGTATAATCTTCATTTCTTGTTTAATATTGTAGTACATATTTAGAATTAGGTTATTATACTCTGTTGTATTAGTAGAATTATGTGTTAAATGTTGAAATTTTTCTTTTTCTTTTGTGTTGAATTTGTGAACTATTAATATGATGACTGTTTTTCCTCATTCCCCTCGGGGTTGCCATAAAAGAACTTTGATTGTATGTACATATAGCGGAATATACATCCAAGACTCTTCTGGTTTATTTCATGAAAAATCTGTGAACCAAACCTTTTGATTTTGTGAGCTATTAATATGATGATTGTTTTTCCTCATTCCCTTGGAGGTTGCTATAAAATAACTGTGTATATATATCATATATGTTGGAATATACATCCAAGATCCTTCTGATTTATATATCTCGGAATATACATCCAAGATCCTTCTGGTTTATTAGTTGAAAAATATCAAAATCTATTATATTGAAAGTATTCTATAGAAAAGGCATGCAGCAGTCTATAAACATCTATGTGACAGAGTGTGAAAAGACTTCATAAGAAATCAGTCGTTAACCAACTCAACTGCCCTCTTTTCAATTGTCTAGGAGCTTGAGACAGATTTTGGGGAAGCTAATCCATGTAGTAACACTATTAGTTTTAGCAATGGCCAGATGGTGCAAGGAAGCCTATGGCTTATGCTGCACCAGCAAAAAAAAATAAAATAAAATAAAAATAAAAATTAAATAATAATAACAAGAAAATTAAAAAAATAATAAGAGAAAAGGAAATAGACAACCTATGCATTTCCTTCCTCCCATAGGTAATTATCCAGCTGACCCGGGAATTTTCCCAAACTGTCAGCCTCTACCACCCTGTAGGTAACTTATTCCAATAATTTATAACTTACTAGCTAAAATAAATCTTCCTGCAATCCAGTCTAAACATTTTGCTCTGTAACTTGAAATTGTGGCCCCTAATTCTATAATCATTTATAACCATCAAAATTTCATCCTTATTCATTTTACTTATGCCTCTCAGAGCTTTAAACACCTCAATCAAGTCTTCTCTAAGGTGCCTAGTCTCCGAGCCCTGCAACTCACATATTCAAAGTCTTTCCTCACATGGAAGCCCTTTTGCTGATATGACCAGGTGAGTTTATCCATCTTTGGACCCTTTCAAGAAGCACAATGTCTTTCTTTAGGTGTGGTCTCCATACTTGAACACAGTATTCGAAGTGTGGTCTAACAATATCCTTATAAAGGGTGTTTCAAAAGTGATGGTCAGTAATTTAAAGGTGAACTGTACAAACTACAATATGCAAAAAAGCCTAGTAAATATGGGTCCTTAAGTGAATCATTTTCGAGATATTGCACTTTTTTTTTTTTTTTTTTTTGTTGGGATCCACCACTGATTTGTTTGTTTAGGTTGGTTTATGCTCATTCTCTCCCTTTCCCCTCTCTCTCAATGCTCTGAGACGTAGCAGGCATACTAGTACTTGTCAAAGTATAGTCAACATGGAAAGAGGTTACAGCAACGAAGAGTATGCGGACATGCACTTCATGTATGCTAAAGCCACCGGCAGTGCACTCGAGGCTGCACGTTTGTACCAAGAAGTATTTCCCCGCCGAAGGCAGCCCAACATGGGCACATTCATCAGGGTATATCAATGCTTTAGAGAACATGGGTGCTTCGCACATGGAGTATGAATAGGTAGGCGCAGAAGCATAACACCTGATGTTGAGGAAAGGGGTGTTAGAAAGAATAGAACAAAATCCAGGAATTTCGACAAGGAGGGTTGCTCTGCAAGAGTGTGTACTGAGTAATAGCAGTGTGTGCCAAATTTTACATCGCCAGTTACCGTACCCCTATCCAGTGTGTACAAGGTTTCAGTAATACAGACTACCCTCCCAGAGTGAACTTCTGCCAGTGGATGCAACAACAGTGTGTCCTGAACCCCCAATTTTTAAACATTTTGTTCACTTACGAAGCTGGGTTTACTTGTGATGGTATTTTTAATTTTCGTAACTGTCACGTTTGGTCCGACGAAATCCTAATGCAGTTCACGAGTCACGACATCAGCAACATTTCTCGTTGAATGTCTGGCAGGACTACTAGGCAACCATCTAATTGGACCACACTTTCTGGCAAACAGGCTAACAGAAGAGCTGTACCTTCAGTTCTTGCAGAATGTTCTTCCAGACCTCCTTGATGATGATAATGCTCCACTTCAGCAATGCCAGAACATGTGGTTTATGCATGAAGGTGCACCGGCACATTTTGCTCATGTTGTAACTGGATATCTAACTAGAAGGTATGGTCAGTGGTGGATAGGTAGAGGTGGGCCTGTAATGTGGTCTCCCAGATCACCAGACTTAAATCCTATGGATTTTTGTATATGGGGTCATGTAAAAAGCTTGGTGTACACTTCTGACATTAACATAGTTGAGGAATTGTAGCGTCGGGTTGAAGCAGCCTTTCAGCAAATCAGAAATGACCCACGAATGCCTGAGAGGATTTGCAACTCATTGCAGAGAAGACTACAAAGCTGCGTACGATGCAAGGACAGAATTTTGAACATCTTTTGTAACATCTGTAAAATCCTGTGGTGTTGAAACCAAAAATTAAAAATGTATTATCTTATGTTTAATAAAACCACCCTTAGGAAGGGATTCATAGTTTTTTGCTAAACTAGTGCTCCCATATTCAATGGTGGATCTTAACAGAAAATGTGCATTATCTCGAAAACGGTTCATTTGCGGCCCGATGTTCACTGGGACTTTTTTGCTTATTTTAGTTTTAATTTTCACCTTTAAATTATTGACCATCATTTTTGAAACACCCTGTATAATGGGATTATGACTTCCTTATCTTTACTAGCAATTGTTCGATAAATCATCGATAGGACACCATGGGTCTTACTTGCAACCTGTGTAGAATGTTTGGAGAACTTCATGCCTCACTGTATCGTAACACCCAAGTACCTTTCCTCCACTGCCGGCTTTAGTTCAACTCTGCCAAGTGTATAAGTTATTTTTGGGTTACTGTTCCCCAGGTGCAATACCCTACAGTTTGCTGGATTAAAGCATAGCTGCCATTTTTCTGACCATTCCTGAAGTCTACCTAGGTCACTCTTGTCAGTGATCATTAACTACTCTACCAATCTTTACGTCATCTGCAAATTTAGACATCATGCCCTCTATCCCTTCATCAGTGTCATTTATGAAAATCAAAAACAACAGTGGTCCTAATACTGATCTTTGGGGAACCCCACTCCTTATATCAACCCAATCTAAGGAATAACCATTTATCACAACCTCCTGCCCTGAAGCCATCCACCATCCATCAAAGGATTTTTCCTGTGATTCCAGCCTGTTCCAGCTTATAAAGTAATTGCTCATGTGGGACTGAGTCAAATGCTTTGCTGAAATCCAAATAAACAATTTCGAAATTATTCTATAAGTTCAGCTGTTGAGTGACTCGGTCAAAATTAATAAATATGTTCTTATTTATACTCTGGTACGACCACCCGGTCAGAGAAGTGTACAATAAATTATCAATACAAACATTAACCGTATTTAGCAGTCACAGGCTTTAACCCCAGTTCACTCAAGGAGTGCGTGCTACTGCACTCTCACTCCTGATCACTCAGATACGTCAGTCCTATAATAGCTAACCAGATTAGTTAAACATCATTTTCCTTTTACAAAACCATGCTGAGTATCCTTCAGAATTCCATTTCTATCTAAATGATCCTGAATTCCACCCTTGATCATTGTCTCGATTTTCCCGCTACTAAAGTTAGACTGGCCAGTAATTTCCCACTTCACGCTTACAACCGCCGTTATGTATTGGAGATATATTGGAACTTTTCTAATCCAACGGAATCACTCCAGAGTCCAGTGATGCTCTCATAATTAGCATCAATGGTTAAGATTATAGTATATATATATGCCATCAACCCAAGGAGCCTTACTGGCCTGTAGGCTCGAAAGTTTTTTCATTAAATAAACATGTGAAATTTTAACATCACTCCCATAATTTTTCATTGACACAAAGGGTTTTAATTCTAAAACCCTTAGGGTATCTAATACTATGTCACGTCCATTACATAAGGTCTGATCTGGTTTGTCCTCTTCTTTGCATTTATATATGTGAAGAATTCCTTATACCCACTCTTTGGCAGCGATTTCTCATAATCTGCTTTTGCCTGCGTAACCTTTTCTTTGGTGCTATTACAGATCAGTTTGTAGCTATTATCAGCTACAAGTTGATCGTCAGTACTTTTTGTTGCTCTGTATCTTTTCAATGCAATCTTTTTCTGCCTAAGTAGTCTGGCAACTTCATTATTCATTGAACTTGAAATTCTCCTGCTGGAGTATTTTTTTAAATGGTATATATGCATCTGTGATTAAATTTTTAATGGTATGCCATAATTGAATTATATTCACTCTCTGTGAGATATCTACCCAGTTAATAGAGGCCATGTAGCACCTTAAGCCATCATAATTTCCTTTCCTGAAATTATAACCCATTCCTTTACTTTTAACTGCTGCTCTCTTCATTGTCCACCGTAGAACTCAGTGATCACTTCCTGCTACTGTCAGCCCTATTATGTCATCTGGTTCATGGGTGATGATGAGGTTTAGAATATTCTCTTCACTAGTAATTTCCCTGACATGTTGATACAAATAACAATCATCTAGTTGTGTTCTGCAACATTTTTCTCTTCACCGCACGCCTTAAGTTATCCATGACACAACACGACACATTAAAATCTTAATCCCCCAAAAAGCATAGCTTATGGCAATGTTAATATGAATATGCTATTAGTCACAATAGAATCAATTATTATTGTTCATACAATCCAATGGAAATTGGCTTCTGCATATATTAACATTTTAAGAACCCTAAATCACTGTACAAAAGCAACACAAAAAAATAATAAAAATTCTATTAGTATTAAGCCAAATAACTATGCATACCTTCAATGTGATACTTATGCTTCCTTTGCTGAACACAGACAGCTGATGTATGACGGAATCATTGACAATGCAGGCCTCATTTCTTCATCAGTGAATCTGAGCTTTCCCTCTTTGATGTTTTAATTTCAGTCAAGGTTGAAAAGCCCAGTTCACACAAATATGTAGCTGAAAATGATAACAACATATTAATTGCCATCTTGGAGCTAGCTAGGTATTCTTTTCTTATTGACAACCAAAATGTGTCCAATTGCACTTTGAACGTTGCTATTAAAACGATGTTTTAATAGCAAAATTCTGTTTGCCTTCAGATCTGTTAGTTCCTCTTGTACATTCATCGGAAGAGATTTTTTTATCTGCAACAAATGGATCACAAATCCAGTTGAAATCCTTAATGCTCTCTCCAAAATATTCCTTGAACTTCTGCCGTAAGTTATCTAAATGTTCTTTAACAAAGTCCATCACTACTTTATTACCAGCAGCAAGTGGCCATACAGTTGGGAACATCTCAAACAACCCATTTGCAATGCATTTTATCTACAAATCCAGCTTATTCTGAAAGCCTTGAATCTTATCCATATTTGTAAAAATGATTTTCGTTCTTGCATTTTTCGGTTCAGCTCATTGACGTGAACAAAAATATCGAAAAGATATGCCAACTTAGTCACCCATTTATCATCAGCAAACTCATGCCTCTCAACTGTTAAAAATGTCTGTACCTCCTCCTTAAGTTCAGAAAGGCATGTTAACACTTTACCACGTGACACTACTGTACTTCTGTATGTAGCAGGAGTGTGGTGTGTTCAGATCCCATTTCCTGACACAAAACGGAAAAAAGCCAAGAATCGAGGGGCCGCAAACTGATGAAGTTTAACGACTTTTACTACTTGTCCAGCACAACTTTCAGAGCAGAAGACAAATACTTGGCAACAATGGCTTCACGGTGAATAAGACAATGGTCACATATGTCAGGATTCACTTTGTGTACTTTAGCTGCAAAGCCTTTAACTCGACCTGTCATGGAAGCGGCTCTGTCTGTCCAACGATTAACGCAATCCTTCCAATTTAATTCATTTTGGAGCATATATTCAGTAGCAACACAAAATATTTCTTCACTGGTGGATTACTCGGGTAGTACTTTGCAAAAAAAGAAATTTGTTGCAATTACATCCGCATCGATGAACCGAATGTTGGCAAGAAGTTGAGCGTGATTGTTAACATCTGTGGACTCGTCGATCTGAAGTGAGAACCTCTGACTGCTGTTGATTTTCTCCTTTATAATGTCTGCAATGTCACTGGTCATATCACTTACTCGGCGACTGATTGTGTCATCTGAGAGTGGAAATTTTGAAATTTCATTAGCAGCTTCTGGGCCTAGGACTATTTTCACTATCTCTTTACAAGCTGGCCTTTATGATAAGTTCGGCTACTTTATAGCTAGCTTGAAGTCATGAACGTTGCTGTTTTTTGTTTTGTTGCAACAACCTTTGAAAATAATTGATATATTTGCATGCCAGAGAAGAATGTTTTGTTGAGAAATGCCATTTCAGCTTACTGAGAACCATAGCAGCATTGCTCAGTTTTTCTCTGCACACGAGACACTCGGGGATTGGGCATGTTTTATTACCACACCAGAAAAAATCCAAAAGACAATTATCACTATACTGTCTGCACACTAATTTTTGTTTCTTTTTTTCGGGCTCAGCACTTTCAGTACCTGCACTCTTGAACGGAATACTCCTTACCAGGAACTTGTCCATTGTTAAAAAAAGAAAATCAACAATGTTATGGCTCGTGATCACAGTTTTCTGACTATTTCAGAGTGCAGCTGTGAGGAAACAAAGTAATAGATGTGGGACCAATACTCTTCGAACAGAGGGAGGGACACATCTATCGTTTTTAAAATAGTCTTATAACAAAGGGTGGGTGCATTGGCACAGGAACAAAGTAATAAAGTTGAAGTGACACGGACAAACAAAGACATATCAAAACAAGCCAATAAAATAATAAAAGATGGGGGAACATTTTGCTAATCATTACACTTTTAAGGAACAGCATGTAAGTATCTAACTTTAACAAGCAGCATCTTATTTCAGTCAACACAGCGAGAACGAAAAACACATAACTTTAGAAAGCGAGTGTTGGATATCCACGCAAAAAATAATTTACTGTCCTGCACATACAACATTTGTGTTTCAATATAAATGGCGTATTGTGAAAAATAACAATGAGTAGCATTACAAACATATAAAAACTGTAATTAGGAGTAAATAATGTACAGTTAATTTCTTACAATAGGTAAAAGTTCTCAGTTGTCAATTTATAATCATAATACTTATAGTATTATTTATAGGTATCAGCAAAGTTATTACAGCTTCAACAAAGTTTGTGGCACATCTGTCATCTTGTGGCGGCACACTGGTTGCAGAACACTGATCTAGTTGATTTAAAAATTTTGTTCCTGATGTCGAGAGACGCCTCCGTAGCCAGGTGGGAAGGAGCAGCAGTGCGTAGCACACGCTCCTTGATTAGACCAGGGATCGAGCCCGTCACCACCAAATACGGAGGATGCGGAAAGGTCAGGGAATGACCACCGCAGTTCCCTGAGCAATATGGCCTTAGTTGCTAATGCTCCAAATAACAAACAAACAAACAACCCGATGTCGAGTTTTCTTCCCATTTGCTCCAATCAAATAGAGGCAAATTAAAATCACTCATAATAAGACATTCATGCTTGCCTATTCCGTTTGCATATAGAGGCCATCCTGAATAATCTTCACAATCACTTGGCCTTTGCTTCCAATTATCTCACACCATAGAGATTCTGTACCATCATGTGAAATATCTGAATCCGGAAAAGCTTGCGTTGTGCTCAGGCTGCTTTTGATAAGCAGTATGATATTTTGATAAGCTGTTGTTGTTTGGTTTTTAGGAGCATTAGTAACTAAGGCCATTTTGTTCCGGGATATGCGGTGGTCATTCTCTGACCTTTTCCGCATCCTTCGTATTTGGTGGTGACGGACTCGAACCCCCCTCTAATCAAGAAGCGTGTGCTATGCACTGCTGCTCCTTCCCACCTGGCTACGAAGGTGCCTGTACGTTACTGTACAGATGATTATGATTTAGTGTTCTTGTATAGTTAGCTATGCTGACATGTTCCTTGAAGTTATTTAAGCTTGTTTCCCTGTCGTTGGTTACCCGCTCATTTGAAACGTTTCTGCCTTCAAGGACATCTTGCTAATATATATATATATTTTTTTTTTATGAAAACCCCAAACACGAAAGGTATCAAAACCTATAGTACCATGCACGGGTTGAAGGAAAAGTATGGGGGGGGGGGGTGCTGGAAACTTTGCTCCAGAAACTAAACATGGGTTTCCCCACTTCAAGCCTCCAATAAGCAAAATGGTGGTATTGCACCAGTTGATGAGAGCCATCTACCACCTAATAATATGATCTGATCTAATATGATCTGTTGTGGTAACAAACAAGAACTTTTGAGGTGTGTGTAAGCATTACTTTGACCAATATTATTAGATAAATGCATATTTATAATACCCTTGGCCTCCCCAAACTAGCAGTTCCTCTGAACCTTTAATTAAGGTATCCTCAATAATATTCGCAAAAACTCTTGTAACACCTTTGTTTAAATGTATCCCGTCTCTACTAAGGTAGGACTTTGTTTAAATGTATCCTGTCTTTTCCAAGGTAGGATTGATTTCAGAATTTGTATGCAGTCAGTTGCTGCTTAGAAGAAAGACAATGCAGAGAGCAAAACAAATAAAACCCAGTTTTTTGATTCAGAGGAAGTATTTATGATATTAGTAGTGACAAATAATGCAAGGAAGCAGGTTAATACAGTACCAGCTTCTTATTTATTTTTCTGTTTATTTGGTCTAATATGTCTAATTCTTCCTTAAGTTTATTGAAACTACCCACTTACCAACACCAAATATAATTTGTTCCAGCAATCAGTTACTTTCTGGTTAAAGGAAAATTTGCACACATCTATTGTGCAGCCATACTTTTTCAGTTTAAGTTTCTCTCTTTGTGTGTGTTGTCTTTTATGTCATTTGAACAAATATGGTGCAAGGGTTTTTGCCATTATCAGTGAGGATAACTTATGAGTTCAAGGAAACTGTTAGCTAGAGGGAGAAGAGTAATTATAGACACAAATTTATCTGATGATATGTGTCAAGGTAATGCCTACATACATCTAGAATTCTTGTTTGTTGTTGCAAGAGTTGATATTGGTAACATTTTCTGAGGGTGGCAATGTTTCAAATGAGTGGGAAGATAAAGGTAAGGAAACAAGCCTTAGATACCTTAGAGATGTGTAAGGGTGCTAAAACTATAGAAGAATACTTAGTTTTAAGTGTGTCTACAGTAATATGTTCTTGTTTATACTCCGGCATGACCACCAGGTCAGTGGAGGTTACAATAAATCAATCAATACAAATGTTAATCATATTTAGCAGTCATGGGCTTGAACCTCGGTCCACTCAAAAAGTGTGTGCTACTGCACTCGCACTCCTGACCACTCGGCTACGTCAACAGTGTTGTCATAATATGGGTGAATTCAAGTGCCTGGTTAGGGCAGCTAATGCTGATATAAAAGGGTTAATGAAAACATGGTCTCACTCAGAAATTGGGGATGCTGAGTTTAACTATTGCATGTACAACGTGTTTAGGATTTTTCCTAAGTACATTATGCATAATACATTTCCTAAATATGTTGGGGAAGATAGGGGGTGGGTCATCCTTATCATATAAGGATGCAATACCACCATTTTGCTTATTGGAGGCTTGAAGTGGGGAAACCCATGTTTAGTTTCTGGAGCAAAGTTTCTGGCACCCCCCCCTCATACTTTTCCTTCAACCCGTGCATGGTACTATAGGTTTTGATACCTTTCGTGTTTGGGGTTTTCATAAAAAAAAAATAAGAGAGGGCGCTGAATCTCTTTAAAAGTTACAGCTGTCAGTTACAGGCTCCGCAAAAACGATAAGTGTTTGCCTTTTATTTTCATGATTGTTATTTTATATTGTACTTAATACGTAGTCATATAGTTATAGTTACGCTGGTTATTTTTTATTTTTAATTTAGATAAAGAGTTTTTGTGGATTTTACTTACGATAGGTAAAACCGTTATTTCGTTCCATTTTTGTAGCCATTGTTTTCGGATATAGTGGTAGGGAATTCAAATTTTTTAATTGAGGTAGCTAGGTAGCTCTAACGCATAATTATATAGTAATACGCTTCACTGTTTCTATTTAATAGTTTCTATTCAAATACTATTGACATTTAATTTATTGATTTTATTAATTTAAACTACCATGCCCCAAACTAGAGCAGCAAAGCAACGGGCACAAAGTGGCAGGAGTGCTGTGACTCGGGGGAGAACTGAGGGGGGCAATTCTCCAACGCATCACAGCCTAAAAAAATGTGCGGCTTGTGAAATGTTTGCCGAACTCTCTGGAACGGAACATGATATTGCCATGGGGGATGTCTTTGTGTGTGCGCGATGTAAGGAGTGTAAGGAAATCAGGCGACAACTCAGCGTTGTTATGGGCCTATATGAGAGTTTGAAGGACAGTGTGGATGCCCTCGAAAGATCTAAATTGAGGGGCCCATCAGGCTCTCAGCTGCCCACATCAACGCCAGAGCTTGCACTTGGTCATCACGCAACACAGCGGCAACCCCTAAGGCAGAATGCGCTGGTCCCACAGGAACTAGTAGTTGTTGGTGACTCTATTGTCAGGGAAGCGGGGAACATCCTTTGTAAAAAGGATAGGTGGAACAGGACCAGGGTATGTCTGCCAGGGGCAAAGGTTGATGATGTTGTAGAGCGGATATCATCTTTCAAGGGCACAAAAGGTGGTATAGTTGTACACGTTGGCACTAATGATATTAAGAGTAGGAGACCGGCGGAATTACTCAACAAGTACAGGTCACGGTTGAAAAAAAGCCGTGAAATAGGGTTCAATTTGAAAGTGTCTGCAATTCTGCCCAGACACGATAGGAGGGAGTACATGATGAGAGCCTTGTCGATCAATTCGGCCCTGGAAAGATTGTGCAAGGCTCAAGGGGTAGAATTTTTTTCAGCCTGGACTGTACTTGTTAACAGGAGAGATTGCTTCTACAGGGATGGGATACACTTAAATAGAAAGGGTGCAAGAATATTTGCTGATGCTATCGAGGCAGTGTTAGGTGGGTCGGAAAACTGCTAGTTTGGGGGGATACAAAGACTAATAGTTTAACAGTAACCGCAGGCAGAGGTGAAGGCGATTCTTGCACAACTTCTATTAGAATAAGAAGCGACCTGGAGCGAGGGGTGTTGGGGGTTTCAGGGATGGATGGCAGTCATCATGGAATAGTTGGGTATATGGGATGTGTTAGGGTAACAAGGAATAGGCATAGGAGCATGTATGCTTGCATGTATACCAATGCTAGAAGTATAGTAAATAAATTTGATGAATTTGAAGTGTTGGTCAAGACATCAAAGGCGGATATTGTTGGGATAGCAGAGACGTGGTGTTACAAAGATATAAGGAATGCAGAACTGGAATTTGGGGAGTTACAATGTGTACAGAAAGGATAGACAGGACAGAAAGGGAGGGGGTGTTATGCTGTTAATTAAGAAAAACATAAAATCAAAGGAAGTGCACCCAGTTAATATAGATGAACAGTGCTCTGTTGAGTCAGTTTGGTGTGAGATAAGCACTGCGAAAGGAAAAATAAGAGTAGGAGTGTGTTATAGGCCTAATGACTTGAATGAGTACAATGAACAATTGTACAGAGAAATAGAGTGGGCCAGTAAATCAGAATGTCTTATAATGGGGGATTTTAACTTCCCAGATATTGACTGGAACTTGTGGGTTGGTCACTCACACACTAGTCAGCCTTTTGTGGATTTATTGGATGATTGTTTTCTGCAGCAGCATGTTCGAGAGGCAACCAGAGAAAGTAACACTCTTGATCTGGTTATCAGCAGTGATCATTCGTGTATTAAGAATTTGCAGATAAAGGAACCACTAGGTGGCAGTGATCACAGTGTGCTGAAGTGGGATTTACTCAAAGAGGTAACTACCGTCAGGGGTAAAGGAAAGGGTTTTTGCTTCCGTAAAGAGGAGTACAGTGGTCTCAGACAGTTTTTAAATTCTGTACAGTGGGATCAACTGACGATGTTACAAACAGTAAATTCTAAGTGGGAAGCATTCAAGGAATTAATCGTGGAAGCTACTAGACTTTATATACCGATTTAGAAATATTGTTCAAGGTTTAGGCCTAAATGGTTATCAAATGAACTAATGAGACTCGTGACAGAGAAGAAAAATGCATGGGATGCATATAAATTATCAGGTGACGCAGAAGCCTGTGGCAGATATAAGCTAGTCTGTAATCAGGTCACAAAGGAGGTTCGGCAGGTGAAGGCGGATTACGAGAAATCTTTGGCAAAAGATGCTAAGAAAAACAGCAAGGATTTCTTTACTTATATAAACCCTAAAAGGAAGGGGATTAATATGATTGGTCCACTTGACATCGATGGTTCGACTGTTGATGATCCTGCTCAGATAGCAAACAAACTGAATGAGTATTTTGCATCTACATTCACACGTGAGGAATTATTACAGTTTGAAAATGGAAGAAGGTTATCACATTGTAGCAGTGTGCTTAATGATTTTGTAATAACTGAGAGCAAAGTGGAGGAGAAATTGTTGAAGTTAAACATAAGAAAGGCACCTGGGGTGGATGGGATCAATCCAGTTATTTTAAAGGAGGCGGCAAAGCAACTAAGCAAACCCTTAGCCATAATTATGAGAGCATCCTTGGACTCAGGGGAGGTTCCCACGGACTGGAGATGTGCAAATGTGTCCCCAATTCACAAAGGTGGATCGAAGGGTGACACGAGTAATTACAGACCAGTTAGTTTAACTTCTGTTCCGGGTAAAATAATGGAGTCACTGGTTAAAGATGCATTGCAGGATCATCTAGACAAGACTGCAGCAATAATTCAAACACAGCATGGATTTGTTAAGGGAAAGTCTTGTCTGACAAATTTGATTGGTTATTATGATGTGGTCACAAAGGAACTGGATGCAAAAAATAATTTTTATATCATATACTTGGATTTCAGGAAAGCTTTTGACACTGTTGCGCATGGAAGACTACTGTACAAATTGGAGCAGAATGGTATTAAGGGTAAGTTGCTACAATGGATAAAAGGATGGTTAAGTGGGAGAAGACAGAGGGTGGTAATCAATGGGTGCTGCTCTTCGTGGACTAATGTTATTAGTGGAGTCCCACAGGGTTCGGTGTTGGGTCCACTGTTGTTTTGTGTATTTATCAATGATATTGATGAAGGTATATCAGGCTTAATGTCGAAGTTTGCAGATGACACAAAGGTTGGCAGGGTTGTTAATGACAGTAATGGCAGTGTGCTACTGCAACAGGATCTAGATAATTTGGGCAGATGGGCTAAGAAGTGGCAACTGAAGTTCAACCTTGACAAATGCAAAGTACTGCATATGGGGAGAAGTAACCCCAGAGAAACGTACCAACTGTGTGGTACTACACTTAAGGTGGTAGAAAATGAAAAAGACCTGGGAGTAATTGTGCAGTCAGATATGAAGTTTTCTGAGCAGTGCAGTCAGGCTGCTAGGGCGGGTCATGGGGTTTTGTCTATGATATATAGGAATTTTGCTAGCAGGGAAAAGGAGGTGATTGTCCCTCTGTATAAGGCAATGGTCAGGCCACGCCTTGAGTACTGCGTACAGGTCTGGAGGCCTCATTTTAGGAAGGATGTAGATTTGCTTGAGCATGTACAGAGAAGAGCAACACGATTGGTGAGGGGAATGAAGAGAGGCTTAAGTTCTGCAAATTGCAGTGGCTGGAGACTAGGCACCTGCGCGGTGATCTGATTGAGGTCTATAAGGCCTTGAATGGGTTGAGCACACTGAATTCTGATGGGATACTTCCACTTGTTCAGATTACGAACCTACGGGGACATAAGTTCAAATTAAGAAAGGACAGATGTAGAATAGATGTGCGGAAATTTGCCTTTAGCCAGCGGGTGGTTAATTGCTGGAACAAACTTCCATCTGTCGTTGTGGAAGTTGATAGGTTAAATAAATTTGGAGGGAATGGTGTGATTTTTTTTTTTTTTTTTTTTTGGCTGATGCTGCATAAGCTCCTACACTTGCTTTCTTGCATCATGTGCCACTACTACTACTACTATATTCTTTGCTCTCTTAGCTAGTTATTTCTCATAATTTGCTTTTGCCAGCCTGACCTTTTCTGTGGTATTATTACATATAAATTTTGTAGCTGTTATATGCATCAGTACTTTTTTATTGCTCCGTAACTTCTCCACCCTGTTATTTTTTAGTTCATTATTCATCCATCTCGGAATCCTTCTTGTGCCATAATTTTTTAATAGTATATTCTGTGACTGTAGCTTTAAAGTTATAATGTAATTCTAATGTATTTGCCGTTATCATCTGAGCCACCGCCTCAGTTGATAAGAGACCTATAATACCTCAAGTTATCTCCTCTCCTGTAATTAAAACTCATTCCTTTGCCTTTAACAACTGCTACCTCTTCCCCATCATCCAGCTTGGAACACTTTGATTACTCCTGGCTAATAGTTCCTGTACTGCAAGCCCTATGATGTTATTTGGTTTGAGGGTGGTGATGAGATCAAGAATTTTCTTTCCTGTAGTACCTTCCTTAATATGCTGATGCAAATAACAATCATTTAGTCAATTTAACTATTTTGTTCTTCCTGGTGAGTTTCCCTCCCACTTGCTCCAGTCAGTTGTGGCAAATTGAAATCACCCATAAAATAAGACATTCTCACTTGCTCAGTCATTCCATTTACATATAGAGACTCTCATTATACCTTTGCAATCTGAGCACGACAGCTTTTGTTGTGCTCAGATTGCTTTTGATAACCAGCATATTATGTTCCCACCATCCCTTCTATCTTCCCTGTCCTTTTTAAATACATTGTACCTACCCTAGTGAAGCTCATCCCATATTTCTGGGCAGCACCATGTTTCCATTAGCCCTATTATGTAAATATTAGATTTCCTAATGAGGAGTGAGAATTCACTCATTTTTGTTGATAACACTCCTCACATTACTCTATATATTGAGGCTTAGTGTTCTTGTATAGTTTACTGCCCTCACACACCCCATTGCTCACCCATTCTATGCTTGTTTTTTCCCTAGCATGAGCTTCTCGAATTCTTGATGTGTGCAAGTGTTACTTTGACACATCATCAGATCAGTGCATGTCTATATTAACCCCCCCCCCCCAAGTAGCAGTTTTCCTGAACTGAAATGGTGTCATCAATGATACTGGAAAAAACCCTTGCCCCACCTTTATTCAAGAGGATCCTGTCTCTATAAAATAGATTCCTTCCACTTTCAAGCATGGTCTGATCTCCAGACATGTAAGATGAAAGTGCCGAAAGCTTGGTTCTGTTTAGTTGCTGTCTTCTTAAAGGGAGGCTTTACTATATGTTGTATTCAGTGTTCACTAAATCATTTTAGTTTAAATTTTTCTCTAAATTGTTTGTTTCTTCTCCATAAAAAAATTAAGCTACTTGTTATCCATCCATAATTCTAGAATCATAACGAACTGTTACAAAATATGTTCACTGTGTGCACTGTCCACAAAACTAAAGCCAAAATGTTTTTGCCAGTCCAGTTGAACAGCATGAATTGTTTTGGGTGTGATCTCACTGTGTGTAGTTGATATTGCATATTTTAATGGCTTACATCTTAGCTTTCTGATGGTCCCATAGGTAAGAGTCCAGAGGTGGGTAAGGTCACTTGGATTGTGGTGCTTATTTTACTTGTTCATACCTTCCAATTCAGTGTAGCTGGAACTGTTCATCCAGACATTCTCTGACTGCATGACTGTAATGAGCAGGTAGGCCACCTTGCTGGAATCATTCTGGATATTTCCATTGAGGATGGAAAAGCTTCCTTCTGCAACATATTGAGATATATCACTGCTGTCACTGTGGAAGCAGCTGAATGGATCATTTATTTGATCCTTCCAGAGAACATGCCATAATGTGGCTTACCACCTTACTTCTTGTAGGGTTAATCTAATCAAGGTTACTTTTTGAGTAGTAATGTGTTTTTCCACCTGACAAAAGATTTACCTTATCACTTAAAAGCACAGTCATTCTGAAACCAAGTTTTTTTTGCTCTTAGCATCAGTGATTGCTCATAGAACTCCATGTGTTAAAACAAACTTGTAATGGGGGATCCTTTTTGGACGATGTATGAATATGTTGAATGTATTTGAGCATATGAATATGCTGAATATAATATGTTTGCCATTAGTCACAGCTGCAAAAAAATAAAATAAAAAATAAAAACTGTAAACAAATCATATAGTCTCTGGTTCCAGATTCACGGAACATCTTGTGTAGTTATATGTGTTATTGTTAGAATAACATGAATAACCGAGTTTGAAGATGGAGGCAGCAGATGGCCCCTTGTGTAAAAGATATATTGTTATCTTTGTTTCTTATTGTGGTTTTATAACATGGGGAGAGTCAGACTAATGTGGCAAGTAGAAAAAAAACTTAAATAAGAAGAATGTGACAACCAGAACAGTCATTTTTTAAAATGATGCAAAACTGAGCATGAAATATTAGGGATGAGATTTAGAATTTCTATGGGAGGGGGATGCAAAGAGAATAGTTGAAGAACAGAAGAAGAAATGGTTGGAGAGTTGGTCACAAGATCTTCAGGACTTTAATAATGACAATGGGAAAAAGGTGTTATCTGGATTAGTAAAGAACAGGAGAAGGGATAGGACTGATTTAATTAAAAAAAAAAAAAAAAAATCACATTTCAGTTCCCTAAATAAAAATTACTTTCTGCCCAGAGACTGAATCAATTAGTAAGATTTTTCTCTCAAAAGAAATTAAGATTGTTCATCTTATAGTTATGATCTGTAAAGTGTGTAGTAGTAGTGCTAAAAATAACAGTTGGCCATTTCTATACAGTGAAGCTTCTTTTTTACATTTTTGAAGGAATCAATAAAGTAATGTAAAACTGAGGGAAGGTGCAATTCTGTTCTAAAGCGACAACAAAATAATTTTTGTATGGATATATTTTAAAATTGTGACTTTAAATCTTGCGGAATTCAAATTAAATAGCTGAAAAATTACCTTTTTTTTTTTTTTTTTTTTTTTCTTGTGATAAAGAAGAGAGAGAGAGAGAAAGTGACACTCTTATACTCTGAAATTCCAGTTTAGTGACATGACAAGCGGAGAAAGCAGAGATCTATGAAATGGACTTAATAAATGCAAAGTGCTAGTTAACTGCTAGAGTGATCCAGAAGATATTACTGCACCAAGGAGGATCCCTCATTCCTTATTCAAAGTAACATCATTCCTACCCCATAATTCACTTTAATGTAGTCCATCATATTGTTTTATTCTTACTGATGCTGCAACTTATGGCTTGATCAAATATTATTCTTTATGGTGTACCCCTCCCTCCCTCTGGAGGGAGGGAGGGGTACACCATAATGTTTTTTTGTAAATATTGTTCATTGAAGAAATTAAATAAGTTTTTATTCCTTTTAAAAATAATTTGACTATTTTTGTATATCATAGTAATATTATGTTTACCTTCTTAAAGGATATTGACAGAGGCTCAGAAGATGATGAATTATCAGAAGGAAAACAAGTAATTGTTGGCATATGTGCTATGGCTAAAAAATCTCAATCTAAGCCAATGAGAGAAATTTTAACAAGGCTTGAAGAGTTTGAGTATATACGGACTGTAGTAATTGAAGAAGAACTTATTCTAAAGGTAAATTGTTGACGGGAAGTAGTTAACTTTTTTTTTTTTAAATAAACAATTTTATGCTAAAATAATTCAACATTTAGTTTAGTATTAGTAGTGGCAATTGATGCAGGAAAGCATGATTACACAGCATCAGCAAAAAAAAAAAAAAAACCCTTTTCTACATCACCTATTCATTCTTTCCAGTAGATTGTTTAATTTTTTTCCCCTTGAATTTATTCAAAGTAACCAATTCCACAACAACATGGGAGCTTATTCCGGCTTTCAAACTTGCTCAGTCAATTAAAATTCTTAAACAACTCAATCAGATCACTTCACGGGTCTCTAGTTGTGGAAGTTGATACCCTAAATAAATTTAAGACTCAGCTGGACAGGTATTTCGAACGTACGGAGGGGTGAAGTGGAAGCGTTTTATGCTAATGCAACAAGGGATGGAAGTCTGTTCCACCAACCAACTACCCGCTGGCTAAAGGCAAATTTCTGCAGATCTATCCTACATCTGTCTTTCCTCAATTTGAATTTATGCCCTCAGGTGATTATTCTGAGCGAGAGGAAGAAAAATGCATGGGATACATACAAATTATGACATGACACAGAAGCCTATGATAGATACAATTCTGTAACCAAGATCTGTTGATCTTGGTTACAACGGTTGATCTGTAACCAAGTTACAAAGGAGGTTGGCAGGTGAAGGCAGATTACGAGAAATCTTTGGCAAGGGATGCAAAGAAAAACAGCAAAGAGTTCTTTACTTATGTAAACTCTAGAAGGAAGGGGATGAATCAGATTGGTCCACTTGATATCGATGGTTCAACTTTTGATGATCCTGCTCAGGTAGCTAACAAACTAAATGAATATTTTGCATCGACATTCCCACATGGGGAGTTATTCAGAGAGGGGAATGCCAGAGGTGTATTCAACTCTAGCAGTAAGCTAGATAATCTTGTAATAACTGAGTAAAGTGGAGGAGAAATTGTTGAAGATAAACACAAGAAAGGCACCTGGGGTGGATGGGATCAATCCAGTTATATTAAAGGAGGCAGCAAAGGAAGTAAGTAAGCAAACCCTTAGCCATAATTATGAGAGCGTCCTTGGACTCATGGGAGGTACCCATAGACTGGAGATGTGCAAATGTGACCCCAATTCACAAAGGAGGATCAAAGGCTGACACAAGTAATTATAGACCTGTGAGTTTAACTTCTGTTCCTGGAAAATTAATGGAGCCACTGGTTAAAGAAGCACTGCAGGATCATCTAGACAAGACTTCAGTTATAGCTCGGACACAGCATGGCTTTGTTAAGGGAAAGTCTTTCCTGACCAATTTCATTGTATACTATGATGCAGTCACAAAAGAACTGGATGCAGGGAATAACTTTGATATTATATACTTGGATCTTAGAAAGGCTTTTGATACTGTTGCACATGGAAGACTGCTGCACAAATTGGAGCAGTGTGGCATTGGAGTAAATTGCTGCTACGGTTAAAGGGGTTGGTTGAGGGAGAAAAGACAGAGAATGGTAATCAATGGACACTGCTCTTCGTGGACTAATGTTATTAGTGGAGTCCCTCAGAGTTCAGTGTTGGGTCCACTTTTTCTGTATTTATAAATAATATTGATGATGGTATATCAAGCTTAATGTCCAAGTTTGCAGACGATACAAAGGTTGGCAGGGTTGTTAAGGACACTACTGACACTATGCTGCTGCAACAGGATCTGAAAAGGTTGAGCAGATGTACTGAGAGGTGGCAAATGGAGTTTAACATTGACAAATACTACATATGGGAAACAGCAACCCCAGAGCAACGTATCAACTCTGTGGTACTACACTGACAGTGGTAGAGAATGAAAAGGACCTGGGGGTAATTGTGCAGACAGATATGAAGTTCTCTGAGCAGTGCAGACGAGCTGCAAGAGTAGCTCATGGTGTCTTGTCAATGATATACAGGAATTTTTCTAGCAGGGACAGGGATGTGATTATTCCCTTGTATAAGGCATTGGTCAGGCCACACCTAGAGTACTGTATACAGGTCTGGAGGCCTCATTTCAAGAAGGATGTAGAGCTGCTGGAACGAGTACAGAGAAGGGTAACAAGATTAGTGAATGGAACAAAGGGTTGCTCTTACGAAGAAAGGCTTAAGTTTTGCAAATTAGTGTCTGGAGACTAGGCACCGGCGAGGTGATCTGATAGAGGTGTATAAGGCCTTGAATGGTTTGAGCATGCTCAATGCTGATGGGATTCTTCCTCGCTCAGAATAATCACCTGAGACAGCATAAATTCAAATTGAGGAAAGACAGATGTAGGATAGACGTGCGGAAATTTGCCTTTAGCCAGTGGGTGGTTGGTTGGTGGAACAGACTTCCATCCCTTGTTGTGGAAGTTGATAGCCTAAATAAATTTAAGGCTCAGTTGGACAGGTATTTCGAATGAACGGAGGGGTGAAATGGAAGTGTTTTTTTTTTTTTTTCCCTGGCTGATGCTGCATAAGCTTGCTTTCCTGCATCATATGCCTATGCTAATACTAATATTGTGTCTCCTTGATGATCTCCTTTCTCAATTTTAAATTTTATACTGTCTTTGTCTAGTCTAATAAAGAAGGTAGCATTCTCATATATTTTCTTCAAAATCATAATATATGGGGTATATATTTGCCTTGCCTTGTCTTTCCAGTGCCCGAAACATTGCCTTATGCTGTATAGAGTCAAATGCCTTTTCATAATCCACAAATTCCAGGCATAATAGTGTTTTATATTCATTTGCTTTCTCCATTAACTGTGATATTACGTGAAGGTGATCCATAGTTGAGAATCCAGTCCTAAAGACAGCTTGTTCTTTCCTTTGATTCTCATCAAGTATTCTTTCTAATATGTTAGTAATGACCCTTGTGAACAACTTGTAGATGTAGGATAAGAAGCTAATTGGTCTTTAATTTCCAGTTTCTGATTTATCTCCTTTCTTATGCAGCAAAACTATGATTGGATTATTCCACTCCTTAGGCATTGCGGCTTTTCTAATGCATTTTGTGAAGAGTCTTGCCAGTTTTTGTGTCATAACTCTTCCTCCCAATTTTAACATCTCTACAGTAACGTCATCTTCCCTCGGGGCTTTCTGATTCTTCATTTTCTTCAACGCATGTTCTACCTCATCAGCAAGGATATCAGGTATGTTTTATGTGTTACTAATTTGCGATCCATCTTCCCCACTGCTGGCATCATTCCCTCTCTCCTTGTACAATTCTCTATAGTAGTCTTCTGCTATTTGAATTGTGCCTTCTCTGCAATTTATAAGGACGGCATCACTGTTCTTCAGTTTCAGTATCATTTGTCGTTCTCTATTATTGCTCATGGCTGCTGATTTAAATCCTTTGTTCTATTTTTCTTGTGTTAAATTTTCTTATGTCCTCTCTGAGTCTCTTTCTAATGGTTTTGCCTAACTTAGTATACTCAATTTTCTCCTTGTCAGTGTTTTGCTTGCTCTTCATTTGTTGTCTTTGGTTCATCATAAGTGTTTTCTGAATAATTTTTTCTTTGGATTTCTTTTTACCTATAGGTTTCTCGGGCTTTATCACTTTCAGAAAGTTATAATTTTCCTCATCGATATCTTGGTCCCGAGCAGTCTGCAGAAGCTCAAATTGTTCCTAAGTTCCAGTACATACTGCTTTTTCTCCTCTTCTGTTAGGTGCTTTCGTAGCCAGGTGGGCAGGGGCAGTAGTGTGTAGCACACCCTTATTGATTAGACTGGGGTCCGAGCCCTTTACCACCAACTACAGAGGATGCGGAAAGGTCAGTGTGTGACCTTTCTGCATATCCCTGGAGCAATATGGCCTTAGTTGCTAATGCTCCTAAAAACCATATAACAAAACAAACAAACTTCTTCTGTTATCTCAAAGACCTTTGTATTATTTACTCAAGTCAGTTTTTTTCCTTTCTTTTTTTACATCTATATCAGATGTGCATCTTACCATTCTGTGATCATTTCCAACATTTACTTTGTTCAGGACAGTAACACCATTCAGTAGAGGCATACGTTGTAAGAAAGCAAGCTTATGCAGCATCAGCCAAAAAAACCCCTCCCATTTCACCCCTACATTTGTTCCAAATGCCTGTCCAGCTGAGGCTTAAATTATTTAGGCTATCAACTTCCACAACAAAAGATGAATGTCTGTTCTACCAATCAACTATCCGCTGGCTAAAGGCAAATTTCCACACATCTATTAGCATTAATAGAGATATATATGATGCAAGAAAGCAAGCTTATGCAGCATCAGCCAAAAAAAAAAAAAAAAAAACCACTTCCATTTCATCACTCAGTCCGTTCGAAATACCTGTCTAAAGGCATCTATCCGCACATCTATCCTACATCTGTCTTTCCTCAATCTGAATTTATGTCCTCTTAGGTTATTATTCTGAGCAAGAGGAAGAATCCCATTGGTACTGAACATGTTCAAACCATTCAACACTTTATACACCTCTATCAGATCACCTCGCCAGTGGCGCCTCCGTAGCCGAGTGGGCAGGAGCAGCAGTGCGCAGCACACGCTTCTTGATTAGACCGGGGTTAAAGCCCGTGACCACCAAATACGGAGGATGCGGAAAGGTCAGGGAATGACCACCGCATATCCCCGGAGCAATATGGCCTTAGTTGCTAATGCTCCTAAAAACCTTTCTTTAAACTGAAGCCTTTCTTCGTAAGAGCAACCCTTTGTTGCATTCACTAATCTTGTTGCCCTTCTCTGTACTCGTTCTAGCAGTTCTACATCCTTCTTGAAAGGAGGCCCCCAGACCTATATACAGTACTCAAGGTGTGACCTGACCATTGCCTTATACAAGGGAATAATCACCTCCTTATCCCTGCTAGAAAAATTCCTATATATCATTGGCAAGACACCATGAGCTACTCTTCCAGCCCATCTGCACTGCTCAGAGAACTTCATATCTGCTGAACAATTACACCCAGGTCCTTTTCATTCTCTGCCACTATCAGTGTAGTACCACAGAGTTGATACGTTGCTTTTTGGTCGCTGTTTCCCATATGCAGTACTTTACATTTGTCAGTGTTAACTTCATTTGCCACCTCTCAGCCCATCTGCTCAACCTTTCCAGATCCTGTTGCAGCAGCATAGCATCAGTAGTGTCCTAAACAACCCTTCCAACCTTTGTATCGTCTGCAAACTTGGACATTAAGCCTGATATACCATCATCAATATCATTTATAAATACAAAAAACGATGATGGACCCAACACTGAACCCCGAGGGATTCCACTAATAACATTAGTCCATGATGAGCAGTGTCCATTGATTACCACTCTGTATTCTCCCCCTCAACCATCCCTTTATTCATAGCAGCAATTTTCCTCCAATGCCACATTGCTCGAATTTGTGCAGTAGTCTTCCACGTGCAACAGTATCAAAAGCCTTTCTAAGATCCAAATATATAATATCAAATTTCACCCCTCCATTTGTCTGTTCCACCAATCAACTATCCGTTGGCTAAAGGCAAATTTCCACACATCTATTTTACAACTGTCTTTCCTCAGTTTGAATCTGTGCCCCCTCAGGATCTTAATCTGAGCAAGAGGAAGAATCCCATCTGCATTCAGCTTGCTCAACCCATTCAAGGGCTTATACTCCTCAATCAGATCACCTCGCAGGGGCCTACTCTCCAGGTGATGCAATTTGCAGAACTTAAACATTTCTTTGTATGAGCAGCCCATTGTTCCCCTCACCAATCTTGTTCCCCTTCTTTGTACTCATTCTAGCAACTCTACATCCTTCCTAAAATGAGGCCTCCAGACCTGTGCACAATACTCTAGGTGTGGCCTGGCCATTGCCTTATGTAACGGAATAATCACATCCCTGTGCCTGCTAGCAAAATTCCTATGTATCATTGAAAAGACTCCGTGACCTGCCCTGGCTGCCTGTCTGCACTGCTCAGCAAACTTCATATTTGACTGCACAATTACCCCAGGTCTTTTTCACTTTCCACTTCCCTGAATGTAGTACCACATAGTTGTTAGGTTTCTTTTCTGTTATTGCTACCCATATGCAGTACTTTGCATTTGTCAATGTTAAACTTCAGTTGGCACTTCTCAGCCCATTTGCCCAACTTATCTAGATCTAGTTGGAGTAGCATACTGTCTTTACAATCTTTGTATCATCTGCAGACTTGGACATTAAACCTGATATACCTTTAATCAATATCATTGATGAATATAAAAACAAAAATGGGCCCAACACCGAACCCTGGGGGACTCTACTAATAACATTAGTCCACGTAGAGCGGTGTCCATTTATTACCACTCTCTGTCGTCTCCCACTCATCCATCCCTTTATCCATTGTAACTACTTACTATTAATGCCATACCACTCCAATTTGTACAGCAGTATTCCATGTGCTACAGTATCAAAAGTTTTCCTGGAATCCATGTATATGATATCAAAATTATTTTTGGCATTCAGTTCCTCTGTGACCACATCATAGTATCCAATCAAATTAGTCCGACAAAACCTCCCTTTAACAAACCCATTCTGTGTCTTAACCTAATACTGCAGTCTTGTCTAGATGATCCTGCAGTGCTTCTTTAACCAGTGATTCCATTATTTTCCCCTGAACAAGTGATTCCATTTTTTTCCCCAAGTTAAACTAACAGGTCTATAATCACTTGTCGCCTTTTGAACCCCCGTATTGAATTGGTGATTACATTTGCACACCTCCAGTCTATGGGTACCTCCCCTGAGTCCAAAGAAGCTCTCATAATTATGGATAAGGGTTTTGCTTACTTCCTTTACAGCCTCATTTAATTTAACTGGAGAGATCCTGTCCACTGCAGGTGAGTTTTTTATGTTTAACTTCAACAATTTCTCCTCCACGTTGCTCTCAGTTATTACAGAATTACTTAGTTCCCTGTTAGAGTTTGATAATGTTCTGGCACTCCCCTTATTGAGTAACTCCTCATGTGTGAATGTAGATGCAAAATACTCATCCAGTTTATCAGCTGCCTGAGTATGATCATCAATAGTCAACCCATCCATGTTAAGTGGTCCAATCTGATTCATCCCTTTTCTTCTAGAGTTTACTTAAGTAAAGAACTCTGCATCCTTTGACAAGGATTTCTCGTAATCTGCCTTCGCCTGCCTAACCTCCTTTGTGACTTAATTACAGACTATTTTATATCTGCCATAGGCTTCTGTGTCACCTGATATTTTATATGCAACCCATACATTTTTCTTCTCTGCCACGAGCCTCATTAGTTCATCTAACTGACATCTGCTTAGGCCTAAATGTTGAACAGTATTTCTTAGTTGGGAAAAGCCTAGTAGCCTCCAAAATTAAGTCCCAGAAGGCTTCCCATTTAGAATCCAATGTCGGTAACATCAGTTAATCCCACTGTACAGAATTTAATAACTGTCTGAGACCCCCTGTAGTCACCTTTATTGAGATTCTTAATGCTTTAGAAGTCACTGTTAATAACCAGATCAAGAGATCCTTCCCTTGTTGCCTCTCTAACATTAGATTTAGCATTAGCATTAGTAAAGGCACATGATTCAAGAAAACAAGCTTATATAGCATCAGGAAAAAAAAAAAAAAAAAACCAAATTTTATAATTTCACCCATCCACTCGCTCTAAATGTTTGTCTAGTTCTGCCTTGAATCTATTGAAGCTATCAACTTCTACAACGGCAGATGGAAGTTTTTTTCCGGTAATCAACCACACACTGGCTAAAGGCAAACTTCTGCACATCTATCCTACAATTGTCTTTCCTCAATTTGAATTTATGCCCTCTCAGGAATTATTCTGAGCAAGAGGAAAAATCCTATCAGCATTGAGCATGCTCAAACCATTCAAGGCTTTATACATCTCAATCAGATTACCTCGCAGGTGCCTAGTCTCACGACACTGTAATTTGCAAAACTTAAGCCGCCGACCGGGCTAGCCAAGTGGGTAAAGTACCTGCCCGGCAACCCAAAGGTCGCGGGTTCGATTCCCGCCTTGGGCTTGGATCAAAGTACTGCAAAAACCTTGGGAGGTGCAATATGGCCACAGAAGCCGATGCGCCAACAACTACCAAATCAAAAAAAAAAAAAAAAAAAAAACTTAAGCCTTTCTTCGTAAGAGCAACTCTTTGTTCCATTCACTAATCGTGTTGCCCTTCTCTGCACTCGCTCCAGCAGCTCTACATCCTTCCTAATATGAGACATCCAGACCTGTATATGGTACTCAAGGTGTGACCTGACCATTGCCTTAAACAAGGGGATAATCACCTGCTTATCGCTGCTAGAAAAATTTCTGTATATCATTGAGAAGACACCATGAAGCTATTCTTGCAGACCGTCTGCACTGCTCAGAAAACTTAATATCTGCCTGCACAATTACCTTCAACATGCCAATGTTGAAAGCAGTCATCAAATAAATCCTGAAAGGTTCTGCTACTGATTTGAGTGACTAGCCCACAAATTCTATTTAATCTGGAAAGTTACAGTTCCCCATTTTAAGATATTCTGATTTACTGGTCCACTATATTTTTTTGTATAGTTATTTCTTATAGTCACCACTGCCATTTGGCAGTTCTCATCCCTTATCCCCCATTTTTGTTTTCTCAGTGCTTATATCACTCCATTTTGAGTCAACATTACACTCTCCACCTGTGCCAACAGGTGGACAATGTAATGTCCACCTGTCTGTGTTCTGCTTAACTAAGTGCATATTCTCCCCCTCCCACATTATTTCTGCAAACTTTGTACTTTGTATATATCAAATTCCTCTTCCCCTGTATCTGAGTGGCACCGTGTGTTTGATTAGTATACAAGGAAGTACATTTGCTTGCATTTTTTTCCCTATTAATCCTAACACATCCCACATAATTGCTTGTCCCATGTGCGATTAGTACACCTAACTGAAGTAACCTGACCGATCCAAACTTAACATAACATAATGGAAACTGACCGACTTAACCTAACTTAACGTTCAATACCGAAGCTAACCCAACGGCTGCTAGTAGGCCTTATAATTCCTTACACCTTGTTTTCCTGGTTGCTGCTGTTGTTCTGATAGAAGCAGTTTCAGGCTTTGGTTTGGTTTGTATTGAGGTTTAATGGTGCATGAACTATGCGGGTCATAATGCGCCAGCAGTTTCAGGCTGGCATGAAATTATTAGTCTGTATATCCCCCAAGCTAGTGGTTTTCCCACCTACCTAAAACTGTCTCAGTAGTCAGCAAATATTCTTGCACTCTTTCTGTTTAAGTATAACCTATCCTTGTAAAAAAGTCTTTTCTGCCAACAAGTACAGACCAAGCTGAGAAAAATCTACCCCATGAGCCTTGCATTTGTCTGTGGCAGATTTAATTGACAAGACTGTTACCATGTATTTTTTCCTGTTATATCTGCACAGAAATGCAGGCACTTTCAAATTTAATTCTAACTACTTTTTTTCATCATCTGATACCTGTTAGTAATTCCTGATATTTCTTATTTTTAATATTATTAGTGCCAGCATACAATAATATACCTGTAGTGTGTTATCACCCTACAGCAAGTTATCACCCTTGAAAGGTCATAATTTGCCCTATTTATTAGTGTTGCCCCTGGCAGACGTACCCTACTCCTAATCTATCTGTCCTCCTTGTGCGGTATATTTTCCATTTCCGTGACAGTAGAGTCACCAACTATAGCTACCTCCTTTGGATCAGCAAATTCTGCCTTTGGGATTGTTGCTGATTTAGATACAAAAAGGGCTTTATGAAGATAGGTATCTAGGCTGGCAGATGTTAACAGAACTTGTGATAGGTGCCTCCATAGCCATGTGGGAAGGAGCAGCGGTGCATAGCACACGCTTCTTGATTAGACTGGGGTTCGAGCCTGTCACCACCAAATACAGAGGATGCAGAAAGGTCAGGGAATGACCACCGCATATCCCGGAGCAATATGGCCTTAGTTGCTAATGCTCCTAAAAACCAAATAACAAACAACAGAACTTGTTTTTGCTCCACTTGCAATGAGACCTTGGATATTACATGCTTATCATGCTACAAATATTTCCAGTCATTTGGGAAAGAAGAAGATGACTAATCTGGAAAAGGAAGTGATATTACTGGGATTATATCAAAGATGGCCTACAAATTTGTGACAGCATATCATCTGTGTCAAATGTTGGCCTGGTTTTGGAAGCAAAGTACTCTTGTAACCATTTCAACACCCTGTTCATATTTCAGCATGTTGTAATTAACATAATTGCTCTGTTCCAACCAGATAAAGCAAATAAATATATCATCATGTTAGTTAGAGAACATGTTCTCAGTGTGGGTGGACCATTTCCTACTCCTGGTCAAAAGACTCAAACCATTTCCAACATATTAGTAGATAATATCATTTGCATGAATGATTCCCTCCCTTCCCCACTCAAACTGTACTGTCAGACAGAGATACTAACTTTATCTCAGAATTGCTTAAGCTTCATAAGCTATTTAAGTTAAAGAAGGTATAATAGACTTGTTGAATAAATCAAAAAACTCTATAAAGAAAAATTTGTCAAAAATTGTTGGAAAAGTATTGAAACTCTCAGTCTCACTGTAAGTCCTGTTTGTCTGTCAGAGAAGTTTGATCTTATAAATTCTGTTATGAGGAAAGTAGTGCGACTGCAAATGCTAAAAAGAGAAATTACATAAATCAAACAGTTGCCTTCAACTTTGAGACTGGTGATCTTATTGAAAAGTACCATGAAGATTCGTCATGGATATAGATTACATGTTAGATTTTAAGGAATATATGGGGCACCCTGAAGATTTCTTCAGTGGACTTCAAATTTGGGAAAAGTAGTTTTTCATGTTAATAGTAGCACACATTGACAATCTAAAAACATTTCCTGGGTAAGGCAGATATAGTGTTGCATGGGATCACCACAGAACACGTTCTGGGGCGCCTCCGTAGCCAGGTGTGCAGGAGCAGCAGTGCGTAGCACACGCTTCCTGATGAGACCGGGGTTCGAGCCCGTGCCCACCAAATATGGAGGATGCGGAAAGGTCATGGAATGACCACTGCATATCCTCAGAGCAATATGGCCTTAGTTGCTAATGCTCCTAAAAACCAAATAACAACAACAAACAACAGAACACATTCTTAAATGCAGTGGAAAAGCACTAATTCCATATTCTTGAAAGTCGAAAACTTTCAAGAATATGGAATTAGTCCGCTACAACTTGAAGCGGACTATTTTTCCACAAATTGTGTTGCAGATGACAATGACAAACAAGATGAAGTCATCTTCATGCATTTGAGACAAAATTTTACAATCATATGTAATTACTGGACAAGTGGAACATAGTGGCACTTCTGAGAATGAACTGATACAAAGGAAATTAATAATCACATTGGTGCACAAAGGAAAATTCATCTGGAAGACCAACAAACGATGATTGTACAAAATCAATCTCAAGTTGAAGCAGCAGATAAATCATAATGTGATATGGTGCACTGTCCAAGGAATTTTCATTAATAGATCTGAGAATGATCATCTTTATGCACTTAACAGCCGAAACAAGATTAAACTGAAAAAAGTTCCCATGCAGCACTGACATGATTTAAATTTGTAAAATTAAAATTTTTTTCTAAGTTTTTATATTATCATGCATGTGTGTGTACTGTTTGTACAATGCTGGAATTTCCTGTGCTTTTAAGTGTGGTTTTTTGATTATAAAAAAGGGGGGGGGTATAATTTAGAAGTTATAAATCGAATTTTTATTTTAATTATTTTAGAATGAGTTTAAAAAAGTAAAAGATTTGTATGAGTTTAAAAGATTAAAACAATTAAAAATTAAGAAAAGGCTAAAAATTGAAAGACACTTGTAAACGTGTTGTACCAATGATAGTGGTTACATGTTGCAAACAGTTTAAAAAAAAAACAAAAGAAATAATAATAATTACTGAAATTATAATGCACCTCGTGAATTCTATAATAACAAGATCTTATGTATAGCTTAGCTTAATTTTCTGTAATAACATTAATATTGAAACAGAATGTAATATCACTGGATAAGACACCTGCATTTTAAAAGGAAAATTTTGGAAAAAAAAAAAATTATTGCATATATTAAAAACACAAATTTACAAGTTCTTAATAATCAAAATGTCAGGGTAAAAATTAAGTTTTTAGTTTTTGTGTGATCCCAGTGATTCATCATCATTGCTGCTATGATACTCATCATTACTGATATTATGGAATTACTGTAAGGTTATTACTGAACTTTCACTTTCTTCAAAGAGTGCATCATCTTCTAGGCCATTAAGGACATTACTGATTCCATATTTTTTTTTTTTTTGATTTGGTAGTTGTTGGTGCATCGGCTTCTGTGGCCATATTGCACCTCCCAAGGTTTTGCAGTACTTTGATCCAAGCCCGAGGCGGGAATCGAGCCCGCGACCTTTGGGTTGCCGGGCAGGTACTTTACCCACTCGGCTAGCCCGGTCGGCTCCATATTTTGTAAAATACATCGAAAGTGTCTCATATTTTGCCAACTCACACTAATTTTTCATTCGTTTGCATACCTTGGAAATGGTTGGTCGGTTCATTTGTCTTATTAGTGTCAAATCATATTTGATGCCTCCATTGATTTGGCCCACTCCTCACACATGAATACTTTAAAGCAGTGCTACTCAAAGTGCTGTCTGCAGACTGGTGCTGGGCCACAAACTATTTGTTACTGGTCCATAACGAATTGGAAATTCACCGGGAACGTTAACTGGTCTGCGACGATTCGTCTGTTATCGGTCTGCAACAGATTGGAAATCAAAGAAACTGGTCCTGTACCACAGATAGTTTGAGAAGCATTGCTTTAAAGGGTTTATTAAGTGACATGTCTGATCACTGCGGTTGACTAAGGCTCTAGGAATTATAACTAACTTGATGTTTAATTCAATAAATACTGTTTCTGTTGCTTCCATTACATGTAATTTGAATTGGTCATAAAATAGAAGAGTTACTGTTATGTCTGTTTCATTGTGGGGAAGCAAGAATGGATACCATAAGCTAAATCTGGAAAGGATATTGTGTCATATGACATTTATCCTATATGACATATATCCTAAACCTATGTGGAAGTTCCAAAGTGCTTAATATCTGTTCACCAAATTTTTTGTTTTAAATGCAGAGAGAATGGTGAGTGAGAATGCTTATATTAAAATGAGCTTGGTTTGTATGAGGCAACCAGAAATTACAACATATGCAGTTTTTAAAAAATGATACGATATATGATTTTTTTTTATTATTATTATTTTTTTTATTATTCAGGAGTCTGTAGATAAGTGGCCTTTGTGTGACTGTCTGATATCTTTCCATTCTAAAGGATTTCCATTATCCAAAGCAATTGAGTATTCTAATGTGAGGAAACCATTCATTATCAATGACTTATACATGCAGTATGATATTCAAGACAGGTAAATATCTAAGCTGGGGAAATTTTATTTCTTAACCCATTATCATATTAATTAAAAAGTTATTCCAAAATTGTGTTATATAAAGAAGTTCCTAGCCTGGCCACAGTTCTGCAACCAATAAATGTGGTGTGATTTATGTTGTTAGATTGCAAGTCTGTCTTCATCTACATACAAGTAGAAATTTGTTAATCATCAGTACATGTTTTTCCTGTGTGCATTCGAAGTGCATTTATTTTATCTTAATTTCCGAGTGCAAAAGATGTCAAATTTGGAACATCATGCAAAACATGAAATGTTTGAAACATCGGAATTGTTTAAGGTTTACAGCAGTGATTTTCAACATTTTTTTTTAATAACTCCACCCCCAAGTAATTTATTTTAATTTGTGGCACCCCTACTCAATTAAAAAAAAAATGTTATATGATAGTTATTACAATAATATAACTATAAACAAAATGACAATTCATAATAAAATTATATAATTTTATTCTTTATATAGAGGTACTAAATAAACATCAATTATAGATCACCACAAAATTAAAAAGATACTGTACACCTTTTTATAATGAAATAAATATATAAATTATAAAAAAAATAAGTTTAATTAACTTAAACCCAAATTATGTGGCACCCCTAGAATGTTGTGGCACCCCGGTTTACAGAGAGGATATAGAGAATCCTCTCTGTAAAACCACTGGTTTACAGAGAGAGGATTCTCTATATCATACTGCTGTGTATGAATGGCATCATAGATTGAAAGATGGAAGGAAAATTTTAGCAGATGACCATTCTGGAAAATATTTCACTGCTCACATCTGCCTTTATATTTCAAAAAAATTGAAAAATAAAGTCAGATTATGAGAAATCTTTGGCAATGGATGCAAAGAAAAACAGCAACAACTTCTTTACTTAAATGAACTCTAAAAGAAAGGGGATGAATCAGATTGGTCCACTTGACATCAATGGTTCGACTGTAGATGATCATTCTCAGATAGCTGCCAAACTAAATGAATATTTTGCATTATGAATAACTCCTCATGAGTATTCACACATGAGGAGTTATTCAGGGAGGAGAGGGCCAGATGTTTATCAAATTGTAACAGGGTGCTTAATGATTTTGTAATAACTGAGAACAAAGTGGAGGAGAAATTGTTGAAGTTAAACATAAGAAAGGCACCTGTGGTGGATGGGATCTATCCAGTTATATTAAAGGAGGTTGCAAAGGAAGTAAGCAAACCCCTTAGCCATAATTATGAGAACATACTAGGACTCAGGGGAAGTCTCCATGGACTGGAGATGTGCAAATGTATATCTGATTCACAAAGGGAGATCAAAGGGTGACACGAGTAATTACAGACCTGTTAGTTTGACTTCTGTTCCAGGGAAAAAAATGGAATCATTGGTTAAAGAAGCATTGCAGGTTCGTCTAGATGGGAGAGTGGAAGAGGGTAATTCTCAATATAAATCTAGTCAGGAGGTAAAAGAGGCAGTTATAACTACCTTAAAAGAAGACTTTAAGGAGGTTAAGAAAAGAAACTAAGAGCTTTACATAATAAAGGTGTAATTATTGAAACTGACAGTAAAAGAGATATAGATAAGTTAATGGGATCAGAGGTTTTTAATACTAAAGGGATTAAACAAGATAAAGTTAAATTCCAAAGTCCATCAATATTGGTGTATGATGTTCGCAAGGATTTAAGTCAGGAAGATATTGTTAATGATTTCTATAGCAAAAACCTGGATGATCATGATTTTAGTGAACAAGAAGTTAGGGATGGGGTTGTTCTTAGATTTAGTACAAGTTCAAAGGCAAAATTAAATAATTGGATGATTGGTATGGAACCTCACTTTTTCAAGTGTTTAATAGAGAATGATAGGGTGTATTGGGTTTTCCACACATAAATTTAGAAAGTTCACTGTGGTTACAAATGTTTAGGATATGGTCATTCTGCGCAGCTTTGTAAATGCAGGGTAATCTCCTGTGGGCATTGTGTGCAGGGTGGCCATTTGTATGTGTATTGTCCCAATAAGGAAAATGATCCATGCTGTATTAATTGTAAGAGAAGTGGAAAGGACTCCAATCATTCTGTTAGAGACAGTGTCCAGAATACAGGAAGGCTTTAGAAATTGCTATTATGAGGGTTAATAATGAATAACAATACTAATATAAATTCTCAGTTGAATCAATATGATGTTAGCACATTTCTTTCTATAGTACAGTTAAATGGTCAAAGATGTCGCTCGGTAACAGATGAAATCAAACTGGTGGTATTGGAACACAATGTGGACATTAGCATTAGCATTAGCATTAGCAGAGGCATATGATGCAAGAAAGCAAGCTTATTCAGCATCAGCCAAAAAAAACAAAAAAAAAAAAAAAAAACCCACTCCCATTTCACCCCTCCGTTCGTTCGAAATACCTGTCCAGTTGAGCTTTAAATTTGTTTAGGCTATCAACTTCAACAACCAGTGATGGAAGTCGGTTCCACCAACCAACCACCCACTGGCCAAAGGCAAATTTCCGCACATCTATCCGACATCCGTCCTTCCTCAATTTGAATTTATGCCCTCTAAGGTGATTATTCTGAGAAAGATGAAGAATCCCATTGGCATTGAGCATGCTCAAACCATTCAAAGCCTTATACACCTCTATCAGATCACCTCGCCGGTGCCTAGTCTCCAGACTCTGTAATTTGCAAAACTTAAGCCTTTCTTCGTAAGAGCAACCCTTTGTTCCATTTACTAATCTTGTTGCCCTTCTCTGTACCCGTTCCAGCAGCTCTACATCCTTCTTGAAATGAGGCCTCCAGACCTGTATACAGTACTCAAGATGTGGCCTTACCATTGCCTTATACAATGGAATAATCACCTCCTTATCCCTGCTAGAAAAATTCCTGTATATCATTGACAAGACACCATGAGCTACTCTTGCAGCTCGTCTGCACTGCTCAGAGAACTTCATATCTGCCTGCACAATTACCCCCAGGTCCTTTTCATTCTCCACCACTGTCAGTGTAGTACCGCAGAGTTGATACGTTGCTCTGGGGTTACTGTTTCCCATATGCAGCACTTTACATTTGTCGATGTTAAACCTCATTTGCCACCTCTCAGCCCATCTGTTCAACCTGTCCAGATCCTGTTGCAGCAGCATAGCGTCAGTATTGTCCTTAACGACCCTGCCAACCTTTGTATCATCTGCAAACTTGGACATTAAACTTGATATCCCATCATCAATATCATTCATAAACACCGAAAACAACAACGGACCCAACACTGAACCTTGAGGAACTCCACTAATAACATTAGTCCACGTTGAGCAGTGTCCATTGATTACCACTCTCTGTCTTCTGCCACTCAACCATCCCCTTATCCATAGCAGCAATTTGCCTCCAATGCCACACTGCTCCAATTTGTGCAGCAGTCTTCCATGTGCAACAGTATCAAAAGCCTTTCTAAGATCCAAATATATAATATCAAAGTTATTCCCTGCATCCAGTTCTTTTGTGACTACATCATAGTATCCAATCAAATTGGTCAGGCAAGACCTGCCCTTAACAAAACCATGCTGCGTCTGAGCTATAACTGAATTCTTGTCTAGATGATCCTGCAGTGCTTCTTTAACCAGTGCCTCCATTAATTTACCTGGAACAGAAGTTAAACTAACAGGTCTATAATTACTTGTGTCAGCCTTTGAACCTCCTTTGTGAATTGGGGTCACATTTGCACATCTCCAGTCCATAGGTACCTCCCCTGAGTCCAAGGAAGCTCTCATAATTATGGCTAAGGGTTTGCTTACTTCCTTTGCTGCCTCCTTTAATATAACTGGATAGATCCCATCCACCCCAGGTGCCTTTTTTATGTTTATCCCCAACAATCTCTCCTCCACTTTCCTCTCAGTTATTACAAAATCATCCAGCTCACTGCCAATGTTTACTTTACCTACATCATTCTCCTTCCTGAATAACTCCTCATGTGTGAATGTAGATGCAAAATACTCGTTTAGATTGTTAGCCACCTGAGCAGGATCCTCAACTGTTGAACCATCAATATCCAGTGGACCAATCTGATTCATCCCTTTCCTTTTCGAGTTCAAGTATGTAAAGAACTCTTTTCTGTTTTTCTTTGCATCCTTTGCCAAGGATTTTTCATAGTCTGCCTTTGCCTGCCTAATCTCCTTTGTGACTTGGTTACAGACCAACTTATATCTATCATAGGCTTCCATGTCACCCATTAATTTGTATGTATCCCATGCATTTTTCTTCTCTGCCACATGTCTCATTAGTTCATCTGACAACCATTTAGGCCTAAACCTTGAACAATATTTCTTAGTTGGTATGTAAAGCCTGGTAGCCTCCAAGATTAGTTCCTTGAATGCTTCCCATTTTGAGTTTGCTGTTGGTAACATCATCAGTTGGTCCCACTGTATAGAATTTAAATACTGTCTCAGACCATCATAGTCGCCTTTACGAAAACAAAAACCCTTCCCTTTACCTCTGATGGTAGTTACCTCCTTGAGTAAATCCCACTTCAACACACTGTGATCACTGCCACCTAGTGGTTCATTTATCTGCAGGTTCTTAATGCATGAGGAATCACTACTGATAATCAGATCAAGAGTATTGCTCCCTCTCGTTGCCTGACGAACATGCTGATGTAGAAAACAATCATCCAATAAATCCACAAAAGCCTTGCTAGTGTGCGAGTGACCAACCCACAAATTCCAGTCAATATCTGGGAAATTAAAGTCCCCCATTATAAGACTCTCTGATTTACTGGCCCACTCTATTTCCCTGTACAATATCTTATTATACTCATCAGAGTCATTAGGCCTATAGCACACTCCTACTCTCAATTTTGATTTCCCTATGCTTATGTCACACCAAACTGACTCGACGCTGCCCTGTCCATCGATGTCGACTGGCTTCACTTCCTTGGACTTTATGTGTTTCTTAATTAATAGCATAACCCCTCCTCCCCTCCTGTCCTGTCTATCCTTTCTATACACATTGTATTCCCCAAATTCCAGTTCCGCATTACTTATATCTGTGTGACACCACGTCTCTGATATCCCAACAATATCTGCCTTTGATGTTTTGAGCAATACCTCAAATTCATCAAATTTATTTACCAAACTCCTAGCATTGGTGTACACGCAGGTATACATGCACCTGTTTCTATTCTTAGCTACCCTAACACAACCCATGTGTTTACTTGTACCGCAATGACTCCCAGCAGTCTCTGAAATATCCTTTATGTATGCAAGAAACTTATGACATTTTATGTATGCAAGAAACTTATGTTAGCTCATATGCTGGTGAAATAAAGTGTTGGGTTTTCCAATTGGTGCAAGAGCTGTTTGTGCTAATTGTGATAAGCCCAAGACTGCCATAATAGTATTTAATAATAAACTTAATGTCACTGTTTTGTCAGGTCTTTGTAATCAGATTGCCACTTGTGTTTTCATTTCTACTTCAGGTTTTCTTTTTATGTGGTGTCTATATATTGCTCTCCAAGTCTGGATATTGAAATTACCATACATTATTTAGAAAATGTTTTTAATATTATTGATAGTAGTATATATATATAGTAGTAACTATAATAATTACTTCAGATGTAAATTCTAAGTCTAGGCTGTGGCATGGTAGGACAACTGACTCTAGAGGTCTTTGCTTGGAGGAGTTTATTCTTTTAAGGAATTTATGTATATTGAATCTACCAGGCCAGCCTTTTACTTTTGACAATGTTCATGGTTGTTTGAACATTGATGTCACACTTGTTTCAAATGGGTTATATGGAAGAGTTTGCAATTGGCAAGTAAGAACTGATTTCACTAATAGTGACCATTGGTCACTTTTATTTTATTTAAGATTCGATAACATTAATTTACATAAGGACTTAACAAGTTTAGAAATTACCAGATTTTTGTACAGGAAAATTAATTGGTCACGATTTATAGAAGCAGTTAACTCAGCGTTTGACCCAGGTAGAATGAATCAGACGAGCTCATTGAGTGCATTAGAGTTTTCATTTTATGTTCAGAATTCCTTGTTTAATGCACTTAGTTATTCAGCCAAAAGGAAAACGATTAAAAGAAATATAATGTCATGGTGGTCAAGTGAGTTGGCATTATTAAGAAAACAGGTTTTTAATTTAAGAAAGGCATATCAGAGACATAGGCACTGGGGTTTAAAGGAGGAATTGTTCTCTAAGCAATTATATAGGGAAAAAAGAAAGATGTATTATAGGTCAATTTATCAGCATAAATTAGATGCATGGAAAAATTTAGTACTAACAGCAGGAAATTCAGATCCCTTGGGAGTTAATTTATAAGTTAAGTAGGAATAAAATTAAATCTAATGATCTAATACACACAGTTATTGTAAACGACTGACTGTAACTCTACAGTCTATACTGTTGTAAATGCGTTGTTTTCCACAGATAATAATGAGAGCGACTCTGATGAGCAGGAGTGACTCTTCTGAGAACTGCTAATAATAACTACTTGGGACCAAATATAGATGTGTTATTTCATTTACATGAGTTAAAGACTGTGTGTAGACATACTAATCTTAACAAAAGTCAAGGTCTGAATCTGATTGAAAATTGTGTAATACTTAGGTTGCTTTAAATTAAGCCAAACATTCTCTTGGATATGTATAACAAGTGCCTTCTTCAGGGTGTTTTTCCAGGCCTTTGGAAGATTGTACTCTTGAAGTTATTATCCAAACCTGGGAAGCAACTTAATGACCCTAGGGCTTATAGACCAATTTCCTTGTTATCAAATTTGGGAAAAATAATCGAAAGATTATTGAACTTAAGATTACATAATTTGATGATTTCAGAGGGATGCTCTCTGCCCTATCAATATGAATTTCAAAAAAATAAGTCAGCTGAAGATGCTGTTAATGACTGTCATATTGCAAGCAATCACCTAGAAAATATGTACTTAGCATATTTTTAGATTTTGAAGATGCGTTTAATCATGTCTGGCATGAGAGCATACTTATGTCATTAAGAAGGTTGCATTGTCCTATTTTATTGCTCAGGGTCTTTCAAAATTATTTGCAGGATAGGAAAATTATACTAAAATCTCAACATTTGCAATTTGACAAATTAATTAATAGAGGCTGTCTTGTAGGTACTGTATTTTGGAATTTACTATTAAATCAACGGTTGTAGCAAGATATTCCATATGTTCACAAGGTAGCATTTGCAGATGATCTTGTTTTGTGTCCCCTTGTGAAATCTAGGAGGGAACTTGAATTTAGAGCTAATATTATATTAAGAAGTTTGCAATCATGGGTTAATAACAAGTTAAGGTTTTCCACTAAGAAAACAGTTATGATAGTTCTTAATGGAAAACTTAATTATGACAGGCCTCCTAAAATTATAATTAATGATGTGCAGATCCCATTGGTCTCAGTTGTAAAATATTTGGGAATATACGTGGATGATAAATTTTCTTTTTTTCCTCATTTAAATTATTTGGCTGATAAAATTAAGAAATATAGTTCTGCAATCATTCGCATAACTAGATCAGTATGGAGTTTAAATAAAAGAGTTTTATTTTTATACTATAAAGCTGTATTTTTGCCCATAGTGTCTTATGGGGCATCAGCTTGATATGCCCGTACAACCATTGTGAATTTAGACAAAAGTTATTATCTATTCAGCATTCTATGATACTGGTTATGTTGAGGGTTTGTAGAACTGTTTCTACTAATGCAATTCAAGTGATTGCAGGTGTTTTGCCACTTGATTTACATATTGCCTACAGGGCATTCTGTTACAACTTAAAAAAGGCCAAACAGATAATGTTTATGAACATCACTTCTGGTATTATAGTTGATATTAAGATTGCTAAGAAAAATATTGTGTAAATTACTGGATACTTGGCAATTGAGATTGGGAGGACAGTGAAACTGGCGAGGTTACACTACTGTTTTTACTAAGAGCTGTTGATAAGAAAATTGGCAAATGGATTTAATTTTAATGGAGTTGTCTTATTTAATCACTGGACATGGCTCTCTGAATCACAAATTATTTCTTTTTGGTCTTGTCAATGAACCAACATGCCAGTGTGGAACTTGTGAGACATGGTATCATGTTTTCTATGATTGTGTATTGTACTCTGAATTCAGAGTTAATTTGATGCAGGTAATTGATAATTTTGCAAGTGGTAATGAGAGCACATATTTACAAAATCTATCTTATTTACCTTGCTAGAGTATGCTGTTAATGTTTTTAAGAGAAGAAAATCCAATTTAGCAATGATTTTTGTATCTAGATTGTAAATTGTTTTGATAGATTAGTTTTTTTTTTTTTTTTTGGTGGCACCTAGGCCGTGGTACTTGTGGCTTGGTGCGGGATGATTTTTTATTTATTTATTATTATTATTATTTTTAACTTAATTTTATATTTATTTTTTTACCATTATTATTTATTTTTATTTATTTTATTAAATTTATTTGTTTTATATATATTTTATTTTAAATTTTTAAAAATTTTTTAGGCTATTCAGCTATAATTTTTAATTTTTTTTAGGCCATTCTACTTTGTTAGTATGGTCTGGTGCGGAATGATTTTTATTTATTGTTATTATATATATATATATATTTTTTTTTAAATATTTTTTAAAATTAATTAATTTAATTTTTATTTATTATGATTTCATTTTTATTATTATTTTTATTTTTTTAATATATTTTTATCTCATTTTTATTTTACTATTTTTATTTTTTTTATTTATTTTATTTATTTTTTTGCTTAGTGGAATTAAGACCTGCCTCCTCGTGGCTAGGAGCGGGCACCAGGCAGCAGTTGCCCAGGTTTTGACTGCTCCCTAGTGGCTATGGGGTCTGAACCAACACATGCACTTTTTCTAAACATAACACAACATATATTCAGGCCCTTTTACATAATTTGTAAATAAGACAGTATCACAGGTGGAGATGGATGTTAGTCTAGGAGCCACCCAACCACAATTATACTTAACATATACATACATATAGACAAAACAGCAGTAATAATTCAGACACAGCATGGGTTTGTTGAAGGGAAGTCTTATGTGACCAATTTGATTGGATACTATGACTTGATCACAAAATAACTGGGTGCCTCCGTAGCCAGGTGGGCAGGAGCAGCAGCGCATAGCACATGCTTCTTGATTAGACCGAGGTTCAAGCCTGTGACCACTAAATATGGAGGATGCGGAAAGGTCAGGGAATGACCACCGCATATCCCCGGAGCAATATGGCCTTAGTTGCTAATGCTCCTAAAAACCAAATAACAAACAACAAAATAACTGGATGCAAAAAATAATTTTGATATCATATACTTGGATTTCAGGAAAGCTTTTGATACTGTTGCACATGGAAGACTGTTCAAATTGGAGCGGTATGGCATTAAGAGCAAGTTGCTACAATGGGTAAAAGGATGGTTGAGTGGGAGAAGACAGAATGGTAATTAATGGATGCTGCTCTGTGTGGACTAATGTTAATAGTGGAGTTCCCCAGGGTTCGGTGTTGGGCCCATGTTGTTTTGTATATTTATCAATGATATTGATGAAGGTAATCAAGCTTATTGTCAAAGTTTGCAGATGATACAAAGGTTGGCAGGGTTGTTAATGACAGTATGCTACTGCAGCAGGATCTAGAAAAGGACAGATGGGCTGAAGTGGCAACTGAAGTTTAACATTGACAAATGCAAAGTACTGCACTAACCCCAAAGAAACGTGCCAACTTTGTGGTACTACACTCAGTGTAGGGTAGAATGATAAAGACTTGGGGGTAATTGTGCAGTCAGATATGACGTTTTTTGAGCAGTGCAAACAGGCTGTCAGAGCAGGTCATGGGGGTCTTGTCAATGATATACACAAATTTTGCCAGCAGGATAAGGTGATTATCCCTTTGTATAAGGCAGTGGTCAATCCACACCTTGAGTAATGTGTAAAGGTCTGGAGGCCTCATTTTAGGGATGTAGAGTTGCTAGAACAAGTACAAAGAAGGGAAAAAAAGGGGTGCTCTTACCAAGAAAGGCTTAAGTTCTGATAACTGCAGTTTCTGGAGATTAGGAACCTGCAAGGTGATCTGATTGAGGCATATAAGGTTTTGAATGGTTTGAGCAGGCTCAATACTGATGGATTCTTCCTTTCACTCACATTACAAACCTGAGGGGGCATAAATTCAAATTGAGAAAAGACAGTTGTCGAATAGATGTGCGCAAATTTGCAATTAGGCAATGGGTAATTGATTTCTGGAACAGGCTTCCATCTGTCATTGTGGAAGTTGATAGCCTAAATAAATTCAAGGAGGAGCTGGACAAACTTTTGGAGTGACCGGATGGATGAAATGGGAAGTTTTTTTTTTTTTTTTGATGCTGTATAAGCTTGCTGTCTTGCATCATATGCCTTTACTAGTGCTAATTTAAATTCTGCAGTATATCATAAGCTTAAATTTGTAAAGTGTTTGGAAAGGTACAGCTTAATATTCAGATAGTCTTTTTGATTGGTATTTTGGAAGAAATTTGGTAGCTTAAATTTAACTTCGGCTGTTCAAATTTTGTCAACAGTTTAATTTCTGCAATATTTAGTAACTTAGATTCTATAATATATTGCAAGTTTAAATTTTGTAATTCTTGTAAAGTTTAAATTTTATTAAATAATGGTAGCTACAAGATCCACTTACAATACAAAGGCCAGGGACATTGGTTGGTACTCAGATGGAAATGCTTGCTGGTATTTATGGTTTGAATTGGGACTTCATCATTTGTATAGCCTGTAGCATGTATTCTAAGGCTGGTCTAGTAGACAGACCTAGCTCAAACGATATAAAGAGTGTACCAATCGCAAATTAGAACTTGGTGCATTACAAGAAGGATTTGAGTCACTCACTGAAATAACAAGTGCCTGGCCTAGAAAAAATGTAATTGGGAGCTCATCAGGGACTCAAGTATCCCATGACCTGCCAAGTGATGCCGCCCCAATTTGGGTCCCAGAAAAGAATAGTTAAGTGCAGATTGCAGTAGTCAAAGATGATCTAGTTTTATTGGGAGACTCTGTTGTCAGGGAAACAGTTAACATTTTTGTACAAAGACAGGTGGTCGAGAATTAGTGTATTTTGCCAGGAGCAACAATTGATGATGTTACCAACAGATTATCAGGTGTTAAGGGAGGTAAAGAGAATTATTATTCATGTGAGTACTTAAAATATTAAACATGATGAAGAAAGATGATTAGGTCTTGGAAGATGAAGAAAGATTGTTGCGGTAGTAAAAGTTATAAAGGCATGGGTTTTAACTTTTGGGTTTTAAGGCACTATATGACATCTATGAATTCACTGAGGGAGGGTGAATACATTTAAATTATGGATTACTTTTAAAGCAAAAATCACATAAGCCAAGAATGCATACATACCATTTAGAAAATATTGCAGGAGGAGGAGGATGCCAAAGTGGATGACTTACAGAGCTGGCAAAACAGTCAAATTGAGCAGAAAAAGATAGCATGGGATAGTTATATAGAGATGAAAAGTAATGAAACCTGCTACAGGTAAAAGTTGATCTGTAATAGCACACAAATTAGGGAGGCCATGGCTGCATGTGAGAAAGCATTGGCTAAGACAGCAAAGAATGGGGTCAATGAATTTTCCATGTATGTGAATACAATGAAGAAGAAAGCTAATCAGATCAGACCCTTGTGCACTGGGTGTGGGAAATTCTTAGATAATCCAGCTGATGTTGCAGATAAATTGAATAGGTATTGATACAGGAACTCCCCGACTTATGGTAATTCGACTTTACGTAAGTTTTTGCCAGCCAGTGCAAACTTAAAAAAATCGTGGAAACATATTTTGCATTCCTTAGGAATAAATGGAGGTATCGTGAAAATATCGTAATGTGAACCCAAGAACGCATTGTTTTTTTTGTAATTCGTTCCAAGTCCTTGGAAGTTAAAAATTTTGCTATATTACTAAGCTATTTATCTCTCTAAAAGGTCATATTTATAATGGAAATTGCACTACCCTTTCATCGTTATCATATGTTCCCATTATAAGAATCAATTTTGAACGTGTTTGTGATATTTTTCTAAAGCATTTTTCTGGAGGTCACGACCATAAAATAATAAAAACAATTTCCACTTTCTGGTTTGTTGGGCTTTTCTGTTAGTGCCTCTAATTATAAACGGGTAGTAAACTCCATCTTATTGCATTTGCGATAATACCAATAACTGCAATTGTGTAGGTTTTTATGCTATTATGGTGAAATGTGTGTTCCTCTTCACTGAAATCTTCAATCATATAAAAAAAAAATGGAAACTTCTCTTCATTCCTGTTTACACTTTACAGTGATTGAAGGGAAAGGGACCAACGGAAAGTGCCAGTGCTGGCAGTGCCAGGAAACAAAACAAAATTGATTTAGAAATGAAGATGAAAATGATTCAGAAGTATGAAGCAGGATAAAGTTTATCATCTATTGCAAGGGAATTAGGTCTTGCTGCTTCAACAGTGAATATTATTTTAAAGGACAGTGTGCGTATAAAGGAACATGTCAAAGGATCAAAACACGTAAGATCAACACCGTTCAGGTGCTATATCAAAGATGGAACAGCTATTAATAATATGGATGGAAAATCAGATTCAGAAGCAAGTGTCCCTGAGTCTAATGGCCATTCAAGCAAAAGCAAGAAGTATTTCTGAAGATATTGAGGATAAGTACGGTGAACCCCAAGCCAAGTTCGTTCAGGTGGGAAGGAGCAACAGTGCGTAGCACACGCTTCTTGATTAGACCGGGGTTCGAGCCCGTCACCACCAAATACAGAGGATGTGGAAAGGTCAGGGAATGACCACCGCATATTCCCGGAGCAATATGGCCCTAGTTATTAATGCTCCTAAAAACCAAATAACAAACATAACAAACAAACAGCCAAGTTCATGGCAAGAAACAGGTGGTTTAATTGTTCAAGCATCACGCTGGTTTCCAAAACATTAAAGTATGAGGTGAAGTCGCCAGTGGAAATTCTTCAGCAGCAGAGAAATTTTGTGATGTGTTGGAAAAATTTATTGATGAAGGCGGCTATTCAATGCAGAAAATTTTTAATGTTGACGAGACTGCTCTGTATTGGAAAAAAATCCTGGATTGAACATACATTATCAAAGAGGAAAAGACAATGCCAGATTTCAAGGCTTCAAAAGATAGGGCCACGCTTTTGCTTGGGGCTAATGCAGCGGGAGATTACAGATTAATACCACTGCTTGTGTACCATTCTGGAAATCCTCGTGCATTTAAGGGCATCAATAAAGCCACCCTACCCGTGCATTTCCGATCGAACCGGAGAGCATGGATAACAATATCTCTCTTTGAGGATTGGTTTAAATGTTTAAAAACATTTAAACATTTAAATGTTTAAAAATATTGTAAAGACAACGACGTTCCTTTCAAGATTTTGCTTCTGTTAGATAATGCTCCTGGACATCCTATGCATCTAAATGATTTCAATTCGAATGTTAGAATCGTATTTTTACTGCCAAACATGATTTCACTCATTAAACCTATGGATCAGGGTGTTGTTTTGAATTTAAAAGCATACTATTTACGCACAACATTTTCTGCAGTAGACGATGAGAAAAATTTTACTTTAAGAGACTTTTGGAAATCTTACAATATTTACCACGCCATCTTAAACATTAATAAGGCATTTGCGGGAATTACTAAAAGTTGTTTAGCTGGCACATGGAAGAAAATATGCCCATGGCATGTGAAAGGCTTCAAAGGATTTGAAAACGATGAATCACATAAAGAGGTTACAGATAAGATTGTAATGGTTGCAGCACTACTTCAGTTGAAGGTATTAATTCTTCCACGCCAAAGATGTGGAAGAATTAATATAAGAAGAAGAGAAGGAATTATCTAACAAAGAACTTATTGACTTGCAGGCAGTGATGGTGAAAGAAGAAAATGCTGACGAAGCTCAAGATGAACCAAATGAGAAGCCCAGACACTTCATCACCAGAAAGAGAGATGGCAATGGCGAGGTTTGAAAAGATGGATCCCGACAGCAAACGATTCTTAAAAGTTAACAGAGGGGTGAATGATATGCTTGCTTGCTACAAAGAAATCTACAATGAAAAGAAAAAAAAGCCACCGTCCAGGCATCCATTAATATGTTCTTTTATACGGTTGAGTGGCCGACCCCTTCTAAATCTTCACAGCCCTCAACCTCTGTAGCAGCGTACTTATCAGCTGAAGACATCAATTCTGGCAATGATGCTTGAGAGGTAAAACTTACTGACATTATGCCTGTCCCCTCTCTTTTTTTGTAATTTTATTATTTTGAAATTTTTTTAAATTGCATGATTTTGTAATTTTTCCTGCACTTGAAAAAAACATTTAATAAATAAAATAAATAATTCTATTTACATTTTTGTAAAACATTTCCTTTTTGATTAAATCAATTCAGTGAGCACAGTTGTGAGTGCTGCACAAGCATGGGGGAAATTTCGATTTACGTAGCATTCCACTGAACCCAACCCTTATGTAAGTCTTGGGAGTTCTTGTATTTACCAATGGAACCTTTGATGCTGAGAAGAGTTGTGTGAATAAGGCTGAGCCATATGAAATTAGTGATTTTTTGTTATTACAAATGATTGTTTATAGAAAAACCTTTGAGCATAAAGGCAAGTAAGACTCCCAGAATTGATGGCGTATACCCAGTAGTTTTGAGGGAGACTGACAGAGAGTGTATTGAACCATTTAAGTTAATTATGAGGTTATCCTTGGACTCTGGAGATTCTCCTTTGGAATGGAGAAGTGCTAACGTATCACCAATACATGAAGGCTGTTTTAAGAGTGAAGTTGGTAACTATGGTCTGGTTAGTCTGAAATTTCGATGATGGGGAAAATCTTAGAAGCAAAAATTGTTCCCTACACTTCATGAGCTGGGTGTATGAAACAATTTTGAAATAATTTATTTGGATTTTAGCAAGGCATTTGACACAGTCCCTAACGAGAGGCTATTGTATAAACAGGAAGGTCTTGGGATTTGGGGTTAATGGGATTACTGGAAAAATTCTAAGGATTGCTGGGTGGCTGCAGGACAGAAGACAGAGGGTTGGGATTAATGGATATTCTTCAGATTAGTGTAACATCAGGAATGGGATCCCTCAAGAATTGTTTCTAGGACCACTGCTGTTTTGATTTTCATAAATGACATTGATGAAAGGATAGAAAGCATAATGTTAAAATTTGCTGGCAGCATAAAAATTGATAGAGTTGTTAATGATCACTGCCAAGCAGCACTCTTTTAGGATGATTTGAACAGTCTTCAGGAATGATTAGAAAATTAGCAGCTAAGTTTTAATGCAGAAAAATGAAAGGTTTGCATTTGGGGAAGAGCAACTCCAAAATAGTAGTAGTAGTAGTAGTGGCATGTGATGCAAGAAAGCAAGTGTATGAGCTTATGTCATCCAAAAAAAAAAAAATCACACCATTCCCTCCAAATGCCTGTCCAGTTCCTCCTTAAATTTATTCAACCTATCAACTTCCACAATGACAGGAAGTTTGTTCCAGCAATTAACCACCCACTGGCTAAAGGCAAATTTCCGTAAATTTATTCTACATCTGGCTTTTCTTAATTTGAATTTATGCCCCCTTAGGTTCGTAATCTGAACAAGTGGAAGGATCCCATTAGAATTCAGCATGCTCAACCCATTCAAGGCCTTATACACTTCAATCAGATCACCGTGCAGGTGCCTAGTCTCCAGCCACTGCAATATTTAGAACTTAAGCCTCTCTTGGTAAGAGGATCCATTCATTCCCCTCACAAATCTTGTTGACCTTCTCCGTACACGCTCAAGTAAATCTACATCCTTCCTAAAATGAGGTCTCCAGACCTGTACGCAGTACTCAAGGAGTGGCCTGACCATTGCCTTATACAGAGGGATAATCACCTCCTTTTCCCTGCTAGCAAAATTCCTCTATATCATTGACAAAACCCCATGACCTGCCCTGGCAGCCTGTCTGCATTGCTCAGAAAACTTCATATCTGACTGCACAATTACTTCCAGGTCTTTTTCATTTTCTACCACCTTAAGTGTAGTACCACACAGTTGGTACGTTTCTCTGGGGTTACTTCTACCCATATGCAGTACTTTGCATTTGTCAAGGTTAAACTTCAGTTGCCACTTCTTAGCCCATCTGCCCAAATTATCTAGATCCTGTTGCAGTATCACACTGCCATTACTGTCATTAACAACCCGGCCAACCTTTGTATCATCTGCAAACTTCGACATTAAGCCTGATATACCTTCATCAATATCATTGATAAATATACAAAACAACAGTGAACCTAACACCGAACCCTGTGGGACTCCACTAATAACATTAGTCCAAGAAGAGCAGCACCCATTGATTACCACCCTCTGTCTTCTCCCACTTAACCATCCATTTATCCATTGTAGCAACTTACCCTTAATACCATTCTGCTCCAATTTGTACAATAGTCTTCCATGCGCAACAGTGTCAAAAGCTTTCCTGAAATCCAAATATATGATATCAAAATTATTTTTTGCATCCAGTTCCTTTGTAACCACATCATAATATCCTATCAAATTTGTCAGACAAGACTTTCCCTTAACAAACCCATGCTGTGTCTGAATTATTGCTGCAGTCTTGTCTAGATGATCCTGCAATGCATCTTTAACCAGTGACTCTATTATTTTACCCGGAACAGAAGTTAAACTAACTTGTCTGTAATTATTTGTGTCACCCTTCAATCCCCCTTTGTGAATTGGGGATACATTTGCACATCTCCAGTCCGTGGGAACCTCCCCTGAGTCCAAGGACGCTCTCATTATTATGGCTAAGGGTTTGCTTAGTTGCTTTGTTGCCTCCTTTAATATAACTGGATAGATCCCATCCACCCCAGGTGCTTTTCTTATGTTTAACTTCAACAATTTCTCCTCCACTTTGCTTTCAGTTATTCCAAAATCATTGAGTATCCTGCTACAATTTGATAACCTGCCATTTTCAAACCTTAATAATTCCTCACGTGTGAATGTAGATGCAAAATACTCATTCAGTTTGTTTGCTATTTGAGCAGGATCATCAACAGTGGAACCATCGATGTCAAGTGGACCAATCAGATTCATCCCCTTCCTTTTAGAGTTTATATAAGTAAAGATATCCTTGCTGTTTTTCTTAGCATCTTTTGCCAAGGATTTCTCGTAATCTGCCCTCGCCTGCCTAACCTCCTTTGTCACCTGATTACAGACTAGCTTATATGTGCCATAGGCTTCTGAGTCGCTTGATAATTTATATGCATCCCATGCATTTTTCTTCTCTGTTACGAGTCTCATTAGTTCATTAGATAACCATTTAGGCCTAAACCATGAACAATATTTCTTAATAGGTATGAAACTTTTAGTAGCTTCCATGATTAATTCCTTGAATGCTTCCCACTTAGAATTTACTGTTGGTAACATCATCAGTTGGTCCCACTGTACAGAATTTAAAAACTGTCGGAGACCACTGTACTGACCTTTACGGAAGCAAAAACCCTTTCCTTTCCCCTGATGGTAATTAAATCTTTAAGTAAATCCCACATCAGTACACTGTGATCACTGCCACCTCATCATCATCATCAGCCATTTTCAATCCACTGCAGGATGAAGGCCTCTCCAGCAACTTTCCAGTTGCTTCTGTTTTGAGCACTGGACATCCATTTACTACCCACAAACTCATGAATTTCATCTATCCATCTCCGCCTTTGTCTTCCAGGTTTTCTTCTAGCTCCTCTTGGATACCATTCTGTTATTTTCTTAGTCCATCTGTCATCATGTCTTCGAGCTATGTGTCCTGCCCAAGACCATTTTAGTTCTTTAGTTTTGATAAGAATGTCCTTTACTTGAGTTTGTTGCCTAATCCATGTGTTTCTCTTCTTATCTAACAGTCTTATTCCCAATATGATTCGTTCCATTCTTCGCTGTGTGGTTCTCAGCTTCTCTTCCATTCTTTTGGTGAGTGCCCAAGTTTCACTTCCATAAGTCATGGTGGGGAGTATACATTGGTCCATTATTTTACGTTTCAGCCAAACTGGGATATTGCTCTTCAGTATGTGACTATATTTCCTGAATGCTATCCATCCAAAATTTATTCTTCTCTTGACTTCCAGCCATTTATCATTATTACAGCTAATAACTTGTCCCAGATAAGTATATGACTCCACCTTTTCAATTACTGCTCCTTCAATCATTATTTCCCTTTCTGTGGCATACTTGTTCACCATTACTTTTGTTTTAGCCATATTCACCTTTAGTCCAAAATCCTTACTAGCTGTGCATAACTGATTAAGATTTTCCTCTAATTCTTTGGGATCATGGCTTATGACCACAATGTCATCTGCAAATCGCAAATGGTTTAGGTACTCTCCATTCACATTGACTCCTTTCTGCGACCAGTCTAATCTTCTGAAAGCTTCCTCAAGGGCAGCAGTAAACAGCTTCGGAGATATTGTGTCTCCTTGTCGAACTCCTTTCTCAATTTTAAATTTCCTACTGTCTTTGTCTAGTCTAATAAAGGAGGTAGCACTCTCGTATATTTTCTTCAAAATCATAATATATGGGGTATCAATGCCTTGTCTTTCCAGTGCCCGAAACATTGCCTTATGCTGTATGGAGTCAAATGCCTTTTCATAATCCACAAATGCCAGGCATAATGGTGTTTTATATTCATTTGCTTTCTCCATTAGCTGTGATATTACATGAAGGTGATCCATAGTTGAGAATCCTGTCCTAAAGCCAGCTTGCTCTTTCGGTTGATTCTCATCCAGTATTCTTTCTAATCTGTTAGTAATGACCCTTGTGAACAACTTGTAGATGTGGGATAACAAGCTAATTGGTCTATAATTTCCAATTTCTGATTTATCTCCTTTCTTATGCAGCAAAACTATGATTGCATTATTCCACTGCTTAGGCGTCACACCTTTTCTAATGCACTTTGTGAAGAGCCTTGCCAGTTTTTGTGTTATGTCTCTTCCTCCCAATTTTAACAACTCTACAGTAACTTCATCTTCCCCCGGGGCTTTCTGATTCTTCATTTTCTTCAATGCATGTTCTACCTCATCAGGAAGAATATTGGGTATGTCGTATGTGTTGCTACTTTGCAATCCATCTTCCCCACTGCTGGCATCATTCCCCTGCTCCTTGTATAATTCTCTATAGTAGTCTTCTGCTATTTGAATTATGCCTTCTCTGCTGTTTATAAGTACACCATCGCTATTCTTCAGTTTCAGTATCATTTGTCTTTCTGTATTACTGCTCATGGCTGCTGATTTAAATCCTTTGTTTTCCCTTAATGCTTGTTCTACTTTTCTTGTGTTAAATCTTCTTATGTCCTCTCTGAGTCTCTTTCTAATGGCTTTGCATAACTCAGTATACTCAATTTTCTCCCTGTCAGTGTTTTTCTTGCTTTTCATTTGTCGTCTTCGGTTCATCATGACAAGTGTTTCTTGACTAATTTTTTCTTCTTTGGATTTCTTTTTCCCTATAGGTTTCTTGGGCTTTATCACTTTCAAAAAGTTGTAATATTCCTCGTCGATATCTTCGTCCTCAGCAGTCTGCAGAAGCTCAAACTTGTTCTTAAGTTCCAGTACATACTGCTTTTTCTCCTCTTCTGTTATCTCAAAGACCTTTGTATTATTTACTCGAGTCAGTTTTTTCCTTTCCTTTCCTACATCTATATCAAGTGTACATCTTACCATTCTGTGATCACTTCCAACATTTACCTTATTCAGGACGGTGACATCATTCACAATATATCTTCTATTAGTGAGGATGAAGTCGATTTCATTAGTAGTTAATCCATTTGGACTCTTCCATGTCCACTTTCTGTTCACCCTTTTCTTGAAAAAAGTGTTCATTACTGACAGTCCTTGAGATTCTGCAAATTCCACAAGTCTTTCACCTCTTTCATTTCTTTCACCAATTCCAAAATTTCCTATAGTTCCCCTTTCTGTGCTGTTTTGTCTTTTTCCAACCTTAGCATTGAAGTCTCCCATAATAATAGTGTAGTGGGTTTTCTGCTCATCTAGAAGACTCTCAATTTCAGTGTACATTTCTTCAACCTCTTCATCATCATGGCTCGATGTTGGTGCATAAATCATTATAATATTTAGCTTGTATCTCTTAGAAATCTTGAGTATTAGTCTTGACACTCTTGGTGATGTACTTTTGAATTCCAAAATGTTGTTTTTAAAATCTTTATGGACCAGAAACCCAATTCCACCTTCACTCCTTTCACTGTTTCCATTGGTGTACAGCAGATTTCCACTTGATAAACTTATAAGTGATTCATTTCTTCTTCTTGTTTCAGCCAAACCGATGATATTCCAATTCACATTTTCTAATTCCTTTTCCAGCTCTAATATCCTGTCTTCACCGATGAGTGTTCTTACGTTATAACAGGCCAAGTTCAGTTTCCGTGCATGGCAGCCTGGTCGTACCCAGAGATTCTTAGCACCCTCTGCTTCCCCTCTAATCCTCTCGCTGCCGTAAGAGGGAGAGTGAAAGCTGCTGGGGACTGAGGGCCATTTGTTTCGTCGTGCTTTCATATTGCTGGAGGGGTTGGTCTTTTCCTCTTCATGCTGACCAGGCATCTTGAAGAGAACCACTCTACACGTTCGTTGCCACCTCAGTGACGTAACAGGGCTTACCATCGAGAAGGTGTGCATGAGTGGATTTTAGGGAGGCAGGCCAACCGGACTTCTCCTAAATCTTCTGTAATAGAGAGATATTGGATCCATCAGTGTTTTAGGCTGAGTGTCTGATAACACACAGGATACCTGTTCCCCTCTAAGCCCCTAGTGGTTCCTAGTGGTTCCACTGCCACCTAGTGGTTCCTTTATCTGCAAATTCTTAATACACGAATGATCACTGCTAATAAGATCAAGAGTATTACTTTCTCTGGTTGCCTCTCGAACATGCTGCTGCAGAAAACAATCATCCAATAAATCCACAAAAGTCTGACTAGTGTGTGAGTGACCAACCCACAAGTTCCAGTCAAAATAAATTATATACTTGGTGGAGTTGAATTTAAAACAGTAGAGAAAGAAAGGGATCTGGGAGTTATGAAAAGGGCAGATGTGAAGTTTTCTGAACAGTGTAAACAAGCAGCCAGGAAAGCCCATGGTGTCCTATCAGTGATTTATCGGACACACTATCCTGCAGAGATAGAAATGTCGTAATCTCACTGCATGAGGCAATTGTATGACCAAATTTGGAATACTGCTTTCAGTATGGAGACCCCATGTGAAAGAAGCTATTGAGCTTCTTGAATGGATCCCATGATGAGCAACTCAAATAGTGAGATCAGCAAAAGGACCACCATACAAGGAAAGACTGATTATATTGGCTACAGAGTTGGCAACCAGCACCTCAAATGATTTTATTGAGGTTTATAAGGTAATGAGAGCTAATCCCTCAGTCACTTGGTGAGTTAACTGTTGGCATTATTATTATTATTAGCCATATGGTGCAAGGAAGCCTAAGGCTTATGCTGCACCAGCAAAAAAAAAAAAAAAAAAAAAAATTCCGAGTTACCCAGAGAGAGAGAGAGAGAGAGAGAGAGAAGTAGAAAGGAATCACCAAGAAAGAGAAGAATGATGATACCTAGCTCAGGACCCTGGGTGTGCCATGCCCATACTCACCAGATGTGAGCCCCTGGGGTTAAAAAATTGGTTAAGCGCCGCGAAGTAAGCGGCGGTACCTTAACCTTATATGTATTAGGCCCAGAGGCCAGTCCGTCCTTATCAAGGGGAGTGCTAACCTTCTCTCCTTTCATACAACACAACATGCAGTGTGATGCCCAAGGGCGTCACTCATGTTCAAATGGATTAAAGTCTGGTTCTCGTCATGTCAGTCGTTTTAAGAGATTCCCCCAGCAGTGGTGTCGTCATGCATGAACAGAAAATCTGGGCCAGTGGCACCCTTAAAAAGTCACACATTGGGTTTGAGGATTGTTCTCGCTACCTCAGTGCAATTATGGTACCCCTATGAAACATGAATATGGGTGCAGCCGTTGATCATTATTCCACCCAACGTTATTACACCACCTCCACCATAAGTGTCCCTTTCTCTGATGTTGGAGGGATGGTACTACATTCCTTGCCTTGAGATGAAATAACATCTAGAATCTGTTTGTAGGCTGAAACAGGACTCATCAGAGAACAGAACCGTATCCCATTTGTCAGGGCTCCAAGTCGCATGTTCATGGCACCAGTTTCGATGAGCTCTGTGGTGGTTTGGGGTTAATGGGACACAAACCACTGGCTTCCTTGTGTAGAGTCCACTTTTACTGTGCCTTCTTAACGCAGTCCAGTTGGAAATGTTTTCGCGTGTGTCTGCAGAAACCTAAAGAGGCAGTTGTTGACATGACATTGTAGGATTCGTCCTTGATTTTAGAGCCAGATAGCAATCTGTTCTGGTTGACATAGCCCTTGGCCAGCTCTTCTTGTAATGGTTCCTGTCTCCTGAAACTGCTTCCATAAGTGTAAAGTGTATTGATGTCTAGCGGCACCACGGGTTCCTCCATCTCTGCATTGCTTTCATTGTGGGTGTATCAGTTCACTGGGAATGCCAGAGATTTAAAAGTATGTGGGCTTTGTATTTGTGTGGTGGCGAGTACATCTGGTTGTTTAGCCTCTGGACACCTGCTGAGGCCCAATGTTGCCTCACTTTCGCCACGTGGAGGCAGACCAGGAAAACCCAGTAGACTTAGATTTACTCTGGCTGGTCCTGCCACCTAGTTTCCTGAGATTTCAGTGGTTAGGACCTGAAAAAAAAAAAAAAAAACTTTTTTTTTTTTTTTTTTAAGTCCTAGCCACTAAAATAATTGATTGTGTTGTGTGTGAGGGTGATGTTGCCGAAATATGGGTGAAAGGTGATTTGGACATGTTTAAATTTAGATGTGTGTGGCTTTCGCTAGCGTATATATGGAGAGGGGGGACTGAAGACTGGGGGAGAAAGGCAGAAGTATGGGGCCAATAGAGAAGGCAGTCCCAGGTTTCAGTGTGGCACGCCCATGCCCCACCAGATGGGAAAAGTGTAAAAATGGGAGTGGGGAGGAGCCAGAAAAAACTGTTCCCCCTCAGGGAAATGTAATTCAAAGATGAAGGGGGTTGGGGTGTCCTCTTCGGATTGCCATATGGCAGCTAAGTTGCATTTTGTTTCATCATTTTTAGTTGGATCATTTATGGGGCTAACCCCGTCCTTGTATTTTCTTATTCCTGCTTCGGGTGTTTCCTTTGGGGAGATTGGTTCCTTATTTGTCTCAGCTAGTGGTGAATCACTGTCAGCTAGCTGCTGCATCTACCATCGTTGTTTGGCTGGTCAGTCTATCTCAATTTGTCTTCAGTCAAGTGTCCTATCAGTTGCTTTGCAAGTTGTCACATTAGTTCTTGGGGCTCAGGCATCTGCTCAGAGGATGGTACCTTTTATCAGTTCAGTAATGACCATATCTGGTACAGTGTCCTAATAATCAACTGTGGAATATTTTCAGTCCTAGGTCACATAAAGGGTGTGTTCCTGTTCTGGGTTGCAGAGTTGACTGGTCGTCCATGTTCCGTGTGCTTGGGTCGCACATAGGAGCAGGGTACCATCTCGTTCATTGAGTGCCCAGGAGAATTGATCATTGTAGTTGACGGTCATACTCTGTCTCTTGGGATGTCTTGTCCTTGTGTGGTTTTGCTTATGTCATTCTCTTCAGTGGATCATCTCGTCAATTTCTGATCGCATTTTGAGTTCTTGCGAAGAGGTAAATTTATCATTAAAGGGCCCATGGCCAGTCAGCATGAAGGTTGAGTAGAGGCCCAGGTGGAGCCATGTAGGCGATTTTGGGTAGGATTTTTCTACAAGGGGGATGAATTTCCTTGTTACCTCTCCCTTGTGCGATGTGGACCATCTGGTCTGCCACATTTGTTTCAGGTGTGCCTGCAATCGTGCTTTCTCTTGTTTCTCTCCATTTGCCAGTTCTATTGTATGCCCCAAGAAGGTAATGGTAATTCCTTTTGCTATGTAGTATGTCAAGCCACATCTGATGAGATCCAGGACCAGCGGCAAGACTCCCACCAGAACCTGGAGTGCCTCTGTGCTGACTGTATTACAAGCATGCATTATTTTCAACAATATTGACCATTGTATTGAATTAAGGATCCTTTTGTTGGTTACAGTTGTCATTTTGTGGTTCCATTTGTGGTAGAATGTGGCAGCAGCGTATGTGATTATAGGGATAAAAGCGGCTTAATAAACAGCCAATGCCCTTTTGTTTAGTCCCCAGTCTCATCTCATGACTCAAGCTACCATGGCAGCATAGTTTCTAATTTTCTTTCTGAGTTGTATCAGGTGCTGCTTGAATGGGAGCTTTATGTCAAGGATTATGCCAAGGTATTGCATTTGGGTAGCGAACCTGATTGTGGCTCCGTTTATTTTTATCTGTAGGGGTCTTCGTGGATCAAGAGTTCTCCTGAGGAGTATAAATGTTGTTTTGGTGGGCGATATTACCAGGTAGTTCGCTTCAGCCCATTTCTGTAGAGTGGGGAGGCCTCTGTTTGCTGCTATTTTCAACCGGGCTGTGGAGTCAGCCACCACTGTCAAAATGAGATCGTTGGCAAATGATTGTGACTGACGTCTCCCAGACGCAGGAGCTCATTGAAGATGAAATTTCACAACAGTGGGCCCAAAACTGTCCCTTGTGGGCATCCTCTGTGTACTTTTCTGACTAATATTTGGTATGGGGTTATGACTTTTATCTTTCGCTGTGAGAGGTAGGAACTGATGGCATGGAAGAGGTTTGTTAGAGTTTGCCTGTTGGAGTCTGCCCAGGATGCTCGGCCACCAGAGGGAGTTGAATGCCCTGGCAAATTCCACTGAAATGTCCACGAAGTATTTGCCTTAGCATTTTTCCACTGCAACGAGGAGATTCCTCATGGTATCTCTCCACAACAGATACCAACAGATATCTGCTGTGGAGGATTCTGGCTTGAAACTATATTGGTTTGGTGCATTTAAGTTCACTGCTGTATAGTGTTGCTGTAGTTGCTTGTGTAGAAATCTTTCATAGTGTACTTGCCATGGTGGTTAGGAGCTCTGTTGGTCTGTTTGATTCTGGTTGCTTGGGGTTCTTGCTGGGTTTTTGAGGATTAATTTTAGATTAGCTGCCTGAAAACGGGATACTTCCGAAAACAGTTCTCCACTGTTTTCGGAAGTATCCCGTTTTCAGGCAGCAGTTATATAGTTGCAGGAGTAGGTTGGGTGCCAATTCAACCACTCGCTTGGTGATCTCAGGTTCCATTTGTTCTGTGCCAGGGCACTTTCTGTTTCTAATCCTTTCTGCTGCCTGCTGCAGCTCTTCCAAGGTGAAGGGGGGGGGGGTCCTGTGCTTCTGGATCATAGTTATCATTCTGAGGGCAGAGTTCTCACTGTTGTTTTTTTCTCGGCACCACTTGCTCCCTGCAGATAATATCCAGAATGTTGTTTATTCATGTTCCCATGTAGTGGTTAGCTGGCCTTGGGGGGTTCTTGTTGTTAGTACTTCACGTCCGAGGAGTTTGTTTGTTGTGACCTTGTACACCACTCCTCAGGGCTCATTATTTCCTGTTGTTTTCACTAGTTGTTCCCATGCATTTCTTTTACTTCTCTGAATCTTGTCTGTATACTGATTTCTTGCCGTCCTGTAGTGCCTCTACCTTATGCACCGTCCAATTTCTGCGGGCTTGCTGGAAGTCCCTTCTTGTTACCTCCTTCCTCAGTTCTTGTAGCTCCTGGGACCACCATGGGACCACTCCAGGCATAGGGTTTTTTCTTTTTATTGCCATTTGGGTGACATTTGTTATGAGATCCGTAGTCTTTTGTTGCCGGGCGTCCGACTCAGTCTCCGCTTGGATTGCTTCAGTGAGCGTTTCTTCAAAGAGGTTCCAATCCACTTTGTTGATGGTGAACCTATTGAGCTGCTGTCTAGTTGCTGAAATTCTGGCAAGGTTTCTTTTGATCCGGAAGGTGATTACCCGGTGGCCCAGGAGTTCTCCAGTCTGCGACAAGAGGCAAAATTGGTTGTGGTGAGGGAGATATCAATCATCTCGCCTCCCACTGTAGGTTGCAATAAGTCGGGAGTTGGTTCGGTTTGTTTAGAACGGTCAGCCGTGATCCAGAGAGGAAGTCTTCCAAGAGATCCCCATTGTGAGTCCCTTCTATCCTCTGTGGTGCTGTGCCATGTAGGCGATCGGCAGTTGACATCCAATCCAATAATTATATTTTGGTGTGGTAATATGTCTAAGAGGTGCTGCAGGTAGTTGGTAACTGGAGTGATATCCTGTCCCAGTCGGCAGTACAAGGAGACCACAAAGAAGTCCCCAATTGGTGAGACCACATGGGCACAGACCACCCACGATGAACATAGCTGTCCGACCTTTGTCACCATTATGTCTAGAGGTGTCTAGAGAAGTTTCACGAGGGTGTCCCCAGGGGTCTATCCTAGGGCCTCTTATATGGAATATGGTATTACAGGATTGGATTTCCCGTAGTTTCAGTAGTACCAAAATCATCGCTTATGCCGACGATCTTACTATCTTAATTCATGGTTCATCTAGATCTGCTATCGAAAGTAATGCCAATGATGTCTTACAAAATTTATTCCAATGGACAGTGGATAATAAATTGACAATAAGTTCGTCTAAGACTAAAATGATGATCTTTGGATCACATTTAAACCCTCAACGACCCCCTTTAGTGAAGATTAATAATAACAGGATTCCACTTGTCTCTGAAACTAAATTACTTGGGATTACAATCGACTCAAAGCTTAATTTTGTCTCATTTAAATAATGTAACAACAAAGATCAGAAGATTCACTGGTGCTATTGTAAAAATTTCTCGTTCAGACTGGGGACTTTCTAGACATACCACGAGAATCTATTATAACGGCGTATTCCTTCCTATGGCTACTTATGCTGCTGGTGTATGGTTTCACAGGCTTAGAACTGTTAAATTTAGATTGAAGTTGGCTACTATGCGACGCACAATATTATTATGTATGTTAAGAGCTTGTCGAACTGTTTCAACTTCTGCACTGCAGGTTCTTGCAGGTGTATTGCCATTGGACCTTCACGTAGCTTACAGAGGTCTTTGTTATAGGTTAAAAAACCAACTATCAACTGAATTTATGGGTTTGGTTCTGAATATTAATTCAGATATTAAGGAAGAACGTAATCGTTTGTGGAATGAAATGATAAATCTGTGGCAGACCCGCTGGGATACGTCATCTGTCGGATCTGTTACTAGGACTTTTTTCCCTGAGGTGACCTTTTTTGTAAAGCAGAAACCTATTTGGTTCTCTTTAGACTTATATACATCCTTCCTCTTAACGGGACATGGATCTCTTAATGAAAAACTATGTTGTTTTGGTCTTTCTAGAACGGAAGCTTGTCAATGCGGGGAAAATGAAAATTGGAGTCACATTTTATTTGAATGTTCACTGTATAATGACTTTAGAGATGTTCTTCGTTCATCAGTTTCTACACTCTCTCATGGGCATGAAACTTTGCTGGTGGGAGACAAGAATTCTTATGTTGCTCTTCAGCAGTTTGCATCTGATGTTTTCACAAGAAGAAGAATTAGTTATACGGCTACGAATAATTCTACTCCTTTGTCTGGTGGAGCTGCTCAATAGGGAGCAACATTCCCTAAATTTTTATTATTTTTATTTATTTATTTTCATTTTTTTATTATTATTATTTTATATTATTTTATTTATTATTATTATTATTATTAAAATAAAATCATGTTCAACATCTATATAAATGACATATTCGAAGTAACTAAGAACTCCTTTATAAAAATTTATGCAGATGATATAATCTTATATACAATAGGAAAGGACCTAACAAAAATGGCGAATGATTTACAACAGGATGCAATACATTTACAATCTTGGCTGCACGATAATAAATTAACACTCAGCTTTGAAAAAACTAAATTTTTGGTAATAAGGCCTCCTCATCAAACCTTGGACATTCAACCCTCTATAAAATTGCACAAACATGATTGCCTACATGAACAGAATTTCCAGAATTGCGAATGTCTAACTGTGGAAGAAGTCTCAAATCATTGTTACCTTGGGTTATGGATCGACTACAGTCTAAGTTGGATAATGCATATAACAAACTTGTACAAAAAAATGAGATTTTATGTGTACTTTTTCTACTACATTAAGAATAAGTTAAATCTTAGAACAAAAGTAACCTTATATTATGCATTAGTGGACTCCCAACTCAATTATTTAGTAAATATATGGGCACGAGCAAATAAAACAGAAATAAGGGCAATAGACAACTTAATGAATAGGATTCTGAAACTTTTAATGGGGACAAACTCTTGGAATGACCTGAATAAGAGAAGGCAATTTTTGTTGAAACATAAAATATTGTATCCAGTTCAAAAACTAAAGTTAAATCTATTCTTAAAAAATCTTAACACTATTTTTGAAGAGTCGAATCTGCAAAGAAATGTCTCACATAATTTAAGGAACCCAAAAGCAATTACTTTGCCTCACCCTAGGATACTAAATAGATTGGGAGATAGGCACACAATGAAGGTAATAAACTTGTTGGCTAGTATTGATTTCAGGCTCAGGAGAAGTTATCCCATCTCCAAATTAAAATTCCTAATAAGAAAATTCTTGATACTCAATGACACAGTAGATTAGAATTGATATGCAGATAAACTACCTCTGTTTACAGTGTGGAATATACTATGTGTAGTGACTTCATAGTCTTTTCTGTAAGATAACAAATTTGTACAAAACTTGTAAAGGAAGAACTACAACTTGTTGTCAAGAAATTTACTTTTCTTAACAAGTTCATTTATTGTAAACGAATTCTCTTGATAAATAAAATTGTATTGTATTGTATTTTATTATTATTATTTTATTATTATTATTATTTTATATTATTATATTTGTCAATGCGGGGAAAATGAAAATTGGAGCCACATTTTATTTGAATGTCCACTGTATAATGACTTTAGAGATGTTCTTCGTTCATTAGTTTCTACACTCTCTCATGGGCATGAAACTTTGCTGGTGGGAGACAAGAATTCTTATGTTGCTCTTCAGCAGTTTGCATCTGATGTTTTCACAAGAAGAAGAATTAGTTATACGGCTACGAATAATTCTACTCCTTTGTCTGGTGGAGCTGCTCAATAGGGAGCAACATTCCCTAAATTTTTATTTTTTTTATTTATTTATTTTCATTTTTTATTATTATTATTTTATATTATTTTATTTATTATTATTATTATTTTATTATCTTATTATTATTATTATTATTATTTTATATTATTTTATTTATTATTATTTATTTATTATTATTATTATTTTTTTAATATTATTTTATTTATTATTATTATTATTATTTTTTATATATATATATATATACAGGCATACCTCGAATAACGAATAGGATGCGTTCCACGAAATTACTTCGTTAAGCGAAACTTCGTTTTCAGAGGTAAAAATACTATGGCCAGAATAGGGATACGTTCCTACGTAAAAAAAATGAAAAGCTTTTTTTTTCGAACAAAGAAAAGTTTTATTAAATAAACAGTCAACTTACATACAAAGTGAAATCACATTTTAAAATTGATTGCTTATGCTTTTTTTCTCTTTCATTTAACAATTGCCTATACGTAGTTATTGCATTTAACACTGATTGCTTAACAATAAAACTTCTTCCTAAATCAGGATCATTTTCACTAAAAAAATTTAAAACGTTTTCAATGTCATTTAAGCACCTTTTTAAATCTTTGGTTGTTAACACTTTTTCAGCAGGAACTTCTTTAACTTCGCCTTTGTTATCTTTGTCTTCGTTGCTAACAAGGTTTTCTAAATCTTCCACTGAAAAACCATCATCTTCTGCATTCAATAAATTTCTAACATCCTCTTCATCGACATTTTCGAAACCTATTGATTGAGCCATCTGGATAACTTTATTTCTGATTTTTTGGATGTTATTTTCTTCTTCTAGTACAACTTCTGGCCATATTTTGCGCCAAACTCCATTTAAGCATTTTTTAGTGACTTCTTTCCAAGAACTATCAATGTTTTCAATTGCGTTTTTAATGGTGCAGTTTTTCCAAAAAGTTTTAACTGTCATTTCCTCTTTAAGGCCTCCGTAGCCGAGTGGGCAGGAGCGGGAGTGCAGTAGACCGGGTTCAAGCCCCTGACTGCTGAATACGGTCGATCTGCCAACCCGCACTGGACCAGCGTGGCAGATTATGGTCCATTTCCCTCAACATGAATTGTTGAGGAGGCTTCCATCCTGCAGTGGGTTGATAATGGCTGCACTTTACTTTACTTTTTCCTCTTTATCCTCTAGTTCAGTTAAATTGCTTAATGTTCGACGCAGATAATAAGCTTTAAATGATGCTATTACTCCCTGATCCAATGGTTGAATCAGGGAAGTTGTGTTTGCTGGAAGAAACACAACTTTGACAAGAATGCATGTGTCCAACGTGTTAAGATCAGTAGGATGTCCTGGAGCATTGTCTAACAACAAAAGAGCTTTTTCTTCAAAGTTGTTTTTTTGACAATACCATTTTACTTCAGGACAAAAGTGGTTAACAAACCTATCAGTAAATAACTCCTTGGTAACCCACGCTTTTCTATTTGCTTTCCATATTACAGGTAAATTCATTTTTATGTTACCTTTTAACGCTCTCGGATTTTCTGAATGGTAAACTAATAACAATTTTAATTTATAATCGCCAGAGGCATTTGATCCAAAGAGTAACGTTAAACGGTCTTTGGGTGCTTTGAACCCAGCAGTTGATTTTTCTTCAATAGAAATGAAGCTTTTTGTTGGTAGCCGTTTCCAGAACAAACCGCTTTCGTCAACGCTGAACACCAAATTTGGTGGAAAATTTTCACGTTCAATTATTTCCTTTAGTTTTTCTGGAAACTTATTTGCAGCTTCTCCTGTTAATTTTACACTATGAATCCTGGCCCGTTTTTTAAATTTCTCGAACCAACCACGAGAAGCCCCAAAGGTTTCCGTAATTTCTTCAGTTTGTTTAGATTTCAGGTGATTAAACTGGAATATTTTTTTTATGTTAAATGGGGCTTGAAATTGCGGACTTCGTTATATCGAAGCTTCGTTATCAGAGGTAACGTTAACCGAGGTATGCCTGTGTGTATATATATATATATATATATATATTTTTTTTTTTTTTTTTAACATCACGGGGAAATTTTTTTTTTTCCCTCTCCTCTGGAGTGGGCCCCCAGAGGAATCTGGCCCATCTTTTGCCAACATCAGGTGGGTCAGAGTCTCGAATTGAGACAGTGCGAGCTCCATTGAGACTGGCCCACCTTCCCGTGGTGTGGACGAGTACCCAGAATCTGTCCGGGTGACTGATGATTCTGGGTAGCCAAGCGGTCAGACACAACAACAGAACACACACAGAATACACACAAACATACACTACTTATTTCTGGCCCTTCTACAGTGGTACTGTTCTTCACAGAGATACGAGGCGGAGATGAACTGACGTTCTAGGTGCCACCCATTACAAAAACACATGTCCACATGTCACCATTATGTTAGGGTTTTGCACTATTATTGCTGCCCATGGGGTGTCACCATCCTTTTGGATGAGCTTGTAGGCTTGTAAGGGTATCTTCTACCTTTTTACCACGAGCCTATGGCTCCTGAATTAGAAGGATATCAGCCCCTCCTCATCGGCCTCCAGTCTCAGCTGGTCAGCAACTGCTTTAGCCCTCTGTGCAGTTATATTTTTTAGCACATCTCCATAATTGGTTCTGTTTTGGTGTATTCCTCTCACTTTAATATAACACGGGCACTTTGAATCTCTTACTGAGTGGTTGGCATCCACTTTTTGCTTTTTGCAGTTTGCACATGTAGGGTTATTGCTCTTATTTGGGCAATTTCTGAACTCGTTTCCCTTTTCCAAGCAGTGTCCGCAGGTCGGAGCTGCCTGCACACGTGTGTGTGGTGTGGCCAAACTTCAGACACCTAAAACATTTCGGTACCACCACATGTTCCTTGAATCTATGTGAGCTCCATTGCACGTACAGTTGAGTCAGGTCCCTCACAGCCTGTCATGTATCTGGTGTAAATTTCACGACCCAGTTTTGAACGTTATTATCTCTGGACATAGTAGAGTATCTCGGGGTTATAAGTTGCTCAGACTCCCAGTCTGGCATGATCTCCTATAGGTTCTTCTCATAGAAGTCCTGTTGGCAAATATCCTTGGATAGGCCAAATATGATTGCCATTGGGCCCCTCTTTCTAGGGGGTTTCGCCTGGAGTCCCAGAGTCACCAGCTTGGGTCTTCTATGATCGCTTGTATTTCTCCTTTAGTCTCCATCTCAATGGCAATTTCAGTGCAATTTCAATTTCATCTTTCTTATTGCCTTTATCCGTGTTCTTTTAAGGTCCTCTTTCATGATTTTAGCTTTGATAACTTCGCTTGTTGTTTCTTGCTCCCTGTTCTTTGGTCGTACAATTATGAGGTTTGGAGTTTTTAAGAGGATTTTCCTCTTGGGCTGTGTCTGGTCAGCTTCATTTGTAGCTGTGGCCGGTGTCATCAGTGCCTGTGCGTGGGATACGGCATGCTGTGGCATTTGGTTTCTACCATCTGCTCGGAGGACCTCCAGAACTGCAGTTACTTTCTGCTGCTCCTCATTGGTTTTAAACAGTATTTTTTCCAGTTTTGTCCATCGTAGACAATCTCTGCTCTTAGCATGGAGGATATTCTATTGCTATTGTCTTTCATAATGTTCTCTAACTCTGTTCGTAAGATTAAGACCTGCTCTAGGACTGTCCCCTGGGGTAGGGTAATTAGCATTAACAAAGGCACATGATGCAAGAAAGCAAGCTTATATAGCATCAGCCAAAAAAAAAAAAACCCTTATTTCACCCATCCACTCGCTCCAAATGTTTGTCAAGTTTTGCCTTGAATCTATTTAAGCTATCAACTTCTACAACAACAGATAGAAGTTTTTTCCAGCAATCAACCACCCGCTGGCTAAAGGTAAATGTCCACACATCTATCCTACAACCATCTTTCCTCAATTTCCTCAAATTTATGCCCTCTCAGGTGATTATTCTTAGCAAGAGGAAGAATCCCATCCGCATTGAGCATGCGTAAACCATTCAAGGCTTATGTCTAATGGGGGTTTTGTCCCCCTGCCTTCAGTCTTCCTTTGTGCTGTTCTTGCGGGTCCTTGGCTTCACTAGTTCTGCTTGTTTCCCGGTCGGATTTCGGGACCATTGTTCTTCTGTTCTTCCTTTTTGTGGTCTCCTGTCTTTGTTCTTCAGAGTCATCAACTCTTTCAAATGGAGTTTGTTCCATTGTGACTTCCTCATATTGGCTTTGTGAGTCATTTGGGATCATTTCCACAACTACATTTTCCATTTTGTAAAGTTTCTGGATTAACGGTTCCTAATCTTACTTTGTTAGGGACCCCAAGAGCTGCGGAAGGGTTCAAACCACAAGTCCGTGGGTATATTTGTTGTCCTACAATCAATGGGCGAAGTTTTGGGTTCTCTCCAACTGGCAGGTGGGGGGGGGGGAACACCCAGATGTGAAAGTAGCCCGAGAGGGACTGGACTACTTTCTATGGTGGTTTCTAGTAGTGCTGATGACGAAGGTGAACTCAGTTTTTTCACTTCTCATATAGTTGCAGAGTTACGATCTGTCCATGGTAAGTCTGTGGCAGTGGTAGGGGTGGGAACACAAGTCATTGTTCCTTGCAGTACGAAACAGAGATATTGTTGAAATTTTTGGGTCAGGATTACTGACCAAAGTTACACAATTAGAGCCTCCTCTCCAGTCAAGGTGTCAGGTGGAAACGTGGCAGCCATGTTATGTCAGCTGCCTCTCTATAGCCCTGTTGTCAGCCCCGTGGTGACGTGTGGTCTGACCATAAAGGATACAGACAAGTGTTGCTTCAATCCAATAAATTTCACAATAAAATGGCAAAAGAATCTCACCAGTGGACTCCTTTTACCTTTATCTTCCAGTAGGAACACTTTACTTGGAATGGAGAACACTTAGCTTATTTGAGAACAAAATCATGGAGCTAAAAATAACACGTTTGACTAGTAAGGCAAATGTGTTATTTTTAGCTCCGTAATTTAGAATCATCTAAATGACAATGACTTGCTATCCTGAGTACTGGAGATGTGGCTATCCCACTGAGCAAGCCAAAAAATGGAAATCAAATGATGTGGTCGCAACCTGTTTTTATAGGCATGAATAATCTAAGGTGGTAGATCAATTTCTATTGGATACTCAGAATTTGCATACCAGGATGCCTATTATATCAGATATTTGCCTTTGGTGACACTGTTCATAATGAAATATTCATGTGAAAACCAGTTTGGTCTGTTAATTTTGTCAAGCAGTTTATTTGTATCAGCATGTTATGGAAAGTACTAGAGGCAAGGAAATGCTTGACTTGTTCATTACCCTTGAACCAGATGACATAAGGCTGACGGGAACCATTAGCTGGGATTGATCACAGAATTGTCAGCTGGATGATGAAGAGAGAGGTAGCAGTTCTTAAAAGCAAAAGAATGTTTTAATTTCAAGGAAGAAGATAATGACAGCTTAAAGTGCTGTTGTTGTTTTGGTTTTTATTGGTGCATTGACAATGGAGATCATAGTGCACCAGTTAATTTGTTATAGTATGTTCTCTGTATATAAATCTTGTTCGAATTTATGGAGGTTAAATGTTTTCTGTGGTATTATTAGCATTAGTAGAGGCATATGATGCAAGAAAGCAAGCTTATGCAGCATCATATTTTTTATAAAAAAAAAAAAAAAAAAAACCCCTTCCACTTCACCTCTCCATTCGCATTCGTTCGAAATACCTGTCCAGCTGAGCCTTGAATTTATTTAGGCTATCAACTTCCACGACAAGGGATGGAAGTCTATTCCACCAACCAACCACCCGTTGGCTAAAGGCAAATTTCCTCACGTCTATCCTACATCTGTCTTTTCTCAATTTGAATTTATGCCCTCTCAGGTGATTATTCTGAGCAAGAGGCACTATCCCATCAGCATTGAGCATGCTCAAACCATTCAAGGCTTTGTACACCTCTATCAGATCACCTTGCCGGTGCCTAGTCTCCAGACACTGTAATTTGCAAAACTTAAGCCTTTCTTCGTAAGAGCAACCTTTCGTTCCGTTCACTAACCTTGTTGCCCTTCTCTGTACTCGTTCCAGCAGCTCTACATCCTTCTTGAAATGAGGCCTCCAGACCTGTATACAGTACTCAAGGTGCGGCCTGACCATTGCCTTATACAAGGGAATAATCACCCTTGAAGGAATTTTTCTAGCACCTATCCCTGCTAGAAAAATTCCTATATATCATTGATAAGACACCATGAGCTACTCTTGCAGCCCCATCTGCACTGCTCAGAGAACTTCATATCTGCCTGCACAATTACCCCCAAGTCCTTTTCATTCTCTACCACTGTCAGTGTAGTACCAGAGTTGATACGTTGCTCTGAGGTTGCTGTTTCCCATATGTAGTACTTTACATTTGTCAATGTTAAACTTCTTTTGCCACCTCTCAGCCCATCTGCTCAACCTTTCCAGATCCTGTTGCAGCAGCATAGTGTCAGTAGTGTCCTTGACAACCCTGCCTACCTTTGTGTCGTCTGCAAACTTGGACATTAAGCTTGATATACCATCATCAATATCATTTATGAATACAGAAAACAATAATGGACCCAACACTGAGCCCTGAGGGATTTCACTAATAACATTATATTATTATTTACAGTAGATGGTAGCTGTTGATTGTTAGTATGAAACTATGAAAACACAAATATATGATTTGTGTTCCTCGTCACCCAAAAGATCTTTAATATATAATGATTATAAAAATCTGTTGTCGATCATTTTCGTATGTTGCGCATTCTATCAGTATATGTTTAACTGTTTGGATAGTATTGCATGTTTGGCATCTTGGGGGTTCTTCCACACGTAGTTGATAACCATGTGTGAAATGCATATGTCCTATCTGCAATCTGGTTAGAACAACTTCTCTCCTTATTTAAAGTGCTATGTGACTTGTATCAATGGGGGAAATAGCACACAGAGCATGAATACATTAGAATTATGGTATTACTTTAATACTGCAGTCACAGAAGCTTAGGAAGCACGTATATCATTAAGAAAACACAGCAGGAAAAAAAAGGATTAAGAGATGGATGAATAAAGTACTAACCAGTTTAATAGAGCCAAAAAAAAATGGCAAGGGACTGTTACACAGTGATGAAAAATACTGAAGCCTATAGCAGCTACAAGTTAATCTGTAATAGTACCACAGAAAGGGTTAAGTTGTCAGAGACAGATTATTATCATTAGCATCAGTAGAGGCATATGATGCAAAAAAAACCAGCAAGCTTATACAGCATCAGTCAAAAAAAAAAAAAAAAAAAAAACCCTTCCCATTTCACCTATCCATTCGCTCCAAATGTTTGTCTAGTTCTGCCTTTAATTTATTTAAGCTGTCCATGTCTACAATGGCAGATGGAAGTTTGTTCCTGAAATCAACCACCCGCTGGCTAAAGGCAAATTTCTGCACATCTGTTCTTCAACTATCTTTCCTCAATTTGAATTTGTCACCTCAGATGATTAATCTGTGCAAGAGAGAGAATCCATCAACATTGTGCCTGCTCAGGCCATTCAAGGCCTTATATACCTCAATCAGATCACCTTGCAGGTGCCTAGTCTCCAGACACTGTAATTTGTAAAACTTAAGTCTTTCTTCGTGAGAGCAACCCTTTGTTCCATTCACTAATTTTGTTGCCCTTCTCTGTACTTGTTCCAGCAGCTCTACATCCTTCCTAAAATGAGGCCTCCAGACCTGTATACGGTATTCAAGGTGTGGCCTGACCATTGCCTTATATAAGGAAATTTCTTGTATAAAGCACTGAAAAATTTTTGTATTTTCATTCATACCCAATTTATTTACTTATTATTGTATATATATATATATATATACATACTCTCATGCAATAGTACCAATATCTTGCATATTTATTATGCAACATATTGGTACTACAATTAATTCGTTTATTTTTATTATGTTTATTCAGTTATATAATTTCTTAGTACTTCTCATTAATTTATTATGATTTTTTTTAAGCATGCAACCCATGTAGGTTTTTAAACTTTTTATTCCTATTCCTTATTCTTCCTTCTGTCTATATTTCTAGTAGTTTTAGCAATTTTTCCAATGAGCATGATGCCTAGTTAACATTGACATATTGTGTACATCTGTTGTTATATATAGATACAAACACAGTATAACTCTAAATTTTACAGATCTCAATTGAATGGACTTTGCAAATAGCAGATGGAACTAGGTTTTTGTTCCTCTGAGACCTTGTTCCATAATTCTTTTGTGGTCCTTGAGGTTGTCACAGAAATTCTCCCAGAAATGCCAGACAAGCTGTACTTGCTACCTGGAAGTCTGAAATGCTGATGGAACTGATATTCAGGTGACACTCAAGTTAAGTGGACCCAATTTTGGCGAATTCCGGACGGTCTGTGATAGCCATATCCTCTGCTTGCACCTTCATGATGGTGGGACTGTTAGTAATACTGGGAATTACCTCCATGCACGAGTACATGGTTGGTGACCGCCCAGGTGTGAACTGACGTAAGCAGGGGTTGAGGTGTGGTACCCACATCACATGGAGGAATGCCGCCCCTCTATGTTACCAGGCAGTACTAGGTGGCAGATGACTCTCATCAACCGGTGCAGTACCACCACTTTGCTTATTGGAGGCTTGAAGTGGTGGAACCCACGTTTAGTCTCTAGAGCTAAGTTCCGGTCAACCCTTCCCTATCTCTACCATCATGCAGTGTGATCGATGACTTTTGAGGTTATGATGAATGTAGTGGGGCGAGATCCAATATTCCTTACATTTCGAGGGTACAGCTCTAAAATGGTGTTCGCAGGCCGGCCGCTAGTTAGTACACTGGACTGAACCTATTGGTAACTCTCTAGGAGGCTTCCGGATCAGCTAGTGTATAATCTTGCTACCTCTACTCTGCCAGATAGTGACTGGAGGGAGTCCAAGTAGTGTGTATGTGGGGAGCATTGTCGAGGCCACGTTATGTCAAGAATCTGGGTATATTCTTACCATGTGTATGCCATATCCAAAAATTTCATTACTTCATACAGCATGCCCCACCCACTTTGTCTTATTATTGAATACACCATGAATTGTCAAACTAATAGAGCAAGCTTATCTGCGAAAAGATCTAAACCTCCCAAGCATTTCCTAATTCATTTCACAAATATACGTGGTCTCAATTCTAATCTCAATGATGTCCATTTCCACTTGCATTCTGCCAAACCCCATATACTTTTTCTGACAGAATCTCAGTTATCGGTTGATTCAACTACCGCTCATCTCAGATGCCCAAATTATTCGCTGTATGATTCCTTTCATCTCAAAGGTGGTACTTGTGCATATGTTCCTTCTGATATTCCTTGTTAGAGAATTGGCAATTTGGAATCTCCTCTCTTTGATCTTCTCTGGCTTAAAATCTCTCTACCTCATTGTGTCAAATTCATCTATTGTCTCTACTGTCCCAACTCCACTAATCACTTGGAGCTCTTTGACTTCCTCTCTTTGCAACTTGACTTTCTCCAGTCCAACTTTCCTAACAGTAAGGTAATTTTCCTTGGTGATTTTAATGGTCACAACTCCAGCTGGCTTCCATTTTCTAGTCACACCGACCCAGCTGGTCGAGATGCTGAGGCTTTTACAATTACTAATGACCTTGCAAAGAATACCGGACAATCCTAATCATACAGCCAACACGCTTCATCTTTTTCTCACAAACAACCATTCTAAGTACACGGTCGAAGTGAGAGGTCCTTTAGGCACTTCAGATCACAACTTGGTGATTGTCTCTTCTCCAATGGAATCTTTATCTCGTGGCTATTCCCAACCTCGTGTTGTTTGGCATTACAAGAATGCAAAATAGAATGACCTGCAAGACTTCTTTTCCTTGGTCTGATTACTGTTTCAAAACTTCTGATGTCAACGTTTGCTCAGATCGTGTCAGTGAAATTATTCTTCCAGGAATGGAATCCTTTATCCCACACTCCACTTTAAAATCTCATCCTTCATCTAAACTTTGGTTTTCCAATAAATGGCTAAGGCTGTTCAAGAGAAGAATGTTGCATATCGTAATTGGCTTGTTTCTAATTCTTCAGTTTCATTTTCTACCTACACCAAAGCTCGCAACAATTGTAAAGCAGTTATTAATCAATCCAAACTAGAGTTTGAACAGGCTAAGAGTAGAAAACTTGCTTCTTGCCCTAATGGTAGCTGAGCATTGTGGTCTCTTGCCAAAGCTATTGGCTGCAACTTTTGCCCATCTCTGCTCCCACCACTGTCCAAACCAGATGGTTCTGTTGTCACTTCAGCCAAGGATAAAACTGACCTGCTAGCATCCCATTTTTCTTCCAACTCATGTATTAATGATCTTGGTAAAACACCTCCCACCATTCCCAACATGCTCCATTCAGTGCCTCCTGTGGTCTTTCGTCAAAAGGATGTCAGAACGATTTTGATGAATCTTGATGCTAAGAAAGCTCCTTATGGTCCCGATGGTATTTCTCCACTTGTTCTCAAAACCTGTGCTCCTAAACTTACTCCTATTCTTTGCCGCCTGTTTTTTTCACTTTCTTATTCTGAAGGTGTTTTTCCTTCTGCTTGGAAATTTGCTCATATTCAGGTAGTTCCTAAAAAGAGTGACAAATCCCTCCCATCCAATTATCGTCCCATTGCAATTAATTCTACTCTTTCTAAAGTAATGGAAAAATCAATTAACCGCCAACTCTTAAACTGCCTAGAAACCTTCCATCTGATCAACGATTGGCAGTATGGATTCCGTCAGTGTCGATCCACTGGTGATATTCTGGCTTATGTTACCCATTTATGGACTAATTCAATGGAAAAGTTCGGTGAAACACAAGTAGTTGCTCTTGACATTTCAAAGGCTTTCGATCATGTTTGGCATAAAGGTCTTCTAAACAAGCTTCCATCTTATGGTTTGCCAACTGTTTTTAGTATTTGGTTATCCAGTTTTCTCTCTGATCGCTCACTGAGGGTGATGGTAGATGGCTCTCTGTCTTCTAACTTCTCCACTAATGCCGGTATCCCCCAAGGTTCAGTTCTTGCCCCCGCTCTTTTCTTCTTGTTTATTAAGGACCTTCTTTCATTGCCTGGAAATCCTATCCATAGTTTTGCCGATGAAAGCACATTGCACGCTACTTTCCATTTTGAGAAACCTTGCCCTGCTCAATTAGCTTTAACTTCTTGAAAATCTGCTACCAATTCCTTAAATGCCAATCTTAAGGTAATTCTGCAGTGGAAAAAGACAACTTAGTTGATTTTAATCCTTCTAAAACTCAGTCTTGTCTTATATCTCGCAAAAAGGATTCTTCTGCTCCTATGCTTATGTTTAGTGACACTCCAATTTCTAGGCAAAATGATATATCTCTTTTGGGGATTACCCTGACTTCTAATCTCTCTCTCCTAGCACAAGCACATTACAAATATTGCTTCCTCTGCATCTAAAAAACTTGGTTTTCTCTTTCGCTCTCGTCGTTACTTTTCTTCCAAACAGCTGCTCACTCTGTATCAATCGCAAATCCGCCCTGCCATGGAATATTGTTCCCACATCTCGGGTGGTGCCCCCAAAACCTCTCTCAGGCTTCTTGATTCCATTAATTAATGATTCATCTCTAACAGTCTCTCCACTCGCTGTCTCATAGACATACTGTTTCTTCTGCATGCCTCTTTTACAGATACTTCCATAGGCACTGTTCTTCTGAATTGGCTTCTATAATTCTTGCTTTCTCTTTCAAAACAGTCCGAACATGTGCCGTCACCAGCCAACATCCATTTACTGTCCAACTTCAAACTCACACAACCAACTTTTCATCTTCCTTGTTTATTTATTCAGTTGCCATTTTCTGGAACAAACTTCCTTCATATGTATTTCCTGAAAATTACAGTCTACAGAAGTTCAAGTCCAATGTCAACAAATATCTTCTTTCATCTTCTCAACCTCCAACCCAAGCATGGTAGTAAGTACTGTAGGTTCTAATACCTCTCGTGTTTGGGGTTTACATAAAAAAAAAAATAATAATAAAATAAAAAATAATTGTCCCCAGTCTAATTGATATTTCCCAGTTGTTAAAATATTTTCATTGCGAGAGAGTCAGGATTTTCCTTTTATATCACCTTCTACTAGCCTACCTAGCAAGTCAGACTTTTGCAAAGTGAAAAGGTGCCTCTGTGCGCAGGAACAGTAGTGCGTAGCACATGCTTCTTGGTTAGACCCGGGTTCGAGCCCGTGACCATCAAATACGGAGGATGCGGAAAGGGCAGGGAATGACCACCGCATATCTCCAGAGCAATATGGCCTTAATTGCCATTGCTCCTAAAAACCAAAACAACAGCAAAGTGATAGTGAAGGTGATACTTGAGTGTATTAAGAAAACTCGTAAGGTGTCAACTGAACCTCTAGAGAGAGCACTGGAGTGCTCTTCAGACTCTGAATAAACTTTAGTCAAAGTTAGCATTAGCATTATTAGAGGTATATATAGCATCCATTAACCACTTGCTGGCTAAAGGCAAATTTGCACACATCTATTCTACAGTTGTCTTTCCTTAATTTGAATTTGTCCCCCCTCAGGTGAGTAATCTGAGCAAGAGGAAGAATCGCATCAGCATTGAGAGTGCTCAAACCATTCAAGGCCTTATACACTGTTACATTGTAGTGGTTTCTTTTTTCAGAAAAATAATATAAATCGTATTTCCCCATGTATAAGACGCACCTTAATTTTGGGGCCCGAAATTTGAAAAAAAAAGTATTGCATAAAGTTATTGAACTCAAGTTTTATTCATAATAAAATTCATACAACTCATCACTATCAAAACTCCCATCCATTAGCTTATCCTCATCTGTGTCTGATGACGAATCACTGTCTTCATATATTGCCTCGTCCTCAGTTCCATCTATGGCATTTGAAATGCCACACTTCTTAAATGACTTGACAAAGATCTCAATCTTGATATTATCCCAGGATCTTTTCACCCAGGTACAAACTTCTCCTATAGTTGGTTTCTTCACTCTTCCTGCTGGTGTCAAATTGTTCCCAGAAGGCTTCATCCATTAGTTCTATTCGTCTCTCATGGCAGCTAACTGTCAATGCGCCATTAAAAACTAAATCAATCAATCTCATGGCAGCTTTGAAGGGTTTGTTAATGCTGACATCAAGTGGTTGGAGCTGGGATGTCAAGCCTCCAGGTATGACGGCAAGTTTTGTTTTTTGCTCTGCAGCAATCTTCCTTGTGTTTTTTGTTATGCGTGCCCTAAACTGATCAAGCATCAATAGGGCAGGTTTGCGTAAGAGCCCACCTGGTCTCCTGCTCCAAACTTTCTCAAACCAGATCTTCATCCCATCCTGATCCATCCATCCAACCCTTGTCATGAACGTGGACAGTCACTTCTCGAGGAATGTCTTCTTTTGGCATTGTTTTGCGTTTGAAAATCAGCATAGGAGGCAGCTTGGTTCCGTCGGCACAACAAGCTAGAACAACTGTATAATGGCTCTTTTCATGTCCACTTGTCTTCACAGTTAGTTTTCATCCCCTTCTTATCAACAGTTCTGTTACTTGGGACATCAAATTGAAGGGGGAACTTTGTCCATATTTGCAATTTGTCCCAACTCAAACTCGTGTTTTCCGACATTGAATGACAAAACGATGCAATTCAAGGACCTTCTGCTCATAGCTTTCAGGCATCTTTTGGGCAAGTCTGGTGCATGTATGCATGCTTAGTTCATTCCGTTTCATGAACCTGAAGCACCAATTGTGTCCTCCTTTGAAATCAGTACCTTCTTTTTCATCAGCAATTCTTCTTGCCTCATGCTGAACCATCTTTGTGGACACAGGAATTCCAATTACCCTTTGCTCCTCAATCCATATCTTCAATTCCCTCTCTAAATCAAGTCATTTTGCTGACTTGCCTCTCATGGCCTTCTTCTGCCGTGGTTTTCAGTAGGGTTTATTCTTCCCGTAGCCAGTCTCAGATTGTTTTCTGTTGGAGGAGGACCAAACTTATGTTCAGCAGCACGATTTCCATTCACTTTTGCAAACTGGATCACTTTTAACTTGAATTCAGCACTGTACGAAAATCTTTTCTGAGCCATTTCTGGGCAGAACGTGGCAAAACGTAACCTAATATACCGTAACAAGTGTGAAACAATGAGCGCAAAGACAACAAGCTCGTAAAAGCGGGAAATGTAAGTAAAAAAAAAATCTACAACCACTGTATAAGATGCAGCCAGTTTTTAGACCCCAAATTTTTCAAAAAAAGGTGCATCTTATACATGGGGAAATACGGTAATCCTGGACATGTCACGAGTGTTATGGCACCGGTGTTATATTTGTGGGGGGGGGGTTATCCCTAAAAAGTATAATTCAATCCTCGACAAGTCATGTGTGTTACATTGGTGTTTTCTCCCAGACAAGTGTTACCATCATTCTTCTGTTTCTTGCTTGGTGATTCCCTTCTACTTCTGACGCTCTCTTTCTCTCTGGGTAACTCAGGAATTTTTTTTTTTTTTTTTTTTTCCGGCTGGTGCAACGAAAGCCTTAGGCTTCCTTGCACCGTACAGCTAATATTAATAATGATCCCTGACATCATTTCCAGTGTTATATTGAGGTCTGGGGCATCTACAGTTATGTTGGGCTTTAATATTCTGAGTTGTCTGGAAGGCTTCGAATGCCGCCTAAGTTCCAGGAATGGTTTGGATACTACAAAACTTTAATTAAAGCCTGTCCCAGAAAATCCCAATGAACTTATGTGACCGCCTAGTGGTTTATTAAAATAGGATAATGATCTCAAGCCCTAAAGATCTATTCAGCATCATAGAGAATAGAACTTGCAGCTTCGACTGGCGTGTTTTCCCTCTCAGGACCTTATCTGTTATAGTCAGGCCAAGGAATGCTGCAATAATAGTTCTTTTACTGTAAAACCTGTTCTATGGCTAATGTGTTGCCAACACCAAACTGATTGGACAATACATTAATAGATGTCTCACACCCATACCACTATATGCCTCAGAAATCTGGTTCTCTGCATCTACCTTATTGGCAGAAATAAATTTCTGTCAATGGAATATTGGATTCTGCAGTGGCTGAACCGTCTGGGAGGGAACTCCTTCACCATCTCGAAATTCATTCTCCTAGTCAACCTAGGCATGACTTCCTGCAAGTTCATTGTCCTCAAAAAAAAATCTGTCAACGCTTACCAAGCTGCTAACTCACCATATTGATGCCCCATCAATAGAAGATACCATTGAACACTTCAACACCTTTTCCATTGATCCGGTAAAGTTTGAAGTCAATAAAACCTACAGAAGCCAAATTATAGACCAAATCTGGACTAAATCATCAGGATTGCTATGAAAATTGAGCAATTTTTATTAGAAATTTGATATGAACAATTAAATGCAATAATGTAATGAATATAAATAAATCTGTTATGTTAGTTGCTGATAAAGAAGTCAACCTATGTATTTAACTTTTCAATTATCAAGATCTATGTTATTTCAAAGTGAATACAATTAAGCAAATGTATATATCTATTTAATAGTTATTATTATACCGAGTGGTCATGAGCGGGAGTGCAGTAGCACATGCTCTTTGAGTAGACCGGGGTTCAAGCCCCTGACTGCTGAATACGGTCGATCTGTCAACCTGCACTGGACCAGCGTGGCAGATTATGGTCCATTTCTCTCAGCATGAATTGTTGAGGAGGCTTCCATCCTGCAATGGGTTGATAATGGCTGCACTTTTATTATACAATAATTATATTGTAAAGATCTGAAAATTTGTACAAAAGTGTATAATGTATATTTTAAAATTTCTGTACACCCTCCTTAGCCCACTTGCTGTATAGGGGGTGAACCTTGTGTTAATAAACTGATAGTAAGTAAGTAAGTGTAGTAAGAGAGTAGGTAAGAGGCAGAGATACTCAAATAAAACATAATTTATTATTATCACTATTTCTGTAAATATACAGAAACAGAAATATACAGAAACAATAAACAACATGAATAAGGAAGGCACCTTATTGGTCCTTAACTAGTGGTGTGAATTAGTGACATTTATGATCTTCGTGTGATTCCTCCATGGCATCTTGTTCATCTCTAATCTGCAGTCCACAACTTGGAGGAGTATGTAGGTATGTACATGTAAGCACAGACACTATACTAAAACCTTAAGTAACAATTGGGTATTGTGTAGTGACATTAATAATATTGTATTAACTAATCAAGTTAAACTGTAATTTACAGAGAATGTGTCACGACGTGTTACAATAACAATTATACTCACGAGGGGCGATGGTTATGTACTAAAAGAGGGTAAGAGTAAGGTAAAACTTACAATATAAGGAATACCTCGGTCCGCTGTGACTGTCGTTCCGTAACAATCAGCTCTGCTGGAACTCTCGTCTAAAACTCTCTTTGCTCTCGGTTTCTAAACTCTGCAAAAAAAAAAAAAAAAAAATTCTCCAGATAGCTCTCTCAAAGACTTTCTCTCTGAATTTCTCTCTTAAAAACTCCCTCCTGTTCTAAACTCCTAAAACTGTTTTCTCTAGAACTTCTCCAACACAATTTTTAAAATTCTGTTTTCTCTACAAAGCTTCTCTCAACACAACTTTCTCTAAACATTTCTCTAACTCTCTACTTCTAAAATTCTGTTGCCTCCATAGCCAGGTGGGCAGGAGCAGCAGTGTGTAGCACACACTTCTTGATGAGACTGAGGTTCGAGCCCGTGACCACCAAATACGGAGGATGCGGAAAGGTCAGAGAATGACCACTGCATATCCCCGGAGCAATATGGCCTTAGTTGCTAATGCTCCTAAAAACCAAATAACAAGCAAACAACAAACATCTCTAAAAAGCCTCTCTCAACACTCAGCTTCTAAAACTCTTATCTTTTCTTTTGTTTTCACCTGCGTATATATAGGTCCTTCCCCCTTATATGCTTTCCATGCTCCCATTGGTTCGGAGCTCATTTTTATGGGGGAACTAATTTCCAGGGCTAATATCTGGGAACCAAAAACAGTAAAAAAAAAAAAAAAAAAAAAAAAAAAAGGGAGTTAACCATCTGAAAACTAAACTCATATTTGTTCAGGGTAAGAGTTCTTGATCTCTGAACTCGGGAATCCGATTCCTTCAAAAGGAACTTATTGATACAATCTACTCCACAGTTATTAGATTTTGATTTCTGAATAAAAGTCTGTTTTCAATAGTCATTCTTTCTATGCGATAAAATAATCAAACACTTCTTTGTTAACATCACTTCCATCTCCCGTAATGGTCAGAAGCCGATCAAGTAACAACCTCCTGTCATGCCATGACCCAGCTAATACAGATGGGATTGCATCATAATTACTCACCTAACTTAATATGATGCTAGAGAGGCGTGTGTTCTAGTGAGTGAGAACAGGGGAGGAACGCTGATAAGAGCGGGGTTGGGTTTCGCGTTCCCAAAAAAGCCTTTAAGAAATTAAGCCTTTCTTGGTAACGGTAAACCTTTGTTCCACTCACCCATCTCGTTGCCCTTCTCTATACTCTTTCCAGCAGCTCTACATCTTTAGCATTAGTAAAGGATCATGATGCAAAAAAGAAAGCTTATATAGCATCAGCCAAAAAAAAAAAAAAAAAAAAATTCCTCATTTCACCCATCCACTCGCTCCAATGTTTGTCTAGTTCTGCCTTGAATAAAATTAAGCTATCAACTTCTACAACAAGAGATGGAAGTGTGTTACAGCAATCAACCACCTGCTAGCTAAAGGCAAACTTCTGCACATCTATCCTACAACTGCCTTTCCTAAGTTTGAATTTATACCCTCTCAGATGATTATTCTGAGGAGGAGGAAGAATCCCATCAGCATTGAGCATGCTCAACTCATTCAAGGCTTTATACACCTCATTCAGATCGCTTCACAGGTGCCTAGTCTCCAGACACTGCAATTTGCAAAACATAAGCCTTTCTTCATAAGAGCAACCCTTTGTTTCATTCACTAATCTTGTTGTCCTTCTCTGTGCTCCTTCCAGCAGCTCTACATCCTTCTTAAAATGTGGCCTCCAGACCTGTATACAGTACTCAAGGTGTGGCTGACCATTGCCTTATACAAGGGAATAATCACCTCCTTATCCCTGCTAGAAAAATTCCTGTATATCATTGACAAGACACCATGAGCTACTCTTGCAGACCATCTGCACTGCTCAGGAACCTTCATATCTGCCTGCACAATTACCATTGCCAGTGTAGTACCACACAGTTGATACATTACTCTGAGGTTACTGCTTCCCATATGCAGTACTTTAAATTTGTCAATGTTAAACTTCAGTTGCCACCTCTCAGCCCAAGTGCTCAACTTTTCTAGATCCTGTTGCAGCAGTGTACTATCATTAGTGTTATTAACAACCCTTCCGACCTTCGTACCTTCTGCAAACTTGGACAATAAGCCTGATATACCATCATCAATATCATTAATAAATACAGAAAACAATAATGGACTCAATACTGAACCCTGGGGGACTCCACAAAGAGCAGTGTCCATTGATTAGCACTCTGTCTTCTCCCACTAAACCATCCCTTTATCCATAGCAGCAATTTGCCTCCAATGGCACACTGCTGCAATTTGTGCAGCAGTATCAAATGCCTTTCTAAGATCCAAATATATGATATCAAAATTATTCTTTGCATCCAGTTCCTTTGTGACCACATCAAGTATCCAATCAAATTGGTCAGACAAGACTTCCCTTTAACAAACCCATGCTCTGTCCGAGCTATAACTGAAGTCTTGTCCAGATGATCCTGCAATGCCTCCATTAATTTCCCTGGGCCAGAAGTTAAACTAACAGGTGTGTAATTACCTGTGTCTCCCTTTGATCCTCCTTTCTGGATTGGGGTTACATTTGCACATCTCCAGCCCACGGGTACCTCCCCTGAGTCCAAGGAAGCTCTCATAATTATGACTAAGGGTTTGCTTACTTCCTTTGCCGCCTCTTTTAATATAACTGGATAGATCCCATCTAACCCAGGTGCCTTTATGTTTATATTCGATAATTTCTGCTCCACTTTGCTCTAAATTATTAAAAAAATCATCTAACTGGCTGCCAGAGTTAAATTTACCTTTGGCATTTCCCTTCCTGAATAATTCCTCAAGTGTAAATGTAGATGCAAAATACTCATTTAGTTTGTTAGCTATCTGAGCAGGATCTTCAATATTTGAACCATGGATATCGAGTGGACCAATCTGATTCATCTTCTTCCTTCTATAAACAGTGGTGTCCAAACTATGGCCCACCATTAATTTTTATAAGGCCAGTGCGGAAAGTGAACTAAAACAGCATTGATCGCCACTGCGTGTACAGTCATGCAAGTGTCCAGCTCAACTGTGTGAAACAGGTACATGTGGTTCAGTGCAGTCATATGTACGCTAAATACAGTTATGTAATTTGATATAGCTTGTTCATTACATTGAATTAATTATTAATCTGTATTGAATAAAAAAAAAAAAATTCTTAAAAATGATCCAAAAGGGGAAAATCGATTTGGAGTGTTGTGTTTTTGATCCAAGGTGCACTGAAGACTTTTTTCATTGATTACCACGAAAGAGCAGTGTGTTTGGTGTGTCAAAAGACTGTGTGGGTTTTTTAAAGAATATAATTTAAAAAGACACTGATTCCAAACATAAAGGAGTGCTGCGAAAAGAAGTGTTCAAAGTTACAGAACTCATTATGAAAACAACAAAACATACTGAAAATGTATCAGTGAAGAAATATATCTGCTGTACGTGACAGTTATCAAGTTTCACATTTGATTGCTTTTGAAAGTAAACTGTTCAATGATGGTAAATTTGTTAAAAGTTGTGGAAGAAATCTGTCCGGAGAAACGAACAGTATTACAAGACATTAGTTTGTCTCGACAAACAATTATGCTAAGAGTAGGATATTGGAAAGAATTCATCTGAACAACTTTTGGAAAACATAAAACAAATGAAATATTTTAGTGTGGCAGTTGATAACAATTACTGATGTAAATGACACAGCCCAACTCCTCATCTTCATACATGGAATTAATGATAATTTTGTACTGTTGAAGATTTAGCTGATCTACAGACTGTGTGGAACAACTCCAGGTGAAAATCGTTGCCAAGCTATCGAAAAGTTAGATTAATTATTAAAAACCTGGTAGGAGTAACAACTGGCGGTGCAAAAAATATGATTGGTAAAAATATTGGGCTAATGGGTAGAATAACTAAGAAAATGATAGACATCGGAGCTGAAACTCCGATTGGATTTCACTGCACTGTGCATCAAACTTTTTATGGGAAAGTATTGGATCTCCAACACTTTATAAAGTGGTTATTTCAATTGTAAATTTTACAAAATCACATGGCCTTAATGTGGCTGTTGTAACATCACAGTGTTTCAACACAGAAAAGGGAAACCAATAAAACAACTATCAAATATGGAGTGGCTGTTTGATCTTGCAATTCATACTTACATTTCTAGTCATTTAAATGCTCTTAATTTAAGACTACAAGGGAAAGGAAAATTGGTCAGATTTGTTTGGTGACAAATCATTTCAGAATAAGTTATTATTTAAATCCCAGTTGAGCAAGACAATTTAGTTCTCTTTGAATGTTGTGCTGAGCTAAAGTAGAAACACATTTCCAAAGAATCGTTGCCTTTCTTTATTACAATTACTTTTTGACAAGTTTGAAAGTCAATTTTCTGATATAAAATCCCATGAAAAAACATAAGCTTTTGTTTGAGAACCTATTTACTTCTATGGCTGAAAACTACAATCCCAGATTGCAGCTTGAAATTATTGATCTTCAAGCCAAAATATGATTCAAAAATAAGTATATAGACTGCAAAAATAAACTATTTGAATTCTGCAAGGCTTTCCCATCTGAAGATTTTCCACTAATAAAAGAAAATGCCACGAAAATGGCTACTTTGTTCAGATCAACTTATATTTGCAAGCAGATTTTTTTTATGAAAACCCCAAACACAAGAGGTATTAGAACCTATAGTATCATGCATAGGTTGGAGGTTGAGAAGATGAAAGAAGATATTTGCTGACATTACACTTGAACTTCTGTAGACTGTAATTTTCAGGAAATATGTATGAAAGAAATAATTTTTCCAGAAAACGGCAGTTGAATGAATAAATGAGGAAGATGAAAAGTTGGTTCTGTGAGTTTAAAGTTGGACAGTAAATGGATGTTGGCTGGTGAAAGCATGTGGTGGGACTATTTTGAAAGAGAGGGCGGGAATTATAGAAGCAAAGTCAGAAGAACAGTGCCCATGGAAGTATCTGTAGAAAAGGCATTCAGCAAAACAGTACTTCTATGAGACAGCGAGTGGAGAGACTGTTAGAGATGAGTCATTAATTAACCTAACTGCCCTCTTCTGAATGGAATCTAGAAGCCTGAGAGGTTTTGGGGGCACCGCCCCAGATGTGGGAAAATATTCCATGGTAGGGCTGATTTGCAATTTGTACAGAGTGAACAGCTGTTTGGAAGAACAGTAATGCCGAAAGTAAAAGAGAAAAACCAAGTTTTTTAGATGCATAGGAAGCAATATTTGTAATGTGCTTGTGCCAAGAGAGATTAGAAGTCAGGGTAATCCCAAAAGTTATCCAAAGTCAGGGTAATCCCAAAAGTTACCCAAAGTCAGGGTAATCCCATCTTGCCTACAAATCGGAGTGTCACCAAAGATAAGCATAGGAGCAGAAGAATCCTTTTTGCAAGATATAAGACAGGACTGAGTTTTAGAAGGATTGAAATCAACTAAGTTGTCTTTGCGTCACTGGAGAATTACCTGGAGATCGGCATTTAAGGAATTGATTGCGAATATTTCAGAAGTTCAAGCTGATTGAGCAGGGCAAGGTTTCTCAAACTGGAAAGTGGAATGCAATGTGCTGTCATCGGCAAAACTATGGATAGGATTTGCGATCAAAGAAAGAAGGTCATTAATATACTAGAGGAAAAGAATGGAGGGAAAGAACTGAATCTTGGGAGACACCAGCATTAGTAGTGAAGTTAGAAGACAGAGAGCCATCTACCATCACCCTCCGTTAGCGATCAGAGAGAAAACTGGATAACCAAATACTAAAAACAGTTGGCAAACCATAAGATGGAAGCTTGTTTAGAAGATCTTTATGCCAAACACAATTGAAAGCCTTTGAGATGTCAAGAGCAACTACTTGTGTTTCACCGATCTTTTCCATTGAATTTTTCCATAAATTGGCAACATAAGCCAGAATATCACCAGTGGGTCGACACTGACGGAATCCATACTGGCGATCATTGATCAGATGGAAGGTTTCTAGATAACTTAAGACTTGATGGTTAAATGATTTCTCCATTACTTTAGAAAGAGTAGAAGTAATTTGATGGGAGGGATTTGTCACTCTTTTTAGGAACTGGCTGGATATGAGAAATCCATCGAGAAATACCATCAGGACATAATCTTCATTATGTATTGAGATTGGCATCACAAATTTGCAACCAAATTTTGAACAATTATTTAAAAATATCCAGCCTGAATCATTTCATTAAATGTTAAGTTTTGTCGATTTTAAATGTCGATGCAAAATATTCATTTAGTTTGTTAGCTACCTGAGCAGGATCATCAACAGTTGACCCATCGATATCAAGTGGACCAATCTGATTCATCCCCTTCCTTCTAGAGTTTACATAAGTAAAGAACTCTTTGCTGTTTTTCTTTGCATCCCTTGCCAAAGATTTCTCGTAATCTGCCTTCGCCTGCCTAACCTCCTTTTATCTTGGTTACAGATCAACTTGTGTCTATCATAGGCTTCTGTGTCATGTGTTAATTTGTATGTATCCCATGCATGTTTCTTCTTTGCCATATGCCTTATTTGTTCATCTGACATCCATTTAGGCCTAAACCTTGAACAATATTTCTTAGTTGGTATGTAAAGCCTAGTAGCTTCCAAGATAAGTTCTTTGAATGCTTCCCATTTTGCATTTGCTGTTGGTAACATCATCAGTTGGTCCCACTGTATAGAATTTAAATACTGTCTCAGTCCATCATAGTCGCCTTTACGAAAGCAATAACCCTTCCCTTTACCCCTAATGGTAGTTACCTCTTTGAGTAAATCCCACTTCAGCACACTGTGATCACTGCCATCTAGTAGTTCATTTATCTGCAGATTCTTAATGCATGAAGAATCACTGCTGATAATCAAATCAAGAGTATTCCTCCCTCTAGTTGCCTCCCGAACATGCTGATGTAGAAAACAATCATCCAATAAATCCACAAAAGCCTTGCTAGTGTGTGAGTGACCAGTCGCCAAATTCCAGTCAATATCTGGGAAATTAAAATCTCCCATTATAAGACTCTCTGATTTACAGGCCCACTCTATTTCCCCGTACAGTTTCTTATTATACTCATCAGAGTCATTAGGCCTATAGCACACTCCTACTCTCAATTTTGATCTCCCAATGCTTATGTCACACCAACTGACTCGACACTGCACTGTCCAGTGATGTGCACTGGCTTCACTTCCTTGGATTTTATGTATTTCTTAACTAATAGCATAACCCCTCCTCCCTTCCTATCCTGTCTATCCTTTCTGTAGACGTTGTACTCCCCAAATTCCAGTTCTGCATTCCTTATATCTGTGTGACACCACGTCTCTGATATCCCAACAAAAACCTCAAATTCATCAAATTTATTTACTAAACTCCTAGCATTGGTATAATCTGCCTTTGCTTGCCTAACATCCTTTGTGACTTTATTACAGACCATCTTATATCTACCATAGGCATCTATAGTAGTTTTAAGATACCTTCTGAAAATTTATATGCATGCCATGTATTTTTCTTCTCTGCCACAATGTCATTAATTAATTTGACATCCATTTAGGCCTATACCTTAAACAGTATTTCTTAATTGGTATGAAAAGCTAGTAGCTTCCAGGATTAATTCCTTGAATGATTCCCATTTAGAATTTGCTGTTGGTAACATAATCAGTTGGTCCCACTCTATAGAATTTAAAAAATCTCTGAGACCACTGTAGTCACCTTTACGAAAGCAAAAACTCTTCCTTTTACCTCTGATGATTGTTACATCTTTAAGTAAATCTCACGTCAGTACATTGTAATCTTCCACCTAGTGGTTCCTTTATCTACAGATATTTAATGCATGAAGAATCACTGCTGATAATCAGATCAAAGGATTACTCCCTCTGGTTGCCTCTCAAACATGCTGCTGTAGAAAGCAATCATCCAATAAATCCACAAAAGCCTCGCCAGTGTGTGAGTTACTGTTATGCCACATGGAAAAATTTCAATCTCTTCTGATTCAAATAAGTGATAAGTGCAGTGAAATTGTATTGCAACTGTTGTTTATTTTATAATATGGTACTTTTTTATGACACTAGTGACTTCAATGACTATTTCTTTTGAGTTTCCAGATTTAGTGCACAGGCATATTTCATTTTGCCCATTATAGCAAGCTTTGTTGTGTTATATTAATTATTTATTTTAATTTTTATTATTTAACACGAAAAAGAATTGCAATGGAAATTGGAATTCAAAACAATTTTATTCAGTGTCTTGAAATATGGAAATTCACATTGAACCATTGATGCTCATTTAAGGACATTCAAACAAAATAATCATTTCAATTCATTAAAAAAATGCTGAGTTACTTTTCATAATTCAAAAACATTCTTTGTCTTTCCCCTTTGAGGCTGTAGAATTTTGATGGGGATTAGGGTTCTTTCTGAGTTTTTTTTTTTATTTATGCCATCTTTTTATTTTTTTATTCAGCACAAAATGCAAATTGGCCCAAGATCACCACTTCAGACAAATACGTGATATGGATATAACGCAGAAGCTCTGGTGCTGTTAAAAAAATTTGAATTTTTGTACCAGGAATGTGATCATTAAACAATTATATATCAAAATGACATCAGAGAGTGGTTGTATATTGTTTATAATAGTCATGAAATGAATGTGTTTATTGCATTCAAAACAGTGTTGATATATTTTCGGATTATAATTGTTAAATATTACATTTATTTATTATTACATATATTATTAAACACAAAGTTAAATATTACATATTTTCACATGCAAGAATCTTATGTTAAGAAATATTACCATCTTCTGTTGTTTTTATTCAGTATGATAGTAAATTATATAGCTGTCGAGAATAACTACAGAAAATAGAAATTTTTCAAAAGAAAATTAGGCAAGCATTGTTAGAAAAAAGTTAATGCTTGTGAAAGTGCTTTTTGGTCAGAAATATCATAAAAATCAAAATCTCAAAAATAAAGTTATTTTGCTAATAATTTTCATTTATTCTATTTTTGGTATGGTCTTTTAAAATATGACTTGAGTAATTAAGCATGAAGCTAGCATAATAAAAATTAATGATTTTAACAAAGTTCAGAGTACTTGAAGATCTTTAAATTTTTTTTTTTGTATGTATATTTAGAAGAAAGGTTTATGGCATTTTGGAAAGAGAAGGAATTGAACTTCCACGTTATGCAGTATTGGACAGAGATTCTCCTAATCTCGAAGGTACTGAATTGTTGGTATATCTTGCACGTCATCATTTTTAAATTTGATTATAAGTATGTGCATGCATGCGTGTTCATTTTAATATATTTTTTATGTGATATAGTCATAGGCAGTCATATGAGATTTTTGCTAACAGGAGGCAAAATTAGGTAAGAACTGAGGTAAAAATACACTCCTGGCCACAGTAACCATAATAGCTCAGAATGCTGAAATAAATAATTGAAGTAAAGTGAAAAGTATATGAATGAATACTATAAAGCTTGTACTTAGGTTATCTGAGAGCATAATTTCCCATCAGAGTGATGACCCCTCAGCTAGTTACTCAGGAAATGGCTTTGTGTTTTAAACTTATGTCAGTCATTAAGGTTAATTGTTTATTAAACAAATTTTTTTTTTTTTATATGAAGACTTCAATCATGAACACTTCATTAGACTTGAATTTCTGTAGGTTGCAATTTTCAGGAAATACATATGGAGGGAGGTTGTTCCAGAATATGGAAGTTAAATGAAAAAATGAGGAAGAAAGGTTGGTTCTGTGAGTTTGAAGTTGAACAATAAAAGAAGGCTGACTGGTTGCAGCACATGTTCACACTGGTTTGGAAGAGGGGGGAATTATAGAAGCCATTTCAGAAGAACAGTGCCTATGGAAGTATCTATAGAAAAGGCATGCAGTGGAAACAGAACAATTATGAGACACAGTGGAGAGACATTGTTATTAATGGGTCATTAATTAACCAAATTGACCTGTTTTGATTAGAGTGTAAAAGCCTGAGAGCGGTTAATGGGCACCAGATGTGGGAACAATATTCCATAGTAGGGCAGATTTGTACAGAGGGAGCAGCTGTTTGGAAGAAAAGTAATCCCGAAAGTGAAAGAGAAAACCCGGTTTTCTGGATGCAGAGGAGGCAGTATTTGTAATGTGCTTATGCCAAGACAGATTAGAAGTCAAGGTAATCATAATATTGTCAAGGAGCATGTCTTTGTGTGTGTTAATATAAGGAGTGTGAGGATATTAGGCACCAACTCAGTATTGTTATGGGCCTTTATGAGAACTTGAAGAAAAGGATGGATGTCCTTGAAGGAATAAAATTGGGTGGCCCATCAAGCTCTCATCAATGCTAGAGATTTCACTTGATCATCAGGCAACACAATTAAATAGTGGCAATCCCCAAGACAGCATGTGCTGGTACCATAGGAGCTACTTGTTGGTGACTCAGTTGTCAGGGAAACAGGAAATATATTGTTAAGGCACAAAAGGTGATATTGTTGTACATGTTGGCACTAATGACATTAAGAGTAGGAGATCAGATCTACAGACTTACTTAACAAGTACAGAGCAATGTTGAAAAAAGGTGATGAGTTATTGTTAAATTTGCAAGTGTCTGCAATTCTGCCCAGACTTGGTAGGAGGGGGATGCGATCCTTGTCAATCACTTTTGCCCTGGAGAGACTGTGCAAGGCTCATGGGTTAGAATTTAAAAATTTTTCTCAGCGTGGTCTGTGCTTGTTAATAGGACAGACTGCTTCTACAGGGTCAGGATACACTTAAATAGAAAGGGTGCAAGAATATTTGGTGATGATATTGAGTCAGTATTAGGTGGGTCGGAAAACTGCTAGCTTAAGGGGAAGATACACAGACTAATAGATTAAAGTGATTCTTGCACTGTTTCTATTGGAATGAGCAGCAACCTTGAAAGCAGGTGCTGGAGATTTCAAGGACTGATGGGAGTCATCATGAAAGAAGTAAATACATAGACTGTGTTTGGGTAACTAAGAGTAAGAACAGGTTCACATATACTTTCATGTACACCAATGCCAGGAATATGGTAAATAAAAATTTGATGAATTTGAAGTGCTGATGAAAGATGACTTTGAATGGAAGAGATGGCAGAGTTTTCAGAGAAACCCCCATCCCCCTCCAATAAGCAAAGTGGTGGTAATGCACCAGTTGTTGAGAGTCATTTAACACAAAGCAGCGGGAATCCTCCATGTGTGAATGTCACACCTCAACCCCTGCTTAAATTGGTTTGCACTTAGATGGTACCTCCAGCATTACTAGGTGCTGAATTTCAGGACATGCAAATGGGGGTTATACCCAGGGTTTACTAATAGTCCCACCATTGTGAAGGTATAAGCAGAGGATTTGGTTGTCACAGAATGACCGAACTTTTCCAAAATTCGGTCTATTTGACTTCAGTTGTCACCTGAATATCATCCAACTATAACTTTCTCTCTCTCTGTTGAAAATTATTTCAACAGAGTGTGTGTGTGTGTGTGTGTGTGTGTGTGTGTGTGTGTGTGTGTGTGTGTGTGTGTGTGTGTGTGTGTGTTATAACTCATGTAAAGTTAGAACAGACATGGAGAAAGTGGTTTGATATCATGAATGAGCATTACTATCAAGGTGCCACAAGAGACTTCCATGTTTTCATGGAAGTCACACGTAGTGGATGACATTATAAAACCTTATGATCTGGCATCTCTTTTTAATGGATGATAAGTTTGCTCAGTGGAGAACCCAAAGAACCAATAAATAGAGCAGAGATGGTGAACCTGATTCAGTCTGCATACCAAAAATAAGCTGAAACAAAAATGTTAACTTTTGAGTGCCATTGGTGGGGGGGGGGAACTCATCTAATTCAGATGAGAAACTACAGAACATAGGATCCACCACAATATTTTCTAGCTGTCAGGTCCCCTCAATCTTCAGCCCCTTACAATGGTGGCAGATCTAGTGGCATGGTAGTTCTGTTATACTGACATTATAGCAGTTTTGCCACTGTCAAAATTAACGAACAGTCCATAATAATAATAATAATAATAATAATTTTAATACTATGAAAAGTAAGTAACATGCTTTCCAGACATGAATCAGCCTGGATATTCCAGGCTGATACGTCTCAAATTTATGTTTCAAAACTTCTAAGTTTTGAAACATATAAATGAAGAAAATAATTTTAAAATACAATTCGTTTCATAATATAATTTTCCCATCATACTATATGAGAGATCGTTCTTCCAGCCAGAACATTGCTGTGTGTAGCTGGAAGATGAATTTATATTAAAATTTTTTTAATGTGAAAACATCTACGTTGGCACTAGAGTATAACGGAAATGATGCAATTGATTGTTAACGAAAATTTTTTTATGGAAATGACGCAATTGACGTCACTTTCTATTAGGTGGCTGTTAGACTTTAAATAATGCATGATGTCACTTCCTAAATGATGCTAATGGTGCTAACTCAGTCACTAACATTGATTCAATAGAGTAAGTTCATACTAAGATATGGAAATTACTCACTTCCTAAATGATGCCAACTAAGTCACTAACGTTGATTCGGTAGAGTAGGCAGTGGGTAGTAATATTATGCAAGAATATTGTTATAATGTTATTGTTATAATTAGCCATATGGTGCAAGGAAGCCTGAGGCTTTTGCTGCACCAGCCAAAAAAAAAAAAAAAAAAAATTGAGTTACCCTGTTACCCTGAGAGAGGGGGGGGGAAACAAGAGTCAGAAGTAGAAGGTAATCACCAAGAAAGAGAAGAATGATGATGTCCAGCTCAGGACCCTGGGTGTGCCATGCCCATACTCACCAGATGTGAGCCCCTGGGGTTCATATGCAGTGAAAGGAATCAGTTTTATATGTTATTGGTTAGTTAATCAGTTAAGCAAAAACTTTTTAACACACCTGAAATGTAGCATATTACATACATTGCTTACAAAAAGGCTTAGGGTTAAATGTACAGTCTTAAATAATATTTTCTGAGCAGTGTAGACAGGCTGCTAGGACCTGATGTGATTGGACCCAAGATTCAACTAGGACAGACAGCAACTTGTATACTGTACAGATCTGATAGCCTCATTTTAGGAAGGATGTGGACCTGTTGAAATGAATGCAGAAATCATCAACAAGATTAGTGGAGCACCAAAGGATACACTTAGAAAGATTTGAGTTCTGTAAATTGCAATGTCCAGAAACATGGCATCTACAAGGAGGCCTCACTAAGGTTTTTAAGACCAAAAATGGGTTGAGTAAACTAAATGCTGATATCAACCTTGCTCTTTCTTGGATGACAAAACACAAGGGGATAAATTTAAATAGGATAGTTAGAAAGTTGATAAGTGTAAACCCTTTCAGCCAGAGAGTGACTGATTGTTGGAATAAACTTCCACCTGGTGTTGTGTAAGGGATAAATTTAAAGGATTGAATAAATTATTTAAATGGTTTTACTCTAGTGCTGTCATAGATGTTTTCACATAAAATAAAACATCTTTTGTCTGTACAGAGTACACATGCTGCTTTTATTTTTTGGATTCTGATTTCTAGAAGTTAGCTGGTGTGTGCTAGGGAACATATTAATTAAAAACAGGATCTTTCATGTAATTTAAATGCTGTTTAAGGTGTTCACTACATCTAACACATATCAAATAGTGCTGCAAGTGATGTGCCATTACGCATATAAGTGTTTAAAAAACAGCCAAGTGCTGTGCTATAATGCGTGGTGAACTTCAATTTAATTTGTGTACATAGAATAAACTCTATAAAATTGAGGCTTATTTACCTTTTGGGTAAATAAAAAGGTCTGTTTACTTTTGGGAAGAAAAGTAGGATACCAAGAGAAAAATTTTATAAAGAAATTTTTCTTGATGAAAAATCTTTAAATCATCTTGAGATGATTTAAATTTTGAGAGCTGGCTAATTAGAAATAGCATTAATACCATTAGCTGGCTAATGGTTAATAACTTCAGTGCTCATTGCGATTGTTTGAGAATTTCAGCTTGTTCTGCACTGTTTTATGTTCTTGAACTGGCTAATTAGCATGTTCTAACAATGATTCATTATTTTTTGTTCATATTTAAGTTGATTATTTAAAAAAAAAAGTTTAATTTTTAATATATTTTTAACTCTCTAATTTGATATTATAATCCCTTAAAATTGGTTTGAGTTTTATTATATTTATTTTTTTTAAACTCAGAAAGGGAGCTGGTTGAAGGAGAGGACCACGTAGAAGTAAATGGAGTTGTATTTAATAAACCATTTGTAGAAAAACCTATATCCGCCGAGGACCATAATATTTATATTTATTATCCTACTTCTGCAGGTGGAGGCAGCCAGCGCCTTTTTAGAAAGGTAACGTTTTTAAAGGACTTTTTTTTTGCATTGCAATTATTAACTTAATCTCTACCACCTCAATAGATTAAGGAAATTTCTACAGGGTGCCTCAAAAATATTGGTACAAATGTTTAGGGGAGGTAGGTAACATCTAAAGGAATGTGAATCGCATAGGAACCCATAACCGGAAACGTCACGGGAAAGTAGTAGCAGAGGCACAAGAAGCAGAAATGACACAAGACAGTAATTAGTGGTAAACATTTATTTGACATAATATTAACAATGGAGTATGATATGGATGCATTTCATGATGTTACAACAGATGCTTGAAGGTTCCGCCATGTGACGCGATGCATGCGTGACACTGACGCAGCATGGATTGGCAGACACGGCCGAACACACCTGGAGTTTCTTTGACAGTAGCAGCAGTGCAGATGAATCTCGCCATGAGATCCATTTCCGTCTCCACAGGTGATTCATACACGATAGATTTGAGCCCTCCCACAGAAAGAAATCAAGGCTCGATAAATCAGGCGAGCATGGGGGCCAGGCAATGGGTCCACCACGGCCAGTCCATCGACGCCCAGAACGCCTGTTCAAATGGTCATGAACACACCTTCCATAATGGGCAGGCGCCCCATCATGTTGAAACCAAATGTTGCATCTTACATTTGCTGGAACATCATTAAGTAACCCTGATAGAACTTGGTCAAGAAAGATCCGATATTTAGTGGAGTTAGTACGGGATGGTAACAGGTATGGGCCGACTAAGCAGTCACCGACAGTACCTGCCCACACATTTATTGCGAAGCGATGTCATTCCACATGGGGGTGCACACCGTGTGGGTTGTCGTGAGCCCACACATGAGCATTGTGCTGATTGAATAAGCCTTCCCGAGTGAAATAAGCCTCATCCGTGACCAAAACATAGGCTGGAAAATTCAAGTCTTGAACACTTTCTCTGAGAAACCACTGGGCAAAAGCCATATGTGCAGGATGATCTTGGGGGAGCAGTAACTGAACCCTTTGGAGATGAAAGGGGTATAAGGAATAGTCGTGCCAGGCACGCTGTACACTGCAACGAGACACTCCTAAGGCAGAGGCAACGGCACGTGTGCTGGTAGTAGGATTATTCTGGACGGCATTCAACACACTTTCTTCCCCGGCCAGAGTTCGCGGCGAATGTGGTCTGCCTGCACTACTCCTGTTACCTCTAAATGACCCATAATCGCACAAATTTTGATGCACATACGCAAACAAACGGTGGTCTGGTACATGTCTGTCTTGGAAGCGTTCTCCATAAATTCGTTGAATGGCTCGTCCATTACCCTCTGCTAATCCATACACTAGGTGCATGTCTGCCAGCTCACAGTTCATATATCGATGCATGCTCTTTGTGTGGCGACTACTGCTTGAATGAGTAAACCAGAAATTTTCCCTCTCGCGAACTGATGAACAGTGCTGTGTACCGACTTATGGTGACATTTCTGGTTATGGGTTCCTATACGATTCACATTCCTTTAGATGTTACCTACCTCCTCTAAACGTTTCTACCAATATTTTTGAGACACCCTGTATATTATATACCATATTTATCAGCTTATAAGACACCGCAGCATGGAAAATGCACTAATTTTGGAATGGTAAATTTTAGAAAAAAACTTGAAAAAATTTATTGTTAATACCATGGAAATTTAAAATTCAATGAAAATAAAACCCAAAAGCCAATAAAGAAAGGTATAGGATTATTATTTAGTAATTATTTAGTAATATTAGTAATATAAAATAATGTTAGTAATGACATTACTTCAGATTCATTACTGACTTGATCATCATCCTCAACATTATCATCATCATCTTCACTAGAATCACTGTCACTCTCATACAGTAAATGATGCCTGCTATTGATTAGGGCTTAAATGTATAATTGCAATTCATTGGTTATTCCAACAACAGCCTAGTAATTACTGAAAAGTGTACTGACTGTGATCCTGATAGAAACCTAATTTTTTTCTTCGGAATGATTATTATTAGCCATATGGTACAAGGAAACCTGAGGCTTATGCTGCACCAGCCAAAAAATTCCCGAGTTACCCTGTGTGTGTGTGTGTGTGTGTGTGTGTGTGTGTGTGTGTGTCAGAGAGAGAGAGAAGGCATCACCAAGAAAGAGAAGAATGATGATATCCAGCTCAGGACCCTGGGTTTGCCTAGCCCATACTCACCAGATGTGAGCCCCCGGGGTTACTTTGTCTCTTTACTCACAGTCTGGGTATGAGAGTAGCCTGTGCGGACGAAGCTCTTGAAGCTCTTGGAACAGAGAAGTTTTTCCTGATTTATTTTCTGATTTATTAGCTTAAATTGTCATATTAACTTATTTCTAGAGTAGCTTTATATTCCTAGTTACGATACGTAGTTTAAAGTTTAACTTAGACAGAGATTTTGTAGGTATTACTTAGTATCGGTAACGGTATGAAATCCACGTGTTAAGTACCGTTCGTGAATTCCCGCCATTTTTACACGATAGCATAACCTTAGTGTAGTATAGTGCATAATATAATATTGTCAATTAATCAGTAAATCTATTAATCTTGATAAACTTTGTCAATTAAATTGTACTTTTAACTCTATATATATATATAACGACTTAATCATAACAAATAATTAATACATATAACTGTTTTGGGATATAACTTAAGGATTTAATTTTGTTTTGAAATTTTATTGAATTAAATCGGAATCATGACTCAGACCAGAGCAGCAAAGCAAAAGGCTCAAGCTAATGGGAGTGCTGTGGTTCAGGGGAGAACTGAGGGGGGCAGTTGCCCTCTGAATCACAGTCTTTTAAAATGCACTGTTTGCTTGATGTTTGTGGAGCAGTCGGGTACGGGACATGATACTGCCAAGGGGGATGTCTTTGTGTGTGCACGATGTAAGGAGTGCAAGGAAATCAGGCGACAACTCAGCGTTGTTATGGGCCTTTATGAGAGCTTGAAGGACAGGGTGGATGCCTTTGAAGGAAATAAATTGAGGGGCCCATCAAGCTCTCAGCCACCCATATCAACGCCAGAGCTTGCACTTGGTCGTCAGGCAACACAGAGGCAGCCCCCTAGGCAGAATGCGCTGGTCCCACAGGAACTAGTAGTTGTTGGTGACTCTATTGTCAGGGAAGCGGGGAACATGCTTTGCAAAAAGGATAGGTGGAATAGGACCAGGGTATGTCTGCCAGGGGCAAAGGTTGATGACGTTGTAGAGCGGATATCATCTTTTAAGGGCACAAAAGGTGATATAATTGTACACGTTGGCACTAATGATATTAAGAGTAGGAGACCGGCGGAATTACTTAGCAAGTACAGGTCACTGTTGAAAAAAAGCCGTGAATTAGGGTTGAATTTGAAAGTGTCTGCAATTCTGCCCAGACACGATAGGAGGGAGTATATGATGAGAGCCTTGTCGATCAATTCAGCCCTGGAGGGATTGTGCAAGGCTCAAGGGGTAAAATTTTTTTCAGCCTGGACTGTACTTGTTAACAGGAGAGATTGCTTCTACAGGGATGGGATACACTTAAATAGAAAGGGTGCAAGAATTTTTGCTGATGCTGTCGAGGCAGAGTTAGGTGGGTCGGAAAACTGCTAGTCGGGGGGGATACAAGGACTAATAGATTAACAGTAGCCAATGGCAGAGGTGGAAGTGATTCTTGCACTGCTTCTATTGAAATGAGCAGAAGCCTGAAAAACAAGATGCAGGATATTTCAGAGACTGCTGGGAGTCATTGCGGTACAAGTAAACACATGGGATGTGTTAGGGTAGCCAAGAATAGAAACAGGTGCATGTATACCTGCGTGTAAACCAATGCTAGGAGTGTGGTAAATAAATTTGATGAATTTGAGGTATTGCTCAAAACATCAAAGGCAGATATTGTTGGGATATCAGAGACGTGGTGTCACACAGATATAAGGAATGCGGAACTGGAATTTGGGGAATACAATGTGTATAGAAAGGATAGACAGGACAGGAGGGAAGGAGGGGTTATGCTATTAGTTAAGAAACACATAAAGTCCAAGGAAGTGAAGCCAGTCGACATCGATGGACAGGGCAGTGTCGAGTCAGTTTGGTGTGACATAAGCATAGGGAAATCAAAATTGAGAGTAGGAGTGTGCTATAGGCCTAGTGACTCTGATGAGTATAATAAGATATTGTACAGGGAAATAGAGTGGGCCAGTAAATCAGAGAGTCTTATAATGGGAGATTTTAATTTCCCAGATATTGACTGGAATTTGTGGGTTGGTCACTCGCACACTAGCAAGGCTTTTGTGGATTTATTGGATGATTGTTTTCTACATCAGCATGTTCGTGAGGCAACAAGAGGGAGCAATACTCTTGATACATCAGAGTGTGTTGAACCCCGGGGGCTCAAATCTGGTGAGTATGGGCTTGGCACACCCAGGGTCCTGAGCTGGATATCATCATTCTTCTCTTTCTTGGTGATTCCCTTCTATTTTTGACTTTCTCTCTCTCTCACAGGGTTACTTGGGAACTTTTTATTTTTTCCTGGTGCAGCATAAGCCTCAGGCTTCCATGCATCACATGGATATTAATAATAATAATAAGTGGGATTTACTCAAGGAGGTAACTACCATCAGAGGTAAAGGGAAGGGTTTTTGTTTTCGTAAAGGCGACTATGATGGTCTGAGACAGTATTTAAATTCTATACAGTGGGACCAACTGATGATGTTACCAACAGCAAACTCAAAATGTGAAGCATTTAAGGAACTAATCTTGGAAGCTACCAGGCTTTACATACCAACTAAGAAATATTGTTCAAGGTTTAGGCCTAAATGGTTGTCAGATGAACTAATGAGACGTGTGGCAGAGAAGAAAAATGCATGGGATACATACAAATTAATGGGTGACATGGAAGCCTATGATAGATATAAGTTGGTCTGTAACCAAGTCACAAAGGAGATTAGGCAGGCAAAGGCAGACTATGAAAATTCCTTGGCAAAGGATGCAAAGGATGCTAAAAGTTTCTACTGTTAAGTTTTCACTTTTCTCATATATTCATTTGATAACTTTTAATAATCCTTCAAGAAATTACTTATAATTCACTACCCGTGTTTGAGTCTGTTGATATTTCCTATTTTGTTTTCAGGTACGGTTTATAATATGTGTAGAATATGCTAAAATTCCTTTGGGTCTTAGATTTTTCAAGCATTTGATTACCATACTTTTAAAAATCCACTTCTGGATTTTCTTCTGAAATTGTATAGCAGCCTTCAGATTTTAGTGATTTGTTTTTGCCACTAATCTTTATAAAAATTAATTTATACAGTTTCCTAACTATGCCACTATTAGGTCTAGAGCATTCAATTATTTGTTTCCTTAGAATTGTTCTTCCTTCTTTGGATTTATTTCTGGTTTTATGTCTTTAGACTTATTTCCTGGTCTTTCATAATTGGATTTTTAACTACACCACCATGGATCCAAAGTCAACAAGTTATTTATATCCTTGGAATTATGTCATATTCTGTAATCAATGAATTTAAACTAATTCTTTATCCTCGGATTTATTTACTATTCTTGCAACATTAATTTTTACTACACCCTTCAACTTTGAATTTACGGCTGAAACTACCTTTGGGTTCAACTGGTTTCATATCCATGGACTAATTTCCTTTTCTTTCATACTGTACCTTTGAAATCCACCTCTGCATTTTCTACTAAATTTATATAGCTGCTTTTAGAGTTTAGTGACTTGATGTTGCCACTAAACGTTTGGGGTTCGAGCCCGTGAGCCACCAAATACGGAGAATGTGGAAAGGTCAGGGAATGATCACCGCATATCCCCGGAGTAATATGGCCTTAGTTGCTAATGCTCCTAAATAACAACATAACATAACATATCATTTAATATGGAAACATCACAAGGCATCATTGCCTGTTCCACTTGAAGAACCCATAAAGAATGCCTTATGGGAATAGGGGACCTTCACAGAAGCAACTGATTTCATTCATACAACTAGAAAATATGATTGTGTTGGTGACAAAATGCAAATACAAAGGATGGATGCAGAAGGACCGGAGGCATGTTGCATGGCCTGATGAGTCCTAATTTATGCTTTTCGGCACCAGTGAAAGAATGCACTTTTTAGAGGGAGCCACTTGAACCATCCTTGTTATGTATTGGTGCAAGACATGTTTTTCATGCATATTCCTTGCTTCCCTGATCTTATTATAGGGCAGATACTATGAATTCTGAGCATATCTGAACATTGAATACCTGGCAGTGTTGCATGTTTCCCCTAATGATAGTGCAACTAGGGCTCACAATACCGGTCAAAATCTTAATACTGGTATTTCAGTATTTTTAATTTATGAAATCAGGATACCGGTATTTAAAAAAAAACATTTCTCACAATAAATTTTTATGACAATTAGGTGCAATAAAATAAGAAAAAAAAAATCAAGTAATTACTTGAATTCACATTTTAAATCAAACTTTTATTAAAATAATAAATATTATAGCAAAAATTGTTAAACCTACAGTTCTAAAAACATAAAAATAAGCATTCACACCAAAGATGCATTGCAGGATCATCTAGACAAGACTGCAGCAATAATTCAGACACAGCATGGGTTTGTTAAAGGAAAGTCTTGTCTGACAAATTTGATAGGATATTATGATGTGGTTACAAAGGAACTGGATGCAAAAAATAATTTTGATATCATATATTTGGATTTCAGGAAAGCTTTTGACACTGTTGCGCATGGAAGGCTATTGTACAAATTGGAGCAGAATGGTATTAAGGGTAAGTTGCTACAATGGATAAAAGGATGGTTAAGTTGGAGAAGACAGAGGGTGATAATCAATGGGTGCTGCTCTTCTTGGACTAATGTTATTAGTGGAGTCCCACAGGGTTCGGTGTTAGGTCCACTGTTGTTTTGTATATTTATCAATGATATTGATGAAGGTATATCAGGCTTAATGTCGAAGTTTGCAGATGATATAAAGGTTGGCAGGGTTGTTAATGACAGTAATGGCAGTGTGCTACTGCAACAGGATCTGGTTAATTTGGGCAGATGGGCTAAGAAGTGGCAACTGAAGTTTAACCTTGACAAATGCAAAGTACTGCATATGGGTATAAGTAACCCCAGAGAAACATACCAACTGTGTGGTACTACACTTAAGGTGGTAGAAAATGAAAAAGACCTGGGAGTAATTGTGCAGGCAGATATGATGTTTTCTGAGCAATGCAGACAGGCTTCGGGGGCAGGTCATGGGGTTTTGTCAATGATATATAGGAATTTTGCTAGCAGGGAAAAGGAGGTGATTATCCTTCTGTATAAGGCAATGGTCAGGCCACGCCTTGAGTACTGCGTACAGGTCTGGAGGCCTCATTTCAGGAAGGATGTAGGTTTACTTGAGCGTGTACAAAAAAGGGCAACAAGATTGGTGAGGGGAATGAAGGGATCCTCTTATCAAGAGAGGCTTAAGTTCTGCCAATTGCAGTGGCTGGAGACTAGGCACCTGCGCGGTGATCTGATTGAGGTGTATAAGGCCTTGAATGGGTTCAGCACACTGAATTCTGATGGGATCCTTCCACTTGTTCAGATTACGAACCTAAGGGGGCATAAATTCAAATTAAGAAAGGACAGATGTAGAATAGATGTACGGAAATTTGCCTTTAGCCAGCGGGTGGTTAATTGCTGGAACAAACTTCCATCTGTCGTTGTGGAAGTTGATATGTTGAATAAATTTAAGGAGGAACTGGACAGGCATTTGGAGGGAATGGTGTGATTTTTTTTTTTTTTTTTTTTTTTGGTTGACGCTGCATAAGCTCATACACTTGTTTTCTTGCATCACATGCCACTATTAGTACTACAACTACCTCTCAGCCCATCTGCTTAACCTTTCCAGATCCTGTTGCAGTAGCATAGTGTCAGTAGTGTCCTTGACAACACTACCAACCTTCGTATCGTCTGCAAACTTGGACATTAAGCTTGGTATAGCATCATCAATATCATTTATAAATACAGAAAACAATAATGGACCCAATACTGAACCCTGAGGGACTCCACTAATAACATTAGTCCACGATGAGCAGTGTCCATTGATTACCACTCTCTGTCTTCTCCCCCTCAACCACCCCTTTATCCACAGCAGCAATTTGCCTTCAATGCCACACTGCTCCAATTTGTGCAGTAGTCTTCCATGTGCAACAGTATCAAAAGCCTTTCTAAGATCCAAGTATATAATATCAAAGTTAATCCCTGCATCCAGTTCTTTTGTGACTGCATCATAGTATCCAGTCAAATTGGTCAGGCAAGACTTCCCCTTAACAAAACCATGCTGTGTCTGAGCTATAACTGAAGTCTTGTCTAGATGTTCCTGCAGTGCTTCTTTAACCAGTGCCTCCATTAATTTTCCTGGAACAGAAGTTAAACTAACAGGTCTATAATTACTTGTCGCCCTTTGATTCTCCTTTGTGAATTGGGGTCACATTTGCACATCTCCAGTCCATGGGTACTTCCCCTGAGTCCAAGGAAGCTCCCATAATTATGGCTAAGGGTTTGCTTACTTCCTTTGCTGCCTCCTTTAATATAACTGGATAGATCCCATCCACCCCAGGTGCCTTTCTTGTATTTATATTCAACAATTTCTCCTCCACTTTACTCTCAGTTATTACAAGATTCTCTAGCTTACTGCCAGAGTTGAATACGCTTCTTACATTCCCCTCGCTGAATAACTCCTCATGTGTGAATGTTGATGCATAATAATCATTTTGGTGATTATCCTTTTGTAATGAGGCCTCCAGACCTGTACTGTGTATAGGTCTGGAGGCGTCATTTTAGGAAGGATGTAGATTTGCTTGGCATGTACAGAGAAGGGCAGCAAGATTGGTGAGGGGAATGAAGGGATCCTCTTACCAAGAAAGGCTTACATTCTGCAAATTGCAGCAGCTGGAGACTAGGCACTTGTGAGGTGATGTGATTGGGGTGTCTAAGGCCTTGAATTTGTTTGAGCATGCTGAATTCTGATGGGATTCTTCTGCTTGCTCAGATTATGAACCTGATGGGGGCATAAATTCAAATTGAAGAAAGACAGTTAGAGCAGGTTTGCAGAAATTTGCTTTTAGTCAGACGGTGGTTATTACAGGAACAAACTTCCATCAGTAGTTGTAGAAGTTGATAGCTTAAATAAATTCAAGGAGGAATTGGGAAAACTTTTAGAGGGAATGGTTGTGTGCAATAGGTGTTTTTTTTTTTTTTTTTTTTTTTAGCTGATGCTACATAAGCTCATACGTTTGCTTTCTTGCATCACTTGCCTCTATTACTACTACAAGAAATCTTTGGCAAACAATGCAAAGAAAATCAGTAAAGGCTTCTTTACTTATATAACCTCTAGAAGGAAGGGGATGAATCAGATTGGTCCACTTGACATTGATGGTTTTATTGTTGATGATTCTGTTGAGGTAGCTGAATTACTAATGCATTTCAGTTTGTTAGGTTTACTATACTGTCTGAATTTTTTCTGTCTCTTCTAACTTTGATAACTTTCATCTTTGTGTAACATCCCAAATTGAGTACAGCATGTATCAGATTTATTTAGAGATTTTTAAAGATCTTCTTAGCTACTGTTTAGCAGTGCAATGTTATCTGCATATAATTATGATTTGATTTTTGCATCTCCCACACTGAACTCTGGTGATTTTGCCACATTTGTGGAAAAGTTATCCTTGATGCCACATTTTTCTAAAATTTAAGACAGACGTCTAGGTACTTTATTGTGTGTATTTCAAGATTAAGAAATTCAAATACAGCTTATGTTGCCATGGCTTTTCCATAATTTTCCTTAATGCAACTATTTGATTTTGCATCCCCTGTTTTACTTAAAGCCTCACTGTTCCTCCCAAGGTTTCAATTAACAGTACTTCTAATCTTCTTTTCTTAGTATGAACCAGAGCTATAATGTTCAATACATTCTACGTTGATATGAATATTTGTAAAAGAATGAGACGTTTACCTCAATATGATATGTAGAACACTTCCGTATGATACTCTCCAGAAATTAAAATGAAAACAATTAAATTGAAAATCTTACATTACAGTAAGAAATAATTAACAATAATTAAAAATCAAATGAACACAATTAAAAATCAATTTAACAAAAAAAATTGCAAAACAATTTTTCTTAGATATTTCTTTTCTTAGACACTTACACAGAATTTTACTTGGTCCACTGAGTAAAAGTTCTGTAATTTCCACAGTCTGCTTCATTTATCTTTTTTATATGTTTACTTTTATCTGTACAATTTCCAGAAGATTGCAGAATACAAGAATCTGATTTTATTTTAATTATGGTCTTGCTTCATAATTAAAGACCAAATGATAAAGATAAAGACCAAATTATGGTCTTTATCAAGTGACTTTAGTTCAAATTGAATTGAAGTTTAATTAATGGCAATTTGCTGTTGAAAGCTTGGTATCATATTCCTATTGGGATGGCCACTTAAGAATAACATTAACTGGAGCTTAAACTGTTATTATTTCAGAATATGTGAATAAATGAAGATAAGATGTAAATTTCGAAATTGAATGTAGAATGTTATCATAATCATAAATTACTAAATTTTTTTCCCTCACCCATGCATTCCACATCACACTAAAGATAAAAAGACTGCTATAATTGAGAAGGCCCACCATTTATTGCTGACTGAAAGAATGCCATATAAATAGCAGGAAGACAGGTGAATGCCAGTGAAACATGGGTTGGAAGTTTTTTGCTTTCCTTGCAACTGTAGAGGCTGCATGATGGAAGAGATAGGTCAACCCTTCCCTATCTCTTCCATCATGCAATATGATTGATGACTTTTGAGGTTATGATGAACGTCGTGGCGAGATCCAATATTCCTTACATTTCGAGGGTACAGCTCTGAAATGGTGTTCGCAGGCCGGCCACTAGCTAGTACACCGGACCGAACATATTGGTAACTCTAGGAGGCTTCCAGATCAGCTAGTGTATAATCTTGCTATCTCTACTCTGCCAGATAGTGACTGGAGGGAGTCCGAGTAGTGTGTATGCTGGGAGCATTGTCGAGGCCACGTTATGTCAAGGATCTGGGTATATTCTTACCACGTGTATGCCCTATCCAAAAATTTCATTACTTCATACAGCATGTCCCACCCACTTTTTCTTACTATTGAATACACCATGAATTGTCAAACTAATAGAGCAAGCTTATCTGCGAAAAGATCTAAACCTCCCAAGCACTTCCTAATTCATTTCACAACTATACGTGGTCTCAATTCTAGTCTCAACGATGTCCATTTTCACTTGCAGACTGCCAAACCCCATGGACTTTTTCTGACAGAATCTCAGTTATCAGTTGATTCAACAACTGCTCATCTCAGATTCCCAAATTATTCGCTCTATGATTCCTTTCGCCTCAAAGGTGGTACTTGTGCATATGTCCATTCTGATATTCACTGTCAGAGACTTGGCAATTTGGAATCTCCTCTCTTTGATCTTCTCTGGCTTAAAATCTCTCTACCTCATTGTGTCAAATTCATCTGTTGTCTCTACCTTTCTCCCAACTCCACTAATCACTTGGAGCTCTTTGACTTCCTCTCTTTGCAACTTGACTTTCTCCAGTCCAACTTTTCTAACAGTGAGGTAATTTTCCTTGGTGATTTTAATGTTCACAGCTCCAGCTGGCTTCCGTTTTCTAGTCACACTGACCCAGCAGGTCGAGATGCTGAGGCTTTTCAATCACTAATGACCTAGCACAGATGGTTCATTTACCTACAAGAATACCGGACAATCCTAATCGTACAGCCAATACGCTTGATCTTTTTCTCACAAACAACCCTTCTAAGTACACGGTCGAAGTGAGAGGTCCTTTAGGCACTTCAGATCACAACTTGGTGGTTGTCTCTTCTCCAATGGAACCTTTATCTCATGGCTATTCCCAACCTCGTGTTGTTTGCCATTACAAGAATGCAAAATGGAATGACCTGCGAGACTTCTTTTCTTCTTTTCCTTGGTCGGATTACTGTTTCAAAACGTCTGATGTCAACATTTCCTCAGATCGTGTCAGTGAAATTATTCTTCCAGGAATGGAATCCTTTATCCCACACTCCACTTTAAAATCTCGTCCTTTATCTAAACCTTGGTTTTCCAATAAATGGCTAAGGCTGTTCAAGAGAAGAATGTTGCATATCGTAATTGGCTTGTTTCTAATTCTTCAGTTTCATTTTCTACCTACACCAAAGCTCGCAACAATTATAAAGCAGTTATTAATCAATCCAAACTAGAGTTTGAACAGGCTGAGAGTAGAAAACTTGCTTCTTGCCCTAATGGTAGCCGAGCATTCTGGTCTCATGCCAAAGCTATTGGCCGCAACTTTTGCCCATCTCTGCTCCCACCTCTGTCCAAACCAGATGGTTCTGTTGTCAATTCAGCCAAGAATAAAGCTGACCTGCTAGCATCCCATTTTTCTTCCAGCTCATGTATTAATGATCTTGGTAAAACACCTCCTACCATTCCCAACATGCTCCATTCAATGCCTCCTGGGTCTTCCGTCAAAAGGATATCAGAAGGATTTTGATTGAATCTTGATGCTAAGAAAGCTCCAGGTCCTGATGGTCTCCACTTGTTCTCAAAACCTGTGCTCCTGAACTTACTCCTATTCTTTGCCCCCTTTTCACTTTCTTATTCTGAAAGTGTTTTTCTTTCTGCTTGGAAATTTGCTCATATCCAGCCACTTCCTAAAAAGGGTGACAAATCCCTCCCATCTAATTATCGTCCCATTGCAATTACTTCTACTCTTTCTAAAGTAATGGAGAAATCAATTAACCGCCAACTCTTAAACTACCTAGAAACCTTCCGTCTGATCAACGATCGCCAGTATGGATTCCATCAGTGTCGATCCACTGGTGATATTCTGGCTTATGTTACCCATTTATGGATTAATTCAATGGAAAGGTTCGGTGAAACACAAGTAGTTGCTCTTGACCTCTCAAAGGCTTTTGATCGTGTTTGGCATAAAGGTCTTCTAAACAAGCTTCCATCTTATGGTTTGCCAATTGTTTTTATTAATTGGTTATTCAGTTTTCTCTCTGATCGCTCACTAAGGGTGATGGCAGATGGCTCTCTGTCTTCTAACTTCTCCACTAATGCCGGTGTCTCCCAAGGTTCATTTCTTTCCCCCACTCTTTTCCTCTTGTGTATTAATGACCTTCTTCCATTGACTGGAAATCCTATCCATAGTTTTGCCGATGATATCACATTGCATTCCACTTTCCATTTTGAGAAATCTTGTCCTGCTAGGCAAGACAATTGCTAGGCAAAATGATATATCTCTTTTGGGGATTACCCTGACTTCTAATCTCTCTCTCCTAGCACAAGCACATTACAAATATTGCTTCCTCTGCATCTAAAAAACTTGGTTTTCTCTTTCACTTTCGGCATTACTTTTCTTCCAAACAGCTGCTCACTCTGTATAATTCACAAATTCGCCCTGCCATGGAATATTGTTCCCACATCTGGGGTGGTGCTCCCAAAACCTCTCTCAGGCTTCTTGATTCCATTCAGAAGAGGGCAGTTAGGTTAATTAATGATTCATCTCTAACAGAGTCTCTCCACTCGCTTTCTCATAGAAGTTCTGTTTCTGCTGCATGCCTCTTCTTCAGATACTTCCATGGGCACTGTTCTTCTGAATTGGCTTCTATAATTCCCGCTCTCTCTTTCAAAACAGTCCGAACATGTGCTGCCACCAGCCAACATCTATTTACTCTCCAACTTCAAACTCACACAACCAACTTTTCATCTTTCTCGTTTATTCATTCAACTGCCGTTTTCCGGAACAACCTTCCTTCATACGTATTTTCTGAAAATTACAATCTACAGAAGTTCAAGTCCAATGTCAACAAATATCTTCTCAACCTCAAACCCAAGCATGGTACTAAGTATTATAGATTCTAATACCTCTCATGTTTGGGGTTCACATTAAAAAAAAAAAAAAAAAAAAGAGGGAACCATAGAGTTCTGTAACATTTGGCCTACCTTTAACTTAATTGTGATTAACTTTAATTATGATTTCCTTTAACACACTGTAGCATGTTTATTTTATAATTCGTTGTCCTTGTGTTATTAACCATGTCTTTTGGCTATTTCATATTAATTTAATGAATTCAAATTTTAGTTAATTCCCTGTTAAATGTGATTACATTCATTCATTAAGATAACTCAGGGTACATCAGCTTTTACAAATTTATTTTGAAAAAAATTTTATTTTTAATATTTATTTCATTTATCTTTTTGTAGATTGGCAGTCGGAGTAGTGTTTATTCTCCAGAAAGTAGGGTAAGAAAAACTGGATCATATATATATGAGGAATTCATGCCTACAGATGGGACAGACGTCAAGGTAATGTTAAGCATCAAATTCCATCCTATATGCATATACTAAAGATCATAATGACTATATAAATAAGTTATTAATAGTTTTAAATTAATAATTTTAAAATAATTGGGAAAAATCCAGGTGTAGAAAACTTGCATCTCATTTGTGTATTTTTGGTTCCTTGCTGAAGTCTTTGTCCATCCTTACGTTTCCTTCTTTTGCAGCTATTGTAATTATATTGAAAGAAAGAAAGAATTGGCCTGTAAGTATCCTACTTTCCTTATCTGCTGCAGTAATGATTTTGGCAGACCTCTTCTTAATAAATGAGACACACTCACTCATTGCCTTCCTTTTTGTTTTCACTAGAAATCTCTGATGAATTTTGAACATTTTTGATGCCAACAAGTTTTGTAGTACTGTACTGATGGCAAAATATTAAAATGAAAATGGAAACTACCCTTCCCCCAATCCTGGCCGAATAATGGTGTTATTGTTGTAATCGTAATGTAGATGTAATTAGCTACATAATGTAATTTTATAGCTTAGTACTGTCAGTTAATAAACTGAAAATTTTGTAGTGTTGTTGTTATTGTACTTATATATCTCTTAGTTTAGTGTGGTATTTTAAATTTAAACTAAATCTGTGCCTCAGACAAGAGCAACAAAGCAAATAGTTGAGAATTGTGGGAATGCCTTGGCTCAAGGAGAAATTGCTCTTGTCAGTTCTTCTCTTAATTATTTGAACTTTTGATTGGGTTAGCCAGTGTTGCTATAGTAGGGCTAATAAAGACATGGTGACATCCAGAGATGGGGGATGAAGAGTTTCATTATAGTGAATACTTTAGCATTAGCAAAGGCACATGATGCAAGAAAGCAAGCTTATATAGCATCAGACGAACAAAAAAAAAAAAAAACCACCCTTATATCATCCATCCACTCTCTCCAAATGTTTGTCAAGTTCTGCCTATAATCTGTGGCCGAATCTAATCCTGGCCAAATAATGGTGTTATTGTTGTAATCGTAATGTAAATGTAATTAGCTATATAATGTAATTTTATAGCTTAGTACTGTCATTAATAAACTGGAAATTTTGTAGTGTTGTTGTTTAAGCTATCAGCTTCTACAACGACAGATGGAAGTTTGTTCCAGCAGACAACCACGCGCTGGCTAAAGGGAAACTTCCGCACATCTATCCTACAACCGTCTTTCCTCAATTTGAATTTATGCCTTCTCAGGCGATTATTCTGAGCAAGAGGAAGAACCCCATCAACATTGAGCATGCTCAAACCATTCAAGGCAATATACACCTCAATCAGATCACCTCACAGGTGCCTAGTCTCCAGACACTGTAATTTGCAAAACTTAAGACTTTCTTCGTAAGAGCAACCTTTTGTTCCATTCACTAATCTTGTTGCCCTTCTCTGTACTCGCTCCAACAGCTCTACATCCTTCTTAAAATGAGGCCTCCAGACCTGTATACAGTACTCAAGGTGTGGCCTGACCATTGCCTCATACAAGGGGATAATCACCTCCTTATCCCTGCTAGAAAATTTCCTGTATATCATTGGCAAGACACCATGAGCTTCTCTTGCAGACCATTTGCACTGCTCAGAAAACTTCATATCTGCCTTCACTATTACCCCCAGGTCTTTTCATTCTCTACAACTGTCACTGTAGTACCACAGAGTTGATACATTACTCTGGGGTTACTGCTTCCCATATGTAGTACTTTACATTTGCCACCTCAGCTTTTCTAGATCCTGTTGCAGCAGTGTACTGTCATTAGTGTCATTAACAACCCTGCCAACCTTCGTGTTGTCTGCAAACTTGGACATTAAGCCTGATATACCATCATCAGTATCATTTATAAATACAGAAAACAACAATGGACCCAACACTGAACCCTGAGGGACTCCACTAATAACAATAGTCCACGAAGAGCAGTGTCCATTGATTACCACTCTGACTTCTGCCACTCAACCATCCCTTTATCCCTAGCAGCAATTTGCCTCCAATGCCACACTGCTCCAATTTGTGCAGCAGTCTTCCATGTGCAGCAGTATCAAAGGCCTTTCTAAGATCCAAATATATGATATCAAAGTTATTCTTTGCATCCAGTTCCTTTGTGACTACATCATAGTATCCAATCAAATTGGTCAGACAAGACTTCCCCTTAACAAACCCATGCTGTGTCCGAGCTATAACTAAAGTCTTGTCTCTGTGTCTCCCTTAGATCCTCCTTTGTGGATTGGGGTCACATTTGCACATCTCCAGTCCAGGGAAGTCTTGTTTAGATGGTCCTGTTCAAAGTGGTCCCTGTTTGATGAAATGCACTTAACTAGCATTTCTGCCATTCTTCAAAAACAGGTGGAAGACATACATTTGACAGTAACCTCCAATGTCTTTACAGCTTCTTGTGATGACTGGAAAGTTTTCCTCACAGCTCTTTCTTTAATAAAAAAAAATCACATGGTGCAAGGTCAGGCTTTTAGGGCAGATGAGGAACACATTTTACATTAATGCTGGCTAAGTACTTGATGAGTAGTGTGAGGTCTTGTATTATTGTGATGAAGTATTTGCCCACTTGTGTGCAGTTGTGGTTATTTGCAATGAAAGTGATCCTGTAAAGTGTGCAGTACAGTTCTTCAGTAAATCTCACAACAGTCGTGTGATATGGCACAAGATACTGGTAAACTGTTCCTTGAATGTCAAAAAAAGAGATGACCATAACCTTTTCTGCGGAAGCCACAACTTTTGCTTTTTTCAGTTTTGCCGATGAAGTAGACTTCTGAACAGAGCTTCGTTGCTTACTCTCAGGACGAAATTATGAAGCTATGTATCATCTACCATTCTCACCTTGTGCAGAACCTCATCTTCAGTAACCATCCATTGCAGCTCTTGACAAAACTCTGTGCGAACTTGCTGTTGCTCAGGTGCGAATAGTCTTGGAACCCAGCATGTTCAAATGTGTCATGGCGAATACAGTATGTTCACTTTGATATCCTACTGATAGTTTCAATCTCTGCCAGTTGCCTTACTGTTATGCAATGTGATGATTGATTTTTGTGATAATCTTATGATTACAGAAGCAGTGTTTATGGTGTCTGTGGTTACAGCAGTGTTTGGAACTCGGGGTCTGCCGATTTTTGTGATTGATTGATCATTATTCTTTAAACAATTTAAACCAACTGCAAGCTGTGCTATATGGAAGCATAGATTCACCATAAGCCTCTTTTAACATTTCATACTTTTCAGCTGATGTTTTCTTGAAATGGAAACAAAATTTGAGAGCAGTCTGCCAAGGTCACACTGTGCTCATGAGTCAACTGTGCAGTTGCTATACAGGGTGTTTCAGTTAAACGTTTCAGAACTTCTAAGAGGGGTAGGGTACATCCTGACAACTCGAAATCATATAGCAATGTGGGGTCGGAAATGCTTTCCTGAAGTGGTATTGTACACAGAAGTCGTCGTGCGACGTCGTGCAGCACAGATTTGATTTTCGGTCAATGTATGGGCCGGTATTATGGGAGATCACCTCATCGGACCTTACCTGTTACCGTGTCGTCTAACCGGACCTATCTACTTGATCTTTCTGCAGCAAGTATTGCCACAACTTTTGAGAGATGAACAGATTTCTGCATCGACGCAACAGACAATGTGGTTCCAACACGATAGAGCCCCTGCCCATTATAGCGGAGATGGTCGTAACTACCTGGATGTCACATTTGGTCAACAGTGGATCGGACGTGGTGGTCCCGTGCGTTGGCCTGCTCAGTCACCCGACCTATCATGTTTTGATTTTTACTTCTGGGGTCATATGAAATCGCTAGTTTATGACACCCCTGTTGACAATGCTGAGGAGCTGGTTGCAAGAATCGCAGTAGCTGCCGAAGAAATTCGAAATTCGCCTGGAGTATTCCAGAATGTTCGGATGTCCATGCGTCAGAGATGTGAGGCGTGCATTGTAGCCCGTGGAAGAAACTTCGAACACTTACTTTAATCCATGTACCTTTTGCTTCTTTTCATGTATTATTAAAACGATTTCTCACTTACGGTCTCTTTTCTTTATGGTGCTTCTGTGTACAACACCGCTTCAGGAAAGCATTTCCGATCCCACATTGCTATATGATTTCGAGTTGTCAGGATGTACCCTACCCCTCTTAGAAGTTCTGAAACGTTTAACTGAAACACCCTGTATAATGCAGCGTGGTTTGGTCTTAAATTCTGCAGCTCAGCTATAAATAACAAGCAGTACTGTCATTCTTGAAAAATTGCAATCATTCTTTATTGAACAGCCCTCATAAATTATGAAAATATTGAGGATAAATTTTACTATGCACTGTCACATATATAAGGAACATTGAGAAATCATTAAATTTTTTATTTTTAATTACTTATTTTAGGTGTATACTGTTGGACCAGATTATGCACATGCTGAGGCTAGGAAGTCTCCTGCATTAGATGGTAAGGTAGAAAGAGATAAGGAAGGAAAAGAAGTTCGTTATCCTGTCATTTTAAGTAATGCAGAAAAGTTGATAGCGAGAAAAGTTTGTTTGGCTTTCAAGGTTGGTATGTTTTTAGTTTTGTTTTTGTTTATATGCAATAAAATATAGATCACTACTACTGAGTCTATATTTTTTTGTACGAAATTATAAATTAAGTTTAATCTTTTCAAACAGATCTGTTTCTGATCTTAAGTGGAGTATAAGATTTTTCCCTTTGGTTTTTAGGCATGCTCAAAAGTGCATAAAAATTTAAGTCATTCCAAATTTTATTAAAATGAGGCAATTTTTTTTTTCTTTTAAAAAAATCACAACATTTCAAGGTAGTGATTCTGGAATGTGGAAAATTTGAATTTAAGTTGATGAATTCTTATGCTGCTTCTTTCAAGACTGATCGTTGAAACACAGCGGTATCTGGCTGCAGTCAAATAATATTTGATTGCAGCCAAATACTGTTTGTGTTTGTTTATTGCTTGTTTAGTTATACAGGCACTCCCCAACTTATGGAAATACAACTTTATGTAAAAAAAAAAAAAAAAAAACTGATTTATGAAATTTTTATTTTTATTTTTTTTCAACCAATGTGAGCAGTTTTTACAATTGAATTGCTGTGTGTATAGGGAGAAAATGAAGCTGGAGATTTAGTTACACAGCAATTTAATGTTATGACGTTATTTTTGAACAGTCTTAACACATTAAAAAAGAAAAAAAGAAAAAAATCAAGATAAAAAAAAATGAGATTTCAGAGTGTAACAAGAACTAAAGGATTTCAGTCCTACAAGGATAATTTCACTGACATGATCTGAACAAACATTAGGATCAGGAGATTTAAAACAGTAGTCCAGTCAAGGAAAAAAGGAATAGAAATCATGCAGATCATCCCATTTTACATTCTTGTAATGCCACATAACACAAGATGGAGAAGCTCCATAGGGAATATTGTCATCAAGTTGTGATCTGAGATATTGCAAATGTTAACTGTGCATCTTGAAGAGTTGTTGGTGAGAAAAAAAGTTGAGTGTTAGGTGTGTGGTTAGGATTATTTGGTGTTCTAATGGGTAAATGAACAAGTTTTGTAAGGTCATTAGTAATAGCGAAAGCCTCATTTTCTCCAGCTCGGTCTGTGTAGCTTAGAAAATTGAAACCAGCTGGAGTTATGAACATCAAAACACCAAGTTACTTCACTGTTAGGAAAATTAATTTGGAGAAAGTCAAATTTCAAAGAAAGAAGATTAAAAAATTGAGTGATTTTTCAGAGTTCGGAGTTTAATCGATTTCTTGTAATTTGATTGATCACTATTCATTTATAACTCTACAAAAATGTATGCTTTTGTACATATAAACACAAATAAAATTTTAACTTATTTTATTTTATTTATGCAGTCATGTGATGAATTTCTTGACTGTAGACAGTTTTTTCCAATTAACCAGCCAGTTACAGTTACGTTATAATTGGTACCTGGGTAAAACAAAAAAAAAATTGTATACCTAAAATTATAGGTACTGGGGGTACTTTTGTTTTGAAAAGGGGCCACTTCACAAAAAAAACACTGATCTGGATAACTGCTATTTATTTTATCTTATCAGAGAAAGCACTAGGGGGGTCAAATTTTGTTGACATAGTGTTCACCAAGAATCCAAGCAGTATCAAAAATGCCAAGAGTGATCATATTATCATAAAGCAGCATCCAGAGCAATAGGATAGGGCCAGGGATTAATAATAGGAAGGGGCTTCTTGAGCTCTGTTAACTAGAACCATTATTGTATGCTATTTAATACTAATGAATTATGGGAAATGTTTAAGGGATTTATCCTGAAGACCATAAACATATTTGTTCCAGTTGAGAAAAGGGCATAGGATAGTTACAGGCTATTGTGTAATACTGTTTATTTCACCAGAAATAAATATGTAACAAAACCACTGTGTAAGATTTATAGACATCTTGAATGAATTTATTGTATGTAAATTTATGGAAATATTGCAATTTTTTCTTTCTGCAATAACTAATATTTTACTTTCTTTGATGGGCAGTGTATTTGCTAACATTGCTTTTTGCATTTTCATATAATATTGATTTGCATATTTTGCATTTTGATATTATTTTAATTTGCATATTTTGTATTTCATATGTGTTGTCTATACAAAGAATTGTGTTCTTTCCAGCAAACAGTATGTGGATTTGACTTATTAAGAGCAAATGGCAAATCTTATGTTTGTGATGTGAATGGCTTCAGCTTTGTCAAAAATTCCATGAAATATTATGATGACTGTGCAAAAATTCTAGGGTGGGTATTATTTATTCTTTGTAGTATTTTAATTTCTACTAATTTAATAATGAAGTTTTTGTTAAATACTTTTGGATTTAGTATTAGTATTGGCAAATGATGCAAGAAATGAAGCTTACATAGAATCAACTAAAAAAAAATAAAATTAAAATAAAATTAAAAAAAAAAAAAAAACACTTTCCACATCACCCCTCCATTAATTATTTATCTAATTCCTCCTTAAATTTATACCACCACTTTGCTTATTGGAGGCTTGAAGTGGTGAAACCCATGTTTAGTCTCTAGAGCAAAGTTTCCGGTATCCCCCTCCCCCCATACTTCTCCTTCAACCCATGCACGGTACTAAGTGTTTGGGGTTTTCATAAAAAAAAAAAAAAAAAAAAAAAAATTCAAGCTACCTGCTTCTGCTACACCAGATAGAAGTTTGTACCTTCTGTCTGAAAGCAGATTTCCATAAATCTGTCTTACAACCATCCTTCCTCAATTTAAATTTATGCTTTCTTATGTGTTGTCTGAGCAAGAGTAAGGATGCCATCAATCTTTTGTTTACCCAGTCCATTCAAAGCCTTTAAACACCTCAGTCAGATCTTGCTGGTGCTTAGTTTCCTGATGCTGCAATTTGCGGAACTGATGACTTTCTTGGTCAGGTTACCCTTTTGTTCCTTTCACTAATCTCATAGCGCTTCTCTGCATCTGTTCCAACAGATATACATCCTTCCTAAAATGAGGCTTCCAGCATCTATAGAACTCAAGATGTGGCCTTACCGTAGCCTTATACAAGAGGATAATCACCTCCTTATACTGCAAGCAAAATTTCTTTATATCATTGACAAAATCCCTTGAACTGGCCTAGCATCCCATCTGCACTGCTCACAGAACTTCAAATCTGCCTCTGCAATTACCCCAGGTCACTTTCATTTTCAACTACCTTGAGTGTTAAATGCTGTTGGTATATTACTTTGAACTGCTGTGTGTAGTTCTTTGCATTTGTCAATGCTAAATTTCAGTTGATGGTTCTCAGCCTATCGCCTAATTTTTTAGATCTTTTTGCAGTAGTATGCACTGATTATTATCATAACTGCCAGTTCTCTGAAGTTATCATGGTGATTCTGCCTTTTTAATAGTTTGTTAGTTCTTTTAATTTATTCAAACTACCTACATCCCAATGGCAGATGATCATTTTTTCCAACTATCAGCTACCCACTGGCTGAAGGCAAAAAATTAGCATTAGCGGAGGCATATAATGCATGTTATACAGCATCAGCCAAAGAAAAAAAGAAAAACATTCTCATTTCACCTATCCATTTGCTCCAAAAGTTTGTCCAGTTCTTGCTTGAATTTATTTACGCCGTCAGCTTCCTCAATGACAGATTGAAGTTTGTTCCAGCAATCAACTACCTGCTGGCTAAAGGCAAATTTCTGCACATCTATTCTACAACTCTCTTTACTCAGATTGAATTTATACCTCCTGAAGTGCGTAATTTAAGCAAGAGGAAGATCCCCATCAGCATTGAGCTTGCTCAAACCATTCAAGGCCTTACACACCTCAGTCAGATCACCTCACAGATGCTTAGTCTCCAGACACTGTAATTTTCTGAACTTCAGCCTTCCTTGATAAGAACAACTCTTTGTTCCTTTCACCAATCTTGGTGCCCTTATCTGTATTCATTCCAGCAGCCCTACATCCTTCCTAAAATGAGGCCTCCAGACCTGTATACAGTACTCAAGGTGTGGCCTGACCATTGCCTTATGCAAGGGGATAATCATCTTCTTATCCCTGCTAGAAAAAATTCCTGTATGTTGACAAGACCCCATGAGCTGCTCTGGCAGCCTGCCTACACTACTCAGAAAAGTTCATATCTGACTGCACAGTTACCCACAGGTCTTTTTCATTCTCTACTACCCTGAATGTAGTACTACACAGTTGGTATATTTCTCTGGGGTTTCTGCTACCCACATGCAGTACTTTGCATTAGTCAATGTTAAACTTTGGTTACTACCTTTCAGCCCATCTGCCCAACTTTTCTAGATCCTGTTGCAGTAGCATACTGTCATTACTGTCATTAACAACCCTGCCAACCTTCGTATCTTCTGCAAACTTTGACATTAAGCTTGATTACCAACATTGAACAACTTGATTACCAACATTAATCAACAGTGAACCCTGGGGTCTCCACTAATAACATTAGTCCATGAAGAGCAGTGTCCACTGATTACCACTTTCTGTCTTTGCTCACTCAGCCATCCTTTTACCATTGTACCCCCTTAACCTTAATGCTATACTGCTCCAACTTGTACAGTAGTCTTCCATGTGCAACAGTATCAAAAGCTTTCCTGAAATCCAAGTATATGATAGCAAAAATTATTTTTTGCATCCAATACTTTGTGACCACATCGTAGTATCCAATCAAATTGGTCAGGCAAGACTTCCCCTTAACAAACCCATGCTCTGTCTGCACTATAACTGCAGTCTTGCCTAGATGATCCTGCAATGCATCTTTAACCAGTGACTCCATTATTTTACTCAGAACAAGTTAACCAGGTGTGTAATTACTAGTGTCTGTGTTACTTTATTCCCCCTTAGTTAATTTGGGGATACACATTTTCACATAGCCGACCGGGCTAGCCGAGTGGGTAAAGTACCTGCCCGGCAACCCAAAGGTCGTGGGTTCAATTCCCGCCTCGGGCTTGGATCAAAGTACTGCAAAAACCTTGGGAGGTGCAATATGGCCACAGAAGCCGATGCGCCAACAACTACCAAATCAAAAAAAAAAAAAAAAAAAACATTTTCACATCTCTAGATCCTACCCACCCCAGGTACCTTTTTTATGTGTAAATTCAACAATTTCTACTCCACTTTGCTCTCAGTTATTTCAAAATCATTTAGCTCCCTGTTAATGTTTAATGAACGTCTGGCCCCCACATCCCTACAGAATTCCGCATGTGTGAATGTAGATGCAAAATACTCATTCATTTTGTCAGCTACCTGAGTGGGATCATCAACAGTCAAATTATTGATATCAAGTGGACCAAACTGATTCATCCCCTTCCTTCTAGAGTTTATATCAGTAAAGAAATCTTTGCTGTTTTTTTTTGCATCCTTTGCCCTAGATTTCTCGTAATCTACCATCACTTGCCTAATTTCCTTTGTGACTTGATTATAGACTAGCTTATGTATACCAAAAGCTTCTGTGTCTCCTGATAATTTATATGCATCTCATCCATTTCTTTTTTTCCTGCCACAAGTCTGACCAGTTTATGACATCCAACCTTGAACAGTATTTCTTAATTGGTATGGAAAGCCTAGTTAATTCGTTGAATGCTTCCCATTTAGAATTTGCTGTTGGTAACATCATCAGTTAAGTCAATAACATCAATGTATTGAATTTAAAAACTGTGTGAGACCACTGTAGTTACCTTTACAAAAACAAATATCCTTCTCTTTACAAAAACAAATATCTTCTCTCTCTCTCTCTATACCTATGATGGTAGTTACATCTTTAAGCGGTGCCCCCGTAGCCAGGTGGGAAGGAGCAGCAGTGCGTAACACATGCTTCTTGATTAGACCGGGGTTCGATCCCATCACCACCAAATACGGAGGATGCAGAAAGGTCAGGGAATGACCACCGCATATTCCCGGAGCAATATGGCCTTAGTTACTGATGTTCCTAAAAACCAAATAACAAACGTCTTTAAGTAAATCCCACATCATTACACTGTGATCACTACTACCTACTGGTTCTGCAGATTCTTAATGCATGAATAATCACTGCTGATAATCAGGACAAGAGTGTTACTCTCTCTCTTATTTCCACTAACATGCTGCTGTAGAAAACGGCCATCTAATAAATCCACAAAAGGCTTGCTAGTCTGTGAGTGACCAACTCACAAGTTCCAGTCAATACCTGGAAAGTCAAAATCCACCATTATAAGACATTCTAATTATTGGCCCACTCCAATTACTCTTTGCAGTTGTTCATTTTCTCATCAAAGTCATGAGGCTTATAACACACTCCTATTCTCATTTTGCTTTCCTAGTTTAACATTAAACCAGATTAAGAATCATCACAACAGCTAGCAGATATTTTTTTAAGCATATAAATGAATGCACAAAAAAATAACTCTGGAACATCTTTTAAGCCTAGGGCAAAAATATATTTTTAAAAGTTATAAGTTTGAGAATAAAATTTTAAGAATAATACTAAGAAATAAATAAATAAAAAAAAAACTAAGAAAAACTTTAAAATTCTTAAGTTTTAAGTGAGATATGCTTCCACTGCTTTTCTATCCTTGATTGAATTTCCATAATCAAGCGCTTAATATATGTGAATCACATTGCAAATGAAAGTTAAGAGTAAATGTGCAAATGAAATCAATAATATTGATGCTGATGTAATGATAAAGTTTTACTATTTTATTTTTTATTATATTGTCAAAATAATGATGACTGCATGCGCTATTGAAGCTGTTGCATTCAAAAATTTGTCTCTTATCAGTGTCCCAATAGCATTAAAATGTCGCAAGTAGAATTATAAAATTAAAAGAAGAGTTTTATTTGCACAATCTGATGTGCAGAATGTAAAGTCTACTAAAGAAAAGTTGAACAAACAACATCAGCCAAAAACTTTTAATCTGAATTATGTTATTCAGATTAAAAAATTTCAGAAAATTATAATCCAATTAACACACTTCAAAGTTAAAAAATTATATGTATGATAATTTTTCAAAAACAAAAATAAATTAATATTAGACATCTGTGTCTCTCTAGAAGCAATTTTTCCAAATTGTGATGTTCATTTTTATTACAAACACATGGCATTTTCAACAAATGTTTAAGCTCTTATTACATGAACGAGGCATGCACAAGAGACCTTAAACTCAGATGTCTTTTTTTTTTTTTTTTTTTTTTATAGACACTTCTCAAATATCAAAAAGTCAGTGATGCAAATCAAAAGTCACAACTATACTAAATGAGTATTAAAATTCACAATTAGACCATTTTGAAATTTTGTAGTTTTTCTTTTTATTTGTCATTTTGTGTACACTGACGTTAGCATTAGTTGAGGCATATGCAAGAAAGCAAACTTATACAGCATCACCAAAAAAAAAAAAAAAACTCTACCCATTTCATTCATCCGGTCACTCCAAATGTTTTTCTACTTCAGCCTTAAATTTATTTAAGCTATCAACTTCCACAACGACAAATTGTAGTCTGTTCCAGCAATCAACTACCCACTGGCTAAAGGCAAACTTCTGCACATCTATTCTACAACTCTCTTTCCTCAGTTTGAATCTATGCCTGCTCAGGTTCATAATCTGAGCAAGCCGAAGAATCCCATCAGCATTGATGGGATTCTTCGCAGGTGCCTAGTCTCCAGATGTTGCAACTTGCAGAACTTAAGCCTTTCTTGGTAACAGCACCCCTTTGTTCCTCTCACCAATTTTGTTGCCCATCTCTGTACTCGTTCCAGCAACTCTACATCCTTCCTAAATTGAGGCATCCAGACCTGTTTGCAGTACTCAAGGTGCGGCCTGACCATTGCCTTATACAATGGGATAATCACCTTCTTGTCTCTTCTAGCAAAAATCATTATATATCATTGACAAGACTCCATGACCTGCTCTGGCAGCCCATCTGCATTGATCAGAGATCTTCATATCTGACTGCATAATTACCCCCAGGTCTCTTTCATTCTCCCTTTCCCTGAGTGTAGTACCACACATTTGGTACATTTCTCTTGGGTTACTGCTACCATATACAGTACTTTGCATTTGCCAGTGTTAAACTTCAGTTGCCACTTCTCATCCCATTTGCCTAACTTTTCTAGATCCTGTTGCAGAAGCATATTGTCTTTACTCTCATTAACAACCCTTCCAACCTTTGAATCATCTGCAAACTTGGATATTAAGCCTGATGTACCTTCATCGATATCATTGATAAATACACAAAATGACAATGGGACCAGCACCAAACCCTGGGCGACTCCACTAATAACATTAGTCCACAAAGAGCAGTGTCCATTTATTACCATTCCCTGTTGTCTCCTTCTCAACCATACCTTTATCCATTGTAGCAACTTGCCCTTAATGCCATACCGCTCCAATTTGTACAGCAGTATTCCATGTGCAGCGTATCAAAAGCTTTTCTGAAATCTAAGTATATGATATCAAAAATTTTTTTTCATCCAGTTCCTTTATGACCACATCACAGTATCCAATCAAATTGGTCAGATAAGACCTCCCCTTAACAAACCCATGTTGTGTCTGAACTATTACTGCAGTTTTGTGTAGATGATCCTTGCAATGCTTCTTTAACCAGTGAATCCATTATTTTCCCTGGAACTGAAGTTAAACTAACAGGTCTATAATTATTTGTATCACCCTTTGAATCCCCCTTTGTGAATTGGGGAATACATTTGAACATCTCCAGTCCATGAAGACCTCACCTGAATCTAAGGATGCTCTCATAGTTGTGGCTAAGGGTTTGCTTAATGCCCTTGCTGCATCCTTCAATATAACTGGATAGACTCCATCCACCCCAGGTGCCTTTTTTATGTTTAACTTCAATAATTTCTCCTCCACTTTTCTTTCTGTTATTACAAAACTATTTAACTCCCTGTTAGAGATTAGTTAATGTCTGTCCTCCCTGTCTTTACAGAATTCCTGATGTGTGAATGTAGATTCAAAATATTCATTCAGTTTGTCAGCTATCTGAGCAGGATTGTCAACAGTCATCAACAGACATGGTCATCACTGGGTTAAAGATGATGATAGAAATGATGAGAAAAGCAATATGAACAGTTTTCAGAGTTACAAAATTGAAAAGAACAAGTGATCACTGATTTGAACATGAGTAAGTGGCACATGTTCAGTTCTAGTTCATGATTCAAAAGTTTTGAAAGAAAATGAAACAAGAACTCAAGAAAACTTTTGGATAGCAAACTTCTGGTAAAAGCAATCCTAAACAGGCCAAGCAAGCTGATAATTCTAGGTATGTTATCCTCATTCATGCAGAATGTCTATTTCTTTCTTCTGGCTTGAATAAAGTAGTTTGCTGTTTTTTTTAAATGTTATACAGTTGTCTGAAAATCTGAACATAGTTCTTCAGTTCAGGATACCTCATGTACTGAGGTAATTAGTCCTAGGTATATTGAAGAAAGTTATATGCAAATTTATTTTACTAAGAGTTTTCAAATCTTCCACTTCCATTTTGAAAATAATTGTCATGGCAGACTAAACCAGATAGATTAGTACTATTTAGTCATATTCTTATTTATTCATTTCTACAGCCATATTTATGGAGCGTCTAAAAAAAAAGGTTTTGATTTTCTCAGTGAGGAAGTATTTTCTGGCTGCATGTGACTACATGATGCTGAACTTTCCATTAAAAATGTTCTTTTGAATGCTGATGTACCACAAATTTCATTAGTTGGCAGTACATTTTTATATTTGAAATTTTTTGTGGACCAATTTCAAGTACTTAGTGTCATTTAAAGATAAATAAATAGATAAACTAATAGTTGTTTTGTACCATCGGTTCTGTCAGTTTCAGTGTGAGAACTTACCAGAAGCTATTATGAAAGAATAAAGAACTGATGGCGATAACTGTCCTTGGTTGGGAACTGACAAGTGCACAAGAAAGCGCAAATGTGTTTCAAGTCATTATTAGCACCTTAACAGTTCCTCATAACAGTGCTCAGCGTGAGAGAATATTTAGCCAGATTAGAGAAAGAAAAACTCAGCTCAGATCTTCTTTCTGGTGAAGCTTTAGAACTGCTCCAGATGGCAAAGTTTAGATTGCAGGGCCCTTGTTTTAAACAAAACATTTCTGATGAGGGGTAAAGTCTGTAAGATGTTCCTTGAAGCAGTCAGAATCAATTGACATCTAAAAGAATATCCAAACAGAAACCCAGACTGAAAAACGTTAATTCATCTAATGTTTAAAAGCATACTGTACGAAGCAACACTATGACTGAATTTTAATACATCTATTTCACCAGTGAAATTTACTCTAGTGCAGTTTGGCCTTTCAAAAAAACCTGTTTTTTCTGAAAAAAATTTCCTGTTTCAACCCTGTATTTTTTGCAAAAAAACTCCTGTTTTTGCCTAAAACTTCCTATTTTTATCCTTAATTTCTGATCTTCTGCTTTTTTTTGCAAGTAAAAAGCTGGCAGCATTGTTTCATTAATTTCAAACTGAGAACGAGGGTAGCCTGTGCAGACTTAGCTTTTTGCCGCTCCTGGAACAGAGAAGTTTTTTCTGATTTATTTTCTGTTTTATTAGCTTAAATTGGCATATTAACTTATTTTCTAGAGTAGCTTTATATTCCTATTTACGATACTTAGTTTAAAGTAACTTAGATAGAGATTTTGTAGGTATTACTTTATCGGTAAGGGTATCAAATCCACGTGTTTACCTTTCGTAAATTGCCGCCTCAGGGGAGAACTGAGGGGTGGCAGTTGCCCACTGAATCACAGCCTTTTAAAAGTGATATAAAATATCTCGAACTAGATAGCATCAGCTTAATATAGTATAGTATAGTACATAATATTGTCAATTAATCAGTAAAATCTATTAATCTTGTTGAACTTCATTGTCAGTTAAATTGTACTTTTAACTATACATATAACGACTTAGGTTATGTAACATAAATAATTAGTAAAAATAAATAATTAATACTTAACTTGATACAGAAGTTATATAAAGGGATTTCGCAGATAACACTCAATACTGAAATATAAATATAGCGTTATAACTGTGTTATAACATAGTTTAGGGTTTAGATACAAGATACAACCCTAAACTTGTTTAGATACAAGTTTAGGGTTTTAATTTTGTACTGAAATTGAAATTTTATTGAAATTAAATCGAAATCATGACTCAGACCAGAGCAGCAAAGCAAAAGGCTCAAGCAAATGGAAGTGCTGTGGCTCAGGGGAGAACTGAGGGGGGCAGTTGCCCACTGAATCACAACCTTTTAAAATGCACTACTTGCTTGATGTTTGTGGACAGTCGGGTACGGGACATGATACTGCCATGGAGGATGTTGTTGTGTGCGCGTGCGATGCAAGGAGTGTAAGGAAATCAGGCGACAACTCAGCATTGTTACGGGTCTATATGAGAGCTTGAAGGACATGGTGGATGCCCTCGAAGGATTAAAAGTGAGGGGCCGATCAAGCTCTCAGCTGCCCACACCAACGCCAGAGCTTGCACTTGGTCATCATGCAACACAGCGGCAACCCCCCAAGGCAGAATGCGCTGGTCCCAAAGGAACTAGTAGTTGTTGGTGACTCTATTGTCAGGGAAACGGGAAACATGCTTTGTAAAAAGGATAGGTGGAACAGGACCAGGGTATGTCTGCCAGGCACAAAGGTTGATGATGTTGTAGAGCGGATATCATCTTTTAAGGGCACAAAAGGTGATATAGTTGTACATGTTGGCACTAATGATATTAAGAGTAGGACACCGGTGGAATTACTTAACAAGTACAGGTAACTGTTGAAAAAAGCCGTGAATTAGGGTTGAATTTGAAAGTGTCTGCAATTCTGCCCAGAAATGATAGGAGAGAGTATATGATGAGAGCCCTGTTGATCAATTCGGCCCTGGAAAGATTGTGCAAGGCTCAAGGGGTAGAATTTTTTTCAGCCTGGTCTGTACTTGTTAACGGGTGAGACTGCTTCTACAGGGATGGGATACACTTAAAATAGAAAGGATGCAAGAATGTTTGCTGATGCTATCGAGGCAGTGCTAGGTGGGTCGGAAAACTGCTAGATTGGGGGGATACAAGGACTAATAGATTAACAGTAGCCACTGGCAGAGGTGAAAGTGATTCTTGCACTGCTTCTATTGGAATGAGCAGCAGCCTGGAAAATAAGATGCAGGATCTTTCAGAGACTGCTGGGAATCATTGGGGTACAAGTAAACACATGGGTTGTGTTAGGGTAACTAAGAAAAAGAACAGGTGAATGTATACTTGCGTGTACACCAATGCTTAGGAGTTTAGTAAATAAATTTGATGAATTTGAGGTATTGCTCAAAACATCAAAGGCAGATATTGTTGGGATTTCAGAGACGTGGTGTCACACAGTTATAAGGAATGCAGAACTGGAATTTGGGGAGTATAATATCTACAGAAAGGCTAGACAGGATAGGAAGGGAGGAGGGGTTATGCTATTAGTTAAGAAATACATAAAATCCAAGGAAGTGAAGCCATTCGACATCGCTGGACAGTGCAGTGTCGAGTCAGTTTGGTGTGACATAATCATTGGGAGATCAAAATTGAGAGTAGGAGTGTGCTATAGGCCTAATGACTCTGATGAGTATAATATAATAAGAAACTGTACAGGGAAATAGAGTGGGCCAGAAAATTAGAGAGTCTTATAATGGGTGATTTTAATTTCCCAGATATTGACTGGAATTTGTGGGTTGGTCACTCACACACTAGCAAGGCTTTTGTGGATTTATTGGATGATTGTTTTCTACATCAGCATGTTCAGAAGGCAATTAAAGGAGTAATAATCTTGATTTGATTATCAGTAGTGATTCTTCATGCATTAAGAATCTGCAGACAAATGAACCACTAGGTGGCAGTGATCACAGTGTGCTGAAGTGGGATTTACTCAAAGAGGTAACTACCATTAGGGGTAAAGAGAAGGGTTATTGCTTTTGTAAAGGTGACTACGATGGAGTGAGACAGTATTTAAATTCTATACAGTGGGACCAACTGATGATGTTACCAACAGCAAATTCAAAATGAGAAGCATTCAAAGAACTTATCTTGGAAGCTACTAGGCTTTACATACCAACTAAGAAATATTGTTCAAGGTTTAGGCCTAAATGGATGTCAGATGAACTAATGAGACATATGGCAGAGAAGAAAAATGCATGGGATACATACAAATTAACACGTGACACAGAAGCCTATGATAGATACAAGTTGATCTGTAACCAAGTTACAAAGGAGTTTAGGCAGGCGAAGGCAGATTACAAGAAATCTTTGGCAAGGGATGCAAAGAAAAACAGCAAAGAGTTCTTTACTTATGTAAACTCTAGAAGGAAGGGGATGAATCAGATTGGTCCACTTGATATCGATGGGTCAACTGTTGATGATCCTGCTCAGGTAGCTAACAAACTAAATGAATATTTTGCATCGACATTCACACATGAGGAGTTATTCAGCGAGGGGAATGCCAGAGGTGTATTCAACTCTGGCAGTAAGCTAGAGAATCTTGTAATAACAGAGAGTAAAGTGGAGGAGAAATTGTTGAAGATAAACACAAGAAAGGCACCCAGGGTGGATGGGATCTATCCAGTTATATTAAAGGAACAAGCAAAGGAAGTAAGCAAACATTTAGCCATAATTATGAGAGCTTCCTTGGACTCAGGGGAGGTACCCATGGACTGGAGATGTTCAAATGTGACCCCAATTCACAAAGGAGGATCAAAGGCTGACACAAGTAATTATAGACCTGTGAGTTTAACTTCTTTTCCCGGAAAATTAATGGAGGCACTGGTTAAAGAAGCACTGCAGGATCATCTAGACAAGACTTCAGTTATAGCTCGGACACAGCATGGTTTTGTTAAGGGGAAGTCTTGCCTGACCAATCTGATTGGATACTATGATGCAGTCACAAAAGAACTGGATGCAGGGAATAACTTTGATATATACTTGGATGTTAGAAAGGCTTTTGATACTGTTGCACATGGAAGACTGCTGCACAAATTGGAGTTGTGTGGCATTGGAGGCAAATTGCTGCTATGGATAAAGGGGTGGTTGAGGGGGAGAAGACAGAGAGTGGTAATCAATGGACACTGCTCATCGTGGACTAATGTTATTAGTGGAGTCCCTCAGGGTTCAGTATTGGGTCCATTATTATTTTCTGTATTTATAAATGATATTGATGATGGTATATCAAGCTTAATGTCCAAGTTTGCAGACGATACAAAGGTTGGCAGGGTTGTCAAGGACACTACTGACACTGTGCTGCTACAACAGGATCTGGAAAGGTTAAGCAGATGGGCTGAGAGGTGGCAAATGAATTTTAACATTGACAAATGTAAAGTACTACATATGGGAAACAGCAACCCTAGAGCAACGTATCAACTCTGTGGTAGCAACGTATCAACCCTAGAGCAACGTATCAACTCTACTACACTGACAGTGGTAGAGAATGAAAGGGACCTGGTGGTGGTGGTGCAGGCAGATATGAAGTTCTCTGAGCAGTGCAGATGGGTTGCAAGTGAAGCTCATGGTGTATTGTCAGTGATATATAGGAATGTTTCTAGCAGGGATAAGGAGGTGATTATTCCCTTGTATAAGGCAATGGTCAGGCCACACCTTGAGTACTGTATACAAGCCTGGATACCTCATTTCAAGAAGGATGTAGAGCTGCTGGAACGAGTACAGAGTAGAGCAACAAGATTAGTGAATGGGAGAAAGGGGTGCTCTTAAGAAGAAAGGCTTAAGTTTTGCAAATTACAGTGTCTGGAGACTAGGCACCAGCAAGGTGAGCTGATAGAGGCGTATAAAGCCTTGAATGGTTTGAGCATGCTCAATGCTGATGGGATTCTTCCTCTTGCTCAGAATAATCACCTGAGAGGGCATAAATTCAAATTGAGGAAAGACTGATGTAGGATAGACGTGCAGAAATTTGCCTTTAGCCAGTGGGTGGTTGGTTGGTGGATAGACTTCCATCCCTTGTTGTGGAAGTTGATAGCCTAAATAAGTTTAAGGTTATGGGTGCAAACAGCAGTTCGACTGTGGCTGAATGACCAAAGAGTGGAATTCTATAATTAGAGAATCGAGTGTTTAGTCATACATTCTGAGAAGTGTTTACACCATCTCGGTGACTATGTGGGAAAGTAGCGCAAGGTATTGGCTTTCTATTGCATAATGTTACATGCCTCAATAAATGTCTCTTGTGTTACAATGGTCAAGTGTAACTTATTTTTTGAATTACCCTCATAATTAAATGTGGGCAGGCTAACTAACAACAGCTTACATGCATAAATCATTAAATCTACTAGGTTCATAACTATACACATGCATGCACACACAACTGAAAGGCCAAATTATAAGAAATTGAATCTTGCTATATTGTAGGATTATGCAGAGAATTAGCCAGGACAAGGATTTAACCAGTGGTTGAAATTTGTCTTGGCTAATTCAGTGTGGAAAGCCTACAAGCAAAATTCTGGTCATTTGACATGTCTGTGTATATTTTAATACTTGTGTGAAAATAGTACTTACTGTTCAAAACTCAAATGCAATAGTAACTTCAATAGTTTCTTCATCATGAGAATAGCAGACTGCAAGTTTCTCAAAAGTGATTGGTAACTCTGGACCTGCTGTCATCAGGGCATCTCTGTAGCCATGTGTGCTGGAGCAGCAGTGCGTAGCACACGCTTCTTGATTAGACCAGGGCTCAAGCCCGTGACCACCAAATACGGAGGATGCGGAAAGGTCAGGGAATGACCACCGCATATCCCCGGAGCAATATGGCCTTAGTTGCTAATGCTCCTAAAATCCAAATAACAACAACACCTGCTGTCATTAGGCAATATAGTTTTAAAAAATATATATTCTCTTAATCTATTTATGGTGGAGAATTTGGAAGAATAAAAGTGATCTTGAAAAACCTTTTTGGAACACTACAAAGAACTTTCACTAATGTGCAAGAAAGTGTAATTTTTTGATAAAAAAAAGTTTCCATGGAAACTTAATTAAAAATACATAATGCACTGATATTTAAATATTACTATATGCCACTTTTATTTAATACGGTTCTTGGTGAACTCCATTGGCAAAGTAATTTTCATTTAGCATTCTTGAAAAATACTATACAGGTCTATGTTCATGCCATGCTATTATAAAGAAAATTATGAAAAAGATCAGAAGACAAAATGTGAATTATCCTTATGCCACTTGTAGACTTCACATCTAAGTCTAAAATTAGATGGTCTTGGGGGAAACCTACAGTGGTAGTTCATTTGCAAATCATAGCTACATTCTTTGTGAACTTGCTGCCTATTTGGAGAGTTATTCATAGTGGGACTTAATACAGCAAAGTTAGTAGTAGTAGGAGTGGCATTGTGATGCAAGAAAGCAAATGTATGAGCTTATGCAGCATCAACCAAAAAAAAAAAGAAAAAAAAAAGAAAAATCACACCATTCCCTCCAAATGCCTGTCCAGTTCCTCCTTAAATTTATTCAACCTATCAACTTCCACAACGACAGATGGAAGTTTGTTCCAGCAATTAACCACCCGCTGGCTAAAGGCAAATTTCCGCACATCTATTCTACATCTGTCTTTTCTTAATTTGAATTTATGCCCCCTTAGGTTCGTAATCTGAACAAGTGGAAGAATTCAGGGTGCTCAACCCATTCAAGGCCTTATAAACCTCAATCAGATCACCGTGCAGGTGTCTCCAGCCACTGCAATTTGCAGAACTTAAGCCTCTCTTGGTAAGAGGATCCCTTCATTCCCCTCACCAATCTTGTTGCCCTTCTCTGTACACACTCAAGTAAATCTACATCCTTCCTAAAATGAGGCCTCCAGACCTGTACGCAGTACTCAAGGCGTGGCCTGACCATTGCCTTATACAGAGGGATAATCACCTCATTTTCCCTGCTAGCAAAATTCCTATATATCATTGACAAAACCCCATGACCTGCCCTGGCAGCTGTTTTCTGCATTGCTCAGAGAACTTCATATCTGACTGCACAATTACTCCCAGGTCTTTTTCATTTTCTACCACCTTCAGTGTAGTGCCACACAGTTGGTATGTTTCTCTGGGGTTACTTCTACCCATATGCAGTACTTTGCATTTGTCAAGGTTAAACTTCAGTTGCCACTTCTTAGCCCATCTGCACAAATTATCTAAATCCTGTTGCAGTATCACACTGCCATTACTGTCATTAACAACCCTGCCAACCTTTGTATCATCTGCAAACTTCGACATTAAGCCTGATATACCTTCATCAATATCATTGATAAATATACAAAACAACAGTGGACCTAACACTGAACCCTGTGGGACTCCACTAATAACATTAGTCCAAGAAGAGCAGCACCCATTGATTACCACCCTCTGTCTTCTCCCACTTAACCATCCTTTTATCCATTGTAGCAACTTACCCTTAATACCATTCTGCTCCAATTTGTACAATAGTCTTCCATGCGCAACAGTGTCAAAAGCTTTCCTGAAATCCAAATATATGATATCAAAATTATTTTTTGCATCCAGTTCCTTTGTAACCACATCATAATATCCTATCAAATTTGTCAGACAAGACTTTCCTTTAACAAACCCATGCTGTGTCTGAATTATTGCTGCAGTTCTGTCTAGATGATCCTGCAATGCATCTTTAACCAGCGACTCCATTATTTTACCTGGAACAGAAGTTAAACTAACTGGTCTGTAATTACTCGTGTCACCCTTCGATCCCCCATTGTGAATTGGGGATACATTTGCACATCTCCAGTCAGTGGGACCTCCCCTGAGTCCAAGGATGCTCTCATAATTATGGCTAAGGGTTTGCTTAGTTGCTTTGCCACCTCCTTTAATATAACTGGATAGATCCCATCCGCCCCAGGTGCTTTTCTTATGTTTAACTGCAACAATTTCTCTTCCACTTTGCTCTCAGTTATTACAAAATCAGTAAGTACCCTGCTACAATTTGATAACCTTCTGCCATTTTCAAACCTTAATAATTCCTCACGTGTGAATGTAGATGCAAAATACTCATTCAGTTTGTTTACAATCTGAGCAGGATCATCAACAGTCGAACCATCGATGTCAAGTGGACCAATCAGATTCATCCCCTTCCTTTTAGAGTTTATATAAGTAAAGAAATGCTTGCTCTTTTTCTTAGCATCTTTTGCCAAGGATTTCTCGTAATCTGCCTTCGCCTGCCGAACCTCCTTTGTGACCTGATTACAGATTAACTTATATCTGCCATAGGCTTCTGAGTCGCTTGATAATTTATATGCATCCCATGCATTTTTCTTCTCTGTTACGAGTCTCATTAGTTCATTTGACAACCATTTAGGCCTAAACCTTGAACAATATTTCTTCATAGGTATGAAACTTTTAGTAGCTTCCACGATTAATTCCTTGAATGCTTCCCACTTAGAATTTACTGTTGGTAACATCGTCAGTTGATCCCACTGTACAGAATTTAAAAACTGTCGGAGACCACTGTACTGACCTTTACGGAAGCAAAAACCCTTTCCTTTACCCCTGATGGTAATTAAATCTTTAAGTACATCCCACATCAGTACACTGTGATCACTGGCACCTAGTGGTTCTTTTATCTGCAAATTCCTAATACATGAATGATCACTGCTGATAACCAGATCAAGAGTATTACTTTCTCTGGTTGCCTCTCGAACATGCTGCTGCACAAAACAATCATCCAATAAATCTACAGAAGTCTGACTAGTGTGTGAGTGTCCAACCCACAAATTCCAGTCAATATCTGGGAAGTTAAAATCCCCAATTATAAGACATTCTGATTTACTAGCCCACTCTATTTCTCTGTACAATTGTTCATTGTACTCATTCAAGTCATTAGGCCTATAACACACTCCTACTCTTATTTTTGCTTTCGCAGTGCTTATGTCACACCAAACTGACTCAACAGTGCACTGTTCATCTATATCAACTGGATGCACTTCTTTTGATTTTATGTTTTTCTTTATTAACAGCATAACACCTCCTCCCTGTCTATCCTTTCTGTACACATTGTACTCCCCAAATTCCAGTTCAGCATTCCTTATATCTGTGTGACACCACGTCTCCGATATCCCAACAATATCCGCCTTTGATATCTTGACCAACACTTCAAATTCATCAAATTTATTTACTATACTTCTAGCATTGGTATACATGCAAGTATACATGCACGTATTCTTATTCTTAGTTACTCTAACACATCCCATATACCCACCTGTTTCACGATGACTGCCATCCGTCCCTGAAACCCCCAACACCCCTCGCTCCAGGTCGCTACTTATTCTAATAGAAGTTGTGCAAGAATCACCTTCACCTCTGCCTACGGCTATTGTTAAACTATTAAGTCCTTGTATCCCCCCAAGCAATCAGTTTTCCGACCCACCCAACACTGCCTCAATAGCATCAACAAATATTCTTGCACCCATTCTATTTAAGTGTATTCCATCCCTGTAGAAGCAGTCTCTCCTGTTAACAAGTACAGTCCAGGCTGAAAATAATTCTATCCCTTGAGCCTTGCACAATCTTTCCAGGGCCGAATTGATCGAAAGGTGTCTCATCATATACTCCCTCCTATCGTGTCTGGGCAGAATTGCACACACTTTCAAATTCAACCCTATTCACGGCTTTTGTTCAACAGTGACCTGTACTTGTTAAGTAATTCTGCCGGCCTCCTACTCTTAATGTCATTAGTGCCAACGAGTACAACTATATCACCTTTTGTGCCCCTAAAAGATGATATCTGCTCTACAACGTCATCAACCTTTGCCCCTGGCAGACATACCCTGGTCCTGTTCCACCTATCCTTTTTACAAAGGATGTTTCCTGTTTCCCTGACAATAGAGTCACCAACAACTACTAGTTCCTGTGGGACCAGCGCATTCTGCCTTGGGGGTTGCTGCTGTGTTGCGTGATGACCAAGTGCAAGCTCTGGCATTGATGTGGGCAGCTGAGTGCCTGATGGGCCCCGCAATTTAGATCTTTCGAGGGCATCCACCCTGTCCTTCAAACTCTCATATAGGCCCATAACAACGCTGAGTTGTCGGCCTGATTTCCTTACATCGCGCACACACAAAGACATCCCCCATGGCAATATCATGTTCCGTTCCAGATAGTTCGGCAAACATTCAAACAGAGGTGGATGACCATTCAAACAGCAAACAGAGGTGGATGACCATTTCATTGTAGAGAATGTGTGGATGTTGGGGCACCATGTCAGCATCCTGTTAGGCTTATGTGAGGCCTAAGGAACAGGGACAGCCCTTCAAGCACTCACCTTCCGAGCACAACCTTGTAGGCTAGAGTCAATCAACACAAGACAAAATAACTCTACGGAATACCCTGGTTACATAGAAGGTATCTGTTGTCGGAGGCTGCTCAATAGTCAGGGAAATAAAAAATATAACTTGGTAAAAAAGAATTGTTAGAAAAGGACCAAGATGGATCTGCCTGTAGCAAAAGTTAAGTTGTAGAGAAGATCGCAAAACGTGACATTGTTATAAATGATGATACTAATAATTTTAAGAGTAGGACATCGTAGGATTTTCTCACAATAGATAAAGGGATCGTTGAGTTGGAGAAGATAGAGTAGTAATAAAGGGACATTGCTTTTGTGGACTAATGTTATTAGAGTTGTCCCATAGGGTTTGGTGTTAGGTCCACTGTTGTTTTGTATATTTATCAATGATATTGATGAAGGTATATCAGGCTTAGTGTTGCAGTTTGCAGATGATACAAAGGTTGGCAGGGTTGTTAATGACAGTAAAAACAGTATGCTACTGCAACAAGATCTAGAAAAGTTAGATAGATGGCTGAAAACTGGCAACTGAAGTTTAACATTGACAAATGCAAAGTACTGCACATGGGTAGCAGTAATCCAAGAGAAACATACCAACTGTGTGGTATTACACTCAGGGAGTTGGAGAATGAAAAAGACCTGGGAGTAATTGTGCAGTCAGATATGAAGTTCTCTGAGTAGTGCAGATGGGCTGCCAGAGCAGGTCATGGAGACTTGTCAATGATATATAGGAATTTTGTTAGCAGAGACAAGGAGGTTATTATCCCATTGTATTGTACACCTTGAGTACTGCATACAGGTCTAAGTCTGGAGGCCTCATTTTAGAAAGGATGTAGAGTTGCAGTACGAGTACAAAGAAGGGCAGCAAGATCGGGGAGTGGAACAAAGGGGTGCTCTTAGCAAGAAAGGCTTAAGTTCTGCAAGTTGCACCATCTGGAGACTAGGCACTGGCGAGATGATCTGATTGAGTTGCATAAGGCCTTGAATGGTTTGAGCAGGCTCAATGCTGTTGGGATTCTTCTGCTTGCTCAGAATATGAACCTGAGGGGGCATAGATTCAAATTGAGGAAAGACAGTTGCAGAATAGATGTGTGGAAGTTTGCCGTTAGCCAGTGGATAGTTGATTGCTGAAACAGACTTCCATCTGTTGTTGTGGAAGTTGATAACTTAATTAAATTTAAGACTGTGGGAAGTTTTTTTTTTTTTTTTTTTTGGCTGGTGCTCTGTAAGCTTGCTTTCTTGCATCGTATACCTTAACTAATGCTTATGCTAATTAAACAATGCAGTCATAGTACCAGGGAAGCAGAAATAATGCAAGTGCAGTACCATGCATAAGCCTACTCTTTCATACTCTTAGACATTTAGTTAAGAAATATTTTTAGATTAAACTACGCATACCATCAAGAATCTCTCATATTGTCATATTCATAACTCCACTCCACTCCAACTCCACTAATCACTTGGAGCTCTTTGACTTCCTCTCTTTGCAACTTGACTTTCTCCAGTCCAACTTTCCTAACAGTGAATTAATTTTCCTTGGTGATTTTAATGTTCACAACTCCAGCTGGCTTCCGTTTTCTAGTCACACCGACCCAGCAGGTCGAGATGCTGAGGCTTTTGCAATTACTAATGACCTAGCACAGATTGTTCATTTACCTACAAGAATACTGGACATTCCTAATCATACAGCCAATACGCTTGATCTTTTTCTAACAAACAACCCTTCTAAGTACATGGTCGAAGTGAGAGGTCCTTTAGGTACTTCAGATCACAACTTGGTGATTGTCTCTTCTCCAATGGAACCTTTATCTCATGGCTATTCCCAACTTCATGTTGTTTGGCATTACAAGAATGCAAAATGGGATGACCTGCGAGACTTCTTTTCTTCTTTTCCTTGGTCAGATAACTGTTTCAAAACTTCTGTTGTCAATGTTTGCTCAGATCGTGTCAGTGAAATTATTCTTGCAGGAATGGAATCCTTTATCCTACACTCCACTTTAAAATCTCGTCCTTTATCTAAACCTTGGTTTTCCAATAATTGTGCTAAGGCTGTTCAAGCGAAGAATGTTGGATATCGTATTTGGCTTGTTTCTAATTCTTTAGTTTCATTTTCTGCCTACACCAAAGCTCGCAACAATTGTAAAGCAGTTATTAATCAGTCCAAACTAGAGTTTGAACAGGCTAAGAGTAGAAAACTTGCTTCTTGCCCTAATTGAAGCCGAGCATTCTGGTCTCTTGCCAAAGCTATTGGCCGCAACTTTTGCCCATCTCTGCTCCCACCTCTGTCCAAACCAGACGGTTCTGTTGTCACTTCAGCCAAGGATAAAGTTGACCTGCTAGCATCCCATTTTTCTTCCAGCTCATGTATTAATGATCTTGGTAAAACACCTCCCACCATTCCCAGCACACTCCATTCAATGCCTCCTGTGGTCTTCCGTCAAAAGGATATCAGGAGGATTTTGATGAATCTGATGTTAAGAAAGCTCCAGGTCCTGATGGTATTTCTCCACTTGTTCTCAAAACCTGTGCTCCTGAACTTACTCCTATTCTTTGCCGCCTTTTTTCACTTCCTTATTCCAAAGGCGTTTTTCCTTCTGGTGGGAAATTTGCTCATATCCAGCCAGTTCCTAAAAAGGGTGACAAATCCCTCCCATCCAATTATCGTCCCATTGCAATTACTTCTACTCTTTCTAAAGTAATGGAGAAATCAATTAACCGCCAATTATTAAACTACCTAGAAACCTTCCGTCAGTGTCGATCCACTGGTGATATTCTGGCTTTTGTTACCCATTTATGGACTAATTCAATGGAAAGGTTCGGTGAAACACAAGTAGTTGCTCTTGACATCTCAAAGGCTTTTGATCATGTTTGGCATAAAGGTCTTCTAAACAAGCTTCCATCTTATGGTTTGCCAACTGTTTTTAGTAATTGGTTACCTAGTTTTCTCTCTGATCGCTCACTGAGGTTGATGGTAGATTGCTCTCTGTCTTCTAACTTCTCCACTAATGCCGGTGTGCCCCAAGGTTCATTTCTTTCCCCCACTCTTTTCCTCTTGTGTATTAATGACCTTCTTCCATTGACTGGAAATCCTATCCATAGTTTTGCCGATGATAGCACATTGCATTCCACTTTCCATTTTGAGAAACCTTGTCCTGCTCAATCAGATTCAAATTCTCGAAAATCTGCTACCAATTCCTTAAATGCCGATCTTCAGGTAATTCTCCAGTGGGCCAAAGACAACTTAGTTGATTTCAACCCTTCTAAAACTCAGTCATGTCTTATATCTCGCAAAAAGGATTCTTCTGCTCCTATGCTTACCTCTAGTGACACTCCGATTTCTAGGCAAAATGATATATCTCTTTTGGGGATTACCCTGACTTCTAATCTCTCTTGGCACAAGCACATTACAAATATTGCTTCCTCTGCATCTAAAAAACTTGGTTTTCTCTTTCGCTCTCGGCATTACTTTTCTTCCAAACAGCTGCTCACTCTGTATAAATCGCAAATCCGCCCTTCCATGGAATATTGTTCCCACAACTGGGGTGGTGCCCCAAAAACCTCTCTCAGGCTTCTTGATTCCATTCAGAAGAGGGCAGTTAGGTTAATTAATGATTCATCTCTAACAGAGTCTCTCCACTCGCTTTCTCATAGACGTACTGTTTCTGCTGCATGCCTCTTCTACAGATACTTCCATGGGCACTGTTCTTCTGAATTGGCTTCTATAATTCCCGCTCTCTCTCTTTCAAAACAGTCCAAACATGTTCCGCCACCAGCCAACATCCATTTACTGTCCAACTTCAAACCCACAGAACCAACTTTTCATCTTCCTCATTTATTCATTCCACTGCCGTTTTCTGGAACAACCTTCCTTCATACGTATTTCCTGAAAATTACAATCTACAGAAGTTCAAATGCAATGTCAACAAATATCTTCTTTTGTCTTCTCAACCTCCAACCCAAGCATGGTATTAGGTATTATAGATTCTAATACCTCTCGTGTTTGGGGTTCACATAAAAAAAAAAAAAAAAAAACTTGGTTCTCACTATTGCAACAACAGGCTACCTGCCCACCCACTCACCGATGAGATCCAATGTGAGAGATCCAATGTGATGAAAGTAATACCAATACAACAACCAGTCAGGTTTGATAGCCTTTAATGTAATTGGAAAAAAAATTCTAATTTTCTTATATTCTAATTCTAATATAATAAGGTAAAACTCACATGGTATAAGAGTGGTTATTTAGGGTGGAAAAGGCATTCAACACTTTCACTGCTAGCTTTTTCTGATGACTTTTTGGACCCAGACTTTAAAACTATAGTATTGAGTCAATCTGGAATGTTGAAGACAAGAGACATTTTTAAATTTTCCTTTCAGTGTGGCTGAATTTTTTTTTTTTTTTTTTTTTTTTTTTTTTTTAATGTAAACCCCAAACACGAGAGGTATTAGAACCTATAGTACTTAGTACCGTGCTTGGGTTGGAGGATGAGAAGATGAAAGAAGATATTTGTTGACATTGGACTTGAACTTCTGTAGATTGTAATTTTCAGGAAATATGTATGAAGGAAGGTTGTTCCAGAAAACGGCAGTTGAATGAATAAATGAGGAAGATGAAAAGTTGATTCTGTGGGTTTGAAGTTGGACAGTAAATGGATGTTGGCTGGTGGCGGCATGTGTTTGAACTGTTTTGAAAGAGAGAGTGGGAATTATAGATGCTAATTCAGAAGAACAGTGCCCATAGAAGTATCTGTAGAAGAGGCATGCAGCAGAAACAGTACGTCTATGAGAAAGCTAGTGGAGAGACTCTGTTAGAGATGAATCATTAATTAACCTAACTGCCCTCTTCTGAATGGAATCAAGAAGTCTGAGAGAGGTTTTGAGGGCACCACCCCAGATGTGGGAACAATATTCCATGGCAGGGTTGATTTGCGATTTATACAGAGTGAGCAGCTGTTTGGAAGAAAAGTAACGCCGAGAGCAAAAGAGAAAACCAAGTTTTTTAGATGCAGAGGAAGAAATATTTGTAATGTGCTTGTGCTAGGAGGAGAGATTAGAAGTCAGGGTAATCTCCAAAAGAGATATATCATTTTGCCTAGAAATCGGAGTGTCACTAGAGGTAAGCATAGGAGCAGAAGAATCCTTTTTGCGAGATATAAGACAAGACTGAGTTTTAGAAGGGGTGAAATCAACTAAGTTGTCTTTGCCCCACTGGAGAATTACCTGAAGATAGGCATTTAAGGAATTGGTAGCAGATTTTTGAGAAGTTGAATCTGATTGAGCAGGATAAGGTTTCTCAAAATGGAAAGTGGAATGCAATGTGCTATCATCGGCAAAACTATGGATAGGATTTCCAGTCAATGGAAGAAGATCATTAATATACAAGAGGAAAAGAGTGTGGGAAAGAACTGAACCTTGGGGGACACCAGCATTAGTGGAGAAGTTAGAAGACAGAGAGCCATCTACCATCCACCTCAGTGAGTGATCAGAGAGAAAACTGGGTAACCAATTACTAAAAACAGTTGGCAAACCATAAGATGGAAGCTTGTTTAGAAGACCTTTATGCCAAACACAAACAAAAGCCTTTGAGATATCAAGAGCAACTACTTGTGTTTCACCAAACCTTTGCATTGAATTAGTCCATAAATGGGTAACATAAGCCAGAATATCACCAGTGGATCGACACTGATGGAATCCATACTGGCGATCATTGAGCAGCCGGAAGGTTTCTAGGTAGTTTAAGAGTTCGTGGTTAATTGATTTCTCCATTACTTTAGAACGAGTAGAAGTAATTGCAATGGGACGATAATTGGATGGGAGGGATTTGTCACCCTTTTTAGGAACTGGCTGGATATGAGCAAATTTCAAAGCAGAAGGAAAAACACCTTTGGAATAAGAAAGTGAAAAAAGGCGGCAAAGAATAGGAGTAAGTTCAGGAGCACAGGTGTTGAGAACAAGTGGAGAAATACCCTCTGGACCTGGAGCTTTCTTTGCATCAAGCTTCATCAAAATCCTTCTGATATCCTTTTGACGGAAGACCACAGGAGGCATTGAATGGAGTGTATTGGGAATGGTGGGAGGTGTTTTACCAAGATCATTAATACATGAGCTGGAAGAAAAATGGGATGCTAGCAGTTCAGCTTTATCCTTGGCTGAAGTGACAACAGAACAATCTGGTTTGGACCGAGGTGGGAGCAGAGATGGGCAATAGCTTTGGCAAGAGACCAGAATGCTCGGCTATCATTAGGGCAAGAAGCAAGTTTTGTACTCTTAGCCTGTTCAAACTCTAGTTTGGACTGATTAATAACTGCTTTGCAATTGTTGCGAGCTTTGGTGTAGGCAGAAAATGAAACTGAAGAATTAGAAACAAGCCAATTACGATATGCAACATTCTTCTCTTGAACAGCCTTAGCACATTTATTGGAAAACCAAGGTTTAGATAAAGGACGAGATTTTAAAGTTGAGTGTGGGATAAAGGATTCCATTCCTACAAGAATAATTTCACTGACACGATCTGAGCAAATGTTGACATCAGAAGTTTTGAAACAGTAATCCGACCATGGAAAAGAAGAAAAGAAGTCTCGCAGGTCATCCCATATTCTTGTAATGCCAAACAACACGAGGTTGGGAATAGCCATGTGATAAAGGTTCCATTGGAGAAGAGACAATCACAAAGTTGTGATCTGAAGTGCCTGAAGGACCTCTAACTTTGACCGTGTACTTTAAAGGGTTTTTTTGTGAGAAAAAGATCAAGCGTATTGGCTGTATGATTAGGATTATCCGGTATTCTTGTAGGTAAATGAACAATCTGTGCTAGGTCATTAGTAATTGCAAAAGCCTCAGCATCTCGACCTGCTGGGTCTCTGTGACTATAAAATGGAAGTCAACTTGAGTTGTGAACATTAAAATCACCAAGGAAAATTACCTCACTGTTAGAAAAGTTGGACTGGAGAAAGTCAAGTTGCAAAGAGAGGAAGTCAAAGAGCTCCAAGTGATTAGTGGAGTTGGGAGAATGGTAGAGACAACAGATGAATTTGACACAATGAGGTAGAGGGATTTTAAGCCAGAGAAGATCAAAGAGAGGAGATTCCAAATTGCCAAGTCTCTGGCAGGGAATATCAGAACGGACATATGCACAAGTATCACCTTTGAGGCATAAGGAATCATACAGCGAATAATTTGGGCATCTGAGATGAGCAGTAGTTTAATCAACTGATAACTGAAGATTCTGTCAGAAAAAGTACATGCGGTTTGGCAGACTGCAAGTGGAAATGGTCATCATTGAGATTAGAATTGAGACCACGTATATTTGTGAAATGAATTAGGAAGTGTTTGGGAGGTTTAGATCTTTTCGCAGATAAGCTTGCTCTATTAGTTTGACAATTCATGGTGCATTCAATAGTAAGAAAAAGTGGGTGGGACATGCTGTATGAAGTAATGAAATTTTTGGATATGGCGTACACATGGTAAGAATATACCCAGATCCCTGACATAACGTGGCCTCGACAATGCTTCCCGCATACACACTACTCGGACTCCCTCCAGTCACTATCTGGCAGAGTAGAGGTAGCAAGATTATACACTAGCTGATCCGGAAGCCTCCTAGAGAATTACCAAAAGGTTCGGTCCAATGTACTAACTAGCGGCCGGCCTGCGAACACCGTTTTAGAGCTGTACCCTCGAAATGTAAGGAATATTGGATCTCGCCACGACGTTCATCATAACCTCAAAAGTCATCGATCATATTGCATGATGGAAGAGATAGGGAAGGGTTGACCGGAACTTAGCTCTAGAGACTGAACATGGGTTCCACCGCTGTAAGCCTCCAATAACCAAAGTGGTGGTATTTCACCGGTTGATGAGAATCATCTACCACCTAGTGGGGTTTGGCAGACTGCAAGTTGAAATGGACATCGTTGAGATTAGAATTGAGACGACGTATATTTGTGAAATGAATTAGGAAGTGCTTGGGAGGTTTAGATAAGCTTGCTGTATTAATTTGACAATTCATGGTGTATTCAATAGTAAGAAAAAGTGGGTGGGACATGCTGTATGAAGTAATGAAATTTTTGGATATGGCGTACACATGGTAAGAATATACCCAGATCCCTGACATAATGTGGCCTCGACAATGCTCCCCGTATACGCACTACTCGGACTCCCTCCTGTCACTATCTGGCAGAGTAGAGGTAGCAAGATTATACACTAGCTGATCCGGAAGCCTCCTAGAGAGTTACCAGTAAGTTCGGTCCGGTGTACTAACTAGCCAGGTGTACTAATTAGGCGGCCACTGGTGAATGTTGCTCGACAAAAATATCCAGTTCTTCCCTCAGATCGGAACAAAATGGTTCAAAAAGTTAGGTGGTTCCTCTCCAAGTGGATTAAAACCCCATGATGCATATTTGCATATTGATGTAGTTAACATGTTAAATGACTAACAATTTTGTCATTTTTTAATAGATGGGAACCATTGTATGTGTGGCACAATATTTTCAGATGTATTTGACAAATGTTTTTATTAGTTTCATTTGGGTTAATTTAACCCTTTCTGCCTCTTGTGCTTGTACTGCTGAGAATAACTGTAGAGGAGGGAGTTACAACATATGGTGCTACTTCCTATTGCCTTTTAATCAATTATTTTACTATGTAGAAGAGCAATTCTTATTTGAAGCAAAGTTTTAGTTTTGAATTTGTAATGCTGAATTGTTATTTTTCAGTGAATTTGGCAGCATATTTTAAATTCATCAAATAAAATTTTAATTTGAAATGAAAATTTATTTTTGATTTTAAATTAGTTTAGTTTGTTTTTGAAAATTTTAGGTGTAATGTGTGTGTTCTGCTTTGAAGTGTTTCGAGAATAATTGTTAAAAGTAATTTTTATTTGATGCAAGTATCTCTCACTAATGTAGTAAGATTTTATGTTGAGTGCATTCAATTGTGTGAGCTTAACTGTATACATGATACTGCTAATTTGTAAAAATATTTCAAAATAATTAAATCAAGTTGAATCTTGAACCTGACTGTTAAATGTTAAACTCTAGGTTATTCTTAAGAAATTCCATAAAATGTTAAAACTGAAAATTGGAGCTGCGTATGTGTTAGTGGTTATAATTTACTGTAGAAACAATTTAAAAAAGATTGGTCACAGTTTAAGCTTAACTCTGCTTTTCCTAATTCACACTTTTTGAATGTATTTTGAAAGATAACATCTGCTCTAAGTAGACTCTTGTTTATATATTATGCATATCTTTAAATAAATTTCAAATTCTAATTGAGTTTATATAAGATAAAAGACAGAAATACTTGATAATATAAGTATTAAGTAAAAGCATGAAATTGGCATAATATTATATTGTTATATGGTATATAAGAATTTGCAAGTTTTTCTCTATAGAAATATGATGCTGCGGGAATTAGCACCTCAACTTCACATTCCATGGTCTGTGCCTTTTCAGCTAGATGATCCGCCAATAGTACCCACTACTTTTGGTAAAATGTAAGTTAAATTTTCTTGTAAATTGTGAAGTGGAAAATACACTGAGTGATCACTGAATTATGACCACCTACCTAATATTTCGTAGGTCCTCCTTTTGCCCTCAGTACAACAATTATCTGAAGTGTCATTCATTCAACAAGACCTCAGAAGAGTTCGGGAGGTATGGCCAACCAAGCTGTGTATAATGTGGTCAGCAATGCAGGTATGGAGGTGATTGGTGTATCCAGATGCTTGATATGCCTTTCCATAGTGTCCCACAAGTGTGCTATGGGATTGATATTGGGGAAGTTCGGAGGCCAATCGATATGCTGGAAGTCAGAACTGTGTTCTTCAAACCATTTCTGCACAACAAGTGCCCGATGGCTCAGAACATTGTCATCTTGGAAGACACCATTGCCATTCGGGAAAAAGTGTAACCTTTTCCCGAATGGCAATGGTGTCTTCCACTATCGTCAAGCTGTTGACGATAGCGGAGACCAGTGATACGTTGTTCCACATGCACCAGGGGTCCAAGTTTCCCATTGAAACATGTCCCACACCATACAACCACCTCCACCGGCCTGCACTTTTGATACCATGCATGATGGATCAAGAGCCTCATGTTGTTGATGCTAAATCTGTACATGACTATCCACGGTGTGGAATAAATAACGTGACTCATCTGACCAGCACACCTTCTTCCAGTCTTCTAACATCCAACTTGCATGCTCTTTGTACCAGGCAAGTCTTTTATGCCGATGAACCTTGGTTAGGAGAGGATGCCATAGGGGTCATTTGCTGGTATAGCCCATATGTGCGAGTGTGCGATGCAAGGTCATGCCCGATATTGTTCCGGGTTGGCCCATGTTGTATTAGGTAGTGAACTGTTCAACAGTGCTGCGCTTGTACAGCTCGTTGGACCTGGCGCTCACGTCTAACCTCAACCTTTCACTGACCTTTGCAGTTTTGCCATCGGGTTGTTGTTTGATCATTTTGACGGCAGTCCTGATACACTTTAACTACAGCCAACCATTTGGGAAATCAAGGCACCAGCTCATTGAGCACCCACAGTCTGTCCTTTATCAAAGTCCAATAAATTCTTCCTTTTACCCATTACACTCAATTTTACTACCTACTGAACCACTGACACCTTATCTATGCTACATAGGTCGACTAACTCCTCAGTCTCGTACCTCGCATTGTCAGTGGGTCACATTCAGTTTTCATAGGGGTGGTCATAATTCAGTGATCACTCAGTGTATATTAAACCTGTTATTTAATGGATACAATGTGTTATGCTTCAGATATGCTAGCAATCTATAATAATTCATGATTTATAACACAATAACAAGCAAAAAAAGCAACGACTTTTATGCACAAACTGAGAACATTTTATTTCTTTGCATCACACACACACACACACACACACACACACACACACTGCCCATTCATTCGTCCAGTAAGCATAATATTCAGTATTCCAGATATAATGCATATGGATATGTATGAAAAAATGTTATGATAATGCATATGGATATGTATGAAAACATGTTATGATAATGCATATGGATATGTATGAAAACATGTTATGATAATGCATATGGATATGTATGAAAAAAAAAAAAAAAAAAAAAAGAGGGTAATCTATTCAGTGCCTTATTTGATTAGCCATATGGTGCAAGGAAGCCTGAGGCTTTTGCTGCACCAGCCAAAAAGAAAAAAAAAAAAAAAAAAAAAAAATATCTGAATTTTCCAGAGAGAGAGAGAGAAAGAAAACAAGAGTCAGAAGTACAAAAGAATCACCAAGAAAGAGAAGAATAATGATAGCTAGCTCGAGACTCTGGGTGTGCCAAGCCCATACTCACCAGATGTGAGCCCCTTTTTCAGACATATTAGATTTTTTTTTTTCTCTTTTTCTGTGATTAATAGCAGTGAAAAATAAATACATAAATACAGGCAACCCCCGTATAACATGGTACTTCTACAACATGGTTTCCCTCTAACACGATTGATAAATTATGGCAATTCTTGCACAAAACGGTACTTATATAACATGGTTAGAGAATTGCGGCAAACCTTGCATAACGAGGTATTATTGAGCTTTTATTCGATGGAAACCCTGCTATTATGTTGAATATAATTTTTCAATGTTTCCATTCTCTTTTGTGTGAATCCCAGTTTTTGGCTCACTAGTCGTTATGAAAAAAAAAAAAGGAAATCCTCGTATTTTATTTTGTTGGGAAATCCCTGTGATAGGTTCTGTGCTATTGAACTGGCGGAAAAAATCTAGATTTCAATGTTATATTACTATTGGATAAAGTTTTATTTACAGCTGTTTAATTACAGCTATATAATACTTATTATTTTCCCTTTTCATGTATACTTTTCTTTTAAGTCTCTCTCCATTCATGTACACACACACACACACACACACACACACACACACACACACACACACACACACACACACACACACACAGTGAGAGAGAGAGAGAGAGAGAGAGAGAGAGACAGAGAGCTTATTTTAAAAATTCATAAGTTGAAAGATTTAAAAGATATTTTTCTCATTATTCTTTTGTTTGTTGTGGGAAAGATAAAGATTTATATAAATCATGTTAACTTTGAAATTGGAAGAAAGAATTTTAGTTGTGAAACTGTTTTGCCAATATGGAAATTACATAACTTTGCAACATCAATGAGCTAAACATTCAGAAGTGACTCCTCCCTCAAAAGCAACTGTTAATAGCATTATGAACAAATCAGAAATCAGGTAGTGAGAAAACTAATGAGAAATCATGTAATGTTCATACTTTCATAGAAGTGGAAGACCCACTTCATCTGTTTCTGCAACAAATATTGATAGAGTATGAGTGTCCTTGTTCAAGTCCACAAAAATCGGCCAGAAGATTGTCATTCTAACTGAATACCCCTCAGACCTCAATAATTAGAATTTTAAAGACTCCTAGATATAAAGCCTATATCATTAGTAGTAGTGGCACGTGATGCAAGAAAGCAAGCATATGAGCTTATGCAGCATCAGCCAAAAAAAAAAAAAAAAAAAAAAAAACACACCATTCCCTCCAAATGCCTGTCCAGTTCCTCCTTAAATTTATTTAACCTATCAAGTTCCACAACGACAGATGGAAGTTTGTTCCAGCAATTAACCACCTGCTGACTAAAGGCAAATTTCTGCACATCTGTTCTACCTCTGTCTTTTCTTAATTTGAATTTATGCCCCCTTAGGTTCGTAATCTGAACAAGTGGAAGGATCCCATCAGAATTCAGCGTGCTCAACCCATTCAACGCCTTATACACTTCAATCAATCAGATCACGCGCAGGTGCCTAGTCTCCAGCCACTGCAATTTGCAGAACTTAAGCCTCTCTTGGTAAGAGGATCCCTTCATTCTCCTTACCGAGGCGCCTCCGTAGCCAGGTGGGAAGGAGCAGCAGTGCGTAGCACGCGCTTCTTGATTAGACCGGGGTTCGAGCCCGTCACCACCAAATACGGAGGATGCGGAAAGGTCAGGGAATGACCACCGCATATCCCGGAGCAATATGGCCTTAGTTGCTAATGCTCCTAAAAACCAAACAACAACAACAACAACATCATTCTCCTTACCAATCTTGTTGCCCTTCTCTGTACACGCTCAAGCAAATCTACATTCTTCCTAAAATGACGCCTCCAGACCTGTACACAGTACTCAAGGCGTGGCCTGACCATTGCCTTATACAGAGGGACAATCATCTCCTTTTCCCTGCTAGCAAAATTCCTGTATATCATTGACAAAACCCCATGACGTGCCCTGGCAGCCTGTCTGCATTACTCAGAAAACTTCATATCTGACTGCACAATTACTCTGAGGTCTTTTTCATTTTCTACCACCATAAGGGTAGTACCACACAGTTGGTACATTTCTCTGGGGTTACTTCTACCCATATGCAGTACTTTGCTTTTGTCAAGGTTAAACTTCAGTTGCCACTTATTAGCCCATCTGCCCAAATTTTCTAGATCCTGTTGCAGTAGCACACTGCCAACCTTTGTATCATCTGCAAACAATTGTGGCTTTAATTTCGGTCGATCATGACAAATTTTAAATCTACATAAAAAATAGATTAGAATCACGTGACTACTCTTGTCGCCACGCAGCCACTACACTTGTCTAGCGAAATTTCAAGCAATTATGTTGTGGAGAGCATAGTGTATGTGCCGAATTCTTATTTAGATTATTTAATATTAATACCTGGCCAGTACCTATATATTAATTTAATAACTTTTGCTTTAAAATGAATACTACGAAAATGAGTAAAACGTATCATTTTCATAAAGAGTGGGAACTAGAATACTTTTTTGTAATTATAAAAGAAAAACGTTGTTTGAAAAATGTTGTTCAATGGTATATACCAATCGGATTTTCTGCCTAATAGTGATCCTAGAAAAAATAAATTAAAAGAACTTAAATCCAGATTATTCACACAACAAAATTTCTTCGTGACATTTAATTTACAATCTAAAGCAGTAACTGTAGTATCATTTGAAGTGGTCATCTTGCAAAAAAAAAATGCAAACTATTTTCTGTTGATCAATTCATCAAAGATGCATTTTTAGAAATAACAGATTCTGTTTAAATACTAAAAGTGTTATGGACATACAGCTCAATTGCTTGTTTTTATCCGTATGGTTTTCGATGATTCTACTGATAGGTATGGTTTCGTTAAAAGAATGAACTAGAGGTCTTGGTATACTTAACACATTCACAAATGTTATTAAAAAAATTAAATTGCCACTATTTAAGCTCATATCAGTAACAACAGATGGATGTGACGGGGCATCTTAACGGATTCATTGCATTGTGCCAAAAGGATGATGAATCTGTAACCAAGTTACAAAGGAAGTTAGGCAGGCGAAGGCAGATTACGAGAAATCTTTGGCAAGGGATGCAAAGAAAAACAGCAAAGAGTTCTTTACTTATGTAAACTCTAGAAGGAAGGGGATGAATCAGATTGGTCCACTTGATATTGATGGGTCAACTGTTGATGATCCTGCTCAGGTAGCTAACAAACTAAATGAATATTTTGCATCGACATTCACACATGAGGAGTTATTCAGCGAGGGGAATGCCAGAGGTGTATTCAACTCTAGAGAAACTTGTAATAACTGGGAGTAAAGTGGAGGAGAAATTGTTGAAGATAAACACAAGAAAGGCACCTAGGGTGGATGGGATCTATCCAGTTATATTAAAGGAGGCAGCAAACGAAGTAAACAAACCCTTAGCCATAATTATGAAAGCTTCCTTGGACTCAGGGGAAGCACCCATGGACTGGAGATGTGCAAATGTGACCCCAATTCACAAAGGAGGATCAAAGGCTGACACAAGTAATTATAGAACTGTGAGTTTAACTTCTTTTCCCGGAAAATTAATGGAGGCACTGGTTAAAGAAGCACTGCAGGATCATCTAGACAAGACTTCAGTTATAGCTCGGACACAGCATGGTTTTGTTAAGGGGAAGTCTTGCCTGACCAATCTGATTGGATACTATGATGCAGTCACAAAAGAACTGGATGCAGGGAATATCTTTGATATTATATACTTGGATCTTATAAAGGCTTTTGATACTCTTGCACATGGAAGACTGCTGCACAAATTGGAGCAGTGTGGCATTGGAGGCAAATTGCTGCTATGGATAAAGGAGTTGTTGAGGGGAGAAGACAGAGAGTGATAATCAATGGACACTGCTTATCGTGGACTAATGTTATTAGTGGAGTCCCTCTATTAGTGGGTCCATTATTGTTTTCTGTATTTATAAATGATATTGATGATGGTATATCAAGCTTAATGTCCAAGTTTGCAGACGATACAAAGGTTGGCATGGTTGTCAAGGACACTACTGACGCTATGCTGCTGCAACAGGATCTGGAAAGGTTGAGCAGATGGGCTGAGAGGTGGCAAATGAAGTTTAACATTGACAAATGTAAAGTACTACATATGGGAAACAGCAACTCCAGAGCAACGTATCAACTCTGTGGTACTACACTGACAGTGGTAGAGAATGAAAGGGACCTGGGGGTGGTTGTGCAGGCAGATATGAAGTTCTCTGAGCAGTGCAGATGGGGGCTGCAAGTGTAGCTCATGGTGTATTGTCAATGATACAAAGGGTATTAGGAAAGTTTTGCAATATGACGCAACAATGAATCACAGGAAGCTGCTTGTTGCTGCATGTTGAGACATGTTCATACGTGCATAGTAGCCGCCGCGCCAAGTCGATGGGCTCAGTTATTCATTAGTAGTGAGAGTGTAAAGTGCTTGCGATGGCATCGTGGTTACGAAATGAGATAAGGACAGTTTTGCGGTATAATTTCGTGCGTGGTTTAACCATAGACCAGTGCTTAGAAGAAATGCCTCTTGCACTAGATGATGATTGTCCACATCGTACAATGATATTCAAGTGGTATAGAGAATTCCAAAGGGGAAATTTCACTCTGGAGGATTCTGAGAGGCCGGGAAGACCACGAACGTCAGTTACGGAGGAAAACGTTACTGCTGTGAGGAAAATGCTTGACGAAAACAGGCGAGTGACCTACCAACAGATAGAGGATACTTTGGGCCTAAATGCACCAGCAATTCGTTCAATTCTGCAAGATCATTTGCACGTGAAGAAACTTTGTTCTCTCTGGGTGCCGCATCAACTGACTGAAGAGCAGATGACACGACGTGTGACTTGGTGCCGGGAGATGTTAAAAAAGTTTGATAAGGGACAATCTCGGTATGTGAACAACATCATGACAGGTGACGAGACTTGGCTGTACTATTACGATCTGCCGACCAAGGCTCAAAACAAAGTTTGGGTCTTTGATGATGACGACACACCCGTAATTGTCAGAAAATCCCGATCTGTAAAGAAGAAAATGATAGCTGTATTTTTCAAATCGAGTGGAATTGTGGAACGTGTCGTTTTGGACACGCAGAAGACAGTCACAGCTAAGTGGTATACTGAACAATGCCTGCCTAAAGTCATTGGATCTATGAAGAACCTGCGGCCAAAGTGAAGAATGGACACCTGGTACCTCCATCACGAAAATGCTCCAGCTCACCGCGCCAAAGCCTGCACCGAATATTTGACCACGACAGGACTGAAACTTCTCGAGCACCCTCCCTACAGTCCAGACCTTGCTCCCTGCGACTTTGCACTGTTCCCGCATGTGAAAATGAAGCTAAAAGGGAGGCGGTTTTCCAGTGATGAGGACCTTCTACGGGCTTGGGACAACGAGTGTGCTTTACTCCCTAGTGAAACTTGGCAGAACTGGTTTAAAGATTGGTTTCAGAGGATGGAGAGGTGTATTGAATGTAGAGGAAATTACTTTGAAAAAATTAAATAAACAAAGCTGTATTGCAAAACTTTCCTAGTACCCTTTGTATATAGGAATTTTTCTAGCAGGGATAAGGAGGTGAGAATTCCCTTGTATAAGGCAATGGTCAGGTCACACCTAGAGTACTGTATACAGGTCTGGAGGCCTCATTTCAAGAAGGATGTAGAGTTGCTGGAATGAGTACAAAGAAGGGCAACAAGATTAGTGAATGGAACAAAGGGGTGCTCTTATGAAGAAAGGCTTAAGTTTTGCAAATTACAGTGTCTGGAGACTAGGCACCAGCGAGGTGATCTGATAGAGGTGTATAAAGCCTTGAATGGTTTGAGCATGCTCAGTGCTGATGGGATTCTTCCTCTTGCTCAGAATAATCACCTGAGAGGGCATAAATTCAAATTGAGGAAAGACGGATGTAGGATAGACTTGAGGAAATTTGCCTTTAGCCAGCTGGTGGTTGGTTGGTGGAACAGACTTCCATCCCTTGTCGTGGAAGTTGATAGCCTTAATAAGTTTAAGGCTCAGCTGGACAGGTATTTCGAACGAACAGAGGGGTGAAGTGGAAGTGGTTATTTTTTATTTATTTATTTATTTATTTATTTTTTTTTTTTTGGCTGATTCTGCATAAGCTTGCTTTCTTGCATCAAATGCCTCTACTAATGCTAATGGTAATGAAAATGACATAAAATCAAATTAACCAAACAGGGAGGGGGTTGATATGCTAAATAAGCAGTGCCTGTGCCGCCATCTATTCCTTTCTTTTCTTCTATATAAGCTGGCTAAGCTTACATTAAGTCAGTTGTGTTGCTCTGATCTAGAATGCTGTCTGTTCTATAAATTATTTCTCGCTGCAAAAAGACAACCGCTGTGCAAATCCTCTGCATTGGTGTGATTGATCAGAGGTGGAATGGGTGGTTTGGTTCTTCGATCTTTTCGCCTTTGCGACGATTTGTATAGCGATTGAAATGCAGCAATTCCATGACTATTATTGGTCTCGTGGTCCTCTGTAGATATGGGGCATAATGGTTAGTCTATTATTTTGATATTTTGCTTTTTCTTTTAGTAGTTCTTTTAACCCTTTTTTTGGTGATATTTCACATTTTTTGGAACTGGTACCTTCGAGGGAGGTACCGCTAAATCATATTATAATTGGCATTATTTTAAATTTTATATCGGGTTTATTAATTGGATTTAAAGTTTTAAATTATATAGGGGACTATTGGCTACTGTTTATGTCTTATTACCTTTACTTCCCCCTCCCTGTTTGGTTTATTTGATTTTACGTTATTTTTATGTTAATTTTTCTTTGTACATTTTTTGCCATACTACTGGCTTTTGTTGTAATTTATTTTGTTTTATCGGATATGTGTGTGTGTAGTAACGAATAATGGTATTAAGAAGCTAATTAAAATATAGGGGGAAATGCCTGTATGAAAAAAAAAAAAATAATAATAATAATTATAATATAGATGGATCAGGGACACTGCATTCGCAAAATGTACCCTACAGCCATAATGTGTATATATATATAATATTGTAAGTAGAATGTGTGAAGGAGATTTTATTGGTTTAAGTCTAATGAAAATACGGTATACACTGGGAGCGATATATGGAATGAAAAAGAGGAAGAAATGGACTGGAAATTAAAATAAAGATAAGTGAAAAAGCGACCAAAATGGAATAACATTGCGGTGTCCTTCACAATTTTAGTGTCATCATCAGAGGTCATCCACCAAAATTATGAAAAAAGATAGCAATGTTCTTGCTTCTGTTTCCGACATGATCTGTATGGTATGGTGCACGTGTGTAGTTGCCACGTGCCGCATAGGCAAATTTTGATATGAATTTTGCATTATTAAGTTTATAGGGGATGTGCCAATAAAAGTGGTTATAATACGTAGTGCATACAGATCATGGATGACCTTACAGAAGCAAGTGAAAAGAATTGAAAAAACTGGATAAACTTTAGTAAGGAATATCAGTATAGGCCGGAAGAAAGGGATTTACCGTTACTATGTAAAACTGACCAAAAGAACAAGTGGCGGGGTGCCGGTATATTTATGTGGGGGAACGCTAGCGACTCCTAGCATTAGGTGTTAAAAAAAAATTGTTATGGTATGGTGTCTGTATAGATAGAAATGATATGAAATAAGTTAAAATTAAATATGATTACAACATATACATGTTTAATACACTGTATTAGGCCAATTGGTGGGTACAAGTTTTCTAGACTGTAAGACACCACAGAGGCCTAGTGTATTGTATATACACTATATACATACTTGGTGTGTATGGGTTTAGTTATTAGTTAAAGATTATGCTGTTTATTTTAATGTCCCATAGTTTTTTATGTTTTAAGATGTTAAGGGCTTTACAGAAGTGGTAGCGAAGATATGCTTTAAGGAAATGATTGTTAATTAGTTTTTTGTATAGTATCTTGATGTTATCGATAGTTGTTTCCTTATTGCTGCAAATGGTGGTTATTCTGATGCTTTGCGCTAGTATAACATTGGCATGTACTCCTCTAGAAATATTGGAGTTCCACTGTGTGAGGTTGACTATATTAAAGTTGAATGCATCACATTTGTTGTATAGGTTGATGGTAGCTTTGTTGTTTATTAATGTAATTTCTAGATCTAGGAAATGGGCTGTAGTATCATTGTTTGTTTTTTCTAGTATGAGTTCATTGGGGTATAAGTGTCCATAATCTATGATGAAATTAGGGCAGTTAATAACTATGAGGTCATCTATATATCTGTAGAAGTTAAGGTTCTGTGGAAATGAGTTTTCAGACCAATATAGATAGATATAGGTTAGCTATAATGCATGAAGAAGGACTTCCCATGGGTGTTCTGTTAGTTTGTTGATATACTCTTTTGCCATTGTATACAAAGTTATTGGATATACACAGGTTCAGTAGGTTGTTCCAGTAATTGGTATTGCAGGTTATATTCTCTCTATATTTAATATAAATATCTTTGAGTACTGTTTTTAGTTAGGTTTGGTTAATCCTTGTAAATAAGCTGTGGAAGTCAAAGGTTTGTATATTGGTAACTTTATTATTCTATAATAAATTTAATACTGGTAGGTTGTTGCCTATGATTCTGCTATTTTGTATGATGTTTAACAGTGGTTGCAGTAGCTGTTTGCAAGTGTTTTGCCCGGTTTGTTTGTTATTTGATTTTTTGGAGCATTAGCAACTAAGGTCATATTGCTCTGGGATATGCGGTGGTCATCCCCCTAACCTTTCCACATCCTCCGTATTTGGTGGTGATGGGCTCGAACCCCGGTCTAATCAAGAAGGCCCAGTTTGTGTACATAACTATTCTTGCAGGACGTTATAAATCTGAATCCTATGGGTTTTTTGTGGAATTTTGGAATGAAATATATATATATATATGGTAAGTTACAATTGTTAATGTTCAGTTTTAATTTTTTGTTGAAAGCTATGAGTTTCTTTATAATAATATTGCAGGTACTGGATATTGGTTTGTATATGTTGCTGGAATTAAGTTCAGTTCTCAAGGTGTGTGCATAAAAAGTTTTACAAATAAAGGCATAATTGTTTGATGCTTTATCCACAAGTGTAATTATAAAGTCTTTGTGTATATCTAGTAGTTTTTGTTTTAGTTTAGCTAAGTTATAGTTGGTTTTGTACTGGCTATATATATTTGAACTTAGTGATGCATATTTATGTTTTAATAGGTTGAAAGTATAGCTAATCCACATGTGGTATGCTTCTATAGGTGTGCTATGTTTATATGCTTGTCGAAAGCAGTAGTTTAATAGGTCTTGATATAGCTGTTTGTTGAATGCAGTTAGATTTATTTTGGTACATGGTCTGAATTTGAATCCTTGTGCTAGTATCTGAGCGTTGAGTCTGCAACGATGTTTAAATTTCCTGTGATGATGTGCCCATGGTCAGGATCAATATATTGTTGCATGTTACTTTGTTTGCATATGCAGTCATTAATGTCTGTATTATAGGATATTAAATTAGTTGCTATGGATTTGTAGTTGCAGGCTAATATTCCAAAGGGTTTCTTATATTTATATCTAACTTTTATGTTGCATTGGCTATTGTTAGGAAGCAGGTCATTATGATGATTTATATATTTATTAATGTTGATTTTATCCATTATTTCAATTCCTACTATTAGTTCACTCTCTCCCTATATAATATTTATATATCTTGTTCAAATTTTCAATCGTTAATAAAATACTTTTTATTCATCCACTCAAGTTCAAATACATTTTTTAAACTTGTAGTGGATGACACTTGATGTTAATACAGTTTTTTCAAATATTAATTCATTAATTAAATTTAATTAATTAATTTTAGTTTTATATGGGAGAAAAAAATTTCTCTTATATAAGATATTTAGCAGGATATAAATTTGGAATAAAATTGAAATCAACAGGCAGTAGCTCAATCGGTAAAATGCAAGGATTTCAGTATTTTTCACGTGAAGGTGAAGAATGCGAGTTCATTTCTTACGAAAATCAATAATTTTTTGATAAATTTTTGAAGTCGAAAGTTCGTTGTTGACCTAAGTAGGAATTGACTTTAAAAAATTTTTTTTATATTACTTGTTTTACTATGGAAATTTAAGATTATGATAGATTCTTTTGTATCCATTATATAGTGTGGGTTTTTTAGATTGAATTTACAGATATCGTCTATTATATGAAAGAGATGTTTGGTCTCGAAGTTGAATGTGTGTATGAACTTGTGCAGTGCTTTCAGTATACTGTGTTTAGTGCTGAAAAGTAAGTTATGTATATATTGTACATCTATGTTATTTTTGTCCCGGTCTTTAAGGGTTGATTCAAAATTGCCTAAAATCGGCTTATGTTTACCGTTAGCATTCTTAGATTTTTTAGATCGTTTGTGTGGTTTGCTGTGGAATTTAATTATATTGAATTTGTCATATACAACAGTCTGCTATGCTATTAGTAATAATTTTATGGTTGAATTTATTATTGAGCCCATATGGGTATAAGGTTTTTAATTTTAACATAAATAGTTCTTGTTTAGTTCTAATGTCGGTGTTATTGATGTGCACTAGTATGGATTTGTATATATTGGTGAAGCTGTGTGTTTGAAAGTGCATATATTCTATTTCTTGTTCTATGTTATTACTATGTCTATATTTGTAGTTGTTGATGTCTGATCTGTGTAGATTTAGTCTCAGGTGTAGTTTATTACTTGTTTGTCCAATGTATTTTATATTACAAGTTTTGCATGTTATTAGGTATATAACATTACTGGATTTACAAAAGGTAGGTTTATTAGCGTCATTTGTTATGTGTTGCGGGTGCATGCGAGGACAGGTCAAACATAGTTTATTATTACACATGTTGTATTTAAAATTATAGATCCCATATTTATCCAAGTTAGAAGCATTAGGTGCTGCTGTGCTGTGCTGTGCTGTGCTGTGCTGTGTTCTGTGTGTGTAATATGTATATGTATAGATTGATAGACGTGTTGCGGGGTACTGTACAGAGCATGTGTCCCCAGGGTCAAATTTATACTACTCTGCCTATGTAGCTTGTGTTCATTATTTTGTGGTTCCATATAAAAGATTACAAAAATATATAAAAAATAAAGTCTAAAATATATAAAAGCAATGAAGAGTGAATTGAAGGGTGAAGGGTGAAAGCAATGAAGAGATAGACCATAAGTTCAAAAGTAGGTATAGGAATAGTGAAAATATTTACCAAGAAAAATGTATATAAGCAGTTCTAGGTGGCGTGAGCACAGCCAGGACGAAGCTTAGGATAATAGTAACGAATAACGGTATTAAGAAGCTAATTAAAATATAGGTGGGGGGGGAAATGCCTATATGAAAGAAATAATAATAATAGTAATAAAAAGCTTATGGATCAGGGACACTGCATTCGCAAAATGTACCCTACAGCCATAATGTGTATTTTATTTTATCAAGGAGATTTTATTGGTTTAAGTCTAATGAAAATACGGTATACACTGGGAGCGATATATGGAATGAAAAAGAGGAAGAAATGGACTGGAAATTAAAATAAAGATAAGTGAAAAAGCGACCAAAATAGAATAACAGAGTTGTGAGGAGCAACCCTGAGGCAAGCAAAAAAAGCTGTCCCACCAAAGGGAGTCAAAGGCTCCAGAGAAATCTATGAAAATAGTCATACCTTTTTCAAACATGCAGTTGTTTACTCTGGAAAGAAATTCAACCAAGGCCTCAGTTCCCTTGATGAAAATCAAACTGGTCAGAGGACTTTAAAGAGCATTCAGTAAAAAGACAGTCTAGATGGGCAGCAATAAGTCACGCAAGGGTTTTACCCAAATTGAACAATAATGCAATAGGACAATAGGCTTTAGTAGAAGTAGGAGTACCGGGTTTGGAAATTAATTTTATCAATACCATCTTCCAAAGGACAGGAAAAGTTGCTTCATTCAGACTATTTATTATAGTGTAACAAAGACAGATGGATAGAGTTTGTGTAGTCGCTTGATAAAAATTATCTCGAGGTTATCAAGTCCAGGACAACTATTATTATTGATTTTAGAGATTGCTGAATCAACCTCTGCCTCCCTGCTTCAAGGAGTGGATTCAGAAGTAGCATAGTCCCTGTTGAGAGATCTGATTTGTTGATGAATAGGAAGATCACAGCAGATGTCATCTGAGGGAAGAAGTGCATCAAGTATGGCATTAATAATGCTGGTCTAAATCAGAGTTTTGGCATTCGGAGAGTCAACAAACTGGTAAATTTGCGGGGGGGTGAACTTGTTTCTAGAGAGACAATGAACCAGACTCCAAAGGTCAGAATTGCCTGCAGTTAGAACAAATGTTCTCCAAGTGGATCTTTTACTGTCTTTTATGGTCTTAGCATATTGCCTTTTAAAGTTGCGATATTCATTTTTAAGCTGTTCAATGTCTGCAGTTGGCCAGCTCGTATAAAGTCATTGGAAGGACTGGTGAACATGAAGCACAGAGTAGCATAAGATGGTCAAGTCACGACTCTACAGTATTGGATGTTTAGGCTTTTGAACAAAGCATCTGGACATACAGTGCACACTCAGATGCAGAATAATTAGTGATAGCATTCATCATAGAGTCCGAGAATGAGGATTGAAGAGCATCATGAAAACGAGTCCATAATATACATTTAAGGGAAAAGCAGTGAAGATCCTGCAGAGGAAAAGAAGTATCTGGAAAAGAAGACTTAATCACAAAGGTAAGAGCTCTGTGACCACTAGAGCAAATGCCAGAGTTAACAGACCAATCAGAAACAGTGGAAGCATTGACATGTAGTCACAGTTATGTCAACATTATTCTCTCCAGATGTAGAGCTGAAGGTAAAAGGCATGTCGGGTTGGTTGAGTGTAACAAGGTGATGAGAGAGTAAGAATTCTTCAATAAGTCTGCCTTTTGTCAGAAAAAGATGAAAATCAGAGTAGAGACTTCTTTGTATTGACATCTGACATGATGAAAAGGTGTGTAGAACCAGCAGTAGCAATAACATTATCAAGGTATTGAAGATAAATAATGATATCAGAAGGTGGAAAGTATAAAGAAACTAAAAAATAAGAAATGCTAGAAGTCAAGACATGAATGCCGAGAGCATGTCTTGTGGTAAGGCTGTTGATTTTGAAAACATTCAGATTAGCATTTGTTGTAACAAATGCAAAGTGTTGCTCAGCATGATCAGGCTGAATGACACAAATAGACAGAGGGAAGCCAGAAACTTTGCCTTGATGATATGGTTCTTGAAGGGCCAGTATGTCAAACTGGAGAACATCTAGATATTGCTGAACTTCATATGCAACTAGACAAGACTTGTGTACATTAAGGTGAAGGATACACAAGTCAGAAGTGATAGAGCCTTCTGCAGTAGAAATATTATTATAAGATGTATTATTCATAGTTGGTTCCTAATCTTATCAGTTCTTTAGCTGTTATAAACTTTTAGCATTGTGGATCATGAACAGTGTTTGTAATCCTTTCTAGATTTACAATTTGTACCTATCGGAGGTTCAAATTTACTTGTTCACTAAACACATGGCCACGCTTGGAGTAGGGTCCACAAGTGGGGGACTCCTGTCGACACATGGCAGTTATGTGACCGAAGCCTAGGCAAGTGTAACATTTCATCACTATCACAAAAGATCAAAATTTGTAGGCAGTAAACCCAATGTAGAGATGCTGGAACTTGCCAATGACCCAATGTACATTAATTTTTTAGAAATAGACTTAGTGGTAAATCAAAAAGTCAATTCCTTGATAAGATCCTCAAGTGTAATATCAAGATCTTGCAGATTTTTGAAGTAAAGATCTTCAAGGAATTCTTCTTTGGATAAGTCCTTCTCCACATAAAAAATAAGTAGGGCCGTGTCAGATATTTTAGGGAGTGATGAGGAGATCCGCACTTTAGACAAAGCTGGTAGAGACGCAGTGTTTGCTGCATCAGCCTCAGAGTAAGATTCTATAACAACACCCTTATTACGAGTAAGCCTTATAGCTTTTATTTTAATGTCCTTCACATTTTCCTTCAATGTCTTGGTCACTTTCGATTTAACAGCTCGGCTAGTACCCAGATTAGAGTTTTATCCTGCCTTTAAAATAATATTCTGTTGCACAGAAGCCAAAGCAGATTTACAGTGGTGGCCACTGAGGAAGAGATGGCCTTTAATTCAGGTGCTGGGGAACTAGGTGAACCATGTAGTACTTGAGCATAAGTCAAGGTGGTGGAAACAGGAGTTGGAGGAAGAGAGACATGATTTTTATTTTCTTCTAGTTTAGTCTGAAGCTTTGCATTCTCTAAGAGAAGTTTATTTAAAGTATGTTCAAGGCCGGCCCAGTACCAAAGAAGATTTTTGGACACTTGTTTAGTCACTTTGTTGGATTCTTTAAACAAACGATCCTCAAGATCCTTACGTAATAGATCTGCGGCCTCCTTAGGTGGAAAATTAACAAAGGGTATGGGTGGGACTTTTTGGAAACTACTTTCAGAATAAATGGTTGGATCAGCACTACATGAGGATGCAGTAGATTGCTGCATAGAACAAATAAACAATAGAACAATTTCTATAATGTATTTGGATTTTAGCAAAGAATTTGACTCAGTCCCTCATGAGAGGATACTGTATAAGCTGGAACATGTTGAGATTACTGGAAAGATTCTAAGATGGATTGCAGGGTGACTGCAGGGCAGAAGGCAAAGGATTGTGATTAATGGATATTCTTCAGACTGGTGTAACCTCAGAATTGGGTTCCCCAAGGATCAGTTTTTGGACCACTGTTGTTTCATTTTCATAAATGACAATGAGGAAGGGTATGATGTCAAAATTTGCGGACAACGTAAAGATTGGAAGAGTCATTAATGATCAGTGCCAGTTAGCACTCTTTTTGAGGATGACTTGAATGGGCTTCAAGAATGGTCAGAAAAGTGGCTGTTTTGTTTTAATGCAGCAAAATGCAAGGTTCTGCACTTGGGAAATAGCAACTCAAAATAATTTTTTTCTTCTACTGTTTTTATTTATCCCCACACTTGATGGGGTTAAATAAAAACAGCAGAAGAAAAAAAGGAGTTATGATAGAGGCATATATGAAATTTTACAAGTAATGTAAACTGCTCATAAAACTTAATTTTAAATAGTTTTATGGGCAGCCAGGAGTGCCCATAATGTTCTATTGATGATTTATTGAACAATATCCTGTAGAGAGAGATAGGGAAGTCATAATCTCACTGTGTATAGCAATTGTAAGACTGCATTTGGAACACTGTGTCCAAGTATAGAGACCTCATTTGAAAATATTCATTTAGTTTGTTAGCTACCTGAGCAGGATCATCAACAGTTGACCCATCAATATCAAGTGGACCAATCTGATTCGTCCCCTTCCTTCTAGAGTTTACATAAGTAAAGAACTCTTTGCTGTTTTTCTTTGCATCCCTTGCCAAAGATTTCTCGTAATCTGCCTTCGCCTGCCTAACCTCCTTTGTAACTTGGTTGCATATCAACTTGTATCTATCATAGGCTTCTGTGTCATGTGTTAATTTGTAATGCATGGGATACTTATGGGATACATGGGATTCCCTTGTATAAGGCAATGGTCAGGCCACACCTAGAGTACTGTATACAGGTCTGGAGGCCTCATTTCAAGAAGGATGTAGAGCTGCTGGAACGAGTACAGAGAAGGGCAACAAGATTAGTGAATGGAACAAAGGGGTGCTCTTACGAAGAAAGGCTTAAGTTTTGCAAATTACAGTGTCTGGAGACTAGGCACCAGCGAGGTGATCTGATAGAGGTGTATAAAGCCTTGAATGGTTTGAGCATGCTCAATGCTGATGGGATTCTTCCTCTAGCTCAGAATAATCACCTGAGAGGGCATAAATTCAAATTGAGGAAAGACAGATGTAGGATAGATGTGCGGAAATTTGCCTTTAGTCAGCGGGTGGTTGGTTGGTGGAACAGACTTCCATCCCTTGTCGTGGAGGTTGATAGCCTAAATAAGTTTAAGGCTCAGCTGGACAGGTGTTTTGAACGAACAGAGGGGTGAAGTGGAAGTGGGGTTTTTTTTTTTTTTTTTTTGGCTGATGCTGCATAAGCTTGCTTTTTTTCATCAAATGCTTCTGCTAATGCTAATGCTAAAAAAAGGCATTGATCCTTAGAAGGGCAGTTTGCATGGTGAGATTGGTAAAAGGGTGACTTTACGAGGAAAGACTTTGATTATGTGGACTACAGAGCTTGGCAACCAGGCTCTTAGACTGGTTGCCAAGTTCTGTAGGAATCTGAGGCACCTTAGAGAGTTTCCTCAGATTCCTACAGAGGCCCCTCTCAGTGCCTCCAAGGCTCTGAGAGGGGTTAGTAAAATGAATGAAGTTATAATTTTCACTGTTATGGACCATAAATTCAAATTGCAGGGGATGAGCTTTAGGAATTTAGGAAGTTTCTTTTAGGCAGTGAGTTTTAATTAATGTAACAAGTTGCCTTCTCAGGTAGTTGAGACTGACAGTTTGAAGAAAGAAATTCAAAAGTCAACTAGATCGCTTCCTTTGTGAGGTGGGAAGCACTTAATTTATATTTTCTTGTCTCTCTCTCTCTCTCTCTCTCTCTCTCTCTCTCTTTTTTTTTTTTTTTTTTGTTTAAGGCCTGTGCAGCATAAGCCTGTGCTTTCCTTGCACTATATGGCTAATACTATGTCACAATAAAATGGCTGAATGAAGAGTCTTTTGATGTTTTACTACATCTTGGGGTGCTGATCACCAAGCCCTCCTTCACTTTATATCATGCTATTCTCTTCATTATAAAAATCAATTTAATAAATCAGAGTCCCACTCACTGTTTTTACTATGCAACGTGTAGATGGCTTTAGTATATCCTGTCACTCATAAAATATAAGAATGATCAAGCAGAAAATTCAAGTTGCTATCAGTGGCATTACAATTTGGGTGGCAAACAATAGTTTTTATGTATTCACTCAGGAAAGCAGTTGTGTTTCATTTCATTAGAAAGTGAAATCTTCATTCTGATCCATTTTTAAAATTGGGTGATCATGTGGTACCTAATGTCCGATTTCTTAGTCTTACCATGGAGATAAAATTAACCTTCTTTAATCATATCAAACAGCTCAGAACCTCTCAATAATACTCTCAAAATTTTAAGAAACTTAAAATTTTGAGAGTATTATCAGTTGCTTCGTGGGATGTTGAACACGAAGCTTCACTTTATATCACTTCTTCACTTTATATATACCTTCTTTACTTTATATCATGCCACAGCAAGATCATGGTTAGGTTATGGATCTCCAGTCTACAATTCTGCTAAACCTAGAGCCTTAAAGTGGTTAGATCCCATTCATCACAGTGGCCTACATATTGCTCTTGAAGCCAACCACACACGTTCTATTCAGCATCTTTACACTGAAGCTGGTGAACCTTATAATTAAACTATATTATAAAAATTAAAAGTCATCCCACTCACTCAACTTTGGGATACATGTTTTCTTCTCTTTTGGAGCAGCTGTGTACTGCCTATTCATCCATTAATCAGCCAGCTGGTATACACCTTTCCTTCATACTAGAAACGTGGTAGCTTGACCTTTGTAAAATAGCTTTAAATTCCTTCCTCAATTCTTCCCTGGGCCCTTCTCTCTCTCTCTCTCTCTCTCTCTCTCTCTCTCTCTGATTCATCTCTTCAAGAACGGGGGAAAAACTACTGTCATTCAGCAACTTCACAAATCACTAATGGCTCAGTATAATTCATATATATATATATATATATATATATATATATGGATGCTCCAAATCTGTTCACGTTGCTATTGTTTTTCCAGCATCCATTAAATCCAGCTGATTACCTCCAGAATGCAAATATTTTTACTGCTGAGTTCTACTGTATAGAGCTCACCAGTGAATCAATAAATTGGGCCTTTTTCCTTAGTATCATATTCACTGACTTAGTGCCATCTTAGCATGGCAACAACCAGGAATGAAATCACAGCTATCTACTTAACCATATTCATACCATGCTAGTTCATCTAACTGAGGGAATGAAGGTTGTCCAGTTTTGTGGATGCATAATGTTAGCATATCTGGAAATTAGAAGGATGATCGGGTTCCTAAATTCATTATGGAGCCAATTTATAACACCTCTTTTAAAGTTCCTTTTACCAACTGTAAAAACTTTGCAGTGACTAGAAGTATGAATCATTGGCAGAATGCCTGAAAAAATCAAGAAGGCAACAAACTTCTTCAGAGCAAACTAATCGCTGGTCTTGGTGATCTGGTCAAAAGGAAGAGGGTCACTTGCAAGATTACAAATAGGTCATAGAAACCTTACTTTTACCTGCTCCTTACTGCCTCATATCCACCTGTCTATCTTTGTTGCCATACTGAAGCCACAGTCCATCATACCACTGTAGATTGCCATGTTTAGGCAAGCTACAGTCTTGTTAGTGCAAACACAAAGAGCTGCTGGTTGATAAATCTGAGGTAGGCACAGTGCTTGTTGTATTAAAAAGAAATCAGTGTTGTCAACATCAGATAATAACTCCTCTAAAATCTGTATTATTTAGTAATGTCATATGCACCTTTCATTAGTGCTTGGCTTTTAAGTTCCATTGTGCCCTAAAACCTATAATAACAACAACCAGAGTATCAGAATTCTTCCCTGAGAGGAAGGCCCCCCCACAAGGAGCCTCTTTACTGAATAGGGCAAATCCAGTCCCTTGGACACCTCAGGCAGTTTCTTGCATTTGTGATGAGACCATTTATCTTGTTATGTTGAAGAAGATGCAATGCCTCCCGTTGTTTTCTGCGAAAAGGATGTCAGAAGAATTTTGAACATTCTTGGTGCCAAGAAAGTGCTAGGTCCTGATGGTATTTCTCCACTTGTTCTCAAAACCTATGCTCCTCTTCTGTGTTGCCTTTCTACACTTATTCTACCCGCGTGTTTTCTTTTCTGATTGGAAATTTGCTTATATCCAGCCAGTTCATAAAAAGGGTGACAAAACCCTCCCATCCAATTATTGTGGAAAGGTTTGGTGAAACTGAAGCAGTTTCTCTTGACATTTCAATGGCTTTTGATCATGTTTTGCATAAAGGTCTTTCAAATAAGCTTCCATCTTATAGTTTGCCAACTGTTTTTTTTTTTTTTTTTTTTTTTGTAATTTTTTGTAAGGTCTTCTAATTTCTCCACTAATGCTATTGTTATTGTAATAGTATTTGCCACAGGCTTTTGCTGCCCTGACAAAAAAAACAAAACAAAAAATAAAAACCACATAGATAACAAAATACAAATTATATGCTTCTGTTCTCACACAGGTAACTATCCAGTTGACCTTTGAATTTATTCAAACTGTCAGCCTCAGCTACCTGCAAGGGAAAATTGTTCCAACAGTCCAACAATCAATGACTCGCTGGCTAAAAGAAAACTTCCTACAATCTAATCTAAACCACAAGCCCTGTAATTTGAATTTATGGCCCCTATTTCTGGATTTCTTTAGAACAGTGAGAATTTCACCTTTAGTCATTTTACTAATCCCTCTCAGAGCCTTATAAATCTCAATCAGGTAACCTCTGTGGTGCACAGTTGCCAAACTCTGAAGCCCACATAATTGGAGTCTTTCCTCATATAGTCATCCTTCTGCTGATCTCACCATTTCAGTTGCCCATCTTTAGACCCTTTCAAGCAGGTCAATCTCTTTTTTTCAGATAAAGTTACCATACTTGAACATAGTATTCTGAATGCTGTCTTGCAATCCTCCTGCACTGTTTTAATTGATCCCTACCAATAGGGGTTGCCCCAAGTGTAAGACCTTGCATTTAGCAGCATTAAAGCATAGCTGCCACTTCTCTGACCATCTTTTAAGTCTATTCCTGTCATCCTGAAGGAGTGCTGCGCTGCTTGGCATTGATCATTAACGACTTTGCCAATATTTATATCATCTGCAAATTTTGACATTATGCATTCTGTCCCTTCATTGATGTAATT